>NC_047017.1:30828850-32214630 GCF_902652985.1 Pecten maximus | reverse complement strand
TTAGTAATCATTAAAAGTCCTTTTTTGATGCAAAATCTTTTAAACATAAAATACTCTGTACTTGCTTTTGGTATTTTCTTGTAATTAAGATAGAATTTGTTTGATCCAAATGTTCTAGCTTCAACTGTTTTAATCTTGGTAATAAAAGGCATGTGTCATTATTGTGGAAATAATGTCATAATGGAGGTAAAGAAAATCCAAATGGACAAAATGTCACAAAAATCAAGAAAAGTGTTGAACTCCCCAATCCCAAGTCCAGACATTAGAATTGTTTCATTATCCACTTATATACAGCCATTATATCATAAAAAAACAACTTTAAAGGACTGTTTGAGTACTGACATCATCAGAGCCATCCTGGTCAGTCTGCGTCTCCTCCCGAGATGCAATGGACATTTCGTTTAACTGAAAAAAAATGCAAGACTTTAAATTACTTTTCCAATATAACTGGATTACCTGGTAACAGTTAATGTCCAGTCAACGTAAACAGTAAATTTCAGACCCAAATAGTTTGTATTTACCACCATTTTGACCAACTAATCACATTATCGCTAAATACAACCAAATCTCATCATATCTCGCGAAATTATTGCACCTACAAACAAATTAAGGATGATACAAAATATGAGAAATGGTATTGCAGTCCTGCAAGGTTACTTTCCAAAATCTCAAACATAAAACATGGAAATTAAGTCTTTGCTTTCAGTAATTTAACACAAAACATTTTCTGATCTGAGAAGTCATGTGTGTACTAAACTATAATATAATGAAGGTAACAAAGGTATTATCTATGTGAATTATACTTTGGTATAAATTTGAATGACCTACATAATTGTATTTGTATTATATACAACTTGTTTCAGGAATAGATCAGCCATGGAAAGTAAATTGCAAAATCATGGGTTATTTCTTTGTTTTCATAACATGATGGTAAATGGTGGTATGCAAGTTTTGGTGTTACAAGGGTGCATTGAGGTGTAAGGAAATCTGTTCTGATAAAACTGGTGGCAGTATTTAATTTTAGTGGTACGGCGGGTGGCAATGCATCAAGGTATCATCGAGTTGCTATCCTACTTTAAATACTTTTTGAAAAATCTTAATGAGGTTTTCAGTTTCAATTAAATGATAATGTATTTTTTGTATTCCTAACCTCCATGACTTTGGCTGAGAATGTATCTGTGAGGTGTTGGTTGAAGATTGGACTGCTAGCTGCCATGATGAAATCACGAAAGAATTCCTGACAGCCTGGGAAGGATGGGGCAGGACAGGGTCCCCCTACACTCAATGGCATGATGAACCGCTCCTGCAGTCTGGAGTGTAAACATCAACATCTTTATCATTGCTGTATCTAGAACATGTGATATTTATCTAATATTTTACGTGATATTATTTGAATATTTTGATATTAGAATATCAAAATTTTAATGTTAAATCTAGTATATGTTATAGTAAACCAAGAATTATATCTAATATTAAACCTGGAGTATCTGATATTTATTCAATTTATGACAATTACATTTCTTACTGATTTTGAATAAAACATAACATAACAAGAGGCCCAAAGGGCCTTAACGGTCACCTGAGATTTGAAATATTTCGGCCAACTAAATTGACCCTTTTTGGCCCCACCCATCAGTCCTAATGGGGTCAGTCTATGAAGAGTATTTGATTCTAACATATAGTAGATAAGAAGATTTTTGAAATTTCAGTCAATTTGACCTTTTTGGCCCCGCCCACCAGCCCCTGGGTGTCAACTAGGGCCAACATGTACATACCATCAAACTGTCATCCCATGCTGATAATTTGATACAAGTTAGAATGAATTCCAATACAAATCCAACAAATAATAGTCAAAAATGTGATTTCCCTATATAAACTATAGTAAAGTTAACCCCCTACCCAGGGGCAAACGTGAGACCCCATGGTCATGAAATTCACAATTTTGGTAAAGCACCATAAGACCCCTTCATCTATGAAGAGTATTTGATTCTAACATATCTGAGAGTAGAGAAGAAGATTTTTGAAATTTCAGTCAATTTGACCCTTTTTGGCCCCGCCCACCAGCCCCTGGGGGTCAACCAGGGCCAACATGTACATAACATCAAACTGTAATCCAATGCTGATAATTTGAACCAAGTTAGAATGAATTCCAATACAAATCCAACAAATAATAGTCAAAAATGTGATTTCCCTATATAAACTATAGTAAAGTTTACCCCCTACCCAGGGGCAAATGTGAGACCCCAGGGTCATGAAATTCACAATTTTGGTAAAGCACTTGAAGAGCCTTCCATCTATTAAGAGTATTTGAATTTACATATCTGAGAGTAGAGAAGAAGATTTTTGAAATTTCAGTCAATTTGACCCTTTTTGGACCTGCCCACCAGCCCCTGGGGGTCAACCAGGGCCAACATGTACATAACATCAAACTGTAATCCCATGCTGATAATTTGAACCAAGTTAGAATGAATTCCAATACTAATCCATCAAATAATAGTCAAAAATGTGATTTCCCTATATAAACTATAGTAAAGTTTACCCCCCCCCCCCCCCAGGGGCAAACGTGAGACCCCAGGGTCATGAAATTCACAATTTTGGTAAAGCACCATAAGACCCCTTCATCTATGAAGAGTATTTGATTCTAACATATCTGAGAGTAGAGAAGAAGATTTTTGAAATTTCAGTCAATTTGACCCTTTTTGGCCCCGCCCACCAGCCCCTGGGGGTCAACCAGGGCCAACATGTACATAACATCAAACTGTAATCCAATGCTGATAATTTGAACCAAGTTAGAATGAATTCCAATACAAATCCAACAAATAATAGTCAAAAATGTGATTTCCCTATATAAACTATAGTAAAGTTTACCCCCTACCCAGGGGCAAACGTGAGACCCCAGGGTCATGAAATTCACAATTTTGGTAAAGCACCTGAAGAGCCTTCCATCTATGAAGAGTATTTGATTCTAACATATCTGAGAGTAGAGAAGAAGATTTTTGAAATTTCAGTCAATTTGACCCTTTTTGGCCCCGCCCACCAGTCCCTGGGGGTCAACCAGGGCCAACATGTACATACCATCAAACTGTCATCCCATGCTGATAATTTGAACCAAGTTAGAATGAATTCCAATACAAATCCATCAAATAATAGTCAAAAATGTGATTTACCTATATAAACTATAGTAAAGTTTACCCCCTCCCCAGGGGCAAACGTGAGACCCCAGGGTCATGAAATTCACAATTTTGGTAAAGCACCTTAAGACCCTTCCATCTATGAAGAGTATTTGATTCTACCATATCTGAGAGTAGAGAAGAAGATTTTTGAAATTTCAGTCAATTTGACCCTTTTTGGACCTGCCCACCAGCCCCTGGGGGTCAACCAGGGCCAACATGTACATAACATCAAACTGTAATCCCATGCTGATAATTTGAACCAAGTTAGAATGAATTCCAATACAAATCCAACAAATAATAGTCAAAATGTGATTTCCTTATATAAACTATAGTAAAGTTTACCCCCCCCCCCCAGGGGCAAACGTGAGACCCCAGGGTCATGCAATTCACAATTTTGGTAAAGCACCTTAAGACCCTTTCATCTATAAAGAGTGTTTGACTCCACCATATCTGAGAGTAGAGAAGAAGATTTTTGAAGTTTTAGTCAATTTGACCCTTTTTGGCCCCACCCCTCAGGCCCCTGGGGGGTGGGGACCATATAATTCACAATTTTGGTTGACCTTCAGCCATACAAACTTCCTGCCAAATTTCATTGAATTTTGTTGACCTTTAGCCATACAAACTTCCTGCCAAATTTCATTGAATTTTGTTAAGTGGTTTTGGAGAAGAAGTCGAAAATGTAAAAAGTTTACGGACGCACGACGGACGACGACGGACAAAAGGCGATTAGAATAGGTCACTTGAGACTTCGTCTCAGGTGACCTAATAAAAACTAATTCCATGGATTTTGTTAAATATAAAGACTTGGTTCATCAACCTCATACTTGAAATTGTTCATTATATATACTTTCCATTTTCAGTTTTACTTCCCAAAAAAACCAAATGAACAAGCCTTATAACCACCAACAATGTATCAGATGGAGGATACAAACAAAAAGCTACCAGACTCTTCAATGTAATTTTCAACAATGTTTTCATTACCTTTTAAACTTCTCAGGGTTTGTCCTTTTCAGCTGATTAAGCAGAGCATCGTCCTCATCATCCCCATCAGGCTTCAAGCTGCCATCTCCCTTACACATCTGTGCGAATGTTGAGTACACATCTAAGAGACTCAGAACATTTTGTTCAAAGGTTTGAACTCATTATGGAACCCTAAGGTTTAAAACATTAATACCAGGATTTCTGCTAACATGGTCATGCCAGAAAAATAAGGTAGGTAGGAACTCTTTATTTTCTATTAAAAGTAGTTTTTACTATTATATATATAAGGTTATATACTAGTAGACAAGTAATTCTGACTTGAATAGTCTTTCCTTGAAAATGGTCAAAAAGAAAAAACTTCAGAGAAGACACAAAAACACAAGATCAGAAGGGTTAGTGGAAAAACAGGTGTTTTTTTTGTTATAACATTAACTGTATGGGTTTATCTTTCAATGTTATAACATCAACTGTAAGGGTTTATTCTTCAATGTTATAACATCAACAGTAAGGGTTTATCCTTTGATGTTATAACATCAACTGTAAGGGTTTATTCTTCAATGTTATAACATCAACAGTAAGGGTTTATCCTTTGATGTTATAGCACATAAATTAAGTTTGCTAGTTAATACAAGATGAACACAGGTTCTCACTGTACCGTTATAAGCTGTGACTGGAACAGTCGAGCAAAGTGGACATGGTTAGCAAGCTCTGTTTTGAAGTTTACAAGTGCTCGTATCTTGTCTCCGAGGAAGGCAGCTACTGACCATCCAGAACTCATGTGGTTGGCTTCCCATTCTCTCAACAATTCATAAAATGTGTCTCTGTTTACAAAAACTTTAATATTACTAATATACAAACAAGTTTGAACACATTTTAGGGCTGTGCAAGTAAAAAAATTGCCCCACTGAGGTATTTTATAAAAATTCTAAGCTTGCACAGATCTTTGAATTGAAAAAAAAAAAAAACAGAAAATAAATGTTACTAAATCTTTAAATGTCGTGTTAGAATGGTAATTCTTTAAAGATGTTTCTATTCAAAAAATTCAAATTTATCTTTTTATCACTAAAAGAATATGGCATTATTAAAATACTCCATGTCCTGTATCAGTGACAAGGCATACATATACCAAAATTAACTGTCGTTTGTATTTACTATATCCTTTATCTGTTGTTTGTATTTACTATATCCTTTATCTGTTGTTTGTATTTACTATATCCTTTATCTGTTGTTTGTATTTACTATATCCTAACAAGAAAGCAGGATGAAACCAGCATAAATTTTACTTTAATAGACTATGTCTGCAATATCTACTACAATATATCTTTCACTTTTTGCAATATAAGAAATTTTACCTTTGTTTCTTGAAGAGGTGGAAACTGGCATCATTTGGGAAGTTTTTGCGGTTGTCTGTTTCTGCTTGGAATGATACACCTCCTATTGGAGATTTGGGGAAGGCAGGCACAGGCTATTGATCAATTAATTAGTAAATTAATAACAATCTAATCAGTATTTTCTTTTATATATGATCAATACACTAGATTACATTAAATTTTCTTTTAATTTAGATTATCTATACATTTAGAATTTAGACACTAGGATTATTGTTGAAGATGATAAAGATCGTTGAAAGCTACCTTGGGCCCCAGATCATGTTCTAGGATCATCCAGTCTGTAAGTGTTTCAGAGAAGACAGCTATTCTCTGGTTTTCTGACAGGAGTCGCAGAGTGCATCGGTCTAAACACCTCAGAAAACTGAAAATAGATAATACTCGGTCAACTACAAATGTATATACCTTTAAAAGTAATGGGCTTAAAATGAGATTTAAACCTCAGAAGACAGTTTCACAATAACAGCTGATACTTTCAAATGAAATTTCCAATTTGAGATAAAGTTATCTAAATTGTGATAGTGTAACTATGTCCCTACAAAATTCCTAAAGGGTTCATATCATTGCAATGTTACACACCCGACTTGTGACTCCAGTACTTTGACAGCAAAATAGACAGCATTGTGAACAGAGCAGAAAAAGTTGGTGTCAATCATATCTGGAACAAGATAATGAAAATCATTCATGTCGTTTGTAGTCATGGACTTATAAATTAATATAATACCATAGCAATTAATTGTATACTTTTATCCACTTTTTTAACAGTTTTATTATACTTGCAATTACACAAAAACATCTGTTGTATGGAATTAATGTATATTTTCAGCAAATCACCTGATACAGTTGTTGTCAGTTAATACTGCTTACGAACTGTATTCTTAAGGAATGTTCAATGGTCAGTAATGTTGATTTCAGCCACGTCCCATTAACATAATGCCTGGTGATGACTTACCCAGCCCGCCAGTACTGGAGACAAGCTCCACATCAGCACTCCGGGACGTCATCAGCTGTACCACAAAGTAAATCTCCACGGCAAGATTGGGAAGCAAGTTATCTGTATCATAAAGCACATTATCATTGGCAAGATAAGACAGGAGTATGTCTGTATCATAAAGCAGACTATCATCATACAGTAACATTGACATTGTGAAACCATGTTGCATTATACCAAATACTACACAAAACAACCAACTAAAAAAGACATGAAGGTCTTGTACGATATGGTGATCAAAATACAATAGGATATTAATAGTAATCATCAAAATAATAAATTCACATGATTGTATATTCTACTTGCATAAAACCGCCAGGTGCGGGGCTTGCTACACTATTGGCAGTGGGAGGGATTTCATACCCTGTCGGAGAGCAATAAAGGCAGTGTATGAATGTTCGTTCTAACAAGGAACAAGGAGCTTTTGTTAACTGATTTAGAGGAACATGTAGATCTTTTCAAAGGATTAAAACAACGAAAACTTTCTCTTTAACATTCTATCTTACCATGACAATGGTATTATGGGCACATTATTTCCCAACTCAAAACTCTTTTTTCAAAAATAATGTCTTTCTAAATATGAACAAATTCATTGCTAATACTTACAAGAGGCCCATGGGCCTTAACGGTCACCTGAGATTTGAAATATTTCAGTTTATTTAATTGACCCTTTTTGCCCCCCCCCCCCCCCCCCCCCCCTATCAGCCCCTAGGGGTCAGTCAGGGCCAACATATGCATATTATCAAACTTTCATTCCATGCTGAAAATGTTAACCAGAATGAATTCCAATAGAAATAAAACAAATAAAAGTCAAAAATGTTATTTCCCTATAAAAACTTTAGTAAAGTTTAGCCCCACCCCAAGGCAAACTTGAGACCCCAGGGTCCTGAAATTCACAATTTTGGTAAAGAACCTTCAAACCCAGCCATCTATGAAGTGTATTTGATTCCAGCATATCTGAGAGTAGAGAAGAAGATTTTTGAAGTTTTAGTCAATTTGGCCCTTTTTAGCCCCACCCATCAGCCCCTGGGGGTCAGTCAGGGCCAACATGTGCATGCCATCAAACTGTCATCCCATGCTGACAATGTTTACAAAATTAGAATGAATTCCAATAGAAATAAAATAAATTAAAGTCAAAAATGTGATTTCCCTATATAAACTATAGTAAAGTTTAGCCCCTCCCCAGGGGCAAACGTAAAACCCCTGGGTCATGAAATTTACAATTTTGGTAAAGCACCTTAAGACCCTTCCATCTATGAAGAGTGTTTGATTCCAGCATATCTGAGAGTAGAGAAGAAGATTTTTGAAGTTTTAGTCAATTTGGTCCTTTTTAGCCCCGCCCATCAGCCCCTGGGGGTCAGTCAGGGCCAACATGTGCATGCCATCAAACTGTCATCTCATGCTGACAATGTTTACAAAATTTGAATGAATTCCAATAGAAATAAAATAAATTAAAGTCAAAAATGTGATTTCCCTATATGAACTATAGTGAAGTTTAGCCCCACCCCAGGGGCAAACGTGAAACATCCGGGTCATGAAATTTACAATTTTGGTAAAGCACCTTAAGACCCTTCCATCTATGAAGAGTGTTTGATTCCAGCATATCTGAGAGTAGAGAAGAAGATTTTTGAAGTTTTAGTCAATTTGGTCCTTTTTAGCCCCGCCCATCAGCCCCTGGGGGTCAGTCAGGGCCAACATGTGCATGCCATCAAACTGTCATCCCATGCTGACAATGTTTACAAAATTAGAATGAATTCCAATAGAAATAAAATAAATTAAAGTCAAAAATGTGATTTCCCTATATAAACTATAATAAAGTTTAGCCCCTCCCCAGGGGCAAACGTGAAACCCCTGGGTCATGAAATTTACAATTTTGGTAAAGCACCTTAAGACCCTTCCATCTATGAAGAGTGTTTGATTCCAGCATATCTGAGAGTAGAGAAGAAGATTTTTGAAGTTTTAGTCAATTTGACCCTTTTTGGCCCCGCCCCTCAGGCCCCTGGGGGGTGGGGACCATATAATTTACAATTTTGGTTGACCTTTAGCCATAGAAGCTTCCTGCCAAATTTCATAGAATTTGGTTTGTGGGTTTTGGAGAAGAAGTTGAAAATGTGAATTGTTTACGGACGCACGACGCACGACGGACGACGGACGACGCACGACGACGGACAAAAGGGGATTAGAATAGGTCACTTGAGACTTTGTCTCAGGTGACCTAAAAATGTACCGGGTAACCCAAGTGATTTTTGATAGTTTAACTGAATTTGTTCGCTTTATCGAAAGCTGCATCAAAAATCACCTCTTCTGTTATGAGATGTAAGCCGTCAAAACTGGTGACACAATGAATTTTCGGCTAGGAATATATTGTTTGGTTGGTTTCATTTGCTTTCGGTCTGAAATTTTGTTGTTGTTGCTTACTGTAGACTTATAAACACCGAGATACACAGCCAATAATCCAGTCTTCGATATGGGGTGGGAATTTGTTATACAATACATAGAGAATGTGGTTATTGTACTTGTTATTTCCTTAGCCTATTACTCAAACCATTGCTGTTTAGTGTTTAATGTTCCACCTTGATTAATAAGAAAATTTTATGCCTTAAGCTTGACCTAAAATTTGAGCATAATGTTTTATAACTGAATATTTTAACCTTAATGAAAAAAAATATATATACAGTATATATAAACCATTATCAAACCTTTGAGACATGAGGAATACAGTTCTGCGAGGACATCCAGTTTATCTTTGTGTGTCACAGATGAGGGGTCAGCAACAGTTATCTCCAGGACAGAGGTTGACCTTTCCAAAAGCTTTGAAGGTGTCATAGGGCCACCAGGAGATGCTGACAGCCTAGTTAGCTCTCCTTGTTGAAGTCTCTTGGCTTTTTCTTGTCTGTAAAACATAAGAATGGTTTATCTATTTAAAGAAAACATAAAACGAGACTTTTTTAATATTATATCCAGAAATTCATACATTGTCAAGACAAGGCTTTGTTAAACTTATCAATCAACAGATCTGATACTTTCACTAGAATTAAGGTTAGTCCCATGCAAATCCAGAGTCATTTGAATAATGGACAGGAGACACATCATATGCATCTAGCTTATGGAGAGTTGAGTCTCCTGCAACAAATTATGCTCATGACAAAATTTGGTGAAAATCCCAATATCAGTACAGAAATATTTTGAAAAGTTGATCTCTTTTTTCTCTCTTCTAGACACCGCTCCAAATGGGACCAGGCCTTCCATCAACAACATTCAGTCTCTTCCATACAGTAATGCTTTCAAGTAAAATTTGATCAAAATCCACTAGGCTTAGAATGATTTATATACATAATTTTGAATGATATACACAGCATGTGTGCCATGGCAGAAGTACAGTGGTCCTTTAATGTACCATGTCATCTGAAAAGAAGCCTTACTTTAATAGTTCACGCTCCTCTGTCAGGGACCCTCTCCTATCTGTCAGTCCTGAAGTTTCACCAACAAGCATGTGGGTGTCAGTTGTACTTTGTGCGGAATCCAGGAAGATCTTGTTGTTATGCCATGCCTTGTTGCCTTGGATTGGTGTGGGTTTGATGCGGCGTGAGGGCACCTGGTTGGAGTCTGTGCTCTCTTCAGATAAAGTCGTAAAACTGATTCTACGAGACTTTGTTATCACAGTTGGTTTTGTGTTACCTCTTGGTGTTGCATCAAAGTTCGGTGAATTTTTCATGTATGGCGTACAAAGTATTGATTCCTCTTTCTGATCATGTTTTCTAATAATAAAAAAAAACACACGCCATGATTTACTATGATCATACATTCATTAACACATGTGGTATATATTTCCAAATGGCAATTCCATAAGTCAAATGTTAAAAAAAAGAAGATATACATAGTATCCATGAGAGTTAATTCACCACCATTAACACTGAATATTTTGTCCATATACTATGATAAAGCAACTTTACATGACCATAACAATATTTACAGGATTTCTTTTGTGTTGCTGAAGTTCTTTGGTTGTACTCTTACCTCTTTTATGGACACTATACATTTCTATTTGAAATAAAAACTTAACAGGTAGTATTTTCCAATGCGACAAATAATAATGACTAAGTCTTCACATACAAAAACATCCACATGTACAGCCTCATTATATTCCTTCAGGGAATTTCCTACCATAGAATAGGGGTCTGTTAGATGGACCCATTCGCTTAAAGAAAATCTTGTGAAAATTCCCAAAATAAAGGTCAATTTTTCAAGATTAAATATGCTTGATGTGAAAAGACCTCTTACAGATGTAAATACCAAATGAAATAATAATAATAAAAAAAGAATTAATGTAATATTTATTAAGAAGAACAGGAATGTCACTTTCCTCTAGATCTGTTTTCCTAATTTCACATTTTGTTGAGTGAAAAATTCCAAATTCAGTGAATCACAGACCAGGAGAAAAAAATTGTAGGAAAATCCCTATACTTTTTAATCCATAGATGGCATTATTGACAAGTTTTATTTAGTTCTATTTCTAATGTTTTAACAAGAGTACAGGACAGCTCACCTGACATTATCTTCCATATCACCTCCCATTGGAGGGAAGTCATTGACACTGTTTAGACTAAACACTGGGGCTGGTTTTGTTATATCAGTTCTATTAGCCGAGTGACGTTTTTTTCCACTGGATCGTTTTCCACTACTAACAGGTAATGGGGAAGGTGAGTTATCAAATGAGTGATCTTTCCGTCCAGCAGAGTATGGCGAGTTCTTTTTAGAATTTTGATTAATGTCCACATCTGGGGAGACAATAAATTCCCCCAGACTAAACCTCTGCTTTGCTCGTTGACCATGACCATCTGGTGTGGCATTCAGCTGTCTACTGCCACAGTGTGGCGACTGGCGCTGGTCCCTGCTCCCTGGGGTCCTATGCCCTCTACCTCGTCCAGATCTCTCTGTTGATGACGGGGTGTTTTTCCAAATTCCAGGTGAATCAATAGAAACATTTGGAGAAAATACAGAAGCTGATGTATCACGGATATCTTCTAAACCGTCACCAGGACTTGATCCAAATAACTGTATCCTCTTACCACCATCTTGCCTTCGAGAATGAACAGCCTTTTTAAGTTTTTGAGCTGACGGTGTTTTGGCAGGAGATGGATTTGCAGAGCGATTGGATTGAAGAAGATGGAGGGTCTGGTCACGAAGATAATTAAGAAAAAATGGCACAAATTCTTGGTCAAGTTTTGAATACTCCTTTAACTGGTTCGGTACAAATTTCTGAAAGTAATAATAAATATAAGAGTTTTAAAAGTTAATTGTATAATAGTATAGGTTATGTGATGCAAAAAACCTTAACAGCAGCATAGTGAAAATTTCATGTAATTTAGTTATAGATTGTCTTGCAAAAGTGAGACAGTCTTTATTTTCCGAGCTATTCACAAACTTTGGAAGGGTAAGGATTTTTCGTCTGGTATTTTGCAGACAAATTAACAGATGGAATAGAACTTAAATATGGTGGGGTTAAGTGTTTTAGGATAAATAAATATCTAATTAATTATCCATATCCATATATATATAAGTAAGGTACTTATGTGTCCTGTCAAGACCGTTTTATTTTGTCTATAAACCAATATCGTATCTCAGAGTCAGACTTAGAAATTAGTTTTCTGATTGTGGTACAGACCATGTTACAACTTACAATCACAGGGTCATGTCTAGTCTTACATTAAAAATAGCCAAAAATACCTATACAAAAAGTCTTTATACATGTATATAACTATTTCTGACTATCTTTTAACATAAGACAAGACATGCCCCTGGGTTACAATGAAGATATAAACATAACATCGTGAGAGCCGTTTTATGAACATAACCTTTCGTGATTAGTTTCTTCGAGATAAAAGAATCGTGTCATATTAAAAGTATATGTTAATCAAGGGAATGTAAATAGTAAATTAAGTCTTACACGATCCGTTCGATTCTTTAACCAGAAAACAACGACATCAGAGGGTAATTTGCTGATCCAAGAGAAGTTCCAATACAGCGGCCATGTTCCCGCCATCCTTTCAAAGCGAGACTTCCGGTGACATATTATATATTTCGGAATACATATAAAAACATAATATAACGGAACCGGAACGAAACGTATACCGTTTCTTCAGTAAGATTTTACGGGCTTTTTAATTAATGTTATCATTCAGAGTCGTATTTCCAACTACGTAGCTCTGTCTAATGAACATATATGCCAGTATTGCAAAACTGCAAAATTACAGGATACTTACTAATATACATATCACATTCTAAAACAACAATTCAATATGAAAGGAAACAATGTCAACTCACAGGGGCTTGGCACGATTCTCCAAATGATGATCCATATACATGTATATATATATATATGCATTATAGTGTTCGTGAAGTAGTCTTCCTTCGCCAATTGTGTTACTATATGATATATATATATATATATATGGAAAATTGTGCCAAGCTCCTGTGGGTCATCCGGTGTACCTAATGAGTGACCAGGGAGTGTCCAGGGACATTTTGCACGCCCAGGAATTCGTTATTGGAGATTTTTTAATAATTTTTTCTGTAACATACTTATGAGACCATTATCTAACACCATGCAAAATTTCACTTCGATCGAATGATTACATAATATGGAAATGCACCTCTGAAGTTGCAGTGCAGCGTGCACTCGGGTGTCGGGCGCGCCCAGGAATTCGTTAATGAAGATTTTTTAATTTTTTTTTCTGTAACATATTAATAACATCATTATCTAACACCATGCAAAATTTCACTTCGATCAAATGATTTTATAATACGGAAATGCACCACTGAAGGTGCATTAAAGCGTGCATTTGAGTGTCCGGGGCGTATTTGACACGCCCAGGAAGCCGTTATTGAAGATTTTTTTTTTTTCGGTAACATACAGATTATACCTTTATCTAATATCATGCAAATTTTCACTTCGATCAGACGAGTGCATAATACTAAATTTTACCATTAAATCTTACGATGTTACGATGAAGTTGCCCTGTATTACGGCTGCGGTTGGCACATGAGTGTCCAGGGAGGTTTTTACACGCCCAGGAAGTCGTTGATTTGTATTTTTTGATTATTTTTTCTGTAACATACAGATTATACCTTTATCTAATATCATGCAAATTTTCACTTCGATCAGACGAGTGCATAATACTAAATTTTACCATTAAATCTTACGATGTTACGATGAAGTTGCCCTGTATTACGGCTGCGGTTGGCACATGAGTGTCCAGGGAGGTTTTTACACGCCCAGGAAGTCGTTGATTTGTATTTTTTGATTATTTTTTTCTGAAACATACAGATTATACCTTTATCTAATATAATGCAAAATTTCATTTCGATCAGACGAGTGCATAATACTAATTTTTACCATTAAATCTTACGAAGTTACATGGAAGTTGCCCTGTATTACGGCTGCGGTTGGCACATGAGTGTCCCGGGAGGTTTTTACACGCCCAGGAAGCCGTTAATTTATATTTTTTTATTATTTTTTCTGTAACATACAGATTATATATTTATCTAACACCATGCAAAATTTCACTTCGATCGGACGAGCGTATATTATTGTATTTTGTTACTGAATCCAGCCTTCGGTGATCACTTCATTGTCCAGGCCATTTTATATCTACCTGTGATCTGACAAAGTAATTCCGTAGCGCCGCCCACCTGCGGTGTGACCGGTAGTTGTATTGGTTTACATAACAACTTGACATGTCCCTGTTAATTGAAATATAACATATTGCAACCCGGAATAAAATACGAATAAAAACTTACTATTTCATCAGTTACGATTATTCCTTCAGTTACAGTTTCAGTTCCGTAATTAGAACGTTTAATAACATCGTAAACTTTGAGTTCTAAAATAAATACGAAAATCATACATTCCAAGTTAAATACGAACATTATTTTTTACAATATAAATAGTTTTAATGAGTGACAAACCCGCGTGTTCGGCTAATCTAGCTAGACACTCGCTAGATAACGTACAATCAGAGGCAAAAATATATTGTTTTAGTATTCTAGTACAATTAACGACTAAAAATAAATATATCAATTATTTATCAATCTCCTGCAAATCAAATAGAATATAACGCATTATGACAGAATTAATTGTAACGTTATAACTCCGTTGCCATACCTGATAAATGTATTAAAATCGGCTATGGACTTATTTAACATGCCCGTATTCTGGTTCGCCCAATAGGAGAAAGTCGGAGGTTTGATTTTTGCGGAAAGGTTATAACAATGTAAATTGTAAATAGAAAAACAACCAAGGACCTTTTAGGGTCGTTCAAGGATTACCACACATATAATCAGGAGAATTAATTTTAAAATTTGCTCTGAAAAGGTCATAGTTAAGAGAGCTAGCACGGTTCTTCAAACGGCTATGCAGTATTTTTAACATGCGGGAGCCACACACCAAGATGCCTTTATTATTGGACACTTCCTAGGTATATTTCTTTTAATGAACTTCTAAGTAGACGAATCCTTTAATATCTGGATCGTTCCAGTTTGATGGACGACGGAAAGAAGGAAATACGCATATTTTCTAATCGAAAGTTAGGTTGTCTCAGATGATGGGAATCTAAAATATTACGGATTCCTGCTAATCTTTCTGGCATGATGTCACAAAGAACATTTATATCTATACCATTTTTGGTAGAGAAGAATAAAGACATTTTCTGCGTTTCTTCTATAAATCGGCAAAAGTTCCAGCCTATCACAAGGAGACTTAACACGAACACACCACAGCCTCCCAAAACACACATACGCACTCACCACACGCATGTATGTCGCACGCACGGGAGGCTGTCCTTAAATGACCTTAGCTGTTAATAGGACGTTAAACAAAATAAATCAAACCAAATTATGTACACGTCTCTAATATGTCAATTGTGGAATTCCAAATCTGAAACCTGAAATAAAATACTTATAAAAACGTATTATTTCATCAAAACCATGAATACATTCTTACAATTTCGAAGTGATCAATAAATGCATTAATATTTTATAAAACAATAATTGACCGAGTCAAGTGAAAAAGATCATCTATCGGTGACTCCGCCCACCTGCGGTGTAGTCTAATTGGATTAGTTTATATAACTTTGGCGCCTGTCTAGCTGTCAACTAACCCGCGTCTCCGCCTCACTTGTGTTCAATGGAAGACGAGTGACAGATGACGAAAGCCATCAGTAGGCGGAGTCACGTAACTAACAAATTAGGTGTCGTGCTGTTTGTCCCTCACCATCAGTTTGCTTATTTCTATTCTAATATAAAAAGAATATTTTGTTGCTACCAGAAACATGAAAAAATAAAGTCATTTTATTACCAAATGTAATTTTCTGCATCTTGTACTGCTGCAACAACACGTGTACAAAAATGACCGTTTGTTGCCCGAGTGAATAATCATCAATTACTGTTATTGATGACTACGTAATACCACCAATTGGCTTTTTGAAGTGCAAGTTCTATCGATTTAAGTTGTGCATTTTCGAGATTTTTTAACACATTTCGTGAAGGGGTCGGCTTTGAAAAGGGCCGTTTTTAGAGGTACTGATCGTTTATTGTCGGAACAATGTGGTAGGGTAGGGTTTATCTAGATCCCAAGAAGATGGTTCTAATCACACTAGGTATCAGCCCAATATGGTCGGATAAAAATAAAATCAGTGGCCTTTTTATTTTGGATATAAGGGACTTAAGATTTTTAATTGATCTGTCCTTGGTTAAACAAATGTAGGAGTATAGTATGTCCCTGCATGTACAAACTTGTACACATTTATCTTCCCGAAATGGCACGAATTATCACCTTTTATTTCAGTTAAAATCCATCGACCGTTTTTTTCTATTATTTGATACGAATCTCGTATCATGATTCACAATTTGGTTGCAGACTCTAACTTTGAAATACTGCAATACATTTTAACAGATTATAATATTTTTTACACGCGGACTCCTCTGTACACTCCATGTAAAACATTTATTTCATACAGTTTTCGATGCCATTTCACATTCTTATCCCATATGCACGTTCTTTTTATCATTATATCAACAAGTTTTTATCAGTATTTCATTTCGAGTTTCAAACTTTGAAATAGATTTTGAAGAACTGTTTATTGGATATAGGACAGTTTCCAATGGCAGTTGACTGTTTTATTTGTATTTCATTTCAGATTTCAAACTCTCTAATTTATATGATTATAATATACACGCATTTCACACGCATTTCAAAAGAATCATATGTTAGATATGGTTTTTTTCTTCCTTTAATTTCTCTTAAAAGTCTGTTGTCTAATACCTTTATTTAATACATTACTGTATCATTTTCTATGTTATACTACTTGTACTTATACTTCCTTGCTGTGTTAACAATCAATGTTTGAAATGAGAAAAACAATAAATAATATACTTACACGAAAGAAACATCTACATATGTGTACATGTATTTGTTTTAATTTACTTGTATACTTTAATTCTTACTACGTTTCTTACGACGTTGAAACAGAATCCCATTTTTTAGGCAAATATATCTTTTATAACCAAGAACATCAAAAACTTTATAATCATGACAAAACAGTGAATGCTGACTTTCTAAATTACTGATATGATTCTAAATTTTATTTCTTAATGACAAAGGAGAAAGTACAGCCGGTTTTAGCTAGCACAATATTTAACCTTTTAAAGAAGAGACAGGACAGGAAAAAGGGTAAGAAATGCCAAGACAACTGCCAAAAAAATGAAAGTTTAGGATACTCTAAAAGTAAAATTTGTTTTTTTCAAAAGGTCTCACACAAAGTTTAAACACTCTAAAGGGAATATTGCAATAGAAAAAAATATATACAAAATAAATTGATTGTAAGCTCTTATAAGATTTGTAATTATACTGTTAAAAGAAATAATGCTGCATATTAAAAACAAAAATCACACTGTACATAGCATTATTATCAGACAATCCTGTCAGAATTTTTCACATCAGAATAGTTTTACAGCAGTTTATTAAAAAATGTAATTATATAAATATCCAATTGAACAATTTATCAATAACTAAGTAACTAACAACAACAAAAATTAACTAAAAGTCTAAAACAGTTAGTATATATAACTCATGTAAAGGCATTCAATAAATAAATATCATAAAAAATAATACATTAATAAAGATGAATAGATCATGACTTACAATAATTACTATGCAAATTAAAATGCATGAATTGGTTAAGATATTAAGTTATTATCAAACATTTAATAAATAAATATCATAAAAAATAATACATGAATATAGATGAATCAATTATGAGTTACAACAATAACTATTATGCAAAGTACAATGCAGAAATTGGTTAAGATATTAAATCATCATCAAACATTGTGACATTATTCAGTAAAAAATACACATAATATAAGTTTTATAATAAATAACATCTTCATCTATAATCAAATAAATAATGTTTTAATGCAAAGTGAGGAAATTATTCCAAATAGTATATTCTGATTTTATACTTGAAAAACTTTATCATAAACAATATCTTAGTGTTAAGAAATAAAATAAAATTATGGAGAGTCAAAAAAATAAAGTAAATGTGTTACATATAGCCAATATATTAGTTATACTCATTATAAAATAAATAAATAATGGACTCTTTGTAGAACCGCGTCCTCATCGCAGTCTGGTAACATTCTTATTTTAACAATAGAGTTACTTCCCTTCCAATCTTTGGAGTACACTACTTCGTAAGATTTAACGGTAAAATTTAGTATTATGCACTCGTCCGATCGCAATGACATTTTACATGGTGTTAGATAAAGGTATAATCTGTATGTTACAGAAATAATAATAAAAAAATATAAATCAACGACTTCCTGGGCGTGTAAAAACCTCCCTGGACACTCATGTGCCAACCGCAGCCGTAATACAGGGCAGCTTCATCGTAACATCGTAAGATTTAATGGTAAAATTTAGTATTATGCACTCATCCGATCGAAGGTAAATTTTGCACAATGTTAGATAAAGGTATAATATGTATGTTTCAGAAAAAAATAATCAAAAAATATAAATCAACGACTTCCTGGGCGTGAAAAATACGCCCCGGACACTCACGTGCTGACCGCAGCCGAAATACAGGGCAATTTCATCGTAACTTCGTAAGATTAATGGTAAAATTTAGTATTATGCACACGTCCGATCGAAGTAAGATTTTGCATGATGTTAGATTATAAGACTCTTTCATATGTGTGTATGTAGGATAGGGATATTCCACCCGAGGGGTCACAAAATGTGGTGAAACCCGAGGCTTGCCGAGGGTTTTACCACATTTTGTGATCCCGAGGGTGGAATATCCCTATCCTACATACACACATAATGAAAGAGTCTTTTTCTCTCATATCATTACCGAATTTCTGGCGAAAGTGTCCCTCAGCCATCCATTTTCTTCAATTTTTTAATTTCTTTATTTGACGTTTTTACTAAATATACTTGTGATATTCTGAAAAATCAGACCCTATTTTGACAAACTATGTTTGAACACAAATTTCATTCATTTTGTGGTTAAGTGATGAACGAATGAACAATTCGCCGATAAAAATTACCGTAACTTGACCGACTTTTACGTGGCCGTGATCAAATTGTCAACATCCGAGAAGAAGAAGTTCTATCAACAATACTGAAAGCCAACGCTGAAATGAGTTTTCCAACTTCACATATAATTTGATTTGCACCTCGACATATTTAATCAGTTCACAGAACACACTGTACTTTTAAATGTCAAGTCAATTTTTTTTTATAAAATACTACGTCACTGCATGACGTCACGACTGTCATTGGAATTCCATTCATAGTTCAAGGATATTGAGAGTGATGTCGATCTCGATCGCCATGACGCGGCGATGTTTCGTGGCTGGTAATTTTAAATTCACTGTGATTTTGGCAACTTCGTGTGTGAACCAGCGAACAGTGACTCTATACGAGTATCCGATCTTTTCTGTGACATAGGATTATATGTGTTTAACCGGTTGTCTTGATGGAATGACGAAGGTATGTCAGTCGATAGGCTAACGATGATCATATTGAAAGGCTAGGATGGGAGTTAGTTTTCATGGTTACTCTACACAAATATAGACTCTGAGTTACAATTAAAATAAATATTTTTTTATGAACATCGAGGGGTGTCATTTTTACCGAATGTTCGTTCATTTAAGAGCCAATTCCCAACTTCCAAATACACAGGTTACTGAGTAGGCCTAACGGTTACTGACAGTACAGTAGAGTAAACAAATTCCAGGCCCCCCTGCTGACGCAAACGGAACCGTTTCATAGGTTGTGACGTTTGACATTTTCTTTTTTATATTTTTTTATGTATGGCTTTTATTTTACTTCCTCTCATTGCCAGGTGATTGTGTGTGTTTACATGTTTTTAATGACAAATGACAAATCTGTCGGGTAAGCCAGTCTGTACTGTACTGACTGTTAACAACAGGCCTGTAGGCGTAGTCTAACTGTTTGTTACAGTAACGGAGTTATATGTTCGCTCAGATGAAATGTCTAATCGTTTAACCGTGTAGCCCTATTGATTTACTGCTGATATGATATATATTTATCAAAGAATGTATGTATTTTTATAGTTAAGTCCAACGTTTCAAAACCGACACCGACGATAAGGACTGTCGGATGTGAACACAAGCAGACGACGTTGTGAGAGTTGTCCCCCTTGAACGCAGATCAATCCGCGCGCGTGAAATGCTATGTAAGATAGATTTATCTTACATAGCTATCTTACATGGGCAAACTCTATCCAACATGGCGAGATATGAGAGAAAAAGGTTTAATCTGTATGTTTCAGAAAAAATAATCAAAAAATTTAAATCAACGACTTCCTGGGCGTGTAAAATACACCCCGGACACTCCGAGTGCACGTTGCACTGCAACTTCATCGGTGCATTTACATAATATGCACTGGTCTGATCAAAGTGAGATTTTGCATGGTGGTAGATAATGGGACAATATGTACGTTGCATAAAATTTCAAAAAATCTTCATTAACGAATTCCTGGGCGTGAAAAGTATCTCCCTGGACACTCATTACTCCCTGGTCACTCATTAGGTACACCCGGGTCATCTAATATTTAAGGCATCCTAACCCATCTATTTAACTGTCACCAAGATTGCATTTATGTTGAGTTTTATCCATGTAAAGTCCGAAATTCAATATTGATAGGATTAGTTATTTGTAATATTTGAAAAGATATGTAATTTATTTTGTGCGATTCCAAATAAAGTCACACTGATATTTGAACAGGATCATTAAATGACGTGCCCCCGTGACCAAACATCGGGATACCCTGGTCGTATTGTTCCGACATCTTTCCTGCCATTTTAAGATATTATATCATCCATACCATTATATCAGGAAATATATTCTATATTATCTATCATCATCCACAATTGCATCCCGAGATCAGAGACAAAAATATTGAAAATTGTGAGATCCCCGTTCAATATGTATTGTCACATAAACACAGACGTGCAGGCTCCTTTTTTTTTAACGGTCGTATTACCCGGTTAATCCGGATTCTGAGATGGTCACCCAAATACCCGGACACCTGAGATGGTCACAGCTATTCCGGACACTGATATTTATCTAATAGTCACAATCACCAACTGTTCCGGACATTGAGACGGTCACCCAACTATTACGGACCCCGAGACGGCTATCCAACTATTCCGGACACTGAGATGGTCATCCAACTGTTCCGGACACTGAGACGGTTACCCAACTGTTCTGGACACTGAGACGGTCACCCAACTGTTCTGGACACTGAGACGGTCACCCAACTGTTCCGAACACTGAGACGGTCATCCAACTGTTCCGGGCACCGAGATGGTCACCCAACTGTTCCGGACACGGAGATGGTCCCCCAACTGTTCCGGACACGGAGATGGTCCCCCAACTGTTCCGGACACTGAGACGGTCACCCAACTGTTCCGAACACTGAGACGGTCATCCAACTGTTCCGGGCACCGAGATGGTCACCCAACTGTTCCGGACACGGAGATGGTCCCCCAACTGTTCCAGACACTGAGACGGTCACCTTACTGTTCCGGACACTGAGACGGTCACCCAACTGTTCCGAACACTGAGACGGTCACCCAACTGTTCCGAACACTGAGACGGTCACCCAACTGTTCCGGACACGGAGATGGTCACCCAAATACTCCGAACACCGAGATGGTCACCCAACTGTTCCGGACACTGAGACGGTCACCCAAATACTCCGAACACCGAGATGGTCACCCAACTGTTCCGGACACGGAGATGGTCACCCAACTGTTCCGGACACTGAGACGGTCACCCAAATACTCCGAACACTGAGACGGTCACCCAAATACTCCGAACACCGAGATGGTCACCCAACTGTTCCGGGCACCGAGATGGTCACCCAACTGTTCCGGACACGGAGATGGTCCCCCAACTGTTCCGGACACGGAGATGGTCACCCAACTGTTCCGGACACGGAGATGGTCACCCAACTGTTCCGGACACGGAGATGGTCACCCAACTGTTCCGGACACTGAGACGGTCACCCAAATACTCCGAACACTGAGACGGTCACCCAAATACTCCGAACACCGAGATGGTCACCCAACTGTTCCGGACACGGAGATGGTCACCCAACTGTTCCGGACACGGAGATGGTCACCCAAATACTCCGAACACTGAGACGGTCACCCAACTGTTCCGGACACTGAGACGGTCACCCAACTGTTCCGGACACGGAGATGGTCACCCAACTGTTCCGAACACTGAGACGGTCACCCAACTGTTCCGGACACGGAGATGGTCACCCAAATACTCCGAACACCGAGATGGTCACCCAACTGTTCCGGACACTGAGACGGTCACCCAAATACTCCGAACACCGAGATGGTCACCCAACTGTTCCGGACACGGAGATGGTCACCTTACTGTTCCGGACACTGAGACGGTCACCCAGCTGTTCCGGACACTGAGACGGTCACCCAAATACTCCGAACACCGAGATGATCACCCAACTGTTCCGGACACTGAGACGGTCACCCAACTGTTCCGGACACGGAGATGGTCACCCAACTGTTCCGGGCACGGAGATGGTCCTCCAACTGTTCCGGGCACGGAGATGGTCCTCCAACTGTTCCGGACACGGAGATGGTTAACCCAACTGTTCCGGACACGGAGATGGTCACCCAACTGTTCCGGGCACGGAGATGGTCCTCCAACTGTTCCGGGCACGGAGATGGTCCTCCAACTGTTCCGGACACTGAGACGGTTACCTAACTGTTCTGGACACTGAGACGGTCACCCAACTACTCCGTACACTAAGATTACCACCCAAATACTCTTAGCGCTAAGATGTATCTAACGGCCACACTCACCCAAATACTCCGGACACTGAGACGGTCACCCAAATACTCCGGACACTGAGACGGTCATCCAACTGTTCCGGACACGGAGATGGTCACTCAACTGTTCCGGACACTGAGACGGTCACCCAGCTGTTCCGGACACTGAAACGGTCACCGAAATACTCCGGACACTGAGACGGTCACCCAACTGTTCCGGACACTGAGACGGTCACCCAGCTGTTCCGGACACTGAGACGGTCACCCAGCTGTTCCGGACACTTAGACGGTCACCAAACTATTCCGGACACTTAGACGGTCACCAAACTATTCCGGACACTGAGACGGTCATCCAAATACTCCGGACACTGAGACGGTCACCCAACTGTTCCGGACACTGAGACGGTCACCCAAATACTCCGAACACCGAGATGGTCACCCAACTGTTCCGGACACGGAGATGATCACCCAACTGTTCCGGACACTGAGACGGTCACCCAACTGTTCCGGACACTGAGACGGTCACCCAGCTGTTCCGGACACTGAGACGGTCACCCAAATACTCCGGACACTGAGACGGTCACCCAACTGTTCTGGACACTGAGACGGTCACCCAGCTGTTCCGGACACGGAGACGGTCACCCAAATACTCCGGACACTGAGACGGTCACCCAACTGTTCCGGACACGGAGATGGTCACCCAACTGTTCTGGACACTGAGACGGTCACCCAACTGTTCCGGACACGGAGATGGTCACCCAACTGTTCCGGACACGGAGATGGTCACCCAACTGTTCTGGACACTGATATGGTCACTCGACTACTCCGGACACTGGGATGGTCATTCAACTACTCCGGACACTGATATGGTCAACTAACTACACCGGACACTGAGACGGGCACTCAACTGCTCCGGACACCGATCACGAGAAATATGTAATTATGGTCATGGCGGTGACCTTATTCCTCAACCTTCTCCAATCAAGCTGAATTGCTTCTACCGGACTAGTATTCTCCAATGACTCTGTATCGGTCCAAAAACCTACGTATAATCTCATATCAAGAAATAACACAACTCCGAAATAAATTGCAAAGGCTCGACCACGCCGAGTGCTAGTTCGTTTATTATCGACAAATGTATCCAATACTCTTATACATCAACATACATGTACACCACTCTCTGAATTTAACCACCAAAATCTAAGAAAATATTAAACCCCTGAAATAAAATTCCTCCTTCTCCCCTTGTTCCTGACAATACACTGGAAAAATTCAAAATACATACTCGTAAAATAAAATAAAATACGTAACACTAGCACAGGTGTTTAGCCTTCAACGTGGTCTCGCTGAATGAACAATGCACGTGCGCTACCTGCACACCTGATTTCTTACTCGGGAACTTTCGGCACTTTCCGCTACCCGACACGGGTACGCCACCCAGCGGCCCTCTCCATAATAGGAGAAAACAATTTCATTCTAATTCATTGCATTCAACCGAAAGAAATTATATTTCTCCAATGACTCTGTATCGGTCCGAAAACCTACGTATAATCTCATATCAAGAAATAACACAACTCCGAAATAAATTGCAAAGGCTCGACCACGCCGAGGCTGAATCAAAGAAAGGGAGAAGGAAGATCTTTCACGGAAAAAAAAACAACAACAAAAAACAACTTGTTATATGCCTATATTCTTAGATACTAATAATCTCTGCTCTAAAGAATCTTTAACATAGCCATCTTTGGCGTTTTCGGAGCGCCATCTGCCGTGTCGTTTGAACATTCTGTCCGCGATACCCGCGTTCGCCGCGCTGGTAGCTCCACCAGATCTAAGACTATGCAGGCCATACCGTTTAATATCCGAAACAAACGGACTAAAAGCCTCAATAAACAACTCTCTCATTCTCGTGTAAGATAAAGGTCTATTACCGCAACGAAAAACATACCCGCTGGATGTTTTCGATATCGTCTGAAAAATGAAATCATCAGAACTCAGATTACACATACCGAAAAACCGTTCGATATTAGACACAGGGCACAGCCGAGTGCCCGTTCGCGCAATAACTACATGATCCCCGTCTCTATAAATGTCAGTCTTACTCTGATGAATTTCAATCAACATATGTGTCTCAAACATCTGAAAATCACGTTTTTTCAAAGCCAAAAGCTCTGAAACTCTACCCTAATAAGCATGCACATACAGTTCGCTGATTGTATAAGTTAATGTCACCATTAAATCTGTCAAACATCTTCCCTAAAATCTCCGGAGTAATTGGATCCTTTTTAACTTTTGGGACGGATAAACGTCTCTTAGCTCCTTCCAGAATGTTCCTAACTAGATATGAATCAGTTGGCGATGGAATACCCACAACGTTATGGGCCCACTTGATACTGTAAAAAGCTGTTAAAACAGGACTGGGAGTACTCACTTGCTGTACTAATGACGCGATATATAACGACACCTGAATAGATTTGGCGGGAAAGCAGTCCCTGTCCGTCAAACCGTTGCTTTTGGCCCACCTCCTCCATCTTAGAAACCCGTGATGATACATCTTAGCGGTTGCAGCGGCTTTACACTCTGTCAACAAGTCCGGTAGTAAAGCTACACTGTCGGCTAATTTACCCGGCAAACTCGATAGATCGTCTTTGAAAGCCTGCAAAAACATATGTATAACAAAATCTAAATAATCATGAAAGCATAGAATTTTAGCAAACACAAAGAAAATAATACAAATCACACTCAAGTCTCTTTCTACTAACAGTACCAGTACATACATTTACTAGCGTCCAACCTAACTATACCGCCACCAGCTACTACATATTAGTATTGCCACCTCGAAAGTCCAGCCTCAAAGCTAGCATTTTGAACGGGAGGTCCACGTTTCCGAATAAGAATTTATTCCCTCTCCCGGGGTCATACGATTCCTTGTTAGTAGGACAAATTCACCATACCCACCACCTCGCTAATGTACCCGTCACCAGTAGGACATAAAAAAGGCCAAAAACTCGCGGACCTCCATAACGGTACCACCATAGTCCCATACGCACAACACTGGCGCATATACTTTAGTACTCTATGTACAATACACACTGGGGGTACAAACCACCCGTTAATACCGAACCAATCGGCAGTAAAGGCATCTACACCATGCCCGCTCATATTCCAATGACGGGAATAAAAAATGGACAGTTTTGTGTTAACATGATTAGCAAACCAGTCAATCTCATGAGGGCCCCACAACCCTTCAAGCCACTGGAAAATATCATCAGAAACTGACCAATCATCAGAATCTACCAATCGGCTAAAACAATCGGCCTGATCGTTCTGATCCCTAGGGATCCATTCAACATCCAGTGAAATATTTGCCTTCAAACAGGCATTACAAATAGCATAAGCGATATCCTGTAAACAAGGCTTCATACTGCCCCTTGATACTATACGTACCACATTCTGGTTATCTGTGAACCACTTAACTCTTTTGTCTCTAAACACATGTAATATGGACAAAATAACATTTTTCACAGCGGCAAGTTCCCGCCAGGTAGAACTTTGAGCCTTCTCTGTATCCGACCACATCCCATGAGCGGTCCCATTGGGCGTATCTACCACATAACCACCATATCCAGAGCTACTAGCGTCGCTATATACAACAGTATGAGAGGAATAATCTTCACTAAAATTCTTCACATTCAAATCATGTATATTATCCCTCCAAAACTTTAACTGTTTCACACTCTCATCAGACAATGTGATGGTACCTATTCCAGGACATACATGTAGCTATGTCTATACTTAGACTTCTGGTCATAATGTATACTACGTTTCCTACCACATATGACATTGATACTATCTGCCCTACGGTAGAAGCTACCTTACGGACATGAACTTGTCCAGACTTACACGTATCCCCTAAAACATCCAGTATATACCTGGTCAGTTTGTTTAATCTGGGCTCTGTGATACTTAACGTACCTTCTACAGTATTGATAAAATTTCCCCAAAACACCAAATTCCTAACAGGTAACCAGGTCGACTTTTCGGGCTTAGGTACAAATCCACTAGCTATCAGGTCAAGTTTGACCTGACTCGCCATGCGTGCGCACTCATGCTCGTTACTATGAACGCCCAACCCGTCATCCAGGTACATGAGTATTTGTTTACCTTCACCACGCCATTTCTTAACTAAAGGTCTGGTCACTTTCGTGTAAATATAACAAGCTGTACTCAACCCAAAAGGCAATACCATGAACTTAAAAAATCTTACTTTGCTCTCATATTTCCATGAAAAACCTAAAAACTGAGTGTGTGGCTCAAATATCTCTAAATGATGATATGCTGAATGAATATCAAATTTAAAACAGTAACTCCCTCTCTTGATAAATTGCATTGCAGTTCTCATGTCTTCAAATTTCACACTCGCTTTCCACAAATGAGTATTCACATGTCAGGACACCCCGGGCTTTTATGAATTAGTTGTAGACACTGTCAATAGTTTTGGGAATGATAATATTATTATATGTGGAGATTTTAACCTAGTTTTAGAACCAAATTTAGACTACGATAATCATTATAAACATGTAAATAATCCTGCAGCCAGAAATAAAGTCTTGGAAATCATTCAAAGCTATAGTCTAATTGACATTTTTAGGGAGCATTATCCAGAAACTAGACGCTACACTTGGCGAAAAGTAAATCCTATAAAACAAGCAAGACTGGACTTCTTTCTAATCTCCGAAACTCTTCTTCCTAGTGTTAATAAGTCCAGGATTGAACCAGGCTATAGATCTGATCATTCTATTCCAACGTTATCTTTGACTTTGAATGAATTGAAAAAAGGGAAGGGGCTATGGAAATTCAACAATTCTTTATTATTTGATTCTGAATATTTGGAAATTGTTAAATCTTGTATTGAGGAGGTTAAGCTGCAGTACTGTTTACCTGTATATAATTTTGACTCTCTTAAAAATATTTGTAACAGTGATATACAATTTTTAATAAATGATCAATTATTTTTGGAAACATTACTTATGGAAATAAGAGGTAGATCTATATCCTATTCATCTTTTAAGAAAAAAACAAGCTAATTTACATGAGGACAATCTTAAGGTGTCCATAGAATTATTAGAGACGGAAACTGATCCTGACCATGAAAAATTAGACAGATTAAGAAAGGATTTGGAAACGATACGTGCTAAAAAAGTTAAGGGTAGTCTAATTAGATCGAGGGCTAAATGGATTGAGGAGGGGGAGAAACCATCATCATACTTTTTAAACCTAGAAAATAGAAATTTCACTTCTAAGATCATACCTAAAATACAAGCAGATAATGGTGATATTATTTCTAAACAAGAGGATGTTTTGTCTGAAGTAAGATTATTTTATGAAAACCTATATAAGTTTAGAGAGACCGATAACATTAATCTAGAATTACATTTAGAAAACTGTAATATTCCAAAGTTAAGTGATATTGATTCTGATAGTTTAGAGGGTAAGATAACTTTTGAGGAAGCGGGGAAAGTGCTTAGAGGTATGAAAAATAATAAGAGTCCGGGGTCAGATGGTTTTACTTCAGAATTTTTTTTATAATTTTTTTGGAAAAATTTAGGTTGTTTTGTCGTGCGCTCTTTGAAACATGGTTTTTTAGCTGGTCAGTGTTCAGTTACCCAAAGACATGGAATTATTGTATGTATTCCCAAGGGAGATAAGCCTAGCCACTTCTTAAAAAACTGGAGGCCAATTACACTCCTGAATATCGCCTATAAAATTGCTTCGGGGGTAATCTCACAAAGAATCAAAACAGTATTAAGTAAAATTATCAATGAAGATCAGACAGGCTTTTTATCTGGTAGGTATATAGGCGAAAATATCCGTACAGTGTATGATGTGATGCAATATCTTAAGGATTTAAATATTCCAGGTATGTTGATGTTAGTAGATTTCGAAAAGGCCGTTGACTCGGTTTCATGGAAGTTTATTGATAAAGTCTTAGAGTATTTTAAATTTGGGCCAGAAATAAGAAAGTGGATAAAATTATTTAACAATAATGTATATGCTTCAATTAATCAAGGGGGAAATCTATCAGAACGTATCAATAATGAAAGAGGTTGTCGTCAAGGGGACCCAATAGCTCCTTACATTTTTATTATATGTGCAGAAGTGCTAGCTGCAAGAATTAGAAATAATAATCTTATTAAAGGTATTGATGTAGATAATGTACCAATTTTAAATGTACAATATGCTGATGACACCGGGTTGATACTTGATGGGTCAGAGAGGCCACTTAATGAGTCTTTATCAGAGCTGAATAATTATGCAAAAATTTCTGGGTTAAATATCAATACTAGTAAAACTCAAGTTATATGGTTAGGGAGCTGTAAATATAGTGATGTAACATATAGGCCAGATTTGAATTTACAATGGGGAAAAAATAGATTTACATTTTTGGGGATTGAGTTTTCAGTTGACTTGGATCAAATACCAAAAATGAATTTTGACAAAAAAATTGTAAAACTCAAATCAATTCTTACATCGTGGAAGAGGCGGAGCTTGACTCCGATTGGTAAAATCAATATTATCAAGTCTTTATTAATCTCACAACTAAATTATTTATTCATTGCGTTACCAAACCCACCAGAAAAAATTATCACTATGATAAGTTCTTTATTATTTGACTTTTTGTGGAATGGTAAATGCCATAAGATCAAAACAGACGTTATTATTCAAAATTTTGCAGATGGTGGGCTCAAGATGGTTGACGTGTATGCTTTCATTCATTCATTAAAGCTGGGTTGGATTAGAAGATTATTTATGTCTTCAGGCAAATGGTATCTGATACTCAAGTCAACTCTAGATTTAAATAAGCTATATAGTTGTGGGAAAGAGTTTGTAAAATTATGCATATCAAGGTGCCACAATAAATTTTGGAAAGATGTCTTTAAAGCATGGGATAAATTAAACTTTTCTGAAGATATGAGGCTAAAAAGACAAGATTGTATTCTTAAAACACCTCTTTGGTACAATAATGACATTAAAGTTAACAACAAATTTGTCTTCTATCCCAACTGGTATATGACAGGTATCTTAACTTTAAATGATTTGATGAAAAATTCTGAAAATCTAGCCTTTCTTTCTTTTGACGAATTTATACAAAAATTTGGAATTAATACTAATTTTTTACAATATCATGGATTAATATTGGCAATAAAACGCTATTTAAGAAATCTCGAGTTAAAACCAGAGAAGCTTTCACACCCTTTTATACCACAATTATTAGAAATATTTTTTAAGAACAAAAAGGGTGTGAAAGACTTCTACAGGTTTATAATAACTCCAACAACAACTCCTACAGGTACTAGGAAATGGAATTTGAGCTTTAACTTTGATAGAGAAATGTGGTTAAAAATATATAATCTTCCCTTTAAGGTAACAAAAAAATCTAAATTGATATGGTTTCAAGTCAGAATTATTCATCATATCTTAGTTACAAATACCTTCCTTCATAAGATAAGAATAAATCCTAGCCCTATGTGTACTTTATGTAATATGGAAAGGGAGACAATTATACATTGCTTATGGGAATGCAAGGAGGTGCAAACTCTTCTTCATAAATTTGAAACTTTGTTAGATTTGTTGTTTATACCTTTTGCATATAATAAAGACTCATTTCTTTTTGGAATAGTTTTACAAAATTGTAGTTCTGTTGACAACAAAATTTTAATCATTATGAAACATTACATATATAAAACCAGATGTCTTAGCAATTCTTTGAATATCAATGCTCTCATTAATGTAATTAAAGATAATTTTGTAGTCCAAAAATATATGTATAACAGTCTTAGTGACCATGGTAAAAGACAATTTGATTTAGGCTGGAGGAAGTGGAAGCCTTTATTGGATCTATGAGTTGTATTAGTCTTTTACACATCTTACCCTGGTCTTAAACTTATTGTTATATACACTGTATTATTATATAAATACAGGTAACTTACTTTTCTTTTACTTATCTTCTATTATTGTATATCATAACACTGACTGTTGTGGTTTGTATCGCTGACTAGCCAGTGATTTATCAGTATTTTATCTTTTAATACATATTGTATTACAATATTCTTGTACATGCATGTATGCAATAATTACATGTATGTAATTAAGAAATGGTACCTCCTCCTCTCTCTTCCTTTCTCTCCCTTCCTATCTGTCTTCCTTAGTGTGTCTTCTGCCTTTCTGTCTGTGAGGGTGTGTGTGAGGATGCGTGTGTGTGTATAGGTGTGTGTGTATATATATGTGTATGTATGTACATGTATGTTATGTATGCAGGATCTTCCCTGACACTGGATTCATGCGTGCTATACGCAGAAAATCCATCAAGGCCTCCCAAACTAAACGTCTCTGCACTCTGCATCCTTAGGATGTACTGTTAATTCTAAAATCTGTCAGTTGAATGCAGAAAACTTTTTTGATTTTTTTGATTTATTTATAAAGGACCTTTTATAACAAAATATGAGGGAAAATCCTGTTTATGTTATGTTTATTTACGCTATGTTGTACTATGTTATGTCATGATGCTACATATGCAAGTGTATTTGTTATGCCTCGCTATGTATGTATATATGTGTGTATGTGTGTATGTATGTATGTGTGTGTGTGTATGTAGGTATGTAGGTATCTATGTATGCTTGTATGTATGTATGTATGTATGTATGTATGTATGTATGTGTGTATGTATGTATGACCTATCATAGCATACACAATGATCTTTTGAATGCTGTGGGTGCGAGTGTGCAAGTGATTGTTTGTTGATGTCTATTTATGTATACCATGTAAAATGTTTGAAAATAAAAGAAATATAAAAAAAAAATATTCACATGTCTTAAATCTAAAATTAAACGCTTTTTGCCTGAATTTTGTACAGAAACTGTCAATGGATTGACAACGACAGGAGGAGTGTCACACTCCACAATTAACGATCTAACTAATAAATCATCAATCGCCTCTACTACAAAATCGCTCTGTCTAAGAGCCGATACATTGTTTGTCAAAATTGCAGAAGGAGGTTCCGTATAAAATTAAGGGTATCTTATAACCTGATCTTAAAGTTTCAACAATGAACTCGCTACTACCAATCTCCTCCCAGAACTTAACATTGTTCCTCAATCTACCCCTAACGATTATATTTGCTTGGCCCTGCTCGTACTCATAATAATCTTCAGTAAATTCTGAAAGTTTATTATCTACTGGTAATTGCGCATGACCATTCAAAAGATACTTATCTTTCACAAATTGCCCCTCATCACGAGGCTTTGGCCGTCCAGCTGCCGCTGCTGTTCCTGTCGAGTATGATTTCTAATTGGATGGACACTCGTTCCTCCAATGGTTGAAAGAGCCACAGGAATAACAGGCTCCATTTTGTCCCCTCCGTACGTATGGCCCCGAGTTTGCGTGGTAAACGGGAGGTCCTGAAAACCATTCCTGCACGGAGGGCCCCCGAAAGGGCTGCTGATGTCCACCAGAACTATTGCCGCCATGCCCCATGTTATACACACCACTCCGACTGCCAGACTGTTTTTTAGTGTTAGCAGTTTTTGCCTTCCTCTTCTTGATGGCCCTGTTTTCTGCCCTGTTGATTTTGCCTTCATCCTCGCTGTCGCTGGCAATGGGATTGGCCTCATACTGTCTAACAGTCTCCCATCCACCTTCACTCGAATCGGCTATTTTAATTAACTTATTTCGTCTTGAAACTTTCTCTTTCAGGCCGCGTAATAATTCGCGAGAATATGAAAACTTGGAATTGTCTATAGCCCAAAGTACCTGGTCAAACTCTTCTTCTAATTCAGTGTTAAAACCAAACTGTACTCTGTTCCCTTCGTACTTCCACTTGTACGTATGTTCAGTTTTTATGCGCTTGACTTGAGAGGTTACTGCTACTGTCGCGCCTTTCACTTCCTCTCGAATATCGTCGAGTTCCTGAGACAATTTTGCGTCTATAGCGCTAATATTCTGAGCTTGTGCCTGAACAGCATTCCAAATGTCTCCAAGACTTATACTGGAAGAACGTGAGGCACTCGAGGTGTCACAAAGATGTACCTATATGGCTATATATTGAATGGACAGGTGATGGAAACACGTGTGCTGGAACAGGCTCTTTATTACATAATATATGTAGTAATTTACACACCTGTAAGAATATCACTTTAACCGGATTGGCCTAGATTTACGTGACGTGTGTGTTGATGAGACAGAAGACGCTTACTATTCTGCGCCTGGGTTCATTCTGTTAGTTAACTAAATTACAACAGAACAGTTTGTAATAAAGACGTCGTCACGTGATGTTGACGAGACGTGATATTGACGTGACTTGGTGATGACGTGATTTTGACGTGACTTGATCCTGACGTGACTTGATGTGGACGTACGAGACGTGATGTTGACGTGACTTGATGTTGATGTGACGTGATGTTGACGTGACGACGTGACGTGATGTTGACATTATACTTTGAACTAAGTATTGTTCATTAAAAAAAAATTTCCTCTCAGGAATCTGGATCAGCAATCATATATGTTTTTTTGGTTTTATCAACAATGTTTTTTTTTATAGATATGTATGTTAAAAAGATACATTTTCCATTAGGAAATAGATAGGCTGATATCTGTAAGTATTCATAAATATCAAACAAATATTACATATTTTTTCTCTTCAATTAACAAATATAATCAATGATTAAAAGCTCAAAAATAAAAAATAAAATATTGATGATTTGCATGCAAAATGTGTAAGTGTTTTTTTCTCCAATCAACAATATAATCAATGATTAAAAACGTCAAAATGAAAAAAAAAAAATGGAAAATTATTGATGATTTGCATGCAAAAATATATTTGTGTTTTTAAAGATTTTTTATTAATTATTTTTTACAGTTTCAATCAGAAAGGAACTTTGTGAAATCCCGTGCAAAAGAAATGAATTTTATTGTAAATTTTGAAAAAATTGTAAATATTCTCGATGGTATTAAAGAGACTTTTAAAAAACACACAATAAATTAAAGAAAAATTAAAATGATAAAATAAAACTAACCATCGCTCATCCTGATTTGAATACCCCCATCATCATACCACCAAAACCTCAAATTACACCTGAACAAGTCATGGAAAAAAAGAAAAAAACTTTCAATAGCAACGAGGATCTGAAAGTAGATGAGAAATTTGTTGTAACTTTAGGCCTTTTACAAATCCCTTCAGGAGAAGGCAGAACTCATTTAACGAATTTAACAAAGATAAAGAATAAGCATAGCATGATATTAATAAAAGCAAAATATATGTGTGCTGCAAGAGCGATTTTAGTGGGTTATGCAAAACAATGTGTTAAGGATAATGATAGTGTCAAAAAACAACGTATAAAGCATAAGCTGAGTTCTTTTTGATTACTTTTACAAAAAGCTATGTGTGATAGAGATTATTATAAAAACAATATGTAGTAAATCTCTAAAACAGACTGTGGCTGCCAGAAACCTGATGCTTAAAGTAGGCTTACATTCAAATAAACCTGTTGCATTATGTGATTTAAGAAAATTTGAACTATTACTGAATATTGAAATAGGTGTTACTAGTTTAGAATGTCAGAACCAATTGATTAAATATGCCAGAAGATAAAGATAAGAAAATGATGTTTCTATATCATCATGATGAACATTATGATACCATTGGAAGTATGTCTGGATTTTTTAATCAAAGTTCTTTCTGTAAATTTTGTGGAATACTATATTGTATTAAGAATAGACATAAATGTGAACATCATTGTAGGATATGTTACAATGAAGATTTTTTTTAGACTATTAATTTCCTACCCATGAAATTAGCTGCTTTACCTAAAGATTTTGAATTGAAAGAAATGCAAAAAGGTTACTTTCCATATCTTTTCAATACTAGCGAAAAAAAAGATTATGTAGGACCTTATCCTGATGCGAAATATTATTGTATAGATCAAAAGTCTATAGCAGGTATACAGACATTTTTAAAGTGGTATGAAACTAAAAAAGAGGAAGGTTTTTATCTTCAAAAAGAATTATTTGATTATCCTCATTCTGATGTAGATATATTAAAATGAGCCTGTTTAAAATAATGAGATCTAATGATAGAAAATTCTCATGTGGGTCCTTTTCAGTTTAAAACAGCTGCTGGTGTAGCCATGCACACTTGCAAACATAATTATTTTTATGTTGAACTATCTGATATTATTATAACTGAACAAGATGTAATTGATCAACTTCACATTCTAAATAAAAACAAACCAGCTGGACCAGATGGTATTTTACCAGTTATTATTAAACATATCTCGCCATCTTTAGTGTATCCACTTAAATTATTGTTTAATAAAACATTATCTACTGGAGAAATCCCTGATATTCTAAAAGTTGCTAATGTTACTGCACTTTATAAAGGAAAAGGTGAAGTTAGTGACCTTAATAATTATAGACCCATAGCGGTCACATCTGTCTTTATTAAAATTTTAGAAAAAATTATTTTTAAATATACATATAATTATATTTCAAGTCATAATATGTTAAGTGAACATCAGTCAGGTTTTCGACCCACCGACTCTACAGTTAACCAGTTAACTGATATATATAATACTATAAGTAGTACATTAGATCAAGGCAAAGATTTGCGCTTTGTTTTCTGTGATATAAGTAAAGCTTTTGATCGCGTATGGCATTTAGGTCTATTACATAAATTGAAATCTTACGGTATTAAAGGTAAATTATATAATTGGTTTAAGGCTTACTTATCTGACAGAAAGCAAAGGGTAATCTTTGAAGGGTATCAGTCTAGCACTAAACCTATATCGGCAGGAGTCCCTCAAGGATCTGTCCTTGGTCCATTTTTGTTTCTTCTTTTCATTAATGATATTACTAATAATATAAACAGCAATATAAAACTCTTTGCTGATGACACCTCTCTATATGTAATAATACAAAATAATAATGATTTAGATACACCTTCTTCACTGCTTAATAATGACTTAGCCTCTATTTCTGACTGGGCATATAGATGGCAAATTCTCTTCAATCGTAATAAAACAATAGCTATGAACTTCAGTCGTAGACAAAACATTGACTATCCACATCTTTTGTTTAATAATAATCTAATTGTACAAAATGAATCTCATAACCACTTAGGGCTAACCTTTAATAGTAAAGGAACATGGGCGGACCATATTTCTAATGTGTATCAAAAAGCTAACTCTAGATTAAGTTTACTTCGTGTATTAAAAAAATTAGTTGATAGGAAAACCTTGAAAACTTTATATACTTCATACATAAGACCAATATTAGAATATGCTGATGTAGTTTGGGACAATTGCACTCAAGCCGAATCTGATCTTCTTGAATCTATTCAACTGGAAGCCATGCGTATAATAACAGGTCTCAGAAGAGGTACTTCTCACCATATCTTATATAATGAAACTCAACTAGATCCTTTAAGTAAAAGAAGACAGAATCATAAACTTGTATTAATGTTCAAAATTATTAATAACTATACTCCATTGTATCTCTCTAATATTATACAACCATATTTAAATGTAAACAATATATACACCTTTAGAAATAACAGAGTATTTAATATACCACAGTCACGAACTAATAGCTACATGAAAAGTTTTTTTCCTTCAACTATGACTATGTGGAATTCACTTGATATTTCCATTAGAGACTCTATTACAATTTCTTCTTTTAAATGTAAGTTAAAAACTACTAATGATATAACTATTTCTGAACTTTTCATTAATTCTGCTCCCAGACAACTTAACATAATTTTATGCCAACTTAGAAATTTTAAAAGTGACCTTAATTATGATAAACATTTTGATCACCTGATTGATAACCCATCCTGTGTATGTGGTGCTCCTAGTGAAGATTTAGTGCATTTTTTCTTTCAATGTCCCATGTATTCCAATTCTAGGCACCATATTCTATCCATCTACAACTTGTTAGGTTATATAAATCTTCAATGCCTAGTGTGTGGCATCATTAATGCTCCTGATCATTTAAATATCTCTATTCTATATCATGTAAACTTATATATTAAATCCTCAAAACGTTTTTCTGTGTATAAATAAGAAACTATATGTAATACTGTCTTTAGTAGTAATACAATTATATACATTTACTCAACTATTATAGCAAGTTTGTTATGTTAAATATTCATCCTTATAACATTCTAGTATGAAAGTATGAATGAATGTGTGTGAGTGAGTTATTGTTGTTTATTACATTACATATAACTTTTCATTTTAGGCTTGGTGGAAATATGTTGTGTCTTCACTTTATCAAATAATAGTTTTGTTTTCTTACTAAGTAATTTTGAATAGTAGTTATCTCTATAATTATAACACCTATTCTATTTAATTTCATGATGAACATATAATTCCTTACAGTAATCCCTTTTTGAATTAGATACTATACATGTAATGATATATAATTTCTGTAGAAATAATAAAGTGAAACATATCATCTTTCTACCAAGCCTAACCGGAAGTAATAGAAGAAGACTGATATAGGCATTGCGCCTGTTGTCTTATTCTTTTGACAATACTTTGTATTTATTTATATTTGTATTGTTAATAAAATATTTCTGAAATGAAATAATTATTTTATGAGAGAATTTCACATTTTAACTCTAAAAAATGTGGTTAAAGTTAAAGCTATTAAAATCAATGGTCAATATATATTGTAGATGATTATGTCATAGATGTAGAATCAATATCGAAAGCTGAATTCCTAAGATCCGATTTTGGTAGGATACCAGTACAGGGATATACCGCCGGAGTAGCTTATGGAAAGCATTCAATGGTTAGAATGGGTATAACATGTGACAGGAAAAAATATTAGACATGCACTCAATAGTCATGGAGAAATCAAGACAGGGAAATATTTTGTAGATAGCATATGCGATAAAGAAATCTGTGAATTTAATGGGTGTTATTATCACTCTTGTGAAACTTGTTTACCTCATAATAGAGAGAAAGCAATATTTTCTCACAATAAATTGAATCAAAATGTCAATTTCCAAAACCATCAAAATTAAATTATATATCTAGAACAATGAGGATACACTGTTCACTTGAAATGGGAACATACATTTTTAGAGGAATAAATAATTTTGAAATGCAAGAGTTTGTGAGAAATCCAGACAGATTAGCATGTTAACATGGTAAAGCGATTGTTAGATATGGAATTTATTTCACACGAGTAAGTTATTTTTTAAAAGTTACAAAAGACACGAACTTTAGCGTGAAATAAATTCCATATCCAACAATCACGAGTCGTGTGACCTGTTTCTACCACACTAATATCGGCTTGAATCAAAGTGTACCGGTGACGTCCGGGACCCGGTGATGTGACGTCATTCGATTATTGCTGTTGTCAATAACAATTGCAGCTTGGGTCAATGTTCGAATTCTTGACCAATCAAGAGACCGGAAGGTCATATACCACTACTGATATTTTATCCAACAGTCGGCACAAACACGGCATATTGTGATAGAAATACTATACTAGCATACCAAAAGTCAATATTTACATTTGCACTGCAGCCCCACAGTTTTCAACCTGAAAAGATAAAATCAAAAGAAAATACAGTTCAAGAAAGGTATGTGACTTTTATATCTGAAACCCAAGATACAAGGGGAGAGAATTGATGGCTTCTATATGCTCCCACCCGCAAAATTCGGCAGGCATTCAAGATGGCGGCCAAATTTGGGGAGGAAAAAACTCATAGAGCCAGCATATATCTCCTTATATTAACCTCGCGTGAATATATTCTTTATTTTCAGGTAAATATAAGATTTTGTCAAATCCTCTGAGCGACCTTTAGACCAATCAGAGACAAGGAAATATCAAAGTCATATAACAAGACTTGATGTTAACGAGACGTGATGTTAGCGTGACTTGATGTTGACGTGTCTTGATGTTGATGAAAGGTGATATTGACGTAGACTGGATTACCTGCCGTAGTTTTTCTTTTCTCCACTAGGCTTCGCTTCGAAAATACGTATTCATGAGCGCAGCCTAGCGGAGAGAAATGGTACTAAGGCAGGTAATCCAGTCTAATATTGACAAGACGTGATGTTGACGTGTCTTGATGTTGATGAGACGTAATTGTTGATGAGACATAATGTTGATGTGACGTGATGTTGATGTGACGTGATGTTGATGTGACGTGATGTTGATGAGACATAATGTTGATGTGACGTGATGTTGATGTGACGTGATGTTGATGAGACATAGTGTTGATGAGACGCGATGTTGATGTGACGTGATGTTGATGAGACGCGATGTTTACATGGCTTGATGTGACTTGACATAGTCAATAAAGCTGATGTTGATGGTAAAAAAATAATGTGTTTTTGGCACAAATCAAACCGTTGATGGAATGAAATGACAAAGGATGATTTTAGTTTCGGTCCTCAAGATCACATGCAAAAAAAAATGTACAGTGGCTACGACCTGAGGGTCACTAGAACTTGTTGATTAAGATTAAAAAAAAGGCCCTTTCCTCTCTGTTTTTTCCATAGGTCTCTATGCAAACCGAGGCTTTTTATTGCTATAGAGAATGGCCACATATGTATCTATATATAGACTATGTGTATATTTCTGTCGGCTATAGGCTCTAGAGAGTCGCCATATATGTATAGAAATTTGTATATAGGCTATAGGAAGTCGCCAGAAATGTAAAGAACCATCAATATTTCCATATGCTATAGAGGACCGCCATATGTAAATTCCCTAGACTGAAAGTAACCAACTAAATAAATATAAGTGATTTATTTCACCATTTGAACAACTTTCCCTACAACAACAAACTTATCCTATACAAGGAAAGAATGAGTATGAAAATCAGTTAAACAACACGTATATGCAATAATTTGGACAAAATAATAAGTTAAGAAAGGACAGATCTATTCACCTTTGGGAAACGTATGGTTACTTATTTCGGCCGTCTCGCGTTGTCGCTCTCCTTTGAGCTTTCGCTTGACCACTAAATGAAATGACTCTTTTACTTATAGTTTGGTAATAAGTGCACGGATGTTACAGATAATAACGTATTGGTATGCGTCCAAAGAATATATCATTTCAAGTAGGATTTTTATTGTTGGGACCAAATTTTCACTTCGTATTATCCGAGTTTTTCAAGTTAACGAAGTTCCACTGTAATCTTTTCAGAGGTTCAAAATCTCGACACCATTCAACGACGTCGGTGGCCATATTTCTGTCTACATTGTCACTCTGCCGGCTACAGAAACAGGGTATCATAACGGATAATATAATTTGATAAAATAGATATCGATACAAGGATACTTGAAAATTACATCTGAAATGTAAGTAGAACTACTAAACTGTTGCCATATATGTATTGGATATATGGACTTTAAAGTGGAAAACAGATAAACAATTGTTACCATGAGATATTCTGTTTATCTGTCACTCAGACTGCATTCATACCAACAATAAATACAATCCGGCTCATTGGTTAGTAAGGTTAACAAGACGATCGCCACGTAACGTCAACTATCAAATGGGATGCAGAAGTGATCAATGCACACCGATGTCACGTGACTGTGACGTCAAAGTGATACTTTAATTAAGACAGCGAGATGTTCTAACTACTTATTTACCAGTAACCATATATTTTCATTTACGATTTCAATATAATGACAATGTGATATATTGATGTACATGTAGTAAAGCAAAGCTTTATGTAAATAGTCTAATTCTGACTAATAACAAGTTATACTGTCTTTTCTTCAGGGACAATGAAGGTTCCAAGATTCCTAGTACTACTTTGTACTTTAGCCCTCGCTCTTGTCTACGTGATGGAAGTACGGCGCGTCGGTAATATGACTATCGACGACAACACATCCGGAAACAACGCCGACGTGAAGGATATTGCTTCACGTGAAACAATGTCCAGTTCACATCGGATGCACGTGCGAAGGTGGCTAGTGTTAATGTACGTCAGAAGGTGGCCAGTGTTGTCTCACGTGCGAAGGTGGCTAGTGTTGATGCACGTCAGAAGGTGGCCAGTGTTGTCTCACGTGCGAAGGTGGCTAGTGTTGATGTACGTCAGAAGGTGGCCAGTGTTGTCTCACATGAGAATGTGGCTATTGCTGCTGCGCGTGAGAAGGAAATCAGTGTTCCCTCACTTGAAAAAGTAGAAAGTGGTAGTTCACATGTGAACGTAACGACCATTACTAGTGAGTCGAAAACGAACTTAGTTGGCAGTAACGGTATCATCACGTGGTCCCCAGGGTCGGTCGGATGGGCTAAGGAGGCCGACCATTGTGACGTTGGTAAAGATTACGCGTTGGGTCATCTACGAAGTCCGATTGACACTCCTATCTACGTGTATAAAGAGGATATTGACGAGGTCGTGTCTGGGTCGATACTAAAAACCGGAATATGGGAAAACGAGCTGGTGGAGAAGTTACGAACATACCTTAGTAGGGATCCTGACCTAGTCATGTTAGACATTGGGGCTAATGTTGGGGTATTCTCTTTGATGGCAGCCAAGCTGGGAAGGAGAGTTTTCTCTATCGATTGTCTCACCGGAAACGTCCACAGACTGTGTGCCTCTGTTTCGGCCGGAAAGTTATCAAAATATGTTACCATCGTCCACAACGCCATGTCAAATACGCGGGAAAATGTGACATTCGGTAAATATCGAGGAAATATTGGAGCCACTTATGTGAAAAAGCTAGACAACACCAATACTGACCAAAAGGATGTTGTTATGTCCATTCTATTAGATGATTTGTTAGGTTTATATACATTCAAGAAAGTTATGATAAAGATTGACGTGGAAGCATTTGAAGCAAATGTTTTCCGCGGAGGTGAAAAGTTCTTCTCCGAAGTGCAGGTCGATTATCTCTTAATGGAATTCAAATATCACCGTGGCAGAAACAGCGGGAAGTTCGTTTTTGATTTCTTATATAGACACAATTTGGTCCCAATGTTGAAAGCAGGAATAGACCGGAAGCCGTCGTCTCTAGAAGGGACCTTTACGTGGCCAGAAGATGTATTGTGGGTAAGGAAGGATTTGGAAAGTCAGGCTTCCCTTTGATGAGGAATTGCTCTTCCATGTAACATTTGTATTATCGTGGCGTTGTAGTAGTTTTCCCTTGTTTTCAATTATGGATGATAATACGAATAAGATAGCGGTTTGATATCGCCACATCCAGAGACCTATATATGCCTACTATCGGTCTGATATATCTGAACCGAGAGGCAAATGTTCTTCTGATACTCGGTCTAAAGGAAGTCGTATACTCGACTGTAGTGTCAGGTTCTATGTTCTTATGGGCGTTGTTGGTTCGATAACAGCTTTCTAATTAAAAGTTCTTCACGTCGCTTTGATTGTAAACATAATATTATATTCATATATTATTCACTTTGTACAGCGTCGTCGGGTACCCACGGTTGAGTGCACTACGATACGCTACACGTATCACTCGTGGGTCAGCTTAGTGAAAAAGTATCGTTTCAATGACGTCAGTCTATGAATAGAAACCAATCATCATACTTTATTTCCTCCGGTTGGAGATTTTAAATACAAGGAAATCGACATAAAAAAGTAAATGAACAGAGGAATTAGAAGAAAACGCGAAAAAAATATGTATATACATCGAGATGCAAGCGCGGCATTGAAAGGGATTTTCATGTCCGCGCGAAACAGTTACGTTGGGTTAAGTCAAGACATTACGACAGACATCGCGTAACACGAGCGACAAATCGAACAGATTTCATGAGGAATTGTTCATAGTCTGTATCGTCAATGAATGGAATTCCTGTATTGGCTCCTAATATGGTGCGGGTGAAGGCAGTAGCATCCATTCTCTCAATGAAAAGGAATACAGTTGGACCGAAGGTAATGAGAATATCTTCCATAAAGCTTTGTTTTAGAGCAATATTGGCTATACAATCAGCACACAGATGAATTACTGCGACGTCATGAGACATTGTGCAGAGTGGGCATTGTTCATCGGCAAGGCCACTAGGCAGAGCCAACACAGAACATATATAATAAATGTTTTGCATATCGGACGGAGACTCCGCAGCATGCCACAAGCTATATAGGTCATATGAGCAATGAATCTTTTGGAAAAAGGAGAAGTCATTATCATTTGCCATACGTTCCTTGAGAGCCGAGTTTCGTAGGACCTAATAGTGGATTTCACTATGCGTTTCCATTGGGACTTGGTTGGAAATATGTAAGACCGTAGATATGTCTCCAAATGATAAAGAAGATTGTATTTCCGGAGTACTTTAACTATATCAGGGAAATATCCTTTATGGTTAGCTGGTGTGTTGGGTAACACTGAAATATATAAATGTAGACGTATGGTAAAAATTTGCTTCGGCAGATAGGATTGGTCCATAGCTATCATTTTTTGTAGAAACAGTAGTTTCCTCCGGTCGACTTCTGCTGAGATTCTGAAAAGACCAAGTATAGGTTCGGCTATATCTGACCTTGTACGACGTGGTAAACCAAGTATGAGTTTTACAGCGTAGTGTTGAAAGCAAGCAATCTTGGAGATTTCTGTTACAGTGAGATTAGTCCAATGTTCACACCCATACAGAATCGACGGTAAAACGACTTTCTTGTAGAGACTGGTTTTAACAACAGGACTTATTGCAGATAAGGAGGGAGCTACACCAACAATAGAATGTAAGGTTCTTCTACCTTTATCACAAGCGTTGGTGATACGTTCGGCGTTAGACAGTTTGGACGAAAACACTGTACCCAGGTGAGTTTGGGAGTGTGAGATATCAAGGGTATGATGGCCTAGTGTCCATGTTTCATTCGGATTCCTTGGAATGTAGTTTCCGATTACTAAAACTTTGCACTTTGTATCACTGAACTCGAACTTCCACTTTATGCTATATTCCTGACAAATGTTCAACAGGTGTTGTAGCGAACGCTGAGATGTGCTGATGAGGGTGATGTCATCTGCCAGAGTTGGATTCCCAGAAGGGACCCTATCGATAACGGCGCCATGTTTGCTTTTACTTAGATAGTCAAGTAGGTTATCAATAAACGTTTGATAAAGAAAAGTAGATAAAACACCACCTTGTCGGACTCCAGATTCAACGGGAAACCAATGTGACGTCATACCCTGCCACGTCACGGCGCTCGACATACCCTTGTACGCCTCGCGAATGGTGTTAAGCAGATGGCCTGTGATGCCGACATTAGTGAGTTTACGAAAAAGGCCTGTGTGCCAGACGGTATCGAAAGCCTTTTTTATATCCAGGAATGCAACAAACACTTTGCTACCTAACTCTATGTTATGAAAAATTGTTTCTTGCAGAGAAAATGTGGCAGTTGTACAACTGAGAGACTTGCGGAAACCATTCTGTTGGTCGTTTGGGAATGATAAAAGTGAAGTCTTTAGACTGTCATGAATTCTGTTGTTGATCACCGATTCAAAAAGTTTGTATGTACAGCATAAGAGAGTAATTGGCCTGTAGCTTGCGGGATCACCGCGAGATTTGTTACCGCCTTTGAATATGGGAAGAATTATACCTCGTTTCCATACATTGGGCACGTGCTCAAGCTCCAGACATTTGGCGAAGAGTTTTTGAAGACACAATATCAGAGTCCGTCCTCCATATCGTAAATACTCGTTTTGAATAAGATCTACTCCGGGTGCTTTGTTGAATTTCAAACCTCGGATAGCGCACTCAACTTCGTCGAAGTTTATATTTCTGTTTAGATCATCGTGATCGAAAATGTCCTTAGGGTCATCAAGTTCGGCGTCGAACATTTCTGCCGGCCTAGAATTAACCTTATAAACAGACTGGAAGTAATTACCAAAAGCTTGCGCAATATCGACGGGAGAGCGTAAGGTTTCGTTACCGACCTTAAATGGTGAAACTTTGAGACGTGAAGGACGTTTTAGAAGCTTCAGTGCTCTCCAAAATGTCTTGCTGTCAACATCTGCAGCATCATTCAGATCTTGGTGAAGACTTCGTAGGTGTTCGTTATAGGCTGCGCATTGAGTATTCTTGAATATACGTTTCGCTAGTTTATATTCCCTGGTAAGAGGGATGATCGGGTCCACGTGGTTTACCTTCAGACATCCACTCTCTTCGTCGCGCACGAGCAGTCTTGTGGGCAGATTTCACGTTGATGTTCCAGTAAGGCTTCAACTGTGGGTTGTATCTTGACATAGGGATACACGAATATGCACAAGCGATCAATGCGTCGGTAATAAGCGTGTGGAACCTGTCAATATTCGCTGGTTCGTTGATTTCGAAATCTTGAAAAGACCGTAGGGTGCTGTTAACAGCGAGCTGATACCGGATCAACTGATCTGTAGAACATTTACTCCAAAGAGGGTGTGAGGTAGGGGTTGGAAGTGCAGATCGTTGGATCAAAGGAGATTTGATAACACATTCCAGAACTGCATGATCAGAGGCGATATCGGCATCGGCAGAGGAAAAGACTCTGCATGATTGAATACAGTCGAGCATCGTGTCTGTCACAAGAATATAATCAATGGTAGTTTCAAGAGGTAGATACGTATAGGGAAGGCCACTACACAAACCCGATTTGTTAATCGGTATAAGGTTGTTGGATGAGATGAATTCGCGAAGTAGGCTTTGCTTACGACGCGCCGAGTAAGAAACAGGTAAGGTGTCATATTGTGCGTTGAGGTCGCCAATCACAGTCACATCTCCAAGCTCAGAGTAAAAACGGACGACATCACTAAGAGTTTCGACCGCTTCGACATATTGGTTAACGTTCGAGTCGCTGGGCATATAAACACCAAACAAATAAAGAGGCGTGGAATTACCTCGATGTATATTTAATCCAAAAATGTGATTAGACCGGTTGATACCATTTCCCTCCACGGTGTTACAAAGATTTTTGTTTACTAAAAATATCAGGCCACCGGACCCACAACAGATAGTTTCATAGTTCGCGTCCGTGGAACTCGGATATGTGTCAAAATGTTCGTGGATACTATTTGGAAAATCAGCACATTGCTGCGAGAGGCGTAGTTCACAGAGGAAAGCTATGTCGTATGAGTTCGCTGACAGTATGTTGTTTATACAAAAGGATGATGAGATGATCCCTCTGACATTCCAAGTGAGAATAGATAGTGACATGATAATCCAAAGACTTACCGAACACGAGTAAATGTTAATAATATTGCTGGTCATAGCTTTCTTTAAAAGAGTTCACTGGATTCGACGATACTTTGTCACGCCATAACTTGTTACGGATCCATCTCCTACATTTGATCTCCCTTGGCCAAAAGTCATCGCTTTCAAGCACACACGCTTGATCCTTCGGTACGGAAACTTTTGCAGAAAGCAAGCCGTTTCGCGAGTTGAAAATGTTAATTCGCGATACCGAGACACCAGCTGATGTTAGGTATTTTTTAATACCTGTTTCAGTGGAAGATTCGCCGATGTTACCAATGTAAAACTGGACAGATTTGGCTCTACGGGCTCCCACAAAAATGTCACTAGTTGTCGAATTATCCAAATCCTGTGAGGAAACTGTTGGCCGGGCTTCTCGGCTAACGACCCTAACGGGGATTTTATTTACAGCGTCGGCATAGTCAAGAGGAGGGGAAACTTTGTTTTGTTTTCCCTTGGATTCTATAGTCGACATGTTACGACATGACTGCCTGCAATCAGTATCAGGACATGAGGATCCACTAATGTTGTTAACTTCGTCGTCGGAAGGAACGGGATGAGCGGCATATGTACTCGATAGTTCATTGCGCGTATCGTCTGCCGTAGGAGAGGGCTCACGTATGTGTGACTGGCCATGTTCAACAATAGCATGAGTACGCGTGTCGGTGTGGCTATTGTTAGGTGTTCGCGACCCACTACAGGTAGTATTTACCTGTCCGTCGGTAGGTACAGAGGCACCAACAGGGGAGTTGCTCAGGTGTTTTGAAAAGTTCCTTTGATTTTTCTTAAGATCTACAACAACTGACGAAAGAGAATTCACTTTTGATGAACGTTTTTCTACATCCTTACAGAGATGATCGCGATCATAACCGTTTCCAGATGATGGCGCGGACGATAAAGCCTTTAGACTAGAGCTAAACTTAGTTAGTTTCGAGCGCGACTCCTCGGTATGACCCTCTAATTTAGTCTTGAGCTGTTTGTTATTTTGCTCAAGTTCGATTATCTTACGTGCAGATTCTTTTTCACGTTTAAGACAAAGTTTTAATTCCTTTTCAAGGGAAGAGACCCTTTCAACTAAGCTGTGGACAGTGCTTGTCAGCTCCGTAACACTATGGTCGACTAGCACTGTGTCGGGCGTACAAGTAACAGAGTCAAGTTTCGAACGTTGACGCGTAAAAATGGTACCGATATCAGCTTTGTCGCCCTGGAGAAATTGATACAGTGTGTAGCAGTCTCTGGCGTACTTAACGGCACTCGATCCCCCTTTTGAAGTACTTTTCCTAACTACAAGGTCTCCTTCAGGGCACCCCTCTATGGTCCTCGCTCTATTCAATAGAGTCGTTCTATACCATGTTATGGAATCGACTGAATTATGAGTCAGTTTCAATAATGTACGAACATATGGATCTTTGGCTAGATTAAAGAGTTCACAATCCAAACTTTGAATGAACGCCTGGTCGGGGATACATGAGAGAGGCGGGGAACCATTTAGCAAACTATCATGCACTGTAATGTCATGTTCAGTATCACACACATGCATACCGCTATATACATCCGGATCATAACAATCGTTAAAATCATCAGACCCCTGGGAAATCATGTCAAAATTTTGATCATTTGCCTCACCAAAGTCCTGTAGCGGAACATTTTGAAGCTCAGCATACTCCTTAGGGTTAGTATCTTCACTTGTAGGCGATTTACCTGGAGACGGTGTGTGGACACCATCGGACGTATCCGCCATCTTGATTTTTTTTTTTTTATTATTTTTTTTTTTGATGATAATACGAATAAGATAGCGGTTTGATATCGCCACATCCAGAGACCTATATATGCCTACTATCGGTCTGATATATCTGAACCGAGAGGCAAATGTTCTTCTGATACTCGGTCTAAAGGAAGTCGTATACTCGACTGTAGTGTCAGGTTCTATGTTCTTATGGGCGTTGTTGGTTCGATAACAGCATTTCTAATTAAAAGTTCTTCACGTCGCTTTGATTGTAAACATAATATTATATTCATATATTATTCACTTTGTACAGCGTCGTCGGGTACCCACGGTTGAGTGCACTACGATACGCTACACGTATCACTCGTGGGTCAGCTTAGTGAAAAAGTATCGTTTCAATGACGTCAGTCTATGAATAGAAACCAATCAACATAACCCTTTCAGAATAAGAAATCTCCAGTTTAGAGAGGAAGTAATTGAAAAAAAAAATAATACATGTAGCAATATGGCTGCGCAAACATATATTGAGGAACTCATCCTTCATGTATCTTGATTTAAACGAATATAACCAAGTACGGCATTGCTTGTGGTATGTTCAGAACAGTCCATGTGTGCGTAGCATGTAATTTTGGACTTGTGGGTCTTTTGTCTGACACTTTATGGGTTGTAACCTAAAAGTTGATACATTATTTTTTTAATTTTAAGATAAATTTTGAGTTCCGTTAAAAGAAATTGTGAAAATATGTTGAGCTAGTACGAATTCAAGGAAAGTGAACGGATCAGCCGATTGAATTATATATACTCTTTAACTACATGTTGTACGTTGTAATAAATATAGATACACATTCTGACAAACTCGACAGTATAGGTTGTACCACTTGTGTTCCTCCATTTGACATTAAATACATGTGTGCGATATGGATTTTATAAGCAGCCCCTTTTTTTACGTGGTATGAATGAATTTAAAATAATTTCCAGGAAATTGACAATAGTTATACTAAAGAACTATCTGAATGACCTGCTGGTTTTTATTAGTGAGGCTAGTTCCGGTGTCGTCCATATACTGGGGTATGTTGACTCGAGGCCTCGTTATTCAATTGTCGATAAAGGAAACACTTATATACACTCATGTAATATTATCCAGGTTAACGTCGGTTAAGTGTGTTATATTACAGTTTCTTAATGTTAGACATGTAGTGTTTATATAAGTCATATGTTTATATATCTATATAAGGTTGAATTTGCTATTGAGTTGGATGTTGAGACAAATTGAATGAACTCCGAATCGGGTCATGTCAAGATGGGGTCAACGCAAATGGAAATTTCACATTAGTGTCGGCCCCCACTCCAATTTATTTTATTTTTTTCCCACCATATGTAGATACACGAAAAAAAACCGTAATCGAATTTAAAATGATTAATCATTATATCAACCGGTAGTCGTAGTGGACCTCCTTGCATACACCAAGTTGAGTGAAGGGGGTACCCTAACGAAATAGTTAATAATTTTCACAAGCAAATGTAGATTTAAAAGTCAATTATAACAGTTTACAGTGTATCAATTCACTGTTAATTTGACACCAAATGTGTCATATTGACATACATGAGGTAAACAAAGTGATAAATTAAATTAGAAAAACATGCAAAAGTTTCATAAACTTTAAAATGTATTCAGTATTGTCAACTTGAATTAGTAAATATGTTACTTTCAAAAGAATCAATTTGAGGAAATTTTAAAAGCGCTGGTGTTGAGCGTGTGAGATTGACGGTAGTGTGACCAGATGGTGTTGAGCGTGATTTTGACGGTAGGGTGACTGGAGGGTGTTGAACGTGAATTTGACGGTAGTGTGACTGGATGGTGTTGAACGTGAGTTTGATGACGGTAGTGTGACTGGGTGGTGTTGAGCGTGATTTTGACGGTATGGTGACTGGGTGGTGTTGAACGTGAGTTTGACGGTAGGGTGACTGGGTGGTGTTGAACGTGAGTTTGACTGTAGTGTGACTGGGTGGTATTGAGCGCGAGTTTGACGGTAGTGTGACTGGATGGTGTTGAACGTGAGTTTGACGGTAGTGTGACTGGATGGTGTTGGACGTGAGTTTGACGGTAGGGTGACCAGATGGCCTTGAGCGCGAGTTTGATGATAGGGCTGGCGGATACTTTTGTGTGGTAGTATGAGAACCTTTAGATCAGTACATAAAGAAAATAAAACAAAACCGTTAATATTGCATTTTTTAAATAAAGTCAACGAATAATAAAAGTTAACATACCGTTTTCCACAGACTTAACATAAAATAAGAATGATGTTGGTTTTCCTGTTTAATACGACTGCAAATTGTAATCTAATCCGAAGATCAGAAATCTTCGGATTAATTTTAATCAATCAGGTGAAATCTGGTCACCATTTACAAACTCATAAGATTGATTTAGAGTACGCTGTCATGACGTCAAGGTTGGCCCTAGTTATGTCTAATGCTACGTTTCCTTCGTGTAATCATACATGGACACAACAGTCGTTTCGCTTTTGATCTAAATCTGCTGTCGAATAATCCGTATATGAATGGGTTCGTCACGTGATTGAGGAGATACATGCGGTACAGGAAGTAGCACAGCTGTATCTGTGAGTTAGACAGTGAGCTCCAGAAGTCAGGATCCAGCGACTCCAATAACATTAGGACCACGCGCGGGATGTATGACACGAAAAAAATCAGAGTGATCGTCATAAACATGTACGTACAGCGATGAACCCGAAAATGGTTGTAAACCCGCTCTCGCTGTAGTTTTTCACGAATATTGTCAATATTTTCACGTAAAACATCAAATGAACGTCTTTTGATTCGTTTTTCTTCTTTCTCGTCTTTGGTATTTTCTTGTTTACTATTTTGATCATTAATCTCACAATCGCCTATCGATTGATCATCCATATCCGGTTCCGGAAATGGTATTTGGGACTCTAGATCCGTTTCCGTCGGTGTTGGAACACTATTCGAACTCTGACCTTCTGTCGAAGGTGATGCTGTAGAATAATCCTTTCGCATCGTCACTCTGTCCTCATCATCGTCACATGACATAGAAGTATTCGACTTGTCGGAATATTTAATTTTAACGTGTGTTTTTGTGTTCTTGTGTGCTGATTTTCTGTGACGGAGGAATTGATGATATATTACCCGAGCTATGAGGCCGTATAGGACAGCCATTGTAACAATACCAAAGACAGCGGTACCGAACAGAATGACGTTATAGATGAGGAGACCCTGAACGAGGTATGGATTGTCGTCCCGCTTCCCACACCGTATTCCCGTCATGTTGGCCAGTGTATAGGAATGAATCTCGCCATAAAACAGGACGGTCGGGCTTGACACTAGACACGCACTCACAACTGTTACTATCAGGGCTATTTTCTTCCACATAGAAGTCATCTGTGCTTCAAAAGGTCTGCACACTTTAAGAAACCGCTGTAAGCCAATCACAAGCAGCAACAGGCTTGAAGAGATGGATGTTGCCTCGCTGAGAAACCACAAGGTTTTACATAGCGTATCGCCATAGTATATGATAGGTAAAATGTTTAAAGACATGGCGAAGCTGTCTCCTATAGTGCAAGCCAGCACGTCGAAGCATGCGAGGAATGGTATGAAGAATCGATTATCACGCTTGGTCTTGAGCTTGAAAGAGTAAACATATATGACGAGGAGGTTACCAAACAACCCCGCCAAGAGATAAATGGCGAGGATCACATCGTTTGGGATGAGGAGACGAGCCAGATACGTGTTTAAATCCTCTAGTGTATCCTGGTTGTCAACAGGTCCAGCAAACACTGGTGGAGAAAGGGTGGCCATACCCAAAAACAAGTTGATTATGTATATCCCATTAAGTTGAATATGTTAATCAAGTCACATCATAACTTAATGTAAACCCCAGACCACGTCTTCCGACAAAGTCACTGGGAATCACCGGAAGTACATCTCCGGCCACGACCATTCACCCGCTCTATACATATAAATATATCGGCTACACACAGTACACAGCTTTTAACATCATGTATATGATGACATCCAGACATCGTCAATTTATATCATGGGCATATACTTCATACCACAGGGACCTGAGAATGTGGTAGTCTGTGTGTAACTAGACTTTCCCTAGTGTGTATAGCACATTTATTTTAACTTTTTTGTATGGTAGGGTGTGGGGCGGGCGGGGGATTAAAACAATAACTAGGTAACAATGACACCCCTCGGTATGGTTCATATAATTATAGCATATTTTCAGAAGGATTTTTACCTAACTTTTTTTTATTAGTTTTGTCAAATGACTAATTCTTAATAGATAATAAAACTGTACAAAATATTTGTATGACATCCGGCCTAACCATAATAAAGGCTTCCCTGTCAGTTTACGTCACCCTCGATTCTCAGTTCATGTAATAATTTATACGAGATACGTCGACTACTGACGGACATACCTGCAATAAAGGGTTTTAAAGGTGAAGGCCGACGAGGACATTGTGTTTAATGATCTCGATTGGAATACATTTCTTATCCAATACGGAGAGATGCAGTACCATTGATTGCGACAGTGGTGTGATTTGTCTGATGACTTGTCATTGAAGCAGAAAAGCTGGTCTTATTGTCATTGTATTTTTAAAGTAATTTTTTTTTAAATCCTGTGTCATTTTAATAAGTTGTAAAGTGGTAATTTTTACAAGGTATTGTAAAAGATGAAAACAAGACAAAACACACTCTCTATATAAAATAAAAGACGTCTTTAATTGTCGTTAGGGTGCCCAGATGTAGTGGTAGGTTAGGTAAACTAGTCCCATCAATAACACCGACAGTAACATGTTCTTCCAGTTCTCCTTCCGTAGCTTCTTCAGTTCACCCTCTGCAAAATATGTGATAAACGTCATTTCCTGTTTATAAACTACCACCCTTACGAACGGCCCATTCCTAGACCAAACAATCTAACCACCAATGCCACTTCCTACACAACCAAACAAAGCTTTGTAAAAGAGAGAAAAAGAGACGGAAAATACAGTAACTTTTAGGATTTCTGTGATGGTGGTATATCAGAGAGAGAAACATAAAAATGGATTAAAACGCAAAATACGAAAGGGTGGTGCAAATTTGGATACAGACGTTTACAATGGGAGTCATCACATGTCACGTGTCATTGTCTATTTGACTAACTATGCCTTGTCATTGTCAAGTCGACTCACTATGACTAGATATTGTCTATTTGGCTCATCATGACTTGTCATGGTCCATTTGACTCATTATGACTTGATATTGTCTATTTGACTCACTATGACTTGATATTGTCTATTTGACTCACTATGACTTGTCATGGTCCATTTGACTCTGTATGACTTTATACTGTCTATTTGACTCACTATGACTTGATATTGTCTATTTGACTCACTATGACTTGATATTGTCTATTTGACTCATTGTGATTTATCATTGTTGTTTCGCCCGTTTTCAGTATAATGTGACCGGGTGGGGTGTCCTGCTGGGAGTCTTCTGCAGTTTGCTTCAGTGAGGTAGCACTATAAATCGGCAAACGTTCCGGCCTATCACAACGAGACTTAACACAAACATATCGCAGCCTCCCAAAACACACATACGCACTCACCACACGCATGCATGTCGCATGCACACACGGCAGTCCTTAAATGACCTTGGCTGTTAATAGGACGTTAAACAAAATAAACCAAACCAAACCAAACTATTTGACTCGGTATGACTTGATATTGACTATTAGGCTCACTATGACTTGTCATTGTCTATTTTACTCACTATGACTTGTCATTGTCTTTTTGACTCACTGTGACTTGTCATTGTCTATTTGACTCACTATGACTTGTTATTGTCTATTTGACTCACTGTGACTCGTCACTGTCTATTTGACTCAGTATGCCTTGTCATTGTCTATTTGACTCAGTATGACTTGTCAGTCTATTTGACTCACTGTGACTTGCCATTGTCTATTTGACTCAGTATGCCTTGTCATTGTCTATTTGACTCACTGTGGCTTGTCACTGTCTATTTGACTCACTGTGACTTGCTATTGTCTATTTGACTCACTGTGACTTGCCATTGTCTATTTGACTCACTGTGGCTTGTCACTGTCTATTTGACTCACTGTGACTTGTCACTGTCTATTTGACTCAGTATGACTTGCCATGGTCTATTTGACTCACTGTGACTTGTCACTGTCTATTTGACTCAGTATGACTTGTCAGTCTATTTGACTCACTGTGACTTGTCATTGTCTATTTGACTCAGTATGCCTTGTCATCGTCTATTTGACTCACTGTGACTTGTCGCTGTCTATTTGACTCAGTATGACTTGCCATTGTCTATTTGACTCACTGTGACTTGTCACTGTCTATTTGACTCACTGTGACTCGTCACTGTCTATTTGACTCAGTATGACTTGTCATTGTCTATTTGACTCACTGTGACTTGTCATTGTCTATTTGACTCGTATGACTTGTCATTGTCTATTTGACTCACTGTGACTTGTCATTGTCTATTTGACTCAGTATGACTTGTCATTGTCTATTTGACTCACTGTGACTTGTCATTGTCCATTTGACTCAGTATGACTTGTCACTGTCTATTTGACTCACTGTGACTTGTCATTGTCTATTTGACTCACTATGACTTGTCATTGTCTATTTGACTCTGTATGACTTTTTACTATCTGTTGGACTCACTATGATTTGATATTATTTCTTTTTACTTACTGTGATTTGTCAGAGTCTTTCTGACTCGCTTTGCTTCTTCTTTTAGATCATTTCTAAAACAAAAAAAGTTTGAGCAATAATCCAATATCCTAATACAAGCAACACTTATATAATTATCATGTCTTAAAATCATGGTACTCAACAGTGTATAAAATATATGTAACTTTGTGTTTCCTCTTAATAATTTTTTTTATTGATTTGTTCAACTAACAAAATATGACAACCCTTTTTCTTTTTTTGATCAATCCCAAAATTAAATATTAACAGCTACACAGGGACAAAAAGGCAAATTTCATGTTTAGGTTAACATGATATATGAAATTTGGGAAAAATATACATAAACCATTCAAGATAGTGTCAAGAAACTTCACCTTTCAAACTCCAAGATGGCTGTCTGTCAGCCATTTGATTTTCTGGTTTCAGTCTCAAAATTGAATATGCACAACAAGGGATCGGGACCAAGGTAAACATATATTATGGCATTTTAGAGATTCTCCAAGTATTTCTTAATGATAGTGACAACAAACTTGCATCATTCCAAATCTAAGATGGCAGCCTGTCAGCCAGTTTTCCCCAATTAGTTTCATAATGAACACACTGTACTAGAACCTCAGGGCAAAATTAACACGGATTTGAACTTTCAAATGTCAAAAACCAAGAGGAACAACTTTCTGACATTTCGTTTTTTTCCATCAGTTTTAAAATTGAATTTAACAAGCAAAATAAGGACCAAGATTATCCACAAAATACTTGAAATACTTCTTGAGAAATAGTGATAACTAACTTCACCTTTAAACAAGAGATCCCAGAGGGATCTTGGCGCCCACCATTGAATGATCTTTATAGGTTCTATGTCAGATTGATCTTCTCTCTATTTTTCCCTTCCTTTTACTAATCTGTGCAAATTGAGATATCCCTCCAGTACTTTTCAAACAAGGGAATCCTAGCTATATAAGAAATTTGAGATTTAACGATAATGGCTGTTTGTTTGCCAGGTTGTTTTCAGGACAGACTGGTCCAAAAATGCAATACAAGGGACCAAGGGGAACCTACATATGAAATTTGAGAAAGATCCCTTCAGTACTTTGAGAAATAGAGATAACAAACTTAATTGTCAAATCCAAGATGGCGGTCTGTCTGCCATATTGTTTTCCAATTGATCTCAAAATGCAATAAGCATAATGAGGCACCAAGGGGAACCTCCATATGAAATTTGAGAAAGATCCCTTCAGTACTTTCTCAGAAATAGCGATAACAAACTTCAGTTGTCAAAATCCAAGATGGCTGCCTATCGGCCATGTTGTTTTCAGATTGGTCTCAAAACGCAATATGCATAACTAGGCACCAAGGGAAACTTACATATGAATTTGAGAAAGATCCCCTTAAATACTTTCTCAGAAATAGTGATAACAAACTTCAATTGTCAAATCCAAGATGGCTGCCTGTCGGCCATGTTGTTTTCCGATTGGTCTCAAAACGCAATATGCATAAAGAGGCACCAAGGGGAACATACATATGAAATTTGAGAAAGATCCCTTCAGTACTTTCTGAGAAATAGCGATAACAATCTTCAATTGTCAAAATCCAAGATGGCTGCCTGTCGGCCATGTTATTTTCAGATTGGTCTCAAAATGCAATATGCATAACCAGGCACCGAGGGGAACCTACATATGAAATTTGAGAAAGATCCCTTCAGTACTTTCTGAGAATAGCGATAACAAACTTCAATTGTCAAATCCAAGATGGCTGCCTGTCGGCCATTTTTTTTCCCTATTGGTCTCAAAACGCAATATGCATAACTAGGCACCAAGGGGAAAGATCCCTTCAGTACTTTCTGAGAAATAGCGATAACAAACTTCAATTGTCAAAATCCAAGATGGCTGCCTGTCGGCCATGTTGTTTTCCGATTGGTCTCAAAACGCAATATGCATAACTAGGCACCAAGGGGAACCTTCATATGAAATTTGAGAAAGATCCCTTCAGTACTTTCTGAGAAATAGCGATAACAAGAATTGTTTACGGACGGAGGGACGGACGGAGGGACGGACGGACGGACGACGGACCACGGACGCAGGGCGATTTGAATAGCCCACCATCTGATGATGGTGGGCTAAAAATCCAAGATACCTGCATATCACCTAGTTTGTTTTTTCTGATCAATCTCAAAACTGAATAAAAACTTTAAGATTTCTCCAGTGCATCAATAATAAATTAAGCACCTACTTCAGGGCTAAACAGTGATCAGATGCAGAGACATGAAATGCATATATTAACATATAGAACCTATTTGCATCATTACCAAGGCCCACTCAGGTTGATCAAACAAATACTCCAATACTATAATGCAACTGAGAATTTTCCAGTCAAAAGGATAGTTATAGGTTATAGATTATGAAATTTTCTCAGTATGGAAACCATGTACCTAGCCTGAGTTCCCTCTGGCCCCGACACCATGGATGTCTGGTGTAGCGGCCTTACACAAGAGATGGTGTCAGGGCCAGATTGTTTGTTTGTTTGTTTGTTTTTGTTTAACGTCCTATTAACAGCCAGGGTCATTTAAGGACGTGCCAGGTTTGGAGGGGGAGGAAAGCCGGAGTGGCCGGAGAAAAACCACTGGCCTACGGTAAGTACCTGGCAACTGCCCCACGTAGGTTTCGAACTCGCAACCCAGAGGTGGAGGGCTAGTGATAAAGTGTCGGGACACCTTAACCACTCGGCCACCGCGGCCCCTGTCAGGGCCAGAGGAAACTCGGGCTATTATGTACCCTACATACCCCAGGGTTGGTCAAGGCCTTGCATGCTCACAAAAACCCAGGGATGAGTCAGTCTTTTTTTTTTTTTTCACCATATACGTCGACTTACCTATCTGGGTCGGTCATGTCATCATCGAGGCGTAGAGAACGCTCAATCACATCCAAGCGTTTTTCACATCCCTCAATCTCAGTCTCTACTGCTGCAATCTGTCACATGATTCAAGATGTTTTGTATCATAATACATAAATTAGTAACATCATTTATACCTCTGGGATTAACAAATCACAGACAAAACTTTTTATGATGTTGTATATGATGTCATCTGACTATAATCATTGAGTACGTATTAGCTGCAATCATGATTGTAATGCACTGAACTATTATTAATTTATTAATGCATAGATAACCATATATAAAAAAAAGACTAAATAGTTTCCCCAAATGCATGTACATGCTACAGGCATCAGTATTAATCAGGCCAAAGGGGAATAACTCCATTAGTCAAGAAGCGCTTATTTCTCGATTCATAATTATGCAAATAAGGTTATTATCATCTTTTACTACTGAATCGTGATCCACGGGCAAGCAAAACTCTTGGACCATTGTAAATAATTCATCCAATAGTTCACTGTATTAACAATTACATATTTACTTTTACATGAGGTGATTGTCCCCAAATCGTTCCAATATCTTCAGTTTGATTGGAAAGTCATTATTATATCGCAATATATACACAACTTTCTTTTCAGCACACACATTCACCATAAATTTATAAATATATAACGGCTCACAGCAATTGTATGCCCACTAGGCTTAAGCTAACATTACCTGTTTAGGATGTTTTTGGTATCACTATATCAGTTGTACGTTTTACATAACTTTAACGTTCGATGCTATTTGGTGCTGGGAACCAGAGGGAACTCAGGCTATTCAACAGGCATCCTGAAAAGTTCTCTAAGGTTATCAATGTACTCACCTGTGTCGCAACGGTTGTCATTTTGTTGGCGATGTGAAACAAATCTTAACCGGGATTTTGGACACGTTGTCTTTATTTACATCCAAGTTGAAATAATGCTTGCTTTGAGCCTTCCATCAAAACGTTGTCGAGACCTAGATGAATGACTATCACACCAGAGGAGTGCATACTATAGAATAACATATACTGAGTACATTGTACTACATATTTCCAGAGACATTCTTTCTTTCTTTGATATAAGCGACAGACAATAGCTGTTTGTGTAGTAAGTGTTGCATATATAAGATAAACGGGCTAAAAAGTGCTTGTTAAGGGAACTATCCCATTTGCAGTTTTCTGTAATGTAATGTTATTGTGTCTTGTTGAATAAAATAATGTTTAAACTAAGGGAAGGAAGTTCCATTGCGTTGGAAGCGTATTAGTCTCACATAGAAATATACATATCGTGATTGTGAAAATATTTTATCTGGCGACACCACTTAATTATCTGGCGGCCGCCACTTAAATATACGGTGGCTGATTGAGGACACCCAAACATTAAAGTTATAACGACCTAGTATCTCGTTGTGATAACTATTATATCTGGCGGTTCCATATCTTATCTGCTACGGTTATCTGTGGATTGCATTGTAGCCTAATTGCAGTGAATTGTTCATAGAAGGATGGAAAAATGGACTAGGACGGGAACACGATAGACCTGTCACGACGGTCGTATATAAACGTCTTAATATAGATAGTTGGTGTATAACTAGACATAATGCGTACATATCATACATAATAAATTCAACACTTGTATGCGTAATTTTATTATTATCATTATTATTCATTATCGATTACCACAATCACGCAGCGTGGAAATTGTAACATATAAAAAAAAAAAAAATGTCGCCACACAACTAGCAGCTTTCTATTAAGCGGTTAAATATGTATTCTGCTACGGCAATCTTCTGATTGGGTATATCATAGAAGGAAGGACAGAAAAAAGACAGGCAAATGGACTGAAGGACGGGAATACAATATACCTGTCACTAAGACGGTCGTACATTGTATATAAACGTCCTAATATAAATAGTTGGTGTATGAGTAGGCTTGCATATCATGCACAGTCAATTCAACACGTGTATGCTTACTATCATTATTATTCATTTTCGATCACCACAATCACGCACTAGAAACTGTAACATAAAAAAATATGTCGCTACGTAAATTGTATGCACAACTAGCGGCTGGCAGATAAGGTAAACTATTTCAGTGGCGACCGCCAGATAAAATATTTTCACAATCACAAAAAAAAAAAAAAATATATCTTTGTGAACCTTATATATGCTTCTGTACTACGGCGTAATAGTATTTATTTAACAATTAAACTTGTTAGATTGTATTTATTGTCAATATATATATATGCAATCTGGGCGACAGATGAATTGAATGGCGCCCGTTAGGGCGTTTGATTGTTATATTTTACATATGTTAAAATCTGCATTTCTTAAATGAATAAGTTATTTATTTTCATCAATTTCCTTGTATGTTCATTTGAAAGAATAACATTTTCAACATCCTTTCTTTGACTGAGTTGCACCAATCTGACACACAGTACAAAGCCTTTCCGTGACGATGATCAACATAGCGCCAAAATGACGTCATAGTAGCGCAATTGTTCACAATCGCTGCGTTTGATTCCTTCGTAGCGAAGCATTTCCATGACGTAACAATTATGCCATGTAATTTTGACTGCATCTATACCTTCATAGATGCAACCCAGATTAACATTGAGGAAATAGGAGACTGTGGTGCAAAATGTAAATATGTAAGTATATGTCTGTAGTTAAGGTTGTGTCGTGTCCACAGCCACTTGCATAAAAATAAAAAAAAATTTTTTTTATTTGATATGGCAGTGGTATATGTACCATGGAAAGTTTGAGGTACTTTACAGAGTACACATACCACTGTCATATCAAAAATAAAATAAAATAAAATAAAATCACATTTTCTATTCAAGCGCCTGTGACAGGGATGAGGACATTAGTACAAGTGTATGGTTTTGTGATAATGTAATTGTGTAGAACAGTATAAGTCTTGTGCTTGTCTGGAATGTCTCCCCACATTTACAAAAAAACTACGAACACCGAAGAAAAAAAAAAAAAAAAGTAAAAAAAAAAGAATTACGTTCAAACTACCGGCTTCCTTTTTCGTTTTTTACTGACTTCATATATGTCCCCATTTTAGAGGCTATACATACTAAATGTTGTAAAGTTAAACACTATTATGGTAGTCATTATTTTAGCTCTGTTTGAAACACTAACTGTTTGTTAGGTTTTGTTATTTTGTCTATCAGGTAAAAGGTAGAAAAATAGCGTATATTTTGATGACGATAAACACAACTAACCTTCCAGGCGATAGTCCGATACTGTCACAAACATCGCTGGCACTTGTCAGTTACCGTTTCATATACGAGCAGTTTACAACACTTCACAGTAGATATCATCAAAGCTTTGTCTTTCTGTCGTATTTCATCATCTTTGTCTCCAATTTTATATAGGCTGTGTCAGTTGACCTTTACAGTCAGTTTCTCCTTTTTCTGTCTGTCTCCAATTAAGTGTTCCTTTTTACTTCTTCCTCTCGTGATGTCCACTGCCCAGTGAAGATTTAGAAGTGTGGGAATACCAACATTCGAACGAAACCGGAATTGTAGCTAAAAATCGACGAAGCAACGGCAGATATATATTTTTATGGATCCCTTAAGCCCTTGAAAAAGTACAAGGAAGATGGGATTATAGATTCCAGAAGGGCCTTAATTCGGCACCCGTGGAATCTACATTTAACCCTTGTTTAGTCACATTTTCAAAAGAGAACTATGGTGGTGACAGCGTCGCAAATATCTGACATCATATTTTAAACAGAAAATTAGTACATGACTACAAGCCAGAATGACCACATTCTCTTGCATTTCATTCTGTGTCTGTAACATCCGCCATCTGGGTCTTAGTCGTCTGTTCTAAAACAAATAAAACAAACTGGTCTACTTCGTTGTGTGTTCTTCATGTTTTTGTTTATTACGCCAGATCTTTCACTGTTACTTGTGGAGATCTTCTTCACCTTCTATAATGTTGAAGGTGGCTAATAAGGCCCACTGACTTTATTTGCTATGGTTCAATTGGGTCTTTGTGGATATTTCGTGTGGATCAAGAGCCACATGATTATGTATCATCTTATAGAGCGTGCGTATTCTTGCCTTTGTTCCTCGAACGGCTAGGGGTTCCCAGTTCAGAAATGTTATTATGTTGGTGACGTGGTCTGGCTCTCTAATTCTGCACTGGTTGTATACATACCGTGCAGCTCTTCTCTGGGTGTTCTCAATTGCAAGGATTTGGTTTGATGTGTATGGTCTCAACAGGTGGCTGCATGTTCTAGTGATGGTCTTACTAGAGTAGAGTATGTTGCTTCTTTAATTTTCCAGGCACAGGATGGCATGTTACACATTAAAAAGCCCAAAGTTTTCTTATTGTTCCAATTTAGATCAGAATTGATGGTGACCCCTAGATACTTTACGGGCTTTACATTTCTAACATTTCACCATGTAATGAATATTAGAACTTATAGGGGATGTTCTTCCTAGAGATATTATTGACAGCACACTTTTTGCCATTAAAGTTCAGCTGTCATTTCTCCTTCCAAATTTAAGTGATTTTAGATCATTCTCCAGTTTCTGACAGTCTTGCAGAGAGAGATATCAGTAAAGAGGAGACAATCATCAGTAAATATCTTGATATCAAATATGATATAATTTACAAACTCATTTATAAATATATATATAAAAAAGAAGTTGGCCGACCATTGTTTCTTGGGTTCAGGGGCGCTTTATGAGAAGGTTCCATTTAGTACCACGTTTTGCTGTCTGTTGCTTATAAACAAAGAAAATAGGGCGATACTAATAAGCTGCACAAGTCTATTAAGTGTCCCAGTCATGTGGCTTGTGGTTTTTACTAGCCTTGTCCCAGCCCTGTGGACAGTGGACAATAAGCGTTTACGAGGAAACAATCGAGTGTCTCAGGTGTAATACCAGTTCAACGCCGCATCACTTCTACATGATAACGTCATATCAACGCACAGAAAACGGCTTTAATTTGAAACAATCAGAAAATGTGCAATTGTGAACAATTTTACGATTTCTACACAAGTATGTGAAATAAATAATCCTAAATTTGTGTTAAAACCATTTCATGAGCGTGTCATTTACGATGATACGTGGAAGTATAGTATTCCTTCTAGGGAATTCGGCTAAGGTGACGTCATTTATACGATAAGCGTGAAATTCAAAAGCAATTTTTTATTCAGTCACAAAAAGTCTATATGAATGTAAATATAATCATTGAACTGTTACCAAATGCCAGTATACAGTCGATATGAATACAATTTATTTGACAGACAAACATTCATGACGCAATCACATTCCATTTATCTGTCACCCAAGTTGTATTCATATCGACTGTGTACTAACATCTAGTAACAATTAGATGCTTGAATAAAGAACGGCTGGTACATCCATTGTCCTGATCTGTGACAATTCTTCTGCTTCTGATGCCATGGACAGCAGTTAAGTTTCTTTTTGTGTCCCTTAAGGTATAAGAGAGTGTTTCCATATAGTCAAGGATAACTTGCTCAACTTATTTGAGGTTGTAATGTCCAGGGAGTGTAGTTCGACCAAGTAATCGAGAGCTATTTACCCATCATTGGTCATTCTTTAAAACGACATCACTATTAACTAATCTCGTTGATTGAATTATTTTCCTTTATTCAAGAGTGAGTTTTGTTTCGGGATTACATGTATACAATTAGAAGACATTCTACATTGAACAAAACTGTATACTTAGATTTAAAATTCACAAATGAAGCACGTGGATGACACAATGTAAACTGAGACGATTGTTGGTGTGATCTCTGACTAGAAGATATTGGTGGATCTATTTGTATCTAACAGTGATCCAAGAACAAAAACAAGGTACCAATAATTTTGATTTTCCCTCTAGCTTCTCTTTTGGATTTTCACCCTTTAGCACCTAGATCTATATTACTGTATCCATTGGTTGATATTTAGATATGCTCTCAGACTTTATACATATTCATATTGTCCGTTTATGAATGAATGTAATCTCCAAGCGATGATATATGGATAACGTTGATTTTATTATGTGCATTACGTATTGCAAATAGTACCTGTTTCTACAGCCAGTGAAAGGCATCTTAATAGTTAAAGTTAATTGTTCCTGTTTCTACATATATGAATAAGTGTGACCTTTGTAGCTTGTATACTGTTAAACCACAAAATAATTCAGTGATCGGGGATAATAAGTGTGTGTCATCTTAATAGTTAAAGTACATTGTTCCCGTTTCTACATATAGGAGTAGGGATGACCTCTGTAGCTTGCATACTGTTAAAACACAATATAATTCAGTGATCGGGGGATAATAATTTTGTATCAGTAGTGTTACGTGATATATGTCTCTCTTGTAATTTTTATTTGTTTGGTCGCCAAAATGTTAAACTTTATATGCCGGGGATATTGCAGGACATTAATAATTGTATATGTTAAACATGATAAACCTATTACTCATTCAACAGTTCATTCAGGCACATGCGCAATATATATAACCTATTCACAACTCTGATGCGTAAAAACCTCCAAAACGCAGGGAGCCGCTCTATATAGTCGTTATAAGGACAGTCCTGTATTCATAATACGAATATATTCTTATGTCAATTACAAAAACAGGAGGAACTCTGACAGTGTGATGGATGGCTATAACGTTTTAATGAAAAATTAAAAAGAAATAATGTTAATTCTACCAGGCGTCTGAATAAATATACATGCTGCCAAATACTATACGCCAGCATTTCGTGTAAGGGTGCTCAGGTGGTGCGGTTGTCCATTTAATCATCATGATGTATGCCGTTATCCTGTTATTGTCGTCCTGGATCTCATTTTCAGCAGCCATATTACCAGGTAAATTTTAATCAACAATTCAGTGGCATGGTCTCCTAATCTATTCTTGATTACGTACTTTTGAATAACCATTAATTTATAGTTTTGATTTGATAACATTTATCGGTTTATATCGTTAAAATGAGCACCAGGTTTAGTCGGACAATATTAGAATAAGACAAGGTTGCGATAATTATTCAATATTATTTTACATTGTCTAAACATTATCTGATACTATTTAACATTGTATAAACATTATCTAACATTATGTTTTGTAATAGGCTAGTATACATGTATTTGGTTTGAACATTTTCTGTCGCATTACATGCATATTAAAGCAAGTCCGACCTGGTATACCTTCTAACGTAACGAGGCTTCCATTACTAACTGGTCCTCACTAGCACCGTTCTTGTAGAGATATGTCACGCTGTTTGTTATGCACATTACTAGAACTGGATGTGGTGTATTCCTTTGTGATCTATTGACAGGGTTTATACAGAATCACATTGGTAAACGGCAGCAACAAGGTATCAGTCTTATCAAACTTACACTAACGCATTGCCAAATTAATATATATATAGTCAAGTTTAAAATAATATTTTCTAGATTTCATAAGAAAATATTTGAGTCGTAATAGAAATATTTTATGGAAAAAAGCAATTAGAAATATTGATTTAAGTGTAAAATCCATTGAAACATTATTTTAATTGCAAAAAAATCCATTAGAAATATTGATTTATTTACACAAGTCATTGATATATCAATTCAATTGCAAAATCCATTCGAAATGTTGATTACATATTTAATCATGTACGTCTTGCGTAATATATAAATGAACATCGGTTTTTTATACTATGGATGTTGCTAATGATACATTTGATCACGTACTTGCTATTTGATAGTGTTAATATAGAATGATGACATGTATCGCCTTTTACATAGTTAACATTCTTGGTGCATGCACTCGATCCTCCTCAGCTCAGAAACCACATGTACTAGTGGCATATACTATCTTTCCAAGTGAAACGGTCGTTTACTAAGCGAAAACTGTCCATTCGATGACTTTGAAAAATCTCTAACCACTAAAACGTATGCCCTGCCGATTTCATGACTTTGAAAATCTCTGATCACTAGAACGCAAGCCCTGTCGATTACATAACTTCGAAAGTGTCTAGTAGCCGATGGACAAGCATAGCTCGACTGTATTTAAGGTCGTGATACAAAACGCTAGGTATAATGCCTTTGACAACTTGATCCGGTGTGTTTGATATTCGGATGATCATTAAGGTATAACACGAATCGCCACTGCTGATTTGATATCATTTGATATTATACCTAAGGCAAATTCGATAAAGTTATTTAAGAAATAATACATGAGTCAAAGTTGATTATTTCTATTCTACCATGTACTGTTTAGTTCTGAGATCTACCTCTTCCTAATAGAAAAACGGCAACGAAACCCCGATTTCGGAGGGGAAAGATTGTAACAGCCGTGACTCACGTGCGTGTATTATTGACACGAGCGTGTATTATTGGAAAATAATACATGGTTTTAAACCAATCAAAAAAATTGTCGTTGCATAGCAAACATGGTAGAATTGTGAACAATACGTACGATGGATAGCTGTTACTGGATATAATACATTATGATTAGTTGATATACATTTGAAAGATACCCTAGCGGGAAAAAAAATCTAATTAAATTCATATCTTAATGATAAAGTTTTCCATTGTCCGTGCGCGCCTGAGTTGAGATCGAACGAAAGGTGGTTGTGTACATGCCTGGTTTTTCACGACTTTCGATATATACATGCTAACCATTGTCTATGATAAAGGGTCTGTGTTTACTATGAAGAGTTATCCTTCCATGGAACAAGGGAACCCAGCATTACAAGGTAAGCTACAACATTCAATGTCAGTCTTATCTCAATTAGCGGTAACACGTTTATGTAAAATAAGACGCATTCTTGGCAGCAGAAAGCTGTATATAATTTGCATGCACCAACTATAAATTGACAGCGGTGCATTTGACAACATTTTGACACATTGATAAACCATTCCACTTATAAAAAGCCACTAATGAATAACTCCGTATATATTGATATTCCAGATAGTAATTATAAACGAACAACCCGTGAATATATAATGCTAATCACTCTCTCTATTGTAACCTATAAAAGGGTCTATCTTTGACAACATGAAGAATTTTCAACCTAGTGAATCAGTGACGCAGCCGACACAAGGTAAGTCACGTAGCGCCTTCACGTGACAGTCCGTAGTTAGGGCGCAGTACTGGCAGTAGCTATAATATGCACGTCGCTTGCTAAGTTGTATGATTACTCCTGTGTAACATGAGTGAGGTGAATTTCAATAAGGTGATCTCGTTCACCCCCGACCACCAATGTCTCCCGTGTCAAAGACTTCATATAGACATGTTATGCTAATGACCCATCATGTTGCCTAAAGGCGCCCGAAGGAAAAGAAAACAGTTAAACATGGCCAAACACAAACAACAAGTTTATGTAATTAATAATACTTTTTGTGAATTATCAATTTTACATTTTCAATGAAGTGAGACAGAAAGCAATTCTTTCATTTTGTTTATGTTTGAATATAAATTATGTTGTAAACCATTAAACGGAACACGAAGCCGCATAGTGTAACAACATAGACTGTACATTAATCACTATAACATCCCCCTTTGTCAGCCCTGATGCTGGATCTATTGTTTAAGAGTGAAGCCAAAGGGTCTGACCAGTTATCACCCGATCAAACATTTGTTAGAGTAAACTAAGTGTTTTTACCGAACAATCTGAGACCCTGACGCAGTTCATAGATTAACCAAACATATCAAGGGTTTCTACGCGGATAGTTTCTATCTCACATTATGCAGTCAGTCGCCGTGTACCTTTATGCTCCTGATCATGGTCGTGTCAAACGTAACATATACAATTAGAACACATTCTACCATGAACAAAACTGCATACCTCAGATATGAATTCACAAATGAAACACGTGGATTGTTTGTGTGATTGTATTAGTGATGCATTTTAAATGGTCTATTTGTATGTAACATTGATCCACGAACAAAACCAAGTTACCAATAATATTGATTTTCCCTCTAGCTTCTCTTTTGGATTTCCACCCTTTAGCCCCTAGCATCACTCGCAAGTCAGAGAAGGACGGAACAATTGTATAAAGCTCCTTTATATTATTTTCGACTGTATCTATTGATTAATATTTAAAGATGCTCTCAGACTTTATATAGATTTATATTGTCCGTTTATGAATCGATGTAATCTCTATTCGATGATATATGGATAAGGTTGACTTATTTATGTGCATCACGTATTGCAAGTAAGTACCTATTTCTACAACCTATAAAAGGGTCTGTCTTTGACAACATGAAGAGTTTTCAACCTGGTGAATCAGTGACGCAGCCGACACAAGGTAAGTTACGTAGCGCCTTCACGTGACAGTCTGTAGTTAGGGCGCAGTACTGGCAGTAGCTATAATATGCACGTCGCTTGCTAAGTAGTATGATGACTCCTGTGTCACATGAGGTGAATTTCAATAAGGTGATCTCGTTCACCCCCCGATCAACAATGTCTCCCGTGTCAAAGACTTCATATAGCCATGTTATGCTAATGAAAGGCGCCCGAATGAAAAGAAAAACAGTTATACATGGCCAAACACAATCCGTTTGGTGTATTATTGATCCTTTTGATCCAAACTATTACGTAAGATCATGTCTGATTCGTTCACAAACGCCTGCTTTCTTTGGTTGTTCGGAGTTTTAAGTCCTTGCGATAGCTAAGATCATAGGGGGTCCAATAATAATAATAATGGATCTGCTGTCGGACATTTTATAGTGCTATCACACTGAAACGTCATGCATGGACACGATAGCAACATCCCACTCGGTCACATTATACTGACAAGGCTCTAACCATTCCTTACCAATATCCCACTGAGTGGTGTGAGTCCATTTCGAATATATCAATGCAGGCCTTGCAGGGAACATTTACAGTTCGGTATTGGAATCTGGAGCTACATCGGGATTATTACGAAAAAGTAGTGATGCTAAATACACACTTTGCTTGTTTTAAATGTGGGATACAATCTAAAAGTTCGTTGCACGAGTGAGTAACAGAACTCTGTTTACAAGTATTTTCATACGTTCATTTCTGTAGTTAAATAAGTAAAATATAATCAAGTCCAAGATATCCCGATTTATGGTATACGACCAGCTAAAAGGACCACGTGTTTACGAAATAAACAGAATTTTGCCGTACGATTTCTCAAAAATCTACTCTGCTCGAATATTAAAATCTTGGTAAAACCTCAAAAATAGCACTGCTTAGTTTAAAGCAGTGTAGATCTTTAATGTAAAATTACTATCACCAAGAATCAGCGATGTAATATTTCCGCGGACCAATATTTCCACAAACGATATATAGATCATTATTTTTTATTATTATAATATTGGCTGTGGCTGATATTCTGTGATTTGTTGATGAAATAAAACTGTTAAAACATGAAATGGAATTTCGTTTATATTTACTTGTATAATCGACTGTTAAGGAATAAATCGGTAAAATCTTACGCGAGCTGCCTGCTATACTGTGGCAGCGGAGATGATATTTTAGTAGTCATGTATTGAAAGCTACATAAAGCGTTCGTTTTAATAGCAAAGTTTGAATGAATGGAATGAGCAGAGTAACAGAAATTCCGTCATAATTCCAAATACCTGGTCTCAAACAATAGGTGTATTGTGATTAATAACATCTGCCGCACTAGCCGATCCGGGACAGTACTGTTATCAAACGTCTTTACTATAAAAACGGACAAAACGAGGAACATCAATCACCAAAAATACGGACACTAACGACCGACATAATAACAACACAAACTCAAACGACCGACATAATAACAACACAAACTCAAACGACGGAAAAAGGAACAACACAAACTCAAACGACCGACACAGGAACATCACACAGTCAAACGACTGACACAGGAACATCACACGGCCAAACGACTGACACAGGAACATCACACAGTCAAACCACCGACACAGGAACATCACACAGTTAAACGACTGACACAGGAACATCACACAGTCAAACGACTGACACAGGAACATCACACAGTCAAACGACTGACACAGGAACATCACACAGTCAAACCACCGACACAGGAACATCACACAGTCAAACCACCGACACAGGAACATCACACAGTCAAACCACCGACACAGGAACATCACACAGTCAAACGACCGACACAGGAACATCACACAGTCAAACGACCGACACAGGGACATCACACAGTCAAACGACTGACACAGGAACATCACGCAGTCAAACGACCGACATAGGAACATCACAAAAAGTCGACTAAAACAAATGTCAGCATGCCTCATGACGACGCCAATGCACAACAAACATCAAAACGATAGACACACGATATCAGTCATCACCAAAATACTGACAAAGGAACATCCTACAACAATAGTATTATGCAAATCAAGGCCACTTACTGTATACCTAGCGGCCTGTGATTTCATTGTTCTCAACAGAAACAGAATTATATTGAATGATAAGGAATTAAAACAGTTTGGAATTGTGAACCCAACTATGTGGACTAAGTAGCAGTATGGAGACATATTAACAGTAGTTAAAACACAATGTGTCACTTCTCAGAGCCTCGCGGCAGTAATAAATTCTCTGATTTCCGCCTTATTCATTGTACCATATTTACATTATGAAGAGTATGTTGTTATTAATGACAGCCGTTGGCATGGCGTGTGTAATATTATGTAGATTTTCTAATTGTCTATATCCTACACATGTACATTATAGCTTGTATCTGCCTACTACCGTGATAATCAGGTCACTGTATTTAGAGGTTGCATGCGGAGCACGGTGGAATTGTGAATGCGAGCCATTTAGTCTATGGATCACCTTGTTTAGTATGCATGTTAGTCAGGAAGGTGGAGGATAAAAGGCCGAAGTCGGCAGTATAAAAATGTCACTACATACCCCCTCAAAAGGCTTCGTTTCACCCAGTATCCATTGCCTTTGATATGTCGGTCAATGAGACCCCGATATCAGTAAACAGTTTGAGAATCATTTGAGTAGTTAACGTTTCTATCAGTAAAAGCAACAGTTAGCTCCCTTTAAAGTCCTAAAAATGTATCTATTTTGGAATCTCATGGAAATTCAGGCCGTTTTATAACATAATAGCAGAAAATTTAACAAGTGACAATTTGTGTCGCCTTTAAAACTTTACATAACGTAATTTTTTCTTTTGAAATCCGATATTGAATATAATGTAATTTATTTAATTATGGGGCTCTAGGACCTCCCCATGTATATTTTGACATTTTTTGGACCTAATTTTAATCGCCTCAGGAACATTGCATCAAAACTATAGGCGCTTACGATCGAGTGATATAATATATATAGAATGAGTTAACGGCATACAAAGGAATGACTATGCCTTTTTTGAATGAAAAATCTAATGTAGACATAAAGGGTGCTATTCAAGTGGAAATATGCCAAAGTATAAGTAAATCATACTATCCAGTAATTTAATACAGTGAGTGTCAAATTTCATCTATTTATGTAAAACTAGCAAATTACTTAGTGAAAGATAAAGGAAACGTGAGTTTACCACTGTGACGCTTTAATTCACTGGTAACATTAATTCACAGAATTAATTAAATTATTTATGACTTCAGGTCATTCTATTCTTTATATACATGAACGAAAGCGGTCTACTATTTATTTCATACATACATTATACAATACAAGCACCACGTACAATATACAATACAAATATCACGTACATGATACGATACATAATGTTCATTACACAATTCATTACGTACATTAAACAATATATTACATACATTATACAATATATCACTTATATTATACGATACACATATCACATACATAATACTATACAGCATGTTCATTACACAATTCATTACGTATATTACACAATATACTACGTACATTATACACTATATTACGTACAATCATCATAGTGTGTTAAGGAATACATACACAACGTAATGTTACACTGAAACAAATTATATATTCATGAAGATGTATGCTCACATGTCTGATGAATTATACATATCTTCAGTTTTTATGTTTTCGAATCAAATACTTAAATCTGCCAAACCTATGACATCAATATTAAATTCAAATACATGTCAGAAGACACTAATATAATTCCACATGCACATATTGCGAAAGTAACATTTGGTTTACAGATGATACGAAAGGAAATTCATATTAGGCAATGTCACCCGGTGCTTGATAAGTATTAAATTATTCCTTTGCTCTGTGTTATTTATTTTTATATCAAAAGATGAGACGTTTCTCAACTCTGCCTAGCAGTCAATGCTAATCAGATCATAATATGATATTGCTATGCGTTATCAGTACGGTAGAGTGAATCTGTGTTATAATTACGGTAGAGTGAGTCAGTGGTATATTACGATAGAGTGAATCTGTGTCATCATAACGGTAGAGTGAGTCTGTGTTATCATTACGGTAGAGTGAGTCAGCGTTATCATTACGGTAGAGTGAGTCTGTGTTATCATTACGGTAGAGTGAGTCTGTGTTATCATTACGGTAGAGTGAGTCAGTGGTATAGTACGGTAGAGTGAGTCAGTGTTACCATTATGGTTGAGTGAGTCAGTGTTATCATTACGGTAGAATGAGTCAGTGTTATCATTACGGTAGAGTGAGTCAGTGTTATCATTACGGTAGAGTGAGTCAGTGTTATCATTATGGTTGAGTGAGTCAGTGTTATCATTACGGTAGAATGAGTCAGTGTTATCATTACGGTAGAGTGAGTCAGTGTTATCATTACGGTAAAGTAAGTCAGTGTTATCATTACGGTAGAGTGAGTCAGTGTTATCATTACGGTAGAGTAAGTCAGTGTTATCATTACGGTAGAGTGAGTCAGTGTTATCATTACGGTAGAGTGAGTCAGTGTTATCATTATGGTTGAGTGAGTCAGTGTTATCATTACGGTAGAATGAGTCAGTGTTATCATTACGGTAGAGTGAGTCAGTGTTATCATTACGGTAGAGTGAGTCAGTGTTATCATTACGGTAGAGTGAGTCAGCGTTATCATTACGGTAGAGTAAGTCAGTGTTATCATTACGGTAGAGTGAGTCAGTGTTATCATTACGGTAGAGTGAGTCAGTGTTATCATTACGGTAGAATGAGTCAGTGTTATCATTACGGTAGAGTGAGTCAGTGTTATCATTACGGTAGAGTAAGTCTGTGTTATCATTACGGTAGAATGAGTCAGTGTTATCATTACGGTAGAGTGAGTCAGTGTTATCATTACGGTAGAGTGAGTCAGCGTTATCATTACGGTAGAGTAAGTCAGTGTTATCATTACGGTAGAGTGAGTCAGTGGTATATTACGGTAGAGTAAGTCAGTGTTATCATTACGGTAGAGTGAGTCAGCGTTATCATTACGGTAGAGTAAGTCAGTGTTATCATTACGGTAGAATGAGTCAGTGTTATCATTACGGTAGAGTGAGTCAGTGTTATCATTACGGTAGAGTGAATCTGTGTTATCATAACGGTTGAGTGAGTCAGTGTTATCATTACGGTTGAGTGAATCTGTGTTATCATTACGGTAGAGTGAGTCAGTGTTGTTGCTACTTTTTCCTGAATCATTACACTTTTGAATGTTTTTGAGTAGTTATTTGCATTTTATACCGTTAGTTTTTTGTTATTATATTTGTTTCTGTCCTATTTTATCTATTACAATACATTTGCATTACAATAATGCAATGACATATTTTAGTAGCAATATGCGATAAATATAATAAAATTTCCATTCCACATTTGAAGTCGAAATCAAAAGAAAATAAATTAACTCATAAAATACACTCAGTGTAATGAAATATTGTTATCGCTTAGTATACAAGCATTAAGAATACGAATAAACAAAACAAAGTAACAGTTAAGGACAGCGTTTTAATTGGTACTAAATTATATGTTTTTATTTTCGGATGATGTTCCTCGTTAGCACTGCATGGTACCATAGGATTAGCGCCAAAACCAGCAAGTAAGTAATATCACTAACATATAAAATATATCTAGAAAAGTTATAGAACATATCTGGAGTATTTATATAACATGTCTGGAGAAGTTATATAACATCTTAAGTTATATAACATCTTTAGTTATATAACATATCTGGAGAAGTTGTATCACATATTTTGAGAAGTTATATAACATATCTGGATAAGTTACTATGTAGAGTGGAGAAGTTATATAACATGTCTGGAGAAGTTATATAACATGTCTGGAGAAGTTATATAACATATCTGAAGAAGTTATATAACATATCTGGAGAAGTTATATAACATATCTGAAGAAGTTATGAAAAACATATCTGGAGAAGTTATATAACATATCTGGAGAAGTTATATAACATGTCTGGAGAAGTTATATAACATGTCTGGAGAAGTTATATAACATGTCTGGAGAAGTTATATAACATGTCTGAAGAAGTTATATAACATATCTGAAGAAGTTATATAACATATCTGGAGAAGTTATATAACATGTCTGGAGAAGTTATATAACATGTCTGGAGAAGTTATATAACATATCTGGAGAAGTTATATAACATGTCTGGAGAAGTTATATAACATGTCTGGAGAAGTTATATAACATATCTGGAGAAGTTATATAACATGTCTGGAGTAGGAGAAGTTATAATAACTGTTGGGCAAACAATGAAACTATAGATGAACCCATTGTACAACTATATCATTCATAATGGTTAAGAACTTGAAAAGCTTGAAAATTGATTCAGGTCGCATTTTCAATATTCTAATCAAAGGTTAGAATTTGGATATGGGTTTTATTGAAATCAAATAAGCATTGATTGGGCTGATATCAACAGTAAAAAAGGTTACTATTAGCAGAAACATTGGGTTTATATTAACAGTTAATTGGGTTGACATTAACAGTAAACACTGGGTTGATATTAACAATAAATTAGGTTGATATTGATAGCTAATATTTTGTTGATATTATTTGTAAAAACTAATATTAGGAGTAATCCTAAGATTGACAATAACAGTAAACATGATGTTGATATTAACAGTAATCCTAAGATTGACAATAAAAGATGATGTTGATATTAACAGTATTTCTCAGATTGACAATAGCAGTAAACATCAGGTTGATATTAACACTAATCCTAAGATTGACAATAACAGTAAACATGAGGTTGATATTAACAGTATTTTTCAGATTGACAATAACAGTAAACATGATGTTGATATTAACAGTAATCCTAAGATTGACAATAGCAGTAAACATCAGGTTGATATAAACAGTAATCCTTATATTGATAATAACAGTAAACATGATGTTGATATTAACAGTATTTCTCAGATTGACAATAACAGTAAACATGAGGTTGATATTAACAGTATTTCTCAGATTGACAATAACAGTAAACATGATGTTGATATTAACAGTATTTCTCAGATTGACAATAGCAGTAAACATCAGGTTGATATAAACAGTAATCCTTATATTGACAATAACAGTAAACATGAGGTTGATATTAACAGTATTTTTCAGATTGACAATAACAGTAAACATGATGTTGATATTAACAGTATTTCTCAGATTGACAATAGCAGTAAACATCAGGTTGATATTAACAGTAATCCTAAGATTGACAATAACAGTAAACATGAGGTTGATATTAACAGTATTTTTCAGATTGACAATAACAGTAAACATGATGTTGATATTAACAGTAATCCTAAGATTGACAATAGCAGTAAACATCAGGTTGATATAAACAGTAATCCTTATATTGATAATAACAGTAAACATGATGTTGATATTAACAGTATTTCTCAGATTGACAATAACAGTAAACATGAGGTTGATATTAACAGTATTTCTCAGATTGACAATAACAGTAAACATGATGTTGATATTAACAGTATTTCTCAGATTGACAATAGCAGTAAACATCAGGTTGATATAAACAGTAATCCTTATATTGACAATAACAGTAAACATGAGGTTGATATTAACAGTAATCCTCAGATTGACAATAACAGTAAACATGAGGTTGATTTTTATAATTGTTTTGAATAATGTTGAATTCAGTTACTCAGCCACCACCGCCAGAAAAAATGGAGAAGCACGTAGGGGACTGGACACTGGTGTACAGGGCCCGTGCAGAGAATGAACGTGAAGTTGCCTTCTCCTATGTACACCCATTTGGTACCAACGAAATGAATGCCCTCCCCGGTTGTTTGTCGACAAGTGGATCCGCTAAATGTAACGGTAACTACCGCCATAGCGCCATAGACAAATGGAGGTCCCTCAACGTTAAGAGGGTAAGTTCTCTGACATTTATGTATATAATAAGTTTGTCAAATTTCCTGAAAGAGATAATATCATGGGTACTGGTTACTATGGTGATACTGAATAATTTGAAAATCATACTCATAATTCTAAAACAATACTTCAAGTAAAGGTCACTGGCACAACTAAAAAGATGATCTGACATTTCCCGATATTGACCGGGTGAACAAGGCATTTCACAAACACAGAAGAAACAACCCCCAAATTAGGTGATAGTATGTTGTACCAATAACATTGCTTACCGAATTAACTTAGCTTTATGTCAACCCATCAATATAGAAATAATGTACAAAACACATGTGTAACCTATCAGTACACAAGGAATGTTCAAATTACACATGTTTCTGATCAGTACACAAGTAATGTACTATTAACAAAGTTTGCCTTGCTTTTTCGATTTTGAGTTACCGCGGGCGTTTCATCCCACAGTTGCAATGTCATTATGTATGTATATCATTCTGTATTTACAGTGTAAGTAACTACATTCCTCTATCAAATGGCGTCAAGTGTTTTATTGTGCTAACGAATGATTGAATACAATTGAACAAAAATACCCGAATTAATTTTGTTAATATAAACAGATCAATGAAAGCTCAAATTGTGATGTCACTTACGGTTCATTAAAACCTCAAATTGTGATGTCACTTACAGTTCAATAAAACCTCAAATTGTGATGTCACTTACAGTTCAAGAAAACCTCAAATTGTGATGTCACTTACAGTTCAATAAAAGCTCAAATTGTGATGTCACTCACAGTTTAATAAAAGCTCAAATTGTGATGTCACTTACAGTTCAATAAAAGTGATTTTTTTATGTCACTTACAGTTCAATAAAACCTCAAATTGTGATGTCACTTACAGTTCAATAAAACCTCAAATTGTGATGTCACTTACAGTTCAATAAAAGCTCAAATTTTGATGTCACTTACAGTTCAATAAAAGCTCAAATTTTGATGTGACTTACAATTCAATAAAACTTCAAATTGTGATGTCACTTACAGTTCAATAAAAGCTAAAATTGTGATGTCACTTACAGTTCAATAAAACCTCAAATTGTGATGTCACTTACAGTTCAATAAAACCTCAAATTGGGATGTCACTTACAGTTCAATAAAAGTTAAAATTGTGATATTACTTACAGTTCAATAAAAGCTCAAATTGTGATGTCACCTACAGTTCAACAAAAGCTCAAATTGGGATATTACTTACAGTTCAACAAAAGTTCAAATTCATATATTACTTACAGTTCAATAAAACCTCCAATTGTGATATTAATCTGTACAATATCAATATCCCTAATTCATTCATAAATGAGGATAATGTCGATTAGCTAACCAGTATTTTTTTTATATAGAGACAGTGCATAGAATAATTTAGCGTAATGCTTCTAGTGCAAACAAGCACTTAAATAATTAATGCTTCTAGTGCAAAAAATCACTTAAATAGCATAACCGCGAAAGTATGTAGGTGTACAGTAGTGTATTTGTTAGTGGTAAGTTAACGGCAATTTGTTACATGTTATTTGTATTTGTAAAATAACATATTCTTTGATTTTACCTAGGTAAAGGTAGAGTTATACAAGGGCTCTCTTCCAGTGGCATTTATAGTTTTCAATGGAACAAACAGCGGAGCAACTAGTTGGTTTAACAGGAAAAAGGTACTGTCTTCTTCCTGGACAGATATAATGTCTCGTGGGGATTACTTCAGTTTCTTTGGTCGCAAGTAAGTACGCTATATCACAGCATGTGTTATGTAAGTGAGTGAGTGAGTGAGTGAGTGAGTGAAAAATACAGCAGTCATAGTCCTTTTATAATGTGGATACATATACATATATATATATATGTTTAATAGCGGATGGTGATGACCGGTCGAAATAGGCCGGACTCAATTGAAAGGCACAGTCATTACTAGCCAGAATTGGTCGGAACTAGTTTATTTGATACAGTGGTGCATTTAGTAGCCGGAATAGGTCGATAGTGAAAGCTAGTTTCAAGAGGAATAACCATTACTAGATAAAATTGGGTCGCGACTTAAGGTTTGATTCAATAGTATTGTACATCACTAGACAAAATGGGGGGGGGGGGGGGGGACTTCAAGTTTGATTAAATAGTAGTGTACATCACTAGACAAAATATGGAATACGTCAATGGTAAAAAGACTTCGGGATTCATAACTACCAGAAGTATGATAGTTGTTTGTTTAGAAATATAGCACTATCACGGTACTTTTTGGATTCTTTTTCACGTATGATACCCTCTTATTAAGAAACCACAACAACGAATATATATGATCAGTTTGTGATTATAGATTAAGGAATTAAATGTTTTTGTCAAAATAGGGACGAGCTCGTCAACCGTCGATTATATATCAACAAGGCATCAAGCTCCTGCAAGGACGACATAGGCTGGATGATTGTTGTTGAGTCTAAAGGAGAGTGTCCCTATGATAACGCTGCCAAACATCCAATATTCCTCTATTCCAGCCACTCCACACAAAGCCTTTATATGGAGCGTAAGTATGGAGATACACACATACGGATAGGGGTCTAACACTAATATAGTTAGTATATAAGTTGTCTATACAAATAGTTAAATATATGACAATCATGAGACTTCCCTTGTAACTCTGGATATGGTGTAGGGAAAATAATAGGCTCATCCGCCCGATGAACGACCTATGTACCAGAGACTGTACCCAAACTGATACACGTCCTTTGTATCAGGGGCTTGGTACAAACTGATACACGTCCTTTATGTCAGAGGCTAGGCCCAACTGAGACACAAACTGATACACGACCTTATGTCAGGGACTGGGTACACACTGATACACGTCCTTTGTATCAAGGGCTGCGATCAAACTGATATGCGTCCTTTATGTCAGAGGCTGTGACCAAACTGATACACGTTCTCTATGTCAGTGGCTGTAAAGAAACTGATACTTACCCTTTGTATTAGATACATAACCCTTGTGTCAGATGCTGTGGTAAGCTGATACATGTCCTTTGTGTCAAAAGCTGCGACCAAACTGGTACATGTCAGAGGCTGAGTCGAAACTGATACATATCCCTTGTGTCAGATGCTGTGGTAAGCTGGTACATGTCCTTTGTGTCAAAAGCTGCGACCAAACTGGTACATGTCAGTGGCTGAGTCGAAACTGATACATATCCCTTGTGTCAGATGCTGTGGTAAGCTGGTACATGTCCTTTGTGTCAAAAGCTGCGACCAAACTGGTACATGTCAGAGGCTGAGTCGAAACTGATACATATCCCTTGTGTCAGATGCTGTGGTAAGCTGGTACATGTCTTTTGTGTAAAAAACTGCGACCAAACTGACATATATCCTTTGTGTCGGAAGCTGTGGCAAAAATGCTACACGAGCTTCGTATCAGAGGCTGCTGTCATGTCTTTTGTGTTAGGAGAGGCTATGCCCAAACTGATATACGTCCTTGTTGGATTCAGAAGCTGTCAAATCATCCCTTTAATCTGTATAATAGAGAATACATGTGCACATACTTCCGTCAAACTGTCCAGAATAGGCGTCTTCTATAACCTAGATGTAATGCATATTGTCTCAGAAGTTAGGAATTGGTCAAATATGGCTTCGAAATGGGAGAAAAATATAAACAAAAAGAGAGAGAGAGAAAGAAAAAAATAATCATGAATTTATATTTTTGCAATTGTACTTTTTAAGTTGATGTTGGAGTTGACATCTTAATGCATTTTCAGATGATCTTGTTCTATTTGCAGATGGAAAACAGGCCGAAGTGCTCGCAATTTATGTGGACGCCGAGGAGCTCAAACCACCTCCACAATATAGAGTATAGTGTTGAGCAGTTTACACCGACTGTTAGCTGATCAGTGATATCAATCATTTGTACCTGACACATTTCTTCCTGATTTAAACCGATTTCAAATATTGTGAGATGTTTCTTAGAAATAACAATACTATCCGGGAACAGCATTTAAACTGGCACTATTTCAATTATTTTCAATTAAAAAAGTTGTTATCAAATGGTGTTAATATCGTTCGTGAATGATTTTACACGAAAAAGATATTTAATTTATACATTAGAACATGCTCCCTGCAAACTTCTCTAAGGAGTGAAGGCAGTAGGTATGTTTGAATATTTCTCAGACACAAATGACAAATTAGGTTGCATGGAAAAAATCGACAGCAGACTTAAGCATAATAACATACTGTATCATGTAGATATTTAGTCCTTTTAGAGTTCAACGGTACGCTACACCCATGGGAATAGCTCCTTTAGATATGAATTAAGTTATCAGAACACAACAACACTGAAATAAAATAGACTGAAATAGAAGATAATGTATTCTGTATTGCATTTGCCAATTTGTCGTTAGTCACCCAGTCAAAGAACAGCTCTAGGTGTTTTAAGTAAAACAAATTAAAAACGGCTGCCTGTTACTTTCGGTATCAATAAGCCTAGAGAGCAGTCTAAATCTATTAGCATTTAATAACATAAGCCACTACAAAAATCAATCTTTACGCTACTTTTATAAAAAAAAATGCAGTAGTCACAAAACATTGAAAGCGCTATTCTAGATACGAAATTAACACATTTCCAACGTTGCCACAAGGGCTCGTTCTCGAATTTTGAGAAGTGCACGACAACACTGAATGTCCAGCTTTTAAAAAACCTTTGGGAATTGGGGGTATCGACATGGTATATACTGGAATTTGAGTGTATTGGTTATTCACTAATGTCTAAGGCATACCGTAAAACAAAACATCCGTCAGGACGACTTTTCATTTAGAGTTTAGAGCCGTTATTATTCTGAAAATGACGAAAAAACAGATAGTTTCAAACAATCACAAATTACACAATAGTGAACCGCTCCAATGTGTACACAGGTTTGTGAAATATATAACAAATTAAATTTGTATAAGCTTGTCGTTTACGATGACAATAGGAACTATGTTAGTTCTTCTGGAAAATTCGGTTGTTCTTTCGTTTGAGCTTACTGGCGTCATACGATATGATTCCAAAACAGTTTTTGTTTCAGTCATGAAAAAAGAAGAAAGATAAAAATATATGCCCGTATACAGTCGATATGGGATAGTGAGTGTGGAGATTGAAACTCCAAATAACGAGTATTTGTATTGTTTTTCAGTCTATATGTCTACCTTCCAGACCCATTGATATTTTCATTGAACACACGGTGATACTTGAGTCGTTGACCGAAGTTTATTCCAATAAAGGGAGGGTTGTGGTGATTGGTGACCTAAATGTCAAACTTAGAGGGCATAGACGCACGTTTGAAAAGAATGAGAGGTCATCTGTATTCCAGTCCTTCTTAGATCGTGTCAACCTGATATCTGTGAATATACAGGCTAAATGTATTCGGTCCGAAATATACTTTCTATCCAACAACAGGAAACTGTTCCACAGATGATCATATTCTGGTATAGTGTAGCATTGAAGATCTGGTAACGTATTGTGAAATATTACATAATGTGTTTGGTTTTCCTAAACTATACGTATAAGGTATATCATACTAATGCACGGCAAAAATGACTATTGAACACCTGTGACGCTTCGGACAGCCATGGTGACTTCTAGGCCTACAGGAAAGTCGAGACGACAGTGATTCTAACTGTGTTTTAGCGATTATGTAATAAAACAAGTATATCATGAGTGTGTGTGTAATATTCCAGAATATTTGACACGAGGTAATGGTAATCGACCGATGTTCTATAGTACGAGGCCGAACCCATGATATATTTGTATAATATTAGATGATGATTCGCATAACTTTTGAGGATATCTGTCATACATTCTTTAGCGCTACCTATCTCTGCACCTTATATCACAGGGCCAGAATGTGTTCAATATGACTAGAAAAAAAAGTGAAAGATACAAGTGTTGTTAAACTTAATACAAATTGTCTAAATGAGATCTTGAGTTCTATCAGCATCCCGCGTGACAGCATAACTGACAAAGATATCGAGGAATGTTGTGTTCGTATTGTGCTCACTGTTAGGAAAACCGCCGATGTAGCATTGCCAAAGAGTGTATTTAAAAGTTATCTAAAACCGTATTGGAATGCAGATTTTACAAAGTTACACGATATCTTGGCTATAAAAAAGACAAAACTGGATTTCCGAAGGTCGACCAAGATCAAAGAATGCTAGCTTTCTGATTTTTAAAAAGAGTAAACTTTTCGTAGGAATTTAAGAAATCCGTTCAACGTCTATATGTCGAATCAATTTTCAGAAATAAACAGATGTGGTGAGGCATATCATAATCTTTTATGGCAATTATATGAACGTAAAAGACGGAAGCGGAAGAATTGCCGAGCTGATAAACAACGGTGAGTTATGAAAAGAACCAACAGAAATATTAGATGCTGGGAAATCCCATTTTGAAATGATATTTTAAGATAAACCAAACGATCTTTTTTATGCAGAATTTAAAAATCTTATGTTAACAAATATACATACAATTGAATCTAGGGCAAAATTTGAAAAAAGATAAATTCCTTACAACGGCTGTCATACCAACAGAAATTGCGAGGCTGTGCAAGAAACTTACTCCAATAGAGCGGGAATTGATATTTTTCAATATGGAAATTTAAAATGAATACATACCAAGACAAGAAATTATGATCACTTTTCCCAACAGACAGCAGTGCGCTTACCAAAATAACCTTTGTAGCCTATGTACAACATTTACCTTTCAAGAATGTATTCACTACAATATGTAAAATGGTCCAAATATTTATGTCGCTTTTTTGAACAATTATGAATTGTCAAATGAAGATATCGAATATTTCAGTCTAACAAATTTAAGATTTTTGTATCAAATGTTTAAAATATATGAACCACTTTATTACTAATAATTATCCAATGCCTTTTTCACTTGAAAAAACAAATGAAAATAAAAAAAATACACATGGTCCTTTTCCCCCAGTATGTGCATTGGCAGTAGTGTTTCTGTAATTTATCATATAAATGGCCTTAGTTGTACCTACATTGAAGATTAAAAGGCTCAAATATGTAGGAAACACTTTTACATTATTTAACGAGCAATGACGTCTAGATGATAATTGGGTTTTACAATGTATATGCATACAAACAGTGCCAGTTCCATATCCTCGAAGATTTTAAAGTATCACGGTAAGTAATTATCTATACCACATACGTATTACGATAAGTTGTTGTATACACGATAATACTGAATTTGGCTAATCAACATAAATTTGAATTGAGTTTCTGTATCTTGACATACATGTATAAGTTTTATGACTAAGTCTTTATCATAAATTGTGCTGTCACCTAAACATGTCGATGTTTAAATGGCAATTAGTTTAGTTAGATGTAGTCGACGTAAATTATGTTTGCAAATTTACTTCTATAACAAAAAGTAGAGGTCCATTTACATAAACTGATATTAATCACAAATAGAGGTCAATTACATCTCCGTATTATCGTAATAATCTTATTATCGGAAACCGTTCCATTATCTCATACACATACAACTAGTTATGCGATACAATACTATAGTTTGGCTTAATAACGCGAAACAAAATTTGCTCCATCGAAAATGATCCCAACTGACATTCGTTATATTCATGTAAATCACACAGAACAGGAAAGCTTTTTAAACACATGGACCAATATGCTACCTATTACGTACGATAACAATTAAAGTCTGTGAGAGTTAAAAAAAACAACCAAACTTGTCTTCTTATCTGTCAGCAGCTTTCGTAATTAGACTTTTGAACTAGATATGAGTCAACGAGTATCAATCCAATTACGGCTGTATATATTTCGGGTCATTATAGAGTAGCTCGGCAAAAGGGGATCAATTTATTTGTATAATTGGGCAAAAAAGTGGTATTTGGTCCTGATTTTGAGTTTGGTACTTGGATCGGCCATATTATTGATATATATCAGTGTGGTATAAAGAATATTGATAAAGGTCAGCATGACTAGTATAAAATGACTTACGTCGGTTTGGTATGAAGTATATGGTTAAACGTCGGTTTGGTATGAAGTATATTGATGAACGTTAGTTTGGTATGAAGTATATTGATGAACGTTAGTTTGGTATGAAGTATATTGATGAACGTTGGTTTGGTATGAAGTATATTGATGAACGTTAGTTTGGTATGAAGTATATGGATGAACGTCGGTTAGGTATGAAGTATATTGTTAAACGTCGGTTAGGTATGAAGTATATTGATGAACGTTAGTTTGGTATGAAGTATATTGATGACCGTTGGTTTGGTATGAAGTATATTGATGAACATCGGTTTGGTAAGAAGTATATTGATGAACGTTGGTTTGGTATGAAGTATATTGATGAACGTTGGTTTGGTATGAAGTATATTGATGAACGTTAGTTTGGTATGAAGTATATTGATAAACGTTGGTTTGGTATGAAGTATATTGATGAACGTTAGTTTGGTATGAAGTATATTGATGAACGTTAGTTTGGTATGAAGTATATTGATGAACGTTGGTTTGGTATGAAGTATATTGTTGAACGTTAGTTTGGTATGAAGTATATTGATGAACGTCGGTTTTGTATGAAGTATATTGATGAACGTTAGTTTGGTATGAAGTATATTGATGAACGTTGGTTTGGTATGAAGTATATTGATGAACGTTAGTTTGGTATGAAGTATATTGATGAACGTTGGTTTGGTATGAAGTATATTGATGAACGTCGGTTTGGTATGAAGTATATTGATGAACGTTGGTTTGGTATCAAGTATATTGATGAGCGTCGGTTTGGTATGAAGTATATTGATGAACGTCGGTTTGGTATGAAGTATATTGATAAACGTTGGTTTGGTATGAAGTATATTGATGAACGTTGGTTTGGTATGAAGTATATTGATGAACGTTAGTTTGGTATGAAGTATATTGATGAACGTTGGTTTGGTATGAAGTATATTGATGAACGTCGGTTTGGTATGAAGTATATTGATGAACGTCGGTTTGGTATGAAGTATATTGATGAGAGTCGGTTAAATTTGGTATGAAGTATATTGATGAACGTCGGTTTGGTATGAAGTATATTGATGAACGTCGGTTTGGTATGAAGTATATTGTTAAACGTCGGTTTGGTATGAAGTATATTGATGAACGTTGGTTTGGTTTGAAGTATATTGATGAACGTTAGTTTGGTATGAAGTATATTGATGAACGTTGGTTTGGTATGAAGTATATTGATACACGTTAGTTTGGTATGAAGTATATTGATGAACGTTGGTTTGGTATGAAGTATATTGATGAACGTTAGTTTGGTATGAAGTATATTGATACACGTTCATGAATTCCCCCTCGGGTTGTGTTATCTTTGTCACACCCCAAGGCAGGGAAATATTCTATTAATCTTCTTGTCAGACATTTTGTGTTTTAGATATTATCTCCTCGTCAGACTTTTTGTATTTTAGATATTAGAGTCTATCTCCTCGTCAGTCTTTTTGTATTTTAGATATTTTCTCTCATATATCGCCATGTTGGATAGAGTTTGCCCATGTAAGATAGCTATGTAAGATAAATCTATCTTACATAGCATTTCACGCGCGCGGAGTAATCTGCGTTCAAGGGGACAACTCTTACAACGTCGTGTGCTTGTGTTTACACCCGACAGTCCTTAGATTTATTATATCGTCGGTGTCGGTTTTGAAACGTTGGATTTAACTATAAAAAAAAACATATTCTGGGATAAATATATATCATATCAGCAATAAAACAATAGGGCTACACGGTTAAACTTATAACTCCGATAATTACTGTACAGTAGACTAGGCCTAGGCTACAGGCCTGTTGTAACAGTACAGTACTGTACAGACCGGCCTACCCTACAGGTTTGTCATTTGCCATTAAAAACATGCAAACACATACAATCACCTGGCAATGATAGGAAGTTGAATGGCCTAAAAGCCATAAATAAAAAAAAAGTTTATTTAAAAAGAAAATGTCAAACATCACAACCGATGAAATTAATGGTTCCGTTTGCGTCAGCACAGGGGACTGGAATTTGTTCACTCTAGGCCTACTCAGTAACCTGTGTATTTGGAAATTGGAAATTGGCTCTTAAATGAACGAACATTCGGTAAAAAAAGACACCCCTCGATGTTCATATAAAGAAATATTTATAGAAATTGTAACACAGAGTCTATATTATATTTGTGTAGAGTTACCAGGAAAACTAACTATCACCCTAGCCTTTCAATATGATCATCGTTATCGACTGACCTACCTTCGTCATTCTACCAAAAAAAACCGGTTAAACACATATAATCCTATGTCACAGAAAATATCGAATACTCGTATCGAGTCACTGTTCGCTGGTTCACACATGAAGTTGCCAAAATCACCGTGAATTCAAAATTAACACCCACGAAACATCGCCGCGTCATGGCGATCGAGATCGACATCACTCTCAATAGCCTTGAACTATGAATGGAATTCCAGTGACAGTCGTGACGTCATGCAGTGACGTAGTATTTTATAAAAATGTGACTTGGCAATACAAAGTACAGTGTGTTCCGTGAAATGATCAAATATGTCGAGTTGCAAATCAAATCATAAGTAAAATTGGAAAACTCATTTCAGCGTTGGATTTTTCAAAGTATTGTTGATAGAACTTCTTTTTCTCGGATGTTGACAATTTGGTCACGGCCACGTCAAAAGTCGGTCAAGTTACGGCAATTTTTATCGGCGAATTGTTCATTCAATCATCACTTAACCACAAAAGGAATGAAATTTGGGTGCAAACTTTGTTTGCAAAAATCAGGTATGATCTTTCAGAATATCATAAGTATTTTTAGTAAAAACGTCAAATAATAAAATTACAAAATTGAAGAAAATGGATGACTGAGGTACACTTTCGCCAGAAATTTGGTAGTGATATGAGAGAAAAAGACTCTTTCATTATGTGTGTATGTAGGATAGGGATATTCTACCCTCGGGATCACAAAATGTGGTAAAGCCCTCGGCAAGCCTCGGGTTTCACCACATTTTGTGACCCCTCGGGTGGAATATCCCTATCCTACATATACACATATGAAAAAGTCTTATAATCTCCTCGTCAGTCTTTCTGTGGATCAGATTTTTTCCCTTGTCAGTCTTTTTGTGGAAAAGATTTTTTTCTACTCGTCAATCTTTCTGTGGTATATTATATTATCTCCTCGTTAGTCTTTTTGTGGTAAAGATATTTTATTCTCGTCAGTCTTTTTGTGTTATATGTATTATCTACTCGTCAGTCCTTTTGTGTTTTATATATTATCTACTCGTCAGTCTATTGGTGTTTTATATATTTTCTCCTCGTCAGTCTTTTTGTGTTTTATATATTATCTACTCGTCAGTCTTTCTGTGGTATAGATATTATCTCCTCGTCAGTCTTTTTGTGTTTTATATATTATCTACTCGTCAGTCCTTTTGTGTTTTATATATTATCTACTCGTCAGTCTTTTTGTGTTTTATATATTATCTACTCGTCAGTCCTTTTGTGTTTTATATATTATTTACTCGTCAGTCTATTTGTGTTTTATATATTTTCTCCTCGTCAGTCTTTTTGTGTTTTATATATTATCTACTCGTCAGTCTTTTTGTGTTTTATATATTATCTACTCGTCAGTCTTTTTGTGTTTTATATATTATCTACTCGTTAGTCTTTTTGTGTTTTATATATTATCTACTCGTCAGTCTTTTTGCGTTTTATATATTATCTATTCGTCAGTCTTTTTGTGTTTTATATATGATCTAATCGTCAGTCTTTTTGTGTTTTATATATTATCTCCTCGTCAGTCTTTTTGTGTTTTATATATTATCTACTCGTCAGTCTTTTTGTGTTTTATATATTATCTACTCGTCAGTCTATTTGTGTTTTATATATTTTCTCCTCGTCAGTCTTTTTGTGTTTTATATATTATCTACTCGTCAGTCTTTCTGTGGTATAGATATTATCTCCTCGTCAGTCTTTTTGTGTTTTATATATTATCTACTCGTCAGTCCTTTTGTGTTTTATATATTATCTACTCGTCAGTCTTTTTGTGTTTTATATATTATCTACTCGTCAGTCCTTTTGTGTTTTATATATTATTTACTCGTCAGTCTATTTGTGTTTTATATATTTTCTCCTCGTCAGTCTTTTTGTGTTTTATATATTATCTACTCGTCAGTCTTTTTGTGTTTTATATATTATCTACTCGTCAGTCTTTTTGTGTTTTATATATTATCTACTCGTTAGTCTTTTTGTGTTTTATATATTATCTACTCGTCAGTCTTTTTGCGTTTTATATATTATCTATTCGTCAGTCTTTTTGTGTTTTATATATGATCTAATCGTCAGTCTTTTTGTGTTTTATATATTATCTCCTCGTCAGTCTTTTTGTGTTTTATATATTATCTACTCGTCAGTCTTTTTGTGTTTTATATATTATCTACTCGTCAGTCTATTTGTGTTTTATATATTTTCTCCTCGTCAGTCTTTTTGTGTTTTCTATATTATCTACTCGTCAGTCTTTCTGTGGTATAGATATTATCTCCTCGTCAGTCTTTTTGTGTTTTATATATTATCTACTCGTCAGTCCTTTTGTGTTTTATATATTATCTACTCGTCAGTCTTTTTGTGTTTTATATATTATCTACTCGTCAGTCCTTTTGTGTTTTATATATTATTTACTCGTCAGTCTATTTGTGTTTTATATATTTTCTCCTCGTCAGTCTTTTTGTGTTTTATATATTATCTACTCGTCAGTCTTTTTGTGTTTTATATATTATCTACTCGTCAGTGTTTTTGTGTTTTATATATTATCTACTCGTCAGTCTTTTTGTGTTTTATATATTATCTACTCGTCAGTCTTTTTGCGTTTTATATATTATCTATTCGTCAGTCTTTTTGTGTTTTATATATGATCTAATCGTCAGTCTTTTTGTGTTTTATATATTATCTCCTCGTCAGTCTTTTTGTGTTTTATATATTATCTACTCGTCAGTCTTTTTGTGTTTTATATATTATCTACTCCTCAGTCTTTTTGTGATTTATATATTATCTACTCGTCAGTTTTTTTTTGTGTTTTATATATTATATCCTCGTCAGTCTTTTTGTGTTTTATATATTATCTACTCGTCAGTGTTTTTGTGTTTTATATATTATCTACTCCTCAGTCTTTTTGTGTTTTATATATTATCTACTCGTCAGTCTTTTTGTGTTCTATATATTATCTCCTCATCAGTCTTTTTGTGTTTTATATATTATCCACTCTTCAGTCTATTTGTGGTATAGATATTTTCTCATCGTCAGTCTTTTTGTAATCCAAATATTATCCCCTCGTCTGACCTTTTGTGAAAAAGATTTTCCCCCTCGTAATCCTTCTTGTGGTGAAATTATCTTCTCGTCAGTCTTTTTGTGGTATAGATATTATCTCCTCGTTAGTCTTTTTGTGTTATAGATATTATCTCCTAGTTGGTCTTTTTGTGGTATATTATATTATCTCCTAGTTGGTCTTTTTGTGGTATAGATATTATCTACTCGTTAGTCTTTTTGTGGTATAGATATTATCTCCTAGTTGGTCTTTTTGTGGTATAGATATTATCTCCGTGTCAGTCCTTTTGTAGTATAGATATCTTATTCTCGCCAGTCTTTTTTTGTAGAAAAGATATGATCTTTTCTTCGGTCTATTTGTGGTATAGATATTATCTTCTCGTCAGTCTATTTGTGGTATAGATAACATCTTCTCGTCAGTCTATTTGTAGTATGGATATTTCATTCTCGACAGTGTTTTTGTGGTATAGATTAATAGAATATTTCACCCCCTTGGGGGTTGAGACAGGGGAATCTCAACCAGAGGGAAAGATTCATAAGTTGCCAAACACACGTGTTTGACAGCTCAATTATTTTACCCGAGGGTTGAGATTCTCTTGTCCCACTTCCATGGGGGTGAATGATTATTTTTTCCTTAACCTGTTTACCCTCTTATGTTTCTAATATTGACGTTGCATCAATGCAAGGAAATGTTGACGTGACGTCATTGTACTGTTGCCGTGACGTCATGGTATTGTTAAAGTGACGAAATACAATTGTTAAGAACGTGAAAAGAGCACGTGTAGATTGTCTTTTCCCTAGGGTGAGGTAAGAAAATCTCACCCCGGTAAAACTTCGGATATCCCTGTCCAGGGTAAGAGAAATTTTATTCTGGTCAGTATTTTTGTTGTATAGATATCATCCCCTGATCAGTCTTTCTGTGGTATAGATGTTATGTCTTCGCCAGTCATTTTATGGTATAGATATCACCTCCTCGTCAGTCATTTTATTGTTTAGATATCACCTCCTCGTCAGGCTTTTTCTGGTATAGATATTATGTCGTCGTCATGCTTTTTGTGGTATAAATATTTTATTCTCGTCAATCTTTTTGTGGTATGGATATCATTTTCTTTTCATTCTTTCTGTGATTTTTTTTTCGTGTTTCGGAATGATGGATATATGTATATTTGTGTCTTGCATTTTTATTGATATTTTTTATTTCTACATATTTAGAAAGAAACTATTACACTAGCTTTTGTTTATCTTCAGTATAGATATCTATGTTCCTGCAGGATAAGTAAACGTTTAGTGTATAATTGTATGTTTTCATAGCATATTTACTTTTAGTAATTGATTGATTAATTTGTTTATTAAAGAAATAGAAATAAAAAAATCACTTTAATGACATTTTATTGCATGTATGTTAATTCGTTCCGCAATTCAATGTTTCACAAATTCATGAGCTTAGTGACCTGGAGGACAATCACAGACAGGCTCTTTGATAGTGACCGTGGCATTTCCGTGATCCAGCGAAAATGAGGCACAGTCCTTGAGAGTTTCTTTTCCCGGCTTCAGTGTCACGTGACCATACCGCCCGGCAAAGTGGATATACGTCTGGGCCCTCGTGGTGTAGACAAAATAATTGCATTTATTATTGTGCTTCGATTTGAAGATACATCGCCCAGTGAGTTTCACAGTCGCCACACAGTCTTCGGTGGATTCCGCTACATCGCAGGTTGTCTCAGCTGACAAATACAACATAAACATTTTCATATACATGTACTTGGTCAGAACAACACATTACGAACAACATACTATACCGTATCGTAAAGAGTAACATATCTATATACCACGTACACAACAGTGTACCCAAACATTGACATAAACATTTACCCTGTAGACATCAACCCCACGATCATTCGCTTTACGTAAACAGTAACATATATATTTACCCCACGATCATCATTTTACGTAAACAGTAACATATATATGTAACGCAGTTGCGTTCCGCTCGTTTATTTTTGGACTCATTCCGGAAAATTGTAACATCCGGTTACGTAAGATACCCGTGCTGCTGTGGGGTCAATCACTTTTCGTCCAGGTGTCAGCAGGGTAAGTGGTGTTGACTTTTAATCTGTGAAATTAATTAGATAACCGTCGCCCATCCTTTCCTAAATTTCATATTAACTTGTCTGCTGGATATTATTTGCCACTATCGTACATGTATTTTTATTTCCACGTGCAGTATTTTGATGTATTTTCGATGTATAGAACTTTGTTTAATTTGAGTCTCGTGTGCCGGTGTCATGTCGGAAGTCAGGTTGTTGCTTGAAGGAGTTATTCCATTTTGAGAGCACTCGCGGAGTGGCTAGTGAATATTTCCGCCTCTCGGGCTGTTTCTATACCGGTTAAGCGAGGGATGGTTGTTGGTAACCTCGTTAGTAGATACGGGAGAAAAGACGGGTGGTTAGCAAATGTTGTATTCTGACCGGACATGCCACGTGCTTGAGACTCGGGGTAAACTACATTTATTTCATTTATATGGTTAGTTGTGATTAAACGATGGTTGGCATATGTTTTAGGCTAGACGTATATAATTGTGAATTCCTCACTGTGCCTCACGGGTATTATTTTGGTACTTTGTTATTTTTACACATGTTAATAAATTGTTGAACTTTATATGACGAGTCTATTTTCTTTCTCACCAGTTTTCCAAATATTGTCTATTACTTGAAAATTCATTTGTATTTGGAATCTGCAAGCGAAAGCGGCAGTCGAACCCTGGGCAAAAACTTGGTAGCAGTCCGACACACGTGGCACCCCTGCGGTACACGTGCTGCGCGTTACATATATCTACCCCGCGGACATTATCACTGTACGTAAACTGTAACATATATATCTACCCCGCGGACATTATCACTGTACGTAAACAGTAAAACATATATCTACCCCGCGATCACCACTATACGAAAACAGTAACACATTTAGCTACTCGCCGATCATCACTATACGTAAAAAGTAACACATATATCTAACACGCGGACAATATCACTACACGTAAACAGTAACACATGTATGTAATCCGCGGCCAACGCCATTTATAGTAACATTAGCAAAACTCTTACGTGTGCATTTGTTGTATCCATCTCCAGTGAAGCCAGGCTCACAAACACAGTTGTAAAACCCATCGGTTACTTTACATGTTGCCCATTTATTACAGCCCTCCCCCGAGTCTATAGTCTCAAATCTGGCAGTGTTTCCTCTCTTGACACATTTCTCCACTCTAGTACAGTCACTTGTACGACGAATGGAGTCAAGCTAAACATACAAAACAGTAAAACTATTAGTGTTGTATTGTCACATAAAACGGTAAAACTGTTAGTATTGTATTGTCACATAAAACAGTAAAACTGTTAGTATTGTATTGTCACATAAAACAGTAAAACTATTAGTGTTGTAGTGTCACATTAAACAGTAAAACTGTTAGTGTTGTAGTGTCACATTAAACAGTTAAACTATTAGTGTTGTAGTGTCACATTAAACAGTTAAACTATTAGTGTTGTAGTGTCACATTAAACAGTTAAACTATTAGTGTTGTAGTGTCACATTAAACAGTTAAACTATTAGTGTTGTAGTGTCACATTAAACAGTTAAACTATTAGTGTTGTAGTGTCACATTAAACAGTTAAACTATTAGTGTTGTAGTGTCACATTAAACAGTTAAACTATTAGTGTTGTAGTGTCACATTAAACAGTTAAACTATTAGTGTTGTAGTGTCACATTAAACAGTTAAACTATTAGTGTTGTAGTGTCACATTAAACAGTTAAACTATTCGTGTTGTAGTGTCACATTAAACAGTTAAACTATTAGTGTTGTAGTGTCACATTAAACAGTTAAACTATTAGTGTTGTAGTGTCACATTAAACAGTTAAACTATTAGTGTTGTAGTGTCACATTAAACAGTTAAACTATTCGTGTTGTAGTGTCACATTAAACAGTTAAACTATTCGTGTTGTAGTGTCACATTAAACAGTTAAACTATTAGTGTTGTAGTGTCACATTAAACAGTTAAACTATTAGTGTTGTAGTGTCACATTAAACAGTTAAACTATTAGTGTTGTAGTGTCACATTAAACAGTTAAACTATTAGTGTTGTAGTGTTACATTAAACAGTTAAACTATTTGTGTTGTAGTGTTACATTAAACAGTTAAACTATTAGTGTTGTAGTGTTACATTAAACAGTTAAACTATTAGTGTTGTAGTGTTACATTAAACAGTTAAACTATTCGTGTTGTAGTGTTACATTAAACAGTTAAACTATTAGTGTTGTAGTGTTACATTAAACAGTTAAACTATTAGTGTTGTAGTGTCACATTAAACAGTAAAATCATTAGTGATGTTGTGTCACAGATGTACAAAGACACACGGAATATACCAGTGTGAATATTTGTGGATGGCATTGTTGTTACCAACAAAGGTCGTCTCGATAGTACCTTGTAATATCTGCCGTTTTCCAGACATCCACAGTCTCTCTTACGGACACAGGTGTCTCCACTTGCGATAAACCCGCGTTTGCACACACATCCGTCTACTTTGGGTCGTTTGCAGCCACGTGCTCCTTTCTGGTCAACACACGTGTTTGCACACCCTTTGGTAACGGGTCGGTACACAGATTGTTTGGGGCAGTTCATGCTTTTTTCTGCAATAGGAACATGGCAAGTTACCTTGTGTAAATGCTTTATGATCATGTCGATGACTTAATTAAGCAATGAACAGTGGTTTTAATGTTGTTATAGTCGATATGGCAGCAAGATGTATGGTGGGCAAATGATAGATGGCACGCGCAATATGACGATGCTCACATTAATGTAACTTCATCATTTAATGGAGTAACCATGTCGTAAATGATGACGTCATTAATTTTGACGCTAATTCTAAGGATCAGTGCAGATGGCGCGATGGAAAACTGTCATAAAAGTTTACATTTTCTTGCAAGTATGTGAGAAAAATAATCAAACATGGGTCTGTTCCGCGAACAAGGCTACCTCAACCATCATGTAAGAGTTTAGCTGGACAGCACTCGGCAAGCCTCGTGCTGACTGGCCAAACACTTACACCTGGGTTGAGATATCCTTGTCCACGGAACAGACTCGTGTTAGATTTTATTAGTCTTCCTCCGTTTAACATGGTAGGTTACGCCGAAAGTTTACCTGACACAATAACTTGTTGGCCAGCTTTGTAATGTTTAATACTCCTAATACTCACTGCACATTCTCGTTCTCCATCTCGCCAATTTGTTCATCCTGCTGCACCATGCTGCGTATCCCTCTAACACGTTACATAACACCTGATCTCGGACTTTTCTGTTCTTAAAGCTATCACAGTAATCTTCAACACAGACATTGTACATTTGTTTTGCCAGAAGCGGGTCTGCCTTGATGCACTTGAGGAACTTAGAACGTTTGACGTCAGGGTGAAGTTGACCACATCGACCACGACTATCGACTGTTTTTCTTTGTTGAACTTTACACGGTTTAAGGTGTGTCTACGTGGCAGCTGCAGGTACCACAGAAAAGAACAACTCAATAATTGAAGCGTGTGTTGGTAGCATCGATGTTTGCGTATTAAAACGGCATTAGTAATGTAATCTTATTGAATACACTAGTCCTATTATAGTGTGTGGCGTGTATCTCTACGACCTGTATCTAAATACTGAATCATTTGTTGTTTTTTTGATAGATAAGTTAAATCATTTTTCGTGTTACGATATGTAAATAGTCTTACCAATATGATTAATAACTAATGAAGTCTTACCAATATGATATATAACTAATGAAGTCTTACCAATATGATATATAACTAATGAAGTCTTACCAATATGATATATAACTAATGAAGTCTTACCAATACGATATATAACTAATGAAGTCTTACCAATATGATATATAACTAATGAAGTCTTACCAATATGATATATAACTAATGAAGTCTTACCAATATGATATATAACTAATGAAGTCTTACCAATATGATATATAACTAATGAAGTCTTACCAATATGATTAATAACTAATGAATTCTTAACAACATGATATATAACTAATGGAGCGAAGTAGTATTATTATAACAATATATTAACAAACATAAATTGTAACAGGGACCATTTCATATGTCGTTCAAATTACAGAACGGTTGTAAATGGTGCTAGCAAAATCTCTATCAATGGGAGTTATTCAACAGTTGCACCCTTTTCAGTAACCAAAATAGTTGCAATAGCTTTTCAAGTATCAAAGTACACCTACATACTAAATTTGAACAAAACGGGACACTATCATAAGCTCAGGAAATCAAAAGTCTATTTTGTTTAACCATAGAACGGGGATTCTATCAGTATCAATATTTTCAAGATAAGCTAATAAACAAATCTCAATTTCAACCAATCGAATGCCAATGCTTTGTTTCCATTATGACCAATCGAAGAGATATGTCATTTTTATTTTGACTTACGGTCAAACACATCCAGGTAAGGTAACCTCCGCGACGGAAGAAATCAGGCAAATTGAAATATCATCCGTACTTCTTTACAGCTATTATTTGGAAGAGAGTTTTACCAATGTCATATACAGATGCCTTTTTGAAAAATTGGAAGTAATGATATGATAGAGACTTTGTAAACAATATGTATACTCTTCACCTATATAAAAACATAATTTTTAGAAGGAAGGACTTTTTACACGATATGCCAATACTTACAATGTTGGCTTCCCATCCACCATGGTAGGTATCACGTAACTGTTTCCGATCTCATTATCTCTGTTGGTAGATTCAGACACATCAGTACCATTCCGAGTAAAGTAGTCATCATGCTGATCGTTACAGTTACCGCACATGCCACTTAGTCTAGGGCTGTATCCGGACGGAACCTCTACCAGCACTGTAGCCTTGCCGCTCCACTGAACAGTGACGTGGCAGTCAGTCTCTACCAGCGTGTATATTCCACTTCTAGATATCCTCAAGGCCCCTGTCTCACTCTTGTACGGTAGGTCCGTGTGCAATTCGTCCACCTGCAAGGCAGCATACTCAAATGCTAAATACTCTTCGATGCATATATATGGTTTGACAGAGGCGCTTCTTTTAAAAACATATTGATGACATTTTGGCAGCGTTAATAATAGCAATACATGTATTAAGGTTCATCGGATTCATCAGAATATGCAACAAGAATGGTAATAATTTTCTGATCATAATGTCTCCCAGGAAAGTACTGCTTAATATGACAACAAGGAATACAATGTGTGACTAAGATTTTGAAGTAAAATAGCTTTATATATCCGGTAAGAAAGAAAGTTGGTAGAGTGAGGACTAGGAAAATAAATTATAGTGCGGGTGATTCCATGAGATAATAGTTGTTAATAGGTGTATAGAGTTCAAGTTCTATAGGAAAAATAACGAAGTTGGTAGAGCAAGCGCATAAAAATGTATTTATAGTAACTGAGGCCCAGGTTTTGATCCCAGAGGGGTGAAACCTGTACTTGAACAAGAGATGGTAGTGGCCTCAATATTGACCCAAGGTTGGTGAAATCTGAAATTTAACAAGAGATGATTGTTGTTAGTAAGTGTATTAGATTCCTTATCAGGACAATATATTAATTAATGTACTATGCTGATCATGGACTTCAAAAACATTATATTTATAGTAGCAGCGACAAGAACAAAAATTTTGATCAAAGGTTGAAACGGAATTCCGTAAAAGAAGATGATAGTGGTAAGTGTATGAATATGTAGGGAAACATTGGAAATCGGTAGAGAGAGTAATTCGAATTCTTCTTATTGTAACAGTGACCTCATTTTTTCACACCACATCGTTGATATACGAATTTGTACAAGAAATGATATCTGTGAGTACATGTATGAAGTTTCGGGACAATTGGACCATAAGCTCTTTATCTTCCTCAGCGACTCGTCGCGAGGGGTACTAATATGTGTAAAGGCTAAATACAGTGTAAGTAATAATAATAATATCTATACCAGGTTTAACGGCATTGCGCATGATAGAATGTATCAAGTTTCAACGCTATTGCTAATCATAACAATACATACAGGATTTGAAGTTCGGTGTTTGGGTATCGTGTTATTATATCTACACTGCAATACTGAACAGATTTAAACAAATCGTAACCACGATCTGTCAAAGCAACGCCTGTTTAATATGTTATATGTTATTATCTCTTTCAGTATACATGTACATACAAATTATTATGGAATATAACGAATTGTGAAACAACGATCAATATACTGTATTTTTTCTTACTGTACCGCGCGTAATTTTGTCGAGTTATATTTTTGACGATATTTTCACATGAATATGTACCGAGTAGAGTATGTTTACCCACAGAGCAGTCACGATTCACAAGCTTGGTGATTCTAGCTCGAAGCAGTTAATTACGATGGCATCACAAGGGATATGGCTTTGACACACGAGACGCTTTCGCGTAGGGACTTGCTGTCCCTGTACATTTTTTTGGTTGTGAAATGCCCCGTTCCTGCAAAACTTCATTTTCTTTGTTTTCCCCATGTCACTGTATTGCACACGATTGTCGAGTTTATAAAAAAAAACTCAGTTCAGAACCACTGAAAATTTCCGACGTAATCACTTACTTGGACAATGTAATCAAGGCCAACATTCCATCGAAATCACCTCGGAAGGTTTAAGGAAAGTACAAAATTGGCTGAACACCTACAAGGCATCAGGGCCAGTACCAACAATAACACAGAAAGGACTGTCCATAGAAATAGTTCCAGTCCTAACACTAATCTTCCAGACATACATCCAACACGGCAAGATAACATGACATATATCTGTTCCATATTTAAGAATTAGGCTAAGGACCAAATGGAAAACTACAGACGCGTATTCCTGTTATCTATCAGTTGTTTGAGCAAATAATTTGTAGCAGCATGACAAAACATATGAACAAACACAACATTTTCAGATATGAACAACACGCCTTCAGAGGCGGCGCTTCTGCGCTGCGAGACGTAACTGTTACTAATAATCAATACCTGGCAAAATGAGCTAAACAGATGACATCCTCTTGTACTTTTTCAAGTGTATCACAATATTGTGTCACGTAAGCTACATTCGTCTGTGGTAGACGATGTATTGTTTAATGTATAAGGAAAGGAGGCACACGTTTCTAAGGTAGAAGGTACATCCGTTTGTAGAAGGAGATGTATTGTATACATGTCAAAGATAGGAGGTGCACGTTTCTGAGGTAGTGGATACAGATATATGTGGAAGAAGATAACTTGTCAGTAGAAGATGTATTTTTACCTGTCTACGGTAGGAGAATAACTGTCATTTGTAGAAATAATGTGAATCAAAGGAGATAGTCGGATGTTGGAGAACTATTGTGTATGATAACGACTCACCATAACATCATCTCCTTTCAGAAACACGGTTTGACCATATATTTCGAATAATACGGACTTAATCATGACAGGCCCTCCTTTCACCCCAGATTCATTGTTGACACTGATCCTGTAGTTACACGAAGAATCCTCTGTGTCGTTATGCTCCGACAACAGATAGCTGCAATTCCCGGGATGACGTATCATAGAACCGTCAAACGTCCGGTAGTGTACATGTCCAGACGCGGAACAGGTACAAGGTTCTAAAACAACAAAAAAGTGATGTGACTAAATGTAAACATCAAATAGCGAATATATATATAAATGTTTATCCGTTATTCTACCATGTTTGCTATGCAACGCCAGTTTTGATTGGTTTAAAACCATGTATTATTTTCCAATAATACACGCTCGTGCCAATAATACACGCTTGTGAGTCACGACTGTTACAGTTTTATGTATCTAATATTCAACATTTTAGTAATACGATTACTTTAGCCGAGTGGGCTAATGGGTTAGTCTTTCATAAACCTTTTATCACTACGCGAGTTCGAATCCTACGAAGGCCCTTTTTCTTTTTCCATCAATTTTTTTTTAATTTTCGAAATTAATGCCATATGATAGATGTTCTTGATCGTAATACTGTATTGCCTGTAAAGAAATGTATATTTTATAAACAAATAATGCAATACTCAAGAAATAAATAACAAGGTTTCCCCGGGGTTTCTTTGTCGTTTTTCTATTAGAAAGAGGTAGATCTCAGAAATAAACAGTACATGGTAGAATAGAAATAATCAACTTTGACTCGTGTATTGTTGCAGGATATACAACTCGGACTCGGATATTTTGCAATTTTAATTAATAACTCAGGCCTGCGGCCTTCGTTATTAATTTAATTGCAAAATATCCTCGTCCTCGTTGTATATCCTGCAACAATACACGAATCATCGTTAATTATTTCTTAAGTAAATAAGTGTAAACTTAAATCATATTAACAGAAGTCCCGTTACACTGTAGAATGCATGAGTCCTTAAGCATGTTGTCAGGCAAGGTTCGACTGTTGTACCCCCCCCCCCCCCCCCCCCCAAAAAAAAGAAAACAACAAATCAAAACAAAATAAATGTATAAATAAATACTGTGAGTTGTAAAATGCTGTTACTTACTATGACATTTATAACCGTTGCCGATATAACCCTCATCACAAAAACATTTGTTGCGTTTGCAGGTGCCGTGTTCGTCACACTCCCTCTTTGGTTGCCCACATAGCTCTGTAACACATACATCGTCTATCAGCTGTATCGAATCATGACTAAATCATGGGTTTGCAGTTTCCAATGAAAATGACAGAAAATTAAGTTGAATTTTCAGGTTAAGGATCTGGCGTCGCTGATTCAAATGTGTAGTGATGTCATTTATATTGTGAGGAGTCATCTGTATTGTGAGGATTCATCTGTTGTTGATGATTAGAACATAAATGAAATCCTAAAAAAATATATGCATAACTGAGGAATCAGGACCCTTTCAGGTCTTGACATTCTAAGACAATGTAACAGAAAAAGAGAAAAAACAGAATATCAGGACTATCAGGCCTTGACGTTCTTAGATAATGAAAGAGATAGATTGAAAGTCTATTAATCAGGGCTCTTTCTAAGATGATGAAGAAGTTTACGTACACTGATGCATATTCTTACATGGCGTATCATGAAATGTTAAATAATACATGAATATCTTTCGTCTATAAGTGCCTTGTCCATAATTAGATTTTAATATTTACTTTTACATTCCACAGTTGCATTTCCATAGAAGCCTCGGTTACACTTGCATTTGTTTCGATTGCAATTTGAAAACTTCACGCACTCGTGTCCACCACAGGTATCTGAAATATACATATCGATACATACATATAGCAAAGACATACAAAATTATCCTTAGTCATAACCTTAACGTAAACAGTAGTGATCAACACCTCACAATGAAACAGCAGGATGAAAACCCTATCACAAATGTTTTAAGCAAACGGGAATACCAACCTGAACAGTTAATATGACCGATACCATAGTAACCCTTCTGACACACGCAACGGCGATTGTGTAAACAGTTAGCTTTGTCAGCGCAGGTCTTGCTTCCGCATATCACTGAAAAATAAAAAAAAATTGAATCAAAATGCACAGTTTGTATATTTTCTACGTGGTAATTATTGCATTTTGTTATATCTGTGGCTATGAGTCAATACAAAAATTGTTGTTCATGTGTGTTCACAGCTTACTCATTTTTTACAGTATTTTTGGAAATTATTAACCTTATAAGCAAGCCCACTGGTACTTCTGACATAAGACTATATCGTCAGCATACAGAATAATAAACATTTTTACAAAAACGCCATAGTATCCCCACATGTCTCTATAAGAAAATTTTCCAAATACAGCAATGCTAACATCTTAATCATCAATTCTACAATTACTATATATTTTAATTTGGACTTTCTAAATGTCATAAATAGAATTGTTAATTCCTTAATTGCTTCCTTATCAACATTCAGCTTCTACAAATATTCATATAGCTCATCTATTATCAGATCAATTTTCGCTTAAAGGATTCCAAAATCGTTTCGTTTTCCTAATTTCATCTTCAATTTCTTCTTGGTGGATGTTGTGATGATTTGATATTGGTAATACCTATGACACTATATGTACACTTGTCTACCATAGCTCGACGAGATATTATTTGGATGATAGTGATATTGATACGTACGTTTACACTGGTTATCTACCATTGTATACCCCTCTTCACATTGGCAACTGTAGTTACCCGGTGGACTGTTCACACATTTGGTTGATGCTGGACAATTGTGTGTGCCGTCAGTACATTCATTGATATCTGTGATGTAAATGCTTTATATCAATCATGGGAATATCGACGTGCAACCAACAGCAGTTGTATATAAATAGATAAAATTAGAAAACATCACCAAAACATAAAACAATATACTGAATATATTGAATAGGATTGACTGTAACCCTTGATATAAAGTAAGAGGCCAAAGGGGCTTAACGATCACGTATACTCTTAATTGATTCAGTCAATCTGACTCTTTTAGGACCCACCCATCAGCCTCAGTCTGGCCAACATGTGCATACAATCAAAATGCCATCAAACATAGATAATTTTTACCATTTTTTTTATCAAACACATAATACCCAAAAGGTGAGTTCCTTATATAAACTTGAGACCCCAGCGTCATGAATCTAGCTGACACATATCTCTGTATCTATACAAAATTATGTAGTTAATATGCACTGATTATCCTTCATCTTGTAGTCCTGGTCAAACCGACATGTATAGCATCCTGGTGGAGAAGGGCATATCACACTAATGAACTAATTGATTCTAGAAAAGTTTAGTTTTGGTAGCTTCACTTATGCCATTTGACATCCCCATAAACAAAGATGTAAATATTGTAACGAGACCTGTTCTGTCTATTTGTGTACTATAGAGAACAACCAACCAATTGAAAAAAATAGACATTTGAAAAATCCCCTGTGTAAAGAAAGTTGAGCCAGGGATAAAACATCTGGCAGTCACTGATTGGTCAGTATGTTAAGAAGTAACAAAATAGATATGTAGCCTGATAGATAACTATCAATAAGAAATGTTGATATAAATTTCGTAAGTCCGATTGAATTTTCCCCCCCAAAACGTTCAGGTCATAATAATTAACATATAAACATTTCAAATTTTGAGAATTTTTTCTACGAAATTCACCCACTTTCAAAATGGCTACCATGGAACAAAATTTGAGCTGAAGGACGACCTGTTTTTTGATAACGTGTGATATGAGACCCTTAATTTTTGTTTTAAACCATAATTGCCATATTGAATTCAAAAATTTTAATGATATCCTCCAAAACGTTAACACTGCAGTCTATGAAACAATTGGTTGGTCCCTTTATCATTCTCAAAAAAATCATTCTTTTACAGACATGATTATAAGTGTTATTACAGTGTGTCCATTTGCCATCCTTTCTGAAGTTAAACTTAAGTGCTTGTGGACTTAAACAGATTGACTGTGTCATCAGCAACGAATATATCAGCATTTATAAGTTCTTTTTCCTGAAAAAAAGGCATATTCTGTTTTCAGTTTATTGAAACTGTCAAATTGACATACCATTTTTGCCCTTTTATCTAAATTACTCAGATCATTAGCTATTTAACTGCAATTTCGTTTCTATTATTATCAATTAATCATAGTGAACAGTATCATCAATGAAGAGTGTTTGATTTTTTATACACATTAACAATATAAACGGACCCAGGACCTAGCCTTGTGCTTCAGGCTCCAGCTGCTTTTACGTTAATGAATGTTGAAAACACCTTTTATTGATACTCATCAATGTATCCTGTCAAAGCCTTTTCAAATTGTATCATAGGATTTTAATCAATAAAGAAAATCCACATGCCAAACCTTATCTTACATGTATCAATAGCAAAAAATAAAAATCTAATTCCAATGTTTTGGTCCGATTTATTTACAATGGTGTCTGATTTACTTATAAATTATTTGCTATGTTATTATATCACACTCTTCGAAATATTCAACAAATATCTAAAAGTAACAATTTACTGAAGCAATGTGTAATACATAATGGTTGATACTTAGTTTGCTATAGGTACACGGTGAAAAATAGAAATGTTTAACGCAAAGATTACTTGCGAATAACAGAAGACTTCTTTAATTTCAAACGAGAACTTGAAGGCATGTGACACGATTGATAAGTACTAGAAGGCGTATGACATTACTGACGGGTACTAGAAGCCTTGAAACACAACTGACGAGTACTAAAGGGACCACAGAACCAAATCAAAAATATATGGTGGGTTTTCCCCGTTTGGGCAGGAGATTTAATAGGAAGGTGAATGCATCGGGGCCTACTGATTGGATATTTAGGTGAAAGAGGTTTCCAAAGTTTTATGTGTGGGCTGGGCAATACATATGAATGTAAAATATATATAAAAAAAATTCCCGAGCCTGTTTTTGTCAGGGGGAGTTAATTAAGTGTGTATTTTGTTGTTTAGATGATTTTTTGGTGCTGAATTCAATACAAGATGGTGGCCCCCATATAAAAAAGTTCCAATCTGTAGAATTTTTAATCATTCTATTTACAGGTTTCCGAGATGACATTCTTCAAAATTATGGCTAGTGGACCACTGTTGAAAACTCCATTTAAGCAGTAAAGTGGTAAACTTTAACATTACCGTCTATGGGAAATCATTTGGTTCCGTTGTTCCTATAGGGCCTGTAACATTACTGACGAGTACTACGAGTCCAACAGCAGTACAGACGATGGTTATTTAATTTGGTGCTTATATATATAACTTTATTGTAAAAAAAAATGTGAAATGTAACAAGATTTAAGTTTTTTCTCCAAATTATTTTCAATAATGTTTTATATATATTTTTTATATATTTCAAATAACTATAAATCGTTAGATAAGAAGACAAACTAGTGCTTTGTTATCATATCATAATCCTCCGAATACTAAACATATATCTAAAATTTTTAATTATTTTACTGAAGAATAGTGTAATAGATTGACTAATAATTAGTAACATCATTGTCGGAACCGTTTCATGATGATGTTGATGAATATCACCACATTGTGCTCTAAAGATAATCGTTGACCAATATGACGTGTTTTTTATACTAATGAAATTAGATGTCATAAAAACTACAAAATCAAAATAAATACAATACTAGAAATTGTCAATGACACTTTCACACCTTTGACAATCTTAAGGGATGATTTACCTATGACCTTGAATGTAAGTAAAGGTCATTCATTTAAACAAACTTGTTATATCGTTATTCAAGCATGCTACAGACCGTATATATCAACTCCCTGGGCCTCTCGGTTATTCAGAAATCGTTTCAAGGTTTTAGCCAATTTGACACCTGTGACCTTGAATTTAGATTAAGGTGATACATTAGAACAACAAAAGCCTGTTACTGGCCAAATATCAAGTCCATAGACCTATTGGCTTTTTAGAAGATGTCGTTTAAAGATTTATTTATGATTGGGCAATCATAAAAAAAAATTAAAATGGCGTACCATCTGAACCGGAAGTGCTAAAAAAATTTGAAGATTCCAAAATAGTCAGAATGACATACTGCATTGATCTAAATAAAAATATTTTAGAAATGAAAAATTGGAAATTTGCACCTCATAGCAAACTTTTTTATCTGCCCTCTGACGTTAAAATTTCTAGTTATTAAAATTAGCGCCAGACATTATCTACAAATAACATAATTACGTGACCTCTGTAAAATGAATCCTTTGTGAGTTATGGCCATTTTAAACTTTTTAATACATGACGTCATGGCGGCCATATTGGATTTGAGACCGACCCCATGATAAGAAGGCTTGGTCAGTACCATCTAATAGTCATTTTGTCAAAGTTTGTGCAAACTGAATATGTATGTGTGTGTGAGGGTGTATGTTTGTTGATCTGAATATTTACACGTGTATAAGAGTATTTATGGTTTTATATGTACTTACCATAGTTTAATTGATGATGATAATGATGATATTAATTATGATGAGCATGATGATGAGATTATGATGATGATGATGATGATGATGATGATTATGATGGTGAGATTGTGATGGTGATGATGATGATGAAATTATGATGATGATGATTATGATGGTGGGATTATGATGATGATGATTATGATGATGAGATAAGGATGATTAGTATGATGATGATGATGATGATGATGAGATTAGAATGATGATGAGATTATGATGATAAAACTATGATGAGACTATGATGATTAATATGATTATGAGTATGATTATGATGATGAGATTGTGATGATGATGATTATGATTATGATGATGATGATTATGATGATGAGATTGTGACGATGATGAGATTGTGATGATGATGATGATTATGATGAAGAAAGATCTAGTTATATTGATGATGTGAAGATGATATTATGATTATGTAAACCATAGCTATTGGAATTGTTGTGTGTTTGTGTGTGTGTTTCTATGTATTTATGCATTAAAATGTTTTAAAAAATATAAAAAAAAAAATATTAAAAAAAGAGATAGATGTTACCATCGGAATACTTAAAAAAAACCAAAAAAAAAACAGTTGTTCTGTATCCAACTTTCAATTTGTTTTGGAAATAGCACTATTGTCTTGTTTGTCCTTTGTACGTGCAATTCTTCGAAGACACTGACAATACTTATGTATTCTAGTATTAATTAATCAACATTGCTATTTGTTTTTATAATCTCCAAATATTAAGTCCCTTTTTTGAACTTTTGAAGAAGATGTCGCTGAATTCTTCATGTGATAGACTGTGATAGGTTTAAATGACAAATAGTTGTATGATGCAGTTTTATTTAACATTTTTCATAGGGTTGACTTTTGAGTAAATATATATTTGATAGAGCTATTCATATGTTATATACTCCCTAATAAACGTCAATATAATCTCCTGTCGGAAACTAATGGAGTATGAGCGATCGTTAAATCGGTGGGGTTAACTCATTGTGCCACACAATGTGACGGGAACAACAACAGGTACTATTAGTATACTCAATGTACCACGTAGCATTGCTTTTGTCCCCTCATCTACAATAGTTATGTTTAATATCGATTTGTAGTTGTGCAAGCCAATAAAATGATATCAATGTTAAAAAAAAATTTGTGCTAAATTTCAAGGTGGAACTCGAAACATACTTAGTACCAAATAGAACCAAAATATTCAAAATGGTATACTGCGTTAACGACAAATGTTACCGAAAAATTAAACATATCAAAATCATCAGAATGACATACTGCATCATACTATGGAAATTTGTTTGAACAAATTTGAACAATGAATATTTTCTAAAAATAGACAAACTTAGCCCCTCGCGAGCTTTTTTATTTGACCTTTGACCTAAAGGTTGTAATAATATGAATGTTAGCCCCAGACTAAATGTACCATAATAGTATAACATTACTTTAGTATCTTTAATACTTTTTGAGTTAAGGTCAATTTAAACGCTTTAAGAATGACGTCATGGCGGCCATATTGAATTCTTGACCTGCTTTTCAAAGTTTTTGACACATGTTCATACCTTGGCCAAAGACAATTAACCTAATCCTTACCAATCAAAAGATTAATACGCCACAAAAACGACAGAAGAATAATTAGAATAAGAATAAGAAACATAACGAAAACAATAGGTCTTTTCACAATTGGTGAAAAGCCCTAATGACATATTTTTAAAGAACAAACAAATATATACCGATCAATACATTAATATTACTTGCCTTCACATATTTGACCTTTCATTTTGAATCCGTCTTTGCATTTACAGGAGAATCCGGGAGTTTCGTTAGTGCACTCAGCATTTTCTGGACACGCGTTTTCATCTTGGGAACATTCGTTGATATCTGAACGTGGATAAAGATGCCATTGTTATGGTGAAAGACAATTTCGAAGCTTATTTTAAGTCAACATATATATATTTATAGGCGTTTTTACCTGTGTACACGCATATATATGTGGAACAAATCTTGATGATCAATGATCAATCATTTTCCTTCTGCATTAGCTTCCCCGTGATTTTAAATATAAACATTTGGTTAGAACAGGATGAACAGGTTTCAACAAATAGCAATATAGTAAACAGCGATCTAAAATCTGACAAGAAGGAAGAATTCGTACTGAAGTTGGTGTGAATGCGATATCTAGTTAGAAACAATTTATTATGTAATTGATCATATATGGTTAATTGACATTTTGTTTTGTTATCTGAAGTTTTAGAAAAATAAATATGCTACTCGTATCTGAAACAAGATCTATTTTTATACAGTAATGTTTCACGTAAAGATTACTTTCGAGTACTAAAAGGCTTGTTAAATTACAGACGAGTACAAGAAGATCTATAACAGAACTTACGGCTACTAGAATGTCTGTAACATTACCGACGAGTACTAAACTGCCGAATTTATTACTTTTGACGACTAGAAGACATGCTGTGATACAGACAATTACGAGAAGGACTGTAATATTACTGACAGGTACTATACAGCCTGTTACATTACCGATGGGTACTATACGGCCGCTAATATTACTGACGGCTACTATACGACCATTAATATTACTGACAGGTACTATACGGCCATTAATACCACTGACGAGTAATAGAAGGCCTCGTATATTTCAGATGAGTACTAGAAATCCGACAGCATTACTGACGAATGGCAGTTTCTATTTATTGCTTGGTATACGTTATTACTAATTGTGCTTATATCTGCTTTCTAAAAATATATTCTAGTATGGAAATGATAAAGCTATATCGTATAAAAAATGTGTGTTAACTGTGATGTATTTGGACATGATATATAGCTATATCACAATATGTGTATGTTGTATGTAATAAGATTTAAAATTTTAGTACAATTTTTTTTCCAATAATGCCATTTATTCCAAATAACTGATTAAGGTAAATCATAAGGTATGTAGTGCTTTGTAAATAAATCACACTACTCCGGATATTAAACCAATATATAAATATAACATTTTAAATTATTTCACTGAATTATTGTGTTGTATGTATTGGCTGATAATAAGAAATGTCATTATCAGAACCTTGGCTTGATATAGCATGAATGTCGGCTATTTTGCAAGAGGATTGTACTATAACTGTTTCTAAAGTCTTGTTACAGAGAAGTGTGGGAGGTCGTGTTAGTGTGTCATCTGTGTCATCAGTTTTCAATTCAATGACCATAATGACTGAAATTTGTGTTGATGAATATCACTACATTGTCCTTTATAGATAGTAGATGCACATTTTAATGTGGTTGTGTTGAATGGTTATGTAATGAGAGGTCAACAAAATTACAAAATAATAATACACGTATATACAATTCAATATATATCTAAATATCAAACTTTGTTTACATATAGAATAATACATTAATTTTACTTGCCTTCACATATTTGACCAATCATTTTGAAACCGTCTTTGCATTTACAGGAGAATCCGGGAGTTTCGTTAGTGCACTCAGCATTATCTGGACACGCGTTTTCATCTTGGGAACATTCGTTGATATCTGAACGTGGATAAAGATGCCATTGTTATGATGAAAGACAACTTCAAAGTTTATTTTAAGTGAACATATACATACATGTTTATAGACGTCTTTACCCGTGTACACGCATATATATGTGGAACAAATCTTGCCAAGTGTATTATTTCTTGTCACCTATAATAATTAATGTTGTGTTTCTTTTATATATACGTATATATGTCATCACCATTCATTATAATTGCTGCCATTGTATATATCATCTCATACTTGTATATGGAAAAGGACGATATATAAGTTGAATAACTTGTGTCCAATTCCTATTGAATTTTTCAATAAAAATATGTTTAAACTAAACAAATCTTGATAATGATCAATCATTTTCCTTCTACATTAGCTTCCACATTATGTTACGATCCACATGGTTTTATATATAAACATTCGGTCAAAACAGGATGAACAGGTTTCTATAAATAACAATATAGTAAACAGCAATCTAAAATCTGACAAGAAGGAAGAATTCGTACTGAAGTTGGTGTGCATGCGATATTAAGTTAGAAACAAGTTCTAATGTAATTGACCATATATGGTAAATTGACATTTTGTTTTGTTATCTGAAGTTTTAGAAAAATAAATATGCTACTCGTATCTGAAACAAGATCTATTTTTATACAGTAATGTTTCACGTAAAGATTACTTTCGAGTACTTAAAGGCTTGTTAAATTACAGACGAGTACAAGAAGATCTTTAACATAACTTACGGCTACTAGAATGTCTGTAACATTACCAACGAGTACTAAAAGGCAGAATTTATTACTTTTGACGACTAGAAGGCATGCTGTGATACAGACAATTACGAGAAGGACTGTAATATTACTGACATGTATTATAAGGCCTGTAACATTACTGACAGGTACTATACAGCCTGTTACATTACCGACGGGTACTATACGGCCGCTAATATTACTGACGAGTAATAGAAGGCCTCGTATATTTCAGATGAGTACTAGAAATCCGACAGCATTACTGACGAACGGCAGTTTCTATTTATTGCTTGGTATACGTTATTACTAATGGTGCTAATATCTGCTTTCTAAAAACATATTCTAGTATGGAAATGATAAAGCTATACCTTAAAAAACGGGTGAACTGTGATGTGTTTGAACATGATATATAGCTATATCACAATATGTGTATGTTGTATGTAATAAGATTGAAGATTTTTGTCTAAATCATTTCCATTGGTGCCATTTATTTCAAATAACTGATTAAGGTAAATCATAAGGTATGTAGTGCTTTGTAAATAAATCACACTACTCCGGATATTAAACCAATATGTTAATATAACATTTTAAATTATTTTACTGAATATTGTGTTGTATATATATTGGCTGATAATAAGTTACATCATTATCAGAACATTGGTTTGATACAGCATAAATGTCGGCAATTTTTCAAGAGGATTCTACTATAACTGTTTCTAAAGCCTTCTTACAGAGAAGTGTGGGAGGTCATTATAGTGTGTCATCTGTGTCATCAGTTTCAATTCCATGACCATAATTCCTGAAATTTGTGTTGATGAATCAGGATGATCAGGATTATCAGGATGAACTATTATCTATCCATTTACGTTTGCATTATCTGTCAAACTATGCTACGAATTACAAGATTTGAAATCTATACAGTTGATTGGAACAAGATCAATAGGTTTTCAATACATAGCAATAAAGTAAACAGTGAACAATCTGACAAGAAGGAAGAATTCATACTGAGGTTAGCTTTAGTGCGATATTAAGTTAGAAAACATTTTATAATGTTATTCATCATGTACAGTTGATTGCCATAATCTGTTGTCTTCTGAGTATTAGAAATATTAAATATGCTACTCGTATGTGAAAAAAATTCTATTTGTATACAGTTAAGTTTGACGAAAAGACTAGTTTCAAGTACAAAAAGGCTTGTTAAATTACAAACGAGTACTGCTTGTGGGCCTTTATCATGACAGACGAGTACTATATGTCCTGTAATATTACTGACGAGTAATAGAAGATCTGTAACATTACTGACTGGTACTATACGTCCTGTAACATAACATACAGGTACGAGATGACCATTAACATGAATGACGAGTACTAGAAGGTCTGTAACATTACTGACGAGTACTAGAAAGTCTGTAACATTACTGACGAGTACTAGAAGGTCTGTAACATTACTGACGAGAAGTAGAAGATATGTAACATTACAAACGGGTACTATATTTCCTGTAACATAACTTACGGGTACTAGAAGATCATTAACATAACTTACGGGTACTAGATTACCATTAACATTACTGACGAGTAATAGAAGGCCTGTAACCTTTCTGACGAGTAATAGAAAGCATGTAACCTTACTGACGAGTAATAAAAGGCATGGTATATTTCAGATGAGTCCGGCAGCACTACTGACGAATGCTAGTTTCTGTTTATTGTTTGGAAAACATTATATCCAATATTTGGTTCTTATATCTGCTTTCTACCAACATATTGGGTGTTTTCTAAGAGGATTGTATCATAACTGATTCTAAAGTCTTTTTCATAGAAGTGTGAGAGGTTGTATTATCTTGTCATCTGTGTAATCAGTTTTCAATTCAATTACCACAAAGACTGTTATTTGTGTTGATGAATATCCCTATATTGTCCTTTATAGATAATCGGTGACCAATATGATGTGTGTTGTTTAACACTTATGACATGCGATACGACTAAAACTGCAAAATACTAATAAATACAATATAATATATATTTAATCAGATAACGTTATAGATGTACAGATCAATACATTCATTTTACTTGCCTTCACATATTTGACCAATCATTTCGAAACCGTCTTTGCATTTACAGGAGAATCCAGGAGTTTCGTTAGTGCAATCAGCATTATCTGGACACGCGTTTTCATCTTGGGAACATTCGTTGATATCTGAACGTAGATAAAGATACCGTTGTTATCAAGAGAGGCAACTTCAGAACATATTCTAAGACATCATTTACTTGTGCATAGACATCTTCATATAATGAAGGACACGTATATATGTAGAAGAAATCAGGATGAACTATTATCTTTCCATTTACTTTTGCCTTATCTGCCAAATTATGCCACGGACTACAGCATTTGAAATATATACAGTTGATTGGAACAAGATCAATAGGTTTCAATAAATAGCAATAAAGTAAACAGCGATCTAAAATCTGACAAGAAGGAAGAATTCATACTGAAGTTAGCTTAAGTGCGATATTAAGTTAGAAAACATTTTATAATGTTATTCATCATATACAGTTAATTGCCATAGTCTGTTGTCTTCTGAGTATTAGGATAATTAAATATGCTACTCGTGTGTGAAACAATTTCTATTTGTATACAGGTAAGTTTCACGTAAAGACTAGTTTCAATAACAAAAAGGCTTGTTCAATTACAAACGAGTACTGCTAGTGGGCCTTTATCATTACAGACGAGTACTATATGCCCTTTAACATTACTGACGAGTAACAGAAGACCTGTAACATTACTGACTGGTACTATACGTCCTGTAACATAACATACGGGTACGGGATGACCATTAACATGAATGACGAGTACTAGAAGGTCTGTAACATTACTGACGAGTACTGGAAATCTGTAACATTACTGACGAGTAGTAGAAGGCATGTAACATTACTGACTGGTACTATACGTCCTGTAACATAACACAAGGGTACGGGATGACCATTAACATGAATGACGAGTACTAGAAGGTCTGTAACATTACTGACGAGTAATAGAAGGCACGTAACCTTACTGACGAGTAATAGAATGTCTGTAAAATTACTGACGAGTAATAGAAGATATGTTACATTACTGACCGGCACTGTACGTCCTGTAACATAACGTACAGGTACGGGATGACCTTTAACATTACTGACGAGTAATAGATGGCCTGTAACATTAATGACGAGTACTAGAATGTCTGTAACATTACTGACGAGTACTAGAAGGCCTGTTACACAACTTACGGCTGCTAGATGACCATTAACATTACTGACGAGTAAAAGAAGGCCTGTGGCATTGCTGACGAGTACTCTACGTCCTGTAATATAAGTTACGGGTACTAGATGACCAATGCCATTACTGACGAGTAATAGAAGGCATGTCACATTATTTACGAGTAATAGAAGGCATGTGATATTTCAGATGTTTCCTACAGCATTACTGACGATTGCTAGTTTCTGTTTATTGCTTTTAAGACATTACATCTAATATTTCGTTCTTAGATCTGCTTTCTACTAACATACTCTAGCATGAAAATGATAAACTATATCGCACCAAGTTGTATGGTGTGTGTAATAAGAGTTAAGATTTTGGTCCAAATTATTTGCAATGGTGCTATATATTTCAAATAACTGATTTACGTATGTCATCAGGTAAGAAGACAAAATAGTGCTTTGTTATTATATCACAACCCTTCGGATATCAAAACCTATATAGAAAATTAACATTTTAGATTTGTTTACTGAACTATTGTGTAATAGATATTGGCTGATAATTAGTGACATCATTATTATAAAATTTGCCTAATAAAGCATGAATTTTGGCTGTTTTCTAAGAGGATTGTATCATAACTGTTCCTAAAGTCTTTTTACATAGAAGTGTGAGAGGTCGTGTTATTTTGTCATCTGTGTAATCGGTTTTCAATACTATTATCATAATGAATGTTATTTGTGTTGATGAATATCCCTATATTGTCCTTTATAGATAATCGGTGACCAATATGATGTGTGTTGTTTAACACTTATGACATGCGATACGACTAAAACTACAAAATACAAATAAATACAATGAAATATATATCTAATCAGATAACGTTATAGATGTACAGATCAATACATTCATTTTACTTGCCTTCACATATTTGACCAATCATTTCGAAACCGTCTTTGCATTTACAGGAGAATCCAGGAGTTTCGTTAGTGCAATCAGCATTATCTGGACACGCGTTTTCATCTTGGGAACATTCGTTGATATCTGAATGTAGATAAAGATACCGTTGTTATCAAGAGATGGCAACTTCAGAACATATTCTAAGACATCATTTACTTGTGCATAGACATCTTCATATGATGAAGTACACGTATATATGTAGAAGAAATCAGGATGATCTATTATCTATCCATTTACTTTTGCCTTATCTGCCAAATTATGCCACGGACTACAACATTTGAAATCTATACAGTTGATTGGAACAAGATCAATAGGTTTCAATAAATAGCAATAAAGTAAACAGCGATCGAAAATCTGACAAGAAGGAAGAATTCATACTGAAGTTAGCTTTAGTGCCATATTAAGGTAGAAAACATTTTATAATGTTATTCATCATATACAATTAATTGCCATAGTCTGTTGTCTTCTGAGTATTAGAAAAAATAAATATGCTACTCGTGTGTGAAACAATTTCTATTTGTATACAGTTAAGTTTCACGTAAAGACTAGTTTCAACAACAAAAAGACTTGTTCAATTACAAACGAGTCCTGCTAGTGGGCCTTTATCATGACAGACGAGTACTATATGCCCTTTAACATTACTGACGAGTAATAGAAGATCTGTAACATTACTGACTGGTACTATACGTCCTGTAACATAACATACGGGTACGGGATGACCATTAACATTACTGAAGAGTACTAGAAGGTCTGTAACATTACTGACGAGTAATAGGTCTGTAATATTACTGACGGGTACTATATTTCCTGTAACATACCTTACGGGTACTAGATTTCCATTAACATTACTGACGAGTAATAGAAGGCCTGTAATCTTTCTGATGAGTAATAGAAAGCATGTAACCTTACTGACGAGTAATAAACGGCATGGTATATTTCAGATGAGTCCGGCAGCACTACTGACGAATGATGGTTTCTGTTTATTGCTTGGAAAACATTATATCCAATATTTGGTTCTTATATCTGCTTTCTACCAACATATTGGGTGTTTTCTAAGAGGATTGTATCATAACTGATTCTGAGGTCTTTTTCCATAGAAGTGTGAGAGGTTGTATTATCTTGTCATCTGTGTAATCAGTTTTCAATTCAATTACCACAAAGACTGTTATTTGTGTTGATGAATATCCCTATATTGTCCTTTATAGGTAATCGGTGACCAATATGATGTGTGTTGTTTAACATTTATGACATGCGATACGACTAAAACTACAAAATACAAATAAATACAATAATATATATATATATATATATCTAATCAGATAACGTTATAGATGTACAGATCAATACATTCATTTTACTTGCCTTCACATATTTGACCAATCATTTCGAAACCGTCTTTGCATTTACAGGAGAATCCAGGAGTTTCGTTAGTGCAATCAGCATTATCTGGACACGCGTTTTCATCTTGGGAACATTCGTTGATATCTGAACGTAGATAAAGATACCGTTGTTATCAAGAGAGGCAACTTCAGAACATATTCTAAGACATCATTTACTTGTGCATAGACATCTTCATATAATGAAGTACACGTATATATGTAGAAGAAATCAGGATGATCTATTATCTATTACATTACTTTTGCCTTATCTGCCAAATTATGCCACGGACTACAAGATTTGAAATCTATACAGTTGATTGGAACAAGATCAATAGGTTTCAATAAATAGCAATAAAGTAAACAGCGATCTAAAATCTGACAAGAAGGAAGAATTCATACTGAAGTTAGCTGTCGTGCGATATTAAGTTAGAAAGCATTTTGTAATATTATTGATCATATACAGTTAATTGCCATAGTCTGTTGTTTCCTAAGTATTAGAAAAATTAAATATGCTACCCGTAACTGAAACAATTTTTATTTGTATACAGTTAAGTTTCACGTAAAGACTAGTTTCATTTAGAAAAAGGCTTGTTAAATTACAAACGCGTACTGCTAGTGGGTCCTTATCATTACAGACGAGTACTAGATGTCCTGTAACATTACTGGCGAGTAATAGAAGATCTGTTACATTACTGACGGGTATTATACGTCCTGTAACATAACTTACGGGTACGGGATGACCATTAACATTACTGACGAGTAATAGATGGCCTGTAACATTAATGACGAGTACTAGAATGTCTGTAACATTACTGATTAGTACAAGAAGGTCTGTTACACAACTTACGGCTTATAGATGACCATTAACATTACTGACGAGTAAAAGAAGGCCTGTAACATTGCTGACGAGTACTCTACGTCCTGTAATATAAGTTACGGGTACTAGATGACCAATAACATTACTGACGAGTAATATAAGGCATGTCACATTACTGACGAGAAAAACAAGGCATGTAATATTTCAGATGTTTCCGACAGCATTACTGACGATTGCTAGTTTCTGTTTATTGCTTGAAAGACATTCCATCTAATATTTCGTTCTTAGATCTGCGTTCTACTAACATATTCTAGCATGAAAATGATAAACTATATCGCACTAAGTTGTATGGTGTGTGTAATAAGAGTTAAGATTTTGGTCCAAATTATTTCCAATCGTGCTATATATTTCAAATAACTGATTTACGTATGTCATCAGGTAAGAAGACAAAATAGTGCTTTGTGTTATAATATCATAACCCTTCGGATATCAAACCTTTATATAAAATAAACATTTTAGATTAGTTTACTGAACTATTGTGTAATAGATGTTGGCTGATAATAAGTGACATCATTATTATAACGTTTGCCTAATAAAGCATGAATTTTGGCTGTTTTCTAAGAGGATTGTGTCATAACTGTTCCTAAAGTCTTTTTACATAGAAGTGTGAGAGGTCGTGTTATTTTGTCATCTGTGTAATCGGTTTTCAATTCTATGATCATAATGAATGTTATTTGTGTTGATGAATATCCCTATATTGTCCTTTATAGATAATCGGTGACAAATATGATGTGTGTTGTTTAACACTTATGACATGCGATACGACTAAAACTACAAAAATATAAATAAATACAATAAAATATATATCTAATCAGATAACGTTATAGATGTACAGATCAATACATTCATTTTACTTGCCTTCACATATTTGACCAATCATTTCGAAACCGTCTTTGCATTTACAGGAGAATCCAGGAGTTTCGTTAGTGCAATCAGCATTATCTGGACACGCGTTTTCATCTTGGGAACATTCGTTGATATCTGAATGTGGATAAAGATACCGTTGTTATCAAGAGAGGGTACTTCAGAACATATTCTAAGAAATCATTTACTTTGGCATAGACATCTTCATATGATGAAGTACACGTATATATGTAGAAGAAATCAGGATGATCTATTATCTATCCATTTCCTTTTGCCTTATCTGCCAAATTATGCCACGGACTACAACATTTGAAATCTATACAGTTGATTGGAACAAGATCAATAGGTTTCAATAAATAGCAATGAAGTAAACAGCGATCTAAACTCTGACAAGAAGGAAGAATTCATACTGAAGTTAGCTTTAGTGCGATATTAAGTTAGAAAACATTTTATAATGTTATTCATCATAAACAGTTAATTGCCATAGTCTGTTGTCTTCTGAGTATTGGAAAAATTAAATATGCTACTGGTGTGTGAAACAATTTCTATTTGTATACAGTTAAGTTTCACGTAAAGACTAGTTTCAACAACAAAAAGGCTTGTTAAATTACAAACGAGTCCTGCTAGTGGGCCTGTATCATGACAGACGAGTACTATATGCCCTTTAACATTACTGACGAGTAATAGAAGATCTGTAACATTACTGACTGGTACTATACGTCCTGTAACATAACATACGGGTACGGGATGACAATTTACATGAATGACGAGTACTAGAAGGTCTGTAACATTACTGACGAGTACTAGAAGGTCTGTAATATTACTGACGGGTACTATATTTCCTGTAACATACCTTACGGGTACTAGATTACCATTAACATTACTGACGAGTAATAGAAGGCCTGTAATCTTTCTGATGAGTAATAGAAAGCATGTAACCTTACTGACGAGTAATAAACGGCATGGTATATTTCAGATGAGTCCGGCAGCACTACTGACGAATGCTAGTTTCTTTTTATTGCTTGGAAAACATTATATCCAATATTTAGTTCTTATATCTGCTTTCTACCAACATATTGGGTGTTTTCTAAGAGGATTGTATCATAACTGATTCTGAAGTCATTTTCCATAGAAGTGTGAGAGGTTGTATTATCTTGTCATCTGTGTAATCAGTTTTCAATTCAATTACCATAAAGACTGTAATTTGTGTTGATGAATATCCCTATATTGTCCTTTATAGGTAATCGGTGACCAATATGATGTGTGTTGTTTAACATTTATGACATGCGATACGACTAAAACTACAAAATACAAATAAATACAATAAAATATATCTATATCTAATCAGATAACGTTATAGATGTACAGATCAATACATTCATTTTACTTGCCTTCACATATTTGACCAATCATTTCGAAACCGTCTTTGCATTTACAGGAGAATCCAGGGGTTTCGTTAGTGCAATCAGCATTATCTGGACACGCGTTTTCATCTTTGGAACATTCGTTGATATCTGAACGTAGATAAAGATACCGTTGTTATCAAGAGAGGCAACTTCAGAACATATTCTAAGACATCATTTACTTGTGCATAGACATCTTCATATAATGAAGTAGACGTATATATGTAGAAGAAATCAGGATGATGTATTATCTATGTACTTACTTTTGTCTTATCTGCCAAATTATGCCACGGACTACAAGATTTGAAATCTATACAGTTGATTGGAACAAGATCAATAGGTTTCAATAAATAGCAATGAAGTAAACAGCGATCTAAAATCTGACAAGAAGGAAGAATTCATACTGAAGTTAGCTTTAGTGCGATATTAAGTTAGAAAACATTTTATAATGTTATTCATCATAAACAGTTAATTGCCATAGTCTGTTGTCTTCTGAGTATTGGAAAAATTAAATATGCTACTGGTGTGTGAAACAATTTCTATTTGTATACAGTTAAGTTTCACGTAAAGACTAGTTTCAAGAACAAAAAGGCTTGTTAAATTACAAACGAGTCCTGCTAGTGGGCCTTTATCATGACAGACGAGTACTATATGCCCTTTAACATTACTGACGAGTAATAGAAGATCTGTAACATTACTGACTGGTACTATACGTCCTGTAACATAACATACGGGTACGGGATGACAATTTACATGAATGACGAGTACTAGAAGGTCTGTAACATTACTGACGAGTACTAGAAGGTCTGTAATATTACTGACGGGTACTATATTTCCTGTAACATACCTTACGGGTACTAGATTTCCATTAACATTACTGACGAGTAATAGAAGGCCTGTAACCTTTCTGATGAGTAATAGAAAGCATGTAACCTTACTGACGAGTAATAAACGGCATGGTATATTTCAGATGAGTCCGGCAGCACTACTGACGAATGCTAGTTTCTGTTTATTGCTTGGAAAACATTATATCCAATATTTGGTTCTTATATCTGCTTTCTACCAACATATTGGGTGTTTTCTAAGAGGATTGTATCATAACTGATTCTGAAGTCTTTTTCCATAGAAGTGTGAGAGGTTGTATTATCTTGTCATCTGTGTAATCAGTTTTCAATTCAATTACCATAAAGACTGTAATTTGTGTTGATGAATATCCCTATATTGTCTTTTATAGGTAATCGGTGACCAATATGATGTGTGTTGTTTAACATTTATGACGTGCGATACGACTAAAACTACAAAATACAAATAATTACAATATAATATACATCTAATCAGATAACGTTATAGATGTACAGATCAATACATTCATTTTACTTGCCTTCACATATTTGACCAATCATTTCGAAACCGTCTTTGCATTTACAGGAGAATCCAGGAGTTTCGTTAGTGCAATCAGCATTATCTGGACACGCGTTTTCATCTTGGGAACATTCGTTGATATCTGAACGTAGATAACGATACCGTTGTTATCAAGAGAGGCTACTTCAGAACATATTCTAAGACATCATTTACTTGTGCATAGACATCTTCATATGATGAAGTACACGTATATATGTAGAAGAAATCAGGATGATCTATTATCTATCCATTTCCTTTTGTCTTATCTGCCAAATTATGCCACGAACTACAACATTTGAAATCTATACAGTTGATACAATAAATAGCAATAAAGAAAACAGCGATCTAAAATATGACAAGAAGGAAGAATTCATAGTCTGTTGTCTTCTGAGTATTAGAAAAATTAAATATGCTACACGTATCAATTTCTATTTGTATACATTGAAGTTTCACGTAAAAACTACTTTCGAATACAAAAAGGTTTGTTAAATTACAAACGAGTACTGCTAGTGGGTCTTTATCATTACAAACGAGTACTAGATATCATGTAAAATAACTGACCGCTACTATATGTCCTGTAACATAACTTACGGATACTACATGACCATTTACATTACTGACGAGTACTTGAATGCCTGTAACATAACTGAATGGTACTATACGTCCTGTAATAACTGACTGGTACTATACTTCATGTAACATAACTTACGGGTACTAGATGACCATTAACAATATAATACAGACGAGCAATAGAAGATCTGTAACATTACAGACGAGTACTAAAAGGCCTGTAACGTTACTGACTGGTACTATACGTCCTGTAACATAACTTACGGCCACTGGATGACCATTAACAATATAATACAGACGAGCAATAGAAGATCTGTAACATTACAGACGAGTACTAAAAGGCCTGTAACACTACTGACGATTATAGAAGACCTGTAATATTTCAGATGAGTCCGGCAGCATTACTGACGAATGCTGGTTACTGTTTATCGCTTGAAACACGTTATATCTAATATTTAGTGTTAAAATATGCTTTCTTTCAACATATTCTAGCATGAAAGTGATATAACTGTATCGTAATACATTGTATGTTGTGTGTAATAAGTGTTAAGATTTTGGTACAAATTATTTCCAATGGTGCCATATATTACAAATAACTGATTTACGTATGTCATAAGGTAGGAAGACAAACAAGAGCTTTGTTTGTAGATCAGAACCCTCCTGATATCAAACCTATACATAAGAATACCATTTTGAATAATTTTTGGACGGCCGCCTTTCGGTCATTTCGTGTTCCTGATCAGACTCACAATTAAGCGAAGACGTATAGAAACTAAGAGGAACACAAACATCTAGTGTTAGAAAAGTATATATTAGGAAACAGTGGTAGGATGGTAGAACTATACTCGTAATAAAGTGAATCTTAAATGTTGAAGAGAATGGAAATGATATAGCTACCTGGTTTAGTATAGAACTGAGTAAACTAGCCTTAACATATTGAAATGTATATTCAGTGCTGAGTGTAATTGAGACAAGATGGATATTTAATGATTATGAGTAAGGAAACCTGATGACACACCTGAACAGTTTTTGCCGTCGCCTGAAAAACCGATTTTACATTGACAAGAAAATCCAAAAGCTTGGTCCGTGCATTCCGCATTTTCTGAACAGTCATGATTTCCATTTTGACATTCATTTTCACCTGAAAGAGAAACATTTACTCTAAGAATGTAAAGTAGATGTCCAGTGGGATGTGATTGAAGCCTAAACAGACATCTAAAACTGCGACTCGTAGGCTCTGATTTCTGTTCTCATACAACACAAAATGTAGGCTCGTCTTTGCTTGGTCGCAAACTACTTTTATTGCATAACGAACACTTACACTTCTTTATTCCCAGAGAAATTTAATGCCAGATTATGATATGTATGATAACGTTGGTACTCGTGAAGTTGAAAGTATTACCTCGATTAAGTTCATAAACGTTTGATATCAAAACTAAACAAAATAACGCATCACTCCTTACCATCAGAAGGTATCGCAAAAGGTCCCTCTGTCGGCTCTGGTCAAACAAAATAAAAAAAAGAAATTCATGCTATGATACATTAACGTTTTATTATGAGTTTATTTGTTCACACTCTCTGGCTAAAATGGTGTCACGTGATATCATATTGTCTGACCGATTAACAAACCAAGTGTGTCTAAAAAATATATATCAAGAATAATATCCAAATAATAATATTGTCCAAAAATATCAAGTATCTTGCACGCAACAAAACATAGACAAGCAATACCTCTGAATTTAAGAAAATAGCATAATCCTTAGTAAAATATTATCATTTAACGTAAATTAATTAATATGTAAGAAATTGAAAGTTATTGATATAGAAAAAGAAAGAATTTAATATTTAAAATTGTTCAAGAGGGAGGTCGAAATGTTCCGAACTATGAATAAATAAATATATTGTAAATATATAAACTAGCTCTGTTTTATCATGCGCTCGAATATTTTGTTTGGTAAATTTGGTTTCTAAACTATCTATTTTTTGTAAAGCCGAGCAACCGCAGGTGATTTGATTTAAACTCACATAGATAAATCAAGGGAGTTGATTACCCCGAATACAAAATATGAGATTGAGGATGAAAGCGAAATCAAAGAGGAAACCTATTCGGGTTATGGAAGAACGAAGTTCATTTAAAAATGTTTACATGGAAATCCAATGAAAATTTCAAAAAAGTGTAGTATAAATCTTATCGGTTAATGGTCAGTAACCGGCCTCCATACAAAACAGACAATACCGAGACTTTCAAAATATCTTATTACAATGATAATATCACAGATGTTGTTCTTGGATTGGCAAACACATATTGAATTACATATCGGCGTCACAAAGATCAAACTGTACCCCAAATCTATTACATGTGTTTTAATAGGGTCATGAAACAGTTTCATCCCAACTTAGAACAGTATGTTTGCTGCTTCACAAATGGCAATTTCTCTCCAGATTGTTATCTGTCTCCAGACAATGTCTGAACGTCTAAGCTGCTTGAAATGGAAGTCGCACTGGATCTTTCTTAATGTTTGATGTTTTAATGACGTTTTCATCTTATTTCCGTTTTCAAATAGACTACAGTTGTTCCTATTTAACCGACTTCATGTTCGATCAGACACGTTTGGAAAAGGGTAACATACTTTAGATGATTCAACTTCCGGTCTGTTGTCTAATTACCTAAATTGTCATTGGATCAGTGACAGTTGCAACATTTTACTCCTCAAAAAGGAAACATTACTGAACTATATGCGTTTGAAATTATATCAGAGACATGAACAGGAGTATGAATATGGAGTGTAAGATTGACGCGTTAAGATAACATTTTGTTCCAAATGTATGTAGTGACGAATTGTACTTACCAAAAAACCCACCCGAAGGTCCCTCGTCTATGACCATTTGTGTCTCTGGAGGATAGAAATATGTTGTTTTCATTACACCAAAGTGCATACTTTTTTATCTACAATATATACGTAGGTGTGAATAAGTTTATATTGGCAGTATAGCGTAGATAGTTGTGTTTCTTTATTTATTAACGATATGGTATAATAAAGATGTGCGGACCTAGGCAGTCTTTCATATGTGGCTGTATAGGTTTATAAAGTGAGAGTCTATCAGATGAAGATGTATGGATTTCTATAGCGAGATTATGTCATATAAATTCTATTTACAGGTTTTCGAGATGATATTCTTCAAAATTTTGGCTACTGGACCAGTGTTGAAAAATTCCATTTAAGCAGGACGGTGGTAAACGTTAACATCAGCGTCTATGAATCATTTGGTTTCGTGGTTCCTATGTAGATATATGGATTTTTATAGTGAGAGTCTGTCACATATAGATATATGGATTTTTATAGTGAGTCTGTCATATGTAGATGTGTTGATTTATATCTCGATATTCTATCATATATAGATTTATGAATTTTTATAGTGAGAGTCTGTTATATGTATATGTATGGATTTACATCTCGAATTATGTCATATGTAGATGTATGGATTTATATAGCGAGAGTCTGTCCTATATAGATTTAAGGATTTTTATAGTGAGAGTCTGTCATATGTATATGTATGGATTTATATCTCGATATTCTGTCATATGTAGATGTATGGATTTATATAGTGAGAGTCTTTCATATACAGAAGTATATATTGACAGTCTGTCATACAAAGATGTATATTGACAGTATAATATTTGTAGGTATATTTGTTCTCCTATATTACGCTCTCGGCATTTTAATTTATTAAGATTTTGAACTTGGATCCGAGCTACTCAATTATATTGTGTCACGTGATATTTTGTTAATGCATTCAAGAATCGCTTCGACGTCATAACGTCATGATTTCACGTACAGACAGCTGCTGAAACTAGATTTATCAAAATGATGTTCTCCCAGCGCATTGCAAAATATTATTGATCAATGTAACGACTTTTTGACGGTAGTTTAACACAAAACTGTCAGTGACGTGCATTTCAAAATGTTTAAGGTAAAAGCCGATCGATTGAAACAATTTTAGTCTCACGTAATGCATTTCTGTTACTATTTAGATATCCGTAATTAATATTGTATATGACGGTAAATTCACAATACACAATGTACATACTAAAAATACGTCGTCTTGCAAAGCGTTCCAAACAAAGGCTCTTAAACCCGACAGTGTTTTGTTTACAGGAAGAAGATGCCAGAACGCTCGTACATACGCACATAAAGGATGGACTAGATTCGATACGCCGCATAGAAAAGTGTACGTTGTTCCGCACATAGTCCGCGATTCTTCAATTTATGGATTAAAGAATTGCAGGCATGTTTGAAAGATGTCTAACTTTAACGAGTTTGTCAACTACTTCTACCTGACCAAATGAACATGAAACGAATATGTAAAAAATATAAATCTTAATTTTGAATATTTGGTAGTGACTTTCTAACATGATGAAACTACACCTTGATTACATATATTTGTTATCACATGTAATTAAGTAGAATTTCTACCGTATCATTGTGGTAGAAACAGTTCACACGACGTCTGGATATGGTATTTATTTCATTGGAGTTTTAGCTCGTGGTCTCTTTAATTTTTAAAAAAATGATATAAATATATATATACTTTATCCGATAACCACTTGTTATGTAACCTTCATATCTTCATATAATTGACAGTATAAAATATGGGCTTGCTGATGCTTGTATTGACCGTCTGATATAACATTGATCATTTGTAGGTATATGTATTTATATATTTGAAGATTCACATAAAACATGAGGTCTGTAATGATGTTTATATTTACACCCAAACATTTATTTGCGTCTTAATGATTATAAAAAGGTTTTCAGTGTATCTATGTATAATGAACCGTTAAAGATATTTCGTATGATTTGCTTTATATACAAAACAGGGATTTTTTTCTGTAAAAAATCGTCATGGGTCAATAGTTATGCGTATGCTCCTAACGTCTTATTATTTATCTTTGATGATTTGAGGCTTAATACGTTATCAATGTGATGTCACACTTTTGAATCATGTGACGACACGGCTTTGAAACATGTGACGTCATGTTAATGATACATGTGACTTCATGACATTGCAATACGTGGCGACTTGATATGTATTGATGAATAGCTAATGCAGTTGATCTTTATATCAGAATCCTTTGAGTCGACCACACGACTAAAACTATTATTCGTCAAAGGAGTAAACGACAATCAAATGTATAGTGTATTATTACATAATTCATTGTTTTTATCGTGTACTTATTGACATATGGTACCTGAGGTGATCATAAATCATTTAATGCTATCTACGTACCTTCGCATGCGCCATTAACCATTTTATATCCATCCACACACTCACACCTATAAGTTCCTGGCGTGTTGAAACACTCCGAGTTGTCGATAGAACAATCAGCAGTGCCCAGTTCACATTCATTGATGTCTACAATTAAAATGGAGGTATTATTTGAAAACCCTATCATTTCATTTCCTACAAGATCTTCATAGTTAAGATTCGTATTAAACATCAATGTGTTCTAACGGTATTGAAAAAAACTTACTAAAATTCTTTTCCTTTTCATTATAAAAAATATTGTGCTATCATATCATCCTCGTTATACCATATTAAATACTAGTTAATCATCCTTTCTACACCATATACGTTACTGTACGATGATCCTTGTTATACATTGTTATACCATGTAAGAAACTGTGCCACACATCCCTGTTATATCATTTTAAATACTGTGATTTCATCGTCTTTACACTATAACAAATACTGTAGTATCATATTGGTTATACCCTGTTAAAATGTTTATAACTGGATTATCATCCGTGTTATACAATGATAAATACTGTGATATCATCATTGTTAACCTTCGATAAAAGATTCTTAAATCAATTCTCGTTATACCATGCAAGTAACTGTGCCATAAAACCTTGTTATATTATGTTAATTACTGTGATATCGTCCCTGTTGTATCATTTAATTACTGTGATATCGTCCTTGTTACATCATCTGATTACTGTGATATCCTCCTTGTTATATCATTTAATTACTGTGATATCGTCCTGGTTATATCATTTAATTACTGTTATATCGTCCTTGTTATATCATTTATTTACTGTTATATCGTCCTTGTTATATCATTTATTTACTGTGATATCGTCCTTGTTACATCATTTGATTACTGTGATATCGTCCTTGATATATCATTTTAATTACTGTGATATCGTCCTTGTTATATCATTTAATTACTGTGATATCGTCCTTGTTATATCATTTAATTACTGTGATATCGTCCCTTGTTATATCATTTAATAACTGTGATATTGTCCTTGTTATATCATGTTAATTATTGTGATATTGTCCTTGTTATGTCATTTAATTACTGTGATATCGTCCTGGTTGTAACATTTTAATTACTGCGATATCGTCCCTTGTTATATCATTTAATTACTGTGATATCGTCCTGGTTATATCATGTTAATTACTGTGATATCATCCTTGTTATATGATTTAATTACTGTGATATCGTCCTTGTTATATCATTTAATTACTGTGATATCGTCCTTGTTGTATCATTTAATCACTGTGATATCGTCCCTTGTTATATCATGTTCATTGCTGTGATATCGTCCCTTGTTATATCATTTATTTACTGTGATATCGTCCTTGTTATACCATTTAATTACTGTGATATCGTCCCTTGTTATATCATTTAATTACTGTGATATCGTTCTTGTTATGTCATTTTAATTACTGTGATATCGTCCCTTGTTATATCATTTAATTACTGTGATATCGTCCTGGTTGTAACATTTTAATTACTGTGATATCATCCTTGTTATACCAAGTAAGTAACTGTGCCCTCACCCATGTTATACCATGTTAAATACTATGAAATCGTCCTCGAAATATCATAATACATACTGAGCTGTCATCCGTGTTATACTATGTACGTAACTGTATTTGTTATATCGTGCTAAATATTGTGACACCATATAAAATACATAGTAATGATTTTTTTTGCCTAATCCGTGCTAAACATGGACTCGTCTGGCATTATGGTCATTTACCCCATACTCAGTAGTATCCAAGAATTAAATATTACCCTTAAAAGTCCAGGAAGAAATAATGCTTATTTCATGACCCAATTTAGGACTAAAAAAGGCTTTTCCCATTACAACATACACAGTACTAAATATAAACATAAGTGGACAGGACCAGCATCACTCGAAAGCATGATGAATGACGTCAAACACTTACCATCACATGATTTGACGCCATCACCTTTGAACCCAACAGGGCACTGGCACTTGAAGTTACCATCGGTATTCACGCATTTAGCAGATGCTATGCAGGCTGACCCTCCAGGAGAATATTTTAGGAAAGGTTTGCCATTGTCGTCTATGCATTCATATGTTCCTGAACAGTCTTGAACTATGGGATCGCCAATCTATAAATAAATAATGTATCAAAAATAAATTGAATTAAAACAGTCGTGGGGATTTTGTCGATGTGGCTCAATGGATAATTTGTCTACGATAGATCAATGAAGAGCTTGTTGGGGGTAGATCAATAAGCTCTTTGTGCAAGGTCACTAATAAATTGATAAGATATAGTTCCTTTATTGATAGGGTACCTTATGGGGCATTGGAGGAGCTGAATACAATTGTTCTTCGTTTACCCGTATCAAGCAGACAACATATATGTAATTAATATGTAGATTATTAAATAAACTACACTTTGTGTGTTACTACTCACTCGAATGTGTGTACCATCATGCATAAGACAGCCACACTCGCTTTCCTTTATACACTTGTCGCCACTTAGGAGATAACCCGCCTTACAAACACATCCTTCGTACGGCGGTGTACATGTCTCTTCTGGGGGCGGGGCGCCACAGGTAGGCTGGCAGCCAACAACTGTATCTCTATACTCCATGTTTACCCCGCAATTTGTACCTGTAAATATGAAAATTTGCTAGCAGGTTGTTTAAGTTTCCAATATATATATTATCAGGGTACGTAGCAATTAAAATCCACGATACAAATTTGAATCATAACTGCACCAATGAAAAGCATAGATGTTAGGTCTTCTGGAGCTGATGACGATTTTAATGCTTTGATACTCAGATAATATAGACTCTTAATTAATCGTTATTATGAACGATTTTTCGTTATTATCTATTGATAAGAATTTATTATTCAAGTAAAGTGTAACCTTAGAAATAACCCGGCGTATACGCCCGTTTCGTTAGCATGCATGGTAATGCTAAAGTGTAGGCCAATATTTGCTCAGCTACATATTTTAGCAAACAGGTCATTAATATTAATACTATATAAATTGGAAATAGGGATCAACAACTATCTTCTATTCATTTAAGCATTTTTGTGGATTGAACAACAGGCTACCTATACATAAGTTTTCTCCACAAAAAGTTAATTAATTAATCAAGTTAGATGGAGTAAAATGGACAATAATATCGAAAACAAGCATAAGCACCAAAATCATACAAATGAAAGGGATTTTGTAAAGGATTTTTACATTCATTTTGACATGTATGGATGTTCTTCGTATTTTGATGTATTCCTATCTAGCCTGTATCAGGATGACACTTACAAACGTTCTCAATCAATAGCGGAAGATATATTTTATTTGTAAGGCAGAGTGATTTAAAAAAAACTTTACGTTGATGCAATACTAACGTAATTTCAATAGTTTAAATAAGATGATATCAGCCCATAATGTAAAAACTGACCTCACATTTGTAACATCGCTTTGATTGGCTTTTACAGTGGCGTAATAATTTCTTAGAGAAAAGCGTCCATCAATAAAACTACACTTCATTCTTATTTTTGTGTATTATAGCTCCATAACATGATATATATATAGAGAGAATACATGGTCAGTGTCTTAAAATATAAGCTGTATTTTGGTGAGGGTAAAGAAAGACAAAAGTGGCGAGCCTTGGCGAGCCACTTTTGTCTTTCTGTCCCGAGCATCCTGCAACAGTCATAAAAATAATCATCCAAAATAATCATTTTGAAGTGAAAGGCTGTCGAAAATGACAGAAATATGTTCGCATTTTAAACGTAGTTTCACTTTGAAGTAGGTCAGTCGAACTGACGCACGTGCTAAGATTCCAAAATACAGCTGTTTTCCGTCACTGCCGTATACAGCAAAAATATATACGGTGGGTGTATTCCGACAATGCGGTGGCAGTGGCAGGATACATATATATATATATCTACCGCAATATGCTGTGTTGTTCCACTCTCAAGCCATTGTATGAATGTGCCGACTGTTTGATATATATATATATGTGTGTGTGTGTGTTATATTCGATTATTGGAATAATGACCTTCCGGTCTTTTGATTGGCCAAGAATTCGAATATTGACCCGAGCTGCATTTGTTATTGACGTCGTCAATAATCGAATAACGTCCCATCACTGGGTCCCGGCCGTCAACCTGTACACCTTATTTGTATACCAGAAATGAGACTCGGCTACGTTTCCTTTGATTAGCGCCGATATTATTATCCCCTTTTGACGAAAGTCGGGGAGGGGATATAGCGTTCCGTTCGTACGTAAGTACGTAAGTGCGTATGTTCACTTTTTGTCAGCGCTTTTGCGACTTATTTTTGAACGGATTCTGACCAAACTTCATATATGGGTCCAGCATGGGAATACCTCGAACGAGGTCGTGTTTCAGGGTGCCAAGAACAAGGTCAAGGTCAGCGTTATTTTCTATAGAAAATCTTTGTCAGCACTCTTGCAACTTCATTTCTGAACGGATCCTGACCAAACTTCATATATTGGTCAAGCATAGCAATACCTCAAACAAGTTCGTGTTTCAGGGTGCCACAATTAAGGTCAAGGTCACCGTTACTATTTATAGAAAATCTTTGTCAGCGTTGCTGCGACTTCATTTTTGAATGGATCCTGACCAAACTTCATATATTGGTCCAGCATGGCAATACCTCAAAAATGCTTATATATGCATTTAGATACACACATAATTATAATAACTATCAGGACATGAAGTTGCTAGTGTGATGCGTAACAAGATACTGTTGAATGCATAACAATATGTACCATATTTAACTGGCAATGAACCCATGCCTTATAATAAGCCCATCCATGTCAGTTCAGTGCAAATGACAACTGATATTATTTCAATGTCCTGCAATAACCCCACCCCCCCATTTTGCGTCAGAGTTCATGTGTTAGCAGGCGAGGGGATTTGTATCGTTTGCGATGCCTTGTTGTGTTAGAAAAAGGTCACACGACTTGTAATTTTTGGATATGGAATTTATTTCACGCTCGTTAGTAATTTTTCTAAAAGTAACGAAGGATACTTGCTAAAGCTGGTATCTTTTGTAACTTTTAAAAATACCTTACTCGTGGGAAATAAATTCCATATCCAACAACCACTCGTGTATCATCTCTCTCTCTCTATATATATATATCCTTTAATATAAGGTAATATATGTTCTTAATTGGTCTCGTAACACAAAATACAAAAATGACTGTCGAATGACGGACAGACAATAGACGCCTAACTAAAGCACATTTCGATCGACTTTAGAATCCAATGAAGAAGTAAAACTTACGACATCGTGCCATTGATCTCCAACCAGATACTGTTATTCCATATTTTTCTCTGCAAAGTTCCGCATACATTTCATAGACACCACAAGCAGCCTCTCTCATTTTTGTCGGATTATTCCGCAATGAACAAGCATCAGTAAAACATGAGCTTGAGATATATGTTGCTTCTGCGATATTACGGCTGATGCAAGCATAGAAAGGACTAGTGCGCAAAGAAAATTTGTTTGAAACATCTACCAGATTACAAGCTAGACGGTTGATGATATTCTTGAATCTAGGTGGACATGGTGAAACTGGTACCAAACACCTGTAAAAAAGATGTAGTTATAATGACATCTTTCTTCAAATGGTAAATTATATCTGGTATTTAATTACATTTAGCATATAACCAGAATGATTACATATTTATTAGGTATTATACACATAGTAGCATGGTTATGAATGAAAATATTGTATCTTATCTATATATGTTGTTATCCAAAACCAACACGTATCGAGTTCCGAATGTTTTACATTTGTTTACGTGGAAATGTTTCTTATTGCCATTTTTCTGTATTTCACCACTTTAGGCCCAGCTTGTGTAACTATATATATACATTTTACCAATGGTATTCCACCTAAGATGTTTTCTGATTAATTATAATAGACCCTCGGCGAATTGATCATAGACTGAGGGGATAGTTTTCACAAACATAATGATATTTTTCGTTGTTTGCTTACTAAAATTGCGTAACTGTTCAATGTTCTATGTCTACATGTAATCGTTTGTAATTTACCTGTGTCTTAATAAAGGGGCAGATTGCCTCAAAAATTAAACAATTTACTTGTCTGTTCTGTCGTTTTTACTATTAACAAATATATATATGAAGTAATTTTGTCTTTTATTTTGTAGTAACATCATTAACATCTATACTTAATCGAGATATCGAGTGTTATTGAACATAAATGTGCCTTATGCAATCTTTTGTGAAACTCAAATTGTAAGAGTTGTATCAATTAGTCTAAAAAAGGTTCGCCGTAGCAGCGTAAACGCGGCCTAGGGTAAAGCGGGGAAAGTTACTACATGTGCACATACTGAAATTGCGTTTGTGCTTTTGAATTAATGACTTTTTTTAGGTTGTAGAAATTCATTGTCGTGTGTTTGTATTCTAAGAGGGAATATCTCCTTTATAATGTTGTGTATAATAACTCAACCAACGATTTTTTATAAAAAGATATACAGAAAAATAACTATCCTGAACTTGAAAGTGTTTAAAGAATCAGAAAAGAAATAAACAGACTTATATTGCTGCTTTTGAAATATTATATATATATTTAATAATGGTTCTACTTGGCTACGGTTCCTGAACACTTTTCTTACATCTCATGAACGAATATTTGTTAAAAAAAAGAAAGAAAGCAGCTGAAGTTATAATTGTAATTCACAAGTAATGAAGAACTAGAATAGCAAAACCCTCTAAAATATAAGTACGCTAAACCGGATTCGTGCTTTCCACATTAGTTGCCTTAATTTCAAAATTATGTATGATAAAAAATACGCTATTAGGAGAATGGCTATGGGCTTACCTGTCGTTGGTATTTGAATTAATACCTCTATATAGGATTTTTCTACGAATCTACATAAATTTATTCGTAAACGACGCGGAGATTTGAGATTTAACATCATCCCTTGAAAACGATTTTCATTTGTTCTCAATTTCACAGAATTTCTATATAATACTTACACACGATTTGTACTGACGAACACTTTTCAACATTTTAAAACCAATATATTTACCTTTCATTTTTATATGCTACAATTTATCTTTGACTGCTTTCGAAACTATCCCGATTGAAAATAATAAAAAAAGAGACTTCATATATATACTTATATTGTATTGCTGTCCAATGATAACGGGATACGGTAGAAAAAAAAAGTTTAATCCTTTAGTTATGCTTTCATCTCATCAATGCAAAACGTTTTAATCCTAGAGTGTTCAGTAAGATCATAAACTTGTTCAGAAAAATATAATGACATCTTCCAATAACACATTTGTTTAGATTGATATTGTATCTTTATCAAGCTACAAACTATCAGCTCTAAGTATTACAGTGGAATGAAATAGTGTATTCTATGTATTCATCCTCGAATGTGTAACTGATCTAGAGAAAAGTATCTAGTGACATTTCGTGCCTGTAACCTTCACCAAGCAAATGACTAATACTAAAATTTATTTACACTAAAATAAACTGTAACGGCAATGACAATTTTGACGTATAATCAAAACATATTCCCAATTGTTATTTTTCCCTTTCTACCGTGATAACAAATTCAAGTTGATTCGATATTCGAGGATTTGTCCATATTATAAGGATTTCTGTGAAATATGTCATTTAATATTATTGAATAACAACTGCCCTTATATTCACGGGAAATATTGAGAACCAACAAATGTATGATTACAAACATAAGCAGGCATTGTTATGTCATTTTTAAATGATCGAAAAAAAAAACAATAAAAAAAATGAGAAAAGTTATTTCCATTCACGTTTCTCGTTGAACTTTGTACAAACATTCCAATAATATCGACCTAAATGACAAGAAAAACAAGTCTGTACTTACTGTGCGTTCGTCAAACTATCCGAAGGGTCATAGACACGATATTTACTGATTTCAGCACTGTTCCGCACGATGTAGTCATCATTCCGTAGGTTGGTGCAGTCTCCACATATTCCATTTAAATCGTTTGCTTTATTTTTTGGAACCTGTACAACAGCATTCTTACGACCGTTGAAAGACACTTCGATACCACACTCCGGTGCTACAACGTTGACATGGCTTCCTCTCCTGGTAATATAAACTTTCCCGGATTGGGCGCGGTATGGAAGTGTAACTAGCTTGTCATTAACCTGAGGAATAATTGAGAAATGCTTAGATTGGGAATATGTATGTTTTTCTGGAATATTACACCCTAGTCAAGGTTGATTTGATATTGTTGCTACCCATTTAATAATTCCCGTCAATGACTCAACCTGCTAAAGGACAAATTGGCACAGCATATTTTATTAGCGACTGGATTTGGCATAAAGGAACTGTTACGGAAACAATATAATTTGCCTTATTTGATAATAATAATGTGTAGCAACCTATTAGACGACCAATGCTGAAAGTCAAAAGACTGCTTTAAGGCATGTGATATTCCTACCAAACGTTGGCCAATAAGATTTATTTATATATGAGTTAGGGTTCATTTTTGTGTCTACTTATCCAAATCATTATTGAATAATGTTTCATGCTGACAAATGATCAAATAATCTTAAGATTATGATCCACTGGATATGATTAGTATAAGCAGTAACAATCAGTGAACCGCTGCACACATACTACATATTCATATATTGGTTTAATCCATATTAAGTTCGAACTATGTTTTCGTTTACACGACGGTATTATGTCGTTGTTTTACAGAAAACACAATTACCACCACAAACGTAATAGTTTAACACATGTTCAAATAAATTCTTACCTTGACTCTTTTCTTCTGTAAAAGTTCAATGGTATATCCATATATTTCCATTGCCACGGAATGAGCGAATGCCCCGCCATTTCTCCTTGAAGACAGCTTGTTAGTGATTGTAACAGAATATGGACATTGTTTTGTAGGATCGTTTACTTCAGATAGAATGTATTTACATACACCTCCGAAACTCATAACATCCCCGTCAAACTGTTGATAATGTTGGCTGCCAAATACCCTACAGGTACACATCTCTAAAAACAAAGCTTTGAATAAATCGGAAGCAAATGCTTACGCTTGAGACTAATTTTCGATTCTGAAAACTCTTCTGACAAAACTTGCAGCATTACTTCATATATGCGATGAGTCATTTCTTCGTACTTATTAAAAATAATGCTAACGACAAACAACATTAACATATCTTGCATGCAGTATACATGCCCATTATTGGGAAATATTGGCATTGAAATAAAGTAATTATTAAAGACAATATATGCTGAGATGTTTGACTCAACGAGTTGGAATAAGAGAGGCAACAAAAACCATAAATCATGACATATACAACAGCATATCCCTATTAAAGCGTGAAATCACCGCTATAAGATAGCAAGCAATATAAAGACAGATAATTCTCCTATAACATCTGATACTTTTTAATATTATTCTTTTGTTGTTTACGTTTGGGTTTTTTTTGGTTTTTTTTGGTTTTTTTATTTACCCTTCCATTATTATTACATAAAGAGGTATGTTCGAAAGCAATATAGTCTGAATATATGTACTGGTTTCTTCGTTTTGCATAGAATATTTTTTCTTCCCATTACATTCAAATTGATACTTTTTGGAATAATTAACAGCAGCTTTTAAGACCGATAATGTTTTTCTTTGCAGCAAATAAGTATTACCCATCAACAATTTCTATTGAAAATCTGTAGTGTTTGTCAGATACTACCGTAAATGTATTTTAGTTCGATTAATCAAAATATAGTATAAGTCCTAATTAAATGAATTTAAGAGTCATTAAGTTATTAATTAATTGTTATTTTATACAATCTATACAAAAGACTTTGGAGGGCACTCACAAATAAATATATAGTTACGAGATATGCAAAAATGAATTTTGAAAAGGAATACATTAATTGGTATAAAAAGAGGAGTTAAATCAATTATTATATGGCAAGAGAACAAATATAACATTGTCTTGATATATAACTCAGAGAGAATACCTAAAAGTGGATTTTCAGTGTTTGGTTATATAGTGACGATCATAGAAGATATCAGTCCGCTCACTTTCAAATGTAAAGTCAGATAACGCGATAAAGTTTCTTCACTTATTGGTTACGCATTTGATAAGAAGAGAACCAGGTTTCATTAACTTAAACTACAAACACAGCGAAGGGAACTCAATTGTAATAATCTAAGGATGCAAATACGACGGACAAAATAGATAATTAACTCAATGTTGACTTGGTGTTAATGATTGTTTTTTTCTAACCGTAACATTCTTTTATTGGATTTCCACTCATTCCCTCTGGACATCTACATCGTCCGTCATCACATTTAGCATTGAAGCCACATTCTGGAGTACACACAGCTGAAAACAAATTCATAATTAAAGAACAGCTAAGTAGGACTTGTGTGTTTATTTCCACAAACGAAAACAAATATGGCACTGATCTGGTCGCCTAGATAAAATGATGTGATAACCGTTATACAACATGGTTTATGTTACAAGTGATATGTGATTTTATTTTCTTTTACCGTGGTATTTTTTTCTTAATAAGTTCCCATTTTATCTTTAAAAACTAAATTACCTTCTCCAATACAAGCTTCGACATCAGCTGACATACAGCCTTCGCTAATCCAGATGTTTTTCTCGTCAAATCTTATCATAGCTTTGTCACACGGCTTACTGCTATCGCTTCGGGACCAACTGTAAGGTACATTTATGTCTAAGATGCGGCCTTGGCCATTCATCGGGCAGGCTATTTTCTGTCCGATTTTTCCATAACATGATATCGTCTGGGTTGAAGAACACTCTACAACGAATGGTCATCAGAAAGTAGGAATACATCTTTGTCTTTATTAAGGTAAAATAAGCATTCTACATTCTTCATATTTTATAAATATATATCATTTTTTCCTTTTGTTTTAACCAATTTAATAATTCAAGACCATTTGTTTACATTTTGTAATGGTACTGTCACACAAGCAAGTACATTTTGTTTGATATGGTGCATGTATTTATATTGTTATAATTTTATGGTAATCAGTCATGTTTCACAACTTGTATGTTATCATAGATAATAGTCATTAAGGCTAGGCGGAAATACGTCACAGATAGATAAGCTTTTTACAGTGACTGTCATGGTTTGTCCCCACGTAATTTGTAATAGAAATTCCAAAGTCATATATCAGTTGAATCGGCATCAGATGCTTAGAAAATCTTTCCTTTGTGCATGTTTCTACCTTATTCTGTTAAAAATTACTTATTTATTGTTTATAATTATATATGTTTTTAGTTGGTATTATCGTATCGTATGTTTTTTCAAACGGTCAAAGAATCTTAGTATTTATTCGGTCCAGTCAACATTTTTTTATTGGTTAAGTAGGAACAATAGTATGCACAAACTTACCAACTTTCTTTTGTTTATAACACACTTGAAACACACTGCCACAACCCTCCTGAATAATGGAGATACTGTTTTTATTGTTATCATACCAATCGGATTCAAAGCAGGATTCCGTAGTCCCCGTTATTGGTGCGTATACTTTGATCAATTCCACGTTGCCATCTTTGACTGAACATGTTCCTTTTTCGCAATGCATAGTCTCATCCATAGCACCACTCGGACAAGAGAACTTGGTCTGTTTATAGCAAACCACGAACTCACTACCGCAACCAGTTTGTAAAATGGTAATGCTACTTTGTGAAACTTTAAACCAGGCAGCTTTGAAACATTCATCTTTGTCACCCGTCATGACTGGGGCAACGTTTTGAACTATTGTATATCCGTCTCCAATAGCACAGGTTCCTTCACTACATATAATAGTATTTTCCATGGCACCACTGGGACACACATAAGCTGGCTTCTTTTCTGTTATCAAAATATAGTACAGTGTTGTTTAAATATTAACATGTGAAATGAATAATGAATGAAAGCACATCCTGCGCTTTCGAAAAGTGATTATAAGATACATTTCTTTTCTGCATATACAAAATTCATTATTAATCATGAAAAAACAAATGCGCCAGAAATGATGAATTTTACCCAGTGAATTGAGTTGTAATAACAGTTGTAATAAACAACTTTTATTCAATGAGAGAATTAAATACATGATTTTTTTTACTTCATTCATGCATTTATTTAAGACGTTTAGTTACAGATCATTTAAAAATAGAGGTTATACAAGTTGGTAAAACTGTTTGAATTATTGATATCCGGGAAATATCCCTAGTATATAAAGAAAATGCTCATTATTGTTCAAATCTCTTAATGACAAGGCCGTGGATGTTCTTTGTCACGTTTGTATAGGTTTCAAACAAAAATATACTTTCTATAAAAGTAAAGGATTGTATATAAAATGTAGGGCATCTATTTTATTGAATAATTTAGAAAGTTTGTTGCTTTTATTAGCTATTATTGGTATTAAGATATGTCTTACCCCTATCATTGTATTGATAGATTATACTTTCTTCCTCCCACTTCATGACGAATCATCTCGTTTAATTTTGTTTAAAAAAAAAATCATCTGTAAAATGCTCTTGCGACCTTGTTCTTGAAACTTAGATATGTTCCATTTTTTCGATGCTCAGATTAAATCAAAATTCAAAGTATTAGACCAATCAAGTTAAGACAGAATTTAGATGCAATAAGACAGACCGAGGAACTGGACATGTTTTTGTTGTTTTTAAAATCTTAATGTACTTTAATGAAACATGTTGCATATTAACAATGTTCCTCCAAGGAAATTAAAAAATGTTATTTTTGAGAAAAAAAAAATTATATAAATAAATCATGTATATTTACTTTCACAACAGATATTACAAAACTCATATATCTATCTATATTAGCAGTTATATTTCATGACAATTCATATTATGCTTCTGGTTTTTAGTTTTTGCTGGAACACGTAATGGTCTCCTCTTGACATCCTGTGTGAAGAAATTGAATGACAAAATAAGAATTTCTTCCAGGGACGTGTTAATATAACGCTAAACAATACCGAACCAGGAACATGTACATTGTCTATTTGATTTATATCCTTGGCCAACGGCAGGAATGACATCGGAGTGGACAATGATTGTGACGTAACAAAAGGAATTACTTAGCGAACATGTATGTCAACTTTGTGAAAGTAAACTAATTATGTTCGGCTATAAAAAATATGCAAACACGTCTGCTACAGGTACCTGTACATTTTCCTTTTTTGTCAAGTTGAAATCCTTCTTGACAAACACATTTCCCTTTCACTCTTTCCTCATTCTTTCTACAGCCTTCTTCCGTGGATTCTGAAAACGAAAAGTACAAAATACACTTTGTAATAGTTTTTATATAACCAATCATCGGAATTTCAGGTTTGTAAATGCATTTTTAACTAAATACGATTGAATATGTGTAATAGTCATGACCTCATGCGTCCAGATGTGGGTGGATTTTTAGAACGAGAACAGGTAGTTGTAACTTCTCTTACTGGCCAATACGTCGGTAAGTATTTAGATTACAGCCGTATGCTATTTCAAACATGCAGGAAGCTTAATTCTAGGGGTTACATTTCAAATAGAATTCCAATGCTCCATCATAGACAAGTGTATTTATCAACGATATGTTCCTCATCCCACGCCATGAAGAATCGCCTCGTTTATTTTTATTTAAAGCATGGTCTCCTATTAACATTGTTCTGAAAACATAAACATGTCCGTTTATTTTGGTGCTTACATCAAATCTAAATCTAAATAATTTTAGTTTGAAACATAATAATGTCCAGTTTGACTGACATAGGGACTGAAAATGTTTTCTTCGTTCGGAAATACAGGAAAGAGACATGACGATGATTGAGACGATAGCATAAATGGTTGTGCCAATATATTCGCCAAAAACAACTCTGCAACACCAGGCCGAATTGATACCTGGGCAGCGTTAGAGTATGAGTTTTGATTGTTACCTGTCCGTGTGTCTCGTTCTTGTTCTTTTGCTTGTTTTAAGGCAACACCATATCTACGTTGATATCTAAATGTACTTTAATAAAACGTTTCATATTTATCATGTTTTTCCAAAGAATTTACGTGATTTAAGAAATTTGAACATTGAATGTTTGTTTATAAATAAATAAATCATGTATATTTACTTTCACAATGTTTTCCGTTTCTCTGATAACCAGGAAGACAATCACACTGTTTCGTGCGTTCCTTTGTTACACACACTGCGTTATTTCCACAACCATCACTTTCGTTCTGAAGTGTCATCGTCGCCGACTCTGTTCCGTTTCGTTGACACATGTACTTCTTTGTACAGTCGTCCGTTACGAACACATCACCTATCTGTTAAAAATTAATGATAGTCAATACTCTTCAATGCCTAAAGCATGTTTTATTTTACAGAAGATTCCATTGATAAACGAATAATTAACAAATGCTCATTAAGGAGGTTTGATGAAAATGTTAAAAGATAAATTTTAATGGATCACACGTCCTTTTCAGTTAACATTTATCGGTATCGATGTAGATTTTTGATATTTACCTTGAAATATTTCTCATTAAACGAACATCCACAATCTTTGGGCTCAACACACGCTTTATCATCTAGAACGTATCCCTCTTTACATACACATGTATCAGCCACTGGTAGTTCACTGATATACTCGGGCGTATCTTTTGCGTCAAGGCAAGTCTCTTGGTACCCATCCGCCGTGTGACGGTATATCTCATTTTCCTTACATGTCATAGCTTTCAAAATAGAAAATAAATCTCTGTTTCATTACATCGTGTCGTATTTTATCCGGGTACAAACATATTTCATCATCATTATTTTTATTACAAGCATGCCGTTGATAAGCATTTATATATTTCTGAATTTAAAATGCCTTCTTACTTTGCCCCGAATTCATTGAAAATTAGATAATGTTATTTTTATGAGGTCAACAAGTATTTGGAACTGGGTTCTAACATTTTTCTTGTGCAACAGACACAACTCATTATAAACACTTAACACAAAAGGAACTATTCCGTTTAATGAAACCCTTCTTTCATCCAGCTGATTACTCAACTTCTCAGTAAAAACGCCTCATTTAAACAATTATGCCAGCATATAATCACACTACTTGAAAAACAACAAAATGATTAGCATGTATGTAACAAACAATTTCCTAATTATTAATGTAGCATATCGATCGTGTTTGGCAGCTTTCACCACTTATTTAAACATATACATGCAAATATATGGAGTAGCACTTGTTTATACTTCCCTAATAACGATGAATTTTCATTTTTTAAGAATTGTTTATGAAATAGTATTCCTTTACAAATGTTTAAGTTTGTTTCGAAAAAAAAGAGAGAAAGAGTTAATTCTATTAGAAAAAAACAAAGCAAGAAAATAACCACGCAGGGACATTGAAATGGCAATGTAATAAAGCTTTGCTCTTTTTTTTTCAATAAAACCTCGATTGAATACTATGTAGAAATATGTATTACGAACTTTTTTAAGAGGCTACATAGAAAACACACACAAAAGTAATAAAATAGAAATATTTTGGAAAAGATGCAGAGACCAGGGATCGAATTCTCATCAAAATGTTTCCCCGCCAAAATCTTACACTTTTGAACAATTTGAATTTCATCCCTTAGATAGGAACTTGGCATACGTGTATCTTGCGTATCATATGCATATTTCAATACATTATGCCATGAAATCTATATACTCATTATATAATTCAAAACCTATTACAATAAACAAAACAACACAAATACATGAATAGTATTTTCTTATATGTTTGCGAAGCAGACGACATTTTTACATGACCACAGAACTAGAATATTATAATATATTATATCAAAAGGAAGAATACTAGGACAATTACCTCTTTTGGACGACATTGGTTCCATTGGTGTTGTATGCATAAGGGCATCTGTTATTTAGGTCTCCGCATTATATTACGCTTCACATTAGGACGTTACAGTTATACTCTTGACATTTGGCATTGCCAACCTTGCACGTCTTTTATATCCATTGTCTTACTTTAAATGTTCATATCGGATTAATTTCAAATACAATAATGAAAATCGAAATACTTACGACATAAACTTGGGGTTCTCCAGTTCGGATGGAAACCGATCTCCACCAAATAAGAAGCAAAATCCTCGATAGATGAGCATTCAGCTGTCTTCGGGTTTGGATTTGTTCGCATGTAAGCACACACATCAGTGGTACAAGAACTATGTACTTCCCGAGCTAGCAATTGAAGTTGTGGATCGTTCTTTACAATACGTTGAAACGGGCCGTCATCTTGCAATAAGATTCCACAAAATTCAGGAGAACTTGCGATCAGTAGCATATCTTCATTACATTTGTCGAACGGGTGCTTTTCAGGTTTACAACTGGAAAAGTACATCATGAGCACTGTAGTATTTTCTCGGATTGATTTGTTCTTACTTTAAAAAGTTGGACAGAATAACTTGATTATATATAAAAAAGATCAAACAACAAACACACAAACAAATAAACAAAAACACAAGGAAAGATAGTTTTTGAATATTGATTACATGTATATATTATTAAAATACCACATTAATGTGACCAAGAACTCACCTCCTCATTCTCATGAATTAACATTACATTAATTATTCCCGCGACAGTACAGCGGGAATTGTCTCAAATGACACCGTAAGGTGGTCGTGTTTGGAGTTCTCGGGGTACTTGTTTGGTAATGGTCACGTAATAGTGTAGGGTCAAATTCTAGCTTCCTTTGAAGCAGTGTGTGTTGTATAATATATCTTCAAGTTATAAGCATTTTACTTTAATAAGAACCTAGAAATATATAAACATATTCGGTCCACTGTGAACGATACATGAGCGGCTATGCTTTCTCAATTGGGCGTTTTAATATCCGACAAGCTTGGGGCATTCGAGGGAAAAGTTAAAGCAATTGAAAATCTCCAACGCTCAACGTTTGTAAATTCGCCTGACATCAAAGGTGACGAAAAGGACAAATTCGCAATAAAGAGTTGCGAAGAGCAATGCAAGTTTAACGAGAAGGTTGTGTCCGAATTACAGTCGACAGAGGAAAGTTCTGCCTACGATACGCAGGCCTCCCTCAAAGGAGAAGGTATGGATTTACTCTATCATTGCCAGAAGTTGATACACACTGATACTTCAGAGACCAACCAACCAATTGTTTTCCCATACACTTTAGTGTTAACGTTTTGGAGAATTTCATTTAAATTCTTGAATTCAGTATGACAATTATGGGTTATAACAAAAGTTTAGGGTCTGATATTCTCGAAAATCTTAAATGATTACCTATTAATTGTTATTACCTGAACTTTTGGGGAAAATATCAATCGGACTTACGAAATTAATATCAACATAGTTATCTATCAGGCTACAAATCTATTTTCTCGCTTCATAATATACTGGCCAATCAGTGGCTGCCAGACATTTTATCTATGGCTCAACATTCTATACACAGGGGCTGTTTCAAAAATCTATTTTTTCAATTGGTTGGTTGTTCCCTATAAAGGCAGGTTGGAAAGTCGCGGAAGAATGTGTCCATCCACTGCGTCTCAAACTCTGGCGACGAAAAACGGATGGAACGAGCTCGGTCTTAAGCAGACCTAAACAATAAGACCGCAAAGTTGACCGAGTCCCGCTACTCGCAGTATCAACAGGAATACTTTGGGTATTCTACAGAAGCTATCAGACCGTCGGACGAAGTCGCGCCATCAAGAAAGGTCAGACGTGATGTGTGCTATGGTTGTGGTTGTGCCGGAAACTGGAGTTCAGAGTGCCCAGCTTTGCCATCGACAGAACCGAGTAGCGGTCAAAAGATAAGTACACGTTTCATAGCAGCAGTAAACCGCATGCTCACCTGTGGATTGTTTTAAGCGTTGGAAGAGTAAAGGGGTATCTGGCTGCTATAATATCTGTTATAGTCGATGGCTACAAGTTAGCATTTGACGTCTGATTTAAAATCTGCCTATAATGTTGTAGAAGTATTTAAAGAAAAAAGATTTTCCTGGATTTCGAGGTAAAAATGGGCGGATTAAACCGATCGTTTGTCTCCAGCGTCTCACCATTAGGTATTTCTACCGCTGGATATATTCTTACGACAGGTCGTCAAGCATCTGCACGAAGAAAGGCCAGCGACTAATAATGTACTTAAATGACAGTATTGGCGTCCACGATAGTACTGACTGGTCTAGCTAAGCTGTTCTTAATTTAAAGGAATCTTCGACAGACTTTTTTTCCATCACCGAGGAGAAGTGTCATTGGGGCCGTCTAAGTTCATCACATGACACGTTTACATGTTTGCAATGCGAGTGAGCAGCATGGTTAAGTTTGACAGAATGATGTTTTTGATAAAGCAAACAATGGCCCTGGTAAGTGATAGAAGTCAGGTATTGTTCTCTGCAAAATACATTGCCTGCAGTACAGGGTTCGTTATTTCAATGCAGGGTGTTATAGGAACATTGATCCGAGTACACACATGTGAATTGAATGTGTGTTTGTTAAAGAGGATAAGTTGGACCTGTTATATTACTTATGGACAAGAGAAGCATAAGTACTATTGTTTGGGTTGGTAGTGGTAAGTCTCATTTGCAGACGGACGGCTGCTTTGAAAAAACGAATGTGCTCAGACAATATTACGCTCGAAACACAGTGGTTACCGCAGGACGAACACACAACCACCGATTTTCTTAGTAGATGTTCAGATTGTAATGATTGTTAAGTCAGTGCATATGTTTTGAGTTCAATGAATGCAAATATGGCCCTTCCGAAGTTGATCGTTTTGCTTCAGATTGTAATGTGAAAAGTACACGTTTTAATTTCCGATGGTGGCACTTCACTTCACAGATTAACACAGGACATGGCTGATAGACTTTTGGACAGTAAAAACGTCTGTACTAACAGGAAACACTTCAAAGTTTTGTCATAAATGGAGACAGTTTTGTCCATCGCACGAATGTTCTGCTTTACCAGTGAAGCTGGTGCATGTTGCAATGTCTTTGAATGATTTGCAGGATGCACACTTTTCTGATAAGGTGATATCGTCTGTTGTTTACGCAATCAAGTGGGTGCATGATATCAACGGTCTCATCGATACAACAACTAACATCTTTGTTCAGATTTGCTGGAATGTTCGAAAAGGACAGCACTCAAGCCATTTTGTAAGAAGGAGCCGTATTTGTACTTGTATTGTTATTTGGGAATGGAGGGATAGAAGACCGACAAAAATGCTGCATGTTACATTTTTTACCGAGAAAATCTTTGTGTGCACACTTAAATGTTAGTATCAACAATTAATTCGTATACATATTTTACTTTCTGAAATATGCTACAGTTATTCTTTAGTTTTCAATGCTTTTAACATAGTGCAGAAGATGTATTTTCCATTACTTACTCATTCTCAGAATCCGAATCCTGAACAACGTAGCTGTCTCCGATCAATGTGTCCCGAAACTTTTCGTCGGACACATCTGTTCCGTTCTTTGTTTTATAGTCATCCTTTTTACCATTACAATCCCCACAAAGTCCTTCCATCTCATCGGCGTATGAATTCGGTACTATGGTGCGTACGTTACTTCTTCCGTCCCACTTCACAACGACATTACATCGCGTTGTCAGTATGACGTATCGACCACTGAGACTGACAGATATTTCCTCATCGGCGTAAGGTATTCGAATAAGCTCGTCATCTATCTGTAAATCATAATACATTAAGAATATACAGACAGACGAAGGGTACAAAAATAAACTTCTATTGGCAACATCCACAACTATTATGAGGGGGTTAGAGAATCCAAAAGTTCGGAAACCGATAAAGCGTTCACTTTTGTATTTTGGATAGATTGCATCAGAGGTCAAGTATTTAAACGATTTGACGAGTACTTTTCAATATAGAAGCTTATTTTGAGAATCCTATAACGAACAACATTCATAATTTACCTAGGATTTAATCAACCACAATTTCCTCTTGTGATTGCTATACCTAACATGTTGTTTAAATAAAACTATATAAGTTTCATCGTCACCGCAGTATTGGCACAGGTGTAATAACGTACTTGACGTCTATATGAATAAACATGATAGTTTTAAGACGGAAAACGTATTTCAGTATGTTTAAATATTACTCAGCAAAACACCCCTCATTGGGCCTTATCAAAATCAGAATGCGAAACTCAGGCTTTTACCTCTACTTGTATTGCAAATATTAACATTAGAACCGCTGCGCTTCGATGAAGCGTGGCATTGTTTCATATTTCCCGATCGAGACACAATTAGGCTTCACTCAATACCCGTCACAGGTGTTGTTTCAAGGTTGACTAGCCTGACCTCGTGTTCTAATCGCTCAGGTAAGACCGGTTTTCAGAAGTAATTTTGGTATACTTTAACAGGAACCGGACACAAAATCGGTCCGGTGTTCGGAATTCAGAAAGATCGGTATATGGAAGTTTTTGAATACTATGATAAAGAAGGACCGATTCCGTCACAATGACAATTCGTTCGGTATTCAGACATGTTCGGTTTTTAAAAGGTTCGGTTTTCGGAAGTTGCACTGTATGATAATATTTATATTATGTTAATTTATCAATCCATTTTTACATTTGAATGACAAAGCAATTGTATTAACTATTGGTCTATCAGATATTTCTCGATACCAAAGTCAAACAGCATTCCATACGATTGAGTATATATAAGATTTACGATAATGGCGAGCCTCTGTCTTAGTACCCCGTCAGCAACGTATGTTTACCACGATATCCCTACCCATCGAATCGCAGGTACTGAATCCGATCAAATGATTGAGTTTTTCTTTTACATCCGCACGATTTACAGTCACGTCATCAGTTTAAATCATGATCTATATATAGTAAAACAAAACCGATTTTTTTTTTATAAATTTTGAACTGGTAAATATGAGGGATACTTTCACAGACATAGTTTACATCTATCGGCATTAATACTATCAATATAAAATATAAAAATGAGAAAATTGTAGACTAACTATCTTTAAAAATGAATTATTTTGTGGCAATACATTGTTATTTATTATAGTTACTAACCTTAACATCTTTTCCAGGTAGAAGTTCGATACGTTTACCAAGAATTTCAACAAGAACCTCTCTTGTGAAGGATACGTGTGTTTTCCCATTACGATGCTCATTCTTCACCTCTATGTTGAATGGACACTGGTTGCTTGGTTGGGTTGATTTCGTGAGAGTGTAGTTACATGCTCCCATGAAGTGGATCACTTGTTTATCATAAGTAGTATAATGCGGATCCCCGGACGCTGAACACTCACATACGGCTGTTCAGAAAATTACAGGTACGGTTTATATAAGAAAGGCAATTGCTTAATTAAAGCAGGTACATTGTATACTGTATTGTTTCAGATTACACGTCTTACAGTCTCCTATGTTTTACAGAGTTCGCATGAGATAATTCTCGACTAATTATAAGCTCAACGTTTTCTTAGCATGTCGGTTATATCCATATATAGGTATTTTTTTATCTAATATCCAATACAGATTTTCATTACACAAAAGCATACCTTCGCAACTCTCCATAGGGTCCCCGAAGTATCCTCTCTTACATAAGCATTTCTTCCCCTTTTTTTCGGCATTCTGTCCACATGTATTCGGATCTTTACATTTACCTAAAGATGGAACAAAAGCGTTATTTGTGTGATCAAGGATTATTATATGAAGGCCTTTAAGATCACAAAAACATTTTATTTTTCTTATTTTGTTTCCATCATGGCGATAACGCTCATTAACCAGATTTACTCCATCGTCCATGCGTATAAAAGTATTGATAACACGGTAATAAATGGTGGAATAACGACTAGAATAATGTTTAATCTTGATGTTTTATTAGATTCTCACCTGATTTTGTTAGTCTGAACAATCCACGGCATCCTTTCTTTACCCACAACTTTCGATTTCTTAATCCAAAGCTTTTTCTCGGAATACATCTTGCGTTCGAGTATTCTTTCACTAGAGATACTTCCGAAAAACGTTCTTCAAGACGACATCTTTGGAATCGTTTATTCTTACTTTTACATTCAACTGTTTTTACACAATTCGCTGATAATTCTGTTAAAAAATATAAATATATATATATAAGAATTCAAAATGAATATTGAGTTGGAAATTATATTAAACCCCACAACAGATATTACAAAGCTCATATATCTATCTATATTAGCGATTATATTTCATGACAATTCATATCATTAAGTTATGAACATGTAATAGATATTCCAAAATGAAACAATCTGCATTGGAATGTTTATTTCAATTAATTAAACGTTAAATATTGTCATGGAATGTATGAATAAACGTGTTACCTGTACATTTTCCGTTTTCGTCAAGTCTGAATCCTGTCCGACACACACATTTCCCTTTTACATTTTCCTCATTCTTTCCGCATCCTTTTTCTATTGATTCCTTACATGCTGTAGATAAAAAGTAAAGGATTTGTATCACACCGTCAAATATTCAAGTAGCGTATCATACAGTTAAGCAATGAAATGTCTTTGTGCAAATTAAACAAATATGGAATACATCCGTGAAATGAACATCCTAAACTGTTATTTGTAAATGTTTTGCTGAAAACATCCCCGTACAAAATGATATTTTTGTTAATTAGACAAAGAAAATCTGCTAAAGAGAAATTTTAACATTATAAAATATATATGATATTGCCATGCAATTCCTCCTACAATTTGATAAACTCGTAACTTTAACGCTCTTAGCTCACATATTACTCGAATGACGTGATATAAGATATCAAGTGATTAAACTACATCAACAAATCTTTCATTTTTCCCAACCTCTCTCTTTAGAAATCATGGGATTAGCCTAAACATACCAAAGCTATTCAACGACTATTTAACAGTATATTAGATTCAATGATGTTATGGTATGGTATAGGAAATGGCTTCCGAGGTCATCAATATCCATTTCGACATATATCACTTACCTTTGCTGCTAACTACAAATTGTCCACGACATCCTTTTTTGACCCACATGTTGCCTTTACCATCCACACCAAAACTCTTTCCGATAGTACAGATACTCTTGGAATACTTCTTCTTCAGCTTCACTGAATGAATGTGGAATTTGCTTGTCTCGCATGAATCTGGTTTGTAGTTTTTACTAGAACACGTAATGGTCTCCTCTTGACATCCTGTGTGAAGAAATTGAATGACAAAATAAGCATTTCTACCAGGGACGTGTTAATATAACGCTAAACAATACCGAACCAGGAACATGTACATTGTCTATTTGATTTATATCCTTGGCCAACGGCAGGAATGACATCGGAGTGGACAATGATTGTGACGTAACAAAAGGAATTACTTAGCGAACATGTATGTCAACCTTGTGAAAGTAAACTAATTATGTTCGGCTATAAAAAATATGCAAACACGTCTGCTACAGGTACCTGTACATTTTCCTTTTTTGTCAAGTTGAAATCCTTCTTGACAAACACATTTCCCTTTCACTCTTTCCTCATTCTTTCTACAGCCTTCTTCTGTGGATTCTGAAAACGAAAAGTACAAAATACACTTTGTAATAGTTTTTATATAACCAATCATCGGAATTTCAGGTTTGTAAATGCATTTTTAACTAAATACGATTTAATGTGTGTAATAGTCATGACCTCATGCGTCCAGATGTGGGTGGATTTTTAGAACGAGAACAGGTAGTTGTAACTTCTCTTACTGGCCAATACGTCGGTAAGTATTTAGATTACAGCTGTATCCTATTTCAAACAAGCAGGAGGCTTAATTCTAGGGGTTACATTTCAAATAGAATTCCAATGCTCCATCATAGACAAGTGTATTTATCAACGATATGTTCCTCATCCCACGCCATGAAGAATCGCCTCGTTTATTTTTATTTAAAGCATGGTCTCCTATTAACATTGTTCTGAAAACATAAACATGTCCGTTTATTTTGGTGCTTACATCAAATCTAAATCTAAATAATTTTACCAATTAGTTTGAAACATAATAATGTCCAGTTTGACTGACATAGGGACTGAAAATGTTTTCTTCGTTTGGAAATACAGGAAAGAGACATGACGATGATTGAGACGATAGCATAAATGGTTGTGCCAATATATTCGCCAAAAACAACTCTGCAACACCAGGCCGAATTGATACCTGGGCAGCGTAAGAGTATGAGTTTTGATTGTAACCTGTCCGTGTGTCTCGTTCTTGTTCTTTTGCTTGTTTTAAGGCAACACCATATCTACGTTGATATCTAAATGTACTTTAATAAAACGTTTCATATTTATCATGTTTTTCCAAAGAATTTACGTGATTTAAGAAATTTGAACATTGAATGTTTGTTTATAAATAAATAAATCATGTATATTTACTTTCACAATGTTTTCCGTTTCTCTGATAACCAGGAAGACAATCACACTGTTTCGTGCGTTCCTTTGTTACACACACTGCGTTATTTCCACAACCATCACTTTCGTTCTGAAGTGTCATCGTCGCCGACTCTGTTCCGTTTCGTTGACACATGTACTTCTTTGTACAGTCGTCCGTTACGAACACATCACCTATCTGTTAAAAATCAATGATAGTCAATACTTATCAATGCCTTAAGCATGTTTTATTTTACAGAAGATTCCATTGATAAACGAATAATTAACAAATGATCATTAAGGAGGTAATATGAAAATGTTAAAAGATAGATTATAATGGATCACACGTCCTTTTCAGTTAACATTTATCGGTATCGATGTAGATTTTTGATATTTACCTTGTAATATTTCTCATTAAACGAACATCCACAATCTTTGGGCTCAACACACGCTTTATCATCTAGAACGTATCCCTCTTTACATACACATGTATCAGCCACTGGTAGTTCACTGATATACTCGGGGGTATCTTTTGCGTCAAGGCAAGTCTCTTGGTACCCATCCGCCGTGTGACGGTATATCTCATTTTCCTTACATGTCATAGCTTTCAAAATAGAAAATAAATCTCTGTTTCATTACACCGTTTCATATTTTATCCGGGTACAAACATATTTCATCATCATTATTTTTATTACAAGCATGCCGGTGATAAGCATTTATATATTTCTGAATTTAAAATGCCTTCTTACTTTGCCCCGAATTCATTGAAAATTAGATAATGTTATTTTTATGAGGCCAACAAGTATTTGGAACTGGGTTCTAACATTTTTCTTGTGCAACAGACACAACTCATTATAAACACTTAACACAAAAGGAACTATTCCGTTTAATGAAACCCTTCTTTCATCCAGCTGATTAATCAACCTCTCAGTAAAAACGCCTCATTTAAACAATTATGCCAGCATATAATCACACTACTTGAAAAACATCAAAATGATTAGCATGTATGTAACAAAACAATTTCCTAATTATTAATGTAGCATATCGATCGTGTTTGGCAGCTTTCACCACTTATTTGAACATATACATGCAAATATATGGAGTAGCACTTGTTTATACTTCCCTAATAACGATGAATTTTCATTTTTTAAGAATTGTTTTAAGAAATAGTATTCCTTTACAAATGTTTAAGTTTGTTTCGAAAAAAAAAGAGAGAAAGAGTTACTTCTATTAGAAAAAAAACAAAGCAAGAAAATAACCACGCAGGGACATTGAAATGGCAATGCTATAAAGCTTTGCTCTTTTTTTTTTAACAAAACCTCGATTGAATACTATGTAGAAATATGTATTACGAACTTTTTTAAGAGGCTACATAGAAAACACACACAAAAATAATAAAATAGAAATATTTTGGAAAAGATGCAGAGACCAGGGATCGAACTCTCATCAAAATGTTTCCTCGCCAAATCTTACACTTTTGAACAATTTGAATTTCATCCCTTAGATAGGAACTTGGCATCTATTGAAATCTATATACTCATTATATAATTCAAAACCTATTACAATTAACAAAACAACACAAATACATGAATAGTATTTTCTTATATGTTTGCGAAGCAGACGACATTTTTACATGACGACATAACTAGAATATTATGATATATTATATCAAAAGGAAGAATACTAGGACAATGACCTCTTTTGGACGACATTGGTTCCATTGGTGTTGTATGTATAAGGGCATCTGTTATTTAGGTCTCCGCAGTATATTACGCTTCACATTAAGACGTTACAGTTATACTCTTGACATTTGGCATTGCCAACCTTGCACATTTTTTTTATATCCATTGTCTTACTTTAAATGTTCATATCGGATTAATTTCAAATACAATAATGAAAATCGAAATACTTACGACATAAACTTGGGGTTCTCCAGTTCGGATGGAAACCGATCTCCACCAAATAAGAAGCAAACTCCTCGATAGATGAGCATTCAGCTGTCTTCGGGTTTGGATTTGTTCGCATGTAAGCACACACATCAGTGGTACAAGAACTATGTACTTCCCGAGCTAGCAATTGAAGTTGTGGATCGTTCTTTACAATACGTTGAAACGGGCCGTCATCTTGCAATAAGATTCCACAAAATTCAGGAGAACTTGCGATCAGTAGCATATCTTCATTACATTTGTCGAACGGGTGCTTTTCAGGTTTACAACTGGAAAAGTACATCATGAGCACTGTAGTATTTTCTCGGATTGATTTGTTCTTACTTTAAAACGTTGGGCAGAATAACTTGATTATATATAAAAAAGATCAAACAACAAACACACAAACAAATAAACAAAAACACAAGGAAAGATAGTTTTTGAATATTGATTACATGTATATATTATTAAAATACCACATTAATGTGACCAAGAACTCACCTCCTCATTCTCATGAATTAACATTACATTAATTATTCCCGCGACAGTACAGCGGGAATTGTCTCAAATGACACCGTAAGGTGGTCGTGTTTGGAGTTCTCGGGGTACTTGTTTGGTAATGGTCACGTAATAGTGTAGGGTCAAATTCTAGCTTCCTTTGAAGCAGTGTGTGTTGTATAATATATCTTCAAGTTATAAGCATTTTACTTTAATAAGAACCTAGAAATATATAAACATATTCGGTCCACTGTGAACGATACATGAGCGGCTATGCTTTCTCAATTGGGCGTTTTAATATCCGACAAGCTTGGGGCATTCGAGGGAAAAGTTAAAGCAATTGAAAATCTCCAACGCTCAACGTTTGTAAATTCGCCTGACATCAAAGGTGACGAAAAGGACAAATTCGCAATAAAGAGTTGCGAAGAGCAATGCAAGTTTAACGAGAAGGTTGTGTCCGAATTACAGTCGACAGAGGAAAGTTCTGCCTACGATACGCAGGCCTCCCTCAAAGGAGAAGGTATGGATTTACTCTATCATTGCCAGAAGTTGATACACACTGATACTTCAGAGACCAACCAACCAATTGTTTTCCCATAGACTTTAGTGTTAACGTTTTGGAGAATTTCATTCAAATTCTTGAATTCAGTATGACAATTATGGTTTATAACAAAAGTTTAGGGTCTGATATTCTCGAAAATCTTAAATGATTACCTATTAATTGTTATTACCTGAACTTTTGGGGAAAATATCAATCGGACTTACGAAATTAATATCAACATAGTTATCTATCAGGCTACAAATCTATTTTCTCGCTTCATAATATACTGGCCAATCAGTGGCTGCCAGACATTTTATCTATGGCTCAACATTCTATACACAGGGGCTGTTTCAAAAATCTATTTTTTCAATTGGTTGGTTGTTCCCTATAAAGGCAGGTTGGAAAGTCGCGGAAGAATGTGTCCATCCACTGCGTCTCAAACTCTGGCGACGAAAAACGGATGGAACGAGCTCGGTCTTAAGCAGACCTAAACAATAAGACCGCAAAGTTGACCGAGTCCCGCTACTCGCAGTATCAACAGGAATACTTTGGGTATTCTACAGAAGCTATCAGACCGTCGGACGAAGTCGCGCCATCAAGAAAGGTCAGACGTGATGTGTGCTATGGTTGTGGTTGTGCCGGAAACTGGAGTTCAGAGTGCCCAGCTTTGCCATCGACAGAACCGAGTAGCGGTCAAAAGATAAGTACACGTTTCATAGCAGCAGTAAACCGCATGCTAACCTGTGGATTGTTTTAAGCGTTGGAAGAGTAAAGGGGTATCTGGCTGCTATAATATCTGTTATAGTCGATGGCTACAAGTTAGCATTTGACGTCTGATTTAAAATCTGCCTATAATGTTGTAGAAGTATTTAAAGAAAAAAGATTTTCCTGGATTTCGAGGTAAAAATGGGCGGATTAAACCGATCGTTTGTCTCCAGCGTCTCACCATTAGGTATTTCTACCGCTGGATATATTCTTACGACAGGTCGTCAAGCATCTGCACGAAGAAAGGCCAGCGACTAATAATGTACTTAAATGACAGTATTGGCGTCCACGATAGTACTGACTGGTCTAGCTAAGCTGTTCTTAATTTAAAGGAATCTTCGACAGACTTTTTTTTCCATCACCGAGGAGAAGTGTCATTGGGGCCGTCTAAGTTCATCACATGACACGTTTACATGTTTGCAATGCGAGTGAGCAGCATGGTTAAGTTTGACAGAATGATGTTTTTGATAAAGCAAACAATGGCCCTGGTAAGTGATAGAAGTCAGGTATTGTTCTCTGCAAAATACATTGCCTGCAGTACAGGGTTCGTTATTTCAATGCAGGGTGTTATAGGAACATTGATCCGAGTACACACATGTGAATTGAATGTGTGTTTGTTAAAGAGGATAAGTTGGACCTGTTATATTACTTATGGACAAGAGAAGCATAAGTACTATTGTTTGGGTTGGTAGTGGTAAGTCTCATTTGCAGACGGACGGCTGCTTTGAAAAAACGAATGTGCTCAGACAATATTACGCTCGAAACACAGTGGTTACCGCAGGACGAACACACAACCACCGATTTTCTTAGTAGATGTTCAGATTGTAATGATTGTTAAGTCAGTGCATATGTTTTGAGTTCAATGAATGCAAATATGGCCCTTCCGAAGTTGATCGTTTTGCTTCAGATTGTAATGTGAAAAGTACACGTTTTAATTTCCGATGGTGGCACTTCACTTCACAGATTAACACAGGACATGGCTGATAGACTTTTGGACAGTAAAAACGTCTGTACTAACAGGAAACACTTCAAAGTTTTGTCATAAATGGAGACAGTTTTGTCCATCGCACGAATGTTCTGCTTTACCAGTGAAGCTGGTGCATGTTGCAATGTCTTTGAATGATTTGCAGGATGCACACTTTTCTGATAAGGTGATATCGTCTGTTGTTTACGCAATCAAGTGGGTGCATGATATCAACGGTCTCATCGATACAACAACTAACATCTTTGTTCAGATTTGCTGGAATGTTCGAAAAGGACAGCACTCAAGCCATTTTGTAAGAAGGAGCCGTATTTGTACTTGTATTGTTATTTGGGAATGGAGGGATAGAAGACCGACAAAAATGCTGCATGTTACATTTTTTACCGAGAAAATCTTTGTGTGCACACTTAAATGTTAGTATCAACAATTAATTCGTATACATATTTTACTTTCTGAAATATGCTACAGTTATTCTTTAGTTTTCAATGCTTTTAACATAGTGCAGAAGATGTATTTTTCATTACTTACTCATTCTCAGAATCCGAATCCTGAACAACGTAGCTGTCTCCGATCAATGTGTCCCGAAACTTTTCGTCGGACACATCTGTTCCGTTCTTTGTTTTATAGTCATCCTTTTTACCATTACAATCCCCACAAAGTCCTTCCATCTCATCGGCGTATGAATTCGGTACTATGGTGCGTACGTTACTTCTTCCGTCCCACTTCACAACGACATTACATCGCGTTGTCAGTATGACGTATCGACCACTGAGACTGACAGATATTTCCTCATCGGCGTAAGGTATTCGAATAAGCTCGTCATCTATCTGTAATCATAATACATTAAGAATATACAGACAGACGAAGGGTACAAAAATAAACTTCTATTGGCAACATCCACAACTATTATGAGGGGGTTAGAGAATCCAAAAGTTCGGAAACCGATAAAGCGTTCACTTTTGTATTTTGGATAGATTGCATCAGAGGTCAAGTATTTAAACGATTTGACGAGTACTTTTCAATATAGAAGCTTATTTTGAGAATCCTATAACGAACAACATTCATAATTTACCTAGGATTTAATCAACCACAATTTCCTCTTGTGATTGCTATACCTAACATGTTGTTTAAATAAAACTATATAAGTTTCATCGTCACCGCAGTATTGGCACAGGTGTAATAACGTACTTGACGTCTATATGAATAAACATGATAGTTTTAAGACGGAAAACGTATTTCAGTATGTTTAAATATTACTCAGCAAAACACCCCTCATTGGGCCTTATCAAAATCAGAATGCGAAACTCAGGCTTTTACCTCTACTTGTATTGCAAATATTAACATTAGAACCGCTGCGCTTCGATGAAGCGTGGCATTGTTTCATATTTCCCGATCGAGACACAATTAGGCTTCACTCAATACCCGTCACAGGTGTTGTTTCAAGGTTGACTAGCCTGACCTCGTGTTCTAATCGCTCAGGTAAGACCGGTTTTCAGAAGTATTTTTTGGTATACTTTAACAGGAACCGGACACAAAATCGGTCCGGTGTTCGGAATTCAGAAAGATCGGTATATGGAAGTTTTTGAATACTATGATAAAGAAGGACCGATTCCGTCACAATGACAATTCGTTCGGTATTCAGACATGTTCGGTTTTTAAAAGGTTCGGTTTTCGGAAGTTGCACTGTATGATAATATTTATATTATGTTAATTTATCAATCCATTTTTACATTTGAATGACAAAGCAATTGTATTAACTATTGGTCTATCAGATATTTCTCGATACCAAAGTCAAACAGCATTCCATACGATTGAGTATATGTAAGATTTACGATAATGGCGAGCCTCTGTCTTAGTACCCCGTCAGCAACGTATGTTTACCACGATATCCCTACCCATCGAATCGCAGGTACTGAATCCGATCAAATGATTGAGTTTTTCTTTTACATCCGCACGATTTACAGTCACGTCATCAGTTTAAATCATGATCTATATATAGTAAAACAAAACCGATTTTTTTTTATCAATTTTGAACTGGTAAATATGAGGGATACTTTCACAGACATAGTTTACATCTATCGGCATTAATACTATCAATATAAAATATAAAAATGAGAAAATTGTAGACTAACTATCTTTAAAAATGAATTATTTTGTGGCAATACATTGTTATTTATTATAGTTACTAACCTTAACATCTTTTCCAGGTAGAAGTTCTATACGTTTACCAAGAATTTCAACAAGAACCTCTCTTGTGAAGGATACGTGTGTTTTCCCATTACGATGCTCATTCTTCACCTCTATGTTGAATGGACACTGGTTGCTTGGTTGGGTTGATTTCGTGAGAGTGTAGTTACATGCTCCCATGAAGTGGATCACTTGTTTATCATAAGTAGTATAATGCGGATCCCCGGACGCTGAACACTCACATACGGCTGTTCAGAAAATTACAGGTACGGTTTATATAAGAAAGGCAATTGCTTAATTAAAGCAGGTACATTGTATACTGTATTGTTTCAGATTACACGTCTTACAGTCTCCTATGTTTTACAGAGTTCGCATGAGATAATTCTCGACTAATTATAAGCTCAACGTTTTCTTAGCATGTCGGTTATATCCATATATAGGTATTTTTTTTATCTAATATCCAATACAGATTTTCATTACACAAAAGCATACCTTCGCAACTCTCCATAGGGTCCCCGAAGTATCCTCTCTTACATAAGCATTTCTTCCCCTTTTTTTCGGCATTCTGTCCACATGTATTCGGATCTTTACATTTACCTAAAGATGGAACAAAAGCGTTATTTGTGTGATCAAGGATTATTATATGAAGGCCTTTAAGATCACAAAAACATTTTATTTTTCTTATTTTGTTTCCATCATGGCGATAACGCTCATTAACCAGACTTACTCCATCGTCCATGCGTATAAAAGTATTGATAACACGGTAATAAATGGTGGAATAACGACTAGAATAATGTTTAATCTTGATGTTTTATTAGATTCTCACCTGATTTTGTTAGTCTGAACAATCCACGGCATCCTTTCTTTACCCACAACTTTCGATTTCTTAATCCAAAGCTTTTTCTCGGGATACATCTTGCGTTCGAGTATTCTTTCACTAGAGATACTTCCGAAAAACGTTCTTCAAGACGACATCTTTGGAATCGTTTATTCTTACTTTTACATTCAACTGTTTTTACACAATTCGCTGATAATTCTGTTAAAAAATATAAATATATATATATAAGAATTCAAAATGAATATTGAGTTGAAATTATATTAAACCCCACAACAGATATTACAAAGCTCATATATCTATCTATATTAGCGATTATATTTCATGACAATTCATATCATTAAGTTATGAACATGTAATAGATATTCCAAAATGAAACAATCTGCATTGGAATGTGTATTTCAATTAATTAACCGTTAAATATTGTCATGGAATGTATGAATAAACGTGTTACCTGTACATTTTCCGTTTTCGTCAAGTCTGAATCCTGTCCGACACACACATTTCCCTTTTACATTTTCCTCATTCTTTCCGCATCCTTTTTCTATTGATTCCTCACATGCTGTAGATAAAAAGTAAAGGATTTGTATCACACCGTCAAATATTCAAGTAGCGTATCATACAGTTTAGCAATGAAATGTCTTTGTGCAAATTAAACAAATATGGAATACATCCGTGAAATGAACATCCTAAACTGTTATTTGTAAATGTTTTGCTGAAAACATCCCCGTACAAAATGATATTTTTGTTAATTAGACAAAGAAAATCTGCTAAAGAGAAATTTTAACATTATAAAATATATACATTTATATATATGATATTGCCATGCAATTCCTCCTACAATTTCATAAACTCGTAACTTTAACGCTCTTAGCTCACATATTACTCGAATGACGTGATATAAGATATCAAGTGATTAAACTACATCAACAAATCTTTCATTTTTCCCAACCTCTCTCTTTAGAAATCCTGGGATTAGCCTAAACATACCAAAGCTATTCAACGACTATTTAACAGTATATTAGATTCAATGATGTTATGGTATGGTATAGGAAATGGCTTCCGAGGTCATCAATATCCATTTCGACATATATCACTTACCTTTGCTGCTAACTACAAATTGTCCACGACATCCTTTTTTGACCCACATGTTGCCTTTACCATCCACACCAAAACTCTTTCCGATAGTACAGCTACTCTTGGAATACTTCTTCTTCAGCTTCACTGAATGAATGTGGAATTTGCTTGTCTCGCATGAATCTGGTTTGTAGTTTTTACTAGAACACGTAATGGTCTCCTCTTGACATCCTGTGTGAAGAAATTGAATGACAAAATAAGCATTTCTACCAGGGACGTGTTAATATAACGCTAAACAATACCGAACCAGGAACATGTACATTGTCTATTTGATTTATATCCTTGGCCAACGGCAGGAATGACATCGGAGTGGACAATGATTGTGACGTAACAAAAGGAATTACTTAGCGAACATGTATGTCAACCTTGTGAAAGTAAACTAATTATGTTCGGCTATAAAAAATATGCAAACACGTCTGCTACAGGTACCTGTACATTTTCCTTTTTTGTCAAGTTGAAATCCTTCTTGACAAACACATTTCCCTTTCACTCTTTCCTCATTCTTTCTACAGCCTTCTTCTGTGGATTCTGAAAACGAAAAGTACAAAATACACTTTGTAATAGTTTTTATATAACCAATCATCGGAATTTCAGGTTTGTAAATGCATTTTTAACTAAATACGATTTAATGTGTGTAATAGTCATGACCTCATGCGTCCAGATGTGGGTGGATTTTTAGAACGAGAACAGGTAGTTGTAACTTCTCTTACTGGCCAATACGTCGGTAAGTATTTAGATTACAGCTGTATCCTATTTCAAACAAGCAGGAGGCTTAATTCTAGGGGTTACATTTCAAATAGAATTCCAATGCTCCATCATAGACAAGTGTATTTATCAACGATATGTTCCTCATCCCACGCCATGAAGAATCGCCTCGTTTATTTTTATTTAAAGCATGGTCTCCTATTAACATTGTTCTGAAAACATAAACATGTCCGTTTATTTTGGTGCTTACATCAAATCTAAATCTAAATAATTTTACCAATTAGTTTGAAACATAATAATGTCCAGTTTGACTGACATAGGGACTGAAAATGTTTTCTTCGTTTGGAAATACAGGAAAGAGACATGACGATGATTGAGACGATAGCATAAATGGTTGTGCCAATATATTCGCCAAAAACAACTCTGCAACACCAGGCCGAATTGATACCTGGGCAGCGTAAGAGTATGAGTTTTGATTGTAACCTGTCCGTGTGTCTCGTTCTTGTTCTTTTGCTTGTTTTAAGGCAACACCATATCTACGTTGATATCTAAATGTACTTTAATAAAACGTTTCATATTTATCATGTTTTTCCAAAGAATTTACGTGATTTAAGAAATTTGAACATTGAATGTTTGTTTATAAATAAATAAATCATGTATATTTACTTTCACAATGTTTTCCGTTTCTCTGATAACCAGGAAGACAATCACACTGTTTCGTGCGTTCCTTTGTTACACACACTGCGTTATTTCCACAACCATCACTTTCGTTCTGAAGTGTCATCGTCGCCGACTCTGTTCCGTTTCGTTGACACATGTACTTCTTTGTACAGTCGTCCGTTACGAACACATCACCTATCTGTTAAAAATCAATGATAGTCAATACTTATCAATGCCTTAAGCATGTTTTATTTTACAGAAGATTCCATTGATAAACAAATAATTAAGAAATGATCATTAAGGAGGTAATATGAAAATGTTAAAAGATAGATTCTAATGGATCACACGTCCTTTTCAGTTAACATTTATCGGTATCGATGTAGATTTTTGATATTTACCTTGTAATATTTCTCATTAAACGAACATCCACAATCTTTGGGCTCAACACACGCTTTATCATCTAGAACGTATCCCTCTTTACATACACATGTATCAGCCACTGGTAGTTCACTGATATACTCGGGGGTATCTTTTGCGTCAAGGCAAGTCTCTTGGTACCCATCCGCCGTGTGACGGTATATCTCATTTTCCTTACATGTCATAGCTTTCAAAATAGAAAATAAATCTCTGTTTCATTACACCGTTTCATATTTTATCCGGGTACAAACATATTTCATCATCATTATTTTTATTACAAGCATGCCGGTGATAAGCATTTATATATTTCTGAATTTAAAATGCCTTCTTACTTTGCCAAGAATTCATTGAAAATTAGATAATGTTATTTTTATGAGGTCAACAAGTATTTGGAACTGGGTTCTAACATTTTTCATGTGCAACAGACACAACTCATTATAAACACTTAACACAAAAAAAACTATTCTGTTTAATGAAACCCTTCCAGCTGATTAATCAACCTCTCAGTAAAAACGCCTCATTTAAACAATTATGCCAGCATATAATCACACTACTTGAAAAACAACAAAATGATTAGCATGTATGTAACAAAACAATTTCCTAATTATTAATATAGCATATCGATCGTGTTTGGCAGCTTTCACCACTTATTTGAACATATACATGCAAATATATGGAGTAGCACTTGTTTATACTTCCCTAATAACGATGAATTTTCATTTTTTAAGAATTGTTTTAAGAAATAGTATTCCTTTACAAATATTTAAGTTTGTTTCGAAAAAAAAAGAGAGAAAGAGTTACTTCTATTAGAAAAAAACAAAGCAAGAAAATAACCACGCAGGGACATTGAAATGGCAATGTAATAAAGCTTTGCTCTTTTTTTTTCAACAAAACCTCGATTGAATACTATGTAGAAATATGTATTACGAACTTTTTTTAGAGGCTACATAGAAACCACACACGAAAGTAATAAAATAGAAATATTTTGGAAAAGATACAGAGACCAGGGATCGAATTCTCATCAAAATGTTTCCTCGCCAAAATCTTACACTTTTGAACAATTTGAATTTCATCCCTTAGATAGGAACTTGGCATACGTGTATCTTGCGTATCATATGCATTTGTCAATACATTATGCCATGGAATCTATATACTCATTATATAATTCAAAGCCTATTATAATAAACAAAACAACACAAATACATGAATAGTATTTTCTTATATGTTTGCGAAGCAGACGACATTTTTACATGACCACATAACTTGAATATTATGATATATTATATCAAAAGGAAGAATACTAGGACAATGACGTCTTTTGGACGACATTGGTTCCATTGGTGTTGTATGCATAAGGGCATATGTTATTTAGGTCTCCGCAGTATATTACGCTTCACATTAAGACGTTACAGTTATACTCTTGACATTTGGCATTGCCAACCTTGCACATTTTTTATATCCATTGTCTTACTTTAAATGTTCATATCGGATTAATTCCAAATACAATAATGAAAATCGAAATACTTACGACATAAACTTGGGGTTCTCCAGTTCGGCTGGAAACCGATCTCCACCAAATATGAAGCAAACTCCTCGATAGATGAGCATTCAGCTGTCTTCGGGTTTGGATTTGTTCGCATGTAAGCACACACATCAGTGGTACAAGAACTATGTACTTCCCGAGCTAGCAATTGAAGTTGTGGATCGTTCTTTACAATACGTTGAAACGGGCCGTCATCTTGCAATAAGATTCCACAAAATTCAGGAGAACTTGCGATCAGTAGCATATCTTCATTACATTTGTCGAACGGGTGCTTTTCAGGTTTACAACTGGAAAAGTACATCATGAGCACTGTAGTATTTTCTCGGATTGATTTGTTCTTACTTTAAAACGTTGGGCAGAATAACTTGATTATATATTAAAAAAAAAGATCAAACAACAAACACACAAACAAATAAACAAAAACACAAGGAAAGATAGTTTTTTGAATATTGATTACATGTATATATTATTAAAATACCACATTAATGTGACCAAGAACTCACCTCCTCATTCTCATGAATCAACATTACATTAATTATTCCCGCGACAGTACAGCGGGAATTGTTTGTCTCAAATGACACCGTAAGGTGGTCGTGTTTGGAGTTCTCGAGGTACTTGTTTGGTAATGGTCACGTAATGGTGTAGGGTCAAATTCTAGCTTCCTTTGAAGCAGTGTGTGTTGTATAATAAATCTTCAAGTTATAAGCATTTTACTTTAATAATAACCTAGAAATAGATAAACATATGCGGTCCACTGTGAACGATACATGAGCGGCTATGCTTTCTCAATTGGGCGTTTTAATATCCGACAAGCTTGGGGCATTCGAGGGAAAAGTTAAAGCAATTGCAAATCTCCAACGCTCAACGTTTGTAAATTCGCCTGACATCATAGGTGACGAAAAGGACAAATTCGCAATAAAGAGTTGCGAAGAGCAATGCAAGTTTAACGAGAAGGTTGTGTCCGAATTACAGTCGACAGAGGAAAGTTCTGCCTACGATACGCAGGCCTCCCTCAAAGGAGAAGGTATGGATTTACTCTATCATTGCCAGAAGTTGATACACACTGATACTTCAGAGACCAACCAACCAATTGTTTTCCTATAGACTTTAGTGTTAACGTTTTGGAGAATTTCATTCAAATTCTTTAATTCAGTATGACAATTATGGTTTATAACAAAAGTTTAGGGTCTGATATAACACCTAATCAAAAAAAAAAAAAGGTTGGGTCCTTCAGCTCAAATTTTCTCCAGGGTAGCCATTTTGAAATGGGTGAATTTCGAATTACGAAATTAATATCAACATTTCTTATTGATAGTTATCTATCAGGCTACAAATCTATTTTCTCGCTTCATAACATACTGGCCAATCAGTGGCTGCCTGACATTTTATCCTTGGCTCAACATTCTATACACAGGGGCTGTTTCAAAAATCTATTTTTTCAATTGGTTGGTTGTTCCCTATAAAAGCAGGTTGGAAAGTCGCGGAAGAATGTGTCCATCAACTGCGTCTCAAACTCTGGCGACGAAAAACGGATGGAACGAGCTCGGTCTTAAGCAGACCTAAACAATAAGACCGCAAAGTTGACCGAGTCCCGCTACTCGCAGTATCAACAGGAATACTTTAGGTATTCCACAGAAGCTATCAGACCGTCGGACGAAGTCGCGCCATCAAGAAAGGTCAGACCTGATGTGTGCTATGGTTGTGGTTGTGCCGGAAACTGGAGTTCAGAGTGCCCAGCTTTGTCATCGACAGAACCGAGTAGCGGTCAAAAGATAAGTACACGTTTCATAGCAGCAGTAAACCGCATGCTCACCTGTGGATTGTTTTAAGCGTTGGAAGAGTAAAGGGGTATCTGGCTGTTATAATATCTGTTATAGTCGATGGCTACAAGTTAGCATTTGACGTTCGATTTAAAATCTGCCTATAATGTTGTAGAAGTATTTAAAGAAAAAAGATTTTCCTGGATTTCGAGGTAAAAATGGGCGGATTAAACCGATCGTTTGTCTCCAGCGTCTCACCATTAGGTATTTCTACCGCTGGATATATTCTTACGACAGGTCGTCAAGCATCTGCACGAAGAAAGGCCAGCGACTAATAATGTACTTAAATGACAGTAGTGGTGTCCACGATAGTACTGACTGGTCTAGCTAAGCTGTTCTTAATTTAAAGGAATCTTCGACAGACTTTTTTGAAGGAGAAGTGTCATTGGGTCCGTCTAAGTTCATCACATGACACGTTTACATATTGGCAATGCGAGTGAGCAGCATGGTTAAGTTTGACAGAATGATGTTTTTGATAAAGCAAACAATGGCCCTGGTAAGTGATAGAAGTCAGGTATTGTTCTCTGCAAAATACATTGCCTGCAGTACAGGGTTCGTTATTTCAATGCAGGGTGTTATAGGAACATTGATCCGATTACACACAGATGAATTGAATGTGTGTTTGTTAAAGAGGATAAGTTGGACCTGTTATATTACTTATGGACAAGAGAAGCATAAGTACTATTGTTTGGGTTGGTAGTGGTAAGTCTCATTTGCAGACGGACGGCTGCTTTGAAAAAACGAATGTGCTCAGACAATATTACGCTCGAAACACAGTGGTTACCGCAGGACGAACACACAACCACCGATTTTCTTAGTAGATGTTCAGATTGTAATGATTGTTAAGTCAGTGCATATGTTTTGAGTTCAATGAATGCAAATATGGCCCTTCCGAAGTTGATCGTTTTGCTTCAGATTGTAATGTGAAAAGTACACGTTTTAATTTCCGATGGTGGCACTTCACTTCACAGATTAACACAGGACATGGCTGATAGACTTTTGGACAGTAAAAACGTCTGTACTAACAGGAAACACTTCAAAGTTTTGTCATAAATGGAGACAGTTTTGTCCATCGCACGAATGTTCTGCTTTACCAGTGAAGCTGGTGCATGTTGCAATGTCTTTGAATGATTTGCAGGATGCACACTTTTCTGATAAGGTGATATCGTCTGTTGTTTACGCAATCAAGTGGGTGCATGATATCAACGGTCTCATCGATACAACAACTAACAGTTTTGTTCAGATTTGCTGGAATGTTCGAAAAGGACAGCACTCAAGCCATTTTGTAAGAAGGAGCCGTATTTGTACTTGTATTGTTATTTGGGAATGGAGGGAAAGAAGACCGACAAAAATGCTGCATGTTACATTTTTTACGTAGAAAATCTTTGTGTGCACACATAAATGTTAGTATCAACAATTAATTCGTATACATATTTTACTTTCTGAAATATGCTACAGTTATTCTTTAGTTTTCAATACTTTTAACATAGTGCAGAAGATGTATTTTTCATTACTTACTCATTCTCAGAATCCGAATCCTGAACAACGTAGCTGTCTCCGATCAATGCGTCCCGAAACTTTTCGTCGGACACATCTGTTCCGTTCTTTGTTTTATAGTCATCCTTTTTACCATTACAATCCCCACAAAGTCCTTCCATCTCATCGGCGTATGAATTCGGTACTATGGTGCGTACGTTACTTATTCCGTCCCACTTCACAACGACATTACATCGCGTTGTCAGTATGACGTATCGACCACTGAGACTGACAGATATTTCCTCATCGGCGTAAGGTATTCGAATAAGCTCGTCATCTATCTGTAAATCATAATACATTAAGAATATACAGACAGACGAAGGGTACAAAAATAAACTTCTATTGGCAACATCCACAACTATTATGAGGGGTTAGAGAATCCAAAAGTTCGGAAACCGATAAAGCGTTCACTTTTGTATTTTGGATAGATTGCATCAGAGGTCAAGTATTTAAACGATTTCACGAGTACTTTTCAATATAGAAGCTTATTTTGAGAATCCTATAACGAACAACATTCCTAATTTACCTAGGATTTAATCAACCACAATTTCCTCTTGTGATTGCTATACCTAAGATGTTGTTTAATTAAAACTATATAAGTTTCATCGTCACCGCAGTATTGGCACAGGTGTAATAACGTACTTGACGTCTATATGAATAAACATGATAGTTTTAAGACGGAAAACGTATTTCAGTATGTTTAAATATTACTCAGCAAAACACCCCTCATTGGGCCTTATCAAAATCAGAATGCGAAACTCAGGCTTTTAGCTCTACTTGTATTGCAAATATTAACATTAGAACCGCTGCGCTTCGATGAAGCGTGGCATTGTTTCATATTTCCCGATTGAGACACAATTAGGCTTCACTCAATACCCGTCACAGGTGTTGTTTCAAGGTTGACTAGCCTGACCTCGTGTTCTAATCGCTCAGGTAAGACCGGTTTTCAGAAGTATTTTTTGGTATACTTTAACAGGAACCGGACACAAAATCGGTCCGGTGTTCGGAATTCAGAAGGATCGGTATATGGAAGTTTTTGAATACTATGATAAAGAAGGACCGATTCCGTCACAATGACAATTCGTTCGGTATTCAGACATGTTCAGTTTTTAAAAGGTTCGGTTTTCGGAAGTTGCACTGTATTATAATATTTATATTATGTTAATTTATCGATCATTTTTACATTTGAATGACAAAGCAATTGTATTAACTATTGGTCTATCAGATATTTCTCGATACCAAAGTCAAACAGCATTCCATACGATTGAGTATATATAAGATATACGATAATGGCGAGCCTCTGTCTTAGGACCCCGTCAGCAACGTATGTTTACCACGATATCCCTACCCATCGAATCGCAGGTACTGAATCCGATCAAATGATTGAGTTTTTCTTTTACATCCGCACGATTTACAGTCACGTCATCAGTTTAAATCATGATCTATATATAGTAAAACAAAACCGAATTGTTTTTTATAAATTTTGAACTGGTAAATATGAGGGATACTTTCACAGACATAGTTTACATCTATCGGCATTAATACTATCAATATAAAATATAAAAATGAGAAAATTGTAGACTAACTATCTTTAAATATGAATTATGTTGTGGCAATACATTGTTATTTATTAACTATCTTTAAATATGAATTATGTTGTGGCAATACATTGTTATTTATTATAGTTACTAACCTTAACATCTTTTCCAGGTAGAAGTTCTATACGTTTACCAAGAATTTCAACAAGAACCTCTCTTGTGAAGGATACGTGTGTTTTCCCATTACGATGCTCATTCTTCACCTCTATGTTGAATGGACACTGGTTGCTTGGTTGGGTTGATTTCGTGAGAGTGTAGTTACATGCTCCCATGAAGTGGATCACTTGTTTATCATAAGTAGTATAATGCGGATCCCCGGACGCTGAACACTCACATACGGCTGTTCAGAAAATTACAGGTACGGTTTATATAAGAAAGGCAATTGCTTAATTAAAGCAGGTATACTGTATTGTTTCAGATTACACGCCTTACAGTCTCCTATGTTTTACAGAGTTCGCATGAGATAATTCTCGACTAATATAAGCTCAACGTTTTCTTAGCATGTCGGTTATATCCATATATAGGTATATTTTTTTTTATCTAATATCCAATACAGATTTTCATTACACAAAATCATACCTTCGCAACTCTCCATAGGGTCCCCGAAGTATCCTCTCTTACATAAGCATTTCTTCCCCTTTTTTTCGGCATTCTGTCCACATGTATTCGGATCTTTACATTTACCTAAAGATGGAACAAAAGCGTTATTTGTGTGATCAAGGATTATTATATGAAGGCCTTTACGATCACAAAAACATTTTATTGTTCTTATTTTGTTTCCATCATGGCGATAACGCTCATTAACCAGATTTACTCCATCGTCCATGCGTATAAAAGTATTGATAACACGGTAATAAATGGTGGAATAACGACTAGAATAATGTTTAATCTTGATGTTTTATTAGATTCCTACCTGATTTTGTTAGTCTGAACAATCCACGGCATCCTTTCTTTACCCACAACTTTCGATTTCTTAATCCAAAGCTTTTTCTCGGAATACATCTTGCGTTCGAGTATTCTTTCACTAGAGATACTTCCGAAAAACGTTCTTCAAGACGACATCTTTGGAATCGATTATTCTTACTTTTACATTCAACTGTTTTTACACAATTCGCTGATAATTCTGTTAAAAAATATAAATATATATATAAGAATTCAAAATGAATATTGAGTTGAAATTATATTAAACCCCACAACAGATATTACAAAGCTCATATATCTATCTATATTAGCGATTATATTTAAGAAATAATTAACGATGATTCGTGTATTATTGCAGGATATACAACGAGGACGAGGATATTTTGCAATTAAATTAATAACGAAGGCCGCAGGCCTGAGTTATTAATTAAAATTGCAAAATATCCGAGTCCGAGTTGTATATCCTGCAACAATACACGAGTCAAAGTTGATTATTTCTATTCTACCATGTACTGTTTAGTTCTGAGATCGACCTCTTTCTAATAGAAAAACAGCAAAGAAACCCCGGGAAAACCTTGTAATTTATTTCTTGAGTATTGCATTATTTGTTGATGAAATATACAGGCAATACAGTATTACGATCAAGAGCATCTATCATATGGCATTGATTTTGAAAATTAAAAAAAAAAAGGATAAAAAAAAAAAGAAAAAAAGTTGGGGCCTCCGTAGGATTCGAACTCGCGTCGTGATAAAAATATATTGAAAGACTAACCCATTTAGCCCACTCGGCTATAGTAACCTTTCATGAAACGGGTGAATATTAGATATTTGAAATTGTAACAGCCGTGACTCACGAGCGTGTATTATTGGCACGAGCGTGGGTTATTGGAAAATAATATATGGTTTTTAACCAATCAAAACTGGCGTTACATAGCAAACATGGTAGAATTCATGACAATTCATATCATTAAGTTATGAACATGTAATAGATATTCCAAAATGAAACAATCTGCATTGGAATGTTTATTTCAATTAATTAAACGTTAAATATTGTCATGGAATGTATGAATAAACGTGTTACCTGTACATTTTCCGTTTTCGTCAAGTCTGAATCCTGTCCGACACACACATTTCCCTTTTACATTTTCCTCATTCTTTCCGCATCCTTTTTCTATTGATTCCTTACATGCTGTAGATAAAAAGTAAAGGATTTGTATCACACCGTCAAATATTCAAGTAGCGTATCATACAGTTTAGCAATGAAATGTCTTTGTGCTAATTAAACAAATATGGAATATATCCGTGAAATGAACATCCTAAACTGTTATTTGTAAATGTTTTGTCTGAAAACATCCCCGTACAAAATGATATTTTTGTTAATTAGACAAAGAAAATCTGCTTAAGAGAAATTTTAACATTATAAAATATATACATTTATATATATGATATTGCCATGCAATTCCTCCTACAATTTCATAAACTCGTAACTTTAACGCTCTTAGCTCACATATTACTCGAATGACGTGATATAAGATATCAAGTGATTAAACTACATCAACAAATCTTTCATTTTTCACAACCTCTCTCTTTAGAAATCCTGGGATTAGCCTAAACATACCAAAGCTATTCAACGACTATTTAACAGTATATTAGATTCAATGATGTTATGGTATGGTATAGGAAATGGCTTCCGAGGTCATCAATATCCATTTCGACATATATCACTTACCTTTGCTGCTAACTACAAATTGTCCACGACATCCTTTTTTGACCCACATGTTGCCTTCACCATCCACACCAAAACTCTTTCCGATAGTACAGCTACTCTTGGAATACTTCTTCTTCAGCTTCACTGAATGAATGTGGAATTTGCTTGTCTCGCATGAATCTGGTTTGTAGTTTTTACTAGAACACGTAAGGGTCTCCTCTTGACAATCTGTCAAATGGAATTGAATGACAACCTAATCATTTCTACTGGGAATGTATTAAAAGCGTCAAAAAATACCAAAGCAATCCAGGATTTGTCAATTTTACGTCAAACAATACCAAACCAATCCATGAACGTGTTAATAAAACGTCAAACAATACAAAGCCAATCCAGGCACGTATTGATATAATGTTCCCTGATTGGTTTTGTATTGTGTGACGTTATATTAACACGTTCCTGGATTGATTAGGCATTGACGTTATATTTATATATTCCTGGATTTGTTTGGTAATAATGTTTGAGGACTAACAAAATCCTTTAGTCTCCTGTGGTCATAATGTTTGGGGACTAACACAACCCGTTAGTCGTTTGTGGTAATAGTGTTTGGGCACTAACACAACCCGTTAGTCGTTTGTGGTAATAGTGTCTGGGGACTAACACAACCCTTTAGTCGCCTGTGGTAATAGTGTCTGGGGACTAACACAACCCGTAAGTCGTTTGTGGTAATAGTATTTGAGCACTAACACAACCCTTTAGTCGCCTGTGGTAATAGTGTTTGGGGACTAACACAACCCGTTAGTCGCCTGTGGTAATAGTGTTTGGGGACTAACACAACCCGTTAGTCGCCTGTGGTAATAGTGTTTGGGGACTAACACAACCCTTTAATCGTTTGTGGTAATAGTGTTTGGGGACTAACACAACCCTGTAGTCGTCTGTGGTAATAGTGTTTGAGAACTAACACAACCCTGTAGTCGTCTGTGGTAATAGTGTTTGAGAACTAACACAACCCTGTAGTCGTCTGTGGTAATAGTGTTTGGGGACTTATAGTGTTCTGCGACTAATACAAACTTTCAGCCTCATCTTGTAATAGTGCTTTGCGACTTATAAACACCTTCAATATATGTTCGAGTTTAGTAACTTTCATCTGCATGCCTTATTATTTGAGATTCAATACAATCAATACATTTAAAAAGACGCCACCAACAGATTTGTATTCTGTTAGTTGAGTCGACAGCCAGTAATTATTATCAATATTAGGTGTTTACCACTACTTCCTATCCTTTTGATACACCTATCCTTTTGTCAGCATCTCAAGCAGACATAAGTTAACACAGATGGTGTTTTGTCCTCAAAAAGCAATTTAAAATCTGCTGTCATGTCATGAGAGGAATAGATGCTATTTTATATACAATGACATGATATACTTTGTTAATTGAAGAGTGTTGCGAATACTTTCGTCGACTAAATCTGATAACATATGTTTTCCATCACACATTGACGTAAAATATGTCAATGCCTTTTCCTTTATTATAAAAGCCATGACCTATGTGTACCTCAGTTTCAGTACATGTTTTCTGTGTAGATATCTTGCCGTTGGAAACGTTTTCATGCGTTTTTGAGTTGGAATGCAAATATTTACTTTGATTTGTCTTTAATTTTTAATCGCATAAACCGGAAATGAAAGAGAAAGTGTATTCCTTTTGCAAAAGGTATTATCGAAATCAATTTGTCCCTCTCTTAATTATATTTGTTTTCTACTCTGAGATGCGCCGATGCTTGTGACTAAAAGGCTAACCAGTGCCCTCGCCAAATGGTTTTGAAGGTGAAAATCGTCACATCCTAGACAAGTCAAGATCACCGGTTAAGCCACATTCTCTAGTGAGAACCCGGATGTTGATCACGGAATATCAACAAGTCTGACTCTATATCACAAACAGATTTTAAAATACTTTCCCGTGGTCTTTCTCAGCCTGCGTTTCTCGAAAACTTGCGATATTTGGGTTTTGTCACTAGTCGAGGAAATCGTGATAATGTGCCCTTGGATACCTAATCAACTGGGACATGAAAACACCGTAGGTTAGGAATCACTTATGTTACATGTACTGACTTCAAAGGGGAATTAACTATAGGGGAATTGAAAGTATTACGTGCATTAACAAGCTAGCTTAAATGACTAAATACATTTACATATTCGGAGATGAAGACCATAAAGAGGTTTTATATCATGACGTAATCTCGAGTGCGAGATATGTACAAAGATAGGGTGAAATTTATATAAATACGAAGACCTAAAAGCGAGAATGGTATGAGTGTAATTTTGAGAGTGTAAACAAACGGAAAAAATGATGTATGTATATCTATGCTATATGAGCTGTTGATATGCTCCTGTATTTAAATATAAAACATTACCTAAGCTAAAACCGCAATAATACCTTAACCATGAAATGTGTTTACCCTTAAAAACTCAGACTAAACGTAAGCTTCTCGTACTTGTTTTAAGTCTGTAAGAATTTTTCTATTAGAATTAGAAGCAAATCAAAATGCAACTGGAAATGTACAATGTCAATCAAAGTATCACAATCTCACCCGGTGTCCGGGAAAAACATTCCCACCAATAATTTAACTACCTCGCCTGTTGTCTGGGAACACAAATCATTCCGACCAATAATACGTATCACCACCTCACTCTGTGTCCGGTAACACAAATCAGTCCTACCAAAAATACTTATGGCAACCTCACACGGTGTTCGGGAACACAAATCATTCCAATCGACAATATAACCACCTCACTCTGTATCCAGGAACACAAATCATTCACACCGACAAATCATTCCCACCGACAATATCACCACCTCACTCGCTTTACGGGAACACAAATCTTTCCCACTAATAGTACGTATCACAACCTCACTCGGTGTCCAGGAACACAAATCATTCCAACCGACAATATAACCACCTCACTCTGTGTCCGGGAACACAAATCATTCACACCGACAAATCACTCGCTGTCAGCGACTACAAATCATTCCCACTAATAGTACGTATCACAATCTCACCTGTTGTCATTCCCACCGACAATATTACCACCACACTCTTTGTCTGGGAACACAAACCATTCCCACCGACAATATTACCACCACACTCTTTGTCTGGGAACACATTTTTTCCCAACGATAATATCGCCATCTCACTCTGTGTCCGGGAACACAAACCATTCCATCAAAAATAACACCACGATCCCGAAGTTCGTTGTAATACGACATTGGCTTTTGACATTAAATCAATTAAAATCTTTACAACGGAATAAAATAGGTAAGCATATTCGCAATTATCATGTTTAAAATGCTGGTCACATGGGCCGCAAATAAAGACGACGTTATCCGAATGTGTACCTGAATGAATCGACTGACATCAGACCCTACCGTAACAAATGATCACATCATAATTCACATGTAAATAATATAGTATAGTTTGAAAAAATTAACAATGGCAAGTTTAACGGTTTTGAATAAATATAAAAGGATTAGATTTTAGATCATTCTTTTTTGTCTGAGTATTTGTTATGACTATATTAGGACCTGAAAAAACTATATATATATATATATATCATAACACTTTTACGAGGTGAAACGCTGTTGTAGAAAAATATATAGTCTAGTCTTCATTACTGGATGGTTCAAGCAAAAATAAAATTATTATAAAAAAATTATGCAAACATAAAGAGCGACTTATAGCTTAAGCTTTGCAGACATTGGCCAATTACAAGTCCGGAAAATTGAATACCAAAGCAACTATGCTGTCCCTGCCAGTTTTGAAGATTACGATATTCCATCATGAATTCTACTGACAATCAAACCGTTTGTACTAGCGTCAACAATGTAGGCTATTCTGAGGCATTCTCTCCAGTTTTTTTTTGTTTTTTTGCCATTCTTTTTCAACAGGAAATCGAAACATTCAGATACCAATCAGATGCCATTTTCAATCTGATGCCATTTTGTCAAAAAAGAAAACGGAAATCACCATTCTGTTTGTTGTGACGCAATACACCAACATAACAATTTTGAACAAAATTGGTTGATATCTGGATTTCGACCAAACAGATGCCTCCCTTATGGACTTAAATGCGTACGCGCGGTTCTATTGGAAATTGTATCTGGGGTTGCATTGAGGAGCCATTTTTATACTAGTGTATATATATAAATATACTTCATTAAAGTGGCTCTTGATGCAAGGTGGCGTTTTTTGGTCCCCTCACCTACAATAGTTATACAAATTTAATATTATTTTGTATTGCTTTAGATAAATACTAAGCAAATGCAAGTTGTATTCAATGTAAGATGCTTATTACATGATTGTAACATGTATGTTATATTTTATGTCGTTTCAATAAAACGGCCCTTTTCAATCAAAACTTAAAGTATTACTTATTTTTTACTATTGTACTATTATATAGCTTGCTGCTGGTCTGTCTGAGGAAACCATTCAACATAAATAAAATTATGCTATAGTACTTTTACTTGGCGTTCCTCAGTTCCGGTGCTAACTTTACCTTTATTTGATGGTCGACATGTATGAAGCTGTAAACATCGTGTATACAGGAATATCACTTACCTTTCTTAGCTCTAGCTGGAGAGTTTAAATAAAACACACAAATATGCAAGACGAGGACCGTTAGTCGGACCATCTTGAACCGGTCGGTTGCTCCTGGTTAAGAACTTGGAGGCTGTCTTTACTTATATAGGAAAATGTAACCGCTACGTCAGCACTTCTGTAGAGTATCGAACTCGTGATGGAATTACTGTATAAAGCTAGTTGAAATTCCCACCACTTAGCATCCCTGAACTCTTTTAATGGGTCCATAAAGATATCTGGCCATTTTGTGCTTTTTATGAAACAAAAAATTAATAGAGATTATGTTCTATTCAAAAAATTGATTATTAAACTAGCTTTTTCGAGTAAACTTTTAATCAATATTTGCTGTAGCCATGCACCAATCATGTCATTTACAGCGATCACGTGACATCGACATGGTCCTGTCAGCTGTTTGCATTGATGGAAAAAGTATGTGACGGTTGTTTACGGCCGTCTTTTCTATATTTACAACCCAATTGGAGCGTACTGATCGTGTTAAATTCCTTCACTGGTTCTTAAGTGACGCCTTTATCACCGTTTATCATCCCCTATTATCAAAACAAATTCGATAAAACAGTATATATCAGTGTCATACAGTACATGTTTTTAAAGCACTTCTTGCATCACTGTCGCTTTATTTCTTATAAGGGCTTGATTTTTGATAAAGTTACATTTCTCATACTCAATTCACCAAAATCACTTTACATGTTTATTTTTGTCAGCAAACATGTCATCTTTTCCTCCTCAACACGTTTTATAATCATAACATTAAAGACAACATGATACCCCTCAGATCAATTACATATATATGTATATTAATTGCTTCAAATAGAAAATTGTTTTGCATTTAATGTACATTTACTGTACAAGTTTATATAGTATTGAATTTATATTTCATTGAACGTTCAAGTTTATATTTAATTGATTTCATTTGTATATATTGTATTGAATTTGCAAGTTGATATTTAATGGAATGTGTACGTTTATTTAAGGGTTGAATGTTGTTTTGGTCCATTTCATTGGGTGATGAATTGAGTTGCGCTTGAACTGCGAAGCAGTAGTCATGTTGAATTTGTCTCAAGAGCAACTCAATTCATAGCAGTTGATTAGATTTGTGTCAAAAGCAACTGCATTCATCACCCCCTGAAATTGGCCAAACCAACGTTCAATCCTTACAATTTGTATTTATTCCGTATTCATTATCATACATATCATAACATATTTTATTTTAAAAGAGAACATAGCCAGTATAATTCAAAGCATAATGAAAATACAGCTCAATGCGTCATAACATTATGAAGTCATCATGAATAAGTTGGACACAACAATATAAAATGAGTTTTATGTACACCTTCATTACTATCACATATCTTCCATTGCCTTTCTGATCTAGAGAAACCATGGTTCATTGTATCTACCGGTCACTAAACTCAGCCTATATTTAGTTTAAATATGGTATCCTTATATTTCAGTTACCACACAGTCTTTAGTTACTATATTATGCAAGTCTAATGGTCTGGTTAAAAGCATAAACAAAAATACAATAAAACAATACTAAAAATAGGATGATTCAATAGAAATAGTAATTTTGTCATTGAACTTAAAAATTATTATAAAAAGGCTCCGCAAAAAAAATTAATAAATAATGACTAGACGTACTGTGTTCATTGGTTCTCTCCCGTTTCTATTTGAACTGTACAGCCATCTTTACGAAATATGTTACCGAATCGTTTGATGGCCTTGAGCTCTATAACTGATTAAAAGGTGAAGCTTCCTTTATTTAATGTTCAGTGAACGTTTTTTTATCAATTGATCTTCCTTATTGATATGATTTTTAATGGAGGCATTATTTCGGCCGTCTGACACAAAGGTATTTGACACCAATGTAGAATCGGGCCGTTTAAACTATGATGATGTATATATTTTGATTGTAAATGGGCATAGTTAAAACATTACGAGCTTACTTTTAACATATAAAAAATCAAGCATCACTCAGGAGCGGGGATTGGGGATATTTTTTCCGGTGTTTTTGTTGAGATTCTCATAATCTTAATGTACATGAGGCCTATCATGTAGATCTAAAGAGCTGTTCGATACACTTCCTCCACAACCCTCATAATCTCACATGTATGTTATTTCTTACCCGGACCTACTCCTGCTAAATAGGCCTATTGAGATTGTTTCCCATATAAGCAAAATGTACACATGGGCTAGGCCTAAAAGATCGGGCAGAAGCAGGCGGCTTGAGCACTGATTTTTCATACGCGCAGATTGGTGTTAATCTGGTTAAATTCATGGACAAAAGAAACAAATTAAATTTGGTAATTCATTGAGTCCAACTTAAGTCAAAAACTGTGATGTTGTATTCATGTTATATTGTAATGTGCATGCTACATGTATATTGTATTGAATGTACATGTTTATATTGTATTGAATATATAGAGGTTACACAACGAGTGGTTGTTTGATATGGACTTTATTTCACACGAGTAAGTTTGGTTTTTTTAAGTTACAAAAGACACGAGCTAAAGCGAGAAAATCACGAGCCGCGTGACCTGTTTTTACCACAATAATATCGGCTTGAATCAAAGGGAAACGTGGCCAAGTCTTATTTCGCGTATGCAAATAAGGCGTACAGGTGACGGCCGGGACTTAGTGATTTGACGTCATTCGATTATTGATGACGTCAATAACAATTGCAGCTCTGGTCACAGTTTGAATTCTTGACCAATCAAAGGACCGGAAGGTCATATTAGACTAGTGGAATATAACATATATATATCAAACAGTCGGCACATTAATACAATGGCTTGAGAGTGGAATAACACAGCGTATTGTGGTAGAAACATGTTTATATTGTATTGAATGTACATGTTTATATTGTATTGAATGTACATGTTTATATTGTATTGAATGTACATGTTTATATTGTATTGAATGTTCATGTTTATATTGTATTGAATGTACATGTTTATATTGTATTGAATGTTCATGTTTATATTGTATTGAATGTACATGTTTATATTGTATTGAATGTACATGTTTATATTGTATTGAATGTTCATGTTTATATTGTATTGAATGTTCATGTTTATATTGTATTGAATGTTCATGTTTATATTGAATTGAAAGCAATATTTATTTAAGCATTGAACTGTTACCAAATGGTAGTATACAGTCGATATGAATACAATTTGGGTGACAGATAAATAGAATGTCGCCCGTTAGGGCGACATGAAATATTTATCTGTCACCCAAATTGTATTCATATCGACTGTATACTACCATTTGGTAACAGTTCAATGCTTATATTTACATTCATAAAGATTTTGTATTTACTGTAGATTATGACGCGTTTACATTTGCCGCTTTACTGACGTCATCTTGTTCAAATACCGGAACAGCTGAAATTTCCAGAAGGAATAATATAGTCCCTCGTGTCGTTATTAATGGTAAACACATACAATGGTTTTGCAAAAATCTGACTTTATTTTCTATTTCATATACGTTTGTAGATATCGTCAAATTATTCACAATTGCATAATTTCCGATTGTTTAAAATCCAAGCCTTTTTTCGGCGCAATGCTATACGGTTAGCATTTAGAAGTGATGCGGCTTTGAACGGGTATTGCACAGGATAGACTCGATTCCTCGGAAACACCTAAGTTTCTATCGACTGGATTTACGTTATTTTCAGAAGAATATCAGTTCTTAAATTCTAAATGAAAGTCGTCTTGACAGTAGGTGAAAACAATTCCAAGGATACCTTTGTCTTTCGTTCAAAACAAATTCAAGTCTAACCAGTCAAATCTTAGCAGACGATTTTCAACTTCACAGGGGCTTGATTTTGTAAGGTAGGCCTTTGACATCAGTGAATAACCGCAAACCTAAAATCCAATATACATACACAACCGGAAACCATGTCCATACTCCCGATTTTTTACGAGATTTTCTTTATATAAATACTGGACTTTTAATGCTAATGTTTAATGTCGTGTCTTGCATTTCATTCGGAAACGAGCCCCTGTGAGTGTGACGACCTTGACTTTGACAATTTGATAATTCCTAGATCAAGAACGGCGCTTATAGTTATTTTGTGATGACTACATTTTGTTTTAATTATAAAATATTACTCTCATTACTTGTAAAGTTGCTTTATTTTTTGTTGTTGTGGATTATAAATGCTAGCATTCGAAAGCTCTCCAGGCTGAAAGTAACTGGCGGCCATTGTTTTGACCTGCAACACCCGGGGCTGTATTCCTACTCTGACCGAATCACTGTAGTATACAGTCTCATGAATACAATTTGGTTTACTTACGACATATAGGCAAATGCAACACATAATGTAAATATATTGAATTGAATGTTCATGTTATATTGTATTGAATGTACATGTTTATATTGTATTGAATGTTCATGTTTATATTGTATTGAATGTTCATGTTTATATTGTATTGAATGTTCATGTTTATATTGTATTGAATGTTCATGTTTATATTGTATTGAATGTTCATGTTTATATTGTATTGAATGTACATGTTTATATTGTATTGAATGTTCATGTTTATATTGTATTGAATGTTCATGTTTATATTGTAATGAATGTACATGTTTATATTGTATTGAATGTACATGTTTATATTGTATTGAATGTACATGTTTATATTGTATTGAATGTTCATGTTTATATTGTATTGAATGTACATGTTTATATTGTATTGAATGTACATGTTTATATTGTATTGAAAGTAATGTTTGTATTGTATTGAATGTTCATGTTTATATTGTATTGAATGTACATGTTTATATTGTATTGAATGTTCATGTTTATATTGTATTGAATGTACATGTTTATATTGTATTTAATGTTCATGTTTATATTGTATTGAATGTACATGTTTATATTGTATTTAATGTTCATGTTTATATTGTATTGAAAGTAATGTTTATATTGTATTGAATGTTCATGTTTATATTGTATTGAATGTTCATGTTTATATTGTATTGAATGTACATGTTTATATTGTATTGAATGTTCATGTTTATATTGTATTGAATGTTCATGTTTATATTGTATTGAATGTACATGTTTATATTGTATTGAATGTACATGTTTATATTGTATTTAATGTTCATGTTTATATTGTATTGAAAGTAATGTTTATATTGTATTGAATGTTCATGTTTATATTGTATTGAATGTACATGTTTATATTGTATTGAATGTTCATGTTTATATTGTATTGAATGAACATGTTTATATTGTATTGAATGTTCATGTTTATATTGTATTGAATGTACATGTTTATATTGTATTGAATGTACATGTTTATATTGTATTGAATGTTCATGTTTATATTGTATTGAATGTTCATGTTTATATTGAATTGAAAGCAATATTTATTTAAGCATTGAACTGTTACCAAATGGTAGTATACAGTCGATATGAATACAATTTGGGTGACATAAATAGAATGTCGCCCGTTAGGGCGACATGAAATATTTATCTGTCACCCAAATTGTATTCATATCGACTGTATACTACCATTTGGTAACAGTTCAATGCTTATATTTACATTCATAAAGATTTTGTATTTACTGTAGATTATGACGCGTTTAAATTTGCCGCTTACCATATCACTGACGTCATCTTGTTCAAATACCGGAACAGCCGAAATTTCCAGAAGGAATAATATAGTCCCTCGTGTCGTTATTAATGGCAAACACATACAATGGTTTTGCAAAAATCTTACTTTATTTTCTATTTCATATACGTTTGTAGATATCGTCAAATTATTCACAATTGCATAATTTCCGATTGTTTAAAATCCAAGCCTTTTTTCGGCGCAATGCTATACGGTTAGCATTTAGAAGTGATGCGGCTTTGAACGGGTATTGCACAGGATAGACTCGATTCCTCGGAAACACCTAAGTTTCTATCGACTGGATTTACGTTATTTTCAGAAGAATATCAGTTCTTAAATTCTAAATGAAAGTCGTCTTGACAGTAGGTGAAAACAATTCCAAGGATACCTTTGTCTTTCGTTCGAAACAGATTCAAGTCTAACCAGTCAAATCTTAGCAGACGATTTTCAACTTCACAGGGGCTTGATTTTGTAAGGTAGGCCTTTGACATCAGTGAATAACCGCAAACCTAAAATCCAATATACATACACAACCGGAAACCATGTCCATACTCCCGATTTTTTACGAGATTTTCTTTATATAAATACTGGACTTTTAATGCTAATGTTTAATGTCGTGTCTTGCATTTCATTCGGAAACGAGCCCCTGTGAGTGTGACGACCTTGACTTTGACAATTTGATAATTCCTAGATCAAGAACGGCGCTTATAGTTATTTTGTGATGACTACATTTTGTTTTAATTATAAAATATTACTCTCATTACTTGTAAAGTTGCTTTATTTTTTGTTGTTGTGGATTATAAATGCTAGCATTCGAAAGCTCTCCAGGCTGAAAGTAACTGGCGGCCATTGTTTTGACCTGCAACACCCGGGGCTGTATTCCTACTCTGACCGAATCACTGTAGTATACAGTCTCATGAATACAATTTGGTTTACTTACGACATATAGGCAAATGCAACACATAATGTAAATATATTGAATTGAATGTTCATGTTATATTGTATTGAATGTACATGTTTATATTGTATTGAATGTTCATGTTTATATTGTATTGAATGTTCATGTTTATATTGTAATGAATGTACATGTTTATATTGTATTGAATGTATATGTTTATATTGTATTGAATGTTCATGTTTATATTGTATTGAATGTTCATGTTTATATTGTATTGAATGTTCATGTTTATATTGTATTGAATGTACATGTTTATATTGTATTGAATGTACATGTTTATATTGTATTTAATGTACATGTTTATATTGTATTGAAAGTAATGTTTATATTGTATTGAATGTTCATGTTTATATTGTATTGAATGTACATGTTTATATTGTATTGAATGTTCATGTTTATATTGTATTGAAAGTAATGTTTGTATTGTATTGAATGTTCATGTTTATATTGTATTGAATGTACATGTTTATATTGTATTGAATGTTCATGTTTATATTGTATTGAATGTACATGTTTATATTGTATTTAATGTTCATGTTTATATTGTATTGAATGTACATGTTTATATTGTATTGAATGTACATGTTTATATTGTATTGAATGTACATGTTTATATTGTATTGAATGTTCATGTTTATATTGTATTGAATGTTCATGTTTATATTGTATTGAATGTACATGTTTATATTGTATTGAATGTTCATGTTTATATTGTATTGAATGTTCATGTTTATATTGTATTGAATGTACATGTTTATATTGTATTGAATGTACATGTTTATATTGTATTTAATGTTCATGTTTATATTGTATTGAAAGTAATGTTTATATTGTATTGAATGTTCATGTTTATATTGTATTGAATGTACATGTTTATATTGTATTGAATGTTCATGTTTATATTGTATTGAATGAACATGTTTATATTGTATTGAATGTTCATGTTTATATTGTATTGAATGTACATGTTTATATTGTATTGAATGTACATGTTTATATTGTATTGAATGTTCATGTTTATATTGTATTGAATGTTCATGTTTATATTGAATTGAAAGCAATATTTATTTAAGCATTGAACTGTTACCAAATGGTAGTATACAGTCGATATGAATACAATTTGGGTGACATAAATAGAATGTCGCCCGTTAGGGCGACATGAAATATTTATCTGTCACCCAAATTGTATTCATATCGACTGTATACTACCATTTGGTAACAGTTCAATGCTTATATTTACATTCATAAAGATTTTGTATTTACTGTAGATTATGACGCGTTTAAATTTGCCGCTTACCATATCACTGACGTCATCTTGTTCAAATACCGGAACAGCCGAAATTTCCAGAAGGAATAATATAGTCCCTCGTGTCGTTATTAATGGCAAACACATACAATGGTTTTGCAAAAATCTTACTTTATTTTCTATTTCATATACGTTTGTAGATATCGTCAAATTATTCACAATTGCATAATTTCCGATTGTTTAAAATCCAAGCCTTTTTTCGGCGCAATGCTATACGGTTAGCATTTAGAAGTGCTGCGGCTTTGAACGGGTATTGCACAGGATAGACTCGATTCCTCGGAAACACCTAAGTTTCTATCGACTGGATTTACGTTATTTTCAGAAGAATATCAGTTCTTAAATTCTAAATGAAAGTCGTCTTGACAGTAGGTGAAAACAATTCCAAGGATACATTTGTCTTTCGTTCGAAACAGATTCAAGTCTAACCAGTCAAATCTTAGCAGACGATTTTCAACTTCACAGGGGCTCGATTTTGTAAGGTAGGCCTTTGACATCAGTGAATAACCGCAAACCTAAAATCCAATATACATACACAACCGGAAACCATGTCCATACTCCCGATTTTTTACGAGATTTTCTTTATATAAATACTGGCCTGTTAATGCTAATGTTTAATGTCGTGTCTTGCATTTCATTCGGAAACGAGCCCCTGTGAGTGTGACGACCTTGACTTTGACAATTTGATAATTCCTAGATCAAGAACGGCGCTTATAGTTATTTTGTGATGACTACATTTTGTTTTAATTATAAAATATTACTCTCATTACTTGTAAAGTTGCTTTATTTTTTGTTGTTGTGGATTATAAATGCTAGCATTCGAAAGCTCTCCAGGCTGAAAGTAACTGGCGGCCATTGTTTTGACCTGCAACACCCGGGGCTGTATTCCTACTCTGACCGAATCACTGTAGTATACAGTCTCATGAATACAATTTGGTTTACTTACGACATATAGGCAAATGCAACACATAATGTAAATATATTGAATTGAATGTTCATGTTATATTGTATTGAATGTACATGTTTATATTGTATTGAATGTTCATGTTTATATTGTATTGAATGTTCATGTTTATATTGTAATGAATGTACATGTTTATATTGTATTGAATGTATATGTTTATATTGTATTGAATGTTCATGTTTATATTGTATTGAATGTTCATGTTTATATTGTATTGAATGTTCATGTTTATATTGTATTGAATGTACATGTTTATATTGTATTGAATGTACATGTTTATATTGTATTTAATGTTCATGTTTATATTGTATTGAAAGTAATGTTTATATTGTATTGAATGTTCATGTTTATATTGTATTGAATGTACATGTTTATATTGTATTGAATGTTCATGTTTATATTGTATTGAATGTACATGTTTATATTGTATTTAATGTTCATGTTTATATTGTATTGAAAGTAATGTTTATATTGTATTGATTGTTCATGTTTATATTGTATTGAATGTACATGTTTATATTGTATTGAATGTTCATGTTTATATTGTATTGAATGTTCATGTTTATATTGTATTGAATGTACATGTTTATATTGTATTGAATGTACATGTTTATATTGTATTGAATGTTCATGTTTATATTGTATTGAATGTTCATGTTTATATTGTATTGAATGTACATGTTTATATTGTATTGAATGTTCATGTTTATATTGTATTGAATGTACATGTTTATATTGTATTTAATGTTCATGTTTATATTGTATTGAAAGTAATGTTTATATTGTATTGAATGTACATGTTTATATTGTATTGAATGTACATGTTTATTTTGTATTGAATGTACATGTTTATATTGTATTGAATGTACATGTTTATATTGTATTGAATGTACATGTTTATATTGTATTGAATGTTCATGTTTATATTGTATTGAATGTACATGTTTATATTGTATTTAATGTTCATGTTTATATTGTATTGAAAGTAATGTTTATATTGAATTGAATATACAGTACAATTTATATTGTATTGAATGTACGATATATGATATTCATCCGCATGGATTAAAAAACCGACAATGCCCGGTGAGCGATCAGCTGGTAGCGATATAAACAAACAGGATGCCGACGATAACGGAGGCATCATGGGACAGAATCAAGTCATTTACCACCCCATGGGAGAATGAACCGTGGACATTTCGTATGTGTACACAAATTTTCCAGAACCAGGATGCTAGGATGCTAGAATGTCAGCATTGCCAAGGCCGCTTCTGCACCAGATATCTGGATAAGGGGGACAATGAATACGCAGTGTTGACAAACTCAGACTCAATGTGGTTATGTGCTCCTTGTCGAGTCAAAATTGAGAAGAACCTTAACTCAGAAAAATTGGTGGAGCAGATATGTTAAGAATTAATGGGAAAATATGCGGAGAGATTCCAAAATATAGAACGGGAATTAACGGATAAATGTAACAAGGAGCAATTAAGACACAGTGTACAGGAGGAACTGACAGCAGGATATTGGCAGAGGGAACAGAAATCAGTTAATTAGCAAAAACCAAAGAAACCTGATAGTGCCCAAGACATCATTACTGAACTTGAGGATAGGAAACGAAGAGAAAAGTATCTATGTCTGTATATAAAGGAAGGACTTGAGGCAATAACAGGAAATTTAGAGAGCCAATTCAAAGAACGTATTCGGGTAAAAATTAAACTCAAGGGGGAAAATACTCTTCTAGTAGAATGTATGTCCAAAAGCCCAAATTCAAATGAAGAAAACATAGCACAGATGAATAATATCATTACACTAGCAGCAGTTCAGAAATCATACACTCACCTATTAATTGTAGGGAATCATAACTTACCGAAAATAAACTGGAACACATGGTCACCAAATGGGAGCAAAGAAAGTGAAAGTTTTATAGAATGCTTCAGAGATAATTATCTGTATCAACACGTGAGAGAGCATACGAGGTAATAATTATCTGTATCAACACGTGAGAGAGCATACAAGGTAATAATTATCTGTATCAACACGTGAGAGAGCATACAAGGTAATACTTATCTGTATCAACACGTGAGAGAGCATACAAGGTAATAATTATCTGTATCAACACGTGAGAGAGCATACAAGGTAATAATTATCTGTATCAACACGTGAGAGAGCATACAAGCAACAGGAGAGGTAATAAACCCAGTATACTGGACCTGGTTATCACAAATGAAGAGGAAATGGTGAAAAATGTGTCACACCAAAGTCCTACAGGAGGTAGCAACCATCTAGTCCTAAAGTTTGACTATTTCTGCGAAACAAAAAGGCTGATGAACACAGCATCCCGATTTAATTAAAGCAAATGCATGCTAAAAGAACTACCGACAGATTGGTATACAATACTAAAAGGAGATGTACAGAAAATGAATAATAGATTTATAGATCTTAGTGAAGTTACTAAAGACAAATTCATTCCAAATAGTGGACAGAATATACAATTTGATAGCATACCATTGAATGGCTCAATTTTGATTAAAATAACGAAAAGATACAGAGCATGGCACAGATATATGAAAACAAAAAGCGAGAAAAAAATATAAAGAGCATGCACGGATTCGAATTCAGCTGAAGTGAGAAATGCAAAAATCAATGAGGGAACATTTTTTTATCCAAATAAATGCAAAGTGCTTTCAGCTGAAGAGAGCAACATTTGAAAAGGACATTGGCGTAATGGTGGATGAAGATTTAAACTTAAGAACACATATTAAATTGAATGTTAACAAAGCCAACAGTATTGTTAGTCTTATAAGAAGAACATTCACTTATCTGGATGAAAATATGTTTTAACTTTTGTTTAAGTAGTTCGTTAGACAACACTTAAAATATGCCTCCAGCGTATGGAATCAATATATGAGTAAATATTGATCTAATTGAAAACGTCCAGAGGCGAGCTACCAAGATCATACCACGATTTAAACAAATGAAACACACAGAGCGTCTGCAGAGACTTAATCTACCAACCTTAAAGCATCGCTGCATGCAAGGAGACCTTATAAATGTGTTCAAGATTGTGAAAAAACCTTTTATGATCCAAAAGTAACTACTGTATAAGCATGTTTCATTATCTAGTTCATTCTCAAATGTGTAATGGTAGTTCAGGAAATACAGCGTCCCGGTGTCCTATAAAATTATGATCCCCATGAAATACCGACCCGGGTCAGTATTTTATGCATAAAATATTGATCCCCCCCCCCCCCCCCCCCCCCCCCCCCCCCCCCCCCCCCCCCCCTAACTGTGCTGAAACAGTTTACATCAGTACAAGATTTAAAGCATTATTAAATCATCTAATCTGTAATTCATTGTTTCCACAAGTTAGCCCAGGTAATACACAGGGTGTCATATATGTGTACCTGAGTTGGGGACCCCGGGGGCTAATTATAGTTATAACAGTACAGGTGTGAGCAGGTGACCAGAACACCTATATAGATGTGATATTTTACTGAAGAGAAATTAATTTGAAGCCTGATAAAGCTTGTAATTATCAAATACTGTAGAAGTGGAATGAATTAAGATTATACACTAATATTTTACTTTTATAAACATTTATATCTTATGTTTTGAATATACTGCATTCAAACAAAACATGAGTCTTATGAGGGTAGATGAGTGTTTTATGATATGTTTAATTATATATACAATGCAAACTTCTCCTTCATATTTTCATATTTTTAAACAAATTTTGGAAGGAGGTGTGTAAGTGAAATAAGTTTTTACCGATGGTAAGATTATAGAATTCCATCAATCATTGATTATTTCATTGATTTAATTGGTGATGCTGTGAAATTCATTCGATATTGAAGAACTGAACATCAACACCATGCTGCCAAGTAGGTGACCATATATAGGTACATTTGTTTTCTAACTGATTGGCATACATGTATCTATAATTATTGTATAGTTTCCATAGATTTAATATACATGTATAACAATAACATTAATACAATTATCATTTGCCAAAGATATAGCATCCTCCCCCCCCCCCCCCCCCCCCCCCCCAAAAAAAGGTGATTTTATTCTGTCCTTTAATGAGGAACTTGACAACATTATTGTATAATTATGTGTACAATTTAATTAAGTGAAACAAGTTTTATACCAATATAACAATTTAAATGAATCCGTGTTTTTTGATATATATATTATTACTGATGATATTTATATTGTTATCAAGGTATTTTCACCTGCTTTCAGAGCAATTAAAAGTTCTTTGTGCGAAATGAAAGGTTTTTATGGGAGTACATATTACTTAACTGGTGATGATATGTACATTATAGGGGGTAGGTCAGTATTTTATGGGAGTACATATTACTTAATTGGTGATGATATGTATATTATAGAGAGTAGGTAAGTATTTTATGGGGGTAGGTCAGTATTTTATGAGAGTAGATATTACTTAATTGGTGATGATATGTATATCATAGAGGGTAGGTCAGTATTTTATGGGGGTAGGTCAGTATTTTATGGGAGTACATATTACTCAATTGGTGATGATATGTATATTATCAGGGGTAGGTAAGTATTTTATGGGGGTAGGTCAGTATTTTATGGGGGTAGGTCAGTATTTTATGGGGGTAGGTCAGTATTTTATGGGAGTATGTATTACTTAATTGGTGATGATATGTATATTATAGGGGGTAGGTCAGTATTTTATGACAGTATGTATTACTTAAACAGTGATTATATGTATATTATCAGGGGTAGGTCAGTATTTTATGGGGGTAGGTCAGTATTTTATGGGAGTATGTATTACTTAATTCGTGATGATATGTATATCATCGGAGGTAGGTCAGTATTTTATGGGAGTACATATTACTTAATTGGTTATGATATGTATATTATAGAGAGTAAGTCAGTATTTTATGGGGGTAGGTCAGTATTTTATGAGAGTAGATATTACTTAATTGGTGATGATATATATATTATAGAGGGTAGGTCAGTATTTTATGGGGGTAGGTCAGTATTTTATGGGGGTAGGTCAGTATTTTATGGGGGTAGGTCAGTATTTTATGGGAGTATGTATTACTTAATTGGTGATGATATATATATTATAGGGGGGAGGTCAGTATTTTATGACAGTATGTATTACTTAAACAGTGATGATATGCATATTATCAGGGGTAGGTCAGTATTTTATGGCGGTAGGTCAGTATTTTCTTGGAGTATGTATTACTTAATTGGTAATGATATGTATATCATCGGGGGTAGGTCAGTATTTTATGGGAGTACATATTACTTAATTGGTTATGATATGTATATTATAGAGAGTAGGTCAGTATTTTATGGGGGTAGGTCAGTATTTGATGGGAGTAGGTCAGTATCTTATGGAAGTAGGTCAGTATCTTATGGGAGTACATATTACTTAATTGGTGATGATATGTATATTATAGAGGGTAGGTCAGTATTTTATGGAGGTAGGTCAGTATTTTATGGGGGTAGGTCAGTATTTTATGGGAGTATGTATTACTTAATTGGTGATGATATGTATATTATAGGGGGTAGGTCAGTATTTTATGGGGGTAGGTCAGTATTTTATGACAGCATGTATTACTTAAACAGTGATGATATGTATATTATCAGGGGTAGGTCAGTGTTTTATGGGAGTACATATAACTTAATTGGTGATGATATGTATTTTATCGGGGTAGGTCAGTATTTATGGGGGTAGGTCAGTATTTTATGGGAGTATGTATTACTTAATTGGTTATGATATGTATATTATCAGGGGTAGGTCAGTATTGTATGGGGGTAGGTCAGTATTTTATGGGAGTATGTATTACTTAATTGGTGATGATATGTATATCATCGGAGGGAGGTCAGTATTTTATGGGAGTACATATTACTTAATTGGTTATGATATGTATATTATAGAGAGTAAGTCAGTATTTTATGGGGGTAGGTCAGTATTTTATGAGAGTAGATATTACTTAATTGGTGATGATACATATATTATAGAGGGTAGGTCAGTATTTTATGGGGGTAGGTCAGTATTTTATGGGGGTAGGTCAGTATTTTATGGGAGTATGTATTACTTAATTGGTGATGATATGTATATTATAGGGGGAGGTCAGTATTTTATGACAGTATGTATTACTTAAACAGTGATGATATGTATATTATCAGGGGTAGGTCAGTATTTTATGGGGGTAGGTCAGTATTTTATGGGAGTATGTATTACTTAATTGGTAATGATATGTATATCATCGGGGGTTGGTCAGTATTTTATGGGAGTACATATTACTTAATTGGTTATGATATGTATATTATAGAGAGTAGGTCAGTATTTTATGGGGGTAGGTCAGTATTTTATGAGAGTAGATATTACTTAATTGGTGATGATATATATATTATAGAGGGTAGGTCAGTATTTTATGGGGGTAGGTCAGTATTTTATGGGGGTAGGTCAGTATTTGATGGGAGTAGGTCAGTATCTTATGGGAGTAGGTCAGTATCTTCTGGGAGTATGTATTACTTAATTGGTGATGATATGTATATCATCGGGGGTAGGTCAGTATTTTATGGGAGTACATATTACTTAATTGGTGATGATATGTATATTATAGAGGGTAGGTCAGTATTTTATGGAGGTAGGTCAGTATTTTATGGGGGTAGGTCAGTATCTTATGGGAGTACATATTACTTAATTGGTGATGATATGTATATTATAGAGGGTAGGTCAGTATTTTATGGAGGTAGGTCAGTATTTTATGGGGGTAGGTCAGTATTTTATGGGAGTATATATTACTTAATTGGTGATGATATGTATATTATAGAGGGTAGGTCAGTATTTTATGGGGGTAGGTCAGTATTTTATGGGGGTAGGTCAGAATTTATGGGAGTACATATTACTCAATTGGCGATGATATGTATATTATCAGGGGTAGGTCAGTATTTTATGGGGGTAGGTCAGTATTTTATGGGGGTAGGTCAGTATTTTATGGGAGTATGTATTACTTAATTGGTGATGATATGTATATTATAGGGGGTAGGTCAGTATTTTATGACAGTATGTATTACTTAAACAGTGATGATATGTATATTATCAGGGGTAGGTCAGTATTTTATGGGGGTAGGTCAGTATTTTATGGGAGTAGGTATTACTTAATTGGTGATGATATGTATATCATCGGAGGTAGGTCAGTATTTTATGGGAGTACATATTACTTAATTGGTTATGATATGTATATTATAGAGAGTAAGTCAGTATTTTATGGGGGTAGGTCAGTATTTTATGAGAGTAGATATTACTTAATTGGTGATGATATATATATTATAGAGGGTAGGTCAGTATTTTATGGGGGTAGGTCAGTATTTTATGGGGGTAGGTCAGTATTTTATGGGAGTACATATTACTTAATTGGTTATGATATGTATATTATAGAGAGTAGGTCAGTATTTTATGGGGGTAGGTCAGTATTTTATGAGAGTAGATATTACTTAATTGGTGATGATATATATATTATAGAGGGTAGGTCAGTATTTTATGGGGGTAGGTCAGTATTTTATGGGGGTAGGTCAGTATTTGATGGGAGTAGGTCAGTATCTTATGGGAGTAGGTCAGTATCTTCTGGGAGTATGTATTACTTAATTGGTGATGATATGTATATCATCGGGGGTAGGTCAGTATTTTATGGGAGTACATATTACTTAATTGGTGATGATATGTATATTATAGAGGGTAGGTCAGTATTTTATGGAGGTAGGTCAGTATTTTATGGGGGTAGGTCAGTATCTTATGGGAGTACATATTACTTAATTGGTGATGATATGTATTTATAGAGGGTAGGTCAGTATTTTTTGGAGGTAGGTCAGTACTTTATGGGGGTAGGTCAGTATTTTATGGGAGTATGTATTACTTAATTGGTGATGATATGTATATTATAGGGGGTAGGTCAGTATTTTATGGGGGTAGGTCAGTATTTTATGACAGCATGTATTACTTAAACAGTGATGATATGTATATTATCAGGGGTAGGTCAGTATTTTATGGGGGTAGGTCAGTATTTTATGGGGGTAGGTCAGTATTTGATGGGAGTAGGTCAGTATCTTATGGGAGTAGGTCAGTATCTTCTGGGAGTATGTATTACTTAATTGGTGATGATATGTATATCATCGGGGGTAGGTCAGTATTTTATGGGAGTACATATTACTTAATTGGTGATGATATGTATATTATAGAGGGTAGGTCAGTATTTTATGGAGGTAGGTCAGTATTTTATGGGGGTAGGTCAGTATCTTATGGGAGTACATATTACTTAATTGGTGATGATATGTATATTATAGAGGGTAGGTCATTATTTTATGGAGGTAGGTCAGTATTGTATGGGGGTAGGTCAGTATTTTATGGGAGTATGTATTACTTAATTGGTGATGATATGTATATCATCGGAGGTAGGTCAGTATTTTATGGGAGTACATATTACTTAATTGGTTATGATATGTATATTATCTGGGGTAGGTCAGTATTGTATGGGGGTAGGTCAGTATTTTATGGGAGTATGTATTACTTAATTGGTGATGATATGTATATCAGCGGAGGTAGGTCAGTATTTTATGGGAGTACATATTACTTAATTGGTTATGATATGTATATTATAGAGAGTAAGTCAGTATTTTATGGGGGTAGGTCAGTATTTCATGAGAGTAGATATTACTTAATTGGTGATGATATATATTATAGAGGGTAGGTCAGTATTTTATGGGGGTAGGTCAGTATTTTATGGGGGTAGGTCAGTATTTTATGGGAGTACATATTACTTAATTGGTTATGATATGTATATTATAGAGAGTAGGTCAGTATTTTATGGGGGTAGGTCAGTATTTTATGAGAGTAGATATTACTTAATTGGTGATGATATATATATTATAGAGGGTAGGTCAGTATTTTATGGGGGTAGGTCAGTATTTTATGGGGGTAGGTCAGTATTTGATGGGAGTAGGTCAGTATCTTATGGGAGTAGGTCAGTATCTTCTGGGAGTATGTATTACTTAATTGGTGATGATATGTATATCATCGGGGGTAGGTCAGTATTTTATGGGAGTACATATTACTTAATTGGTGATGATATGTATATTATAGAGGGTAGGTCAGTATTTTATGGAGGTGGGTCAGTATTTTATGGGGGTAGGTCAGTATCTTATGGGAGTACATATTACTTAATTGGTGATGATATGTATATTATAGAGGGTAGGTCAGTATTTTATGGAGGTAGGTCAGTATTTTATGGGGGTAGGTCAGTATTTTATGGGAGTATGTATTACTTAATTGGTGATGATATGTATATTATAGGGGGTAGGTCAGTATTTTATGGGGGTAGGTCAGTATTTTATGACAGCATGTATTACTTAAACAGTGATGATATGTATATTATCAGGGGTAGGTCAGTATTTTATGGGAGTACATATAACTTAATTGGTGATGATATGTATTTTATCGGGGTAGGTCAGTATTTTATGGGGGTAGGTCAGTATTTTATGGGAGTATGTATTACTTAATTGGTGATGATATGTATATCATCGGAGGTAGGTCAGTATTTTATGGGAGTACATATTACTTAATTGGTTATGATATGTATATTATCAGGGGTAGGTCAGTATTGTATAGGGGTAGGTCAGTATTTTATGGGAGTATGTATTACTTAATTGGTGATGATATGTATATCATCGGAGGTAGGTCAGTATTTTATGGGAGTACATATTACTTAATTGGTTATGATATGTATATTATAGAGAGTAAGTCAGTATTTTATGGGGGTAGGTCAGTATTTTATGAGAGTAGATATTACTTAATTGGTGATGATATATATATTATAGAGGGTAGGTCAGTATTTATGGGGTAGGTCAGTATTTATGGGGTAGGTCAGTATTTTATGGGAGTATGTATTACTTAATTGGTGATGATATGTATATTATAGGGGGGAGGTCAGTATTTTATGATAGTATGTATTACTTAAACAGTGATGATATGTATATTATCAGGGGTAGGTCAGTATTTTATGGGGGTAGGTCAGTATTTTATGGGAGTATGTATTACTTAATTGGTAATGATATGTATATCATCGGGGGTAGGTCAGTATTTTATGGGAGTACATATTACTTAATTGGTTATGATATGTATATTATAGAGAGTAGGTCAGTATTTTATGGGGGTAGGTCAGTATTTTATGAGAGTAGATATTACTTAATTGGTGATGATATATATATTATAGAGGGTAGGTCAGTATTTTATGGGGGTAGGTCAGTATTTTATGGGGGTAGGTCAGTATTTGATGGGAGTAGGTCAGTATCTTATGGGAGTAGGTCAGTATCTTCTGGGAGTATGTATTACTTAATTGGTGATGATATGTATATCATCGGGGGTAGGTCAGTATTTTATGGGAGTACATATTACTTAATTGGTGATGATATGTATATTATAGAGAGTAGGTCAGTATTTTATGGGGGTAGGTCAGTATTTTATGGGGGTAGGTCAGTATTTTATGGGAGTACATATTACTTAATTGGTTATGATATGTATATTATAGAGAGTAGGTCAGTATTTTATGGGGGTAGGTCAGTATTTTATGAGAGTAGATATTACTTAATTGGTGATGATATATATATTATAGAGGGTAGGTCAGTATTTTATGGGGGTAGGTCAGTATTTTATGGGGGTAGGTCAGTATTTTATGGGAGTACATATTACTCAATTGGCGATGATATGTATATTATCAGGGGTAGGTCAGTATTTTATGGGGGTAGGTCAGTATTTTATGGGGGTAGGTCAGTATTTTATGGGAGTATGTATTACTTAATTGGTGATGATATGTATATTGTAGGGGGTAGGTCAGTATTTTATGACAGTATGTATTACTTAAACAGTGATGATATGTATATTATCAGGGGAAGGTCAGTATTTTATGGGGGTAGGTCAGTATTTTATGGGAGTATGTATTACTTAATTGGTGATGATATGTATATCATCGGAGGTAGGTCAGTATTTTATTGGAGTACATATTACTTAATTGGTTATGATATGTATATTATAGAGAGTAAGTCAGTATTTTATGGGGGTAGGTCAGTATTTTATGAGAGTAGATATTACTTAATTGGTGATGATATATATATTATAGAGGGTAGGTCAGTATTTTATGGGGGTAGGTCAGTATTTTATGGGGGTAGGTCAGTATTTTATGGGGGTAGGTCAGTATTTTATGGGAGTATGTATTACTTAATTGGTGATGATATGTATATTATAGGGGGTAGGTCAGTATTTTATGGGGGTAGGTCAGTATTTTATGGGGGTAGGTCAGTATTTTATGGGGGTAGGTCAGTATTTTATGGGAGTATGTATTACTTAATTGGTGATGATATGTATATTATAGGGGGTAGGTCAGTATTTTATAGGGGTAGGTCAGTATTTTATGGGGGTAGGTCAGTATTTTATGGGGGTAGGTCATTATTTTATGGGGGTAGGTCAGTATTTTATGGGAGTATGTATTACTTAATTGGTGATGATATGTATATTATAGGGGGTAGGTCAGTATTTTATAGGGGTAGGTCAGTATTTTATGGGGGTAGGTCAGTATTTTATGGGGGTAGGTCAGTATTTTATGGGAGTATGTATTACTTAATTGGTGATGATATGTATATTATAGGGGGGAGGTCAGTATTTTATGACAGTATGTATTACTTAAACAGTGATGATATGTATATTATCAGGGGTAGGTCAGTATTTTATGGGGGTAAGTCAGTATTTTATGGGAGTATGTATTACTTAATTGGTGATGATATGTATATCATCGGGGGTAGGTCAGTATTTTATGGGAGTACATATTACTTAATTGGTTATGATATGTATATTATAGACAGTAGGTAAGTATTTTATGGGGGTAGGTCAGTATTTCATGAGAGTAGATATTACTTAATTGGTGATGATATATATATTATAGAGGGTAGGTCAGTATTTGATGGGAGTAGGTCAGTATCTTATGGGAGTAGGTCAGTATCTTATGGGAGTATGTATTACTTAATTGGTGATGATATGTATATTATAGGGGGTAGGTCAGTATTTTATGGGGGTAGGTTAGTAATTTATGACAGCATGTATTACTTAAACAGTGATGATATGTATATTATCAGGGGTAGGTCAGTATTTTATGGAAGTACATATAACTTAATTAGTGATGATATGTATTTTATCGGGGTAGGTCAGTATTTTATGGGGGTAGGTCAGTATTTTATGGGAGTATGTATTACTTAATTGGTGATGATATGTATATCATCGGGGGTAGGTCAGTATTTTCTGGGAGTACATTTTACTTAATTGGTGATGATATGTATATTATAGGGAGTAGGTCAGTATTTTATGGGGGTAGGTCAGTATTTGATGGGGGTAGGTCAGTATTTTATGGGAGTACATATTACTTAATTGGTTATGATATGTATATTATAGAGAGTAGGTCAGTATTTTGTGGGGGTAGGTCAGTATTTTATGACGGTAGATATTACTTAATTGGTGATGATATATATATTATAGAGGGTAGGTCAGTATTTTATGGGGGTAGGGGAGTATTTTATGGGGGTAGGTCAGTATTTTATGGGGGTAGGTCAGTATCTTATGGGAGTACATATTACTTAATTGGTGATGATATGTATATTATAGAGGGTAGGTCAGTATTGTATGGGGGTAGGTCAGTATTTTATGGGAGTACATATTACTTAATTGGTGATATGTCTATTATAGAGGGTAGGTCAGTATTTTATGGGAGTACATATTACTTAATTGATGATGATATGTTTATTATAGAGGGTAGGTCAGTATTTTATGACAGTATGTATTACTTAAACAGTGATGATATGTATATCATCGGGGGTAGGTCAGTATTTTATGGGGGTAGGTCAGTATCTTATGGGACTACATATTACTTAATTGGTGATGATATATATATTATAGGGGGTAGGTCAGTATTTTATGGGGGTAGGTCAGTATCTTTAGAGGGTTGGTCAGTATTTTATGGAGGTAGGTCAGTATTTTATGGGGGTAGGTCAGTATTTTATGGGGGTAGGTCAGTATTTTATGGAGGTAGGTCAGTATTTTATGGGAGTAGATATTACTAGCGGTGGTGATATGTATATCCTTTAGGGTAGGCAGGGCATCCAATAGGCCCATGAGAATATGTTTTTGACTCTTCAAAATTATGTTTGACTCTTCGATGTGATAACTCAAGTCCATTTTTCTAATGTTTTGAGCCTAGATTTCTGAGAAACAGAAGATGTATGATGGAGGTTGTTACTGTAGGAGGATGTATGATAGAGGTTGTTACTATAAGAGGATGTATGATAGAGGTTGTTACTATAAGAGGATGTATGATAGAGGTTACTTTGGGAGGCTGTATGATAGAGGTTGTTACTATGAGAGGATGTATGATAGAGGTTGTTACTATGAGAGGATGTATGATAGAGGTTGTTACTGTAGGAAGGTATATGATAGAGGTTGTTACTGTAGGAGGATGTATGATAGAGGTTGTTACTGTTGGAGGCTGTGTGATAGAGGTTGTTACTGTTGGAGGCTGTGTGATAGAGGTTGTTACTGTAGGAGGATGTATGATAGTGGTTGTTACTATAAGAGAATGTATGATAGAGGTTGTCACTATAAGAGAATGTATGATAGAGGTTGTTACTATAAGAGAATGTATGATAGAGGTTATTACTATAAGAGGATGTATGATAGAGGTTGTTACTATAAGAGGATATATGATAGAGGTTGTTACTATAAGAGGATGTATGATAGAGGTTGTTACTGTTGGAGGCTGTGTGATAGAGGTTGTTACTGTTGGAGGCTGTGTGATAGAGGTTGTTACTGTAGGAGGATGTATGATAGTGGTTGTTACTATAAGAGAATGTATGATAGAGGTTGTCACTATAAGAGAATGTATGATAGAGGTTGTTACTATAAGAGAATGTATGATAGAGGTTATTACTATAAGAGGATGTATGATAGAGGTTGTTACTATAAGAGGATATATGATAGAGGTTGTTACTATAAGAGGATGTATGATAGAGGTTGTTACTGTTGGAGGCTGTGTGATAGAGGTTGTTACTGTAGGAGGATGTATGATAGAGGTTGTTACTATAAGAGGATGTATGATAGAAGTTTTTAGTGTAAAAGGCTGTATGATAGAGGTTGTTACTGTAAGAGGATGTATGATAGAGGTTGTTACTGTAGGAGGATGTATGATAGAGGTTGTTACTATAAGAGGATGTATGATAGAGGTTGTTACTGTAAGAGGATGTATGATGGAGGTTGTTACTGTAGGAGGATGTATGATAGAGGTTGTTACTATAAGAGAATGTATGATAGAGGTTGTTACTTTGGGAGGCTGTATCATAGAGGTTGTCACTATAAGAGAATGTATGATAGAGGTTGTTTCTATAAGAGGATGTATGATAGAGGTTGTTACTATAAGAGAATGTATGATAGAGGTTGTTACTATAAGAGGATGTATGATAGAGGTTGTTTCTATAAGAGGATGTATGATAGAGGTCGTAACTGTAGGAGGCTGTATAATAGAGGTTGTTTCTGTAGGAGGATGTATGACAGAGGTTGTTACTGTAAGAGGATGTATGATGGAGGTTGTTAGTGTAAGAGGCTGTAAGATAGAGGTTCTTACTTTGGGAGGCTGTGTGATAGAGGTTGTTACTATAAGAGGATGTATGATAGAAGTTGTTACTATAAGAGGATGTATGATAGAGGCTGTTAATGTAGGAGGCTGTAAGAAAGAGGTTGTTACTATAAGAGGATGTATGATAGAAGTTGTTACTATAAGAGGATGTATGATAGAGGTCGTTACTGTAGGAGGCTGTATAATAGAGGTTGTTACTGTAGGAGGATGTATGATAGAGGTTGTTACTGTAAGAGGATGTATGATGGAGATTGTTACTGTAGGAGGAAGTATGATAGAGGTTGTTACTGTAGGAGGGAATACGATAGAGGTTGTTACTAGAAGAGGATGTATGATAGAGGTTGTTACTTTGGAAGGCTGTATGATAGAGGTTGTTACTATAAGAGGATGTATGATAGAGGCTGTTATTGTAGGAGGATGTATGATAGAGGTTGTTACTATAAGAGGATGTATGATGGAGGTTGTTACTGTAGGAGGATGTATGATAGAGGTTGTTACTGTTGGAGGCTGTGTGATAGAGGTTGTTACTGTAGGAGGATGTATGATAGTGGTTGTTAATATAAGAGAATGTATGATAGAGGTTGTCACTATAAGAGAATGTATGATAGAGGTTGTTACTATAAGAGGATGTATGATAGAGGTTGTTACTATAAGAGAATGTATGATAGAGGTTGTTACTATAAGAGGATGTATGATAGAGGTTGTTACTATAAGAGGATATATGATAGAGGTTGTTACTAGAAGAGGATGTATGATAGAGGTTGTTACTGTTGGAGGATGTATGATAGAGGTTGTTAATGTAGGAGGATGTATGATAGAGGTTGTTACTATAAGAGGATGTATGATAGAGGTTGTTACTGTAAGAGGATGTATGATGGAGGTTGTTACTGTAGGAGGATGTATGATAGAGGTTGTTACTATAAGAGAATGTATGATAGAGGTTGTTACTTTGGGAGGCTGTATGATAGAGGTTGTCACTATAAAAGAATGTATGATAGAGGTTGTTTCTATAAGAGGATGTATGATAGAGGTTGTTACTATAAGAGAATGTATGATAGAGGTTGTTACTGTAAGAGGATGTATGATAGAGGTTGTTTCTATAAGAGGATGTATGATAGAGGTCGTTACTGTAGGAGGCTGTATAATAGAGGTTGTTACTGTAGGAGGATGTATGATAGAGGTTGTTACTGTAAGAGGATGTATGATGGAGGTTGTTAGTGTAAGAGGCTGTAAGATAGAGGTTGTTACTTTGGGAGACTGTGTGATAGAGGTTGTTACTATAAGAGGATGTATGATAGAAGTTGTTATTATAAGAGGATGTATGATAGAGGTCGTTACTGTAGGAGGCTGTATAATAGAGGTTGTTACTGTAGGAGGATGTATGATAGAGGTTGTTACTGTAAGAGGATGTATGATGGAGGTTGTTACTGTAGGAGGAAGTATGATAGAGGTTGTTACTGTAGGAGGGTATACGATACAGGTTGTTACTATAAGAGGATGTATGATAGAGGTTGTTACTTTGGGAGGCTGTATGATAGAGGTTGTTACTATAAGAGGATGTATGATAGAGGTTGTTACTGTTGGAGGCTGTGTGATAGAGGTTGTTACTGTAGGAGGATGTATGATAGTGGTTGTTACTATAAGAGAATGTATGATAGAGGTTGTCACTATAAGAGAATGTATGATAGAGGTTGTTACTATAAGAGGATGTATGATAGAGGTTGTTACTATAAGAGGATGTATGATAGAGGTTGTTACTATAAGAGGATGTATGATAGAGGTTGTTACTGTTGGAGGCTGTGTGATAGAGGTTGTTACTGTAGGAGGATGTATGAAAGAGGTTGTTACTATAAGAGGATGTATGATAGAAGTTGTTAGTGTAAGAGGCTGTATGATAGAGGTTGTTACTGTAAGAGGATGTATGATAGAGGTTGTTACTATAAGAGGATGTATGATAGAAGTTGTTAGTGTAAGAGGCTTTATGATAGAGGTTGTTACTATAAGAGGATTTATGATAGAGGTTGTTACTTTAGGAGGATGTATGATAGAGGTTGTTACTGTAAGAGGATGTATGATGGAGGTTGTTACTGTAGGAGGATGTATGATAGAAGTTGTTACTATAAGAGGATGTATGATAGAGGTTGTTACCATAAGAGGATGTATGATAGAAGTTGTTACTGTAGGAGGATGTATGATAGAGGTTGTTAGTGTAAGAGGCTGTAAGATAGAGGTTGTTACTTTGGGAGGCTGTGTGATAGAGGTTGTTACTATAAGAGGATGTATGATAGAAGTTGTTACTATAAGAGGATGTATGATAGAGGTCGTTACTGTAGGAGGCTGTATAATAGAGGTTGTTACTGTAGGAGGATGTATGATAGAGGTTGTTACTGTAAGAGGATGTATGATGGAGGTTGTTACTGTAGGAGGAAGTATGATAGAGGTTGTTACTGTAGGAGGGTATACGATACAGGTTGTTACTATAAGAGGATGTATGATAGAGGTTGTTACTTTGGGAGGCTGTATGATAGAGGTTGTTACTATAAGAGGATGTATGATAGAGGTTGTTACTGTTGGAGGCTGTGTGATAGAGGTTGTTACTGTAGGAGGATGTATGGTAGTGGTTGTTACTATAAGAGAATGTATGATAGAGGTTGTCACTATAAGAGAATGTATGATAGAGGTTGTTACTATAAGAGGATGTATGATAGAGGTTGTTACTATAAGAGGATGTATGATAGAGGTTGTTACTGTTGGAGGCTGTGTGATAGAGGTTGTTACTGTAGGAGGATGTATGAAAGAGGTTGTTACTATAAGAGGATGTATGATAGAAGTTGTTAGTGTAAGAGGCTGTATGATAGAGGTTGTTACTGTAAGAGGATGTATGATAGAGGTTGTTACTATAAGAGGATGTATGATAGAAGTTGTTAGTGGAAGAGGCTTTATGATAGAGGTTGTTACTATAAGAGGATTTATGATAGAGGTTGTTACTTTAGGAGGATGTATGATAGAGGTTGTTACTGTAAGAGGATGTATGATGGAGGTTGTTACTGTAGGAGGATGTATGATAGAAGTTGTTACTATAAGAGGATGTATGATAGAGGTTGTTACTGTAAGAGGATGTATGATGGAGGTTGTTACTGTAGGAGGATGTATGATAGAGGTTGTTACTATAAGAGAATGTATGATAGAGGTTGTTACTTTGGGAGGCTGTATGATAGAGGTTGTCACTATAAGAGGATGTATGATAGAGGTTGTTACTGTTGGAGGCTGTGTGATAGAGGTTGTTACTGTAGGAGGATGTATGGTAGTGGTTGTTACTATAAGAGAATGTATGATAGAGGTTGTCACTATAAGAGAATGTATGATAGAGGTTGTTACTATAAGAGGATGTATGATAGAGGTTGTTACTATAAGAGGATATATGATAGAGGTTGTTACTATAAGAGGATGTATGATAGAGGTTGTTACTGTTGGAGGCTGTGTGATAGAGGTTGTTACTGTAGGAGGATGTATGAAAGAGGTTGTTACTATAAGAGGATGTATGATAGAAGTTGTTAGTGTAAGAGGCTGTATGATAGAGGTTGTTACTGTAAGAGGATGTATGATAGAGGTTGTTACTATAAGAGGATGTATGATAGAAGTTGTTAGTGTAGGAGGCTGTATAGGAAAGAGGTTGTTACTATAAGAGGATGTATGATAGAGGTTGTTACTGTAGGAGGATGTATGATAGAGGTTGTTACTGTAAGAGGATGTATGATAGAGGTTGTTACTGTAAGAGGATGTATGATGGAGGTTGTTACTGTAGGAGGATGTATGATAGAGGTTGTTACTAAAGAGAATGTATGATAGAGGTTGTTACTTTGGGAGGCTGTATGATAGAGGTTGTTACTATAAGAGGATGTATGATAGAGGTTGTTACTATAAGAGAATGTATGATAGAGGTTGTTACTATAAGAGGATGTATGATAGAGGTTGTTTCTATAAGAGGATGTATGATAGAGGTCGTAACTGTAGGAGGCTGTATAATAGAGGTTGTTACTGTAGGAGGATGTATGATAGAGGTTGTTACTGTAAGAGGATGTATGATGGAGGTTGTTAGTGTAAGAGGCTGTAAGATAGAGGTTGTTACTTTGGGAGGCTGTGTGATAGAGGTTGTTACTATAGGAGGATGTATGATAGAAGTTGTTACTATAAGAGGATGTATGATAGAGGCTGTTAATGTAGGAGGCTGTAGGAAAGAGGTTGTTACTATAAGAGGATGTATGATAGAAGTTGTTACTATAAGAGGATGTATGATAGAGGTCGTTACTGTAGGAGGCTGTATAATAGAGGTTGTTACTGTAGGAGGATGTATGATAGAGGTTGTTACTGTAAGAGGATGTATGATGGAGGTTGTTACTGTAGGAGGAAGTATGATAGAGGTTGTTACTGTAGGAGGGTATACGATAGAGGTTGTTACTATAAGAGGATGTATGATAGAGGTTGTTACTTTGGGAGGCTGTATGATAGAGGTTGTTACTATAAGAGGATGTATGATAGAGGCTGTTATTGTAGGAGGATGTATGATAGAGGTTGTTACTATAAGAGGATGTATGATGGAGGTTGTTACTGTAGGAGGATGTATGATAGAGGTTGTTACTGTTGGAGGCTGTGTGATAGAGGTTGTTACTGTAGGAGGATGTATGATAGTGGTTGTTAATATAAGAGAATGTATGATAGAGGTTGTCACTATAAGAGAAGGTATGATAGAGGTTGTTCCTATAAGAGGATGTATGATAGAGGTTGTTACTATAAGAGAATGTATGATAGAGGTTGTTTCTATAAGAGGATGTATGATAGAGGTTGTTACTATAAGAGGATATATGATAGAGGTTGTTACTATAAGAGGATGTATGATAGAGGTTGTTACTGTTGGAGGCTGTGTGATAGAGGTTGTTACTGTAGGAGGATGTATGGTAGTGGTTGTTACTATAAGAGAATGTATGATAGAGGTTGTCACTATAAGAGAATGTATGATAGAGGTTGTTACTATAAGAGGATGTATGATAGAGGTTGTTACTATAAGAGGATGTATGATAGAGGTTGTTACTATAAGAGGATGTATGATAGAGGTTGTTACTGTTGGAGGCTGTGTGATAGAGGTTGTTACTGTAGGAGGATGTATGAAAGAGGTTGTTACTATAAGAGGATGTATGATAGAAGTTGTTAGTGTAAGAGGCTGTATGATAGAGGTTGTTACTGTAAGAGGATGTATGATAGAGGTTGTTACTATAAGAGGATGTATGATAGAAGTTGTTAGTGGAAGAGGCTTTATGATAGAGGTTGTTACTATAAGAGGATTTATGATAGAGGTTGTTACGTTAGGAGGATGTGATGATAAGAGGTTGTTACTGTGTAAGAGGATGTATGATGGAGGTTGGTATCTGTAGGAGGATGTATGATACGAAGTGTGTTACTATAAGAGGATGTATGATAGGAGGTTGTACGTAAAGAGGATGTATGATGGAGGTTGTTACTGTAGGAGGATGTATGATAGAGGTTGTTTACTATAAGAGACAGGTATGAAGAGGTTGTTACTTTTGGGAGGCTGTATGATAGAGGTTGTCACTATAATAGAGGATGTATGATAGAGGTTGTTACTGTTGGAGGCTGTGTGATAGAGGTTGTTACTGTAGGAGGATGTATGATAGAGGTTGTTACTATAAGAGAATGTATGATAGAGGTTGTTACTATAAGAGAATGTATGATAGAGGTTGTTACTATAAGAGGATGTATGATAGAGGTTGTTACTATAAGAGGATGTATGATAGAGGTTGTTACTATAAGAGGATGTATGATAGAGGTTGTTACTGTTGGAGGCTGTGTGATAGAGGTTGTTACTGTAGGAGGATGTATGATAGAGGTTGTTACTATAAGAGGATGTATGATAGAAGTTGTTAGTGTAAGAGGCTGTATGATAGAGGTTGTTACTATAAGAGGATGTATGATAGAGGTTGTTACTATAAGAGGATGTATGATAGAAGTTGTTAGTGTAAGAGGCTGTATAGGAAAGAGGTTGTTACTATAAGAGGATGTATGATAGAGGTTGTTACTGTAGGAGGATGTATGATAGAGGTTGTTACTGTAAGAGGATGTATGATAGAGGTTGTTACTGTAAGAGGATGTATGATGGAGGTTGTTACTGTAGGAGGATGTATGATAGAGGTTGTTACTATAAGAGAATGTATGATAGAGGTTGTTACTTTGGGAGGCTGTATGATAGAGGTTGTTACTATAAGAGGATGTATGATAGAGGTTGTTACTATAAGAGGATGTATGATAGAGGTTGTTACTATAAGAGGATGTATGATAGAGGTTGTTTCTATAAGAGGATGTATGATAGAGGTCGTAACTGTAGGAGGCTGTATAATAGAGGTTGTTTCTGTAGGAGGATGTATGATAGAGGTTGTTACTGTAAGAGGATGTATGATGGAGGTTGTTAGTGTAAGAGGCTGTAAGATAGAGGTTGTTACTGTGGGAGGCTGTGTGATAGAGGTTGTTACTATAGGAGGATGTATGATAGAAGTTGTTACTATAAGAGGATGTATGATAGAGGCTGTTAATGTAGGAGGCTGTAGGAAAGAGGTTGTTACTATAAGAGGATGTATGATAGAAGTTGTTACTATAAGAGGATGTATGATAGAGGTCGTTACTGTAGGAGGCTGTATAATAGAGGTTGTTACTGTAGGAGGATGTATGATAGAGGTTGTTACTGTAAGAGGATGTATGATGGAGGTTGTTACTGTAGGAGGAAGTATGATAGAGGTTGTTACTGTAGGAGGGTATACGATAGAGGTTGTTACTATAAGAGGATGTATGATAGAGGTTGTTACTTTGGGAGGCTGTATGATAGAGGTTGTTACTATAAGAGGATGTATGATAGAGGCTGTTATTGTAGGAGGATGTATGATAGAGGTTGTTACTATAAGAGGATGTATGATGAAGGTTGTTACTGTAGGAGGATGTATGATAGAGGTTGTTACTGTTGGAGGCTGTGTGATAGAGGTTGTTACTGTAGGAGGATGTATGATAGTGGTTGTTAATATAAGATAATGTATGATAGAGGTTGTCACTATAAGAGAAGGTATGATAGAGGTTGTTCCTATAAGAGGATGTATGATAGAGGTTGTTACTATAAGAGAATGTATGATAGAGGTTGTTTCTATAAGAGGATGTATGATAGAGGTTGTTACTATAAGAGGATATATGATAGAGGTTGTTACTAGAAGAGGATGTATGATAGAGGTTGTTACTGTTGGAGGATGTATGATAGAGGTTGTTAATGTAGGAGGATGTATGATAGAGGTTGTTACTATAAGAGGATGTATGATAGAGGTTGTTACTGTAAGAGGATGTATGATGGAGGTTGTTACTGTAGGAGGATGTATGATAGAGGTTGTTACTATAAGAGAATGTATGATAGAGGTTGTAACTTTGGGAGGCTGTATGATAGAGGTTGTCACTATAAGAGAATGTATGATAGAGGTTGTTTCTATAAGAGGATGTATGATAGAGGTTGTTACTATAAGAGAATGTATGATAGAGGTTGTTACTGTAAGAGGATGTATGATAGAGGTTGTTTCTATAAGAGGATGTATGATAGAGGTCGTTACTGTAGGAGGCTGTATAATAGAGGTTGTTACTGTAGGAGGATGTATGATAGAGGTTGTTACTGTAAGAGGATGTATGATGGAGGTTGTTAGTGTAAGAGGCTGTAAGATAGAGGTTGTTACTTTGGGAGACTGTGTGATAGAGGTTGTTACTATAAGAGGATGTATGATAGAAGTTGTTACTATAAGAGGATGTATGATAGAGGTCGTTACTGTAGGAGGCTGTATAATAGAGGTTGTTACTGTAGGAGGATGTATGATAGAGGTTGTTACTGTAAGAGGATGTATGATGGAGGTTGTTACTGTAGGAGGAAGTATGATAGAGGTTGTTACTGTAGGAGGGTATACGATACAGGTTGTTACTATAAGAGGATGTATGATAGAGGTTGTTACTTTGGGAGGCTGTATGATAGAGGTTGTTACTATAAGAGGATGTATGATAGAGGTTGTTACTGTTGGAGGCTGTGTGATAGAGGTTGTTACTGTAGGAGGATGTATGGTAGTGGTTGTTACTATAAGAGAATGTATGATAGAGGTTGTCACTATAAGAGAATGTATGATAGAGGTTGTTACTATAAGAGGATGGATGATAGAGGTTGTTACTATAAGAAGATGTATGATAGAGGTTGTTACTATAAGAGGATGTATGATAGAGGTTGTTACTGTTGGAGGCTGTGTGATAGAGGTTGTTACTGTAGGAGGATGTATGAAAGAGGTTGTTACTATAAGAGGATGTATGATAGAAGTTGTTAGTGTAAGAGGCTGTATGATAGAGGTTGTTACTGTAAGAGGATGTATGATAGAGGTTGTTACTATAAGAGGATGTATGATAGAAGTTGTTAGTGTAAGAGGCTGTATGATAGAGGTTGTTACTATAAGAGGATTTATGATAGAGGTTGTTACTTTAGGAGGATGTATGATAGAGGTTGTTACTGTAAGAGGATGTATGATGGAGGTTGTTACTGTAGGAGGATGTATGATAGAAGTTGTTACTATAAGAGGATGTATGATAGAGGTTGTTACTGTAAGAGGATGTATGATGGAGGTTGTTACTGTAGGAGGATGTATGATAGAGGTTGTTACTATAAGAGAATGTATGATAGAGGTTGTTACTTTGGGAGGCTGTATGATAGAGGTTGTCACTATAAGAGGATGTATGATAGAGGTTGTTACTGTTGGAGGCTGTGTGATAGAGGTTGTTACTGTAGGAGGATGTATGATAGTGGTTGTTACTATAAGAGAATGTATGATAGAGGTTGTCACTATAAGAGAATGTATGATAGAGGTTGTTACTATAAGAGGATGTATGATAGAGGTTGTTACTATAAGAGGATATATGATAGAGGTTGTTACTATAAGAGGATGTATGATAGAGGTTGTTACTGTGGGAGGCTGTGTGATAGAGGTTGTTGCTAAAAGAGGATGTATGATAGAGGTTGTTACTATAAGAGGATGTATGATAGAAGTTGTTAGTGTAAGAGGCTGTATGATAGAGGTTGTTACTGTAAGAGGATGTATGATAGAGGTTGTTACTATAAGAGGATGTATGATAGAAGTTGTTAGTGTAAGAGGCTGTATGATAGAGGTTGTTACTATAAGAGGATTTATGATAGAGGTTGTTACTTTAGGAGGATGTATGATAGAGGTTGTTACTGTAAGAGGATGTATGATGGAGGTTGTTACTGTAGGAGGATGTATGATAGAAGTTGTTACTATAAGAGGATGTATGATAGAGGTCGTTACTGTAGGAGGTTGTATAATAGAGGTTGTTACTGTAGGAGGATGTATAATAGAGGTTGTTACTGTAGGAGGATGTATGATATAGGTTGTTACTGTAAGAGGATGTATGATGGAGGTTGTTACTGTAGGAGGAAGTATGATAGAGGTTGTTACTGTAGGAGAGTATATGATAAAGGTTGTTACTATAAGAGGATGTATGATAGAGGTTGTTACTTTGGGAGGCTGTATGATAGAGGTTGTTACTATAAGAGGATGTATGATAGATGTTGTTACTATAAGAGGATGTATGATAGAGGCTGTTATTGTAGGAGGCTGTATAGGAAAGAGGTTGTTACTATAAGAGGATGTATGATAGAAGTTGTTACTATAAGAGGATGTATGATAGAGGTTGTTACTATAAGAGAATGTATGATAGAGGTCGTTACTGTAGGAGGCTGTATAATAGAGGTTGTTACTGTAGGAGGATGTATGATAGAGGTTGTTACTGTAAGAGGATGTATGATAGAGGTTGTTACTATAAGAGGATGTATGATAGAAGTTGTTAGTGTAAGAGGCTGTATGATAGAGGTTGTTACTATAAGAGGATTTATGATAGAGGTTGTTACTTTAGGAGGATGTATGATAGAGGTTGTTACTGTAAGAGGATGTATGATGGTGGTTATTACTATAAGAGGATGTATGATAGAAGTTGTTACTATAAGAGGATGTATGATAGAGGTCGTTACTGTAGGAGGTTGTATAATATAGGTTGTTACTGTAGGAGGATGTATAATAGAGGTTGTTACTGTAGGAGGATGTATGATATAGGTTGTTACTGTAAGAGGATGTATGATGGAGGTTGTTACTGTAGGAGGAAGTATGATAGAGGTTGTTACTGTAGGAGAGTATATGATAAAGGTTGTTACTATAAGAGGATGTATGATAGAGGTTGTTACTTTGGGAGGCTGTATGATAGAGGTTGTTACTATAAGAGGATGTATGATAGATGTTGTTACTATAAGAGGATGTATGATAGAGGCTGTTATTGTAGGAGGCTGTATAGGAAAGAGGTTGTTACTATAAGAGGATGTAAGATAGAAGTTGTTACTTAAGAGGATGTATGATAGCGGTTGTTACTATAAGAGGAAGTATGATAGAGGTTGTTACTTTGGGAGGAAGTATGATAGAGGTTGTTACTGTAGGAGGAAGTATGATAGAGGTTGTTACTGTAGGAGGATGTATGATAGAGGTTGTTACTGTAGGAGGATGTATGATAGAGGTTGTTACTATAAGAGGATGTATGGTAGAGGTTGTTACTGTAAGAGGATGTATGATGGAGGTTGTTACTGTAGGAGGATGTATGATAGAGGTTGTTACTATAAGAGAATGTATGATAGAGGTTGTTACTTTGGGAGGCTGTATGATAGAGGTTGTCACTATAAGAGAATGTATGATAGAGGTTGTTACTATAAGAGGATGTATGATATAGGTTGTTACTATAAGAGAATGTATGATAGAGGTTGTTTCTATAAGAGGATGTATGATAGAGGTTGTTTCTATAAGAGGATGTATGATAGAGGTCGTTACTGTAGGAGGCTGTATAATAGAGGTTGTTACTGTAGGAGGATGTATGATAGAGGTTGTTACTGTAAGAGGATGTATGATGGAGGTTGTTAGTATAAGAGGCTGTAAGATAGAGGTTGTTACTGTGGGAGGCTGTGTGATAGAGGTTGTTACTATAAGAGGATGTATGATAGAAGTTGTTACTATAAGAGGATGTATGATAGAGGCTGTTATTGTAGGAGGCTGTAGGAAAGAGGTTGTTACTATAAGAGGATGTATGATAGAAGTTGTTACTATAAGAGGATGTATGATAGAGGTTGTTAGTGTAAGAGGATGTATGATGGAGGTCGTTACTGTAGGAGGCTGTATAATAGAGGTTGTTACTGTAGGAGGATGTATGATAGAGGTTGTTACTGTAGGAGGAAGTATGATAGAGGTTGTTACTGTTGGAGGGTATATGATAGAGGTTGTTACTATAAGAGGATGTATGATAGAGGTTGTTACTTTAAGAGGATGTATGATAGAGGTTGTTACTATAAGAGAATGTATGATAGAGGTTGTTACTTTGGGAGGCTGTATGATAGAGGTTGTTACTATAAGAGGATGTATGATAGAGGTTGTTACTATAAGAGGATTTATGATAGAGGTTGTTACTTTAGGAGGATGTATGATAGAGGTTGTTACTGTAAGAGGATGTATGATGGAGGTTGTTACTGTAGGAGGATGTATGATAGAGGTTGTTACTATAAGAGGATGTATGATAGAGGTTGTTACTGTAAGAGGATGTATGATAGAGGTTGTAACTGTAGGAGGGTACATGATAGAGGTTGTTACTGTAGGAGAGTATATGATAAAGGTTGTTACTATAAGAGGATGTATGATAGAGGTTGTTACTTTGGGAGGCTGTATGATAGAGGTTGTTACTATAAGAGGATGTATGATAGAGGTTGTTACTATAAGAGGATGTATGATAGAAGTTGTTAGTGTAGGAGGCTGTATAGGAAAGAGGTTGTTACTATAAGAGGATGTAAGATAGAGGTTGTTACTATAAGAGGATGTATGATAGAGGTTGTTACTATAAGAGAATGTATGATAGAGGTTGTTACTGTAGGAGGATGTATGATAGAGGTTGTTACTGTAGGAGGAAGTATGATAGATGTTGTTACTGTAGAAGGATGTATGATAGAGGTTGTTACTGTAGGAGGATGTATGATAGAGGTTGTTACTGTAGGAGGAAGTATGATAGATGTTGTTACTGTAGAAGGATGTATGATAGAGGTTGTTACTGTAGGAGGATGTATGATAGAGGTTGTTACTATAAGAGGATGTATGGTAGAGGTTGTTACTGTAAGAGGATGTATGATGGAGGTTGTTACTGTAGGAGGATGTATGATAGAGGTTGTTACTATAAGAGAATGTATGATAGAGGTTGTTACTTTGGGAGGCTGTATGATAGAGGTTGTCACTATAAGAGAATGTATGATAGAGGTTGTTACTATAAGAGGATGTATGATAGAGGTTGTTACTATAAGAGAATGTATGATAGAGGTTGTTTCTATAAGAGGATGTATGATAGAGGTTGTTTCTATAAGAGGATGTATGATAGAGGTCGTTACTGTAGGAGGCTGTATAATAGAGGTTGTTACTGTAGGAGGATGTATGATAGAGGTTGTTACTATAAGAGGATGTATGATAGAAGTTGTTAGTGTAAGAGGCTGTAAGATAGAGGTTGTTACTGTGGGAGGCTGTGTGATAGAGGTTGTTACTATAAGAGGATGTATGATAGAAGTTGTTACTATAAGAGGATGTATGATAGAGGTTGTTACTATAAGAGGATGTATGATAGAAGTTGTTACTGTAGGAGGCTGTATAATAGAGGTTGTTACTGTAGGAGGATGTATGATAGAGGTTGTTACTGTAGGAGGAAGTATGATAGAGGTTGTTACTGTTGGAGGGTATATGATAGAGGTTGTTACTATAAGAGGATGTATGATAGAGGTTGTTACTTTGGGAGGCTGTATGATAGAGGTTGTTACTATAAGAGGATGTATGATAGATGTTGTTACTATAAGAGGATGTATGATAGAGGCTGTTAGTGTAGGAGGCTGTATAGGAAAGAGGTTGTTAATATAAGAGGATGTATGATAGAAGTTATTACTTTAAGAGGATGTATGATAGAGGTTGTTACTATAAGAGAATGTATGATAGAGGTTGTTACTGTAGGAGGATGTATGATAGAGGTTGTTACTGTAGGAGGAAGTATGATAGATGTTGTTACTGTAGAAGGATGTATGATAGAGGTTGTTACTGTAAGAGAATGTATGATAGAGGTTGTTACTTTGGGAGGCTGTATGATAGAGGTTGTTACTATAAGAGAATGTATGATAGAGGTTGTTACTTTGGGAGGCTGTATGATAGAGGTTGTTACTATAAGAGGATGTATGATAGAGGTTGTTACTATAAGAGGATTTATGATAGAGGTTGTTACTTTAGGAGGATGTATGATAGAGGTTGTTACTGTAAGAGGATGTATGATGGAGGTTGTTACTGTAGGAGGATGTATGATAGAGGTTGTTACTATAAGAGGATGTATGATAGAGGTTGTTACTGTAAGAGGATGTATGATAGAGGTTGTAACTGTAGGAGGGTACATGATAGAGGTTGTTACTGTAGGAGAGTATATGATAAAGGTTGTTACTATAAGAGGATGTATGATAGAGGTTGTTACTTTGGGAGGCTGTATGATAGAGGTTGTTACTATAAGAGGATGTATGATAGATGTTGTTACTATAAGAGGATGTATGATAGAGGCTGTTATTGTAGGAGGCTGTATAGGAAAGAGGTTGTTACTATAAGAGGATGTATGTTAGAAGTTGTTACTATAAGAGGATGTATGATAGAGGTTGTTACTATAAGAGAATGTATGATAGAGGTTGTTACTGTAGGAGGATGTATGATAGAGGTTGTTACTGTAGGAGGAAGTATGATAGATGTTGTTACTGTAGAAGGATGTATGATAGAGGTTGTTACTGTAGGAGGATGTATGATAGAGGTTGTTACTATAAGAGGATGTATTATAGAGGTTGTTACTGTAAGAGGATGTATGATGGAGGTTGTTACTGTAGGAGGATGTATGATAGAGGTTGTTACTATAAGAGAATGTATGATAGAGGTTGTTACTTTGGGAGGCTGTATGATAGAGGTTGTCACTATAAGAGAATGTATTATAGAGGTTGTTACTATAAGAGGATGTATGATAGAGGTTGTTACTATAAGAGAATGTATGATAGAGGTTGTTTCTATAAGAGGATGTATGATAGAGGTTGTTTCTATAAGAGGATGTATGATAGAGGTCGTTACTGTAGGAGGCTGTATAATAGAGGTTGTTACTGTAGGAGGATGTATGATAGAGGTTGTTACTGTAAGAGGATGTATGATGGAGGTTGTTAGTGTAAGAGGCTGTAAGATAGAGGTTGTTACTGTGGGAGGCTGTGTGATAGAGGTTGTTACTATAAGAGGATGTATGATAGAAGTTGTTACTATAAGAGGATGTATGATAGAGGCTGTTAATGTAGGAGGCTGTAGGAAAGAGGTTGTTACTATAAGAGGATGTATGATAGAAGTTGTTACTATAAGAGGATGTATGATAGAGGTTGTTAGTGTAAGAGGATGTATGATGGAGGTCGTTACTGTAGGAGGCTGTATAATAGAGGTTGTTACTGTAGGAGGATGTATGATAGAGGTTGTTACTGTAGGAGGAAGTATGATAGAGGTTGTTACTGTTGGAGGGTATATGATAGAGGTTGTTACTATAAGAGGATGTATGATAGAGGTTGTTACTTTGGGAGGCTGTATGATAGAGGTTGTTACTATAAGAGGATGTATGATAGATGTTGTTACTATAAGAGGATGTATGATAGAGGCTGTTATTGTAGGAGGCTGTATAGGAAAGAGGTTGTTAATATAAGAGGATGTATGATAGAAGTTGTTACTATAAGAGGATGTATGATAGAGGTTGTTACTATAAGAGAATGTATGATAGAGGTTGTTACTGTAGGAGGATGTATGATAGAGGTTGTTACTGTAGGAGGAAGTATGATAGATGTTGTTACTGTAGAAGGATGTATGATAGAGGTTGTTACTGTAAGAGGATGTATGATAGAGGTTGTTACTATAAGAGAATGTATGATAGAGGTTGTTACTTTGGGAGGCTGTATGATAGAGGTTGTTACTATAACAGGATTTATGATAGAGGTTGTTACTTTAGGAGGATGTATGATAGAGGTTGTTACTGTAAGAGGATGTATGATGGAGGTTGTTACTGTAGGAGGATGTATGATAGAGGTTGTTACTATAAGAGGATGTATGATAGAGGTTGTTACTGTAAGAGGATGTATGATAGAGGTTGTAACTGTAGGAGGGTACATGATAAAGGTTGTTACTGTAGGAGGGTATATGATAGAGGTTGTTACTGTAAGAGGATATATGCAGATAGAGGTTGTTACTGTAGGAGGATGTATAATAGAGGTTGTTACTATAAGAGGATGTATGATAGAGGTTGTTACTGTAGGAGGATGTATGATAGAGGTTGTTACTATAAGAGGATGTATGATGGAGGTTGTTACTGTAGGAGGATGTATGATAGAGGTTGTTACTATAAGAGGATGTATGATAGAGGTCGTTACTGTAGGAGGTTGTATAATAGAGGTTGTTACTGTAGGAGGATGTATAATAGAGGTTGTTACTGTAGGAGGATGTATGATATAGGTCGTTACTGTAAGAGGATGTATGATGGAGGTTGTTACTGTAGGAGGAAGTATGATAGAGGTTGTTACTGTAGGAGAGTATATGATAAAGGTTGTTACTATAAGAGGATGTATGATAGAGGTTGTTACTATAAGAGGATGTATGATAGAGGTTGTTACTTTGGGAGGCTGTATGATAGAGGTTGTTACTATAAGAGGATGTATGATAGCGGTTGTTACTATAAGAGGATGTATGATAGAGGCTGTTATTGTAGGAGGCTGTATAGGAAAGAGGTTGTTACTATAAGAGGATGTATGATAGAGGTTGTTACTATAAGAGGATGTATGATAGAGGTTGTTACTATAAGAGGAAGTATGATAGAGGTTGTTACTGTAGGAGGATGTATGATAGAGGTTGTTACTGTAGGAGGAAGTATGATAGATGTTGTTACTGTAGAAGGATGTATGATAGAGGTTGTTACTGTAGGAGGATGTATGATAGAGGTTGTTACTATAAGAGGATGTATGATAGAGGTTGTTACTGTAAGAGGATGTATGATGGAGGTTGTTACTGTAGGAGGATGTATGATAGAGGTTGTTACTATAAGAGAATGTATGATAGAGGTTGTTACTATAAGAGGATGTATGATAGAGGTTGTCACTATAAGAGAATGTATGATAGAGGTTGTTTCTATAAGAGGATGTATGATAGAGGTTGTTACTATAAGAGAATGTATGATAGAGGTTGTTACTATAAGAGGATGTATGATAGAGGTTGTTTCTATAAGAGGATGTATGATAGAGGTCGTTACTGTAGGAGGCTGTATAATAGAGGTTGTTACTGTAGGAGGATGTATGATAGAGGTTGTTACTGTAAGAGGATGTATGATGGAGGTTGTTAGTGTAAGAGGCTGTAAGATAGAGGTTGTTACTTTGGGAGACTGTATGATAGAGGTTGTTACTATAAGAGGATGTATGATAGATGTTGTTACTATAAGAGGATGTATGATAGAGGCTGTTATTGTAGGAGGCTGTATAGGAAAGAGGTTGTTACTATAAGAGGATGTATGATAGAAGTTGTTACTATAAGAGGATGTATGATAGAGGTTGTTACTATAAGAGAATGTATGATAGAGGTTGTTACTGTAAGAGGATGTATGATGGAGGTTGTTACTGTAAGAGGATGTATGATGGAGGTTGTTACTGTAGGAGGATGTATGATAGAGGTTGTTACTATAAGAGGATGTATGATAGAGGTTGTTACTGTAAGAGGATGTATGATAGAGGTTGTAACTGTAGGAGGGTACATGATAGAGGCTGTTACTGTAGGAGGGTATATGATAGAGGTTGTTACTGTAAGAGGATATATGCAGATAGAGGTTGTTACTGTAGGAGGATGTATAATAGAGGTTGTTACTATAAGAGGATGTATGATAGAGGTTGTTACTGTAGGAGGATGTATGATAGAGGTTGTTACTATAAGAGGATGTATGATGGAGGTTGTTACTGTAGGAGGATGTATGATAGAGGTTGTTACTATAAGAGGATGTATGATAGAGGTTGTAACTGTAGGAGGATGCCTCATAGAGGTTGGTGTTCTAACTGTCTAAATTAGAAAGTCTTAATTGCAACAGTTGGTCTCCCTATTATTCATCCTATTCATCAAACCATGCAATGTGAAGTATTTTTTCTACACAAATTATATGTATGTATTAAAGTAAAATTGGTAAATATTCTATAAATTTTATAAGTTTTTGGGGCATCCAGGATTTCAGTTTTTGGGAAAACAGTATGACACCTTTATGATAATTGAATTTTATTAGAGGCATTTAATTTATTTATTTAGATTATAGTTTGAAAGTAATATTATCTACATGTATATACATGTATATCCTCATATAAGCAATGAAAATATACTTGTATATACATGTATATATATAATTACAAAATATTGTTTTAAAGAAGGTTTTAAAACATCTTCAATTTATGCATCATAACTTATATATCTTAAGTTTTTAAGTATGATTTACCCCAAAACTAACATAAAATCTTCTTTTGCCATATTGATTTAAAATACATAATTATGTACATCATTTTTTTCTTGTAAAGTACAGAAAATGCAGATGTTAGACATTAGACAGCATTGAACTTTCTTTTGTCAAAGTTAAAGAATCAATTAATATATATAATCAGAGATGTATATATAACTTACTTCATTTTCATTTGTATATACAGTATATAGTGATACAGATTTCTGATATGAAATCCTTGTTATACATGTATACCATGTTCAAATGAACAAATATGGATAGATTAATTGATACTAAATCATTAACACTATAAACTTTCTTTAGCCATATACATGTATGTATATAGCTGGTCATATTGTATAGGCCTGAAGGCCACACCTGAGTGCATGGTCACCTATAGCAACTGGTCATGATCTCATCTTTGCAGCTGATTATAATTAGCCCCCTGGCCCTATCCTCAGGTGTGAGACTGACAACCTGTTTATTTCTTGCAGGACTGACATGTAAGAATTATGTATAAAAGCTTAGATGATTTAATAATGCTGTCAAGTTTGCTTTTATGTAAATTGTTTCATCACAATATAGGGGGGATCAATATTTTATGGGGTAGGTCATTATTTTATGCATGAAATACTGACCCGGGTCGGTATTTTATGGGGGGGGTCAATATTTTATATGACACCGGCTTTACAAATTTTAACAATTAATGATTAAAGAAGTCGCTTTCAAGTGTTCCGCAAGAATATATGCAACACAGTACCCATAAGAACTATACAAATTCGTTCACCATAAAGCGTTTGACAAGAACTGCTCAAAATAGATCACCCTTGAGTTTTAATAGGTTTTGCATAAAATACTTTACCCTGAAGTTTTGACAAGTATTGCACACTTCTTTGAAACGGTTCGTACAAAATAGTTCACCCTTTTGAGCTTGACGAATCTGACGTACGCATTGCAGGCAGGTAGTTTATTGCTAGCGTACCGCAAGCAGCTGGTGTACGCGTGGGACGACCGCGATGGCGCGTGATAGAAAGAAGTACAATAGGTAAGAAACAAACTGAGTAGTTGTGGAAATATTTCTTTCACCGAAGGATTTATACGAAACTAGGAAATATAACGATGTTATTGTAGGGAGAATAATTATTGCTTGTTACATATGTCACAGAAGTATTGCTTTATATTGAAATCCTCTAAATCGTTACACGTATACAACACTTGGGGTTTTTGTACAAATATGATATCACATTTAAACAGAGAAATATCGATAAGGTCTCATAATCGAATTCGATCCGTTTTTGTGTAACACACAGTGTAATTTCGGAGTGTATGAAGACAATTTGAGTGATATCATGAAAGAAGCACCAGGTGTGAAAAGTTAATCATTGACTAGTATCGCTGATGGGAAAATTCCGCCAGTTCAAACTTGGTCCATTTCAACTTTTACAATGAGCAACGTTTTAGAGATTGTTAAATAAGCATTGTTGCCAATTTCGATTTTTTTTTCTCTTTTGTGCTATCAGTTGAAGCCATAATAACGATAAAAAAATATCGAAACGATGTATTTGGATATCTTATTTCCTTTCTTTTCAAAGATAAAATTGAATACTTCAGTTTTAGAATAAAGACATTTTTTAATTATATTGTATACAAATATGATAAAAATAGCCCTAACAAATTATTGAAAGATCATTCAATATGAAAAAGCAAACACATGAACTTCGGTTCATTTTGGTTTTTCACAGCCTTAATAAAATAAATAAAAAAGTAAATATAATAAAACATGAGGATAAAGACCCTAAGAAAGGTATAGGGAATACAAACAAAATATTCTCATTCTTATTTAGACCCTGATATGATCAAACTGCCAATAGGGATCCACCAAAAAGACATAACCTGTCCAACACCACAAGGTAGAGGAATTCAATCTGACGAAACCTACAGAACTCGATAAAGCCGTGATCAAATTTAAATGTACATTATGTATTCAAGATTTACGTTCGGAAAAAATGGAATTGTTACATACTAGGAATCCCTGACCAGTCTCCTTATACCCTTCAACATTTGTCGTACCACAAACTTATCAGTTCCATATTAGGACTGCTTAAGTAATTATGTAATTTGTGCTGATCGGAAAGCCACATGAGAGAGTGAGAAAGGGAAACTTGTGCTAAGGTTTACTCCAACCGAAAATAGGCCGTCTTTTGTAAAGCAGAATTATTTGGCCTTTGAAGTGTTTTCCCATATAAAGAACGGTCTCGCTTATCTACAATGTATTTCACATTCCGCATTATTGGTTTAAATGATGCAGAAATCGGTAAGATATCGCCCATGGATGACTTTTGTCATCTGGTACCAACGCCCGAAACCTCTCCCATGAAAATCTAGTGATGACATCTGCTATACTGTCGTTTGTCCTATGGTGTGATTTAAACTGAATTTAAAACTGCAATGAAACGAATAAAGGACCAGGCTTTTTTGTGTAAAGTCCCATAATCCGAATATGAACATTTTGCACAATCTGTGCATAAATGTAGAGACAAGCCTGTTGCATAATTTGAAATCCTCCATTAAATGAAGTCAAACCCAAATGATGCGGAAACCTGGTCCAAGACATTGCATTATAAAACGTCTATGGAATGTCCTAGAGTAGTTTCATGGCTCTACCACAGTAGACTATAAACCATCCGCATTGCTGGTGGTAAGGCATAAACACGATTCATGAGCTTATGTATTAACATCACTAACACTTATTCAATGCATCAATTGTTTTAGGTTTAAAACGTGTATTTTCCACGTCTGGGTGTACTGTATGTATTTGTTTCTTAAGTTTCATATGGTTACTTCAGCATTGAGTAAGACTATTGCATAAAAATACCTTCTATGGAAGTTTTAGTAACCTTTGATGACACATCCTTCAATATGGTTACGTTCTTGAGAAAATAGGGTCATTCTATGGCAATGAAAACGATGCCGAAATAAGGACAAATAAGTCTGAGGAAAACCTTAGAGTAGGGCTGTATGATAGCGATAACATAATTAGGGTCATCCAAACCAGGCAGGTTAATGGATATAGAGCGACACCTGTTGACCGCATACAAATGTAGGCAAGTTTGCTTATCCCATTTACTTCCAAAATATATTATCATTTACGTTAATGGAGAATATAAAACAAATCACATGAACACAATGTATGTTAATTCTTCCAACACAAATACCACATAAACAATGCTTTGCCAGTATACTTCAACGATATAGAACAATGACAAGGAGGGAAACTTGGACACAGTTCGCACACAGGCGAGGCCTTCCTTAAATCATAATAGTTGTTGATAAGACGTTAACAATATAAAACCAAACTTTGGACAAAAATGTTGTTGATGATGCGATGGGTGTTGTCTGTATACAGCCTACGTATATACTTAGGCATACATATGCATGAATACTGTACGTACATGAATATATAAAAGACATAAAATACAGGCAGTCCAATGTACTTCAATTTGATGTTCGGCCTCTCATTTAAAAACGCGTTCTGCGGAAGGGTTTCCCCGAATTGCACAAAACACGTGTTAATATAAAGAAAATGCTTCATTCGTACGGTTGGTTAGACCATAAAAAAGCATTCTGCATTATGGGTAATTTTTTTTAACCGTGACTGTCGGATTACTTCCAAATACCTCGGAATAATGTGTTCCTGACCCGACACGCCAGGAAGGCTTATGTAATGCTGACACTTATCAAATCCCAAGTAATTCTTCCTATGTTGTGACTTAAACTGCGGGTTACTTTACACATTTGATATTAACGCAAAGATGATAACTTAAGCAATCCAGAAAAAAAACAGAAAGATCTGAGCGTAAATTCCCGGAAACCCATCTTATATCAATCAAATCATTATGTATCAGGATCAAAAGTTATACAAGGTATAAGGATCAAAACAATTTACCGTAATATATACAGTAATTGCAGTATGAATTTCATACAGTGAATTTGTTTTTTGGACTGTTGTATGACACAAAACAAAGAATATAAATCAGTTTGCAATGATTTCCTATATAATTTCTTCATATAGTTTCAAATCACAATTTCAATGGTTTTGTAAATTCATAAAATAGTTTAGCGCATATATATTGGTATTCTATTAAATACAACTTATATAAGTGGCGATCCAACTTTGTAAATTAAGCAAGTTCAATGATGGAGTTCTGATTACACTTCAATCTCGAGGATACATATATAAAATGGAACTGACCATTGTCCATATTGACACGCGGACAAGTATACAATTAAAGTTAATGACACAAAGAGGCGTCCTCACAGGTAAATAAAGCTGGACAATATAAATGATTTTTTTTGTCTGACATATGTGGTATATAACGCCGCATTGCTAGTAACAGCTTTCACTATAGTTATGATACACACTTGTGACACGTGCTCGGGACACACCTCCCACAATCACCTAGTTACACAAGCATAATCAGAGCATAGAAACATACAGGAATCCAAAACAGTTTTTCACAGTGTCATCTGTGTTATCAAGTGCAAAACAGGGATTATACCGAAACATATGTGGTTTTAATTAGAAGCAATTGTAAGTGATGAACATCAGAGTACCTGTACTAAGTCAGTGTCAAGGCGATATACATTTACTGTTGGCCATTCGAAATCGTTTGATGTCTATACGTGTATTTTTACAATAGACACAATTTTTTTATCCTCTTGTCGCCCACAGTATGTGCAGAGAATACTCGTATGTATACTTTTTGAAGGCGAGGTACCATATCTTTAGTCAAACTTTCCAATCATGTTGGAATAGCAGGATTAATTAAGAAATAATTATACGGATATATTCAAATGGTGGGATTTAGTAACAGATAACTGTTAAAACTTTACCAATTCAAATACATTTTGTAGTAAGAAAAAGTCAACATTAAACAAAAAATAGGGAAAATGAAAAATCAATAAATCAAACTGAGAGACAGTTACTCACGATAAAAATATATTTATGAACAAATGGGTGCAATAAAATCAGATCCCGCCCACAAATATATTCGGAAAATCGATACTCATTAATAAATGAAATAGTATTCAAAATGGTTCAAAATGGAAGGGTGGGGTCAGAAAAATGTAAATAATTACATTTTATGGAATCAATCTACAATTGCCAATGACAGACAAATATCGATAAACCTATAGAAAACAAGTACTAATTGTAATGGGAAACCATTACAGAAGTCCCCCAAACACCCCTGCAGTCATACCATCACGTTCGGCATCCCTCAATATCCCTATATACCAAATTTCATTGAAATTGAACAATATCTAAATTTCGACCAATCAGAAGCTTCCGTATGGTTGTTATGGTAGCGAACACCATTCAGTTGATTTTGGAGTCCCCTAATACCCCTACATACCAAATTTCATCAAAATCTGACAATATCTAAATACAGACCAATTAGAGGCCAGGAAATGGCGGCCATTTTGTTAAAAAGTGAAAGTGAGGTTACGAGAGTGACCGGTATCCCATGATGTACCTACAAACCAAATTTCATCAAAATTGGACAATATCTAAATACAGACCAATCAGAGGCCAGGAAATGGCGGCCATTTCGTTAAAAAGTGAAAGTGAGGCTACGAAAATGACCGATGTCCCATGATGTACCTACAAACCAAATTTCATCAAAATTGGACAATATCTAAATTTCGACCAATCAGAGGCCAGGAAATGGCGGCCATTTTGTTAAAAAGTGGAAGTGAGGTTACGAGAGTGACCAGTGTCCCATGATGTACCTACATACCAAATTTCATCAAAATTGGACAATATCTCAATACAGACCAATCAGAGGCCAGGAAATGGCGGTCCATTTTTTCAATCAAGAAACAGAAGTTGGAGTAATGTTCTAAGTGTCATGAGACACCTTAATACCAAATTTCATGAAATTAAATTTTTAATGAAAACTTAAAGGGAGCTGGCCTGGAACCCTGGCGTGCACCATAGAAATGGCAAAATTTTCCAATTAAAAAAAAATATTTTAGATTTACCTACATACCAAATTTCATCAAAATTGGACAATATCTAAATTTCGACCAATCATAGGCCAGGAAATGGTGGCCATTTTGTTAAAAAGGGAAAGTGAGGTTACGAGAGTGACCGGTGTCCCATGATGTACCTACAAACCAAATTTCATCAAAATTGGACAATATCTAAATTTCGACCAATCAGAGGCCAGGAAATGGCGGCCATTTTTTCAATCTAGAAACGGAAGTTGGAGTAAGTGTCATGAGACACCTTAATATCAAATTTCATGAAATTAAATTTTTAATGAAAACATAAAGGGAGCTGGCCTGGAACCCTGGCGTACACCAATGGCAATGGCAAAATTTTCCAATTAAAAAAAAATAAAAAAATTTGATTTCGGGAAAAAAAAGGGTCTCAACATAATCTTCACATGTTCATCTTTATTCCCACCAAGTTTCATTTTTGTGCAACCAGCGGTTATAGAGTTATAGCCCATTACAATTTAGCCAATTATGGCCTCTGGCGGCCATATTGGATGTCAGATCGAAAAAAAAATAGTGAAGTGCACAACTTCAGATTGCCATCTAAGTTCATGCAAAGTTTCATTTCAATCCAACTTACGGTATTCGAGAAACGCGTCGGACAAAGCTTGGCGGAAGAATAATAATAATAATTAAATAAGTATTTATATAATAATCCGAATTTTTATGTTAATGACCGTAGCGACTAAACAACAACTGTTCTGAATACATAATGACAAAATTAGATGATCTGACCACACGGGTACATTGTACGATGTTTACTTGCCGAAATATACGGAATTTAATTCCAATCCAAACCGCCTCACAGCTTCTAGTTGCCATCTTTGTTCAAATCAAAGCATCTGTGCGTTTGAAAAAGTCAGTAATGCAAAGCTTCTAAACGATCTTGCGATGCAAATTTTAAGATTATAATAGAAACGAAATAGGAATTTTAAAATAATTTAATTTCAACTCCTTATGCTTTAGGTTAGCGAATCGTAGCAATTATTTACGATGGAACTTTAATGTTGCACTCAATACTGATCACAATATTTTTATTGAGACATTTTTTATTTCTTTCACTTCATTTCATTTTAAGTGTTGATTTAGATTTCCCAATAAATTCGCGGGAAATGAATTTGATGACGTAACCGGAAGCTCACATGCTATGAGAACGTGACCCGGAAAACATGACGATAATAAAAACAGAAGATCTTGAACATTACCGGATTATTTTCGCATTTTTTGAGACACCAATGTGCTAAAATACAACGGAAGGCTACACCGATTTTGTTCATAGCTATCGTATCAAGTAAAACGAACAGTTATTGCGAAAATAGAAGTATTTACTTCACCTAGTTGGGCTAGACCTACTTTCGTTTTCCAGTTTACAGATATGGTCATATAACAAATAATTCATCTTCTCAACCATAGTCGATCTAATTACTTATCCGCGGGATTTTTCTATTAAGAATATTTGTACTTCTCATGTACAGTGCATCTTTGTTTAAACTTGACTGGTCTGCAGGTCTGATCTGACTCCCTCAGCTGACCCTGACCATAGGGCCACGTTAATTACTATCGTATCCTTTTGTAAACACCTCATAATAAATGTATCATTGGCAGAATCGTCTGGATTACTACAATTTTTACCTTTTAGATACTTAATATATAAATACTTATTACCGGTTAGCTTGTAAGAATAATAATAAGAAGAAGAATAAGAATAATAATAATAATAATAATAAGAAACGGAGTAAAAACTATAAGTCCCCAAACTTTGTTTGGGGGACTTAATAAAGACATATACAAGCAACGAAAACACTTCAAACCAACAACTGACGAGGGAAGTAACATATAGTTTGATGGTTAATTAGATATGACAAAAGAAATACAAAAATATTGGTTGATAATCAAAAATGATAAAAGTTATACAAAAATATTGGTGATTAATTCAAAATGACAAAAATTTTACAAAAATATTGGTGGTTTATTCAAAATGACCAAAAATTTACGAAAATATTGGTGGTTTATTCAAAATGACAATTTTTTTAAAAAACACTGTTGGTTAAATCAAAATGACAATTTTTTTACAAAAACACTGGTGGTTAATCAAAAAAGACAAAAGTTATACAAAAATATTGGTGGTTAATTCAAAAAGACAAAAATTATACAAAAATATTGGCGGCTAATTCAAAATGAGAAAACTTATACAAAAAAAGTATTGGTGGTTGATTCAAAATGAGAAAACTTATACCAAAATACAAGTGTATTGGTTGTTGATTCAAATGATATGACAAAATTTTCAAAAATGTTCTTTGCATATAAATTCACAAGTAAACATGGAAATACGGAAGCCGAATAGGACCAATGAAAAAAATAAACTTACTTGGTATCATTAAAAAATAAATAAAAAATCTCGTATATACGAGATTATTTCTCGTAATAACGAGATTATTTCTCGTATATACGAGTTTATTTCTCGTAATAACGAGTTTATTTCTCGTATATACGAGTTTCTTTCTCGTATATACGATATTATTTCTCGTATATACGAGTTTATTTCTCGTATATACGAGATTATTTCTCGTATATACGAGTTTATTTCTCGTATATCATGAAACCGGAACTAATTTAGTACAACTCTACGGAATAGCAGTTGTAACCGACATTGTGGAATGTTGCTCTTACGAGGGATTTAGTAAAGATGATATACTGTCGTCTTTGGCGATTTCGTCTTACTGTGGTATTAGTAGATAGACACTGAAAAGGTTCTTATGACAGCAACATTTGTCAAGAAGGAAAAACCACTCATATACATAGACATATCTACCTGTACTTACATTATGTAGCTACACGTTTTAAGTCTGATATTTAATAAATACATCTAGTGACGCTGTCTTCGACAGTGTGACCAGTAATAACACAGACATGTTTGAAGACCATGAAAGGCCGTTCATGTAAAAAACGAGTACCATTTATCGCGTTAAACATAACATTTAAGATTTAACGAGTCCTTTAAATACGTAGTAGATATATGAAACAAGGTATTCGATTGTTTCTGTTATGTTAGTCATTTTAACGCGTTAAAACAAAAGCTACGACTTTAAACGCGTTAAACGAACACAAAATTAAACGCGTTGAAATTCCAAGAAAACATCGTGTTAAGATTTACCGCGTTAAATGTGTTTAACGGGTTAAATGCTAACGCGTTAAATGTATCTCGTTTTTGACATGAACGGCCTTTAATAGAATACGATCTGGAAATGAGATTTGAGGTTGATGACTTTGGCGAATATTGTCGACAAGAAGTCGGAATCCAACAATATAAGTTTGAGCTTTTAAGAAAATTAAATTTTAGTGAAATGCACTCTGAAAATGACCGCTTGGATAACACAGACTGATGTAGGCCTACAGATGGATGTTATACACGATCCAATAATCAGTCAATCACCAATACGCAAAATGTAAATGTATTTACCATTCCTTACTCTTTACCATAAAAAGGAAGACCGCATCAACATTGTTTTTTTGTAAAATAATATGTCATTGTATTCGCAAATGAATATTCAAATAAACATACCAACAATGCAACAGTTCTGGATACTCTGGTTTGTGTGACAAGACGATACACACGTACAGTAAAGTTATGCATTATATTCTATACAAAAACCCGCTTTAAGTCATTACTTTAAACATATTTTATTTACACATATTTGCAAATAGGATTTGGCACAAGTTATTTCAACTTATGAAGCCATTTCCTTACAATAGTTACATAGACAACAGATGATATTACAGACTGATCAACTGCAGTACGAAAGAGATATAGGCCTACATAACATTAGGCACTCACACAAAATAATATAACAAAGTCAATAAAATTTTCAAACATGTTAAATATTGTTAAAATCTTGTTAAAATCTTCCGCTGGATTTTATAAAATTTTGTACTTTGTTAAATACAACACAATTTAAATCCAAAGACATATTTTCATTTCCAAAAAGTAATAATCTTAAAGATATATTTATATCTAAATCACTTAAATGATTTAAAAGCACAACTCGAGCATTTGTGTAAGATTGACATTCAAAGAAGAAGTGATAGGCATTCTCACAAAAATAGCCACAATTTACACAATTTGAGTTTTGGACCAGATTTGAACGGTAAAGATCATGATTAAGGGAACTGCATTCATGTCTTAATTTAGTGTGAATAATATTAAGTTTTCTATCACCAATTAAGTAATAAGGGGGTACTGAGCATGGTAAGTTAGGGGCTAAAGCTGACTTGAAAGCAGAAAAAGGCATGGATCTAATATCAGAATGTATAGAGTTTCACATCGTCAAAGAGGAAGGTAGAAAAGATTGGTTTGTAATAGACAGTCTGAAATTTGGGATTCTATATTTTTCATTATTTCTTAGACCCTGTCTGTTTTCACCGACTGTAGAGGGAAGTAAATTTGTAATGTAGTTTGGAGTTTGATGTCTATCCATTTTGTAAACTAATTGTAATTTCCGTCTTTTCCTTCTAACAGAAAGTAATTCTAGACCTGTTTCTGAATACAATGACTCGTTTCTAGCAAATAATGGTAACCCTGTTATTATCCTAGCTGCCTCCCGCTGAACCTTCTCTAACTTTTCTGAATCACTTGAAGTGCACCCATCCCAAACTTCACACGCATATTCTAAAACTGGTAAAATATAAGTTTTATAAATTCGTAAAAGAGCATCACGCTTTAATGTATATTTAAGTTTTCGCAAAATATTTACTTTTCCCATAGCCGACTTATAAATTTCATTTATATGATCTACCCATTTAGCATCTGAATTTAATGTAACTCCAAGATGTCTATGCTTACTACTAAAATTTAAAAAATGGCCATCAAAAATCAGTTCCAGATCTTCATCAACGTTATCCGAATTAGAAATAAAAATAAGTTCCGTCTTATTTTGGATTAAAAGTTACTAGCCAAGTACTTGCCCATCTGTTTAAAGCATCCAGGTCTCTATTTAAAACTGTTTGTATTTCTAGACATGAAGATGAAGAGACTTTCAAAGAGGTGTCGTCAGCGAAAAGACGTGCAGTAGATTGAAGAATTTCTGAGATATCATTGATAAATATTAAGAAAAATAGAGGCCCAAGAATGGAACCTTGAGGGACGCCAGCATGTATCAAACCAAAATCCGAATAACAATTATTTATAAAAACTTTTTGTCGTCTGTTGGTTAAGTAGTTTTCAATCCATGATAGAAAATTTCCGCATATCCCGTATGACTTTAGTTTTACTAATAAACCTTTATGCCAAACCCTGTCAAACGCTTTAGAAATATCACAGAAAACTAAACAAGAATGTTTTTTTTCTTCTAGATCAAGGCAAATGTTATGATATAAATCAATTAATTGATATACGGTCGAGTGACCCGGCATAAATCCTGATTGATACTGATAGAAAAGTGAATTTTCAAGAAAATAATTATGTAAATACTTGAAGATAACTCTTTCAAATGTTTTACCAACAGAGGACAAAAGTGATATAGGTCTATAATTAGAAGGAGAATGCCTATCGCCCTTCTTAAAAAGAGGTATCACTTTAGCAAATTTCCAAGTATCGGGATAAATACCAGTTGATAACGACAAATTAAAAAGCAATTCAAGTGGTCTACATACAGTTTTAGCAGTATACTTCAACATATGGTGGCTAATTTCATCAGAGCCAGAAGCTTTACCAAGTTTTAAATTCATCAAAACATCAGATATGTCATTTTGACTTATTACAGGTAACTCAAAAGAACTCTCTGTTTTAGGTTCTAACAAAGGAACATCGTTATTGTTGTCATCTATGCTAGTGATACTGCAAAAATAGTCGTTCAATGCATTACATTTGGCCTTATCATCGACTAATAAACGTTCCGAAATTGGATCAACTAAAGTAGGGATAGGACGTGATGTCTCAGAATTCCCCATCAATCTTTTGACAAGTCGCCAATAGTTTTTAGGATCAGACGAATGATAAAACTCAATAAGATTTCCAACATTTTCATAAAAAGACTGTCGTGCATACTTTTTCATATTATTCACTTCATTTCGCTGATTTTTGAATTTAGCTATGTCCCGTGGATGATTGGTACGTTTGGCTATTTTCCGAAATCTATCACGAGCTCTCATATTTTTTCTAAGGTCTGAAGACATCCAGGGCTTATCGTTTGGTCTTACAGTAATTTCCTTATGTGGTATCGATCTACGAGCAAAATCAAGAAAAATTTCAGTAAAACTTTCACTGGCCGAATTGACAGAGTTGCATGTAGCGAAAAGAGTATCCCAATCATATTCTTCAACAAGACGATTAAAAAGTACATAGTCGCCTCTTTTATATAACCAAATTTTACGTTTATATGTTAGTTTCTGAAATGACGGAACAGAAATATATACAACACAACCTTGGTGGTCAGTAACTACATTTTCAGTAGATACTACAGAGGAATAAGTGTATGAAATTGATTCTGATACCAAAATTGGATCGAGTAAACTTGACCTCGTGGGACTTATACGAGTAGGTTCATTTATGACATTTATAAAATTAAACGAATTTATTATATCAGATAAAACATGATTCTGTGACATAGTAAGCATGTCAACATTGAGGTCTCCAAGCAGTATGACATTACTGGATATTTCCACCGCATCACTTATTGAAGCCTGAAGATTTTCCCAGAATTGATTTGTATGAAAGGAAGAACGGTACACAGTCCCAATGAGTATGCTTTTTTCGGGAAGATAAATTTGGAGCCATAATATTTCAGTGTCGGGACGTTCTAGATCAACAATCCTGCTAACTTTCAAAACCTCGTTTACATATACTAAAATCCCCCCTCCCGCAAAATTTCTATCAAGTCTAAAAGGGTGGTGGAAGCCATCCAGTAATAACTCGCTGCTGGGGACTTCAACATCAAGATGAGTTTCAGTAAGACATATTAAGTCATATTCACCTGCTATATTTTCAATATATTCAAGTTTGTTTCTCACACTTCTAATATTTAAATGAAAAACAGAAAGTTCACCTTCTACAGGCCCTGGATTTGACTCAATATCCATATGCTGTAATAATAGTAATATCAAAATAAGCAAAAAATAGTTATTGCTCATATATGTTTTACGATAATTATTCAACAAATTTACACATACAGCTATAGTGCTTTTTAAGACGTTAGTTAAAAAGACAAATATTTTAAAATGGAAGAAAACAGAACGTAATCGAAAAATCATATATCTGTATGCTTTGGCATAAAAATTTCCGATTGCCACCCTGTGACCCATAAAATCATTACCCATTATCAAAGATCAAATGATTTGGTATGGGTATACATGTATCAGGGTGACCTACGGAAGATATTGCATTAACTAAGTGTACATGAATCCAGCGGAAGAAAAGGAACAAAATATGAAGATACAAACACCAAATATACAAAAGTCCATGGTGCATCATGCTATAGGATGTATATATAACTGACCGAGGGGTAACTGTGGTCAGAAACATAACCTTCTGTGATTCTAGATAAATAAGACAACCTGTACATAGATGACAAATTAGAAAATTGATTTAAACGTGACATAGATTACAGACAGCATGTACATTCTACAGTAAGTAAATAATTCTGCATGCATGGTCGCATTTAAGTCATGAAGGACACTACTTTCAAAAAGTAAAAAAAAAGTAATGTATTATATAGATTCATGGTGTGATCTACAATAGGCTATATCTCTCCCATATGAAAACCAGTGTTGGGACCTACAACGTACTTCAACAGATACAGATCAATTTTAGACAATTCTTCAAGTGGATTTCCAACGTATCCATTGCTGTTTTGGCTAGTAAGAATTCAAATTCTTCTGCATTTATTTCACATCATGTATAAATTGCATTTTAAACGTCTATTACTAGAAGTATTGTAAGCGAAATAAATATTTGTGTGCAACAAACCATGCCCTCATAATAAAGGATATAATTTTAATGGAGGTCGTTACATATGTTGTAACGGCCCATTATAATAGAATATTAGTAAGATGATACTCGTCGTATTTGACCCGTTATAATAGAAAATAAGTAAGATGTTACATGTTGTATACTGCCCGTTATAAAAGAAAATTATGTCCCTGGTTTCGGTAGCACTTAACTTATTCACAAATATAACTCAAAACGTTTATCCAGCACTTACATGATTTTTGTCTAATTAGTATTAATTGCAGACACGTGTTCACGTTTGTTTCTATATATTTTCTTTCTGGCGGCTCTGATTCCATTTAACCTGTGACGTCACAGGACATAGGTCACCGAAACGAGGTCAACGACTTTGGGCTTCAGGGTTGTTTTCGAGAAAAATCGCAATAACTCTAAAGCTAAAGTCGCAATAAAAGTCGCACTTTCAGCATTTGTAGTTTCATCCTAATTTACATTTTATAAGCTAAAATAGCAAATCGTTCCAGGTACACTAGCTTATTATGACGAACAACCTACTTAAAAGTTGTCTTCGCAACTTTTATATATCACACTAGCGACTTAAATGAAGCTTCTATATCATGACATCGTTTTCATTATATCAGTTAAGTTGTTATGTGACTTAATTTATGTAAATTTGGTGATTACCGAATTTCCATATCGCGATAACGAGAAAAAAGAACTCGTAAGTTAGATACGTAGTTCAAACGAGAAAGAATCCCGTATGTACGAGAAATAAACTCGTATATACGAGAAATAATCTCGTTATTACGAGAAATAACCTCGTTATTACGAGAAATAAACTCGTATATACGAGAAATAATCTCGTTATTACGAGAAATAAACTCGTATATACGAGAAATAATCTCGTATATACGAGAAAGAAACTCGTTATTACGAGAAATAAACTCGTATATACGAGAAAGAATCCCGTATATACGAGAAATAAACTCGTATATACGAGCAGAGACATATATATATATGTCTCTGATACGAGAAAGAATCCCGTATATACGAGAAATAAACTCGTATATACGAGAAATAATCTCGTATATACTAGAAATAATCTCGTATATACGAGAAATAATCTCGCTATTACGAGAAATAAACTCGTATATACGAGAAATAATCTCGTATATACGAGAAAGAAACTCGTTATTACCAGAAATAAACTCGTATATACGAGAAAGAATCCCGTATATACGAGAAATAAACTCGTATATACGAGAAAGAAACTCGTATATACGAGATTTTTTATTTATTTTTTAATGATACCAAGTAAGTTTATTTTTTTCATTGGTCCTATTCGGCTTCCGTAGTACGGGCATACAATAATAATCATATAAAAAGGAGACAGAAATAAATACCGAGAGGCCATTACTGAACGCAGGCTATAAAGTCATCACCAAAATTAATAAGCTAACAGCCTAAAAGAACAATAACATAAATGCACAGTTTGATCAAAAAGGCTTTGTTCCGGGACGTAATTTAACTTCAGCAAAACTTTTTGTGGGTCAGTAGAATTGTTACTTAAATGCAAAACCATGTGACCAAACCAGTAGGTTTACATCATCATAATCTGAAATCACCAGACCATCCAGATCCACTAATTCCATTTATCGGTATAATACAGGCTGATACACCTGCATGTGCTTTACGAACAAGTACAAAAACAAAGGGCTGTACCTCACAGGTCCAGGAAGCCTAAAAGTAAAACACTGCACATTCCATAATACCACTCAACCAATAAATTGAACAGAAAACTCCGTAAAACAAGTATACTTAAAAGCTATCTATGAAAATTCCTCACAAGCTAGCATAAATTACATCACTCAAATTGAATGGACCAAAACATCAGTATAAGCCTGAGGATTTTATTATGGGTATAAAATGTATAAGGTAAGATTTATAGAGAGAAGACCTAATACCAGAAAAAACATTCATGTAGCGATCGCTGCCCTGTTCGAGATGACTTCAGTTTTAAATATCTTAAGAAACTGGCTTACAAAGAGATTTTACTTTAACAATGCTAACTCTAAAGCAGTGAATGATTATTCTAACTCTATTGACAGGGACCCCCAAGGCATCGTTGGTAATATGAATTCCTGTTTGGCTGAAAAAAAATATAGACCGTTATAAAAAATATTTCTTAAATATAATTCAATTTATCAGATGAAGACCGACATATTAATTTTGGGGTCTAGTTTGATACCTCTTTATCTTTTTTTTTTTTTTTTTTTTTATGTACATAAATTATACGACTACATGTTTTCTCTCTTCATTGTGGTGTGCAGTGTATCTGGTTACCTCCCCTTACGTTGGAGTTATGCCTCTTTACACAGTATATCCAGTAGACATTTTGAAAACCTACTAAGGCAAATCCCCACCAATCCTCACCATTTTAACATCTTCTCTGCTTTGGGTTTTCACGTTTTGTCAAGACTTCGACCACGACATGCAGAGGTGCTGGTGGTATTTTTCTAGTAGACAAAAGATTGCTCTACGTTTTTGAAAAGTCTATATCATTTTACATCACATTATAGTATCAGTTATTGAATCTGGAAGAAAATCTTGTTCCCAGTTTCCTCCAACTCTTTAGCTATCGTGTGGTTGAAGTTTTTGGCCATAATCCGCCATTTACTTCTAAGTTTATGACCAGTTAAAACAGACATTAGTAGTGAAGAAATAGTATCTTGGTTATATGTTCAGAGTGTCCTTTATTACATTTTTACCAGTGAAATATCAAAAATTATTCATTCTATAAAAGTGATATCATATTTTTCACTAGTGAAAATATCACTTTTGCTGATTTGACCAATCAAATTAATGATTAGAAAATACCAAAATAATTGACCAATCAGAAAGCCCGTCATATATGTCAGCACCTGGACAGGGGAAACTACTTTTTTTGTTTACAAATTATCGCTGTAGGCCTAGTTAGCATACGGGGTAGGTTTTTCGTTGATAAAAAATGTAATAAACAGAATATATCTATCTGATCAAGATAAAATTTGGATGACTTCCGATATCAGAGTGAAAATACGACTAAGAAATCATCAGCATTTAAATCTTAGACATAGCTAGATCAATTAGGAGTGACGTTATTTCGACAATACGGGAGGGAAAATATAATATTATTCAAAATCACAATCCTGTCTGATTACTTTACATCGGAATCGAGAAAAAAATGCTAATGGGGAGAAGTGATCCATCTAACTTTGGACATTTTGTATTACTCCTGTTTTATCGAACTGTGTGAAAATGTGTTCAAATAGATATTTAAATAACTCTCGAGTCAATACATCTTAATATATATAATTAAGAAAACATGCACGAAGCTACTGATATATTAAATAGAAACACTATTTTTCTTGTGTCACTGATTTATTTTCAATATTTCTAACGTAACCAATTACATTTGTACATGCATTAGAAGTTGATATTAATGGCAATTGGTCTAATCATAATTGTCACTCATATTTACGAAAAATTTCCATTTTAGAAATGTTTACAAAGTACAAAACAGACAGGAACCCTTTGATATCATTTGATATAATTAATACCACAAACTTTACGCAATGTGATAACGCGACGTCTTAAAAACGATCTGAGTATACACATACAGAACGCGACGTCTTAGAGTCCTTCAAACTATACACAGTGATAACGCGACGTCTTAGAGTCCATCAAACTATGCAAAGTGAGAACGCGACGTCTTAAAGTCCAACAAACTACATGTATATACAGATATAATGCGACGTCTTGGAATTGATCAACCTATACACACAGAGAGGACGACGTCTTAGAGTCGATCGATCTTACTACACAAAGAAATAACGCGATGTCTTAGAGTCGATCGATCTTACTACACAAAGAAATAACGCGACGTTTTAGAGTCGTTCGAGCTAGCTACACAAAGAAATAACGCGACGTCTTAGAGTCGATCTTACTACACAAAGAAATAACGCGACGTCTTAGAGTCGATCGATCTTACTACACAAAGAAATAACGCGATGTCTTAGAGTCGATCGATCTTACTACACAAAGAAATAACGCGACGTCTTAGAGTCGTTCGAGCTAGCTACACAAAGAAATAATGTGACGTCTTACAGTCGATCTTACTACACAAAGAAATAACGCGACGTCTTAGAGACGATCTTACTACACAAAGAAATAACGCGATGTCTTAGAGACGATCTTACTACACAAAGAAATAACGCGACGTCTTAGAGACGATCTTACTACACAAAGAAATAACGTGACGTCTTAGAGACGATCTTACTACACAAAGAAATAACGTGACGTCTTAGAGACGATCTTACTACACAAAGAAATAACGCGACGTCTTAGAGACGATCTTACTACACAAAGAAATAACGTGACGTCTTAGAGACGATCTTACTACACAAAGAAATAACGCGATGTCTTAGAAACTATCTCATTATTTAAGCATTATTCTCAATTTATTTTTGGTTTATAAAGTCATCGACAAAAAAGCGGATGGGCATTCTTCATAGACGCGAAGCGTCTATGAAGAATGCCCATCCGTTTTTTTGTCGATGACTTCATAAACCAAAAATAAATTGAGAATAATGCTTATAACTTTATTGTAATAACTAAAAACAATGCTTATTAGACATAAACCATCATTTATTCAATTTATTTTAACAAATTAATAGATTGATGTGCGGCGCATCAATATTACACCTGCGGTTCATTGAAGCCAATAACTGTGCCGCTTTTAAAATTTCCCGCGAAAACGATCCTGCCGAACCGGTTTGATCCATTTCGCACTAGTCTGAGGACGCAGTCAACAGTCACTCACGGTGCTGTAGGCTAACAAATCAGAAACACTGGAATGTTTGTTTATATGTAAGAGCCTTGTGAGGAAAATTAAACACTCGGTTATTGAAAGATGAGTTGGAAAACATCCCCGATGACAGAACATTGCTAATCGAGGAGGCGTATGAGTTGGACGGTATCAGAGGCAAGTTGTATTTTCCGCGGCCACAAGTGGGCCTAAGCTTACGCCATTTTGATTATGGCCGCAGTTTTGATTGGTTATCGAAGCTTAAGTGTTGCTGATTACACGTTTTTTTGTTTGCAGAACATTCTCGACTGTAGCTTCTGATAGAGCTTTCGTATCTCCGATGACTTTATAATCGATATTCTGTTCGATAACCAATCCGAAAATATCCGACGTTGAATGACACATTGATAGTCGCAAGCAGACGACGTCAAAAGTAGTTCTGCGTGTATTACGTCATTAGAAATGACGTAAATTTTTTCGGGCTATGAAGCAATAACCTTAATTTTCCAACCAATGAAAATGAGTGTAACAGATGAAATAAAATTATACACATATAGAACGCGACGTCTAAGAGTCTCTGGTCATTATATAAAGAAAATGGTTTGTAAATCTTCAAAATTGTTAATGACACAGGAAGAAGCCCCTCATGTCAATCTATCCCTAGATCTACGGTAACGCCGCTCCTCTTTTTCGCCACAGTCAACGCTTTAGTGTCCTTTTATGAAGAACTCAATACTAGTTTCTTTCCAAAACATATGTATTGTAAAAATGGTATAATCTATAGACATCTATTAGAACAATAATAGGCCCATGAACCTTAACGGTCATCTGAGAAAGACTCCGATACTACAATGTAGTGTAGTATACATACTCACTAGCAGAACAGTATCAATGAGAAAAATCGGGATTTCATGAAGGATTTTGGACAAGTTTTGGGGAACAAACACGGGGAAGGGGCATCTCGGAATAATACTTGGGATTTTTAAACTAAATCCGCCGGTGTGGAACTGGATATTTTAAAATGGAACCTGTTTCCGTATGACAGTCACAGCACATGCTGGTATGATCCGCCTATTTTTCTTTCCGAGAACCTTCCATTTCCACCTGATAAAGAGGCGATATGCTATCAGACGACACATCCTGAAATTTAACAACTGCGATAATAAAATATTGTCAATGTCGAGATACTAATCCACAAACTCAAACCACTGCAATTCCACTGTTGCAATGGATTATGGTCTTGATGAATTAGATTTGTAATCACATTACTCAGTAGTTTAAACATGATATGGACTTAGACGCATTTTTGCATGCGCCAATAAATTATTCATTGTTTTTTTAATTATATTTTGTAAGAAAAACAAAATAAATCTACCGACAAATTGATATAACTCAGTTATTCTATTGACTGGGACTAGTAACATGTCATAAAACGTGCAAATAAGTCATGAGATTGAGGCATGTTGATTTTGAAGGGCCGCTGGTATATTTCTAATTAGTCAGCACTTTTCGTCAATATTTTCTTTTACATTGCTACAAAGATGTGAATTAATACGTCGATATATGCTATCCAACTAAACATGACTGCCGTTTTAACGTGCGCGTTTGCCGGTTATACGGAGTAAGGATATGACGGTTAGATGATGCCTACCTGCCGCTAGATTCAGTGACGGTGGTCCTTTACTGAATTAATCTATCACTTTCTCGAAAGTCAACAAATTCATATACATTCCACTTACCACATGGAGCTTTATAATCTTGACTGTAAAAGCACAAAAAAAATTGAATCTAAGGCGATCAGCCAATATTCTCTGCCGTCAGCCTTTCTGATAACTCCAGACAAGTCTCTTGGTGTTCACAATGATGTCGTCATGTTTACGTCATCACATGGCATTATTGACGTCATTTCAAAATGACGTAATTACAAATTGAATTAGTTTCGTGCATTTCGAAATGCATAGATCGAAAGCTGATACGTTGTCCATCACAAATTGGATATTTCATTTGGACGTATCAAAAAATGTATCAAAACAACTAACAACACCAAAAATATGAGAAATACGGTAGCTGATTGGTGTCATTTCGTCCTTTCGTCTTTTCGCCCCGAAAAGACAAAAATCAAATATCTTATTTCTCGTCCTTTTTCTATTCGCCCCGAAAAATAATTTTCGTCTTTTTGGGGCACAAATCAGCCACCGTAGAAAAATATTGTTCTCACAATTTAAATCCCTAATTTCTTGAATTGGGGGTCCCGATCATTTGTTCTGGCCCAATAATTTAAGAAGGGCAGTTTTACATTTATCTATTATTGAATTTATATCGGAATCTAAGAGAGATTTTAGTCGAATACCATTCCTTTATAACGGGTTGTTGCTGTTTACATACTCGATATATATTTTTATATTTACCTACATCTGATTTTAATTAGGGTTCTTAAGTCTTCTTGAAAATGACTTGTCTGCTGTTTTATTTTGAGATTTTTTTAAAACCTGCTGTCTGTCCATTTCTTAATGGTATTGGGTATTCTTTTGATTATTCTACCATGCCCGTTGCCTGTCTGCCTGCCCGCGGTACGTATGACAGTCCATTACTTTTGTCTGTTCATACTCTTTAGCACTTTCTGTGCATACCGCCGTCTAGTTTGTCTGGGGGTCCTTCCATCTGGTGCCCAGCGACATGGCTGAAGTTATCAGTTTCTTTTCTTAGAATATGCCCTATCCATCTGCGTCGCTTTCTGACAATGACGGTTAGCCTATTGTTGGAAATTAATTGATTCTAATTTATTGTGATTATTATTTATTATAATTCGAAATACCAACGCCTTCTCCGAATTGTCAAACTTTTGCAAGTGGATGTCTAACTAATTAATAAAATCCGATACCCTTGAGAACCCATTGGGAACCCCATTCGTTATGTATTCTGACTTGACTTTTTCAAAATGGGTTATGGTTGTATGATGTTGCCTGAAGTTCCTACTTCTATGAATGACAAAAGAAGACGTTCATGCCAAACAAAGCCATGTGCATTCTCAAGATCTTCATTCTAACAAGAGAGACTAGTGTGGGTCTGTAGTTCTGAAATCTGCGTAAAATATGTCTAGTGTTTAAATGATACTTGAGTATATTATTGATCTTTGAGAGTGAATAGGATTGACAGACATTCTGGATATCAGCTAATGAAAAAATACGGTTGCAGATACAATTGTATAAACAAATAACAAAATATGATATGTCTCCTGTAGCCGTACACAGGTTCAGGGCGAAATCTATCGACAATTTACTTGTCTGTAATATCGTTATTACTACTTAACAAATTAGATACATCATGTATGTCAGTCTAGCATTACAATATGCGTAATTTGTATATAAAGTTCTAGCATTTTTATGATTTTTATCGAAATTGAATAATAAAAAAAAGACGTTACGGTAAAGGAAGTATTTAAGGTACATACTTTTTTAAGTAAAACAATATTTGATTAAAAAAAATATTTGTCCGTCCCTTCGGGGAGTCGAACCAAAGGGGAACCTTTCAGCCGGCATGGAGCTCTTCTGTCGTGAGATAGAAAAAGTATGCTTGTCAACACACCATGGCGGACGACGCTAAACCTGTGCCTTTAGTGCTAAAATGCATTGTTTGTGGGTCAATCTCCACTCTTAAAAGGTGTTCGCGCTGTAAACGGGTTGTCTACTGTAGCAGGGAGCACCAACTCAAAGACTGGCCAAATCACAAGCCGTCGTGTTGCATAAGTAAATCAGAGATCGGCGGCAAGCGTGACGAAACAAGCAGCTCGGCAAACAGTGTTTATCAACAATCGCATGGAGGCGCCAATGGGATAACCACAAACGGAACGTTAAAGGCGGTATGTGACGATCAACGTGGAATGAATAAAAATGAAACCAGCATAGCTAGAGACGAAAGGGGGAAATGTTTAGTTGAGATAACAAGGTCCGAGATATTGGATCAACCAAACACCCACACAGACTTGGAAACTGACAAAGAAACAGACAAAGTATTGAATGATAAAACAAATTACAACCAACTTCGCACTGATCAGAAAGACGATAGTTCAACGGAATATACGGCATTTGACGAAAGACCTTTCATTGAACGGAACTTTGATAAACCTAAATCCAAAAACAAAAGAAATATAGCCAAGTTTGTTGTGGACAGCCTGAAAAATAACAATTTTTGTGTGCTTGATTCCCTATTTGAAGACGATCACGTTGAGAGAATATTAGCGGAAATAAAAAGTCTGGATGCCAAGTCTCAGTTAAAGACTGGAAAACTAGCTGGAGGCCGAACAAGTGATGACAATAACGAGAAGGTATTGAAGTCTGAAATTCGAAGTGATCGGATGGCATGGGTTGACCGGAACCAACAGGATATCCCCGAGATTGGCAGGGCAGTTGAGCGTCTCGATTCTATCCTGACTGACCTAAATCCCCTTCTCGAGGGACAAGACTGCTTCATCAATAGCCGTACCAAGGTCTGTAAAGTTAGGTATTGTCTTATTATCTCGCACTGTGTGTCGACTTTGTACGTAGATATAATACAGTGTTGCTTGTTTTCTCATTGTGGCGCGAAACGCTCATTATGTGTGGTTCTTTACTGAACATAAACAGGTAATGGTGACCTGCTACCCGGGAGAGGGGACCTGTTATAGACGTCACGTGGATAACCCCACGAGGGACGGGCGACGAATCACATGCATCCTGTACCTCAACCGTGACTGGAATGTCCAGGTATACTTCTCGAGTTAGCTCCCTTACACCATTACAAAAGCTCTCAATTATCTCTAAAATTGAAAATTCGGACAGTATTTTACGGCATGAATGATCTGTTTTAACGCTAACATCTATTTATTTACAAAATCTGCACAATGTATGTGAGGTATGCAGTATAATAATCAAGATAACGGACTCCTTCATATCTTATTTCTCTTACATATGATATATAACTGAGAGTATTATGACTGCCGTGCTGGCCAGGTCAATACTACATTCATGTATATGTTTGTTTTGTACAAAATATGGACCTGCTTTGATTTGAGCAACCAACCACCATTCCAACTAGTATAGAAAACAGTACCATGTTGGTCAGGATAGAAAAGAAAAAAATCCCAGAAGTATTTCATTAACATTGTTCAACTTACCCTGAGCTGGTTCATGGAGACGTACTCACATATTTGTAGGTACATACAGATATCTGATGGAAAAATGTATACAATGTATTACGTAATAGTATGATTATATAACCAACATGAATTTTATGTGCCAAGAACCTGTTGTTGAATGTTCAATTGACAGTCTCCTGTAGATTTAGTATTTTATGACATAGGCTAGTTATTTTTTTCTGCTGGAATGCGTAGGCCTAATGTTTGTGATCCCGACGTCTTTTATTAATAGTATCACCGTCTTTTCCAAATCATCTTTCTTAACAGCCTGAGCTTCTGATAGTTGTCGTACTAGGTTCTCGAGAGAGATATAGGCGCCTACATTTCTCAAAAATTGTCTGATCATAATCAGCAAAAAATCTTAATTAAAAGGATTATTATTAGTGTGTGGCATGCTTTAGGGTCTCCGTCTACAACTACACGGAAACTTGTTGTAAAGTACAGGTAATATGCCACTAGGTGTCTCTGTCTACAACACCACGGAGACTTGTACAGTACAGGTAATATGCCACTAGGTGTCTCTGTCTACAACACCACGGAGACTTGTACAGTACAGGTAATATGCCACTAGGGGTCTCTGTCTACAACACCACGGAGACGTGTACAGTACAGGTAATATGCCACTAGGTGTCTCTGTCTACAACACCAGGATACTTGTACAGTACAGGTAATATGCCACTAGGTGTCTCTGTCTACAACACCACGGAGACTTGTACAGTACAGGTAATATGCCACTAGGTGTCTCTGTCTACAACACCACGGATACTTGTACAGTACAGGTAATATGCCACTAGGTGTCTCTGTCTACAACACCACGGATACTTGTTGTACAGTTCATGTATCTCTCTTCCCTATCCTACCCTATACATTCCATATTTGCTTTTCTCTTCTGATAGTACTTTAAACATACATTAATTCTTTCTTTCTATCTTTCTGTCTATATTTAATCCGTCTTTCTTGTTTGTCTATATTTGTATACCCCCGCAACGAAGTTAGGGGGGTGGGGGGGTATACTGGAATCAGATTGTCCGTCCGTCCGTCTGTCTGTCTGTCTGTAGACACATTTTGTCCGGACAACTCCTCTTAAACCGATGGGCTAATTCCGATGAAACTTCACACAAATATTAATGATCATGTATAGATGTGCATGCCACTTTATTTTTCTCAAAATTATGGGTTGCTATGGCAACTGGTCACTATAAACAGGTTTTCTGATAAGAACTATAACTTTAAGATTGTCCGGACAACTCCTCCTAAACCGAAAGGCCGATTTCAATGAAACTTCACACAAATATAGAGGACCATGTGTAGATGTGCATGCCACTTTCTTTTCTTTCAAAATTATGGTTGCTATGGCAAGCTGGTCACTATAAACAGGTTTTCTGATAAGAACCATAACTTTAAGTTTGTCCGGACAACTCCTCCTAAACCGAAATGCCGATTTCAATGAAACTTCACACAAATATAGAGGACCATGGCATCTGGTCACTATAAACAGGTTTTCTGATAAGAACCATAACTTTAAGTTTGTCCGGACAACTCCTCCTAAACCGAAATGCCGATTTCAATGAAACTTCACACAAATATAGAGGACCATGTGTAGATGTGCATGCCTTTTTATTTTTCTCAAAATTTATGGTTGTTATGGCAACTGGTCACTATAAACAGGTTTTCCGATAAGAACCATAACTTTTAGTTTGTCCGGACAACTCCTCCTAAACTAAATGGCCAATTTCAATGAAACTTCACACAAATATAGAGGAACATGTGTAGATGTGCATGTCACTTCTTTTCTTTCAAAATTATGGGTTGCTATGGCAACTGGTCACTATAAACAGGTTTTCTGATAAGAACCATAACTTTAAGATTGTCCGGACAACTCCTCCTAAACCGAAAGGCCGATTTCAATGAAACTTCACACAAATATAGAGGACCATGTGTAGATGTGGATGCCACTTTATTTTTCACAAAATTATGGTTGCTATGGCAACTGGTCACTATAAACAGGTTTTACTGGGTTATCTTAGTTAGCCTCTAATTAACAGTTCCAATTCACCATTGACTCGTGCAGATTGCGGGGGTATTAGTCGGCCATCCTGGCGACAGTTCTAGTTGGTTTTATTTTCTACATACCCGGGCTAATTGATGTTTGCCGTTGTTTCTCCTTCGGCACCCCCCGTATGAATTTGACCCAGATAAGATATCAACAAAGCGAACCCTTTTTATAGAGTACACTAATAATCCGAGTTTGTGTCGATTTCTTTTCTATTCCTTCTAGCTTTGTAGTAGGGATTTTTCGTAATCATCATTAAATGTTATTGTGAAATGTGCTGTAATTCAAATTTCAGACGGATGGAGGTTTGTTGAAGATATTTCCAAAAGGCAGTGATGACCATGTGGATATTCCGCCATTGTTTAATCGACTGTTGTTGTTTTGGTCCGATAGTCGAAATCCACACGAAGTACAACCTGCATATAGAACAAGGTACAAAACTCAAACACTTACATTTGTACCTACAGTATGACAATGATGGTGACCTCACGATAATCTGTATAACACTACCTACAGTATGACAATAATGGTGACGTCACGATAATCTGTATAACACTACCTACAGTATGGCAATGATGGTGACCTCACGACAAACTCTCTTTAACACTACCTACAGTATGACAATGTTGGTGTTCTCACAAACAATTATGATGACAGTCAAATTAATACCCCGTGCTATGATAACTCGATGTGTTTTTGGCTGTTACACTGTAGTATGTCACCAATCAACGTCATAAGGTTATTTAAGCACTCCGCCTATTTGAAAGGGTCCAAATATTGGACCAATATTAAAGGTCCAACTTTCGGACCAATATAATGGGGTCCACTTTCCCACCAATATAAAGGGACCAACATTCGGACCACCGAACTGACACTGTCGCGTACATATTGACATGACCTCTTACCCTATCTGTTTTAATGGTACTGTGTCAGTTACGTGTCTATACAAATATTGATAGGTCCTTTCTCATGATCAGTTTTAATGATACAGGCATCTCTCAGGATCTGTTTTAATGACACTGGTCAGTTTCTATAAGTATCATAGTGCTTGAGCGAATCTGTTTGATTTACATAGAGTAAAATGTCCACCCTATTTGTTTTAGGTATGCCATGACCGTTTGGTATTTTGACGAGATGGAGCGCAACAAAGCAAAGGAAGAGAAATGTCATTTAGGTAAGATGGACCAGTCAATAAGATTACGTAAACATCATGAGGGCATTAACGGCATCCCCGTAGGTTCTATAAGGTATATACAGAGAAGTGTACATGTTAAACACAAATCAAAACAGTTTTAAGTATTGTTCATTGCTTCTTCCTATTGATAAGGAGGTCCATCACTAGTATGGTAGGCTTTTATTGTAAATTAATAGTATATAGTGATACGGTCAAACTCACCTTCTAGCTTCGCCTATGGGGGTAGCTCAGTTGGTAGAGTTGCGGGCTAGCAGGCCGATGGAACATCACTCACTTTCTTGTTACAGCGAGTTTTTAAATAACATAGCACGTGCAACCTTTTTTTGATACAACAAGACAAGAATCGGGCCGTGATGAACAATGCACATCCTCGAGACTCGTATGCATTTTTCTTCAGCAATTAAAGTTACACACTTGACATTATTACCACCCACGGAAAGTTTCATATTTTTATTTATCTTTAAAATAAAAAAAATAAATAAAATAATTAATTGCGTCCCAAAGAAACCCATTTCGGTCCGCCTCCATATTGAATAAAATACTGATTGCGCATGTGCCGAAAACAGAAACAACCAAATGGCGAAGCGAGGAAGGCCACATGTGTTAGCATAACATCTCTAGAAAGATATGTATTGATTGCAGATCAACTTTGTATAGTTTACCTGTTAAACCTGTTGATAAATCACACTTGTATCAATCCAGCGAAATGGGGCTGAAGGGGGTAACGCTAAGAAAGTGTTTCGGTTCGTGGGCGGCAACATGCAGAGGATCCTGATTTTTCGTAACCGATATTTTGAAATGTTAATTTAGTTTTTATTTTCTGTTTGCATTAAAACCTCCGCATTTAAAATTTGTAACAGCTGAACCTAAAAAAATAAGTACATCCTATTTGTTTTCTTCTGTATGCAAATCTCTCCCAGAATGCACTGCGATCAAGGTCACGTGTATGCAAAGTAGATTATAATGTTGGTCTCTTTCATAGGCAGGGATATTCAAAAGTTCGTAACTTCTTGGCTTCATTACGACACTATTTGACATTATGAAATTATTTTGTTTGTTTGTAGGGCATATATATATGGACTAAATATCATTTATTGTCAAAACAATAACAATCTATTACACTCTGTCAGAGGTGTCATAGATAACATGGGGATCAGTAGATTTAAGAATGGCGAAATTGATAAAACATGTGTACTTGTATTTGTCTTACTCTACGTGATGTATTACACTGTATGTGATGTTCATTATACACGTATTTGTGGTACACTGTATGTGATGTAAATTGTACACGTATTTGTGGTACACTCTGTGATGTTTATTGTACACGTATTTGTGGTACACTGTATGTGATGTACATTGTATGTGATGTACATTGTACTGTATTTGTGGTACACTGTATGTGATGTTCATTGTACACGTATTTGTGGTACACTGTATGTGATGTACATTGTACACGTATTTGTGGTACACTGTATGTGATGTTCATTGTACACGTATTTGTGGTACACTGTATGTGATGTACATTGTACTGTATTTGTGGTACACTATGTGATGTTCATTGTACACGTATTTGTGGTACACTATGTGATGTTCATTGTACACGTATTTGTGGTACACTGTATGTGATGTTCATTGTACACGTATTTGTGGTACACTGTATGTGATGTACATTGTACTGTATTTGTGGTACACTATGTGATGTTCATTGTACACGTATTTGTGGTACACTATGTGATGTTCATTGTACACGTATTTGTGGTACACTGTATGTGATGTACATTGTTCACGTGTTTGTGGTACACTGTATGTGATGTTCATTGTACACGTATTTGTGGTACACTGTAAGTTTTCTACCTAAAGCCACTCTAGTTTAAATAAGGATACTGTTGGTGCATGAAAAATTCACGAGGATGCACAGACTTTGCGAAGCCTCCGTGCGCCAAGGATTTTTGGCGTATAGCAAGAGGTCAATTAAAAACCGTAACAGGCCGACATTTTATATTGCCAGAGACCATTTTATTTAAAGATTTACAAAATGTAACGAATTACATGTAACTTTATACATGTAATTGTGATAATCTGAAGATAAATGCAAATGAATTGTTGGAAATCTTGCTGCTGGCGAAAAACACCTGGAGTAGGTTTTCATTCGTTCATGTGTTTATGTAAAGGAATCGATTAATATAATCTTCTCCTGCCCTGAGGGTGTGAGAAATCTTCAACCCGAGGGGTAATAATCTTTGTGGTCTAACCCGGGACTCTATCGGGGATAGGGGATGACGGGAAAATCTTGGAACAGGTAAAACGGGAGATAAATCTGTTAATGACTAGAGAAAAGTCTGAATAATACGCGAAAATTAAATTAAAATATCGTGATCAACGCGGCAGGAAACAAAACAAAACATATATTATCCTGTAAGGAGATAATTATAGGGTACGTGTCTGGGGGGTGTGTGTGAGGCGAGGGGGGGGGGGGGCAAAACATATATCCTGTAAGTACAGGGTAAGTGGAGTGTGTGTGAGGTGAGGGGGGGGGGGGGGGGGGGGGGGCAAAACATATATCCTGTAAGGAGATAAGTATAGGGTACGTGTCTGGAGTGTGTGAGGGGGGGGGGGGGGGTAAATATCTTAATCATTTCTATTTTTATTTTACTCCAATAAGACTTCCTTTGAACTGCATTTATAGATTGTATAACAAAGTTTCGGTTGTTTGACTATTGCTGGCCTATATGGTACTGACGATAAACCGTCTTTAGATGTTTAAACTGTAATTAGTGTGCCTTGGCGGTAATTGTAAGGCCAGTAATGCTATATATAGTTTAAATACATATCGCGCATTAGAAGAACAATACAGAATTAATAGTTGTTGGTTAAAATCCAACAGGGAAAAGAAGAGAAATCGTCGACCGGATTACCTACTGGCCTACATTTATAAACATGGCTAGTCTGGGAGGGCTCGGCGTCCTCGTAGAGGCTGCCGAAGTACAGTTTATTTGTTGACCGCAGCAATTTACTCAGTTTGACCCCCTGTATTGAAAAATCATTACCAATATCAAACAATGAAGGATACGATCTCGGCATGATGTCGAAAAATTGATATTTGGTGATTAATTGTACACTAGATACCGGTCACTCAACTGTAATTGACCACGAATGTATTCCTATACGACATATACATGTATAGACTCGCCTAGCTGCTAAAGGTCATCCCCATCTGTCTGAAGTTTATTTTACTATCAATCGTTTTATAAGCCAACTAGCTGTACATAGTGATGGCCTCTTTCTAGGAATCTGGTTGGTGAGACGAAACCTAGCAATTGACAGAGTCCAAAGGAATCTGCATCACTCCCGTGGCTGTTCCTAGGGACCAATACCATACTGATGATTGTTACACTGTTAACGCCAGATAGTGTTAAGTCTTCACCATTGTACATATTTGTTTACTTTGGACATGTATGTATGGACTAAGGTGAAGGTCACAGTTATAAAAATAGAATTTTATCATCACGTCATGTCGTCGCTCTTGTGATTGTATTTACTGCATTACAATGTATTTGGATGAAAAGCCACAGGAATGCTTGCATTGTCTGCGTCAGTCAAAGGTCAAGGTACCTATAACGTTAATATTACTAAAATATCATTTGGCCAGCACAAATAACGGACTTAACGGAAGGTAACAGAGAATTACCAATATCACATTAGAGCGATACAGACGGGTATACAGGGGGTTGACGGCATTGTTAGCTTGGCTTACTAATACAGTGACTGGGACCTACGCAACTATTGAACAAAACGAAATATATTTGTCCGGAAACGATCACTATTGCGTTGGATTTTTTTTATTTGGGTTACAATAATTAATAAAAAAAAAATCATTGCAGGCGAACGAAACATTTCTTTTTTTTCTACCCAGTGGTATTGTTTTCTATGATGTTTGTTTCCTGTCGACATAGAAGAGCATGCTGTAAACTAAAGTACATGTATATGTATTACAGAATCAATGAGAATCCGAGGTAATATCGCACTGATGGAAAAGGACAGGTATACAGAGGAAAGGTAGGATAGCCTTTTGTGTTTAATAGGTTTAGTTTAGATACCTAGTGGTACAAACCATAATACAACATCTCTATCATTAGGCCAGGGATGTATTACGTCTGATCAAGTTTGTCCAAATGTTTAAAAGATACCTTCCAATAAGCAAGTTCATTCTGAAGATGTATTTTTTAGACCAAAGCGATAACACTTTTGACTACGAGCTTCACCTCAGTATAACATCTACTCTTTCCCTATTCTAGGACAGAATTCAGCAAGAAATAGACAGTCAAGCGGAAAAGGCAGTGGGATCTCTCTCCAAACAGGAACTCGAGGTGAGCGGATGCCAGCCCGTACATGTGTTATTATGACGACGTTATAAAGGATGTCTCTGTATTTGACAGCGAGACATGTTTACATTAGAAAATTATTGTCATTTTAGGGGTGTAACTATAAATAGCTTATCAATAGTTCATGTTTCGTTGCAGGCTTTGGCAGCATTGACACGAGACCATCCAAATCCACGGGACGTCTTAAGTGAGATGGGTATAGCCGACTGTATCCAGGATGTCCTGATCAAGGCCTTGGAGAAAGTTTAATCGATTGGTCCTAGTTATCGTAAAAGTATTAGGATCGACATTCATTCATAATATAATTATTATATCTCTAATAAGCTGGATATTTACCCAGCATAAAGAGACCATTTAAAACTAAAATACAACATTCTTTTTATGGTGTGTAACAACTGTTAACATGACCCCATGTTTTCCTGATAAATACGTCATCAGTTATCAGCGTTTTGTTATAATAGCATTCATTGATATTTAAAAACACATTGATATCACTGGCATTAAAATCATCTTCCTTTAACTATATACTGCAGTTCACAATCTTCTTTTGATTTCGTTAATGAGCTTCCTCGATAAATGTCACTAGGTGTCATCAAATATAAATCACAAATACGTCGTGGGTACTATCAAAACAAGACCACTAAAAGTCGTAGGTACTGTCAAAACTAGACCACTAAAACTCGTGGGTACTGTCAAAACTAGACCACTAAAAGTCGTAGGTACTATCAAACCTACACCACTAAAAGTCGTAGGTACTATCAAACCTACACCACTAAAAGTCGTAGGTACTATCAAACCTACACCACTAAAAGTCGTGGGTACTATCAAACCTAGACCACTAAAAGTCGTGGGTACTATCAAACCTACACCACTAAAAGTCGTAGGTACTATCAAACCTACACCACTAAAAGTCGTAGGTACTATCAAACCTACACCACTAAAAGTCGTGGGTACTATCAAACCTACACCACTAAAAGTCGTGGGTACTGTCAAAACTAGACCACTAAAAGTCGTGGGTACTATCAAAACTACACCACTAAAAGTCGTGGGTACTGTCAAAACTACACCACTAAAAGTCGTGGGTACTGTCAAAACTACACCACTAAAAGTCGTGGGTGCTGTCAAAACTACACCACTAAAACACGTGGGTACTGTCAAAACTAGACCACTAAAACACGTGGGTACTGTCAAAACTAGACCACTAAAACACGTGGGTACTGTCAAAACTAGACCACTAAAACACGTGGGTACTGTCAAAACAAGACCACTAAAAGTCGTGGGTACTATCAAAACTAGACCACTAAAACACGTTGGTACTATCAAAACTAGACCACTAAAACTCGTGGGTACTGTCAAAACTAGACCACTAAAACTCGTGGGTACTATCAAAACTAGACCACTAAAACACGTGGGTACTGTCAAAACTACACCACTAAAACTCGTGGGTACTGTCAAAACTAGACCACTAAAACTCGTGGGTACTGTCAAAACTAGACCACTAAAAGTCGTGGGTACTATCAAAACTAGACCACTAAAACACGTGGGTACTGTCAAAACTAGACCACTAAAAGTCGTGGGTACTGTCAAAACTAGACCACTAAAACTCGTGGGTACTATCAAAACTAGACCACTAAAAGTCGTGAGTACTGTCAAAACTAGACCACTAAAACTCGTGGGTACTGTCAAAACTAGACCACTAAAACTCGTGGGTACTGTCAAAACTAGACCACTAAAACTCGTGGGTACTGTCAAAACTAGACCACTAAAACTCGTGGGTACTATCAAACCTAGACCACTAAAACTCGTGGGTACTGTCAAAACTAGACCACTAAAAGTCGTGGGTACTGTCAAAACTAGACTACTAAAACTCGTGGGTACTGTCAAAACTAGACCACTAAAACTCGTGGGTACTATCAAAACTAGACCACTAAAAGTCGTGGGTACTGTCAAAACTAGACCACTAAAACTCGTGGGTACTGTCAAAACTAGACCACTAAAAGTCGTGGGTACTGTCAAAACTAGACCACTAAAAGTCGTGAGTACTGTCAAACCTAGACCACTAAAACTCGTGGGTACTGTCAAACCTAGACCACTAAAACTCGTGGGTACTGTCAAAACAAGACCACTAACTATGAAAGTCGTGGGTACTGTCAAAACAAGACCACTACCTATGAAAGTCGTAGGTACTATCAGAACTAGACCACTAAAACACGTTGGTACTGTCAAAACTAGACCACTAAAACTCGTGGGTACTATCAAAACTAGACCACTAAAACTCGTGGGTACTGTCAAAACTAGACCACTAAAAGTCGTGGGTACTATCAAAACTAGACCACTAAAACACGTGGGTACTATAAAAACTAGACCACTAAAAGTCGTGGGTACTATCAAAACTAGACCACTAAAAGTCGTGGGTACTGTCAAAACTAGACCACTAAAAGTCGTGAGTACTGTCAAAACTAGACCACTAAAAGTCGTGGGTACTATCAAAACTAGACCACTAAAAGTCGTGGGTACTATCAAACCTACACCACTAAAACTCGTGGGTACTGTCAAAACTACACCACTAAAAGTCGTGGGTACTGTCAAAACTACACCACTAAAACTCGTGGGTACTGTCAAAACTACACCACTAAAAGTCGTGGGTACTGTCAAAACTAGACTACTAAAACTCGTGGGTACTATCAAACCTACACCACTAAAAGTCGTGGGTACTGTCAAAACTAGACCACTAAAAGTCGTGGGTACTGTCAAAACTACACCACTAAAAGTCGTGGGTACTGTCAAAACTAGACCACTAAAAGTCGTGGGTACTGTCAAAACTAGACTACTAAAACTCGTGGGTACTATCAAACCTACACCACTAAAAGTCGTGGGTACTGTCAAAACTAGACCACTAAAAGTCGTGGGTACTGTCAAAACTACACCACTAAAAGTCGTGGGTACTATCAAAACTAGACCACTAAAACACGTTGGTACTATCAAAACTAGACCACTAAAACTCGTGGGTACTATCAAAACTAGACCACTAAAACTCGTGGTTAAAATCAAAACTAGACCACTAAAAGTCGTGGGTACTGTCAAAACTAGACCACTAACTATGAAAGTCGTGGGTACTGTCAAAACTAGACCACTAAAAGTCGTGAGTACTGTCAAAACTACACCACTAAAACTCGTGGGTACTGTCAAAACTAGACCACTAAAACTCGTGGGTACTGTCAAAACTAGACCACTAAAACTCGTGGGTACTGTCAAAACTAGACCACTAAAAGTCGTGGGTACTGTCAAAACTAGACCACTAAAAGTCGTGAGTACTGTCAAACCTAGACCACTAAAACTCGTGGGTACTGTCAAACCTAGACCACTAAAACTCGTGGGTACTGTCAAAACAAGACCACTAACTATGAAAGTCGTGGGTACTGTCAAAACAAGACCACTACCTATGAAAGTCGTAGGTACTATCAGAACTAGACCACTAAAACACGTTGGTACTGTCAAAACTAGACCACTAAAACTCGTGGGTACTATCAAAACTAGACCACTAAAACTCGTGGGTACTGTCAAAACTAGACCACTAAAAGTCGTGGGTACTATCAAAACTAGACCACTAAAACACGTGGGTACTATAAAAACTAGACCACTAAAAGTCGTGGGTACTATCAAAACTAGACCACTAAAAGTCGTGGGTACTGTCAAAACTACACCACTAAAAGTCGTGGGTACTGTCAAAACTAGACCACTAAAACTCGTGGGTACTGTCAAAACTAGACCACTAAAAGTCGTGGGTACTATCAAAACAAGACCACTAAAACACGTGGGTACTATAAAAACTAGACCACTAAAAGTCGTGGGTACTATCAAAACTAGACCACTAAAAGTCGTGGGTACTGTCAAAACTACACCACTAAAAGTCGTGGGTACTGTCAAAACTAGACCACTAAAACACGTGGGTACTATCAAACCTACACCACTAATAAGTTGTGGGTACTGTCAAAACTACACCACTAAAAGTCGTGGGTACTATCAAAACTAGACCACTAAAACACGTGGGTACTATAAAAACTAGACCACTAAAAGTCGTGGGTACTATCAAAACTAGACCACTAAAAGTCGTGGGTACTGTCAAAACTACACCACTAAAAGTCGTGGGTACTGTCAAAACTAGACCACTAAAACACGTGGGTACTATCAAACCTACACCACTAATAAGTTGTGGGTACTGTCAAAACTACACCACTAAAAGTCGTGGGTACTGTCAAAACTAGACCACTAAAAGTCGTGGGTACTGTCAAAACTAGACCACTAAAAGTTGTGGTTACTGTCAAAACTAGACCACTAAAAGTCGTGGGTACTGTCAAAACTAGACCACTAATAAGTTGTGGGTACTGTCAAAACTAGACCACTAATAAGTTGTGGGTACTGTCAAAACTAGACCACTAAAAGTTGTGGGTACTGTCAAAACTAGACCACTAAAAGTCGTGGGTACTGTCAAAACTAGACCACTAAAAGTTGTGGGTACTGTCAAAACTAGACCACTAAAACACGTGGGTACTGTCAAAACTACACCACTAAAACACGTGGGTGCTATAAAAACTACACCACTAATAAGTTGTGGGTACTGTCAAAACTACACCACTAATAAGTTGTGGGTATGGTACTGTGTAAGCCGTATGTACTGTTTGAACTAGTGTCGTAACTTCAGCATAATGTGTCCTTTGATCTATTAACCACTATAAAGATCTTTACCGAGGTAGAACGATTTCTTCGTTAGCATGATTTATTAGCATGAGTAGACGTAACACATGTATATGCTTTGTAATTAAAACGGGTAAAAAGATTAAAAGTTAATAGACCACTAGGGCCCTCGGTATTAGAGTCAAAAGATTAGACTGTTGCTGTGTGTCACATTAACCAAGATACAGCCCCACAATAGTCCAGTGCTGGACAATTATCACGCTCAATAAGGGACGGCTAAACCGCGTGTTTATGATTTGCCTAATTACGTATGATTCATACAAAGTTTACGAGCTATGAAATACACAACAACACAATTCTTCTCTATAGCGAGAAGTCCATGCATACCTAACATTACTGAAATCACCAGGTTATATATATTTTAAAACATTTTAGATACGATCATTTATATTGGTTACCTAGTGGAATGGAATTAATGAGCGAGTTCGGGAATTTTAATGTCTAAGTAAACCCGACGTGTGCAGTCATTGATTCAAATTCCCATCCATCCGTTTACCCCTCGTCAGCCCGCATTAACATAGCCTACTTTGCTGTCTCATGCTGGAAATCTTCAACATTACTTGTGATGAGGTAGATGTTAGGTATATTTCTAAAGAAGTAGGATTTTACAAAACGTTCACAAAACCATCTACTTGTGTTCTTATGGAAATCGTACGTCTCAATGTACCATATAATCAAACATACGATATTAGATTTGTATAAATCCTATGTAGATCTAGATAGATCGACTTACAAACTCTCTCCCGGGTCTCATTTAATAAGCCAAACAGAGTGAAATATTTGTTTCGACAAGAAATAAGCTTAACGAAGCAATGAACATAACTCTATGATCCAATGAGCCTTCGGTTCCGGATTCCCTAATGCACTATATTTAGACGGTCTATTTCTTTTGGCCGGAAGTACATCTTGTATTCTCATCAATTTCCTATTTTGTTACCTATTTGACCTATTTAAAGGACTCCCATAACTAAATCAGCCAGTCAACTGATGTTTCTTCCTGAACCAAGACCCTAAAGAAAATATGTGTTTCTGAGTTTTGGATCGATTTTCTTATGTAGTCAAGATATGTAATAGGTAAATCCTGTATACGAAAATAAAGAGTAGGTTCTTCTGATTTGAAACAAAAAAATCACTCCGACTAAATTTCGAATAACGTATATCTGTAGGACCACAGGTGGGGTTTCCCCGTCCATTGTAAATATCATGGTTACTGTTTTTCGAGTACTCGTGTGCTCTTATATCCCATTTACCTTTACAATAATATTCATCCGGTAACGAAAACTTCAAACTTTAATTTGATATAACTTTCATATCATTTAAACTTCAAATGAGCAATTGAGGGTATGGAGTCTCTAGCAATAGTATATACATGTATTAAATTGGTGAGTTGTGCGAGTCCTGGAACCGCTCTCTTTTTTTGCTAGGTGCACATGTTTGATGGGTATTTCACTCTGATAAGAGGCATGGTGATTTTGAGCTCTGGTGGGGTCCCTTTTTAGCGTTCTCTTACTTTGAGTTGGGAGGACTTTGTACCCGGCCCATTCCGGACCAATAATGGTAAAGGTCCTTTCTCCAAGGACACAACCATGACAATATAGGAAGGTATGTGATCTCGGCTTACTGAGAAACGCATACCGGCTGGGTAAAGCCACGTATATCTGTGGGAGCTATTGCGGTCTCCGGATGAAACGGTTTTGATGCAGACTCTACAGATTTTATTTCAATTCACATTTGTTAACATTTTATCAAACTTTTATCAAACGCAACTTTATTAAATACGACGTCAAAAGCCATGGTTCTGATTTCGGCACACTGGATTCGGGAACTTTTCATTGTTCTCCCTTAAAATACAATAAGTAGAAAATTAGTTGGCTTCCTTTGAATACTACATAATTTATATAGTAAAATGTATATGATGATATTTAACAGGAAACCATTAGATATCCGCTCTATCCAGTTATTGTTAACAACGTACATACTGTATGGTATATTGTAATGTGAGTACAGGCACCCTTATGTTTGGTTGGATGGGAGCTATGGCGCCTTTGTTTATAAACCCATATGAGACCTCTCCCTGTCTATAAATCAACAGTTCGAGGTCAGAGAAGCTGCCTCCCAAATCTATTAAAACGGTACATTTCCTGACTGGAGTATTAACCGATATCAGACAGCTTGTTCTTTCCTTTGATAACCGGAAATAGCAAAGGGAAGCAATCGGGACAAGGTCACTCAGGAAGTGGAAATGATTCACAAGTATAACATTTCAAAGACCACGCACAGCCTGCTAAATATAGATATTCTGTTCCTTTGTGTTCGTGTGATATTTAACTATACATATGTAATCGGCGTTATAGATTTCCATACAATACAGATAAAATGGAACACGTACATCGATTGTGTATCTGATGATAAATGCACGCCGATTGGATATCGTCAACACCCAGACAGACGTCGTCTATTAACACCCAGACAGACGCATGCCGTCTATTAACACCCAGACAGACACATGCCGTCTATCAACAACCAGACAGACGCATGCCGTCTATTAACACCCAGATAGACGCATGCCGTCTATCAACACCAAGGCAGACGCACACTGTCTATCAACACCAAGAAAGACACATGCCGTCTATCAACACCAAGACAGACGCATGCCGTCTATTAACACCAAGATAGACGCATGCCATCTGTCAACAACCAAACAGACGCATGCCGTCTATCAACACCCAGACAGACACATGCCGTCTATCAACAACCAAACAGACGCATGTCGTCTATAAACCACCAAACAGACGCATGTCTATAAACCACCAAACAGACGCATTCCGTCTATTAACAACCAGACAGACGCACGCTGTCTGTCAATACCAAGAAAGACACATGCCGTCTATCAACACCAAGACAGACGCATGTCGTCTATTAACACCAAGATAGACGCATGCCATCTGTCAACAACCAAACAGACGCATGCCGTCTATCAATAACCAGACAGACGCATGCCGTCTATCAACAACCAGACAGACGCATGCCGTCTATTAACAACCAGACAGACGCATGCCGTCTATTAACAACCAGACAGACGCATGCCGTCTATCAATAACCAGACAGACGCATGCCGTCTATCAACACCAGGACAGACGCATGCCGTCCATCAACATCCAGACAGACGCATGCCGTCTATCAACACCAAGACAGACGCACGCTGTCTATCAACACCAAGAAAGACACATGCCGTCTATCAACACCAAGACAGACGCATGCCGTCTATTAACACCAAGATAGACGCATGTCATCTGTCAACAACCAAACAGACGCATGCCATCTGTCAACAACCAAACAGACGCATGCCGTCTATCAACACCCAGATAGACGCATGCCGTCTATCAACACCAAGGCAGACGCACACTGTCTATCAACACCAAGAAAGACACATGCCGTCTATTAACACCAAGATAGACGCATGCCATCTGTCAACAACCAAACAGACACGTGCCGTCTATCAACACTAAGACAAGATGCATGCCGTCTATCAACAACCAAACAGACGCACGCTGTCTATCAACACCAAGACAGACGCATGCCGTCTATCAACATCCAGATATACGCATGCCATCTGTCAACAACCAAACAGACGTATGCCGTCTATCAACATCCAGACAGACACATGCCGTCTATCAACACCCAGACAGACGCATGCGGTCTATCAACAACCGAACAGACGCATGTCTATAAACCACCAAACAGACGCATGCCGTCTATTAACAACCAGACAGACGCACGCTGTCTATCAACACCAAGAAAGACACATGCCGTCTATCAACACCAAGACAGACGCATGCCGTCTATTAACACCAAGATAGACGCATGCCATCTGTCAACAACCAAATAGACGCATGCCGTCTATCAACACCCAGACCGACACATGCCGTCTATCAACACCAAGACAGATGCATGCCGTCTATCAACAACCAAACAGACGCATGCCGTCTATAAACCACCAAACAGACGCATGCCGTCTATCAACACCCAGACCGACGCACGTCTTCTATCAACATCAAGACAGGCGCATGCCGTCTATCAACATCCAGACAGACACATGCCGTCTATCAACACCTAGACAGACGCACGTCTTCTATCAACATCAAGACAGGCGCATGCCGTCTATCAACATCCAGACAGACGCATGCCGTCTATCAACACCCAGACAGACGCATGCCGTCTATCAACACCATGAGAAACGCGTATCATCTTTCAACATCCAGACAGACGCATGCCGCCTATTAACAACCCGACAGACGTATGTCTTCTATCAACACCCAGACAGACGCAGAGCTCGATTGTCCCTCGCGAGTGACAGCTGATTTGACCATCAGGGCTGGATTAAATCTCACGAGTGACAGCTGATTGGACCATCAGGGCTGGATTATCACTTGCGAGTGACAGCTGATTGGACAGTTCAGAGCTCGATTATCACTCACGAGTGATAGCTGATTGGACCGTTCAAAGTTTGAATATCAGTGGTTGGTCGACAACCGTCTTGAACATTTAGAGCTGGATTATCCTTGGTGAACGACGGCTGTTGGATCGTCAAGAGATGGGTTACCGTTGTTGAATTACATTTTGTATCATTGGTAGGATGGTATTGGTTGATTGGGTCATAAACAGCTTTTGTTCACTTATTCACGGGATTTTTTAATTGACAGCGATAGAGTACCTTAAAGCAAATTAATGCATTTGTAACGGTATGGAGACTGGATCGGTTTTTATTTTGTATGATTTCTTCCGTTATTATTAATCAACCTAATTGAAATATATTTTCTTAGATTTTTAAACGTAAACGAAATAACTGCAGTTTCGATTTAGTGAAACGTATAATGATGTGTCGACTTGTTTGAAACTTCTTACACTGATTTGAAGAAGCATCTTACCATGTAGTGGTTAAGTAAATGAAATCTTATTAACGGGATGTTAAAGTCTGTTTTATATTCATACTGTATACTATCTTCTGTCACTAAGATGGAACATAACCTGCGAAAAACATGGACGATTTCAGCGTAATTACCATGCTGTTAATTAGTCTGGACATTATTGGACTGACCACCCACGCACATGCTCTTTATTGTTTACACAAGAAACAAACATCCAGCCTAATAGCTGCTGTTTCACCTGTCAATGGTACTACATAAATATTCAGATGTCGGGAACGTACAACTCATTACATATTGATCCGGACGTTATTGAAACACAAGACGCAATGCTACTGGAAATGTGAAACGCCATAATGGTGCCACTTCCTGGCCGACAGTGACAAAAGAACGCACCATTCAGACTAACGTAACAATGTACTAACACAACATATGACCACTGATCATGACTAACACCAGTGAGTGAACTGTGGATGATCACTACGGCCTAAACCGTCCGAGTCTACCGAGTAACCGAGATTCCACCAACAGGTAGTGGCCGACCCGTCCTTGGACGTATCGGAGGTTGGCGTGTCAGTAGTAATAGTACAACAGGCTAGGACATGGTCGATGACATGCAACATGCAATTACACAGAAACACGTGCATCTTAATTACACCTTGATTCCATCGGGTGGCTATTTCCGCGAAAACATCTAGATACGTGCATAAAATATCCGAATTCGGTTATGTTGTGTCTGGAGGTTTAAAGTACATACAGTGTGGTGGACACCGGAGACGGCAGTAACATGAATTAATAATTAGAAGACACAACTATTGTGTTGTCTTGGTTAGTATGTGGATGTCATTGCTTATCCGTACTTCCGTGTCGGCTGAGCGGACGTGACCAAGGCACGTCTGCGACGATCTTGTCCACACCAATCCTAGAGAAGACCAAAAACATATATGTGACGAAATCAAGAATTAATGTGCAAACGTCCGAGGTAGACATCATGCATGACAGAAAAACAGATTTAGCGATTCCGATACCATTTTTATTATATCGAGCTAATACAACGACAATGTCATAAGAAGATCAACGGACATATACCTATAATTGTATTGTATGACAAGTCCTAGCGATGCCTACAAAGAATGGTTAGATCAAGTGGTATATATCTTTTAGCGAAAGTGTGAAGGTCCAGCGATATTGGCGGAAGTATGATAAGACCTAGCGATATGGGTTCAAAGTGCGATAAGGTTCGGCGATATCAGTGAAACATGATAAAACCTAGCGATATTGGCGAAAGTATGATAAAACCTAGCGATATTGGCGGAAGTGTAAGATGATTTAACGATGTCAGCGTAAGTGGGAAATGATTTAGCGATATCAGCGGAAGTGTGCAATGATTAAGCGATGTACAATAATAAGCGGAAGTGACATATACACTTGTATGTGAGATACATTAGTGGGTATACATTACAGTTATGACGAGACTTAGCGATTCTAAAATGTCAGCGGTTGTCGTGAACATCCGATAAGGCATACAGATATCGCGGGAAATGTTGTAACATTGACTACCAGTTCGGACCGAAAACGGGAGCAATGTAAGCCCTCGCCCTGTAGTAGGACTAATAAGCCCTCGCCCTGTAGTAGGACTAATAAGCCCTCGCCCTGTAGTAGGACTAATAGTTATATCAGTCATTGTATCCTACTCTGGTTATACGTGTAAATCAGATGGCACCATTAGAACTGTAGTAACAGCGGTGATTGGTTCTGTAAGTGGTACACGTGAATCATAATGTGTACAAATATGGAATACACATAAACAGTGATCCCGAAATATAAAAACATGCTTTGAACATACGTCTCTTCTGTATAAAATCTTAACGCACGTCCTACGTCTACACAGGTAACAAATATTAGAATTAATCACTAATAGCCTGGTTTGAATTCCCCTGACCGGTCTATTCTGACTAACTCGATAGACTTTGTTTACCCTTTGGATAGATTTTATTAATTTGATATGGTGGACACGTCTGTGTTGACATTTGCGGGTGTTGGCGACACTTGTAGGAATGATGGCCATTGATTTGTACGTTAATGGTCAGGGAAATAAAAGCGGCTTTTCACACCTCTCTGTCCACTTCCGACTAGACATTCAATTAGGTCTACCATACGTATTGTCCTGGCAGAGGTGAAACAGTTAAACGTCACACACGGAAAGTGCCAGCTGTTGAATGGTATTCCCACTTTATGACATTTAAACTACGTATAAGCTCATTTATTAGTGGTAGATATTACTTGCACGGTTTCTGGCATATACACACTCCTAATAGATATCCCGAAATTTACCCCCACAGGCGTTACCTGTCGGCGTAACGACACTTATTTACAAACAGATCATACAGTGATTACTGACGTGTACGATTTCAGTACCAACAGGACAAGACAACATACAAACACTGGCAAAGAGGATCACTCAATAAAACAATGCTAATCATATTATAAATGTAATATGAAGGAAAACGATATAACTTTGGTAGAAAAAGTAACTTTGGCGAGAGAAATGGAGAACTGGCGAGGAGACCGATATTTTATCCTCGTGTGTAAAATTTGGGACAAAATTGAGGCCATGGCGAGACTCTTCGTCCAAATTATGTAACAAGCGAATTCAGGGCAAGATAATAATTATCTCTTATGCCTACATAATGTTTTTACTTTACATGGCACGAACTGACCTTTTGAATCAGTGACGTCACAATGTCCTAGTGACATGAATGAAAACCAAGCATCACAGAAACACTTCCTTTAATTATACAGTACATCAGAGACCTATATACTAGTATATAGGTCTCTGAGTACATGTACTTCGTTATTTTTATCTTGATAATGTTATTCGTTATACTAAAATAATTTCTGAGAATAAATGTAACTATACATGCAATTGTTATACGACTTCAGGGCGTTAGATGGAATGCCTTTTGATACCCATATGACACCTACATGTACATATATTCATGAATAGAAAATGATAGTCGACGGGTTCTTAAGAGGTGGAAGACATTACAACAGTCGGAAGACATTACAACAGTCCAGGTTATGAGATACAGTTTCTTGTCTCGCCTAACATCCACGTGACATATCCAATTGTTATCCGATATTATTTAACGTTATACTTAGTCCACTGAGAGGACAGTTCCTACCTGAATGGGGGCCAGACTAAGGACCACTATATACTGCAAACGTGGTTATTTTCGCGGATGGTTAATTTCGCGATTTCAATACGTAAACTATACGCGTGGGGGGTAATTTTCGCGATCGACCCACCTTTGTTTGTAGTTCGAGTATACTCAAATTATTATCAAAATAATACACGTGGGGGGAATTTTCGCGATCAAAAGAGATCCGCGAATTAGCGAAATTTCACCCTCACGTAAATTTCCACGTTTACAGTAAGTGTCATTTCGTCGAAAGGTCTTGTCGGAGGCACACTGCCATCTATCCTGACCCTTAACTTTGCTGAACGTAACCATGGATCAATAGCACTACCTGGACACAGCAGTCATTGGGCTGACATTCAGTAACTTCCCTGTTTGGACTGACAATCTATGACATCCTTGTTTCGGACTGACATTCTGTAACATCCTTGTTTCGGGCTGACAATCTGTGACATCCCTGTTTGGGCTGACAATCTGTAACATCCCTGTTTCGGGCTATATATACAATATAAGGGGTGGGCTTCTTTAACTGTTAAACTCGACAGGGAAAAAAAACGTATTTATTAACTCCTGAAAAGTTCCCTTCGAGCTTAACACTGACACTTCAATATGTGGTATCGGTAAATATAAATTACGTCTTTGAATCATAATGATGCAATTTACATCACACAATGTTGCCTTTTCCATAGCCACTGAAGGATTTTTGTTTATATAGATGCCGATTTCAGAGATCGGCGGTTTAATTGATTACTCTAAGTACATGTTGCAGTGCTAAAATATAATTTTAAGTACACGAGTTCCTTTTACTTGGAACTTAATGTCTGTTTTTATTCATAGATCTATTTTGATACTGTAACTTTTTTTTCTGTCATTGCCGTAAACACAATAGAGAAACTACTGACCTGTGTACCCTTAAATAATCTGAAATGAACAGGAAAAAAATATTAGTTTTAAAAACGCATTGTGTATCTGCTTTTCTGAATGAAATTGCTCTTTCGTCTGTAAATAGACAATGATATCAGTCATATTTTCGTCTATCAATGTTTAATCAACCACGAGTACAATGAATAAATAAAACGTTTCCAATATCCGGTATTTACATCTGATAAGAATACAAATTGATCATACCCAAATTTACATGCGTGATGGTATGCGGAACCGGAAGTTATGATATATATGTCAAGTGATATGAAATAGAAACAAAGCCTCGATCTCACATTGCTCTCTATTGGTGTGGTCGGGTCAGTCGTACTCTACCTATCGTGACATATAGTCTACTGTATATACGACATCACGAAGCCATATCTATGGAATCTCAGTCAATAGTGCTGATTTTACACACCAGGTGGCGCTATTCGTCTCTACACTGTAGTTTGTTTCAAAAAGAGTCCCGAAAATTCACATAAGAAAACAAATACGCCTGCTCCTTCTACAGAGTACATGTACGTATACGTTAACATTATATTCGGTACGCAACCAGATTGGCCTGTCTTGGGCCATTCGTTGAACACTAGACTCGGCTCTATTTTCAGAGACATGAACTTTGTTCTTTTTCTGCAGAGCACACACACAGACACTCACATGCATACAAAACTTTAGAATGATTTGTGACTGGATTTTTGTATACCACGTCTTACCAATCAAAATGTTCATAATGTCATAATTCATGTTCATGTTCTTCATTGTATTACAAAGCTAATGTTTGGCAAGTCTGCAGAAACATGACCATAGTTTGGCATGCTTCCATAACGCAATATTTGGCAAGCATTTTAAAAACGGGAACTTTTCTTGATTCCACAACATGGGCTTTGGTACACTTGCAGTAAACACACCCCACAAAATCAGCATAGAACTCCTTTATCAGTTAGTAAATTCAAAATACACGTCCTTCCTGCATTTGACTCTCGAGTCACAAATCAATGGTCTTCAGATTACACGCCAGCCCTTCATTTGTCTCCCGGTCACAGGTCCATGGCTTTCAGAGTACATGGCTGTCTTTCCTTTGTCTCTCGACCACAGGACATTGGTCTCCAGAATACACGTCCGCCCTTTATTTGTCTCCCGACCACAGGACACTGGTCTCCAAAATACATATCCGTTCTTCGTTTGTCTCTCAGCTACAGGACATTGGTCTTCAAAATATATGTATTTTTAATTTTCATTGGCTCAAGAACAGATTACATAGGTTCACCTTAAGAACAGAGAAATCTGGTCTCTCTCCAGAACATTAATATCAGACATGCCTTAATGTACATATCAACTTGGCTAATATTCACAAAAAAGACTTTGACTAAGTACAAGATAAAAAAAAACTTGTTTGAATTCCAACTCTTATGTGCCATCTCCAGTACACAGGACCTTGGTTTGGCATTTCCAGTACACAAGCCGCTGGTTTGACACCTCCAGTATATAGGACCCTGATTTGCCATCTCACGTACACAGGAACCTGGTTTGCCATCTCACGTACACAGGAACCTGGTTTGGCATCTCCAGTATACAGGACCCTGGTTTGTCATCTCACGTACACAGGAGCCTGGTTTGTCATCTCACGTACACAGGAACCTGATTTGTCATCTCACGTACACAGGAACCTGGTTTGGCATCTCCAGTATACAGGACCCTGGTTTGGCATCTCCAGTATGCAGGAACCTGGTTTGTCATCTCACGTACACAGGAACCTGGTTTGGCATCTCCAGTATACATGACCCTGGTTTGTCATCTCACGTACACAGGAACCTGGTTTGGCATCTCCAGTATACAGGAACCTGGTTTGGCATCTCCAGTATACAGGAACCTGGTTTGTCATCTCACGTACACAGGAACCTGGTTTGGCATCTCCAGTATACAGGAACCTGGTTTGTCATCTCACATACACAGGAACCTGGTTTGGCATCTCCAGTATACAGGACCCTGGTTTGTCATCTCACATATACAGGACCCTGGTTTGTCATCTCACGTACACAGGAACCTGATTTGTCATCTCACGTACACAAGAACCTGATTTGATATTTCAAGTACACAGGATCATGGTTTGTCATCTCCAGTACATAAAGTTCCTGGTAGGCCATCTCCACTACATAAGGTTCCTGTGTACGAGAGATGGAAAATCGGGGTCCTGTGTACCGGAAATGTCAAAACGGGTTCCTATGTACTTCACAGCGAGTTTAGATTCCTCTGTCACACCGCCAAGGGAGTGAAAGACTCTCTTCGTCCACGGAACAGGCCCATGTAAGATTCTATTAGTCCACGGAACAGGCCCATGTAATATTCTATTAGTCCACGGAACAGGCCCATGTTAGATAATATTAGTCCACGGAACAGGCCCATGTAAGATTCTATTAGTCCACAGAACAGGCCCATGTAATATTCTATTAGTCCACGGAACAGGCCCATGTAATATTCTATTAGTACACGGAACAGGCCCATTTTAGATAATATTAGTCCACGGAACAGGCCCATGTAAGATTCTTTTAGTCCACGGAACAGGCCCATGCTAGATAATATTAGTCCACGGAACAGGCCCATGTAAGATTATACTAGTATTTCCCTTAGTAACTACGGGATCATCATTTGAACTAAGAAAGAAAAGTTTGGTACACTTCCGGCCAGACGAGATTGACTGGCTTCCTTAGAAAGAGATAATCTCGGTTATATGTATGTTTGATTCGCATATGTGCACTTAGTCTTAGTACAACACCAGAACTAATATTTCTGTTTCCGGATCACATGATACTTGAATTCACATATATATTGAACCATTAATCGGCTCATGTTTCCATCTAACACTGCAACAAGTTGGGGACTTCCTAAGTATGCACGTAAATCAAGCTCGCAATCGGAATTCGAAAACACTCAACCAAACAGCCATAGTTTGCCTTCAGGTCACAGAACATTGGTTCCCGCCGAACACCGCTCCAATGTGTGAGAACGGTTCTGTTCCCAGGCCATGACATACAAACGTCATCGGAAAGGAATTCACTGATACTTTTACCTGTTTAATGCTCAGTAGAGATGCACATAAAAATTGCACATGGAAACATAATGAACCCATTCAAGTGACATTATACTGACACTACAAACCTGACCAAAAACTGGACTATTTTAAGAAGGCCGTGTTCTTCAATTACCTATATATAATGAAAGGATGTTAACCAGTAAAAACTCCCATGAAACCTTGACCGCCTTCAGAATGTACTCCATCTCTATGTCCATATACCACCAGTTCCTTCTAAACAGTAAATATTACTTGGCTCTCTCCAGAACACTGTCATTGCTCCCCATACAAAACTCATGACGGCATTGCATGATTTGCTCTAGGATAGACGATAAGCATGTACATGTAGTTCATAAGGCATTACCTAAACTCGTGTCTGCATGCCAAACAAGGATGGGTATCAGTCTGAGAACACTGCATCATATACGCCTACAAAACGCTGAATCCGTGTACGACCACAGATTACTGAATATATGTACACCTACACAATACTGAATATATGTACACCTACACAATACTGAATATATGTACACCTACACAATACTGAATATATGTACACCTACACAATACTGAATATGTGTACACCTACACAATACTGAATATATGTACACCTACACAATACTGAATATGTGTACATCTACAGAATATTGAATATGTGTACACCTACACAATACTGAATATGTGTACACCTACACAATACTGAATATGTGTACACCTACACAATACTGAATATATGTACACCTACACAATACTGAATATATGTACACCTACACAATACTGAATATATGTACACCTACACAATACTGAATATATGTAAACCTACACAATACTGAATATATGTACACCTACACAATACTGAATATATGTAAACCTACACAATACTGAATATATGTACACCTACACAATACTGAATATATGTACACCTACACAATACTGAATATATGTAAACCTACACAATACTGAATATATGTACACCTACACATTGCTGAATAGGTGTACACCTACAGAATACTGAATATACACATACAGATTACTGAATATGTGTACACCTACAGAATACTGAATATGTGTACACCTTCACAATACTGAATATGTGTACACCTACACAATACTGAATATACACATACAGATTACTGACTATGTGTACACCTACACAATGCTGAATATGTGTACACCTACAGAATACTGAATATGTGTACACCTACAGATTAATTAATATGTGTACACCTACAGAATACTGAATATATACACATACAGATTAATGAATATGTGTGCACCTACAGAATACTGAATATATACACATACAGATTACTGAATATGTGTACACCTACAGAATACTAAATCTGTGTACAACTACATATTGCTGAATATGTGTACACCTACAGAATACTGAACATGTGTACACCTACAGATTAATTAATATGTGTACACCTACAGAATACTGAATATATACACATACAGATTAATGAATATGTGTGCACCTACAGAATACTGAATATATACACATACATATTACTGAATATGTGTACACCTACAGAATACTAAATCTGTGTACAACTACATATTGCTGAATATGTGTACACCTACAGAATACTGAACATGTGTTCACCTACAAAATACTGAATATGTGTACAAGTACATATTACTGAATATGTGTACACCTACAGAATACTAAATCTGTGTACAACTACATATTACTGAATATGTGTAATCCTACAGAATACTGACTGTGTACAACTACATATTACTGAATATGTGTACACCTACATAATATACTGAATCCGTGTACACCTACAGAATACTGAATATGTGTACACCTACATAATATACTGAATCCGTGTACACCTACACAATACTGAATATGTGTACACCTACACAATACTGAATATGTGTACACCTACACAATACTGATTTGTGAACGTCGATACTGAGCCCGTTTACACCTACGGAATACTGAACACGTTTAAATCTTCATCGCAGGGATTTGATCTGTCTCGGAACAAATATTTGGTAGGCATCCAGAATATGTGTACACTTCTGGCTTGGTGCAGTGCCCCTGGCTTGTTACGACTGATCCCTTTATACTAGTGGTATTAATGTAATCGTATTTAGTTTGCGTTGGAATCCCGAAAGGCTGATCAGGTAGTAATCGATCTGGAATAGAATCAATAAAGGATTATTAATACTGCACCTTCTTTACATAACTACAATCACAAGAATCGTAAAAAAAAGTGTTAAGTAAACTATACAGTTTATTGTTACAGTGAAAATTGTCACATCATGTTTTTCTAACTAAATATGGCTGAAATCATTGTTGTTTGAATCTGTCGTCGTCGTTCGTTGTCATCGTCGTCGTAAATGCACAATGCGTCACTAAAAATACAAATATATTAGATTGTTATTCAATAAAGTATGTAGGTAAATAGGACCGGATTAAGTTGGAGAGAGCGGAGACTTTGGTGTTCACTCCCTCGGACTGATCCAGTATAAACATTGGACAGGGTGAACAAACATTTCTAAAATCCATGCTAAGACTAATTTACTCACAGCGCATGAGATTATTGCGCAAGCTAAATCACTCATTTTTACATTGACTTCCATCGTACTTGACCAATGTTTTTACATGAAGTGCGAATGTCAACAGTCGGCGAGACAATTACTCGTGAATAGAGGTAGTGCGTGTATCACTAGGGTCGAGTTCTATCATGTCTGTTGCTAATGATAATCTTTAAACATATAATTATAGTTTGGTTACAAAATACATGAATTAAAAGTTGAATCAATTGTTAAAACACATGGGACCGATACAAAGCTGTCATTATAGACAGAAGGTCGAAATATACAGGTGATCTTTAGAGCAGGTTTGACTGTATTTGTATGTGTATAATATTGTTTACTCCATACAAATGTATTTATATTGAAGGGTTTACTGTATACAGGTGTCTGTATTGAAGGGTTTACTGTTAACAGGTGTCTTTATTGAAGGGTTTACTGTATACAGGTGTCTATATTGAAGGGTTTACTGTATACAGGTATATATACTGAAGGCTTTACTGTATACAGGTGTCTTTATTGAAGGGTTTACTGTATACAGGTGTCTGTATTGAAGGGTTTACTGTAAACAGGTGTCTATATTGAAGGGTTTACTGTATACAGGTATCTATATTGAAGGGTTTACTGTATACAGGTGTCTATATTGAAGGGTTTACTGTATACAGGTGTCTATATTGAAGGGTTTACTGTATACAGGTGTCTTTATTGAAGGGTTTACTGTATACAGGTGTCTGTATTGAAGGGTTTACTGTATACAGGTGTCTATATTGAAGGGTTTACTGTATACAGGTGTCTATATTGAAGGGTTTACTGTATACAGGTATATATACTGAAGGCTTTACTGTATACAGGTGTCTTTATTGAAGGGTTTACTGTATACAGGTGTCTGTATTGAAGGGTTTACTGTATACAGGTGTCTATATTGAAGGGTTTACTGTATACAGGTGTCTGTATTGAAGGGTTTACTGCATACAGGTGTCTGTATTGAAGGGTTTACTGTATACATGTGTCTGTATTGAAGGCTTTACTGTATACAGGTGTCTATATTGAAAATAAAAATGATAAAAATTGAAATCAAAATGTTGATATGAAGACAATGGAATGTTAAGATATAATATATTATCGCAGCAAATCATTGGCTTAAATGCCTATCATATACAGGAAATGCAGAAGTATCTGTGTTGCACATTGACCTTTTACATTGGTCGTAATATAAAGGGATTACCGTGGTGACTATGGGATCTTTTAAAGTCTTTTATCTATTTTTGACTGGTGAGTCCATACACCAAATGACCTGAACATCACTCGTGTCCAAACTACTGCTATGTTTTTCGGTTGACAGTTTTGTCAAGACTAAAAGATTTGTCGGTGACTGTAGACAGACAACCAGGCAGTATTCTAACTTTGGCTTTAATAGATATACCACTACCTGTGTTTACAGAGTATATAGAGTTTACCAGAAGTGAAAACGGGGGTCAAGTTGTTAACAAATTAGCTCTGCAAGTCTGTATTAAAACTGAATATCATTATTATAAATATAAACCTATCCGTTAAACAAACACACGAGCAGCAGACAATCTTTACTAAACTAGAAAAAGGAAAGTCGTCTGCTATTTTTGCTTAAATGACTTGAAATACTTACAGTCGAGATATTGATCGAGCTGAATATCCCTCCCCCTATATCAATAACAACGTTTGTCTAAACTTCCACAAGAGTCTGCTTTGTCGACAGCCTCTGAGATTTGATTAAGCTGGGTCCGGATACAATGGTCCGGCTCTGGATCCTGTAATTAGACATGGGCGGTAATTACAACACGGCTGAGCTCAGTCTATAAATATACAGTACATACAGTAGCTATCATAAGAGCAGTGTAATATCCTCTCAAATGAATGAAAATAACATAAAAAAAACTATAGGACATAGAATGTTGAAAAACATCGGTGTAAATGTTTGAAGGATTTTGCACATCGTCACGTCGCACAGATGTGGCGAGGTTCGCATTAACGATTAAAGTTTAATGTTTCTATGCGTAGTCAAGTCACACGAATATTTCAATGTTCCTGAATGTTTTAAAAGTATTCAAATATTTTCCAATGTAAAGTCCCACTAATGTCATAATGTAAATGTTAATGTATAATGTTTTTAATGTGGAATAGCAAACTTTAAAGTTATCTCAGAATCGTGTCTCTCTATAGTTCTTGTCCTTACTTCTGTTTTCTTCCTATTCAAAACCTCCGATATACTTAGGATATCCTGAAGCCATAGACCTAGATAGGATATCCTGATGCCATAGACCTAGATAGGATATCCTGAAGCCATAGACCTAGATAGGATATCCTGAAGCCATAGACCTAGATAGGATATCCTGAAGCCATAGACCTAGATAGGATATCCTGAAGCCATAGACCTAGATAGGATATCATGAAGCCATATACCTAGATAGGATATCTTGAAGCCATAGACCTAGACTAGATATTTTGAAGCCAGACCTAGACTAGATATTCTGTAGCCATATATCTAGGCAGTCTATCCTGAAGCTACATTTGTATAGACCTAGACAGGAGACTATTAAGCCAGAGTCCTTGGCATACTATCATAAAGCAATTAACTAGGCAAGAAATCTTGAAACCATATACCTAGACTGGACATCCTGTAACTATATACTTACACAGATATCCTCAAGCTATAGACCTGAGAAGGATACACTTAAGCCATAGACCTTGGAAGAATATCTTCAAACCATAGACCTAGAATTGATATCATGAAGCCAGACATAGAGAGGATATTCTGCAGCCATCAATTTATGCAGGATACCCCGAAGTCTTAGACCTAGTGAGGGTGTCCTAAAGCCATGGATCTAGACAGGATATCTTGAAGCCATAGACTAGGATTTGGTTTGTTTTTGTTTAACGTCCTGTTAACAGCCAGGGTCGTTAAAGGACGTGCCAGGTTTGGAGGTGGAGGAAAGCCGGAGTACCCGGAGAAAAACCACCGGCCTACGGTCAGTACCTGGCAACTGCCCCACGTAGGTTTCGAACTCGCAACCCAGAGGTGGTCCAGGGCTAGTGTTAACGTGTCGGGACAACTTAACCACTCGGCCACCGCGGCCCATAGACTAGGAATGATATCTTGAAGCCATAGTCTAGGAATGATATCTTGAAGCCATATAATAAGAAGGATATCTTGAAGCCATAGACTAAGAAGGATATCTTGATGACATAGTCTAGGAAGGATATCTTGATGACATAGTCTAGGAAGGATATCTTGAAGCCATATACTAAGAAGGATATTTTAAAGACGTAGTCTATGAAGGATATCTTGAAGCCATAGAATAGGAATGATGTCTTGAAGCCATATACTAAGAAGGATATTTTAAAGACGTAGTCTAGGAAGGATATCTTGAAGCCATAGAATAGGAATGAGATATTGAAGCCATAGACTAGGAAGGCTATTTTAAAGACGTAGTCTAGGAAGGATATCTTGAAGCCATATAATAGGAATGAGATATTGAAGCCATAGACTAGGAAGGCTATACTGAGGCCATAAACTAAGACAAGATATCATGAACCAGACATAGACAAGATATCCTGAAGCCAGACATAGACAAGATATCCTGAAGCCATAGACCTAGGAAGGATATCATGAAGTCTTATACATAGGCAGGGTATCTTGAAGCCATACTTATATGCAGGAGATCGGGAAGACCTCCGCCTAGGCCGGTTATTTATTTTAACTTTTATTAAGCTACCCTCTATTTATACATGAACTCTCTAATAGGCGATCAGAATTCTCCAAAATGCTTTCCATTCAATGTTTCCGTCTCGATAAAACTACCAAACACAAAGAAACGTTACTCTTTTTTTATGAGAAAAGGGCGATGAGATGTTGGAAAAGCTGTAACGTAACTAATAATAGGAATGGACGTCCCGACCAAGATTTCAGGTATGGAAAAAAATATATATATATACAAAAAAAATAATAATAATGGTATACAGGCATTGGGAAATAATCAAATTAACAATGAAATTTGTCTAATGTCTAATCAATATGCTTTACTATATGCTAAAACAATCGAAATAGTCAAGCCCAGACAAACGACCTGCGCGTGTCACTATTCGTCGGTATGTGTACTTATTACTGTCCATTAGTGGACGGTTGCCCTTGGTAACTGTAATGGCCCAATAACGATACTGCACATTTACAACTATTAACCTTATCAGATCTAGGATTGAATGATAACATTGGAGAGTAACAATGGTCAGGTGTGAGAACTGGGCGTTATATACAGATGGATGTCCACTAGGTTTTACAATATAGTCAGTTACATATGTGTATTTCATTATGTAAACATAGTATTATAATATGCAACAAGGGCTTTTACACAGAAAACAACAATTATCATTCAAACATAGACGAGATATTTAAAATAGAAACATATGCTATACACACGATAACAGATTAACACAACTGACCACTAGGTATGACGGTACCGTAACTGACCACCAAGTGTAACGGTACTGTAACTGACCACTAGGTATGACGGAACTGTAACTGACCACTAGGTATGACGGTACAGTAACTGACCACTAGGTATGACGGTACTGTAACTGACCACTAGGCATGATGGTAGTGTAATTGAACACTAGGTATCACGTTACTGTAACTGACCACTAGGCATGATGGCACTGTAACTGACCACTACGTGTAACGGTACTGTTACTAACCACTAGGTATGATGGTACTGTAACTGACCACCAAGTGTAACGGTACTGTAACTGATCACTAGGTATGACGTTACTGTAACTGACCACTACGTGTAAGGGTACTATAACTGACCACTAGGTATGACGGTACTGTAACTGACCTCTGCGTGTAACGGTACTGTAACTGACCACTAGGTATGATGATAATGTAATTGACCACTACGTATGGCGGTACTGTAGCTAACCTCTAGGTATCACGGTACTACCTGGTATCACGATACTGTAGCTAACCTCAAGGTATCACGGTACTACTTCGTATCACGGTACTGTAGCTAACCTCTAGGTATCACGGTACTGTAGCTAACCTCTAGGTATCATGGCACTACCTGGTATCACGGTACTGTAGCTAACCTCTAGGTATCACGGTACTGTAGCTAACCTCTAGGTATCACGGTACTGTAGCTAACCTCTAGGTATCACGGTACTGTAGCTAACCTCTAGGTATCATGGCACTACCTGGTATCACGGTACTGTAGCTAACCTCTAGGTATCACGGTACTGTAGCTAACCTCTAGGTATCACGGTACTGTAGCTAACCTCTAGGTATCACGGTACTACCTGGTATCACGGTACTACCCGGTATCACGGTACTGTAGTTAACCTCTAGGTATCACGGTACTGTAGTTAACCTCTAGGTATCACGGTACTGTAGTTAACCTCTAGGTATCACGGTACTGTAGTTAACCTCTAGGTATCACGGTACTGTAGCTAACCTCTAGGTATCACGGTACTGTAGCTAACCTCTAGGTATCACGGTACTACCCGGTATCACGATACTGTAGCTAACCTCTAGGTATCACGGTACTGTAGTTAACCTCTAGGTATCACGGTACTGTAGTTAACCTCTAGGTATCACGGTACTGTAGTTAACCTCTAGGTATCACGGTACTGTAGCTAACCTCTAGGTATCACAATACTGTAACTGGCCACTAGGTATCACGGTACTGTACCTAACCTCTAGGTATCACGGTACTACCTGGTATCACGGTACTGTACCTAACCTCTAGGTATCACGGTACTACCTGGTATCACGGTACTGTAGTTAACCTCTAGGTATCACAGTACTGTAGCTAACCTCTAGGTATCATGGTACTGTAGCTAACCTCTAGGTATCACAGTACTGTAGTTAACCTCTAGGTATCACGGTACTGTAGTTAACCTCTAGGTATCACGGTACTGTAGCTAACCTCTAGGTATCACGGTACTGTAGCTAACCTCTAGGTATCACGGTACTGTAGCTAACCTCTAGGTATCACGATATTGTAGCTAACCTCTAGGTATCACGGTACTGTAGCTAACCTCCAGGTATCACGGTACTGTAGCTAACCTCTAGGTATCACGGTACTACCTGGTATCACGGTACTGTAGCTAACCTCTAGGTATCACGGTACTGTAGTTAACCTCTATGTATCACGGTACTGTAGTTAACATCTAGGTATCACGGTACTACCTGGTATCACGGTACTGTAGTTAACCTCTAGGTATCACGGTACTGTAGCTAACCTCTAGGTATCACGGTACTGTGGTTAACCTCTAGGTATCACGGTACTACCCGGTATCACTGTACTACCTGGTATCAGCGTACCACCTGGTATCACGGTACTACCCGGTATCACGGTACTGTAGCTAACCTCTAGGTATCACGGTACTGTAGTTAACCTCTAGGTATCACGGTACTGTAGTTAACCTCTAGGTATCACGGTACTGTAGTTGACCTCTAGGTATCACGGTACTACCCGGTATCACGATACTGTAGCTAACCTCTAGGTATCACGGTACTGTAGCTAACCTCTAGGTATCACGGTACTGTAGCTAACCTCTAGGTATCACGGTACTACCCGGTATCACGATACTGTAGCTAACCTCTAGGTATCACGGTACTGTAGCTAACCTCTAGGTATCACGGTACTACCCGGTATCACGATACTGTAGCTAACCTCTAGGTATCACGGTACTGTAGTTAACCTCTAGGTATCACGGTACTACCCGGTATCACGATACTGTAGCTAACCTCTAGGTATCACGGTACTGTAGTTAACCTCTAGGTATCACGGTACTGTAGCTAACCTCTAGGTATCACGGTACTAACCGGTATCACGGTACTGTAGTTAACCTCTAGGTATCACGGTACTGTAGTTAACCTCTAGGTATCACGGTACTGTAGTTGACCTCTATGTATCACGGTACTGTAGCTTACCTCTATGTATCACGGTACTGTAGTTAACCTCTAGGTATCACGGTACTGTAGTTGACCTCTATGTATCACGGTACTGTAGCTTACCTCTATGTATCACGGTACTGTAGCTTACCTCTAGGTATCACGGTACTGTAGCTTACCTCTAGGTATCATGGTACTGTAGCTTACCTCTAGGTATCACGGTACTGTAGCTAACCTCTAGGTATCACGGTACTGTAGCTAACCTCTAGGTATCACGGTACTGTAGCTAACCTCTATGTATCACGGTACTGTAGCTGACCTCTATGTATCACGGTACTGTAGCTTACCTCTAGGTATCACGGTACTACCTGGTATCACGGTACTGTAGTTAACCTCTAGGTATCACGGTACTGTAGTTAACCTCTATGTATCACAGTACTGTAGCTAACCTCTAGGTATCACGGTACTGTAGTTAACCTCTAGGTATCACGGTACTGTAGTTAACCTCTAGGTATCACGGTACTGTAGCTAACCTCTAGGTATCACGGTACTATAGTTAACCTCTAGGTATCACGGTACTGTAGCTGACCTCTAGGTATCACGGTACTGTAGTTAACCTCTAGGTATCACGGTACTGTAGTTAACCTCTAGGTATCACGGTACTATATTTAACCTCTAGGTATCACGGTACTGTAGCTGACCTCTAGGTATCACGGTACTGTAGTAAACCTCTAGGTATTACGGTACTATAGTTAACCTCTAGGTATCACGGTACTGTAGCTGACCTCTAGGTATCACGGTACTGTAGTAAACCTCTAGGTATCACGGTACTGTAGCTGACCTCTAGGTATCACGGTACTACCTGGTATCACGATACTGTAGCTAACCTCTAGGTATCACGGTACTACCTGGTATCACGGTATTGTAGCTAACCTCTAGGTATCACGATATTGTAGCTAACCTCTAGGTATCACGGTACTGTAGCTAACCTCTAGGTATCACGGTACTACCCGGTATCACGGTACTGTAGCTAACCTCTAGGTATCACGGTACTGTAGTTAACCTCTAGGTATCACGGTACTGTAGTTAACCTCTAGGTATCACGGTACTGTAGTTGACCTCTAGGTATCACGGTACTACCCGGTATCACGATACTGTAGCTAACCTCTAGGTATCACGGTACTGTAGCTAACCTCTAGGTATCACGGTACTGTAGCTAACCTCTAGGTATCACGGTACTTCCCGGTATCACGATACTGTAGCTAACCTCTAGGTATCACGGTACTGTAGCTAACCTCTAGGTATCACGGTACTACCCGGTATCACGATACTGTAGCTAACCTCTAGGTATCACGGTACTGTAGTTAACCTCTAGGTATCACGGTACTACCCGGTATCACGATACTGTAGCTAACCTCTAGGTATCACGGTACTGTAGTTAACCTCTAGGTATCACGGTACTGTAGCTAACCTCTAGGTATCACGGTACTAACCGGTATCACGGTACTGTAGTTAACCTCTAGGTATCACGGTACTGTAGTTAACCTCTAGGTATCACGGTACTGTAGTTGACCTCTATGTATCACGGTACTGTAGCTTACCTCTATGTATCACGGTACTGTAGTTAACCTCTAGGTATCACGGTACTGTAGTTGACCTCTATGTATCACGGTACTGTAGCTTACCTCTATGTATCACGGTACTGTAGCTTACCTCTAGGTATCACGGTACTGTAGCTTACCTCTAGGTATCACGGTACTGTAGCTTACCTCTAGGTATCACGGTACTGTAGCTAACCTCTAGGTATCACGGTACTGTAGCTAACCTCTAGGTATCACGGTACTGTAGCTAACCTCTATGTATCACGGTACTGTAGCTGACCTCTATGTATCACGGTACTGTAGCTTACCTCTAGGTATCACGGTACTACCTGGTATCACGGTACTGTAGTTAACCTCTAGGTATCACGGTACTGTAGTTAACCTCTATGTATCACAGTACTGTAGCTAACCTCTAGGTATCACGGTACTGTAGTTAACCTCTAGGTATCACGGTACTGTAGTTAACCTCTAGGTATCACGGTACTGTAGCTAACCTCTAGGTATCACGGTACTATAGTTAACCTCTAGGTATCACGGTACTGTAGCTAACCTCTAGGTATCACGGTACTACCCGGTATCACGATACTGTAGCTAACCTCTAGGTATCACGGTACTGTAGCTAACCTCTAGGTATCACGGTACTACCCGGTATCACGATACTGTAGCTAACCTCTAGGTATCACGGTACTGTAGTTAACCTCTAGGTATCACGGTACTGTAGCTAACCTCTAGGTATCACGGTACTAACCGGTATCACGGTACTGTAGTTAACCTCTAGGTATCACGGTACTGTAGTTAACCTCTAGGTATCACGGTACTGTAGTTGACCTCTATGTATCACGGTACTGTAGCTTACCTCTATGTATCACGGTACTGTAGTTAACCTCTAGGTATCACGGTACTGTAGTTGACCTCTATGTATCACGGTACTGTAGCTTACCTCTATGTATCACGGTACTGTAGCTTACCTCTAGGTATCACGGTACTGTAGCTTACCTCTAGGTATCACGGTACTGTAGCTTACCTCTAGGTATCACGGTACTGTAGCTAACCTCTAGGTATCACGGTACTGTAGCTAACCTCTAGGTATCACGGTACTGTAGCTAACCTCTATGTATCACGGTACTGTAGCTGACCTCTATGTATCACGGTACTGTAGCTTACCTCTAGGTATCACGGTACTACCTGGTATCACGGTACTGTAGTTAACCTCTAGGTATCACGGTACTGTAGTTAACCTCTATGTATCACAGTACTGTAGCTAACCTCTAGGTATCACGGTACTGTAGTTAACCTCTAGGTATCACGGTACTGTAGTTAACCTCTAGGTATCACGGTACTGTAGCTAACCTCTAGGTATCACGGTACTATAGTTAACCTCTAGGTATCACGGTACTGTAGCTAACCTCTAGGTATCACGGTACTACCCGGTATCACGATACTGTAGCTAACCTCTAGGTATCACGGTACTGTAGTTAACCTCTAGGTATCACGGTACTACCCGGTATCACGATACTGTAGCTAACCTCTAGGTATCACGGTACTGTAGTTAACCTCTAGGTATCACGGTACTGTAGCTAACCTCTAGGTATCACGGTACTAACCGGTATCACGGTACTGTAGTTAACCTCTAGGTATCACGGTACTGTAGTTAACCTCTAGGTATCACGGTACTGTAGTTGACCTCTATGTATCACGGTACTGTAGCTTACCTCTATGTATCACGGTACTGTAGTTAACCTCTAGGTATCACGGTACTGTAGTTGACCTCTATGTATCACGGTACTGTAGCTTACCTCTATGTATCACGGTACTGTAGCTTACCTCTAGGTATCACGGTACTGTAGCTAACCTCTAGGTATCACGGTACTACCCGGTATCACGGTACTGTAGCTAACCTCTAGGTATCACGGTACTGTAGTTAACCTCTAGGTATCACGGTACTGTAGTTAACCTCTAGGTATCACGGTACTGTAGTTGACCTCTAGGTATCACGGTACTACCCGGTATCACGATACTGTAGCTAACCTCTAGGTATCACGGTACTGTAGCTAACCTCTAGGTATCACGGTACTGTAGCTAACCTCTAGGTATCACGGTACTTCCCGGTATCACGATACTGTAGCTAACCTCTAGGTATCACGGTACTGTAGCTAACCTCTAGGTATCACGGTACTACCCGGTATCACGGTACTGTAGCTAACCTCTAGGTATCACGGTACTGTAGTTAACCTCTAGGTATCACGGTACTACCCGGTATCACGATACTGTAGCTAACCTCTAGGTATCACGGTACTGTAGTTAACCTCTAGGTATCACGGTACTGTAGCTAACCTCTAGGTATCACGGTACTACCCGGTATCACGGTACTGTAGTTAACCTCTAGGTATCACGGTACTGTAGTTAACCTCTAGGTATCACGGTACTGTAGTTGACCTCTATGTATCACGGTACTGTAGCTTACCTCTATGTATCACGGTACTGTAGTTAACCTCTAGGTATCACGGTACTGTAGTTGACCTCTATGTATCACGGTACTGTAGCTTACCTCTATGTATCACGGTACTGTAGCTTACCTCTAGGTATCACGGTACTGTAGCTTACCTCTAGGTATCACGGTACTGTAGCTTACCTCTAGGTATCACGGTACTGTAGCTAACCTCTAGGTATCACGGTACTGTAGCTAACCTCTAGGTATCACGGTACTGTAGCTAACCTCTATGTATCACGGTACTGTAGCTGACCTCTATGTATCACGGTACTGTAGCTTACCTCTAGGTATCACGGTACTACCTGGTATCACGGTACTGTAGTTAACCTCTAGGTATCACGGTACTGTAGTTAACCTCTATGTATCACAGTACTGTAGCTAACCTCTAGGTATCACGGTACTGTAGTTAACCTCTAGGTATCACGGTACTGTAGTTAACCTCTAGGTATCACGGTACTGTAGCTAACCTCTAGGTATCACGGTACTATAGTTAACCTCTAGGTATCACGGTACTGTAGCTGACCTCTAGGTATCACGGTACTGTAGTTAACCTCTAGGTATCACGGTACTGTAGTTAACCTCTAGGTATCACGGTACTGTAGCTAACCTCTAGGTATCACGGTACTATAGTTAACCTCTAGGTATCACGGTACTGTAGCTGACCTCTAGGTATCACGGTACTGTAGTAAACCTCTAGGTATCACGGTACTATAGTTAACCTCTAGGTATCACGGTAGTGTAGCTGACCTCTAGGTATCACGGTACTGTAGTAAACCTCTAGGTATCACGGTACTGTAGCTGACCTCTAGGTATCACGGTACTACCTGGTATCACGATACTGTAGCTAACCTCTAGGTATCACGGTACTACCTGGTATCACGGTATTGTAGCTAACCTCTAGGTATCACGATATTGTAGCTAACCTCTAGGTATCACGGTACTGTAGCTAACCTCTAGGTATCACGGTACTACCCGGTATCACGGTACTGTAGCTAACCTCTAGGTATCACTGTACTACCTGGTATCACGGTACTGTAGCTAACCTCTAGGTATCACGGTACTGTAGCTAACCTCTAGGTATCACGGTACCGTAGCTAACCTCTAGGTATCACGGTACTGTAGCTAACCTCTAGGTATCACGGTACTGTAGCTAACCTCTAGGTATCACGGTACTGTAGCTAACCTCTAGGTATCAGGGTACTGTAGCTAACCTCTAGGTATCACGGTACTACCTGGTATCACGGTACTGTAGCTAACCTCTAGGTATCACGGTACCGTAGCTAACCTCTAGGTATCACGGTACTGTAGCTAACCTCTGGGTATCACGGTACAGTAGCTAACCTCTAGGTATCACGGTACTACCTGGTATCACGGTACTGTAGCTGACCTCTATGTATCACGGTACTACCTGGTATCACGGTACTGTAGCTAACCTCTAGGTATCACGGTACTACCTGGTATCACGGTACTGTAGCTAACCTCTAGGTATCACGGTACTGTAGCTAACCTTTAGGTATCACGGTACTACCCGGTATCACGGTACTGTAGCTGACCTCTATGTATCACGGTACTACCCGGTATCACGGTACTGTAGCTAACTTCTAGGTATCACGGTACTACCCGGTATCACGGTACTGTAGCTGACCTCTATGTATCACGGTTCTAGTTATAACTGTTGTGTACGTGACTAGATTTGTGCATTAGTTGCTGCATGAGTGCCCGTTACCAAATCAATAGTGTTATGTATATTACTCGGTGTTAGTCGGCGTCATATACATACAGTACCTGGCTAAACCTGCCACACGTCCATGGTGTGACCTCCTGGACACTGGTCAACCTAAGGATTACTGGACATCGTGTTTCTAAGTCACCTCTCGCAGTTGTCTGACAAAAATGACATTTGGATTTGTTGCCGAGAGGTGGGAGATGTGTCATGATACGTGATGCATTAACACTTTGTGATGTAAAGGTAAGTAAATGGGTCTGGTTTCATTTTAAAATCTATTCTATATTTTAATCTAGATATATGTATACTTTTAAAATGTATTTACTAACAAATCATTTAGGTAGATTATTGTCGGCGATAAGCCCTGGGGACCTCCACAGTGTCCGGCGCTATAACGACATCTGTTCACCTCATAAATATGGTATATTCAGATTTCTTTTACATATTTGGAGGCGACTTTAATGAGTTTTGATTAAAGTTTTTATCTGGCCAACATCTCAGTGTATTGGTAGGAGTTGATTAAATTAGATAGAACTCGTGCTGTCGTCCCGGTAAGTAGCACGCCGATGGGCGCGTGTGCTGATAATATAAAGATTTATATTAATAAGAGATTAATGTTCAAACTTGATGGCCTGGGTAGAAAAGTGTTCATCTCGGTAAACATTGAAACGAGCTACCTCTTTATTTTATGTAGCGAGTTTCGGCGAGTGGTATATATATATATATACATGTAGCAGTGAGAGAATGTATTTGATATAATTTCTGCGCATATATTCCTTGGTGGAAAATTCGGGGAAACAGCGTTTTACTATGGCAATGCTGGTCCATGGGACTTTATTTTTACATATAAATGTTACCGTACATACACACCTCCTATGTGATCGAGAGCGGTCATTGGGACTTTCTGGTAAATGAATACATGTAGACGTACTGTGCTCGGTTGGGGTCAATGAAGACCGTACCTACATACCTCCTGGATGGTCGGGTTGGGTCATTGGGACTTTATGGTAGTCATTTACAATTCAACCTTACTTATATAATTATAGAGACCTCGTGGGTTACATCTGTACATATTTACCATAAAGTCCCAGTGCCGTCATCACCAGGACACAATTACATCTCCCACACGTCATAATTGTTGTATATCAAGTTGATATTTAATGTAATGAAAAAACATGTCGTTTATCTAGTAACTTCTCAATCTGTACATGAAATAGCCAATTTGACGTTGTGTACGGCCGCATGAATTATCAAAAAGAATACGTTCGGAACATTTCACAGGAAAACAGCAAGCATAACTTGATACAGAGGAAGGCTACGTATGATTGATGTGTACATTAGAAAACTTTATAGTAGTTTTGTACTATGAAATGTGCGTACTTAAAAATGAATGGTAAATTATCTGCCATTCATTTTGTTGACAAGCTAAACACAGCCGAACACCCCGAATACCAATAATGTGTTTTAGTGTTGATTGTTTAATTTGGCAAAACATATAAGATAGCTTGGCAAAACATATAAGATAGCTTAATTAGGGGGATTAAGATGAACTTCAAGTATACACTGCATCCGGTTGACAGTTGTTGCACTGTACCCTGCATCCGGTCTACTCTAGTTGTAATGAAGACTATATCCGGTCTACTGTAGATGTGCTGTACCCTACATCCGGTCTACTGTAGTTATACTGTACCCTACATCCGGTCTACTGTAGTTGTAATGTAGCCTACATCCGGTCTACTGTTGTTGCACTGTACCCTACATCCGGTCTAAAGCAGATGTACTGTACCCTACATGCGGTCTACTGTAGATGTGCTATACCCTACATCCGGTCTACTGTAGTTATACTGTACTCTACATCCGGTCTACTGTTGGTGTACTGTACCCTACATCCGGTCTACTGTAGCTGTACTGTACCCTACATCCGGTGTAAAGCAGATGTACTGTACCCTACATGCGGTCTACTGTAGATGTATTGTACCCTACATACGGTCTACTGTAGTTATACTGTACCCTACATCCGGTCTACTGTATTTGTATTGTACCCTACATCCGGTTTACTGTAGTTGTACTGTACCCTACATCCGGTCTAATATAGATGTACTGTACCCTACATCCGATCTACTGTAGGTGTACTGTACCTTACATACATCCGGTCTATTGTAGATGTAATGTACTCTACATCCGGTCTAATGTAGATGTAATGTACCCTACATCCGGTCTGATGTAGATGTAATGTACCCTACATCCGGTCTACTGTAGATGTATTGTACCCTACATCCGGTCTACTGTAAATGCACTGTACTCTACATCCGGTCTACTGTATTTTTACTGTTCCCTACATCCGGTCTACTGTATTTGTATTGTACCCTACAAAATTGTACATCCGGTTTACTGTAGTTGTACTGTACCCTACATCCGGTCTAATATAGATGTACTGTACCCTACATCCGATCTACTGTAGGTGTACTGTACCTTACATGCGGTCTACTGTAGTTATACTGTACCCTACATCCGGTATATTGTAGTTGTACGTACTGTGGCTGTATTGTGTTTCTGGTCCCTGTACATTAATGGTTTAGGTAACATTTCGCGTGTCTGACTCTACATTCAGGTATAGCCTGTTTGCCATTGAATTATTGACGTTGGTTCGGTCAAAAATACCAACTTCTGTAGGTGGTAGTATATAGCTCGAGACTGCTGATGACGTCATCAAAGTAAATCAAACATTGCACATGACAACTGAAACAATTTACATGCTGTTGGAAAAGTAGCCCACGTTGCTTACCTTATGCTATCGTACTACAATGTATGTATAAACGGTGCTTACTCAATGCTATCGTCCTAAGTACAAACGGTGCTTACTCAATGCTATCGTGCTATGTATATATAATATATTTTGAAATGTAATATTCATGCTAACCCAATGATATCTTCCTATGTATAAATCATACATTTTGAAATGCAATCCACGGTGCTACCCAATGCTTTCTTCCTAAGTATATATAATTCATTTTGAAATGTAATATTCGGTGCTACCAAATGCTATCGTGCTATGTACATATACATATAACATATTTTGAATTGTAATCAACGGTACTTACCAAATGCTATCGTCCTACATGCATGTATATATCATATATTTTGAAATGTAATCCACTGTGTGCTTACCCAATGCTACCGTCCTATGTATACACGGTGCTTACGCAATGTTATCGTCCTAAGTATACACTGTGCTTACCCAATGCTATCGTCCTATGTATACACGGTGCTTACCCAATGATATCGTCCTAAGTATTCACGGTGCTTACCCAATGATATCGTCCTACGTATACACTGTGCTTACCCAATGATATCGTCCTATGTATACACGGTGGTTACCCAATGCTATCGTCCTATGTATACACTGTGCTTACCCAATGCTATCGTCCTATGTATACACTGTGCTTACCTAATGATATCGTCCTATGTATACACTGTGCCTACCCAATGCTATCGTCCTATGTATACACGGTGCTTACCCAATGATATCGTCCTATGTAAACACGGTGCTTACCCAATGCTATCGTCCTATGTATACACGGTGCTTACGCAATGATACCGTCCTAAGTATACACGGTGCTTACCCAATGATATAGTCCTAAGTATATACGTGCTTACGCAATGTTATCGTCCTAAGTATACACTGTGCTTACCCAATGCTATCGTCCTTAGTATACACGGTGCTTACCCAATGCTATCGTCCTATGTATACACGATCCTTACGCAATGTTATCGTCCTAAGTATACACTGTGCTTACCCAATGTTATCGTCCTAAGTATACACTGTGCTTACCCAATGATATCGTCCTATGTATACACGGTGCTTACCCAATGCTATCGTCCTACGTATACACGGTGCTTACCCAATGCTATCGTCCTATGTATACACGGTGCTTACCCAATGCTATCGTCCTAAGTATACACGGTGCTTACCCAATGCTATCGTCCTATGTATACACGGTGCTTACCCAATGCTATCGTCCTACGTATACACGGTGCTTACCCAATGATATCGTCCTATGTATACACGGTGCTTACTCAATGCTATCGTCCTACGTACAGTATATAAAACATTTTCTACACATTCGTGTAGTCATGCTTCATACAATTTTATAAGTCGATTTCGTCTAGACCTTGTTTCACACAAGTATCGTCTAGACCAATTCCTTCCAGATCGATTTCATACAGATTGATAGAAGTCGAGACCAATTCCATAAAAGTCCACATTTCTATTGCATTGATGTCTATCCTAAAGTCAATTTCATTAAAGACTGCGAGTACTCCATTCAGGCCAGTTTTATGAGGTCGATTCACTAGTACTCCATCTTTGGCTTGTTTGAGCAGCTTTTTTCATATATTAAGCATGCATTTTCATGTCATCGACTTCAATTTTACACATCCGGGTCAGGATCATAGGTCAGAACGGGATTCCTTACAATATGACCCGTGGCATAAACATAGGGAAAATTAACACGCCAATACTGAGATTGTCATCTCTACAGCATACATATCAACATCACTTCCGACAACATCCAAATTACCAAGTTCTAAGAGGCATGCTCTTTTTCATCAAACAAGAAACTTTCAGGGACTTAATTCGCGGGACCCGATCCCGGAGATATTTATTGTAATCCCAGTCTAACTAACGATAACGAGGGGAGTTAAGTGTTGTAACATTGGGGAGGTAGTTCAGATAAACGAAAATGTTTGCTACGAATAGTGAATCCACGGTCTCATGCAAATGGGTATATGCAAACACAAAGAGGTAGTCGCCTCAGGCATGGCCGTCACTTGTCTATACAGCAAATCGGGAAGAAATAATGATATACGATAGAATGAATAGCGATTCAGATTTCACAATATTTTGCTCAATCATGGTGCATTTTCTCCTCATTTCTCCGCATATTTAATTGGAAGGACGTTAAAATTCCCTGAACATCTAAGCAAGATCATCAATATACATATAATGTAGTTCGATTACGTGTTAACTCAAAATCAACAAATATTATTGAGTTGTGTCATTTTTGCGGTATTTGTATAATGACCGTATAACACATATACATGTAGTACCTTATTGTACACAAAAAATGAAAGGTGATTTATGATGTCTCGGTATGGTTTACATTCCTTTTCTGCGTATAATGCAATCCGTGTATTACGTGGGAGTTATCTAAACTCATCTTAACTTGCATAATTATAGACAAAATTGTGATATTGGACCAGCGTCACTAATGAAATGTAATGGCAAAGTCAAACAAACTTTCATTTTGTGTGCGTGAGAGGGAGAGAGGGGAGGGGGGGGGGGGGGGGGGTGTTATGTGTGTAAAAGCCTGAGAGGACCTTGTCGGTAAGGATTCCTAACCATGGTAACCACAGCCTTTCCCCAAATCATGGTAACCACAACAATTCCCCAAAGTATAGTAACCACAGCCTTTCCCCAAACCATGGTAACCACAGCCTTTCCCCAAACCATGGTAACCACAGCCTTTCCCCAAACCATGGTAACCACAGCCTTTCCCCAAAGTATGGTAACCACAACATTTCCCCAAACCATGGTAACCACAGTCTTTCTCCAAACCATGGTAACCACAGTCTTTCTCCAAACCATGGTAACCACAGCCTTTCTCCAAACCATGGTAATCACAGTCTTTCTCCAAACCATGGTAACCACAGCCTTTCTCCAAACCATGGTAACCACAGTCTTTCTCCAAACCATGGTAACCACAGCCTTTCTCCAAACCATGGTAACCACAGTCTTTCCCCAAACCATAGTAACCACAGTCTTTCTCCAAACCATGGTAACCACAGCCTTTCTCCAAACCATGGTTAATACGTCTTCTCAAACCATGGTAACCACATCTTTCTCCAAACCGATGGTAACCACAGTCTTTCTCCGTAACCACCATGGTACCCAGCCTTTCTCCAAACCATGGTAACCACAGCCTTTCTCCAAACCATGGTAACCACAGCCTTCCCCAAACCATGGTAACCACAGCCTTCCCCAAATCATGGTAACCACAGCCTTTCTCCAAACCATGGTAACCACAGCCTTCCCCAAATCATGGTAACCACAGTCTTTCCCCAAAGTATGTTAACCACAGTCTTACTCCAAACCATGGTAACCACAGCCTTTCTCCAAACCATGGTAACCACAGTCTTTCCCCAAACCATGGTAACCACAGCCTTTCTCCAAACCATGGTAACCACAGCCTTTCCCCAAACCATGGTAACCACAGTCTTACTCCAAACCATGGTAACCACAGCCTTTCCCCAAACCATGGTAACCACAGCCTTTCTCCAAACCATGGTAACCACAGCCTTTCTCCAAACCATGGTAACCACAGCCTTTCCCCAGGTACAGTTTTTTCCATTTATTCTTATTTGTTTGTGTAATTTTGCTATCGAAGCCATCATATATTCACTAAACCACCTCATGATTGATTAACCCCTCTGTTCAGTAATTTACTTATTTATTTATTTGTGTGTATTTGATTATCAATTAAAGTATATTCTTGTCACTCTTCAATTTGAAGGAAATAAAGAAATACTAACTACAAAAGCCACTATATTTAAATCGATACATGCCCTTTTTGTAGTTCACTGTCAAAATCAAATTTGAAATTATTTTAACATTATCTCCTTGAAAAGCATTACTGTGATAACGAGGACATGTTTACGACGTTTATGAGTAACCGGTCGATCCGTCATTAGTGACGGGCCGAAAGTCGGTACAGATGCCGTGTCACTTGGGGCATAGCTTATTTGTTTTAGACACATTAGCTCGCGCCGGTGAGGTGGGGCTTTAAGTACAGGTGTCGGGGTTTAAATGCCTCCCCGACCAGATACGTCCTAAAAACGATCACACACAATCCTAGGTAATACACTGTTATTGGTAAGTTTATTCTTTTAAAAGTGCACTGTCAGTGCACAAAGTGTTAAAATGTTAATTTGCGGCCTTTTATATAGCTTTTATTACCAGGGTTATTAAGTCATTTACATGTGAAGTGCGCGTGCTCTGGGTAGAGTGGGTTAAACTGGGGTGTTTATGTGATATTTGTACTGCATCGTGTCTGGTATCTGAGGGGTGGTGAGGGCTTGTTTAAGACATCTCACGTCTAAGTTTTTATGCTATATTTGTATGACTTTTAACAATAAAAATCAAATCAGATAAGTCTATAGATATCTGTCTAACAACTACACGAATACTCCGTATACTATTTTATCAAGGCAGTTGCTTTAAACTGTGAAAAGCATGGGCATATCGACAGCATAAGATTCTAAACAGTGGAAATGGTTGAGAATCACTGACATTAGCGTTTTAATGTGGAGACAAGATGTATTAACAGACACTGTGTATATATGTACAATGTATATCTAAAAGGTACACAATGACGCCCGGGCAAAAATCGTGACACAGTTAAAATGGAACCCACCTACAAAATCGGCTGTCGTGATCAGAAAGGTGTTAAATCATACGTTAGTGTCCTTGTCTGTTGTCTATCAGGCTAGTCCTTATATCTGGTGGTCTTGACCGCAGTATATCTGATTGTGGTTTTCAAGCTCAATAACGGTTCATTCTGAATGATTTCACATAATATTGATTTTTGTTTTTAATTTGCGATTAATAATATTTCGATTAAAATGTTCACTATACAGATAATTAATTATTTGAAAGGTAAAATACAATCATATTACATTGCAATGCCACTTTATAGATCTACAATGTCTGTACTGTTTAGCGGGTAGGGGCCGCGGTGGCCGATGGGTTAAGGTGTCCCGACACGTTAACACTAGCCCTCCACCTCTGGGTTGCGAGTTCGAAACCTACGTAGGGCAGTTGCCAGGTACTGAATTTAGGCCGGTGGTTTTTCTCCGGGTACTCCGGCTTTCCTCCACCTCCAAACCTGGCACGTCCTTAAATGACTCTGGCTGTTAATAGGACAAACCAAACTGTACTGTTTAGCGGGTACTGTACCTATAACTATCTACAATGTCTGTACTGTTTAGCGGGTACTGTACCTATATATATCTACAATGTCTGTACTGTTTAGCGGGTACTGTACCTACAACTATCTACAATGTCTGTACTGTTTAGCGGGTACTGTACCTATAACTATCTACAATGTCTGTACTGTTTAGCTGGTACTGTACCTATGACTATCTACAATGTCTGTACTGTACCTATATATATCTACAATGTCTGTACTGTTTAGCGGGTACTGTACCTATGACTATCTACAATGTCTGTACTGTACCTAGAACTATCTACAATGTCTGTACTGTACCTAGAACTATCTACAATGTCTGTACTGTTTAGTGGGTACTGTACCTATATATATCTACAATGTCTGTACTGTTTAGCGGATACTGTACCTATAACTATCTACAAGGTCTGTACTGTTTAGCGGGTACTGTACCTAGAGCTTCAGTATAATGTATGATTAAAATATATTTATATGTTCCGTTTCACCTCCCGTGATCTCCCCTTTCTATCACCTGCGTCATTACACACTTACATATCTATGGGATACTTTATGATATATAAGAAATATTTTAATGTAAGCAATAAAACAAACTTTAATGACACGGTAATAAACGCGCCACATGTTTTACCTAACTGATATATTATTGTCTCAACGTATGCCTGATATTGAGTTCCTGATGTCAAACAAAGCCCATGAAAACTATATTCATTGTGACGTCAGAATAAAAAAAAAAACCTGTCATTACCATAGATACATTGTAGATAGCTATAGGTACAGTACCCGCTAAACAGCACAGGCATTTTAGATAATTAAAGGCAATGATTTTTCACGCTTTAAAATTTTCCTTATCAGAAAGAGTCATAGAATGTTTAAGATACATCTGGGAGGTGGGTATCCTAGTACACTCCTCTACACGCCCCAATACCCTGGTACACTTCCATACCCACATCCCATGATCCTGGTACACTACCCTACCACATCCCACTACCCTGGTACACTTTCCTACCCACATTCAATGACCCTGGTACACTCCCCTACCCACACCCCACTACCCTGGTACACTCCCCCTACCCACGCCCCACTACCCTGGTACACTCCCCTACCCACACCCTACTACCCTGGTACACACCCCTACCCACGCCCCACTACCCTGGTACACTTCCCTACCCACGCCCCACTACCGTGGTACACTTCCCTACCCACGCCCCACTACCCTGGTACACTCCCCTACCCACGCCCCACTACCCTGGTACACACCCCTACCCACGCCCCACTACCCTGGTACACTTCCCTACCCACGCCCCACTACCGTGGTACACTTCCCTACCCACACCCCACTACCCTGGTACACTCCCCTTCCCACGCCCCACTACCCTGGTACACACCCCTACCCACGCCCCACTACCCTGGTACACTCCCCTACCCACACCCCACTACCCTGGTACACTCCCCTACCCACACCCCACTACCCTGGTACACTTCCCTACCCACACCCCACTACCCTGGTACACTTCCCTACCCACGCCCCACTACCCTGGTACACACCCCTACCCACGCCCCACTACCCTGGTACACTCCCCTACCCACGCCCCACTACCCTGGTACACTTCCCTACCCACGCCCCACTACCGTGGTACACTTCCCTACCCACGCCCCACTACCCTGGTACACTCCCTACCCACGCCCCACTACCCTGGTACACACCCCTACCCACGCCCCACTACCCTGGTACACTTCCCTACCCACGCCCCACTACCGTGGTACACTTCCCTACCCACACCCCACTACCCTGGTACACACCCCTACCCACGCCCCACTACCCTGGTACACACCCCTACCCACACCCCACTACCCTGGTACACACCTCTACCCACACCCCACTACCCTGGTACACTCCCCTACCCACACCCCACTACCCTGGTACACTCCCTTACCCACGCCCCACTACCCTGGTACACTTCCCTACCCACACCCCACTACCCTGGTACACTCCCCTACCCACACCCCACTACCCTGGTGCACTTCCCTACCCACGCCCCACTACCCTGGTACACTCCCCTACCCACACCCCACTACCCTGGTACACTCCCCTACCCACACCCCACTACCCTGGTACACTTCCCTACCCACAACCCACTACCCTGGTACACTCCCCTACCCACACCCCACTACCCTGGTACACTCCCTTACCCACGCCCCACTACCCTGGTACACTTCCCTACCCACGCCCCACTACCCTGGTACACCTCCCTACCCACACCCTACTACCCTGGTACACACCCCTACCCACGCCCCACTACCCTGGTACACTTCCCTACCCACGCCCCACTACCGTGGTACACTTCCCTACCCACGCCCCACTACCCTGGTACACTCCCCTACCCACGCCCCACTACCCTGGTACACACCCCTACCCACGCCCCACTACCCTGGTACACTTCCCTACCCACGCCCCACTACCGTGGTACACTTCCCTACCCACACCCCACTACCCTGGTACACTCCCCTTCCCACGCCCCACTACCCTGGTACACACCCCTACCCACGCCCCACTACCCTGGTACACTCCCCTACCCACACCCCACTACCCTGGTACACTCCCCTACCCACGCCCCACTACCCTGGTACACTTCCCTACCCACGCCCCACTACCGTGGTACACTTCCCTACCCACGCCCCACTACCCTGGTTACACTCCCTACACACACCACTACCCTGGTACACTCCCTCCCACGCCCCACACTACCTGGTACACACCCCTGGTACACTCCCCTTCCCACGCCCCACTACCCTGGTACACTTCCCTACCCACGCCCCACTACCGTGTACACTTCCCTACCCACGCCCCACTCACCCTGGTACAACCCTACCCACACCCACTACCCTGGTACCACTCCCTACCCAAGCCCCACTACCCTGGTACACACCCCTGGTACACTCCCCTTCCCAGCCCCACACTACCCTGGTCACCACCCTACCAGACCCCACTACCCTGGTAAACTTCCTTTACCAACGCCCACTACCGTGGTTACACTTCCCTCACACGCCCCACTACCCTGGTACACTCCCCTACCCCACACCCCCATACCTGGTACACTCCTACCCACGCCCCACTACCCTGGTACACTACCTACCACACCCACTACCCTGGTACACTCCCCTACCACGCCCCACTACCCTGGTACACTCCCCTACCCCACACCCCACTACCCTGGTACACTCCCTACCCACGCCCCCACTACCCTGGTACACACCCCTACCCACGCCCCACTACCGTGGTACACTTCCCTACCCACGCCCCACTACCCTGGTACACTCCCCTACCCACGCCCCACTACCGTGGTACACTTCCCTACCCACGCCCCACTACCCTGGTACACTCCCCTACCCACACCCCACTACCCTGGTACACTCCCTACCCACGCCCCACTACCCTGGTACACACCCCTACCCACGCCCCACTACCGTGGTACACTTCCCTACCCACGCCCCACTACCCTGGTACACTCCCCTACCCACACCCCACTACCCTGGTACACTCCCTACCCACGCCCCACTACCCTGGTACACTCCCCTACCCACGCCCCACTACCCTGGTACACACCCCTACCCACGCCCCACTACCCTGGTACACTTCCCTACCCACGCCCCACTACCGTGGTACACTTCCCTACCCACACCCCACTACCCTGGTACACTCCCCTTCCCACGCCCCACTACCCTGGTACACTCCCCTACCCACACCCCACTACCCTGGTACACTCCCCTACCCACGCCCCACTACCCTGGTACACTTCCCTACCCACGCCCCACTACCGTGGTACACTTCCCTACCCACGCCCCACTACCCTGGTACACTCCCCTACCCACACCCCACTACCCTGGTACACTCCCTACCCACGCCCCACTACCCTGGTACACACCCCTACCCACGCCCCACTACCGTGGTCACTTCCCTACCCACACCCCACTACCCTGGTACACTCCCCTACCCACGCCCCACTACCCTGGTACACACCCCTACCCACACCCCACTACCCTGGTACACACCTCTACCCACACCCCACTACCCTGGTACACTCCCCTACCCACACCCCACTACCCTGGTACACTCCCTTACCCACGCCCCACTACCCTGGTACACTTCCCTACCCACACCCCACTACCCTGGTACACTCCCCTACCCACACCCCACTACCCTGGTACACCTCCCTACCCACACCCCACTACCCTGGTACACTTCCCTACCCACACCCCACTACCCTGGTACACTCTCCTACCCACGCCCACTACCCTGGTACACTACCCTACCCACACCCCACTACCCTGGTACACTCCCCTACCCACGCCCCACTACCCTGGTACATTCCCTACCCACGCCCCCACTACCCCTGGTTACACTCCCCTACCCACGCCCCACTACCCTGGTACATTCCCCTACCCACACCCCACTACCCTGGTACACCTCCCTACCCACACCCCACTACCCTAGTACACTTCCCTACCCACACCCCACTACCCTGGTACACTCCCCTACCCACACCCCACTACCCTGGTACACTCCCTTACCCACGCCCCACTACCCTGGTACACTCCCCTACCCACACCCCACTACCCTGGTACATTCCCCTACCCACACCCCACTACCCTGGTACACTTCCCTACCCACGCCCCACTACCCTGGTACACTTCCCTACCCACACCCCACTACCCTGGTACACTTCCCTACCCACACCCCACTACCCTGGTACACTCCCCTACCACGCCCCACTACCCTGGTACACTTCCCTACCCACGCCCCACTACCCTGGTTCACTCCCCTACCCACGCCCCACTACCCTTGTACATTCCCCTACCCACACCCCACTACCCTGGTTCACTCCCCTACCCACGCCCCACTACCCTGGTACATTCCCCTACCCACACCCCACTACCCTGGTACATTCCCCTACCCACACCCCACTACCCTGGTTCACTCCCCTACCCACGCCCCACTACCCTGGTACATTCCCCTACCAACGCCCCACTACCCTGGTACATTCCCCTACCCACGCCCCAGGTGACAAAATTTCCATCCATAACATATATATGTATAATATCAAAATACCATTTTTTTATAAAATGTTTTACACTATTAAATGTCCACCACGCGAGGCTGGAATCAGTGCCAGTATATTGACTTGTAAACTCGGGTCAAAATCTTGGCTTCAACGTTGGCTGATCATCCGTTGACTACAGACAATCAAAAGGAAAGGATAATATTGATCTATGGTAAATTGTATTTTCATTATTGATATTCCAATTGGTTGTAATATATCTTTTGTCATCTTTGAATGCCATTTTGTTGATATTCGCTGTCGGTCCAGTAGCTAATCACAAAAGAATAAAAACTGCGTTTTAGCAAGGGAGTCGTATATCACAGAGACTGTCTCGACGGTCATTTTTATCACATTGATATCATTCATATAACTCGACTACTTTCACTGTTTCAGTGTCAGCATCGGGCTCAACAAACGAATAGTGTCGGCTTTGTTAAAAGATGTGTGATTGTGTAGGATATCTGTCGGGTCGATGTGTGATTGTGTAGGATATCTGTCGGGTCGGTGTGTGATTGTGTAGGATATCTGTCAGGTCGATGTGTGATTGTGTAGGATATCTGTCAGGTTTGTGTGTGATTGTGTAGGATATCTGTCAGGTCGGTGTGTGATTGTGTAGGATATCTGTCAGGTCGATGTGTGATTGTGTAGGATATCTGTCTGGTCGGTGTGTGATTGTGTAGGATATCTGTCAGGTCGATGTGTGATTGTGTAGGATATCTGTCAGGTCGGTGTGTGATTGTGTAGGATATCTGTCAGGTCGATGTGTGATTGTGTAGGATATCTGTCAGGTCGGTGTGTGATTGTGTATGATATCTGTCAGGTCGGTGTGTGATTGTGTAGGATATCTGTCAGGTCGGTGTGTGATTGTGTAGGATATCTGTCAGGTCGGTGTGTGATTGTGTAGGATATCTGTCAGGTCGGTGTGTGATTGTGTAGGATATCTGTCAGGTCGGTGTGTGATTGTGTAGGATATCTGTCAGGTCGGTGTGTGATTGTGTAGGATATCTGTCAGGTCGGTGTGTGATTGTGTAGGATATCTGTCAGGTCGGTGTGTGGTTGTGTAGGATATCTGTCAGGTCGGTGTATGATTGTGTAGGATATCTGTCAGGTCGGTGTGTGATTGTGTAGGATATCTGTCTGGTCGGTGTGTGATTGTATAGGATATCTGTCAGGTCGGTGTGTGATTGTGTAGGATATCTGTCAGGTCGGTATATGATTGTATAGGATAACTGTCAGGTCGGTGTGTGATTGTGTTAGATATCTGTCAGGTCGGTATGTGATTGTGTAGGATATATGTCAGGTCGGTGTGTGATTCCTTCAAACAATCCTTCAAAACAACATTCCCATTAATAAGATGTCTTTGTTTTTCAAACTGAATCACAACGACAAATGATTTAGCTAAGGACGTGTTGTCACACTGTACGGGAAGCGGGGACTTGCTGCTCTATATAATCAGGTTCTATAAGTTGGTGAACTGGACATGACCGCGGAGTAGGTATGTTTCATTGTCTATATAATTCTACCACTATTACAGCCATTGCCTCTTACATGTACACAGCTTTTCATTCTTCTTTTCTATATAATAACTGAATCGTTGTGATTTGATTATAGTTATATTCTATTGATCGGGATCACTACTGTGCATTACAAAGGAATTTAATGTATATATGTATATTCTTTAGAAAATTAATCATACGGCACAAATCCGATTAGGACCAATTCTTTGTGGAAACAAGGTGTTTATACTTTCGTCACCTGTAATTATCCCGTTAGTCTGATCAGTGAACTTAGATCTGTACAAAGGCTTCCAACATAACATGTACATGATGATGTCAGATTGGCTATACACAGAACATTATCACAAACATACACAGAATATCACCACAAATATACACAGAACATTATCACAAATATACACAGAATATCACCACAAATATACACAGAACATTATCACAAATATACACAGAATATCACCACAAATATACACAGAACATTATCACAAACATACACAGAACATCACCACAAATATACACAGAACATCACCACAAATATACACAGAACATCACCACAAATATACACAGAACATCACCACAAATATACACAGAACATTATCACAAACATACACAGAATATCACCACAAACATACACAGAACATTATCACAAACATACACAGAACATTATCACAAACATACACAGAACATTATCACAAACATACACAGAATATCACCACAAACATACACAGAATATCACCACAAACATACACAGAACATTATCACAAACATACACAGAACATTATCACAAACATACACAGAACATCATCACAAACATACACAGAACATCATCACAAACATACACATAACATCACCACAAACATACACAGAACATCACCACAAATATACACAGAACATTATCACAAACATACACAGAATATCACCACAAACATACACAGAATATCACCACAAACATACACAGAACATTATCACAAATATACACAGAATATCACCACAAACATACACAGAATATCACCACAAACATACACAGAATATCACCACAAATATACACAGAATATCACCACAAACATACACAGAACATTATCACAAATATACACAGAACATCACCACAAATATACACAGAACATCACCACAAATATACACAGAACATCACCACAAACATACACAGAACATTATCACAAACATACACAGAACATTATCACAAACATACACAGAACATCATCACAAACATACACAGAACATTATCACAAACATACACAGAACATCACCACAAATATACACAGAATATCACCACAAACATACACAGAATATCACCACAAACATACACAGAACATCACCACAAATATACACAGAATATCCCCACAAACATACACAGAACATCACCACAAATATACACAGAATATCACCACAAATATACACAGAATATCACCACAAATATACACAGAATATCACCACAAATATACACAGAACATCACCACAAACATACACAGAACATCACCACAAACATACACAGAACATCACCACAAATATACACAGAACATCACCACAAATATACACAGAACATCACCACAAACATACACAGAACATCACCACAAACATACACAGAACATCACCACAAATATACACAGAATATCACCACAAACATACACAGAACATTATCACAAACATACACAGAACATCACCACAAATATACACAGAATATCACCACAAACATACACAGAATATCACCACAAACATACACAGAATATCATCACAAACATACACAGAATATCACCACAAACATACACAGAACATTATCACAAATATACACAGAACATCACCACAAATATACACAGAACATCACCACAAATATACACAGAACATCATCACAAACATACACAGAACATCACCACAAACATACACAGAATATCACCACAAACATACACAGAACATCACCACAAATATACACAGAACATCACCACAAATATACACAGAACATCACCACAAATATACACAGAATATCATCACAAATATACACAGAACATCACCACAAATATACACAGAACATCACCACAAATATACACAGAACATCACCACAAATATACACAGAATATCATCACAAATATACACAGAACATCACCACAAATATACACAGAATATCACCACAAATATACACAGAATATCACCACAAATATACACAGAATATCATCACAAATATACACAGAACATCACCACAAACATACACAGAATATCACCACAAACATACACAGAATATCACCACAAACATACACAGAACATCACCACAAATATACACAGAATATCACCACAAATATACACAGAACATCACCACAAATATACACAGAATATCACCACAAATATACACAGAACATCACCACAAATATACACAGAACATCACCACAAATATACACAGAACATCACCACAAATATACACAGAACATTATCACAAATATACACAGAACATCACCACAAACATACACAGAATATCATCACAAATATACACAGAACATCACCACAAATATACACAGAATATCACCACAAACATACACATAACATTATCACAACCATACACCGAACATCACCACAAATATACACAGAACATCACCACAAATATACACAGAATATCACCACAAACATACACAGAACATTATCACAAACATACACAGAACATCACCACAAATATACACAGAATATCACCACAAACATACACAGAACATTATCACAAACATACACAGAACATCACCACAAATATACACAGAATATCACCACAAACATACACAGAATATCACCACAAACATACACAGAATATCATCACAAACATACACAGAATATCACCACAAACATACACAGAACATTATCACAAATATACACAGAACATCACCACAAATATACACAGAACATCACCACAAATATACACAGAACATCACCACAAATATACACAGAACATCACCACAAATATACACGGAACATCATCACAAACATACACAGAACATTATCACAAATATACACAGAACATCACCACAAATATACACAGAACATCACCACAAATATACACAGAACATCACCACAAATATACACAGAATATCACCACAAACATACACAGAATATCATCACAAACATACACAGAACATCACCACAAATATACACAGAATATCATCACAAACATACACAGAACATCACCACAAATATACACAGAACATCACCACAAATATACACAGAATATCATCACAAACATACACAGAACATCATCACAAACATACACAGAACATTATCACAAATATACACAGAACATCACCACAAACATACACAGAATATCACCACAAATATATACAGAACATCATCACAAACATACACAGAACATCACCACAAACATACACAGAACATCACCACAAATATACACATAACATCACCACAAACATACACATAACATTATCACAACCATACACCGAACATCACCACAAATATACACAGAACATCACCACAAATATACACAGAATATCACCACAAACATACACAGAACATTATCACAACCATACACCGAACATCACCACAAATATACACAGAACATCACCACAAATATACACAGAATATCACCACAAACATACACAGAACATCACCACAAATATACACAGAACATCACCACAAATATACACATTCTTTTTACACAGAACATTATCACAACCATACACCGAACATCATCACAAACATACACAGAACATTATCACAAACATACACAGAACATCATCACAAACATACACAGAACATTATCACAAATATACACATTCTTTTTCTAAAAACTGCCATTTCGGGTAGTTTGATCCATCCTTCATAACTCCCGTGAGGGCGACAATGAGGTCTGAGACATGGCTATAGTCCTGGCATTGTGTAGCTGAACACACTCGTATTGGGTGCCGACCATTGTTTGGAGTTGGCCGGAGTATCGGAGAAAGCTTAAGGCTGACAGTTAATTTAATGGGCTGCCGTGTACTGACGGACAAAAGAACCGACTGGTACACCTTACCGCAGCCGTATGAGCCGTTGATTGGACGGCGCGGCTGATACACCTTCGATACTCGGATTTGTCGCGTTATACCTATACTCCTCGTATAGACGTACAGGTGGGTTGAGCTATACACATGGAATCATGGAGGTTTTTTACCATGAGTGACGCCGGTAACGACCGTGTGACATCCGTGTTGGACATATGAATATTATTGAAGATTTCAGTAGATATGAAATGGAACTAATTGACAGTAGACTTTTAAACTACAGTGTAAATGTAGATTTGGAATAATGGAAAGGTAGGTACATTTATAGAAACTATCGGCATTCGTGGGGATGCTTAAAAGTGTTACACACGCAATATGTAGTGGCCAACGGACGGCAGTCATAAATTGTTTTAAATTGTTTTAATCGTGAGAGAGGCTATGTGATATAGTGAGCGATGTAAACAGTTCCGAGGCAAAGTGTCTTAAGTTAGTTTGAGTAAATCGAATAACAAATCCAGTCATTTTCAGTTTTTAATTAAATGGGGGTATATGGGGTACATATATATTCAAGTGTTTGTGGTAGACCGTCAGGTATATTCAACTGTTTTATGATAAACTGTGGGTATATTCAACTGTCTGTGATAAACTGTCGGTATATTCAACTATTTGAGATAAACTCTGGGGTATATTCAACTGTTTGTGATAAACTGTTGGTATATTCAACTGTCTGTGATAAACTCTGGGGTATATTCAACTATTTGTGATAAAATGTGGGGTATATTCAACTGTATGTGATAAACTCTGGGGTATATTCATGATTCAACTGCATGTTTGTGATAAACTGTGGGGTATATTCAACTGTCTGTGATAAACTGTGGGTATATTCAACTGTTTGAGATAAACTGTGGGGTATATTCAACTGTCTGTGATAAACTGTGGGTATATTCAACTGTTTGAGATAAACTGTGGGGTATATTCAACTGTCTGATAAACTCTGGGGTTTATTCATGATTCAACTGTTTGTGATAAATTGTGAGGTATATTCAACTGTCTGTGATAAACTCTGGGGTACTAAAGTATATTCATGATTCAACTGTTTGTGATAAATTGTGGGGTATATTCCAGTGTTTGTGATAAACTCTGGGGTATATTCAACTGTTTGCGATAAACTGTAGAGTATATCAAAGTGTCTAATATAGTGTGGGGTATATTCAAGTGTCTGATATATAACACGTGCTATATTCAAATGCCTGTATTTGGAATTTGGGGTATATTCAACTGTATGTGACATTATGTGAAGTATATTCAGGTGTCTGTAAAATAATGCGGGTTGTATTTGTCTGTCTATAAGATAATGTTTGGTATATTTAACTGTATGTAAAAAATGCGGGTTGTATTTGTCTGTCTATAAGATAATGTTTGGTATATTTGTCTGTCTATAAGATAATGTTTGGTATATTTGTCTGTCTATAAGATAATGTTTGGTATATTTGTCTGTCTATAAATAATGTTTGGTATATTTGTCTGTCTATAAATAATGTTTGGTATATTTGTCTGTCTATAAGATAATGTTTGGTATATTTGTCTGTCTATAAAATAATGTTTGGTATATTTGTCTGTCTATAAGATAATGTTTGGTATATTTGTCTGTCTATAAGATAATGTTTGGTATATTTGTCTGTCTATAAATAATGTTTGGTATATTTGTCTGTCTATAAGATAATGTTTGGTATATTTGTCTGTCTATAAAATAATGTTTGGTATATTTGTCTGTCTATAAAATAATGTTTGGTATATTTGTCTGTCTATAAAATAATGTTTGGTATATTTGTCTGTCTATAAAATAATGTTTGGTATATTTGTCTGTCTATAAGATAATGTTTGGTATATTTGTCTGTCTATAAATAACGTTTGGTATATTTGTCTGTCTATAAGATAATGTTTGGTATATTTGTCTGTCTATAAATAATGTTTGGTATATTTGTCTGTCTATAAGATAATGTTTGTTATATTTGTCTGTCTATAAAATAATGTTTGGTATATTTGTCTGTCTATAAGATAATGTTTGGTATATTTGTCTGTCTATAAGATAATGTTTGGTATATTTGTCTGTCTATAAATAATGTTTGGTAAATTTGTCTGTCTATAAGATAATGTTTGGTATATTTGTCTGTCTATAAAATAATGTTTGGTATATTTGTTTATAAGATAATGTTTGGTATATTTGTCTGTCTATAAAATAATGTTTGGTATATTTGTCTGTCTATAAAATAATATGAGGTATATGTATCTATCTGTAATATATTTCGGAGTATATTCATGTGAATGTGATATAATGTGGGGTTTATTCAAGTGTCCGTGAAATAATACGGGGTTTATTGAAGTATATGTGAAATAATACAGGGTTTATTGAAGTATCTGTGAAATAATACGGGTTTATTGAAGTATCTGTGAAATAATACAGGGTTTATTGAAGTATCTGTGGAATGATATGGGGTTTATTGAAGTATCTGTGAAATAACACGGGGTTTATTGAAGTATCTGTGAAATAATACAGGGTTTATTGAAGTATCCGTGAAATAATACGGGTTTATTGAAGTATCTGTGAAATAATACGGGTTTATTGAAGTATATGTGAAATAATACAGGGTTTATTGAAGTATCTGTGAAATAATACAGGGTTTATTGAAGTATCTGTGAAATAATACAGGGTTTATTGAAGTATCTGTGGAATGATATGGGGTTTATTGAAGTATCTGTGAAATAACACGGGGTTTATTGAAGTATCTGTGAAATAATACAGGGTTTATTGAAGTATCTGTGAAATAATACAGGGTTTATTGAAGTATCTGTGAAATAATACGGGTTTATTGAAGTATCTGTGGAATGATATGGGGTTTATTGAAGTATTAGTAATACCATGCGGGTTGTATCAAAGTGTCTTGTATGAAATTTTTTAATCAACACGTCTTCACCCTGACAGCCAGCGTTTCCCAGACAACCTGTATGATAGATTCATAGTATTTATTATGATGTGTAACCCTACAACAATACCCGTCGTGTTACATAGCAACACTCCTGTCGCAACACCGGCAACAATGACCACTGGTCATCGCCCCTCCCATTGGTCTTTAGAAAGTCATTAATGATATCTATAATTCATTGACCATTCTAAATATACGATTGCCATTCTCTACGACGCATATTTTCAGTTGTGTATATTGACTTCTCATAAACAAACACGACTCGCTGTGATCTGCAGCTTGTCTTTGTAATTACCTTCAAGTCAGCTTAAACTCTAATCTTTATATCATGTAACACGTACATCTCAAAAGATCTCTACCATATGTTACGGGTGCATATCAAAAAATCTCTACCATGTTACGGATACATCTCTAAAGATATCTCTCGTATTACGGGTACATCTCTAAAGATATCTCTCGTATTACGGGTACATCTCTAAAGATATCTCTCGTATTACGGGTACATCTCTAAAGATATCTCTCGTATTACGGGTACATCTCTAAAGATCTCTCTCGTATTACGGATACATCACTAAAGATCTCTCTCGTATTACGGGTACATCTCTAAAGATCTCTCTCGTATTACGGGTACATCTCTAAAGATATATTTCGTATTACGGGTACATCTCTAAAGATATCTCTCGTATTACGGGTACATCTCTAAAGATATATCTCGTATTACGGGTACATCTCTAAAGATATATTTCGTATTACGGATACATCTCTAAAGATATCTCTCGTATTACGGGTACATCTCTAAAGATATATCTCATATTACGGGTACATCTCTAAAGATCTCTCTCGTATTACGGATACATCACTAAAGATATCTCTCGTATTACGGGTACATCTCTAAAGATATATCTCGTATTACGGGTACATCACTAAAGATATCTCTCGTATTACGGATACATCTCTAAAGATATCTCTCGTGTTACGGGTACATCTCTTAAGATCTCTCTCGTATTACGGGTACATCTCTAAAGATATATTTCGTATTACGGGTACATCTCTAAAGATATCTCTCGTATTACGGGTACATCTCTAAAGATATATCTCGTATTACGGGTACATCTCTAAAGATCTCTCTCGTGTTATGGGTACATCTCTTAAGATCTCTCTCGTGTTACGGGTACATCTCTAAAGATCTCTACCATGTTACGGGTACATCTCTTAATATCAGTACTATGTTACACGTACACCTCTTTAGATATTTACCGTATTATACGTGCATCTTGCTAAATATCTCTTCAGTGTTACACGTGCATCTCTAAATAGTTGCACCGTGTTAGTTTTACATCTTAAACATATATACCGTGTTACACGTATATCTCTAAACAGCTGTACCGTGTTACACGTATATCTATAAACAGATGTACCGTGTTACACGTATATCTCTGATAAGCTGTACCGTGTTACACGTATATCTCTGATAAGCTGTACCGTGTTACACGTATATCTCTAAACAGATGTACCGTGTTACACGTATATCTCTAAATATCTGTACCGTGTTACACGTATATCTCTGATTAGCTGTACCGTGTTACACGTATATCTCTAAACAGCTGTACCGTGTTACACGTATATCTCTAAACAGCTGTACCGTGTTACACGTATATCTCTGATAAGCTGTACCGTGTTACACGTATATCTCTAAATATCTGTACCGTGTTACACGTTAATCTCTAACGGTCTGTACCGTGTTACATACACGTTAATCTCTAACTATCTGTACCGTATTACATACACACTAATATCTAACTATCTGTACCGTATTACATACACGTTAATATATAACGGTCTGTACCGTGTTACATACACGTATATCTCTGATTAGCTGTACCGTGTTACACGTATATCTATAAACAGATGTACCGTGTTACACGTATATCTATAAACAGATGTACCGTGTTACATACACGTTAATCTCTAACTATCTGTACCGTGTTACATACACGTTAATCTCTAACTATCTGTACCGTGTTACATACACGTTAATATATAACGGTCTGTACCGTGTTACATACACGTTAATCTCTAACTATCTGTACCTTGTTACATACACGTTAATATATAACGGTCTGTACCGTGTTACATACACGTTAATCTCTAACTATCTATACCGTATTACATACACACTAATATCTAAATATCTGTACCGTATTACATACACGTTAATATCTAACTATCTGTACCGTGTTACATACACGTTAATCTCTAACTATCTGTACCGTGTTACATACACGTTAATCTCTAACTATCTGTACCGTGTTACATACACGTTAATCTCTAACTATCTGTACCGTGTTACATACACGTTAATCTCTAACTATCTGTACCGTGTTACATACACGTTAGTCTCTAACTATCTGTACCGTGTTACATACACGTTAATATCTAACTATCTGTACCGTGTTACATACACGTTAATCTCTAACTATCTGTACCGTGTTACATACACGTTAGTCTCTAACTATCTGTACCGTGTTACATACACGTTAATATATAACTATCTGTACCGTGTTACATACACGTTAGTCTCTAACTATCTGTACCGTGTTACATACACGTTAATCTCTAACTATCTGTACCGTGTTACATACACGTTAGTCTCTAACTATCTGTACCGTGTTACATACACGTTAATATCTAACTATCTGTACCGTATTACATACACGTTAGTCTCTAACTATCTGTACCGTGTTACATACACGTTAATATCTAACTATCTGTACCGTGTTACATACACGTTAATCTCTAACTATCTGTACCGTGTTACATACACGTTAGTCTCTAACTATCTGTACCGTGTTACATACACGTTAATCTCTAACTATCTGTACCGTGTTACATACACGTTAGTCTCTAACTATCTGTACCGTGTTACATACACGTTAATCTCTAACTATCTGTACCGTGTTACATACACGTTAGTCTCTAACTATCTGTACCGTGTTACATACACGTTAATATCTAACTATCTGTACCGTGTTACATACACGTTAATCTCTAACTATCTGTACCGTGTTACATACACGTTAATCTCTAACTATCTGTACCGTGTTACATACACGTTAATATATAACGGTCTGTACCGTGTTACATACACGTTAATCTCTAACTATCTGTACCGTGTTACATACACGTTAATATATAACGGTCTGTACCGTGTTACATACACGTTAATCTCTAACTATCTGCACCGTGTTACATACACGTTAGTCTCTAACTATCTGTACCGTGTTACATACACGTTAATATATAACGGTCTGTACCGTGTTACATACACGTTAATCTCTAACTATCTGTACCGTGTTACATACACGTTAGTCTCTAACTATCTGTACCGTTTTACATACACGTTAGTCTCTAACTATTTGTACCGTGTTACATACACGTTAATATATAACTATCTATACCGTGTTACATACACGTTAATCTCTAACTATCTGTACCGTGTTACATACACGTTAATCTCTAACTATCTGTACCGTGTTACATACACGTTAATATCTAACTATCTGTACCGTGTTACATACACGTTTATCTCTAACTATCTGTACCGTGTTACATACACGTTAATATCTAACTATATGTACCGTGTTACATACACGTCTAAAGTTTACTGCAATGCAACACGTTATAAGTAAATGTAAAACTCTGTAGCGTGCAACACATCTCTGTAGAACTAATATGACGCTCGATCTACACTATAGCTATTACATGGGTTATTTCTTTGTATGATTAGAACGGGTCCGTTCATTATAATTTGCATCACACATTTGGGTAAGGTATTCAAATAACATTCCAAGCTGGGCCCAGCCTGAAATCTGTTTAGAAATGTCCGGATACTACCAATATTCCTTGGTTATAACAGTGTTTAATGTAGTACTTGCTTGTTTCAGATGGGAATACCTTGTTCGGAGCACTAGAACTACATAGCAGCTGTCGACTTGACAGATAAACCACATCAAAATGCGAACTAGGAGTTCTACGAGGGAGGAGAGCTCATTGCCATCAATATTCCGTTCTGGTCCGCTCAACTCGGCAAGTACAGACGACTCAGATTTGTCCTCTGATTCCAAACCAGAAAAGGACACGGAATTTCAGCGGGATGTCGCCAATAGCGAGTCCGTATTTAAGTTGCCGACAATAGACGGTTCGCGGACTACTAGTGTTACAAGTTTCATGGGCACTTCCAATTCAAACTCTCACGTGCACCGTCAGTCTCGCGAGAAATCGCGACGACGATTGTGCAGATCACCAAGTTGTCCTTCTAATATGGGTTTTTCTGGCCAGAAGAGTGTTGAATTGGAGTCCCCGACAAACACGGATAAAACGTTGCTGAATGTTAGCCCTGGCAACGAGGACATTGAGTTCAAACTGCCCGACATTTATAGGAACTCCAATAGCCTTTCTCTGCCGACGAGCTCGCAAAGTGAAAAAATAAATCCTTGGCAGTCGGCACGTGAACACACGTCACGTAGGTCGTTACGTCGTACCGAGTCGTGCCGTGACGCGTACAATATCGGCAGTCCCGTTACGGAAGCCAAGGTCAAGGACCATCACAGATCACAGACACACGCGGCACTACTACTGCCGATCAGGAATAGTGAAAGGGTTTCTTTGAAGGGAAAGAAAAAGAAAAACACACAAGTCTCCCCGAGAACCTATCAAGACTTCTCTTCTCACATTAAAACGGAACTCAGTAATGGTGCTCAAAATGGCTGGGACAGTGAGTATGAAAGTGACTTGTATGACAGTGCGAGGGGATCGGGAGGCAAAGCGTTCGACCGTATCATGGAGGAGACAGACGGACACGTGGACATCCCTAGCTCGCGCAACATGAAGCCTTGGCTGAAGGACAGACAAAAGGAGGGACAGGTGAAGGCGTAGTACCACGACACGCAAGGACGTGGGCATGGGATTGTGCAAACGTGTATTGTCGCCCCTTGTTTCGGCTATTGTCGCCAGGGGATTAACGAGGTGAAAGATAAAGCTGTGATACTATTACTAATCGGGATTAACCTAAAAACTCTGGAACCTGTTCCAGGGACTTTGGATTAGTGTTTGTTTTGCATAATTATGTTTGTGCTGAAAGTAGAAATGTATTATGTGATTATTAATTTGGATTATTGCTCAGTGTAAGTGTGTGCTTTATATAACATTATATTTATTATCAGTTTTTTTTATTTATTTGACCTCAGAGGTTTACTATTGAGTTGTAACACGGTGCACACTGTTTTATTTGTGTTGTCGTCCATAACCAGAGTATCATAATGCGTGTCATGCAATGTGTCTTTTGTTCTCCAACATATCCGAGAAATTTTGTCTTTAACAATGCTCGATTTTAAATGTAGTAGTTAGGGATGCAACACATGATATGTACTAGATTATAATCCTGCCATATATGTAAACATGTGTTTGAGTTAACTTATAAATATACACAAATCTGAGTTACCGTATGAGTACTTTATCAGTAACACGATTGAGTTTCATCATCAGTAATACGACTGAGTTACGTCATCAGAAACACGACTGAGTTACGTCATCAGTAACACGACTGAGTTACGTCATCAGTAACACGACTGAGTTACGTCATCAGTAACACGACTGAGTTACCTCATCAGTAACACGACTGAGTTACGTCATCAGTCACACGACTGAGTTACGTCATCAGTAACACGACTGAGTTACGTCATCAGTAACACGACTGAGTTACGTCATCAGAAACACGACTGAGTTACCTCATCAGAAACACGACTGAGTTACGTCATCAGTAACACGACTGAGTTACCTCATCAGAAACACGACTGAGTTACGTCATCAGTAACACGACTGAGTTACGTCATCAGTAACACGACTGAGTTACGTCATCAGTAACACGACTGAGTTACGTCATCAGTAACACGACTGAGTTACGTCATCAGTAACACGACTGAGTTACGTCATCAGTAACACGACTGAGTTACGTATCAGTAACACGACTGAGTTACCTCATCAGTAACACGACTGAGTTACGTCATCAGTAACACGACTGAGTTACGTCATCAGTAACACGACTGAGTTACGTCATCAGTAACACGACTGAGTAACGTCATCAGAAACACGACTGAGTTACCTCATCAGTAACACGACTGAGTTACCTCATCAGTAATACGACTGAGTTACCTCATCAGTAACACGACTGAGTTACGTCATCAGTAACACGACTGAGTTACCTCATCAGTAACACGACTGAGTTACCTCATCAGTAATACGACTGAGTTACCTCGTCAGTAACACGACTGAGTTACGTCATCAGTAACACGACTGAGTTACGTCATCAGTAACACGACTGAGTTACCTCATCAGAAACACGACTGAGTTACCTCATCAGTAACACGACTGAGTTACGTCATCAGTAACACGACTGAGTTACGTCATCAGTAACACGACTGAGTTACGTCATCAGTAACACGACTGAGTTACGTCATCAGTAACACGACTGAGTTACGTCATCAGTAACACGACTGAGTTACGTCATCAGTAACACGACTGAGTTACCTCAGCGAGGATGGTTAATACCAATATATTTATATATAGGTTGACATATGTTAACAGGATATATTTTAAACAATACAATGGCATATATATGTCAAGTACATTTGTTCACTAATAATATGACCGGGGTCAAATTTAAGAAAGCCAGAGATTGATAAAAGTTATATAAGACAGACTATATACTATCACATGCTACAGACCAGGTGATCGTGACGTCACCACGTCTGTGGCTATCATACATATAGTTGATGGTAAAACGTAGATTTTGATCTTCTTATTTCTATATAAATGTGTCGACATGTACTTTTGACCGCGCCGCGTCAACCCGCCATTACCTACCATAGTACAGACTCTCTGCCAAAACTGTGCATGATTGTTAACAAGCAAACTGGTGTGACTGATGAACTTTCTATTTTTCGAATTAATGCTTTTGTTTGGCGATTAGTTGTTCCGTCAGCCGTTCTAACCCTAATATAATTATGTCTACCTATGTCCAGATACCTGTCCTCGGACATGTTGCCAATCTAGATCGGCTTTTGTTGTGGACAGTTTCGCGTTGTTACAGAGGGTCTATGATATGTACAGAATTTTGTTTAATCAAAATTATGAATGATTTGATATGTTTCAGAAAGCTCTTGATGAATTAAATCAAGTAAATTAACGTTTGGTGATTTTATGTAAAACAACATGAGTTTAGATTTAAATAACACAGTTTCACAAGCAAACAAAATATGCTTACAAAAGTATGCAAAACAGACGTAACACATGCACACAATTACTGATAAAGCACATTCAGACAGCACATAAGTTAATATACAGACGGCGCAACTTTAAGTCGGTTTACACAAGTACATTTGTAAAAAGACGGTCGTGTAAGTGGTAAACTCGACGATTCTGATCCCCGTTAATTGTGGGTAAGAATGTGACTGGCCCCTGTGGCGTGAGTAACTCTATCCCAACGTGACACAAAGGTGCCATATTGAATAATATTTACACTAGATCAATATTTATTTTTATTTTAAAGAAATGTCTTTTTGGTGGCCACTTAAAAATAATTTAGGCCTCATGTAAAGTGTTGTATTGTTAAAATGTATGCTGTATCGAGGACGTAAAAACAGCAGTTGGTTTTTCCTGTATGTATACTGGCCAATTATATTATAGGTGTGCAGTTGGTAACAGTTGGGTGTAGAATGTGAGCGGACCACTGTTTACTCGAACAACTCGAGTATAACACAACCGTGGTCTATAGAAACTACTGTTAGGCCTATACCCATGTTACCCTCACAACCGTGGTCTATAGAAACTACTGTTAGGTCTATACCCATGTTACCCTCACAACCGTGGTCTATAGAAACTACTGTTAGGCCTATACCCATGTTACCCTCACGTCAATAGCAAACCAATCACTTTCTTAATAGTGCTATCAACAGATATTTTCAATTTGTTCAGAAAGAAATATTTGAATTAAACTGTGTTTTATCCAAAGGTATCGGTAGCTGCCGTTCTAAACAACTGTCGGATGTGTTCTGTAATGGGATGGTTTGTCCTATTATAGTAGTAGGAACATCTGTACCAGTAGGTGAAATCCTAACTCACACTGTACCAAATAGTTTCCAAATGTATCGCGAGGTAAATGGGTTATAAAAACCCGTATTGAGATACCTCAATTATGTATCTTAATTACGTAGAAGGAGAATGTTCCCTCACTCAGCTTTTAGTTCCGAGGTATGCTTTTTAACTTTGAAATGCTTACAGATTTTGTGATTTTTTAAGTAACCATTCAACTGTTAAATTGTAAATATCTATTTGGAGTGGTGATGTGTTTACAACTAAGTGATGTTATATCCCGCAGGGATCACCGCTCCGTCATTCTGGCCATCTCGATCATAATTTATTTCTGGTTTAAAATGGCGGACTTATTTTGTGACAATTGTTCAATCTAATACAAGCATATAGAAAGGGGTACCAGGTGTATTGACGTCATCAGCAGAGACTTCTTTGCCTTTTGTAAATGTGTAACTTAACACTACGTTAGAAAAATCAACAATGCAATTCATGTACTCTACTGCATGAATGGAGGAATTATTCCAGGTGCGCGATCAAGAAATAAGAGAATTAACAGGAGTGGATTGGTATACGATGTAAAGTCTGTACGTTCGGGTTACCGCGGTCACTTTCCTGTCATTACCCACACTTTGGGGAATACACGTGAATATCTAATACTAATTGTCCGAGTCGGAGAACTGGCAGATTGCTGCTTCCGTCCTATTGTTTCCTGTGAGTGCCGCTATAAAACTCTCCAGATAATTAAACTACAGTTGGATATATGTGTCGATAAGGGTAACTGTAGAATAAATATGATTCCGTTTACAACAGGTGATAGGTCAAGTCTCGTAGTGCTTGACCAATATGGTCGAAGTATCTATAATTAACGTCTGGCGGTCAATCAATGGAATGGTACTTTGATCTGGACATTTCGTTTAACAAAATAATACTGTTACTGTTGTAGGTGTAGAACAGTGCTCATATCAATTTATATTTTATGATCTGGGGATGAAGAAAACAAGTCACATTATGTTTTGGTTTCAGCAAACATGCATTACACGAACAGTAAGCGACCCCGATAGGGAAAACAAATCTGGGGAATATTTATTATAACCTTGATTTTGTCACTTGATGCTGATCGTACATGGAATAACGTTGATCTGTCTATGTTTTACCATGTACTAAAGGTTGTTTATATACCCGTATTGTTGATTTTCCATCAACGTCAAAGTCTAATGAGAACTCGAGCCCAACAAGTCAGGCTCCGTCCAAGTCTGATGAGGACTCGGGACCCACAAATCCGTCCAAGTCTAATGAGAACTCGAGCCCAACAAGTCAGGCTCCGTCCAAGTCTAATGAGAACTCGAGCCCAACAAGTCAGGCTCCGTCCAAGTCTAATGAGAACTCGAGCCCCATAAATCCATCACCGTCCAAGTCTAATGAGAACTCGAGCCCAACAAGTCAGTCTCCGTCCAAGTCTAATGAGAACTCGAGCCCAACAAGTCAGTCTCCGTCCAAGTCTAATGAGAACTCGAGCCCAACAAGTCAGTCTCCGTCCAAGTCTAATGAGAACTCGAGCCCAACAAGTCAGTCTCCGTCCAAGTCTAATGAGAACTCGAGCCCAACAAGTCAGTCTCCGTCCAAGTCTAATGAGAACTCGAGCCCAACAAGTCAGTCTCCGTCCAAGTCTAATGAGAATTCGAGCCCAACAAATCAGTCTCCGTCCAAGTCTAATTGTACTAAGGCCGTGATAATATTGTACCAAGGATGTGGTAAGGTTGTACCAAGGCCATCAACATATTGTACTAAGGATGTGGTAATGTTGATTAAAAACTGTGGTCTTGTTGTACCAAGGCTGTGATAAACTGTAGTGATATGGCGACACTGGTTTTTTGTATTACTGTTATATGACTGTATATGACTATTCTGTCAAAAATGACATATTATATCAATGTCTTTCATCGAAACTTTCAAAATATAAAACATGTTTTCGTCCAAGACTTCATGATTGTGAGCTATTGAATGCAAAATAAAATTTTGAACGTTACATAAAGGATTTTTTTATTTGTAAATGTATTTCTATTGTATTTTTACATTTTGTTTATTCATGTATACTACAATAAATAACACATGAAAACTGGAAGAAAAACAGGAACAAAACTTCAGTCGTCAAATCCATTCAAGTCTCAAAATTACGTACAATATTGTGTTTGTGTGTGCAGCCTGAAACGACTTCTAGTAAACGACGGTAACTAATGTGTCATTGTTGTTCTAGTAAACGACGGTAAACAATGTGACATTGTTGTTCTAGTAAACGACGGTAACTAATGTGACATTGTTGTTCTAGTAAACGACGGTAACCAAGGTGACATTGTTGTTCTAGTAAACGACGGTAACCAATGTGACATTGTTGTTCTAGTAAACGACGGTAACCCAGGTGACATTGTTGTTCTAGTAAACGACGGTAACCAATGTGACATTGTTGTTCTAGTAAACGACGGTAACCCAGGTGACATTGTTGTTCTAGTAAACGACGGTAACCAATGTGACATTGTTGTTCTAGTAAACGACGGTAACCCAGGTGACATTGTTGTTCTAGTAAATGACGGTAAACAAGGTGACATTGTTGTTCTAGTAATTGACGGAAACAACGTGACATTGTTGTTCTAGTAAACGACGGTAACTAATGTGCCATTGTTGTTCTAGTAAACGACGGTAAACAATGTGTCATTGTTGTTCTAGTAAACGACGGTAACCAATGTGACATTGTTGTTCGGTATACAATGGTAACCAATGTGCCATTGTTGTTCTGGTACAGCGTTGTTTGTGTATACATCGGTAAACAATGAACCATTATTAGGATATGCAACGGTAAACACCATATCGATAGTCAACCCCGTATAATATTATATAACAGTAGTTGAACAGTCGAGAAGTCGGCAAAATAACAACAATAATTTGTTGGTGAAAAATTGCATTATTTTATTTATTTTATTTTTTACGACGTAAATCAAATTCGAATCACGTACATTTTGTGTCCATTTGATTGACAAAGGGATAAACAGTGAAACTTCTGGACAAAACAAGATTAAATTATTTAACTGTGTACAGTTCCTGTGGTCAGTTATGTGGTCAGTTATACCTGAGTTTGAGCCAGCCGAAGGTCGTTAGATGGCGGGAGGGAATCCTAGTCGTATATATACACTATTGGTGATGACTTCGTGTCCATCGTACTGAACGCTAATTGTGGGATGGTGCGGAGGCCAATAAATGAAGTATATAATTAAATTAACGGTAATAAAATCAATGCTGTCTAGTCCGCGTATTCAACTAACATTTAGACATGCTAGCAGTGGCTATTAGAACGAAATTGTTAAGACAATAACATAGTCCCCGTCCTGTTGGCAATGTCAGCACTTACACGATGATTGATAGTCAGCTTTCTGTAAACAGGAGAATGATTACCTCATTAGACCATCCATGTTAGAGTTGTTTATGTTCAGTGTATCTCATTTGGACACAATCAGTCTAGAAAATTTATTAGGAGCTTACAAGTTGTTTTCTCAAGATGAAATAATTTTGGTCGAAATAGCTAGGTACGTTAACGTCCAATCACAGTATCTGTGTCATTTAAGGACAGCGTCCGACCACGTTATAATCTGTTCCTGGTTATTTGGGCATCTGCTGTCTTAGCCAAGCACACCTGTTGCTAGAACTACATGAACCCGCTACACTGATAGTTATCAACGTTAATTACATCATCATCACGTGATGGGCATTGTTAGCCTGTTTATATATGGATCTCTTTATTGAATACCGTTACTTTAACAAGAGAGGTTAAATAAAATGTATATAATGAAAAAGACTCCAACCTTGACTCGGCCGAATTTTAAGATTGGCGCATAGCAGTCGCATGGCAATTGTTCTGGGAAAATCACTTGTGTTCGAACAGCTACGGATTCGGAATTTACTAAATATCGCATTTGATGCCATACGTAAAATATGAGCTATTACATTTGTTGGCACATTCCCGCCGTTCCGTATGATTCAGTCCCCTTCCTTTGCCTCCATTTTCGTCTCTGCGTGACCTGGCGCCTATAAATGAGCCTTGATATCCCTTTCCTTCTTCGCGTGACCTCGTCTTTACAAATGAACCTTGACCTCCCCATCCCTCTTTTTGTGACTGGATCACCTACAAATGAGCCTTGACCGCGCCGATCTTCTGGGACTGGGTCAACTACAAATCAACCTTGACCTCCGCGCCGGTGGCCGAGTGGTTAAGGTGTCCCGACACATTATCACTAGCCCTCCACCTCTGGGTTACGAGTTCGAAACCTACGTGGGGCCGTCGTCTATTTGTACCGTATCCCCTACTTAAACTCCTTGTGACCGTATACTGTTTTACTAGATCTGATACCGCTATGTTTCTCCGACATTCTATAGTCTTGCTGGGGGAGGCTAGGGCCTCACGTGGTTTGAGCTGGATTCTGCCTCTAGATATATTAATAATGAATGGGGAAAAACATCCTGTTTTATTTATTTGCACGCAAATATAGCGTGACAACTGATATAGTAGATACGAGACACTTAGTTGTTGTCGTAAGTTATGGCTAACAAGAGGGCATTTAAAATCACAATTAAATGTACATTTCTAAACTTAAATTCATATCCAGTGCTGGACTAACTGGCAGTCCCCCGTTTCTCGACACGAACTGCCCTGGTGAATGTATTGATACGAAATCACATTCAACACCTATCACATTCTGTTGAGTCTATAGTCGGTGTTTTTATCAGTATAATAAATTCGGACGGCTGGACAGACAGGGTGACAGAGAAAGTGTTGTCACTTTGACAGGGACATTTGACACCAGTACCACACGTACTCTGTAGATGGTCGGTATGTAGACCTCGGCCGTGAGTTGATTAACACCAAACAATAAGTGACTTACTTTCACTTAACTTGACGTCCCCGTGGGTGTAATATTAATCATATCTATTCAGATATATAAAGGAGGAGACATCATTTATAAAAAGTAGGTTGTATGGGTAGACAGCGTGATAAGTAAGCGGGGATTATCTCGGTGTTACGACACTCACACTGGACACCTGAAACCGTCAAATACCAAGGGGCGATTACATCTTTCTCATATTTTTTAATCTATTTATCAAACCATTAAACATAAATAAACATGGAGACGGAGTTTATTGCATTCTCGCTTTATACATGTTCATATTAATTCTTAGTCTACTGTTTACACTCCAAAGGAAGAGGAGACAACACAATAACGCCAGTAATATAATTAGCCAGACGTTAACATCAATATAATCTATCTGATAATATCAAATTATTTACACGCATCAATATACCTTTTTTTTTTATATCTGGTCAGTAACACGTATCACTATATCTTTTGATATCTGGTCAGTAAAACACATCGCTGTATATTTTGATATCTGGTCAGTAACACGCATCGCTATATATTTCGATATCTTGTCAGTAACACGCATCACTATATCTTGTGATATCTGGTCAGTAACACGCATCGCTATATCTTTCGATATCTTGTCAGTAACACGCATCACTATATCTTTTGATATCTGGTCAGTAACACGCATCGCTATATATTTCGATATCTTGTCAGTAACACGCATCACTATATCTTTTGATATCTGGTCAGTAACACGCATCGCTATATATTTCGATATCTTGTCAGTAACACGCATCACTATATCTTTTGATATCTGGTCAGTAACACGCATCGCTATATATTTCGATATCTTGTCAGTAACACGCATCACTATATCTTTTGATATCTGGTCAGTAACACGCATCGCTATATATTTCGATATCTTGTCAGTAACACGCATCACTGTATATTTTGATATCTGGTCAGTTAACAGGAATCGCTATATCTTTCGATATTTAGTAAGTAGCACGCATCGCTATTTATTTCGATATCTGGTCAGTAACACGCTATATATTTACCCAAATGAAAGAGTGCCCTATTAGATAAATTCATATGATTGTGTACACGTATATCAAGGAATGGCCTCCAGGATTTAATAATTGGTTGTTTTGTTCTGTGAGAACATTTGCACCTCTCGGGTACAATACTGAAATGAGAGACAACTGGAAGGTGTGTGTGTTTAGCTGATCAGCGAGAACATTCCCCTGAAGTATACAAAGCGGGGAGATATTTAATCTTATATTCACAGTAGAGTATCGGAGTACCCCACACACTGTATTGTCTGAGGAATATATGAAAGTTTGATGGTCGACCGCAGTGCTTGCCACAATGACATACTGATCGATAGTCGATGTATGACGTCACACCACGAGAGACTGTTGGCGATTGCTTAACTGAATTCATTTTTAATGTTTTGAAAAGAATCCCAGCTTCAATAATATTTGAAAATACAATTATGATAAAAACGAGTTACTGAACTTCTGTCTAGCTCGAAATACTTGAAATATCGTGATGATGTCCCGTTGTTATACATACGAGTATGATCCATGTCATCTATATAGTGTTATGACCAGTCTGGTTGTAGGAACCGGAAGTGTAAGACTGACATGTAGCCAACACGTCATCTGTATAGTCCGATATCCAGTCTCGTGGTGTAAACCCGGAAATGTATCTCTGACATGTAGCCAAAACGTCTTCTGTATGGTCCTATAGCCAGTCTCGTGGACCGGAAGTGTATATCTGACATGTAGCCATAACGTCTTCTGCATAGTCCTATAGCCAGTCTCGTGGACCGGAAATGTATCTCTGACATGTAGCCAACACGTCATCTGTATAGTCCGATAGCCAGTCTCGTGGTGTTAACTGGAAACGTATCTCTGACATGTAGCCAAAACGTCTTCTGTATAGTCCTATAGCCAGTCTCGTGGACCGGAAGTGTATCTCTGACATGTAGCCAACACGTCATCTGTATAGGGTCGTGGACCGGAAGTGTATCTCTGACATGTAGCCAAAACGTCTTCTGTATAGTCCTATAGCCAGTCTCGTGGACCGGAAGTGTATCTCTGATATGTAGTCAACACGTCATCTGTATAGTCTCGTGGACCGGAAGTGTATCTCTGACATGTAGCCAAAACGTCTTCTGTATAGTCTCGTGGACCGGAAGTGTATCTCTGACATGTAGCCAACACGTCATCTCTATAGTCCTATAACCAGTCTCGTGGACCGGAAGTGTATCTCTGACATGTAGCCAACACGTCATCTGTATAGTCTCGTGGACCGGAAGTGTATCTCTGACATGTAGCCAACACGTCATCTGTATAGTCCTATAGCCAGTCTCGTGGACCGGAAGTGTATCTCTGACATGTAGCCAACACGTCATCTGTATAGTCCTATAGCCAGTCTCGTGGACCGGAAGTGTATCTCTGACATGTAGCCAACACGTCATCTGTATAGTCTCGTGGACCGGAAGTGTATCTCTGACATGTAGCCGACACGTCATCTGTATAGTGCTATAGCCAGTCTGGAAGTGTTTACCGTAATGACAACTGGGTACCATTTCTGAACCGAAATAAAACTAAAACATTTCACTAGCATGCAAGTGGTGTTTAGAGATAGCATGCAAGTGGTGTTTAGAGATAATGTAATTTTACTTGTCACGTGTTTTAATTAGAACATCGCGAGCAAGCACCTTTACAGCACGTTTCTGTGCGGAAAATGATGACCTGCATCCCGGAAAAACATAGTGACATTCAATAAAAGGTAATTTCACCAACAATAATCACACCTATACTTTAATGTATGGATCACCTTACCTCCACACGAGTACCGTAAATAACGAGGTATGTCCTAACGCGGACCACGTCACCTTCTGTCGTAACACTTACAGACCACCTTTTTGAAGGTAGAGACTCTCTCCAATGATTTACGGCGACAATTACACGAGGTAGTTACTTGTTCTCTATGTACTACAATAAAAGGACAATTTAACACTCCGACAACCATTTAAAGAAAGTTTATGATAAAAGAATAAAATTTCAAAAGAAATCACAGATGTGGTCTACATGGTTTAATAGGTTACTGCGTGTCTACACGATAAGCGACACTTCCCCTTTCTGTACTACAGTCGGTAAGTCTCACTCGACAAACAACCCAGTGTAAAAATTATTAATTTTGATTTACTTGTGTCATGGTCGGGCGAGTATTTAGATCATCTAACACAGACACTTACTTTTGTTTTATTATTCTCTATAAGTTATTCATATGTAATAATTAAAATAAAACCTCTATTTACAGGGATAGTACACTTCATCACATATGAATAATTGAAATCTTGGCATAGTTATTTTTTTCCTGGGAGTAGATTAGTATTTAATATCGGGCGTCGACACTACATACGTCTGTATTGATTCGACACATCTAATGGTGTCATTCATATCCCAGGCCACTTTTGGTAAAGTACACGGTCGAACTTGTGTACATTAGGATTATGAACTTTATTTGTTTTATAACGAATGCGAAACAGCCTACATCAATCACTCTCATTAGCAATGGAAGCGCGTTAGGTGTTTTACCATCAGAAAGTGTGCCCAAGAAAACCCATGTTGTCGGGCAGGTGACCCCTACATGTACCGTTCCGCCTAAGTGAAAGGGTTTTGTTTGTTTGTTTGTTTGTTAGGGTTAATCGCCCCGTGAACAGCCAGGGTCATTTTGAGGCGAGGAATCCTTGTAGTAGTTGGTGACTACCTCACTCAACGACATACGTGAGGCCCGTCACATACCATCCAGAGCATTTAGGTCAAAGTGCCTTGCCAACGACAGCACATACCTGTCCGTTTCTCTGCTTCCCGAGATGGTTTGGTTTGGTTTGTTTTGTTTAACGTCCTATTAACAGCCAGGGTCATTTAAGGACGTGCCAGGTTTTGGAGGCGGAGGAAAGCCGGAGTACCCGAAGAAATAACACCGGCCTACGGTTAGTACAAATGTACATGGCTTCCCGAGAACGGGTAGGGACATCCGACTGAGGTAACGCAATGTGTCTGGCGTTCTAACCGACTGAGCTTTCACGGTCCCTAGTGAAAGCCGGTAGAATATAAAAATATACGAAGTTGGAGAAAGTTTGGATACTATTCCAGGCATTTTATAGCTTAATCTCAAACTAATTGCAACGGAACTTAGTTTTGTTTTTTTCTCACAGTTTAGTATACATGTATACGGAAGCTCACTGGTGCCAAATAAAACCTTTTTCAGTGTACAGGATTAGACGCGGTTTTCATTATTAGAGCTTGAACAAATTTGTGAATCAATCTTACCAAATAAGTATTGCCTATGTATATTGCATATAAACAAATTGATATAAACTGCTTGACAGCACTTGCTGGTCCCTTTCTAAATTACTTGTTACAGAAATAGGTATAGTGTTCAATTTGGACATCGAACCAGCAAACTTGGTCAAACTAAATTGTTATTTTTGTCTTATTTAAATGTATCCTTTTTATTCATATATAAAAATGTCGTATTTTAAAAAGCTACATATTCTGTCTGTCTTATACCGTAAATGTGGTATGCCCAGTATGAATAAATAAATTGTAAATAATTATTACGCGTGAGCACACCGGGTCGGATCCTGTCCAGGAGAATAATATTGTGTAATTTTCCTTATTTTCTCGATGCTATAAAAGGCCAAAAATATTTTCCCAGAGTTTTATTTCAAGACAACTGCCAGTTTTGATACTACAATAAATAAATAGATTCTGCAATTATAGTTAGACGTTAGAGCTATTTTATACCCCGCCATAATATATGATAGTGATCCGGTAGAGGGCTCTTTCTCGTCTCTTCAACGGGAAACATCTGTGCCACGTGTTTACCAGACGTTGTACATGTATACGAATGAGAAAAGGTGTGAAATAGCGTTACGTAAAGACTTTATCGATCTCGATAGTTTTATTTGTGTTGTTTAACAACACCTCCCGTCCCATGTTTTTCCTGACTTGAACATTAGCCTGCGGAAATCGACGTTATTCAAGCAAGACAAAATTGAAATGAAACACGTACGTATGGTCAAAACATGACATAGTCCTTCGGTTATTGGCTCGTATATCTTACATTGACCAGTGAGTGACCCAAACAAAAGGAATAACAGGTCTCAACAATAGCTAAGGCTAGATCGTTATCAACACGTGTTCTGCCAGACTTGTTGATCCCAGGCCAGTTGATTACAGTAACACACGTCAGGTTAGACGAGTTTAATCGACGCCTAAACGTTGTGTCTCGGCATGTCCGAAAATTACATTATCCCATTGCCTTAGACAACCGACATTCAACCTATCTTAATAGTATAATCACTGCTGAACCTGAATCAGTCTATTTTAAACCCCTGTTCTTACCTTCCCATCATATTGTACACACATACAAATATTTATTATATGGGGAAACGTCTCTTTCGACGGTTTGGGTCAAATTGTAGAACTTTTATCTACCTCATATAGTTTAAAATGCTAATTAAAACATTAAATTATTTTTACATGTATTCCCTGATAGTGCTGTGAATATATAAATATAAATATATAAATATACATGTATGTGTAGATAATCATTTCTCGCCACTGATTTCTATTCTTTATATACTGACGTCAAATAAGAGGGAAAGCGCATGCGCAGGTAGCTTCCGAGACTCGATAGTATAGTGTATCGCGTTCTGAGCCTCGATAGTATAGTGTATCGCGTTCCGAGACTCGATAGTATAGTGTATCGCGTTCCGAGACTCGATAGTATAGTGTATCGCGTTCTGAGACTAGATAGTATAGTGTATCGCGTTCTGAGACTAGATAGTATAGTGTATCGCGTTCTGAGTCTCGATAGTATAGTGTATCGCGTTCTGAGACTAGATAGTATAGTGTATCGCGTTCTGAGACTCGATAGTATAGTGTATCGCGTTCAGAGTCTCGATAGTATAGTGTATCGCGTTCTGAGACTCGATAGTATAGTGTATCGCGTTCAGAGTCTCGATAGTATAGTGTATCGCGTTCCGAGACTCGATAGTATAGTGTATCGCGTTCTGAGACTCGATAGTATAGTGTATCGCGTTCCGAGACTCGATAGTATAGTGTATCGCGTTCTGAGCCTCGATAGTATAGTGTATCGCGTTCCGAGACTCGATAGTATAGTGTATCGCGTTCCGAGACTCGATAGTATAGTGTATCGCGTTCCGAGACTCGATAGTATAGTGTATCGCGTTCTGAGCCTCGATAGTATAGTGTATCGCGTTCTGAGACTCGATAGCATAGTGTATCGCGTTCTGAGACTCGATAGTATAGTGTATCGCGTTCCGAGCCTCGATAGTATAGTGTAACGCGTTCTGAACCTCGATAGTATAGTGTATCGCGTTCTGAGACTCGATAGTATAGTGTATCGCGTTCCGAGCCTCGATAGTATAGTGTATCGCGTTCTGAGACTCGATAATATAGTGTATCGCGTTCTGAGTCTCGATAGTATAGTGTATCGCGTTCCGAGACTCGATAGTATAGTGTATCGCGTTCCGAGACTCGATAGTATAGTGTATCGCGTTCTGAGTCTCGATAGTATAGTGTATCGCGTTCCGAGACTCGATAGTATAGTGTATCGCGTTCCGAGACTCGATAGTATAGTGTATCGCGTTCCGAGCCTCGATAGTATAGTGTATCGCGTTCTGAACCTCGATAGTATAGTGTATCGCGTTCCGAGACTCGATAGTATAGTGTATCGCGTTCCGAGACTCGATAGTATAGTGTATCGCGTTCCGAGACTCGATAGTATAGTGTATCGCGTTCCGAGCCTCGATAGTATAGTGTATCGCGTTCTGAGTCTCGATAGTATAGTGTATCGCGTTCTGAGACTCGATAGTATAGTGTATCGCGTTCTAAGACTCGATAGTATAGTGTATCGCGTTCTGAGACTCGATAGTATAGTGTATCGCGTTCTAAGACTCGATAGTATAGTGTATCTCGTTCCGAGACTCGATAGTATAGTGTATCGCGTTCTGAGCCTCGATAGTATAGTGTATCGCGTTCCGAGACTCGATAGTATAGTGTATCGCGTTCTGAACCTCGATAGTATAGTGTATCGCGTTCTGAGATTCGATAGTATAGTGTATCGCGTTCTGAACCACGATAGTAAAGAGTATCGCGTTCTGAGACTCGATAGTATATTGTATCGCGTTCAGAGTCTCGATAGTATAATGTATCGCGTTCTGAGACTCGATAGTATAACGTATCGCGTTCTGAGACTCGATAGTATAGTGTATCGCTTTATGAGACTCGATAGTATAGTGTATCTCGTTCTGAGACTCGATAGTATAGTGTAACGCGTTCTGAACCTCGATAGTATAGTGTATCGCGTTCTGAGACTCGATAGTATAGTGTATCGCGTTCCGAGCCTCGATAGTATAGTGTATCGCGTTCTGAGACTCGATAATATAGTGTATCGCGTTCTGAGTCTCGATAGTATAGTGTATCGCGTTCCGAGCCTCGATAGTATAGTGTATCGCGTTCTGAGACTCGATAGTATAGTGTATCGCGTTCTAAGACTCGATAGTATAGTGTATCGCGTTCCGAGACTCGATAGTATAGTGTATCGCGTTCTGAGACTCGATAGTATAGTGTATCGCGTTCTGAGCCTCGATAGTATAGTGTATCGCGTCCTGAGACTCGATAGTATAGTGTATCGCGTTCCGAGACTCGATAATATAGTGTATCGCGTTCTGAGTCTCGATAGTATAGTGTATCGCGTTCTGAACCTCGATAGTATAGTGTATCGCGTTCTGAGACTCGATAGTATAGTGTATCGCGTTCTGAGACTCGATAGTATAGTGTATCGCGTTCTGAGCCTCGATAGTATAGTGTATCGCGTCCCGAGACTCGATAGTATAGTGTATCGCGTTCCGAGACTCGATGATATAGTGTATCGCGTTCTGAGTCTCGATAGTATAGTGTATCGCGTTCTGAACCTCGATAGTATAGTGTATCGCGTTCTGAGACTCGATAGTATAGTGTATCGCGTTCCGAGCCTCGATAGTATAGTGTATCGCGTTCAGAGTCTCGATAGCATAGTGTATCGCGTCCTGAGACTCGATAGTATAGTGTATCACGTTCTGAGACTCGATAGTATAGTGTATCGCATTCTGAACCTCGATAGTATAGTGTCTCGCGTTCTGAGACTCGATAGTATAGTGTATCGCGTTCAGAGTCTCGATAGTATAGTGTATCGCGTTCTGAGTCTCGATAGTATAGTGTATCGCGTTCTGAACCTCGATAGTATAGTGTATCGCGTTCTGAACCTCGATAGTATAGTGTATCGCGTTCTGAGTCTTGATAGTATAGTGTATCGCGTTCTGAGTCTCGATAGTATAGTGTATCGCGTTCTGAGTCTTGATAGTATAGTGTATCGCGTTCTGAGTGGCGATAGCATAGTGTATCGCGTTCTGAGACTCGATAGTATAGTGTATCGCGTTCTGAGTCTTGATAGTATAGTGTATCGCGTTCTGAACCTCGATAGTATAGTGTATCGCGTTCTGAGACTCGATAGTATAGTGTATCGCGTTCCGAGCCTCGATAGTATAATGTATCGCGTTCAGAGTCTCGATAGTATAGTGTATCGCGTTCTGAGTCTCGATAGTATAGTGTATCGCGTTCTGAACCTCGATAGTATAGTGTATCGCGTTCTGAACCTCGATAGTATAGTGTATCGCGTTCTGAGTCTCGATAGTATAGTGTATCGCGTTCTGAGTCTCGATAGTATAGTGTATCGCGTTCTGAGTCTTGATAGTATAGTGTATCGCGTTCTGAGTGGCGATAGTATAGTGTATCGCGTTCTGAGACTCGATAGTAAAGAGTATCGCGTTCTGAGACTCGATAGTATATTGTATCGCGTTCTGAGACTCGATAGTATATTGTATCGCGTTCAGAGTCTCGATAGTATAGTGTATCGCGTTCTGAGACTCGATAGTATAGTGTATCGCTTTATGAGACTCGATAGTATAGTGTATCGCGTTCTGAAACTCGATAGTATAGTGTATCGCGTTCTGAACCACGATAGTAAAGAGTATCGCGTTCTGAGACTCGATAGTATATTGTATCGCGTTCAGAGTCTCGATAGTATAGTGTATCGCGTTCTGAGACTCGATAGTATAACGTATCGCGTTCTGAGACTCGATAGTATAGTGTATCGCTTTATGAGACTCGATAGTATAGTGTATCTCGTTCTGAGACTCGATAGTATAGTGTATCGCGTTCTGAGACTCGATAGTATAGTGTATCGCGTTCTGAACGTGAATGATATGGTGGATCGCGTTCCGTGCCCTGGTGTTATTTCAAAATGTAGGCATTCAGGGAATCAGCCGTAATGTAGTGTATTGCTTATCGAGTTCCGAGTAGTGCTCCCCTACTGTTTCGAGTTCGGGTAGTGATCCCCTACTGTTTCGAGTTCGGGTAGTGATCCCCTACTGTTTCGTGTTCGGGTAGTGATCCCCTACTGTTTCGAGTTCGAGTAGTGATCCCCTACTGTTTCGAGTTCGAGTAGTGATCCCCTACTGTTTCGAGTTCGAGTAGTGATCCCAAACTGTTTCGAGTTCCGAGTAGTGATCCCCTACTGTTTCGAGTTCCGAGTCTCCCTAGTTATTTAGGTTAGCCTACTGTCTCCCTAGTTACTTTGGTTAGTCCTCTGTCTCCTAGTTACTTTGGTTTAGTCCAGTGTCTCTCTAATTATTTAGGTTAGTCCTCTGTCTCCCTAGTTATTTAGGTTAGTCTACTGTCTCTCTAGTTATTTAGGTTAGTCTAATGTCTCCCTAGTTATTTAGGTTAGTCCTCTGTCTCCGTAGTTATTTAGGTTAGTCCCCTGTCTCCCTAGTTATTTAGGTTAGTCCTCTGTCTCCCTAGTTATTTAGGTCAGTCCTCTGTCTCCCTAGTTATATAGGTTAGTCTACTGACGCCCTAGTTATTTAGGTTAGTCTACTGTCTCCCTAGTTACTTTGGTTAGTCCAATGTCTCTCTAGTTATTTAGGTTAGTCCTCTGTCTCCCTAGTTATTTAGGTTAGTGTACTGTCTCCCTAGTTACTTTGGTTAGTCCAGTGTCTCTCTAGTTATTTAGGTTAGTCCACTGTCTCCATTGTTATTTAGGTTAGTCCCCTGTCTCCCTAGTTACTTTGGTTAGTCCTTTGTCTCCCTAGTTATTTAGGTTAGTCCTCTGTCTCCCTAGTTATTTATGCTAGTCCTCTGTCTCCCTAGTTATTTAGGTTAGTCCCCTGTCTCCCTAGTTACTTTGGTTAGTCCTTTGTCTCCCTAGTTATTTAGGTTAGTCCTCTGTCTCCCTAGTTGTTTAGGTTAGTCCTCTGTCTCCCTAGTTACTTTTGTTAGTCCTCTGTCTCCCTAGTTATTTAGGTTAGTCTACTGTCTCCCTAGTTACTTTGGTTATTCCTCTGTCTCCCTAGTTATTTAGGTTAGTCTACTGTCTCCCTAGTTATTTAGGTTAGTCCTTTGTCTCCCTAGTTATTTAGGCTAGTCTACTGTCTCCCTAGTTATTTGGGTTAGTCTACTGTCTCCCTAGTTATTTAGGTTAGTCTACTGTCTCTCTAGTTACTTTGGTTAGTCATCTGTCTCCCTAGTTATTTAGGTTAGTCCTCTGTGTCCCTAGTTACTTTGGTTAGTCTACTGTCTCCCTAGTTATTAAGGTTAGTCCTCTGTCTCCCTAGTTATTTAGGTTAGTCCTCTGTCTCCCTAGTTATTTAGGTCAGTCCTCTGTCTCCCTAGTTATTTAGGTTAGTCTACTGACGCCCTAGTTATTTAGGTTAGTCTACTGTCTCCCTAGTTACTTTGGTTAGTCATCTGTCTCCCTAGTTATTTAGGTTAGTCCTCTGTGTCCCTAGTTACTTTGGTTAGTGTACTGTCTCCCTAGTTATTTAGGTTAATCCTCTGTCTCCCTAGTTATTTAGGTTAGTCCTCTGTCTCCCTAGTTATTTATGCTAGTCCTCTGTCTCCCTTGTTATTTAGGTTAGTCCCCTGTCTCCCTAGTTACTTTGGTTAGTCCTTTGTCTCCCTAGTTATTTAGGTTAGTGTACTGTCTCCCTAGTTATTTAGGTTAGTCTACTGTCTCCCTAGTTACTTTGGTTAGTCCTCTGTCTCCCTAGTTATTTAGGTTAGTCCTCTGTCTCCCTAGTTATTTAGGTTAGTCCTCTGTCTCCCTAGTTATTTAGGTTAGTGTACTGTCTCCCTAGTTACTTTGGTTAGTCCAGTGTCTCTCTAGTTATTTAGGTTAGTCCTCTGTCTCCCTAGTTATTTAGGTTAGTCTACTCTCTCCCTAGTTACTTTGGTTAGTCATCTGTCTCCCTAGTTATTTAGGTTAGTCCTCTGTGTCCCTAGTTACTTTGGTTAGTGTACTGTCTCCCTAGTTATTTAGGTTAATCCTCTGTCTCCCTAGTTATTTAGGTTAGTCCTCTGTCTCCCTAGTTATTTATGCTAGTCCTCTGTCTCCCTAGTTATTTAGGTTAGTCCCCTGTCTCCCTAGTTACTTTGGTTAGTCCTTTGTCTCCCTAGTTATTTAGGTTAGTGTACTGTCTCCCTAGTTATTTAGGTTAGTCTACTGTCTCCCTAGTTACTTTGGTTAGTCCACTGTCTCCCTAGTTATTTACATGTAGGTTAGTCCTCTGTCTCCCTAGTTATTTAGGTTAGTCCCCTGTCTCCCTAGTTACTTTGGTTAGTCCTTTGTCTCCCTAGTTATTTAGGTTAGTCTACTGTCTCCCTAGTTATTTGGGTTAGTCTACTGTCTCCCTAGTTATTTAGGTTAGTCCTCTGTCTCCCTAGTTACTTTGGTTAGTCCAGTGTCTCTCTAGTTATTTAGGTTAGTCCTCTGTATCCCTAGTTATTTAGGTTAGTCTACTGACGCCCTAGTTACTTTGGTTAGTTCTCTGTCTCCCTAGTTATTTAGGTTAGTCCTTTGTCTCCCTAGTTATTTAGGTTAGTCTACTGTCTCCCTAGTTATTTAGGTTAGTCCTCTGTCTCCCTAGTTATTTAGGTTAGTCTACTGACGCCCTAGTTACTTTGGTTAGTCCTCTGTCTCCCTAGTTACTTTGGTTAGTTCACTGACCTTAACTATAAAGATTAGTCTACTGTCGCCATAGTTACAAGTGTATCTAGGTTAGCCCATTGTTTCCTTATTTATCAGGTTTAGTCTACTGTGTCCCCAGTTATCTCGGTTAGCTTACTGTCACTCTAACTACTAAGGTTATTGTATTGCCTCCCTAGTTACTTTGGAGGTTAGTATACTGTGTCCCCAGTTATCTCGGTTAGCCCACTGCCACTCTAACTACTAAGGTTATGGTTATTCTATTGCCTCCCTAGTTACTGAGGAAGTTAGTCCACGGTCCCCTAGCTACTTAGGTTAGACAACTTGCTGACTTGATTGAGCTCGGTGTCTCGCTTATCACGACCATATAAAGGTTATGGCATTTAAGCGAGATGACACTCCCGATATGCTATATGAGATCCTTTCATCTGTAAACACAGTCGGCATAATGCCCCAGCAGAACTGCTGTAAAGACGTAGAATTACTAATGTAAAGTGTCCGACAACCAGAACGATCAATAATCACTATAAAAACAGCTACGTCCGATAACCAGAGCGACGCCGTAAATTAACATAGGACTACCAATGGGCGGGTACTCCATTTTAGGGAGATTTCATTTACCTTAGTTAACACGACACCTACATTACATTAAGTTGTAATTGAAGGCATTCTGTCACTATACTGCTCTCGCACCAACAACTGAAAATACACTATTGGCATACAACAACGGCATGCAAGCTAGGCTTAGTATATACTCTTGGCATGTGAATTAATCTTAGATGCTTAAATTAACGTTAAGCTTAAATTTAGAATACCCTCCCATCTCTATCCAAAACAGATTAATATACCGCTGCCGCGACTCTCCTGTCTGAAAACTGCTTTAATGTTGATTTGTAAATTAAAGAACGATAAAGATATCAGAAAAGAGATATGTCCAAGCAGGCTTGTTGTTTAAGTATCAAAACAAACATTAAACTATGGTGCCCGTTGCACTGTTTCCGAAATAATCGTATTGTAACGTCCCAAACTGTAATACGGATGACCGCATTGTAACGTCCCTATACTGTAAGACGGATGACCGCATTGTAACGTCGCATAATGTAAGACGGATGACCGCATTGTAACGTCGCATAATGTAAGACGGATGACCGCTTTATAACGTCCCCGAACTGTAAGACGGATGACCGCATTATAACGTTCCGGACTCTAAGACGGATGCCCGCATTATAACGTCCTAAACTGTAAGACGGATGACCGCTTTATAACGTCCTAAACTGTAAGACGGATGACCGCTTTATAACGTCCCCGGACTCTAAGACGGATGACCGCATTGTAACGTCCCTAAACTGTAAGACGGATGACCGCATTGTAACGTCCCTAAACTGTAAGACGGATGACCGCAATATAACGTCCCAAACTGTAAGACGGATGACCGCATTGTAACGTCCCTAAACTGTAAGACGGATGACCGCATTGTAACGTCCCTAAACAGTAAGACAGATGACCGCATTGTAACGTCCCTAAACTGTAAGACGGATGACCGCATTATAACGTTCCGGACTCTAAGATAGATGACCGCATTGTAACGTCCCTAAACAGTAAGACGGATGACCGCATTGTAACGTCCCTATACTGTAAGACGGATGACCGCATGATAACGTCCCTATACTGTAAGACGGATGACCGCATTGTAACGTCCCTAAACAGTAAGACGGATGGCCGCATTATAACGTCCCCGGACTCTAAGACGGATGACCGCATTGTAACGTCCCTAAACTGTAAGACGGATGACCGCATTGTAACGTCCCTAAACTGTAAGACGGATGACCGCTTTATAACGTCCTCGAACTGTAAGACGGATGACCGCATTGTAACGTCCCTAAACTGTAAGACGGATGACCGCATTGTAACGTCCCTAAACAGTAAGACGGATGACCGCATTGTAACGTCCCTAAACTGTAAGACGGATGACCGCATTATAACGTTCCGGACTCTAAGATAGATGACCGCATTGTAACGTCCCTAAACAGTAAGACGGATGACCGCATTGTAACGTCCCTATACTGTAAGACGGATGACCGCATTGTAACGTCCCTATACTGTAAGACGGATGACCGCATTGTAACGTCCCTAAACTGTAAGACGGATGACCGCATTGTAACGCCCCTAAACAGTAAGACGGATGACCGCATTATAACGTCCCTAAACTGTAAGACGGATGACCGCATTATAACGTCCCTAAAGAGTAAGACGGATGACCGCATTGTTACGTCAACGAACTGTAAGAATTATGAACATGGTGTGACGTCCCAAAACGACCGCAATGTAAGGTTCCAAATGTAAGACGGATGGCCGCCATGTTACGTTCCTGACCTGGACATTTTAGACATGTTTATATGAAGTGTTGAATGGTTGTTTACGTTTTCTTAGTACAATGTAGTGCCATAGACCACCATTCGTCAATGTGGAGACCCCCAACTGTTATTGACGGATAAAATGCTACTTTCCGGTGTGTATCGACCGCGTCTTTGGATTGCAGTGAGAACTTGCGTTTTGTCAGGGTAGATTGCATTCATGAATGGCAGGTAATTTGAGAAAGTCGGCCAAGTTAAGGTCCCAGGCTGTATAACTAACAATGGCCGTGCTGAATGTTTCTGTATTGACAACACGCGAACTTATACTTTAATACCTTCTACTTTTCTTTTTTTTCAAAATCACATTATACTGTACTATTATATAGATATAGCATTACCCTGTAAGTACATGGAGGTAAGAGGGTACATGCTTGACTTGTATTGACATCATTTATTTACATTTGGTGAACATCTATGACTTTTATTTACCGTACTAGTAAGTAAAATATCCTACAAAAATATCGTTATATACACAATGATTGTAATTTATTCATTAGAACAGAAGAAGCACCTGGGTGGATTTGTTAAATAAGAATATTTTTATTGTAGAGGTATGTTTAGCAAAGTACACAGGGAATCGATTGGATTCAACCATAGAGTGATATATCCATCATACACGCATCACTGCCTTATATGGTAATCAACCTATTATGTGAATTATGGCACGGGTCACTCGGTACACATGTTGTACTGGCCATTCCTACGTCCTCTCCAAGTCGTCATATATAACTGTACATTGTGTACACACAATGTGTGCATGCTATTTACCTGTAATGCTTGGGACGTTCGTTTTGCTTGTAACAAAAGTCGGAAAACAGTTTGATGCATCACCGTGATGAACGCTTGTTAAATTGATAAAATCCTTTTATTGCCAAACTATAGTAGTTGGAGGTGTGTTGTTTGGCACTGCGTGTGCGTCACTTCGACGTTGTTTAAAAATATGTTTATGATTTTCAGACTGTAGTTTCGATCTTATTTTATTATTTGTTTAATTTGACATTTACATATTTGAAGCCTGTCCTGTCGTCTAAGTTTGCCGTTGATATGATTGAAGCCGTTCCTGACCCCTATTTTAGCCGTTGATGTGGTTGAAGCCTGTTCTGACGTCTATGTTTACCGTTGATGTAATTAATGACTTTCTTTACCCCTATTTTGCAGTTGATGTGATTGAAGCCTTTCCTTACCACTATTTTGCCGTTGATGTGGTTGAAGACTGTGCTAAAGTCTGTGTTTGCAGTTGATGTTGTTGAAGGCTATGCTGACGTCTACGTTTGCCGTTGATGCGATTGAAGCCTTTTCTTACCCCTATTTTGTCGTTGATGTGGTTGAAGCCTTTCCTTACCACTATTTTGTCGTTGATGTGGTTGAAGCCTTTCCTTACCCCTATTTTGTCGTTGATGCGATTGAAGCCTTTTCTTACCACTATTTTGTCGTTGATGTGGTTGAAGTCTGTGCTGACGTCTACGTTTGCCGTTGATGTGATTGAAGCCTTTTCTTACCCCTATTTTGTCGTTGATGTGGTTGAAGTCTGTGCTGACGTCTACGTTTGCCGTTGATGTGGTTGAAGCATTTTCTTACCCCTATTTTGTCGTTGATGTGGTTGAAGCCTTTCCTTACCCCTATTTTGTCGTTGATGTGGCTGAAGTCTGTGCTGACGTCTACGTTTGCCGTTGATGTGGTTGAAGCCTTTCCTTACCATTATTTTGTCGTTGATGTGGTTGAAGCCTTTCCTTACCACTATTTTGTCGTTGATGTGGTTGAAGCCTGTGCTGACGTCTATGTTTGCCGTTGATGTGGTTGAAGCCTTTCCTGACCTCACCTAACAATAGTACATGTACATTTACTGGTCACATTAAGGACTCGCACAACTGATTAAGCTGTTGTTTCACTGAACCAAGTCCCCGAAGAAAATATGTTTGAAGCTATTTTCCTGAGTAAATACATGTACCAAATGAAATGAGTACTTTCTATATACGAGAGTAAAGAGTAAGTTCTTGAGATTTGGAAATTCAAAATTATACACTCCTACTAAAGTAGTATTACATAGGATTCTATGAGTAAAAAGGCAATAATTCCTCAGGTAGGAATTCCCAAGTCCATTGTAAATATCGGGGTTTACTGTCTTCCAAGTACTAGTGCGCTCTTACATACCATTAAATCCTTCCAATAACGTAATTTTTCAGGAAGCGAAAACTTCAAACTTTAACTTGAAATAGATTTCACATCATTTGAACTTCTACTGAACGACTGATTGGGTGGAGTCACTGGTAATACAATATAGTAAAATAATTAGTTGTGTGAGACCTTACGTCTTGTTTTACGGATGTTTACGCATGACACTTTAAGTAAACACTCCTTGGAAATCGATTGATCGTGATCTGAGTTTACACCTCCGGGCTACTCCGCGGTTTGGACAACAGACATCAGTACGGACTTCTCGCATTAGTGGAGTTTAACGACCATGTAAAATTACCATCAGTTCTTAATATCATAATTTAGCATGTCTAACATTTAAAGATTATTTTGCTGTGGAACTGTGACGACAGACGGTCTGTACTAATTGGTAGTATCGACAGGCAAAGTCTGATAACAAGGATGTAACTGGCGGGGAGTGGCGGACAAATTGAGATGTTGACACACTATGTTGGTAGTTCTGGAACCATTTACATTTTATACACCTTTACCGATAATAATCTCCACCAGCCTCGGGTTATTGGTGTTTTTACACTCCTAAAACAACATTATATTTCAATTATTTGTCATATATTAGTACTTAATGACGTATCACATTTCAATTAGCAAAGTATTTATGAATTTGTATCAAACATTAAGTTAACATTAAATTTGTTAAGATTCAACTATAAAGAATGCTCAAATAATGGGAAAGTAACAGAATTATTGGTAGTGTTATTGATGTACACGGTCGGTAGTGTTATTGATGTACACGGTCTGTAGTGTTATTGATGTACACGGTCGGTAGTGTTATTGATGTACACGGTCGGTAGTGTTATTGATGTACACGGTCTGTAGTGTTATTGATGTACACGGTCGGTAGTGTTATTGATGTACACGGTCTGTAGTGTGATTGATGTATACGGTCTGTAGTGTTATTGATGTACACGGTCTGTAGTGTTATTGATGTACACGGTCTATAATATTATTGATGTACACGGTCGGTAGTGTTATTGATGTACACGGTCGGTAGTGTTATTGATGTACACGGTCGGTAGTGTTATTGATGTACAAGGTCGGTAGTGTTATTGATGTACACGGACTCTAGTGTTATTGATGTACACGGTCTATAATATTATTGATGTACACGGTCGGTAGTGTTATTGATGTACACGGTCGGTAGTGTTATTGATGTACACGGTCGGTAGTGTTACTGATGTACACGGTCGGTAATGTTATTGATGTACGCGGTCTGTAGTGTTATTGATGTACACGGTCGGTAATGTTATTGATGTACACGGTCGGTAGTGTTATTGATGTACACGGTCGGTAGTGTTACTGATGTACACGGTCGGTAGTGTTATTGATGTACACGGTCGGTAGTGTTATTGATGTACACGGTCTGTAATGTTATTGATGTACACGGTCGGTAGTGTTACTGATGTACACGGTCGGTAGTGTTATTGATGTACACGGTCGGTGATGTTATTGATGTACACGGTTGATAGTGTTATTGATGTACACGGTCGGTAGTGTTATTGATGTACACGGTCGGTAGTGTTATTGATGTACACGGTCGGTAGTGTTACTGATGTACACGGTCGGTAGTGTTACTGATGTACACGGTCGGTAGTGTTATTGATGTACACGGTCGGTGATGTTATTGATGTACACGGTCTGTAGTGTTATTGATGTACACGGTCGGTGATGTTATTGATGTACACGGTCGGTAGTGTTACTGATGTACACGGTCGGTAGTGTTACTGATGTACACGGTCGGTAGTGTTATTGATGTACACGGTCGGTAGTGTTATTGATGTACACGGTCGGTAGTGTTATTGATGTACACGGTCGGTAGTGTTATTGATGTACACGGTCGGTGATGTTATTGATGTACACGGTCTGTAGTGTTATTGATGTATACGGTCGGTAGTGTTATTGATGTACACGGTCGGTAGTGTTATTGATGTACAAGGTCGGTAGTGTTATTGATGTACACGGTCGGTAGTGTTATTGATATACACGGTCTGTAGTGTTATTGATGTACACGGTCTGTAGTGTTATTGATGTACACGGTCGGTGATGTTATTGATGTACACGGTCTGTAGTGTTATTGATGTACACGGTCCGTAGTGTTATTGATGTACACGGTCGGTAGTGTTATTGATGTACACGGTCGGTGATGTTATTGACGTACACGGTCTGTAGTGTTATTGATGTACACGGTCGGTAGTGTTATTGATGTACACGGTCTGTAGTGTTATTGATGTACACGGTCTGTAGTGTTATTGATGTACACGGTCGGTAATGTTATTGATGTACACGGTCTGTAATGTTATTGATGTACACGGTCTGTAATGTTATTGATGTACACGGTCTGTAATGTTATTGATGTACACGGTCGGTAGTGTTATTGATGTACACGGTCGGTAGTGTTACTGATGTACACGGTCGGTAGTGTTATTGATGTACACGGTCGGTAGTGTTATTGATGTACAAGGTCTGTAGTGATATTGATGTACACGGTCGGTAGTGTTACTGATGTACACGGTCAGCAGTCTTATTGATGTACTCGGTCTGTAATGTTATTGGTGTACACGGTCGGTAGTGTTATTGATGTACACGGTCTGTAATGTTATTGATGTACACGGTCGGTAGTGTTATTGATGTACACGGTCGGTGATGTTATTGATGTACACGGTCGGTAGTGTTATTGATGTACACGGTCGGTAGTGTTATTGATGTACACGGTCGGTAGTGTTATTGATGTACACGGTCGGTAGTGTTATTGATATACACGGTCTGTAGTGTTATTGATGTACACGGTCTGTAGTGTTATTGATGTACACGGTCGGTGATGTTATTGATGTACACGGTCTGTAGTGTTATTGATGTACACGGTCCGTAGTGTTATTGATGTACACGGTCGGTAGTGTTATTGATGTACACGGTCGGTGATGTTATTGACGTACACGGTCTGTAGTGTTATTGATGTACACGGTCGGTAGTGTTATTGATGTACACGGTCTGTAGTGTTATTGATGTACACGGTCGGTAGTGTTATTGATGTACAAGGTCGGTAATGTTATTGATGTACACGGTCTGTAGTGTTATTGATGTACACGGTCGGTAGTGTTATTGATGTACACGGTCTGTAGTGTTATTGATGTACACGGTCGGTAGTGTTATTGATGTACAAGGTCGGTAGTGTTATTGATGTACACGGTCTGTAGTGTTATTGATGTACACGGTCTGTTGTGTTATTGATGTACACGGTCTGTAGTGTTATTGATGTACACGGTCTGTAGTGTTATTGATGTACACGGTCGGTAGTGTTATTGATGTACACGGTCTATAATGTTATTGATGTACATGGTCTGTAGTGTTATTGATGTACACGGTCGGTAGTGTTATTGATGTACACGGTCGGTAGTGTTATTGATGTACACGGTCGGTAGTGTTATTGATGTACACGGTCGGTGATGTTATTGATGTACACGGTCGGTAGTGTTATTGATGTACACGGTCGGTAGTGTTATTGATGTACACGGTCTGTAGTGTTATTGATGTACACGGTCGGTAGTGTTATTGATGTACACGGTCTGTAGTGTTATTGATGTACACGGTCGGTAGTGTTATTGATGTACAAGGTCGGTAGTGTTATTGATGTACACGGTCTGTAGTGTTATTGATGTACACGGTCTGTTGTGTTATTGATGTACACGGTCTGTAGTGTTATTGATGTACACGGTCTGTAGTGTTATTGATGTACACGGTCGGTAGTGTTATTGATGTACACGGTCTGTAATGTTATTGATGTACACGGTCTGTAGTGTTATTGATGTACACGGTCGGTAGTTTTATTGATGTACACGATCGGTAGTGTTATTGATGTACACGGTCGGTAGTGTTATTGATGTACACGGTCGGTAATGTTATTGATGTACACGGTCGGTAGTGTTATTGATGTACACGGTCGGTAGTGTTATTGATGTACACGGTCGGTAGTGTTACTGATGTACACGGTCTGTAGTGTTACTGATGTACACGGTCGGTAGTGTTATTGATGTACACGGTCGGTAGTGTTATTGATGTACACGGTCGGTAGTGTTACTGATGTACACGGTCGGTAGTGTTACTGATGTACACGGTCGGTAGTGTTATTGATGTACACGGTCGGTAATGTTATTGATGTACACGGTCGGTAATGTTATTGATGTACACGGTCTGTAGTGTTATTGATGTACACGGTCGGTAGTGTTATTGATGTACACGGTCTGTAGTGTTATTGATGTACACGGTCTGTAGTGTTATTGATGTACCCGGTCGGTAGTGTTATAGATGTACACGGTCTGTAGTGTTATTGATGTACACGGTCGGTAGAGTTATTGATGTACACGGTCGGTGATGTTATTGATGTACACGGTCTGTAGTGTTATTGATGTACACGGTCTGTAGTGTTATTGATGTACACGGTCGGTAGTGTTATTGATGTATACGGTCTGTAGTGTTATTGATGTACACGGTCGGTAGTGTTATTGATGTACACGGTCGGTAGTGTTATTGATGTACACGGTCTGTAGTGTTATTGATGTACACGGTCGGTAGTGTTATTGATGTACAAGGTCGGTAGTGTTATTGATGTACACGGTCGGTAGTGTTATTGATGTACACGGTCTGTAGTGTTATTGATGTACACGGTCGGTAGTGTTATTGATGTACACGGTCTGTAGTGTTATTGATGTACACGGTCGGTAGTGTTATTGATGTACAAGGTCGGTAGTGTTATTGATGTACACGGTCTGTAGTGTTATTGATGTACACGGTCTGTTGTGTTATTGATGTACACGGTCTGTAGTGTTATTGATGTACACGGTCTGTAGTGTTATTGATGTACACGGTCGGTAGTGTTATTGATGTACACGGTCTGTAATGTTATTGATGTACATGGTCTGTAGTGTTATTGATGAACACGGTCGGTAGTGTTATTGATGTACACGGTCGGTGATGTTATTGATGTACACGGTCGGTAATGTTATGGATGTACACGGTCGGTAGTGTTATTGATGTATACGGTCTGTAGTGTTATTGATGTACACGGTCGGTAGTGTTATTGATGTACACGGTCGGTAGTGTTATTGATGTACACGGTCTGTAGTGTTATTGATGTACACGGTCGGTAGTGTTATTGATGTACAAGGTCGGTAGTGTTATTGATGTACACGGTCGGTAGTGTTATTGATGTACACGGTCTGTAGTGTTATTGATGTACACGGTCGGTAGTGTTATTGATGTACACGGTCTGTAGTGTTATTGATGTACACGGTCGGTAGTGTTATTGATGTACAAGGTCGGTAGTGTTATTGATGTACACGGTCTGTAGTGTTATTGATGTACACGGTCTGTTGTGTTATTGATGTACACGGTCTGTAGTGTTATTGATGTACACGGTCTGTAGTGTTATTGATGTACACGGTCGGTAGTGTTATTGATGTACACGGTCTGTAATGTTATTGATGTACATGGTCTGTAGTGTTATTGATGTACACGGTCGGTAGTGTTATTGATGTACACGGTCGGTGATGTTATTGATGTACACGGTCGGTAATGTTATGGATGTACACGGTCGGTAGTGTTATTGATGTACACGGTCGGTAGTGTTATTGGTGTACACGGTCGGTAGTGTTATTGATGTACACGGTCGGTAGTGTTATTGATGTACACGGTCGGTGATGTTATTGATGTACACGGTCTGTAGTGTTATTGATGTACACGGTCGGTAGTGTTATTGATGTACACGGTCTGTAGTGTTATTGATGTACACGGTCGGTAGTGTTATTGATGTACACGGTCGGTAGTGTTATTGGTGTACACGGTCGGTAGTGTTATTGATGTACACGGTCGGTAGTGTTATTGATGTACACGGTCGGTAGTGTTATTGATGTACACGGTCGGTAGTGTTATTGATGTACACGGTCGGTAGTGTTATTGATGTACACGGTCTGTAGTGTTATTGATGTACACGGTCTGTAGTGTTATTGATGTACACAGTCGGTAGTGTTATTGATGTACACGGTCGGTAGTGTTATTGATGTACACGGTCGGTAGTGTTACTGATGTACACGGTCTGTAGTGTTATTGATGTACACGGTCTGTAGTGTTATTGATGTACAAGGTCGGTAGTGTTATTGATGTACACGGTCTGTAGTGTTATTGATGTACACGGTCGGTAGTGTTACTGATGTACACGGTCTGTAGTGTTATTGATGTACACGGTCGGTAGTGTTATTGATGTACACGGTCTGTAATGTTATTGATGTACACGGTCTGTAATGTTATTGATGTACACGGTCTGTAGTGTTATTGATGTATACGGTCGGTAGTGTTATTGATGTACACGGTCTGTAGTGTTATTGATGTACACGGTCTGTAGTGTTATTGATGTACACGGTCGGTAGTGTTACTGATGTACACGGTCTGTAGTGTTATTGATGTACACGGTCGGTAGTGTTATTGATGTACACGGTCTGTAGTGTTATTGATGTACTCGGTCTGTAATGTTATTGATGTACACGGTCGGTAGTGTTATTGATGTACACGGTCTGTAGTGTTATTGATGTACACGGTCGGTGATGTTATTGATGTACACGGTCTGTAGTGTTATTGATGTACACGGTCTGTAGTGTTATTGATGTACACGGTCGGTAGTGTTATTGATGTACACGGTCGGTAGTGTTATTGATGTACACGGTCGGTAGTGTTACTGATGTACACGGTCTGTAGTGTTATTGATGTACACGGTCTGTAGTGTTATTGATGTACACGGTCGGTAGTGTTATTGATGTACACGGTCTGTAGTGTTATTGATGTACACGGTCGGTAGTGTTACTGATGTACACGGTCTGTAGTGTTATTGATGTACACGGTCGGTAGTGTTATTGATGTACACGGTCTGTAATGTTATTGATGTACACGGTCTGTAGTGTTATTGATGTACACGGTCGGTAGTGTTATTGATGTACACGGTCGGTAGTGTTATTGATGTACACGGTCGGTAGTGTTATTGATGTACACGGTCGGTAGTGTTACTGATGTACACGGTCTGTAGTGTTATTGATGTACACGGTCTGTAGTGTTATTGATGTACAAGGTCGGTAGTGTTATTGATGTACACGGTCTGTAGTGTTATTGATGTACACGGTCGGTAGTGTTACTGATGTACACGGTCTGTAGTGTTATTGATGTACACGGTCGGTAGTGTTATTGATGTACACGGTCTGTAATGTTATTGATGTACACGGTCTGTAATGTTATTGATGTACACGGTCTGTAGTGTTATTGATGTATACGGTCGGTAGTGTTATTGATGTACACGGTCTGTAGTGTTATTGATGTACACGGTCTGTAGTGTTATTGATGTACACGGTCGGTAGTGTAACTGATGTACACGGTCTGTAGTGTTATTGATGTACACGGTCGGTAGTGTTATTGATGTACACGGTCTGTAGTGTTATTGATGTACTCGGTCTGTAATGTTATTGATGTACACGGTCGGTAGTGTTATTGATGTACACGGTCTGTAGTGTTATTGATGTACACGGTCGGTGATGTTATTGATGTACACGGTCTGTAGTGTTATTGATGTACACGGTCTGTAGTGTTATTGATGTACACGGTCGGTAGTGTTATTGATGTACACGGTCGGTAGTGTTATTGATGTACACGGTCGGTAGTGTTACTGATGTACACGGTCTGTAGTGTTATTGATGTACACGGTCTGTAGTGTTATTGATGTACACGGTCGGTAGTGTTATTGATGTACACGGTCTGTAGTGTTATTGATGTACACGGTCGGTAGTGTTACTGATGTACACGGTCTGTAGTGTTATTGATGTACACGGTCGGTAGTGTTATTGATGTACACGGTCTGTAATGTTATTGATGTACACGGTCTGTAATGTTATTGATGTACACGGTCTGTAGTGTTATTGATGTACACGGTCGGTAGTGTTATTGATGTACACGGTCGGTAGTGTTATTGATGTACACGGTCGGTAGTGTTATTGATGTACACGGTCGGTAGTGTTATTGATGTATACGGTCGGTAGTGTTATTGATGTACACGGTCTGTAGTGTTATTGATGTACACGGTCTGTAGTGTTATTGATGTACACGGTCGGTAGTGTAACTGATGTACACGGTCGGTAGTGTTATTGATGTACACGGTCTGTAGTGTTATTGATGTACACGGTCGGTAGTGTTATTGATGTACACGGTCTGTAGTGTTATTGATGTACACGGTCGGTAGTGTTATTGATGTACACGGTCGGTAGTGTTATTGATGTACACGGTCTGTAGTGTTATTGATGTACACGGTCTGTAGTGTTATTGATGTACACGGTCTGTAGTGTGATTGATGTATACGGTCGGTAGTGTTATTGATGTACACGGTCTGTAGTGTTACTGATGTACACGGTCTGTAGTGTTATTGATGTACACGGTCTGTAGTGTTATTGATGTACACGGTCTGTAGTGTTATTGATGTACACGGTCGGTAGTGTTATTGATGTACACGGTCGGTAGTGTTATTGATGTACACGGTCTGTAGTGTTATTGATGTACACGGTCGGTAGTGTTATTGATGTACACGGTCGGTAGTGTTATTGATGTACACGGTCTGTAGTGTTATTGATGTACACGGTCTGTAGTGTTATTGATGTACACGGTCTGTAGTGTTATTGATGTACACGGTCGGTGATGTTATTGATGTACACGGTCTGTAGTGTTATTGATGTACACGGTCTGTAGTGTTATTGATGTACACGGTCGGTAGTGTTATTGATGTACACGGTCGGTAGTGTTATTGATGTACACGGTCGGTAGTGTTACTGATGTACACGGTCTGTAGTGTTATTGATGTACACGGTCTGTAGTGTTATTGATGTACACGGTCGGTAGTGTTATTGATGTACACGGTCTGTAGTGTTATTGATGTACACGGTCGGTAGTGTTACTGATGTACACGGTCTGTAGTGTTATTGATGTACACGGTCGGTAGTGTTATTGATGTACACGGTCTGTAATGTTATTGATGTACACGGTCTGTAATGTTATTGATGTACACGGTCTGTAGTGTTATTGATGTACACGGTCGGTAGTGTTATTGATGTACACGGTCGGTAGTGTTATTGATGTACACGGTCGGTAGTGTTATTGATGTACACGGTCGGTAGTGTTATTGATGTATACGGTCGGTAGTGTTATTGATGTACACGGTCTGTAGTGTTATTGATGTACACGGTCTGTAGTGTTATTGATGTACACGGTCGGTAGTGTAACTGATGTACACGGTCGGTAGTGTTATTGATGTACACGGTCTGTAGTGTTATTGATGTACACGGTCGGTAGTGTTATTGATGTACACGGTCTGTAGTGTTATTGATGTACACGGTCGGTAGTGTTATTGATGTACACGGTCGGTAGTGTTATTGATGTACACGGTCTGTAGTGTTATTGATGTACACGGTCTGTAGTGTTATTGATGTACACGGTCTGTAGTGTGATTGATGTATACGGTCGGTAGTGTTATTGATGTACACAGTGTTACTGATGTACACGGTCTGTAGTGTTATTGATGTACACGGTCTGTAGTGTTATTGATGTACACGGTCTGTAGTGTTATTGATGTACACGGTCGGTAGTGTTATTGATGTACACGGTCGGTAGTGTTATTGATGTACACGGTCTGTAGTGTTATTGATGTACACGGTCGGTAGTGTTATTGATGTACACGGTCGGTAGTGTTATTGATGTACACGGTCTGTAGTGTTATTGATGTACACGGTCTGTAGTGTTATTGATGTACACGGTCTGTAGTGTGATTGATGTATACGGTCGGTAGTGTTACTGATGTACACGGTCTGTAGTGTTACTGATGTACACGGTCTGTAGTGTTATTGATGTACACGGTCTGTAGTGTTATTGATGTACACGGTCTGTAGTGTTATTGATGTACACGGTCGGTAGTGTTATTGATGTACACGGTCGGTAGTGTTATTGATGTACACGGTCTGTAGTGTTATTGATGTACACGGTCGGTAGTGTTATTTTTACTGAATTTTAATCTAGCCCCCTCAAAACGTCTCAAAATGTGCTATACACTCTAGGGAAGGTCGAAATACATGTAGACTGTAGCATATTCTCAAGTCACTGTGGGTAAAAGGACCAAAGCAACTTGGCTACAGTCAGTTATATTGTTAAATAAGCATTGAAACTGATTTCGGATTTAAGACAATAACGACGTCAAAAAAGGTTGATCCGTAGAGAACTGCTTGGTCTTATCTGTCACGAGAGATTTAGCCTAGTACATTGTCGTCTTCAGCAGGGCATAAATAAGATAACCGACAACATTGTTGTTTTAGTTAGTTTGAGTTGATACTATTTGTCGCGATAAGCATGCAGTTTAGTGATATAATTTACACGGGGTAAGGAGACATGTGTTGTGACAGTAATGTCATGTAATGACATAATCTGTACTGAGTACTAAGACACGTTTCTCGGTAGACATGCTATTCAGTGAGATAATTTACACGGGGTAAGAAAACACATGTCGTCATAGAGAGTTCATGTTATTACACCTTTCCTTATTTTACTCTATATAAAAAGTACACAATGGAAATGTGGTTTGAAACACATCCTCCAAAAATATTAACGGGGTTAATAGTCAAAGTGCTATTTACCCTAGAATGAACTATTGACCCAGAATGAACTATTTACCCAGAATGAACTATTTACCCGGAATGAGCTATTCATCCCCACATTCAAATTTTTGCGGATTGCTTTTTTCTTTTTTTATTTATTCTTATTGGACAATGCATTTGTCATATCACTTCGGATCGTCTCTTCCGCCATCCCTCGTGTTACCAAAAAGTCCAGAAGCAGCTTTCGAACGAGACCGAGACGAAGGTGACACAGTTGCTACAGGAAAGATTCGATAAGCTGTAGGAAGAAGCGATGACGAGGATTGTTCCCTGGTTCCTGAAAAAAGACAGCGCTAACCACAAGTTGTAATAAAACTGACACCAAGTAAGAAGACACGTCTCACAATAGATATGTCATTTGTGACATAATTTACACGGGGTAAGAGAAGATGTGTCGACATAGATGTCATTTCTGACATAATTTACACGAGGTGAGAGAAGATGTGTCGACATAGATGTCATTTCTGACATAATTTACACGAGGTGAGAGAAGATGTGTCGACATAGATGTCATTTGTGACATAATTTACATGGGGTAAGAGAAGATGTGTCGACATAGATGTCATTTGTGACATAATTTACACGAGGTGAGAAGACACGTCTCACAATAGATATGTCATTGTGACATAATATACACGAGGTAAGAAGACACGTGTCATAATAGACATGGCCTTAAGGGAAAACATCTCTACCTGGTATTGAGACACGTATCGAAATTGACATGCCATTCAGTGAGATAATTTACACCCGTAACAAGAATGTCAATACTTATTCTATACTTCTGTTAATACTATTAACCAGATCTCTGTAGTACAACTTCCACCCACAGCTGTACAGTACGATAACGGCCGTGTGTAGTGTACATCAGACCCTCCAACACTCGTACGTCATATATGACTTTGTTTTGTGTTAAAAAGAACAACGAACACTGTTTATCCTCATGTGATTATATTAACATAACAATATTGTATACAAATTAACCGGTTAAGTCTGTCTATATCAAGAAATGGTTTCCTGTCCAGCAGCGTCTTTGGTTGCTACACTGCTAATGAAGCCTCCATTGTTCTCAGTAAACACCAAACTATATAACAATGTAATATACCCTGCCCTACTTCCATGTAAGTTTCTGTTAACTTACACAAACACCTGCTGTATATTAGTCAAAGACAATATGGCACATTTTCGGAAATATTTACTCGCACACGTGTTGGCATGTGATCATGATTGGTAAATCTGCAACCACTCAAAGGCCGTTATTGCAGTAGGAAATGGTGCACCATAGGACGGCCGAATCCAAGGTATGACGAATTGTTAGCCATACACCATATTAAGGCGGCGTGGTTGGAGTAAACTCATGCCGTTGTGTCCGCGGAGTTGGAGTGGATTCATCTCCTTGTGTCCGCGGAGTTGGAGTTGATTGATCTTTTTGTGTCCGAGAAGTAGGGGGTGGTTCCTCACTAACACGCTGGATTTGTGTCACGGGTGTGACGGGGCGGGATGTGTGCTCGCTGATGGAGTCTATTTGTGTATTACTAATGTTTGTTCTAGAGGTCAGCTGTGCCCGTGGAGTGATAGTTGGGGGCAGAACCTTTCCCTCCGACATGGTGTTCCGGGAAATGGTGTTTCGGGAGGTGGTGACCGGCGTGTCGGTCCCCTGTATTTTCGGTAGACGTCCGCTTCTGCTGTGGAGATTGGTCCGACTCAACGAAGAGGAAGAAGAACTGAACAGCCTACTGAAGTTTTCTTTGGCAGAAGACGAGAAGACGGCAACGTCTGAAATAGGAGGTAGTTTTGGCTCCCCTACCCCGAGCCTTAGTATCCGCTTACGTTCCTCCCTCCGCTTCAGCTCCAATAACAACAAACGTTTGTCCTCTTTCTTCTCCTGGCGGATCTGGTTCCGTACACCATTGGCCAACAGACTGCGGAATAAAGACGAGAAACATTAAATCTGGTATAGCAACGTAACTGATAATATTGTGGAATTCTCTGTTGGTTTCGTATATGAATTCATTAATTGCATTTCAATAAAAAGGCTTAATATAATTTGAACTAATTACATGAACCCTTCCATCTCAGCTATATGAAAACGTACCTGTAGCTAACACATGAGTGATAAAAAAAAACATGTACCTGTAGCCTGTAGCTGATATAGGTGTGATAATATACCTGTAAATGATAACACACCTGTAAAAGATAACACACCTGTAAATGATAACACACCTGTAAATGATAACATACCTGTAGCTGATGAACCCCTCCCCTCTCCTGTCCAGTCGTCGAGCTACCATCCTCATATCGCGGTCCGGGAGAGGAGCACCGATTTTCTGAAACACCATGCATCGTTTTTAAACTTCCGCCCTATTGTAAAACAAAAACCCAAATATTCGCTTTTTTATAGTTATTTGATCATATCGATAAAGTTGGAAACATTATGTAGTTTGACATAATATTATTAATACTTACCTTAAGTCCCCTCATGAAACTTTCTTTCGAGACATGCGCATGGCTGTCAGTGTCAAACATCCGGAAGAGGTCGACCACCCGAATGCCCATAACACCAAGGTAACGGATAAGGAGTGTGAAGGGGTCCTCACGGCGCTCTACAACGTAATATACGTACGTCATCACCAGATACATGTGTGTATACAACACACATTACGTCATCACCAGATACATGTGTGTACACAACAAACATACGTCATCACCAGATACATGTGTAAACACAACAAACATACGTCATCACCAGATACATGTGTGTATACAACACACAAACGTCATCACCAGATACATGTGTGTATACAACACACAAACGTCATCACCAGATACATGTGTGTACACAACAAACATACGTCATCACCAGATACATGTGTGTATACAACACACATACGTCATCACCAGATACACGTGTAAACACAACAAACATACGTCATCACCAGATACACGTGTGTATACAACACACATTACGTCATCACCAGATACATGTGTGTACACAACACACATACGTCATCACCAGTACTTAAGCATTGAACTTTTACCAAATGGTAGTATACAGTCGATATGGATACAATTTGGGTGACAGATAAATAGAATGTCGCCCGTTATTCAAGCCCTATTTTGATATTTTGGGAAGTTTATCTGCACCCTCCGGTGGATCATGTGTCCTGAAGTGTCCTTTCTCGTGGTGACAATAGAAGCACAGCGGTTACATTAATTCGCAAAATACATTTACTAAAACTATCATAACTAAAATGCAGAAAGACATACTTCCCAATAGAATCTTCCCCAATGCCTGTGTGTCGCATAATGTGTCGGTATCTCGACAAGTGATAATGTAGGGTAACGTACCCCATGTTGCATGTTACCCTTATGTCACGTGACTACGTAGGGTAACTTACCCCATGTTGCATGTTACCCTTATGTCACGTGACAATGTAGAGTACCTTACCCCATGTTGCATGTTACCCTTATGTCACGTGACTAGTCTACGTAGGGTAACTTACCCCATGTTGCATGTTACCCTTATGTCACGTGACTATGTAGAGTACCTTACCCCATGTTGCATGTTACCCTTATGTCACGTGACTACGTAGGGTAACTTACCCCATGTTGCATGTTACCCTTATGTCACGTGACTATGTAGAGTACATGTACCTTACCCCATGTTGCATGTTACCCTTATGTCACGTGACAATGTAGAGTACCTTACCCCATGTTGCATGTTACCCTTATGTCACGTGACTATGTAGAATATCGTACCCTTTGTCACATTTTACCCGTATGTCACGTGACTATGTACCGTAACTTACCCCGGCGGATACCGACAATATCCTTGGTGTCCAGTATGCCACCATGACTGATTGAAAACATGCGGCGGAAACGGATCTCGTCTACCACGGCCATCACCTTGGAGTTTATCGGAATGTCCTTTCAACATATAAACATACAAATACTTTACAAGAAAGAAATCTTCGGGAGTTACATGTGTACCTACAGATCTTGTTTGTGTCTTTAAAAACAGTTGTATAGTCAATATGGCGGTCGCCTTAAACTTTTAGCCCTTAACCTTAAGTTTCTCTTTCACACTCGGGTTTTGAATCATTCTTCCACTTTGTCAATAAAGAGTTTTGGTGGTTTTGGAGGGAATCCTTTCGGCGCCCCTTACCTCCAGACCCACGTGCATCACGCTGCTGTTGGACCCACTCACAGATTTCAACAGTTTCAAACAGCCCTCCATCGATATCGGGTTATTGCCGATCTAAAACAGGAAAAAAATGCGGACGTACATAATGTACAAGTGTAATTACCATTTGGGGGATCATTGCCTGGTGTGATTACCGACACGCATTCAAACTGCCATAACTCCGCCCGCTGCACAATCAGTGTAACAGTGCACTTTACGTCGGGGACAGGTCTCGAGGGCGGGAACCCAAACATATCGCAACTACATGTAGTATCAAATTAATCTTTATATATCGTGCATGTAAGCGTATTTTTAAACAATAAATAGTTGGTTAATAAAACAGATAACGGAACTTAACGGCGGCCGTACAGGATCTATAGCATGTTTATAGTACTGTAATTATATACAATGTATGTGGGTGTATTGGGTATAATGGACCGTGAATTAAAGCATTTTTTTTCAATTCAGAAAGTGTATCAATAAAATAGTCACCAGTAATACAACACCTGTGTATCGTACCTTTAGCATTTGTAAGGACGTGTTGAATTTCAGGCCCCGTGTGATGTAGACGATACCCTCCCAGTTTATACGGTTGTTACTGATGTCGAGGACCCGGATGGTCTTGTTGAGTTTGATGGCTTCCTCCAGCACGATGCTGCCCTCAAAAGCGAATCCGTTCCACGATAAGTTCAGGTTGACAATAGACGAATTTTTCTGTCAGTGTAAGATAGAGGGTAATGTTACTATATCACATGTATGCTTCCAACGTGTAAAGTAGATAGGAACGTGTAAGAATTTTCGTGCTTGTTTAACGGTCCAACATTTAACAAAATATTCTTGAGAATACACATGTTATGTAATCGGCAATCCTAATGTAACGGGGGTACATGGATATATGTTTATTAAATGAGTGTAACGTTTAAATGAATTACCTGGAGTCCTCTACAAAGCGCCACTGCGCCCATGCGACGGATGTGGTTCCAGCTGAGATTTAACACCTCCAGTGTGTCGTTTATTTCTGTAAGAACGAATATATTTAACTATGTCAGTAAGCAAGGTCTACTAGATTATAGAAACATCTCCTAAATAACCAACCTGTGAGAAAATAACACCAGTTTGGATGTAACCAAAGGACCTGACACGATATGATGGGAAGGGTCATGACCAGCCACCTTTATTCCTAGCATAATTATTCAAATGAAGGTCTCAATTCCCCTTAATCTCACGTGATACTCACAATCCCTCTGAATCTCACAGTTAATTAACAGCACTGTCCGGAAATGGTCTTTGGACAGTCAATTGACGGCACTGTCCGGAAATGGTCTTTGGACAGTCAATTAACAGCACTGTCCAGAAATGGTCTTTGGACAGTCAATTAACAGCACTGTCCAGAAATGGGCTTGGACAATCAATTGACGGCACTGTCCAGAAATGGTCTTTTTACAGACAATTGACGGCACTGTCCAGAAATGGCCTTTGGACAGTCAATTAACGGCACTGTCCAGAAATGGCCTTTGGACAGTCAATAAACGGCACTGTCCGGAAATGGTCTCTGGACAGTCAAATGACGGCACTGTCCGGAAATGGTCTTTGATAAATTGACGGCACTGTCCAGAAATGGTCTTTGGACAGTCAATTGACGGCACTGTCCGGAAATGGTCTTTGGACAGTCAATTGACGGCACTGTCCGGAAATGGTCTATGAACAGTCAATTGACGGCATTGTCCGGAAATGGTCTTTGGACAGTCAATTGACGGCACTGTCCGGAAATGGTCTATGAACAGTCAATTGACGGCACTGTCCAGAAATGGTCTTTAAACAGTCAATTGACGGCACTGTCCGGAAATGGTCTTTGCACAGTCAATTAACGGCACTGTCCGGAAATGGTCTTTGGACAGTCAATTAACGGCACTGTCCAGAAATGGTCTTTCGGCAGTCAATTGAAGGCACTGTCCAGAAATGGTCTTTGGGCAGTCAATTGAAGGCACTGTCCAGAAATGGTCTTGGACAGTCAATTGACGACACTGTCCGGAAATGGTCTTGGACAATCAGTTGACGGCACTGTCCGGAAATGGCCTTTGGACAGTCAGTTGACGGCACTGTCCGGAAATGGTCTATGAACAGTCAATTGACGGCACTGTCCGGAAATGGTCTTTGGACAGTCAATTGACGCCACTGTCCGGAAATGGTCTTTGGACAATCAATTGACGGCACTGTCCGGAAATGGTCTTTGGACAGCCAATTAACGGCACTGTCCGGAAATGGTCTTTGGACAATCAATTGACGGCACTGTCCGGAAATGGTCTTTGGACAGTCAATTGACGGCACTGTCCGGAAATGGTCTTTGGACAGACAATTAACGGCACTGTCCGGAAATGGTCTTTGGACAATCAATTGACGGCACTGTCCGGAAATGGTCTTGGACAATCAATTGACGGCACTGTCCGGAAATGGTCTTTGGACAGTCAATTAACGGCATTGTCCGGAAATGGTCTTTGGACAGTCAATTGACGGCACTGTCCAGAAATGGTCTTTGGGCAGTCAATTGACGGCACTGTCCAGCAATGGTCTATGGGCAGTCAATTGAAGGCACTGTCCAGAAATGGTCTTGGACAGTCAATTGACGGCACTGTCCGGAAATGGCCTTTGGACAGTCAATTGACGGCACTGTAAGAAATGGTCTTTGGACAGTCAATTGACGGCACTGTCCGGAAATGGTCTTTGGACACTCAATTGACGACACTGTCTGGAAATGGTCTATGAACAGTCAATTGACGGCACTGTCCGGAAATGGTCTATGAAGAGTCAATTGACGGTACTATCCGGAAATGGTCTTTGGACAGTCAAATGCGGCACTGTCCAGATATTATAAATGGACATTCAATTGACGGCACTGTCTGGAACTGACCTATGGTCAGCAAGCTGACGGTACTGTCCGGAACCTATTTGCGTTTCCTCTGGTGGAGTTGAACTATAGCTGACCTGTATAATGTGCCCACTGCGGTGTCGGACTACTTTGCTATAGGAGAATGCCCGCGAGCTTTATGGGATCGAAAATGCGACTTTCCTGTGATCTTGGTCAGCTCACATATTACAACAATGTTATTTCCCAGGACAGCACGAAGTAGATTAGGTCTTACAGGCAACATCTCAAGGTCAAGGACACGTATACCCGTTTAATGAGCAAATAACATCCATGTTATTAAAGACACTTCATCTAGACAAGCAATCCCTGTAATGACCAGAGAGGATTCGTTTTTCCCAAGTCAATGTAGTTAATTACATGTCAAATACTTACCTAGGGCTGCGCCAATGCTGTGTGCTCCGTTCTCTCCTATCTCATTACGACTAAGATCAACCCAAACCAAACTCACATTACCCTGAAAGACAAACAGTCAAGACGATAGTTTTACCAAACATTAACGCTACTTGTATTCTTAATTAATATACAATCAAATAGTCCGTTATTGTCGACATCATATCAAGCTATTCGTTATCTACGGGTATCTTTGCAATCTAGAAACATCTATCAGCCAGTGTATGGATACGTTATTGGTAACTCAACCTAAGGCTGTGGGTACACTATATGTGTGGGTACCTCACCCTAAGGCTGTGGGTAAACTATATGTGTAGGTTACTCACCCTAAGGCTGTGGGTACACTATATGTGTGGGTAACTCACCCTAAGGCTGTGGGTACACTATATGTGTGGGTAACTCACCCTAAGGCTGTGGGTACACTATATGTGTGGGTAACTCACCATAAGGCTGTGGGTACACTATATGTGTGGGTAACTCTACCTAAGGCTGTGGGTACACTATATGTGTGGGTAACTCTACCTAAGGCTGTGGGTACACTATATGTGTGGGTAACTCTACCTAAGGCTGTGGGTACACTATAAGTGTGGGTAACTCTACCTAAGGCTGTGGGTACACTATATGTGTGGGTAACTCTACCTAAGGCTGACGATACACTATATGTGTGGGTAACTCACCCTAAGGCTGTGGGTACACTATATGTGTGGGTAACTCTACCTAAGGCTGACGATACACTATATGTGTGGGTAACTCTACCTAAGGCTGTGGGTACACTATATGTGTGGGTAACTCTACCTAAGGCTGACGATACACTATATGTGTGGGTAACTCTACCTAAGGCTGTGGGTACACTATATGTGTGGGTAACTCTACCTAAGGCTGACGATACACTATATGTGTGGGTAACTAACCCTAAGGCTGACGATACACTATATGTGTGGGTAACTCACCCTAAGGCTGTGGGTACACTATATGTGTGGGTAACTCACCCAAAGGCTGTGGGTACACTATATGTGTGGGTAACTCACCCTAAGGCTGACGATACACTATATGTGTGGGTAACTCACCCTAAGGCTGTGGGTACACTATAAGTGTGGGTAACTCTACCTAAGGCTGTGGGTACACTATATGTGTGGGTAACTCTACCTAAGGCTGACGATACACTATATGTGTGGGTAACTCACCCTAAGGCTGTGGGTATACTATATGTGTGGGTAACTCACCCTAAGGCTGTGGGTACACTATATGTGTGGGTAACTAACCCTAAGGCTGTGGGTACACTATATGTGTGGGTAACTCTACCTAAGGCTGTGGGTACACTATAAGTGTGGGTAACTCTACCTAAGGCTGTGGGTACATTATATGTGTGGGTAACTCACCCTAAGGCTGTGGGTACACTATATGTGTAGGTAACTCAACCTAAGGCTGTGGGTACATTATATGTGTGGGTAACTCACCCTAAGGCTGTGGGTATACTATATGTGTGGGTAACTCACCCTAAGGCTGTGGGTACACTATATGTGTGGGTAACTCACCCTAAGGCTGTGGGTACACTATATGTGTGGGTAACTCTACCTAAGGCTGTGGGTACACTATATGTGTGGGTAACTCACCCTAAGGCTGTGGGTATACTATATGTGTGGGTAACTAACCCTAAGGCTGTTGGTACACTATATGTGTGGGTAACTCACCCTAAGGCTGTGGGTACACTATATGTGTGGGTAACTAACCCTAAGGCTGTGGGTACACTATATGTGTGGGTAACTCAACCTAAGGCTGTGGGTACACTATATGTGTGGGTAACTCAACCTAAGGCTGTGGGTACACTATATGTGTGGGTAACTAACCCTAAGGCTGTGGGTACACTATATGTGTGGGTAACTAACCCTAAGGCTGTGGGTACACTATATGTGTGGGTAACTCACCCTAAGGCTGTGGGTACACTATATGTGTGGGTAACTCACCCTAAGGCTGTGGGTACACTATATGTGTGGGTAACTAACCCTAAGGCTGTGGGTACACTATATGTGTGGGTTACTAACCCTAAGGCTGTGGGTACACTATATGTGTGGGTAACTCAACCTAAGGCTGTGGGTACACTATATGTGTGGGTAACTCACCCTAAGGCTGTGGGTATACTATATGTGTGGGTAACTCACCCTAAGGCTGTGGGTACACTATATGTGTGGGTAACTCACCCTAAGGCTGTGGGTACACTATATGTGTGGGTAACTCACCCTAAGGCTGTGGGTACACTATATGTGTGGGTAACTCTACCTAAGGCTGTGGGTACACTATATGTGTGGGTAACTCACCCTAAGGCTGTGGGTACACTATATGTGTGGGTAACTCTACCTAAGGCTGTGGGTACACTATATGTGTGGGTAACTCTACCTAAGGCTGTGGGTACACTATATGTGTGGGTAACTCACCCTAAGGCTGTGGGTACACTATATGTGTGGGTAACTCTACCTAAGGCTGTGGGTACACTATATGTGTGGGTAACTCTACCTAAGGCTGTGGGTACACTATATGTGTGGGTAACTCTACCTAAGGCTGTGGGTACACTATATATATATATATGTGTGTGTGGGTAACTCACCCTAAGGCCAAGGGCTATCTGTTTCACTTTCACATCCCCGAGGTGACAACCTGCAATGACAAATTACTGTTTCTTTATATTTCATAAAGGATACGTTTTGTGAAGTAAGACTTTACCCTCTTTTCTAGGTATCGAATAGACATTAAGTCATGCCTGTGTTTGCCGTGCACTGTTGCGAAGTCTCTGACAACCATTATATTGAAATGTCTTCGCCGTAAGGTTTGGGTATTTCGTTATTTTCCTTAATTCCACATATACGGATTCCAAACGACAGTAGGTTCACGTAGTGATGAATCAGTAATAAGTCTATCTGTCCCCAGGACGGCTGATACCCGTTACACAGTCCACCCAGATTCCCAATCTGTCGCAAGGACAGCTGACAACCGCTACACAATCCTCCCAAAATTCCCGCTATGTCTCGCAAGGAAAGCTACATCATCCATCCTGATTCCCACAGTGTGTGGTGACCAGATGTCAGTTACTGCTGACCAGATCAGTGAAGTTTGACGTCAGGTCCATACAACAAAACGCACATTGGATATCAGGTTCATACAACAAAACCCACATTGGACATCAGGTTCATACAACAAAACCCACATTGGACATCAGGTCCATACAACAAAACCCACATTGGACATCAGGTCCATACAACAAAACCCACATTGGACATCAGGTCCATACAACAAAACCCACATTAGACATCAGGTCCATACAACAAAACCCACATTGGACATCAGGTTCACACAACAAAACTCTTACTAATTATCAAGTTCATACACCAGCGAAAAAAACAATCGGATACAGTGATGGAGAAAAACAAACAAAAAAATATGACGCTATTTCATACCTGACAAATTCAGATGTGTGAGGAAGGTCGTTTCCGTCAACATTTCCCCCAGGACTATAGCACAGCTTTTATTTAGGACATTCTCGGACAGACTCTGTAAAAAAGGAAAGAATACATCGACGATATGGTACCATGTATAATACAGTGGTATGGTCTCGCACCTTAATCATTAAATCACTATTCGATGTAACTACCAAATAACTACCCCGTAACTACACGTAACACATAACTACCCCGTAACTACACGTACCACAAAACTACCCCGTAACTACACGTACCATATAACTACCCTGTAACTACACGTAACACATAACTACCCTGTAACTACACGTACCACATAACTACCCTGTAACAATGACTACCCCTTAACTACACCTACCACATAACTACCCCGTAACTACACCTACCACATAACTACCCCGTAACTACACGTACCACATAACTACCCCGTAACTACACGTACCACATAACTACCCTGTAACTACACGTAACACATAACTACCCCGTAACTACACGTACCACATAACTACCCTGTAACTACACGTACCACATAACTACCCTGTAACTACACGTACCACATAACTACCCCGTAACTACACGTACCACATAACTACCCCGTAACTACACGTACCACATAACTACCCTGTAACTACACGTACCACATAACTACCCTGTAACTACACGTACCACATAACTACCCCGTAACTACACGTACCACATAACTACCCTGTAACTACACGTACCACATAACTACCCTGTAACTACACGTACCACATAACTACCCAGTAACTACACGTACCACATAACTACCCTGTAACTACACGTACCACATAACTACCCCGTAACTACACGTACCACATAACTACCCTGTAACTACACGTACCACATAACTACCCTGTAACTACACGTACCACATAACTACCCTGTAACTACACGTACCACATAACTACCCTGTAACTACACGTACCACATAACTACCCAGTAACTACACGTACCACATAACTACCCTGTAACTACACGTACCATATAACTACCCCGTAACTAAACGTACCACATAACTACCCCGTAACTAAACGTACCACATAACTACCCTGTAACTACACGTAACACATAACTACCCCGTAACTACACGTAACACATAACTACCCCGTAACTAAACGTACCACATAACTACCCCGTAACTAAACGTACCACATAACTACCCTGTAACTACACGTACCATATAACTACTCCGTAACTACACGTACCACATAACTACCCTGTAACTACACGTACCATATAACTACACTGTAACTACACGTACCACATAACTACCCCGTAACTACACGTACCATATAACTACCCTGTAACTACATGTACCACATAACTACCATGTAACTACACGTACCACAAAACTACCCCGTAACTACACGTACCACATAACTACCCTGTAACTACACGTACCACATAACTACCTCGTAACTACACGTACCACATAACTACCCCGTAACTACACGTACCACATAACTACCCTTTAACTACACGTACCACATAACTACCCTGTAACTACACGTACCACATAACTACCCTGTAACTACACGTACCACAAAACTACCCCGTAACTACACATACCATATAACTACCCCGTAACTACACGTACCACATAACTACCCAGTAACTACACGTACCATATAACTACACTGTAACTACACGTACCACATAACTACCCAGTAACTACACGTACCATATAACTACCCTGTAACTACACGTACCACATAACTACACTGTAACTACACGTACCACATAACTACCCCGTAACTACACTTACCACATAACTACCCCGTAACTACACTTACCACATAACTACCCCGTAACTACACGTACCACATAACTACCCCGTAACTACACGTACCACATAACTACCCCGTAACTACACTTACCACATAACTACCCCGTAACTACACGTACCACATAACTACCCCGTAACTACACGTACCACATAACTACCCCGTAACTACACTTACCACATAATTACTTCGTAACTACACGTACCATATATCTAATCTGTACAACAAAATTATGAAACCAACGTTTCTTAATTCTAATAAAAATGAATTTGTTGTAAATTTTACAATATCGGCGATGTAATGATAACTTGCATTGTGTGGTAGACATTACTTTACACAATAGTGAATATTAGGATATAGACCATGCACTACAATGCTCGTTCTTATCCCGTCTACCACACGTGTAGTTATCACTCAACTGGCTTCCCCGCGGCTAAGTGTACATGACAGGTTGATATCACATCAATTGTACGAAGTGAAAAATGGCATCGCGTGCCGAATGTTTTCACGTGCGGTGGAACAGTCAATTTTAAATAAATAATTGGTAACTTGATAGACAAAGAAATGGACACGAAAACACAAGCTATCATAACGTGGTAGAATTATATAATCAAACATATTGGTATTATCAAGATATATATGTATATATATATATACGTATGCCTCAGCTTTGAAAAGATTTGGAAAACCTTCATTAATCAATCAATTTCTTACTCAAGTCTGCTGTAAACAAGCTAAAGATTTATAGATCCAAATTAGAAACAGAGAAAAGTTACTTGCCTTGTAGCCGCCGTGTAAATTTATTTGTTTTTTGGAATCAAGTACAAATAGAGGGATTTTTTTTTTCGGTTTTAGAATCTTTTTATTCATCCTTTTTCATATTATAAGTACATGAAATAGGTAGAAAAAACATCAATTATAGATACAGTTTTACAGCAACACAATATCATCAAGGGTGACAATGATTTGGTATACTGTACGCATTTTCTAAAATGTTACTATTATGTATTATACATAATAGTAACATTTTAGAAAATGCGTACATGTATATATATTGAAACAATGTTTAATGGCTAATAGAAATAAAGTATGTATTGAACAATGAAGATAAAGATGTACCATTGTTGAATTATATATAGCTTACAGTATTAAGAGGTTGATAGGTGTACATATATAGTATTCTACTTTTCTTTTTAACTGTTTCTTTGTTTTGTTTTTGTTTTTTGTTTTGTGTAGCGGAATCGGTGCCAAATAGCATGCTTTGTGACCAAAGGGAGATAACTCGTATAAATACTCAACAGAATGAGAGCCATGATACAGCAATAGTTACCAGACACTGAGGAACATTATAGCAACAATTCTCTGACACCAAGACATGCTATAACAATATAATATGGGGTACTACTGAGTATAACATGAGGCACTACTGAGTATAACATGATGTCCTACTGAGTATAACATGGGGTACTACTGAGTATAACATGGGGCACTACTGAGTATAAAATGAGGTACTACTGAGTATAACATGGGGTACTACAGAGTATAACATGGGGTACTACTGAGTATAACATGGGGTACTACAGAGTATAACATAAGGTACTACTGAGTATAACATGGGGTACTACTAAGTATAACATGAGGTACTACTGAGTATAACATGGGGTACTACAGAGTATAACATGAGGTACTACTGAGTATAACATGGGGTACTACTGAGTATAACATGAGGTACTACTGAGTATAACATGGGGTACTACTGAGTATAATATGGGGTAATACTGAGTATAACATGGGGTACTACTGAGTAAAACATGAGGTACTACTGAGTATAACATGGGGTACTACAGAGTATAACATGAGGTACTAAAGAGTATAACATGGGGTACTGCTGAGTATAACATGAGGTACTAGTGAGTATAACATGAGGTACAACATGGGGTAATACTGAGTATAACATGATGTCCTACTGAGTATAACATGAATTACTACTGAGTATAACATGAGGTACTACAGAATATAACATGGGGTACTACTGAGTATAACATGGGGTACTAGTGAGTATAACATGAGGTAATACTGAGTATAACATGGGGTACTACTGAGTATAACATGGGGTACTACTGAGTATAACATGAGGTACTACTGAGTATAACATGAGGTACTACAGAGTATAACATGGGGTACTACTGAGTATAACATGAGGTACTACTGAGTATAACATGAGGTACAACATGGGGTAATACTGAGTATAACATGGGGTACTACTGAGTATAACATGGGGTACTACAGAGTATAACATGGGGTACTATTGAGTATAACATGAGGTACTACTGAGTATAATATGAGGTACTACTGAGTATAACATGGGGTACTACTGAGTATAACATGAGGTACTACTGAGTATAACATGGGGTACTACTGAGTATAACATGGGTACTACTGAGTATAACATGAGGTACTAATGAGTATAGCATGGGGTACTACTGAGTATAACATGAGGTACTACTGAGTATAACATGATGTCCTACTGAGTATAACATGAATTACTACTGAGTATAACATGAGGTACTACAGAATATAACATGGGGTACTACTGAGTATAGCATGGGGTACTACTGAGTATAATATGGGGTACTACTGAGTATAACATGAGGTACTACTGAGTATAACATGAGGTACTACAGAGTATAACATGGGGTACTACTGAGTATAACATGGGGTACTACTGAGTATAACATGAGGTACTACTGAGAATAACATGGGGTACTACTGAGTACAACATGAGGTACTAAAGAGTATAACATGGGGTACTGCTGAGAATAACATGGGGTACTACTGAGTACAACATGAGGTACTACTGAGTATAACATGGGGTACTACTGAGTATAACATGAGGTACTACTGAGTACAACATGAGGTACTACTGAGTATAACATGGGGTACTACTGAGTATAACATGGGGTACTACTGAGTACAACATGAGGTACTAAAGAGTATAACATGGGGTACTGCTGAGAATAACATGGGGTACTACTGAGTATAACATGGGGTACTACTGAGTACAACATGGGGTACTACTGAGTACAACATGAGGTACTAAAGAGTATAACATGGGGTACTGCTGAGAATAACATGAGGTACTACTGAGTATACCATGGGGTACTACTGAGTATAACATGAGGTACTACTGAGTATAACATGGGGTACTACTGAGAATAACATGGGGTACTACTGAGTACAACATGAGGTACTAAAGAGTATAACATGGGGTACTGCTGAGAATAACATGGGGTACTACTGAGTATAACATGGGGTACTACTGAGTACAACATGGGGTACTACTGAGTACAACATGAGGTACTAAAGAGTATAACATGGGGTACTGCTGAGAATAACATGAGGTACTACTGAGTATAACATGGGGTACTACTGAGTATAACATGAGGTACTACTGAGTATAACATGGGGTACTACTGAGAATAACATGGGGTACTACTGAGTACAACATGAGGTACTACTGAGTATAACATGGGGTACTACTGAGTATAACATGGGGTACTACTGAGTACAACATGAGGTACTAAAGAGTATAACATGGGGTACTACTGAGTACAACATGAGGTACTAAAGAGTATAACATGGGGTACTGCTGAGAATAACATGGGGTACTACTGAGTACAACATGAGGTACTACTGAGTATAACATGGGGTACTACTGAGAATAACATGGGGTACTACTGAGTATAACATGGGGTACTGCTGAGAATAACATGGGGTACTACTGAGTACAACATGAGGTACTACCGAGTATAACATGGGGCACTACAGAGTATAACATGGGGTACTACTGAGTATAACATGAGGTACTACTGAGAATAACATGAGGTACTACTGAGTATAACATGGGGTACTACTGAGTATAACATGGGGTACTACTGAGAATAACATGTTGTACTACTGAGTATAACATAAGGTACTACTAAGTATAACATAAGGTACTACTGAGTATAACATGAGGTACTACAGAGTATAACATGGGGTACTACTGAGTATAACATGGGGTACTACTGAGTATAACATGAGGTACTACAGAGTATAACATGGGGTACTACAGAGTATAACATGAGGTACTACTGAGTATAACATAGGGTACTACTGAGTATAACATGGGGTACTACTGAGTATAACTTGAGGTACTACTGAGTATAACATGAGGTATTACTTACCACGTTAGCTATGTTGATGTTATGGTGCAGGACCTCCACAATATGGACGATAGCCTCCTCTGTCAATCCATTGTCCTCTAGGTCAAGACTCTCCACCCGATTGTTGTGCTGAACATACATAAACATACATACATACATACATACATACATACATACATACATACATACATACATACATACATACATACATACATGTACTTACATGTAGTTATATACATATATACATACATACATACATACATGTACTTACATGTACTTATATACATATATACATACATACATATACTTACATGTACATACATACATACATACATACATACATACATACATACATACATACATACATACATACATACATACATACATACATACATACATATTCATACTTATAAACATATATATGCATGCTTTTATAATGTATATATATGCACTTACATATATATGCATACTTACAATGTATAAAGATACTTATAAACATACACATACTTATACACAAACAAATATTATAGCATACAGTAACACCGTTTTGACAAGGCCGATACATGGTTTCATTGACATGAAAGAAATATATCATCCGAGGTTGATTATTTTTCTCGGGTTAATAAAACCATGTATTGACCGAAATCAGACGGCTTTGATAGTTTTATCATTAAAAAAACTGTTTTTATATCTAATAACTATTGATAACAGCAACACTTGTACATGTAATGATAGAGACAGATTTGTGAAGCATTTGTAAATACATGTACATTTATTCTTACGATAATCTAATATTTTAACAATCAAACTTACTGCTTTTCATGTTTCAAAAATATTCAAGATATTTTTCACTGTAGGACAATATCAAGGGGAATAATGCATAATTAATCCATTTTTAGAAACCCCCAGTCTACTAGTTTTTTTCATTTTTTTTTTTTTTTTTTTTTGACTTGCCTATCAATATGATTTTTTATCAAGAATACTGTTATCAGGATACTACTGTCCTGATAATTTATTCCGGAATATCGTCAAATTCTAGAAGCAACCCATCATATATTTCCCCACGGTATGATATAACATTGGGATGTCGTACAAGAATGTTTTCACCAATGGAAAAACATTCCGTACGTTTGCTTCAAATCAGCTCCAATATTTAAATAATATAACTCACCAGCAGTGCATACGCCAGAGCCACGGTGTCCTTGGCATTAAGTCCCATGTGTTGTAGTCGGATCTCGCGCTCCCTGAGTTGATTCAAAATTAACCGGATAGGGGAGGAGCCAAGTAGTTGACAAGCGTCCATGTAAGACACGTGACCTATGTCTACATTTTCCCTCCTCTCTTTGTACTTTTCCTCTTCATCTTCAATTAAAGAAATTTTCACTACCATGAATATTCTAGTATAGAGCTTTGTCCTTACCAGACGAAATTCGTGTAGCAGAAAAAATAAGTTAATCATCAGGGAAGTGTCTAAGCCAAACTATTCATAAATAAACGACAATTCTATAACCTCGCACTATATCTACACGACAACAATTCTATTACCTCGCACTATATCTACACGACAACAATTCTATTACCTCGCACTGTATCTACACGACAACAATTCTATAACCTCGCACTATATCTACACGACAACAATTCTATTACCTCGCACTATATCTACACGACAACAATTCTATAACCTCGCACTATATCTACACGACAACAATTCTATTACCTCGCACTATATCTACACGACAACAATTCTATAACCTCGCACTATATCTACACGACAACAATTCTTTTATCTCACACTATATCTACACGACAACAATTCTATAACCTCGCACTATATCTACACGACAACAATTCTATAACCTCGCACTATATCTACACGACAACAATTCTATAACCTCGCACTATATCTACACGATAACAATTCTATTACCTCGCACTATATCTACACGACAACAATTCTATAACTTCGCACTATATCTACACGACAACAATTCTATAACCTCGCACTGTATCAACACGACAACAATTCTATAGCCTCGCACTGTATCTACACGACAACAATTCTATAACCTCGCACTATATCTACACGACAACAATTCTATAACCTCGCACTATATCTACAAGACAACAATTCTATTACCTCGCACTATATCTACACGACAACAATTCTATAACCTCGCACTATATCTACACGACAACAATTCTATTACCTCGCAACTATATCTACACGACAACAATTCTATAACCTCGCACTATATCTACACGACAACAATTCTATAACCTCGCACTATATCTACACGACAACAATTCTATAACCTCGCACTATATCTACACGATAACAATTCTATTACTTCGCACTATATCTACACGACAACAATTCTATAACCTCGCACTATATCTACACGACAACAATTCTATAACCTCGCACTGTATCAACACGACAACAATTCTATAACCTCGCACTGTATCTACACGACAACAATTCTATAACCTCGCACTATATCTACACGACAACAATTCTATTACCTCGCACTATATCTACAAGACAACAATTCTATTACCTCGCACTATATCTACACGACAACAATTCTATAACCTCGCACTATATCTACACGACAACAATTCTATAACCTCGCACTATATCTACACGATAACAATTCTTTTATCTCACACTATATCTACACGACAACAATTCTATAACCTCGCACTATATCTACACGACAACAATTCTATAACCTCGCACTATATCTACACGACAACAATTCTATAACCTCGCACTATATCTACACGACAACAATTCTATAACCTCGCACTATATCTACACGATAACAATTCTTTTATCTCACACTATATCTACACGACAACAATTCTTTAACCTCGCACTATATCTACACGATAACAATTCTTTTATCTCACACTATATCTACACGACAACAATTCTATAACCTCGCACTATATCTACACGATAACAATTCTATAACCTCGCACTATATCTACACGATAACAATTCTTTTATCTCACACTATATCTACACGACAACAATTCTTTAACCTCGCACTATATCTACACGATAACAATTCTTTTATCTCACACTATATCTACACGACAACAATTCTATAACCTCGCACTATATCTACACGATAACAATTCTTTTATCTCACACTATATCTACACGACAACAATTCTATAACCTCACACTATATCTACACGACAACAATTCTATTACCTCGCACTGTATCTACACGACAACAATTCTATAACTTCGCACTATATCTACACGACAACAATTCTATTACCTCGCACTATATCTACACGACAACAATTCTATAACCTCGCACTATATCTACACGACAACAATTCTATTACCTCGCACTATATCTACACGACAACAATTCTATAACCTCGCACTATATCTACACGACAACAATTCTTTTATCTCACACTATATCTACACGACAACAATTCTATAACCTCGCACTATATCTACACGACAACAATTCTATAACCTCGCACTATATCTACACGATAACAATTCTATTACCTCGCACTATATCTACACGACAACAATTCTATAACCTCGCACTATATCTACACGACAACAATTCTATAACCTCGCACTGTATCAACACGACAACAATTCTATAGCCTCGCACTGTATCTACACGACAACAATTCTATAACCTCGCACTATATCTACACGACAACAATTCTATTACCTCGCAACTATATCTACACGACAACAATTCTATAACCTCGCACTATATCTACACGACAACAATTCTATAACCTCGCACTATATCTACACGACAACAATTCTATAACCTCGCACTATATCTACACGACAACAATTCTATTACCTCGCACTATATCTACACGACAACAATTCTATAACCTCGCACTATATCTACACGACAACAATTCTATAACCTCGCACTGTATCTACACGACAACAATTCTATAACCTCGCACTGTATCTACACGACAACAATTCTATAACCTCGCACTATATCTACACGACAACAATTCTATAACCTCGCACTATATCTACACGACAACAATTCTATTACCTCGCACTATATCTACACGACAACAATTCTATAACCTCGCACTATATCTACACGACAACAATTCTATAACCTCGCACTATATCTACACGATAACAATTCTATTATCCTCACACTATATCTACACGACAACAATTCTATAACCTCGCACTATATCTACACGACAACAATTCTATAACCTCGCACTATATCTACACGACAACAATTCTATAACCTCGCACTATATCTACACGACAACAATTCTATAACCTCGCACTATATCTACACGATAACAATTCTTTAACCTCGCACTATATCTACACGATAACAATTCTTTTATCTCACACTATATCTACACGACAACAATTCTATAACCTCGCACTTTATCTACACGATAACAATTCTTTTATCTCACACTATATCTACACGACAACAATTCTTTAACCTCGCACTATATCTACACGATAACAATTTTTTATCTCACACTATATTTACACGACAATAATTCTATAACCTCACACTATATCTACACGACAACAACTTCATTACCTCGCACTATATGTACACATCTACAATCATATTATCTTGCAGTATATGTCCACGTCATCAATTCTATCACCTGGCACTATATCTACTAAACGGCCCTTCACAGATACCGTGATATCTCCCACTCCACGGCCCCTCACGGTTACCGTGAAATCTCCCACTCCAAGGCCCATCACGGTTACCGTGATATCTCCCACTCCACGGCTCCCCACGGATACCGTGATATCTCCCACTCCAAGGCTCCCCACGGTTACCGTGATATTTCCCACTCCACGGCCCCTCACGGTTACCGTGATATCTCCCACTCCACGGCCCCTCACGGTTACCGTGAAATCTCCCACTCCACGGCTCCCCACGGATACCGTGATATCCTAAACTCCACGGCTCCCCACGGATACCGTGATATCCTAAACTCCACGGCTCCTCACGGATACTGTGATATCTCCCACTCCACGGCTCCTCACGGATACTGTGATATCTCCCACTCCACGGCTCCCCACAGATGCCGTGTTATCCTACACTCCACGGCTCCCCACGGATACCGTGATATCCTAAACTCCATGGCTTCCCACAAATACTATGATATCCTACACTTCAAGGCTCTTCACGGATACCACGATATCTCCCATGCCACGGCTCCCCACGGATACCGTGACGGGCCATAGCAAAACATACGAAGACCTAACAAAACTTGAATACATGGGGAGGTATCTCCCGGTTTATGTCATCCCCCACCTCGTGGTATCTCCCGGTTTATATCATCCCCACCTCGTGGTATCTCCCGGTTTATATCATCCCCACCTCGTGGTATCTCTCGGTTTATGTCATCCACACCTCGTGGTATCTCCCGGTTTACGTCATCCCCTACTCGTGGTATCTCCCGGTTTACGTCATCCCCACCTCGGTGACCAAGCATCCACGCCAGCATTTCCAGGGTAAACACATCCTCTGTTCTGTCAACATCCTCTTTTGCTTCCTCCTTCACGGGTGGTACTAAACTTGGTACTGTCCGAGACTTTTTCAGCTTGCTTGACATAGCGGCTATTCAATAGAAGCCACCATTTTCATATGTTTTAAATGTCCGGCTTTTAACAGTGTATATATCCTATTGGATTTTGTCAACATGTCGATTATTCACGTCCAGTGATTTCTTCAGTATAAGTCTACACTAGCAAGCCTTTAAGTTAAGAAATAGACGGAGTGTGTCCCCCGCATAATTAAAATAATTAGAGCACAGTGTCTAAAACATTCCACCGAGAAACGCCTGAACTTGTAGGTAAACACCAACACTATGCTCGAGTTTAACGTCAATCTTACCTACCTACCTTATAAATAAAACATGAGTACATGCTAATTACCTCCTTGGAATAGTGGGAAGCAGCTTTTATATTCCCTCATGCCTCGATGACGCGTGCAGCATTAGAGTGGTCCATCTCAAGGCGGAAGTTGTTTTTGTTGACCCTAGCAACCTAATGACCTTAATAGAATTCCGTATAAATATTGTATTGTCAGATGAGCCATGACTTATCTACTTTTTATAATGAGTACAATTGTTTTATCCAATGTTGCGGAACATTGTATAGTCCGAACCAGTGACTTTGAGTCAGACCAGTATAATTATACCTTTGTTCTATATCAGCTTAAGGATGGCAATACCTGACTGTGGCAATGTCTGTCAAGGGTGGCACTGAAAAGGATACCCCGACCCTCACATTGACTGTACCTGTCCTGACAGCTCGTGGGTTTTCCATTTCATTTTATATTTTTAATAAGACCCCCCTCCCCACTTCTCTGTTAATGTATTAGAATTTTCTCTCTACCTCCTCCATACCCCTACAGACTCTGTATCACGATTTCTCCCTACCCCTTTCCTACCCTCGCCATCACCCATACTTATTATCGCCGGTATTTATTGCGTGTCGACCAGCTGTTCAATTGCCTGTGACGGAGCCATCTCACTTACCTCACCGTGCCCGTATAACAAAGCCATCTGAGGTCACAGAGATGCAATCAGATACGTAGTAATAAAGTAGGTATTGTAAGGAATTACATTATAATTGGGTACAACCACGAAACAGGTGTTCGATACCGTTAGTCTGCTTCGTCATGTATACAGTACTGTAATCCGGACACGGGACCTGTCAAAGAAAGCATGACCCTGTCAGGTCGTGATCGTGAGGAACGGCGAACACAGAAATATCTCAACGTGATTGTTCACCAAAATAGGACACTCTTCTCTCTAAAATCTCTTTTTGCTAAGCCACCGACCTTCTCACCAGGAGGAATCTTCGGAGTGTCGCCAACCATTATGAATCCAGTGGAAGGCCTCGGGGGAAAATGATAAATTCCAATGTCTTGGACTGAGACGGTAAGGAAGGCCAAGGAACATTGCTGGAGAGACCATCATGATCCCAACAAAGTCTCCCCTTGATTCTCTCTGTAATTCCATCGTAATCTCCATAAAAAACTATTCTGTTTCCATGGTTTCACCCAGAGACACCGCCTTAATAATTCAATCTTACATTACACCAACCACAAATAATATTTTTATCCTTACTCGTTGTTCTTGTAAAACTCGACCATAATGAGATTAACCTTCCATTCTGTGAGAGTTCTGTCAATTTAACCCCTCCCCGTCAAATACTAAGTGTCGGGACATTCGCTATACTACAATTAATGAGGTGTTTTATCGTTATGACATGTCAAATGAACTTACTCGGGCCCTACAAGTTTAAAAGCAACAATCTGTTTCAAAAATATGAAAAATATGGAAAGGATTTTAGGGACGTGGGTCAGCACTTTATTAATAAAGATAGCGACACTTCTCCAGATCAGCTAGTTATCACAAGGCTAAACTACTTATTTACATAATGATTTTACAACTAATAACTTAATTGGTTACTTATATTACAGATATGAAAGCCAAGCAAAGTCATTTGGACGTAAACACCGACTACAGTTAGACAACATATCACACCAAATGTCTGTCATGGTCTCCCGGGTACAAGTCACGCATGGACCAGCGAGTCGGGGCCAGGAAACGAATGATCGGTCTAATCGTGTTCAATATGGCATATAGACAGATGATTTCAGATTGTGCTACTCATAAACTTGATCAATCGAGTTTAAAAAGCAAATTTTCCCTGGAGGAAACTTAAGTTATGAAACCCCGGTTGATTTATTTAGCAGTAACAAGACACAGTCAATGCTTCCAACAAACAGTCATTTATAAAAACCATAACAATCCCATCAATAATAATATATATACCAATCCTGTCTACACCGTCAGCCATGCGATACCCCATGTCTGTGATGGGGCAATTAGTGATAGGTATAAAGGACAGGCCAATTAGTAATAGGTATAAAGGACAGGCCAATTAGAAAAATAGGTATAAAGGACGAGCCAGTTAATAATAGGTATAAAGGACAGGCCAATTAGTGACAGGATTGAAGGACGAGCCAGTTAGTGATAGGTATAAAGGACGAGCCAATTAGTGATAGGTATAAAGGACGAGCCAGTTAGTAATACGTATAAAGGACGAGCCAATTAGTGACAGAATTGAAGGACGAGCCAATTAGTGACAGGATTGAAGGACGAGCCAGTTAGTGATAGGTATAAAGGACGAGCCAGTTAGTGATAGGTACATTGTATAAAGGACGAGCCAATTAGTGATAGGTATAAAGGACGAGCCAGTTAGTAATAGGTATAAAGGACAGGCCAATTAGTAATAGGTATAAAGGACGAGCCAGTTAGTGATAGGTATAAAGGACGAGCCAGTTAGTGATAAGATTAAAGGACGAGCCAGTTAGTGATAGGTTTAAAAGACGAACCAATTAGTGACAGGATTGAAGGACGAGCCAGTAAGTAAAAGGTATAAAGGACGAGCCAGTTAGTGATAGGTATAAAGGACGAGCCAGTTAGTGATAGGTATAAAGGACGAGCCAGTTAGTGATAGGTATAAAGGACGAGCCAGTTAGTGATAGGTTTAAAAGACGAACCAATTACTGATAGGTATTATGGACGAGCCAATGAGTGACAGGATTAGAGGCGAGTCAGTTAGTGATTAGTTTAAAGGACGGGCCAATTAGTGACAGGATTAAAGGACGAGCCAGTTAGTGATAAGTTTAAAGTAAGAGCCAGTTAGTGATAAGTTTAAAGGACGAGCCAATTAGTGACAGGTTTTAAGGACGAGCCAATCAGTCCTTGGTTATGATCATTGGTCTTCACACGTAAAACTAACGTGTAAAACACAGAAAAAAAACTCATAAGATCTTCGATATACATGAATTCAACATCATTTTGAACAGAAGAATGATCTGGAAGGTTCAATATTCCAGGGTCATATGTTGTCCCCGCCTTGACGTCACCTTATACAGACCAACGACTATCAACATATATGGTCATTTAAGGACTCTGTGTGCAATGTATGTGTGTTTTGGAAGGCTGTGGTAGGTTTGTGTTTGTCTCCTTGTGATAGTATACAATTATTGCCCTCGTTCCGGGTTGACATGAATATTTGACCACCCGAGAGGTGTCATGTCACCCGAGGGCGTAGCCCGAGGGTGACATGACACCTCAAGTGTGGGCAAATATTCATGTCAACCCGGAACAAGGGCAGTAATTGTTTTATTATACCGAAAAAAACATAAGTGAATCAATTCTGGTATCAATAAGTTTATTTATTACTAGACTATCAACAGTTTTTAAGAAAAATTATTTCATTAATTCATCAACTATTCAACAAATGCTCAATTGTAATCAACCTATAGCCATTGGATTCTAACCTGACCACTGATGTCTATACTCATTTTGTTCAATGTGTATTTCTTCAAACCATATTTTAGACTGTTCAACGAAGATCGTTTAAGAGGTACCCCATCGTCTTTCTGGGCCCCGGCATAAAATTCTCCCAGTCGAACGTTCAATGTATGGACGTCGAAGTTTTCAAAATCCTTTGGTCTACCTGTTGCAGATAGGAAATTTATAAAGGAATCCACGGCCCCATTGATGACCCTTTTGGTGTTTTTAGAATCCTTTTCTTGCAATAATTTCGCCATTTCCTCCACTGTTGGCAGACGATAGCGTCCGCCGGCAGCCATTGTTGTAATCGAGCAGAATACTCGGAACTCCTCTGATTCGACTACTTTTGAAGACGTTACGGAAGAGAGTTCCGAGTTGGGGCTCACGAGAGGGTGACATAACGATTTTGGGGGGCTCACGAGAGGATGACATTATGATATTCAGAGGGTGACATGATGTTTCGAAAGCGACAGCAAGTAAATAATGAATTATTTGGAAATTTGTGGTTGACATAACGAATGTTTTTAATCACGTGACATGGTTTTCACTAATCAGAAGCTGTGATACAAGTCTGAGGTATAATAATACAGAAATGATATCGATTTTATAGTGCTGTCTCACCGAAGGATACCGCCGAAAACAGCCAAGCCTTTTGTATGTCTCAGTCAGGGTAAAGAACCAAAGCCTTTTGTATGTCTCGGTCAGAGTACAGAACCAAAGCCTTTTGTATGTCTCGGTCAGAGTACAGAACCAAAACCTTTTGTATGTCTCGGTCAGGGTACAGAACCAAAGCCTTTTGTATGTATCGGTCAGAGTACAGAACCAAAGCCTTTTGTATGTCTCGGTCAGGGTACAGAACCAAAGCCTTTTGTATGTATCGGTCAGAGTACAGAACCAAAGCCTTTTGTATGTATCGGTCAGGGTACAGAACCAAAACCTTTTGTATGTATCGGTCAGGGTAAAGAACCAAAGCCTTTTGTATGTCTCGGTCAGGGTAAAGAACCAAAGCCTTTTGTATGTCTCGGCCAGGGTACAGAACCAAAACCTTTCTCACAGGGGCGAACACTCAACTAAAGTCAAACAGTGAGTTAGTTTCAGGTGAAACATTAGGAAGAAAAAGTTGTTTAGGAAGAGGAGAAACAAGAAATATCTTTAATAAAGATAAACAGCATAGTTTTAATGCTTGTGGTTATAATGTAAAACTGCTGGTGAAATAAATTAACGAACTAATGCGTTTTAGCAATGATAACAAATGAGTTTGAATCATTTTTGGTGATAATAAGACTGCATTTGAATCAGGAATATAACTTTATTAATGTGTCATTTGAAAAAAAATACACCATTTATTCAGCTTCCATTCAATCTTTACTTTGTTTCTTTTTTAACTATATATCCGCATTTTGCATTTACCGCTACATTGACCAATCACATACTTTATCTTGACCAGTAACGCCACCTGTCGCGTCATATCCGGTGCCAAAAGAATATTATACGGCTATGCCGAAAAAGATCCATGATCTATGATCACTTGTGCTAGCCTGCATGGTGAAAAGAGGGACGCATTACCTGGATACGATGAACATATTCACAGTGGACACCGCATTGTTGTATTGTTTAGCAGGAAGAATAACATGAAATCCTTAGATTTGCACCGTGAGACTGGTACAAGTGCAGTACAGTGCAGTGCAGTGCAGTGCAGTACAGTACAGTGCAGTACAGTACAGTACAGTACAGTACAGTACAGTACAGTACAGTACAGTGTTACAGTACAGTACAGTACAGTTAGAGTTACAGTACAGTACAGTACAGTACAGTACAGTACAGTGCAGTGTAGTACAGTACAGTACAGTGTAGTACAGTACCGTACAGTACAGTACAGTGTAGTACAGTACAGTGTAGTACAGTGCAGTGTAGTACAGTACCGTACAGTACAGTACAGTGCAGTGTAGTACAGTACCGTACAGTACAGTAAAGTACAGTGTAGTACAGTACAGTGTAGTACAGTACAGTGTAGTACAGTGCAGTGTAGTACAGTACAGTGTAGTACAGTGCAGTGTAGTACAGTACCGTACAGTACAGTACAGTGTAGTACAGTACAGTACAGTACAGTGCAGTGTAGTACAGTGCAGTGTAGTACAGTACCGTACAGTACAGTACAGTGCAGTGTAGTACAGTACCGTACAGTACAGTACAGTACAGTACAGTACAGTGTAGTACAGTGCAGTGTAGTACAGTGCAGTGTAGTACAGTACCGTACAGTACAGTACAGTGCAGTGTAGTACAGTACCGTACAGTACAGTACAGTACAGTACAGTGTAGTACAGTACAGTGTAGTACAGTACCGTACAGTACAGTGTAGTACAGTACAGTGTAGTACAGTACCGTACAGTACAGTACAGTACAGTGCAGTACAGTGTAGTACAGTACAGTACAGTACAGTACAGTACAGTACAGTGCAGTGCAGTACAGTACAGTACAGTGTAGTACAGTACCGTACAGTACAGTACAGTACAGTACAGTACAGTGCAGTGCAGTACAGTACAGTACAGTGCAGTGCAGTGCAGTGCAGTACAGTACAGTACAGTGCAGTGCAGTGCAGTGCAGTACAGTACAGTACAGTACAGTACAGTACAGTACAGTAAAGGATCATGAGATAAGAAAACAAGTTATCTCCCTTTTTGGACTTGTTTTGGTACAGATTATCGAGACTGTAGCACATGCCTTACCGTTCAAGTGGAAATCTTTACTCTGTTCTGAAACTCGTTGACTAATACAATGTCGTGTTACAACGCGCTTGAATGAAATATTTAGACCTATAGACATGTTTCTAACAAGGAATTGATCGGCAAATTCGACATAGTATTCACAATGAACGTATACCAAATACACTGAGTCTGCGTCCTCACTCTCGGTGTTAACCCAAATAACAAGGGTGCCTTTTATAAAAACATTTTTGTCCGTTGTGTCCAGGGACAAATATCTTATACAACCAATTATTGAACTTTGACCGCTGAAACTCTCCCAGAGTGCACTGTATCAGATTGTGGTTGAGGTTGATGAACCTTGTGATCTTGAATTCGAATGGGAACATGAGTTCGAAATTTTGAATTTGTAAACTTGAGTATGTGAACATAAAACTGTGTCCTTGAACTTGATCATTATCAAGTGAGGGGCTGATCATATACCTGTCGATAGCCCGAATTAATATAAGAAAAGAGCCGGTGACTGAAATACGGTCTAACAATGATACACTACAAGTGTCGATAAAAGATAATGTACCTAAGTTATGTGTGTGGTCTCTAGACTAGGGATATTAAAAGCACTCACCATCGTCGTCTTCTAAGTCTGTGTCATAGTCTTCGCTTGTCGGAGAAGCAGTTCTTTCGTCGTTGTTCTTTTCCTCCACCTCACACACTTCATCGTTATTTTTGTCTTTGTTTGCTTCCTCTTTGTTATCCTTGATGAACTTTGACCTCGAATTGACAAATGAACGTACGACACTTTTGCGACCTCTGATCAGCCCATACTCTCTGTCAGAAAGTATGAAGCTGCGCTCGCTGCCCTCCTCCGCCGAGCTGAGCAGGTCTTCTAAATTCTGGTACTCCCGGTCTACCATCAAAACATTCTCCATGTGGTGACTCTAAAGGTGCGCACACTGAAACAGTCAATGGTATTAGGATCAGGTGGGTTTAAGGGGAAAGCTTATAACTTTAGGTCTACAACACTGAGTTAATGAGAAGTACAGATCAAATGCCAATGTCTTTAATGCTCAGCATTTGGTGATGTTATGTTTGAAAACTATGTTTTGTTTTTGTTCTTGCTTTTTTTTCCAAACGGCGCGCTGTGAAGGACTTCATTTTTACATAGATATAATTATGTACTTAATTTTGTAAATGAACATTTTACTTGTTTTAATTCTAGTTAAGTGTGCTGGTACGTATCCGTCTATTTCTGGAAGAAATTTCAAAGTGTACCTGATGTAACCCTACCTGGGACACTGTGACGTAACATCCCATAAAATACCAAGATTGTTACTTACCTCAGTAAGTAGTATGTGATGTCACTGTTATTGTCAAACCATATATACATTTTACATTAACAATGTTTGTCGTCTGATAAATCGAACTGGGATTTAAAGAATACCAATTCTAGTTACATACCAGTTAATTTGTATTAATCTAATTAATAATTTGATTATATTTTGTTATTCTCTTTATTATGAATACTTGGTATGTTCTCGTAAAAATATCCATACTACAGATTTCTTCAAATTGACTGATTCGCAAGTTATTGAACATCTCTTGTAAATATTTGACATTTGCTTCGATTTTCCTAATGATATGACGAAGTATTAAATTCAAATTAGGTATATATACTATATATAGATATAAAGGTGTTGTACACTCGTACGTGTGGTACATCATAGTGTTAATATACAAACGGATACATCAGAGTGTGAAAGCTCTATACTATCTTGACGTCAACAGTACTAGGGCTGGTCAATCGGTCAGGGACATAGAGAATACCGATGTCCTTTGAATCACAGCTTATGTTGTATGTCGGCCAAACAGATAAAGTACTGATGTCCTTAGAATCACAGCTTATGTTGTATGTCGGTCATAAAGATTTTTTAATCACAGTTTTTGTTGTATGTCGGCCATATACATGTAGATAAAGTACTTATATCCGTGGAATCACAGTTTTTGTTGTATGTCGGTCATACAGATTTTTGGAATCACAGCTTTGGCTGTATGTCGGCCATACAGATAAAGTAGTGATGTCCTTAGAATCACAATTTTTGTTGTATGTCGGTCAAACAGATAAAGTACTTATGTCCTCTGAATCACATCTTAAATTATATATAGAGTTTCTCTTGTTTTGCATCATGAATAGAAATTTTGCACATATTGAAAAAAACAAATGTCTACACAGTGTACATCATTTAACAACAGTTTTACACATGTATTTAACTGACGACGTTGATGTGCCGTGTTTTTATATAGATATCCCTTCTCACGGTTGTGTTACCTCGATTTGTACTGTGACGTCTAGACTTGTTAAGTATCATTCTATATCAGTTTAAGACTGTCTGTGGACATTGCTTCTCTTTATAACACCAGGAGGAATATTTTTGATATCTTGTATATCATTTTTTTTTTATAAATTTAATTTAAAAAAAGATGTCCTGTAAAATGTGACTTAAGTGATTTTTAAGAATACACCTATCTTAACACTCTAAACCGGGATAGATCGATCTCCAGAATCACATTAACACTTTATAATATCACAGCGGATTAATGAAGCTTAACTACATAAATATTGTTTTTCCGTGAAAGGCGATTTAAGAGGGTTTTTTGTATATCTATTTTTTAATATTGGAAATGTACATTTTTATAGTGTCTCGTAAGTCTGATAAGACTGGGCATTTTAATGTACAGTGTATTATATATGTACCTTTATGTGACTGACGTACTTTTAGGTATTTAAAATGTGTGACACTTGAATAAAATATATCGTATCTTAAAATAGCTGGAATAAGTCTGAAAACCTGGCATAATAAAGTCTGGTTTAGTTTTCCTGGATTAAAAAAAAATGTCGAAAACATAACCCATTTTTGTTAAGATATCCCCAAGTTACACTACAATAACCACTATCTTGGCGGCCACTGTATTATGTGCCATTCTAGCTTCCCCTGAAAGTTGTATGAGAATTAAACATCGTGCTTGTTTCTGTATCTCAGAGTCTATGACAATGATGATACATGTCATTCTTGTTTATGATATGATCATTTTATGTATTTGTTTTATATCGTTTGGCTCCCTATCCCTAGTGTCTAGTGTCCATACAACATACCGCCATACCGATAATTATATCATGTTCAATTATAATCGTAAGTTTTTAAAAGCTCAAAATAATATTGCAGAATAAGGGCCGCAAAACACTATTCTCAGTTGTAAATGTATGTATGAAGAATTGTTTTAACGTTGAAACTCATTTAGCAGTTTTTGATACGTATGTTGATAGTCTTATGGAAATGAAATCTGGGGTTCAATCAGGCAAATGACATTTAGAATATACATATTTATTTTTTGGAAAAACATGTTAGGAATAAGAGAGTCTACATCTCATGTTTTTCTGTATTTTGAATTTGGTAAATTACCGCTGTCTATAATCAGGAAAATCATAATATTTCAATATTGGTCAAAATGTGTAATTCTTTTAATAACATTTTAAAAGAATGTGGGTTTTAATCACACATGGATAATAAAATTGCGACAAGAATCATATACATGTAGGAAGGTTAAGGATATATTTTTGAATAAAGCATATTAGATAACACATTGTAACTTGTTTAAATATCGACTTAAATCTCAATTTCAGCAAGAATAATTGGAAAAGTATTCATAGTTCTTCAAAAGGTTGCCTGTATCAGCATCCTGTAGATATGTTGTTTTTCAATGATAAATATCTGAAAAGGTCAGTAGATAGTAATTATTCAAAACTCATTGCAAAACTTACGATGTCAGCGCACGACTTAAGAAATTGAAATGGGAAGGTATAGAAATACATTAATGTATTGATATAACAATCGTGATATAGAAGACGAGTATCATTCTGTATTTTCGGGTCCATTTTACAGATATTTGCATTATATATCAATTTGTCCGTCTGTGTTAATTTTATACTTCTAAAAGTTAAAAAAAAAAAGAGTAAATAACATTGGGGAATTCATAATGTGAGTAAGGATATAATTGGGTAGGATATATTTGGTTGGGTAGTATAAACGTATTTGATGCGACACTCTCCAGTATATGTAGTACACGTGTGTATTTTGTGTGTAATATCGTTTATAGAAGTAATATGTGTAATACAATGTGAAATATGACGTGTATGGGCAGTATACAACGTCGTATACCCGGTATGTTTGTGTTTGTAATGATCAGCGATAAGTTGTAAAACTTAAACAAGAAACTGAAACTGACATTTTATACATGTACATGTCTATGTGTCATTGTAAGGGTAAACACAGCCGTGGTCTTGTGTCCAGTTCCCTCTGTACTCTACATAATGGAAAGAACGAATGGTTATCTGCCAGAGAACAGGTTAACGTTATAAAAAAGAGTTGTTTGGATTCTATATAGCTGATGTTATAACCCTACACAACACACGTTGCTTACCTTCAGACACCGTTCCAGTTTTAAAGTTTTCGAGCTCTTTTCTTCGGCAAAGTGAAATTGCCGCACTATTTCAGGTAATTGAAAGTGAGTCTAGGATGAATATCACATGATTAGAATTTGTTGGTATAGCTACAGACAACATGGTGTATTTATCGTTACTCAAGAATCAATGGTATTTCTAGGGGAGAGTCGTCGATGAGTTCCCTGGGGGCCACTCAAGAAGCCGAACATGTTTCGCAACAGCACGTGAGGCTAGCACTCGCCAAGGTTCGGATCGCTAGAGGTAATTACTGACTTCTCTCGAGCCGGGTAAATTATTTACAAATTTCATGATTAAGTGTATTTCTGATGATACAGTGACCTTAGGAGATAGAGTGGGGGGTTATTGGGACCAGAATGTATACTTCACACCCTGTAATACAACAGGTGGCGTTAGTGTCGGGCCTGTTTGTACCTGGAATTATCGTATACAGGTGTATACGAATAATTGATGTCCTGTTATGACGAAGAAAGAAACACAATGATTCAGTACAAACCGTAGGTACAAATGTGACAGTCCTTCACTTTCTCTCCTTCGTTTAATTAAAAAGAATATTTAATAAATGAATAACTTAATTATCAAAACCATGATTGAAAATAAATGATAAAGGGCAAATTTAGGTTGTAATAAACTATTTAATTAATTTCAATTTACGTGTGTCTATACGATGTCTCATTAATCCTTCTATACGTACACCCCGTATTGGATTTCACTCGGGTATAAATTAATCCAGAGACGTGTCACACTTTCACACATTATCTACTGACTATAACTAATGCCAACCCAGTAATTCCATTGTTATATTTTATCGCTATGTTTAATTAAGCGTGTTTTGGTCCTTTTTTATGGTTAATATCTAGTGTGGACGATTTTGTTTAATCTAGACGCCTTGTTATTTCATCAATTCTCTTTTGTTGCTGTGTTTCTTTGGTTATATCTTTATGACATCCGCACTTTCCGTGATTATAAAATAGATTTTGGTTCCTCGTGTATTAGTAAACTTAAATATTGAAAGGCATATATAATTTAGCTGGAAGTAAATGGAGTAAGTGTTAGTGACATCCGAAAGTATAACTTTATGGAAATAATTGAAATAATTTAAATACAATTGGTAGTCTAGTAAACAACATGCATTATTTTATACTTATATAATCATACTACACGTGTACATTTGTAGAGGTAGTTATTTTATCACAAAGTTACGTTAGAATAAACATTTCTCTATTGAACAACAACAACAACAGCAACAACAGCAGCAGCAGCAGCAACAACAACAACAACAACAATTTAACAACAATTAAAGCCACAGTGGAACCTAGCTCAATGCAGTCAGAATGAAAGGGGAACTTTTCGCGATCGCCAATTACATTGTATCTGTTTGGGTGAGATATCACCGCGACCTATCACTCTTAATTTCTATCGTGAACCTCGAAAACTGCGTCATCGTGATCCCCGATGGCCCCTGTCACGTGACATGTTACGAAAACCCGCGATGATCGATGTATCCAAGGCCAATGTAGATCAGGATGTACACCTCCAAGATGTTACGATCTTCTTTACCTGCCTTCTACAACTGTCTACCTGTAATCTTTGTGCAATCACTACAGATCCGTGCACGCCAGTCGCATGCAAAGATTCCTATGCACTTTGTGAAGAAACTCTCGCCTTTTGAGATTAAATAGTCCAATTCAAGCTGGGCTGAAAATCACTGGGTCCTACACGCTAATAGTGGAAATATTCTTATCAATAAAACAGGCAGGTTACTTTGTTGGAATCCCCACAAAAGGAGAGACCACACGACGCTTACGATACCGACATCTTAACAAAACCTGAAGTCTAACTCAAAATTAGTAAAACCGAGGCTTGATATCAACAAAACTCCCTACACGAAGGCGACGTCCGTATCAGCACATTTAGAGATGGTTCTTCTTAAGATGAAGCTGAGAGCCATATTTTATTGTTTTACACTGAAACTATTGAACACCAAATTAACATACAAATAATTGAAGATAGGTTCAATTCAATTAAAGATACAAAATGTAGGTTTAATTCAATTAAATATAGGTACGATTGAATTGAGCCTATCTGTAATTAGATTGAACTTATCATCAATTGATTTGAACCTATCTCTAATTGAATTGTACCTATCTCTAATAAAATTGAACATATCTTCAATTACGAACAAATAGGGAAAGGGACCGCTCCCGCTTGTTCTTCCGGTAATTTCGCTATTAAGATAGTTGTTTCTGGTACTACTTCCATCTCCAGCTGGATTTCGTATCTCCCTGAAGGAGAGTTCCAAGGGGGGAGACATCGTTATTCTCATTTTGGCGCCAATGAATTAAAGATAGGTTCAATTCAATTGAAGATACGTTCAATCTAATTACAGATAGGCTCAATTCAATTGTACCTATATTTAAATAATCAAAGATAGGTACAAATAATTGGACCTAATGCGTTCCATTTGAAGCATCATATGTGTCGTAGGCAGAGAAACAGGACATCTGAAACGGAACCTCTGATTCCTTGTGTAATCAAGCCAGTGTTGGATGTCGGTGAGTATTAATAACCACTTGGATAACATTCGTACAGTACCACACTGGGGCAAAATCTCAACTCGAAAGTGAGGCATTGTTAATATCCCAAATCAAATCGCTTCTTACAACCGTACAATAGAACAATAAGTATACCTGCAAGTATCCAAAGTAATATGTACGGTGACTGATTGTGCCATTTCGTCTTTTCGAATTTTTGCCTTTTTTTCGGGGTGAAAAGACGAAAGGACGAGAATTAATATATTTGATTTTCATCTCTTCGGGGCGAAAAGACGAAATGACGAAATGGCACAAATCAGTCATCGTAAATATGTCTACTTGTAAGTGTTGAACCAGGGTCGGCTACATCGATCAGTACAGTTCTACACAATGTAAAGATATAATTTAGTTATAATGTGTTAAACGTAATGTTTTACACTATGTAAAAACGTAATTTAGATTTAATGTGTGAAACGTATGTAATTTATGTATAATGTGTTAAACGTAATCTTCTATACCATGTAAAAATGTAATTTAATTATAATTTGTTAAGTATCATGTGCCATATTTCTCAAGTCCAAAATATTTACATCTTTGTTATCGTGTATGCCTGCTGTCTACGGGCTCTGTAAGCTATCAATAGACAATGTGTTGTATAGGTAGATTTGTATACTTCTGTAGTCAGCGTTGTGTCCTTCAGGTCTTTGACCATTTCCTAACGTGGACTGTAGCTCACATCTATTACAATACTTATAAATCTTACCTGGGACTATTGGTCGTGTAGAAGTGTTCCCACCAGTGAGCTCGTAATTACCTTCTGTACGATTCCCGTACCCTCGTTTGTACTGCGGCTTACGAATATTGTGCTTTGTTATAATTATCGAAGAGAGACTTTTTTTCTAAGTTTATTTGAACATAAGCTATCACTGTAAATTAAAAGTAATGAATTTTGTTATTAATAAGTTAACAACGTTACCTGTTGCCTTCTCTTATACATAATCCACGAGCTGTATCAAAGCGACACCATTAAATTGTCATTTAAAGTGACGTGGTCTCCAATGATATTAACTGAAAAGAAAAAACAAATAAGATCTAAGTCGATATAGCACTCAACCTTAAGTAATTAAGAAACGTTTACAATGTACATTATAGAATTAATAAGATGAAGGAAAAGAGGACATTACATATTTCATTAATTACGCAATCTATATCTTACATGTCTTGACACAGAAAATATTTCTGAGTTGTACCAATCTTTGTCTAACATTGTAATAACAATGTACATAGAGAGTGTTCCCATGGTAACTGTGTACATAGGTATAAACATGGTAACGTATTGAAAACAAGACAGGCCGAAAACAAATTCAACTGCCGGGTTGGAATGTGCAGTAGCCCCATTATTTACTAAATTTCATATTTTTCAATATGGGGATATAAAAACAACACCAAGCACGTGTATATTCAAATAATTTAAAACATGAGGATTGCGGCAGACCTCGGAGACTAAGGTCTACTAGCCACTAGTGATTACACTCCACAATGTAGAAAGATTAAATTATATACACAATATATCAGTACCTCTTAATACGATGGACAGACACAGTAGAGTTAAACATTAAATCACGGTAGAACCAATCAATAATCACATCACAGTAGACACTGTATACATCATATACTAGACAGTGGCCACGGGTTTCTTATTATTGTTACCGACAAAAACATTGTATGGACCATTGTCAAACACCTACTCCGTCTGAGGAAACTGTAAAGTATCATATGCAAAAAAATAAAATCTAAAAATGGTCTGACAAACCACATAGAATACAAACACATAATACAACAGTGGTACTACATGTTAGTTATGAGATTGGTAGAGTTGTAAGGAACAACCGGCACGATCTTTAAAAACAACACCCCTCTCCGCCGAATACGGGAACAGTAATGTTCAGTGCGAACTGCCGAACTCTTTTGAACGGATATCATTTAAACGATACATCTCAACTGAACACCAACTATTCACTAACAAAATCCACAGCAGACTTACTTAATGTGTTTGCGTTTTGCGTGAATTATCTAATTTCTGTTGTGCCTTGTAGAATTAATTGGTCGTGTCAGAAATATAACATGTATGTTTACAGTTTATTAAATGTATTTGTGATTATACCAGTTGCATAATTGTATTTATTACATGTATATAGATATATAATGAGAATTGTCTGGCCAGCTATGGTTATAGTCAAAATATTTCCTTCAGATGTCTTTAGTTTTGTATGGACATTAACATTGACATTTAAATACATTTAGGAGATTATTAACTTTTTAATCGTTTACCTCCCGTGGTCCACATTTATTCCGCACAATTTAAGATAGAAGAGTTGCTTCCCCTGGTCCACCTAATAAACGCATGATACTTGGAGTGATCATTTGTGTTCGAAATTTATGGGATAAATCGTTGCTGTGACTTGATATTGTATATATTTTATTGTATTTTTTGTTTATTGCTGTTACAGGGTTTTTGTATAGAGGTCCATTAAATACTTTAGATTTTTAATTCACTTTTAATGATCGATATTGAACTTTCAGACAATCTTGTTTTGTATATACAAAGTAAATCGAGTTGTCATTTCATATATCCATATGTATGTCGTTAAGGGCTTGTTGGTCTAGGGGTATGATTCTCGCTTTGGGTGCGAGAGGTCCCGGGTTCGAATCCCGGACAAGCCCGTTGTTTTTGTAAATAACAGGTTAAATTTCAGTATTATGGTAACAGATACGAAAATATACCAAATAAACTTCAAACCAAAGTACAAATCTAATATTGAAACTACACATGTTGTAGCAGACCACACCGATGAATTAAATGATTTCATCATTGTATGTAATAGGCTGTAGGGTGTAAGTTAACAGGTTGTGTAGTAGACACTGTTTGACTGTGGTCTATATTTAACCCGGGGCTGGTACACGTGACCTACATGTATACAGCTATACATATGCCACGTCTACAAACATGTGTTTTACTGCGAAGTGGGAATAACGATACAATATTCTATCACGTTTTCTCTCGAACGTTTATCGCGAATTGATTTTGATAAAAAGAAAACTATAATTGTAGATAAGATGTAAACTACTATTATCTGATTAACACTATATTTTATGTAACTGACAACACAATATATAACTTGAACATTTCATATTTCTTTATTAGTTGTTGTTTTTCATAATAACTGCAATTTTGATATTAAGATTTTGATAGTTTTAAAACAATTCACCTTCAGTTTATGCATGGACACGTGGATTTGTATTTAAAATAATCTCTACTTTCATAAGTGGCTTGTTGGTCTAGGGGTATGATTCTCGCTTTGGGTGCGAGAGGTCCCGGGTTCAAATCCCGGACAAGCCCGATGTATTTTTGATGTTTTAAATAAACAATTTTCACTTCCGATGAATGATAAATATCTTCTACATGCAAGTATCACTAGGAAAGTAGTATTATAAATAATAGTTTATAATGTTGATTCCACTGAAATTAAACATTTTTCTATTTAAGTATCGTCATTTATAAACAGGCCATTTTCTGATTTGTACAACTTATATGTACGTCATTTTAAATAGACTCGCAACTAATACACTTCTGACCCCAGACAGACCCTCGGGACTCATGTCACTTCTGACCAAAGATAGACCCTCGTAACTCATGTCAGTTCTGACCCCAGACAGACCCTCGTAACTCATGTCAGTTCTGACCCCAGACAGACCCTCGGAACTCATGTCACTTCTGACCCCAGATAGACCCTCGGGACTCGTGTCACTTCTGAACCCAGACAGACCCTCGGAACTCATGTCACTTCTGACCCAAGATAGACCCTCGGAACTCATGTCACTTCTGACCCAAGACAGACCCTCTGAACTCATGTCACTTCTGAACCCAGACAGACCCTCGGAACTCATGTCACTTCTGACCTCACATACATCCTCGGAATTCATGTCACTTCTGACCCCAGATAGACCCTCTGAACTCATGTCACTTCTGAACCCAGACAGACCCTCGTGAGTCATGTCAGTTCTGACCCCAGACAGACCATCGGGACTCATGTCACTTCCTACCCCAGACAGACCCTCTGAACTCATGTCACTTCTGACCCCAGATAGACCCTCGGGACTCATGTTACTTCTGAACCAAGACAGACCCTCTGAACTCATGTCACTTCTGAACCAAGATAGACCCACGGAACTCATGTCACTTCTGAACCCAGACAGACCCTCTGAACTCATGTCACTTCTGAACCAAGACAGCCCTCTGAACCTCATGTCACTTCTGACCCCAGATAGACCCTCTGAACTCATGTCACTTCTGACCCCAGATAGACCCTCTGAACTCATGTCACGTCTGACCCCAGACAGACCCTCGGAACTCATGTCACTTCTGACCCCAGATAGACCCTCGGAATTCATGTTACTTCTGACCCCAGATAGACCCTCGGAATTCATGTTACTTCTGACCCCAGATAGACCCTCTGAACTCATGTCACTTCTGACCCAAGATAGACCCTCGGAATTCATGTTACTTCTGACCCCAGATAGACCCTCTGAACTCATGTCACTTCTGACCCCAGATAGACCCTCGGAATTCATGTTACTTCTGACCCCAGATAGACCCTCGGGACTCGTGTCACTTCTGAACCCAGACAGACCCTCGGAACTCATGTCACTTCTGAACCCAGACAGACCCTCGGACTCATGTCACTTCTCACATCCCACATATAGATAGACCCTCGGAATTCATGTCACTTTCTGACCCCAGATAGACCCTCGGAACTCATGTCACTTCTCACCCCACATACACTAGGAATTCATGTCACTTCTGACCCCAGATAGACCCTCTGAACTCATGTCACTTCTGACCCCAGATAGACCCTCGGGACTCATGTTACTTCTGAACCAAGACAGACCCTCTGAACTCATGTCACTTCTGAACCAAGATAGACCCACGGAACTCATGTCACTTCTGAACCCAGACAGACCCTCTGAACTCATGTCACTTCTGAACCAAGACAGACCCTCTGAACTCATGTCACTTCTGACCCCAGATAGACCCTCTGAACTCATGTCACTTCTGACCCCAGATAGACCCTCTGAACTCATGTCACGTCTGACCCCAGACAGACCCTCGGAACTCATGTCACTTCTGACCCCAGATAGACCCTCGGAACTCATGTCACTTCCTACCCCAGACAGACCCTCGGAACTCATGTCACTTCTGAACCCAGACAGACCCTCGGAACTCATGTCACTTCTGACCCCAGATAGACCCTCGGAACTCATGTCACTTTTGACCCCAGATAGACCCTCGGAACTCATGTCACTTCTGACCCCAGATAGACCCTCGGAACTCATGTCACTTCTGACTCCAGACAGACCCTCGGAACTCATGTCAGTTCTCACCCGACATACACCATCGGGATTCATGTCACTTCTGACCCCAGATAGACCCTCTGAACTCATGTCACTTCTGACCCCAGATAGACCCTCGTGAGTCATGTCAGTTCTGACCCCAGACAGACTATCGGGACTCATGTCACTTCCTACCCCAGACAGACCCTCGGAACTCATGTCACTTCTGACCCCAGATAGACCCTCGGAACTCATGTCACTTCTGACCCCAGATAGACCCTCGGAATTCATGTCACTTCTGACCCCAGATAGACCCTCGGGACTCGTGTCACTTCTGAACCCAGACAGACCCTCTGAACTCATGTCACTTCTGAACCCAGACAGACCCTCGGAACTCATGTCACTTCTCACCCCACATACATCCTCGGAATTCATGTCACTTCTGACCCCAGATAGACCCTCGGAATTCATGTCACTTCTGACCCCAGATAGACCCTCGGAACTCATGTCACTTCTCACCCCACATACATCCTCGGAATTCATGTCACTTCTGACCCCAGATAGACCCTCTGAACTCATGTCACTTCTGACCCCAGATAGACCCTCGGGACTCATGTTACTTCTGAACCAAGACAGACCCTCTGAACTCATGTCACTTCTGAACCAAGATAGACCCACGGAACTCATGTCACTTCTGAACCCAGACAGACCCTCTGAACTCATGTCACTTCTGAACCAAGACAGACCCTCTGAACTCATGTCACTTCTGACCCCAGATAGACCCTCTGAACTCATGTCACTTCTGACCCCAGATAGACCCTCTGAACTCATGTCACGTCTGACCCCAGACAGACCCTCGGAACTCATGTCACTTCTGACCCCAGATAGACCCTCGGAACTCATGTCACTTCCTACCCCAGACAGACCCTCGGAACTCATGTCACTTCTGACCCCAGACAGACCCTCGGAACTCATGTCACTTCTGACCCCAGATAGACCCTCGGAACTCATGTCACTTCTGACCCCAGATAGACCCTCGGAACTCATGTCACTTCTGACCCCAGATAGACCCTCGGAACTCATGTCACTTCTGAACCCAGACAGACCCTCGGAACTCATGTCACTTCTGACCCCAGACAGACCCTCGGAACTCATGTCAGTTCTCACCCGACATACACCATCGGGATTCATGTCACTTCTGACCCCAGATAGACCCTCTGAACTCATGTCACTTCTGACCCCAGATAGACCCTCGTGAGTCATGTCAGTTCTGACCCCAGACAGACCATCGGGACTCATGTCACTTCCTACCCCAGACAGACCCTCGGAACTCATGTCCCTTCTGACTCAAGATAAACTCATAAAAATGAGGTTACAAGTGATCCTATACAAAGTCAATAATTGTATGATAATACACATTTAGTTGAACTAAAAGACATCACACTACGTCAAAAATACACGACATTGTAAGAATGAGATTTAACTACGAGATATCTACGGCATGAATACACTTTTGAACTTACTCGTTATTTCGTGTCTTTGCGCGTACCTTAACTTAATTCAACGTTTTTATTGTCGTACTTTACCGTAGTTTAACCACGTTTAACTTCAAAACTAACCCCTCAATTTGTCGTACTTTACCGTAGTTTAACCACGTTTAACTTCACAACTAACCCCTCAATTTGTCGTACTTTACCGCAGTATAACAAAGTTTAACTTCACAACTAACCCCTCAATTTGTCGTACTTAACCGTAGTTTAACCACGTTTAACTTCACAACTAACCCCTCAATTTGTCGTACTTTACCGTAGTTTAACTATGTTTAACTTCACAACTAACCCCTCAATTTGTCGTACTTTACCGTAGTTTAACCACGTTTAACTTCAAAACTAACCCCTCAATTTGTCGTACTTTACCGTAGTTTAACCACGTTTAACTTCACAACTAACCCCTCAATTTGTCGTACTTTACCGTAGTTAACTATGTTTAACTTCACAACTAACCCCTCAATTTGTCGTACTTTACTGTAGTTTAACAAAGTTTAACTTTACAACCAACCCCTCAATTTGTCGTACTTTACCGTAGTTTAACCACGTTTAACTTCACAACTAACCCCTCAATTTGTCGTACTTTACCGTAGTTTAACCACGTTTAACTTCACAACTAACCCCTCAATTTGTCGTACTTTACCGCAGTATAACAAAGTTTAACTTCACAACTAACCCCTCAATTTGTCGTACTTAACCGTAGTTTAACCACGTTTAACTTCACAACTAACCCCTCAATTTGTCGTACTTTACCGTAGTTTAACTATGTTTAACTTCACAACTAACCCCTCAATTTGTCGTACTTAACCGTAGTTTAACCACGTTTAACTTCACAACTAACCCCTCAATTTGTCGTACTTAACCGTAGTTTAACCACGTTTAACTTCACAACTAACCCCTCAATTTGTCGTACTTTACCGCAGTATAACAAAGTTTAACTTCACAACTAACCCCTCAATTTGTCGTACTTAACCGTAGTTTAACCACGTTTAACTTCACAACTAACCCCTCAATTTGTCGTACTTTACCGTAGTTTAACTATGTTTAACTTTACAACCAACCCCTCAATTTGTCGTACTTAACCGTAGTCTAACGTTCTTTACTTTTAACGGACTAGAAAATATAAATACAAACTTTCATTACTGGCTTTAGTTTAGTCTCTTTAACTTACTTTAACTTCAAACATCGTAGTTATACCATGCAGTAATGTTTTCAGCAACCTGCTTCATCATTAACGATTTAACAGATTATTGAAATTTTCTTTGATAGGAAGTTACAAAGTTTATAGGCGTGTGCAATCCCTCCCCCCTCCCCCCCCCCCCCCCCCCCCCCCCCCCCCTTCAGTGAAGGGAGATAACTATAATAATAATAATAAAAAACGCGGTCTTTCTTCAATATATATTTATATATTTAAATTCAGACATTATTTTAATATGTTTCTTTAAATGTATTCGCGGTGTGTCTTTACTGGAAGACATCCAGGATAATCATCTAAATAATTGATGCACTTAACATTGGAGACAGGCTCTTGAACGTCATATCTTTATCACGTGTTCTGTATTGTATCTATTTTAGCATTGAACTGCCTTCTTTGGAAAGTTATTGTTCGATAATTCTCATTTAAAATCTATTGTTTTCTTATGTTCAAGCTGTAACAGTATCATCGTATTCCAAAGTAAAAATGTCGTGCTGTCAAAGGGACCTGTTCTTGTGTCTTCACGTACGTCGGCAAAAAGTAAAGTTGTGGAAACACCAATTCATCAAGTTAATTTCAACATTTCCATCAACCACCTTTAGAGTATTCCCCTCTGTAAAACTACAGAAACTGTTGCAAGTTACATTGATTAACTCGTATTTTAATCCGGCAGTACGAATTTTCGTGACGTAAAAATTACACATACTTAAGTGACGTCAGACAAAACGACATCTTTAGTGACGACGTCACGAACACTGTTCTTGCCCATCTTTACACAAATGGAAATTATGTGAGAATTATGAACGTTTTTTTGGTTTGATACGGTTATGTACAAATGTGGTGAAAATGCAGAGGAAATGGAAATATAACCCTGTAAATACAGTTCAGGTTGATGTAGAGTCAATTAAAAAACCGTAACGCTAAAAATTGTCAAAATATTCCCCAGTATCGGCATCAACATTGCCGTGTCATAGCATTGCTGCCACGTCACCGTCACTATTACGACGTCCTCCCATCTGTTCACCTCAGAAATTATGTTTAGGAAGGTCAGTCAAGGATCACTTATGTCTACCCGTGAGCAGCGATCCCTCCCGAGACTAGCATTACCTAAATGGTTTTATCTCAAATGTCCGGTATTACGGCAAATCAGCGTGGGAGTGTTATTGTGTACTGAAAACTCGATAACGTTTGACAGAGCAATCAACTAGAAAGATGATGTGGGCTGACTGTGGTGACGTCACGAAGATCGATATAGATTAAATCTAGGATGCTGTGTAGACGCATTGTGGTACCCGCTCATCAGTTCCATGTCAGTACAGGGTCACATCGCACGTAAATCATCCTCTCGGCCCTTACATGTATATACTGTCGTATCACGTGCGGTGTACCTACCTCTCATTGTCAACCTCATAAGTTAGCCACAAAGTATCAGAGTAAGAGTCGTAACACGTCCCTTGGTTTAAATCCTAATCATACATCACGCCGAATTCAACGAGGCCTTCTGATTACAAACACGAGAGCTTTTAAGCAAAACTGACCGGGAAGTCAAAACCAGGGGAACGAAGGCAAAATATGAACATCATAAGATATACATGGATTAATTAAGCCGAATCATCTTCTGCTACATATAGGCCAAGTAAGGCTGGCAGTTTGTTACCATTATTATGCAAACCGTGTGGCCTGAAGACCTATTGTTTTTTCCCATTTTATCAAATATGAATATGTTCTAAAAGAATCTGACAAATAAGGAGTTTTGAACTTGTGTTTGGTTTATTATTTAGATAAACAGATTATAATTTATTATTTGCAACGCTTAGTAAAGAAGTTAGTTTTATTAAAATATTCCATTTTAATACAAATAACTTTATTTTAATTGTCCAAGTCTTATATCGATAAGATAGGATAGTAAGTTGTACGATGTATACACTAAACGTATCCTAGGATCTCATGTGAGCAGGTCACGTTCGTGTCAATTATATCATCTATAGAAACCCTTAACAGGTAGAGAGGTTCAACTGAAATCGAATTCCCAATACCGCATAGTAATAAATTATAATCATATATATGGCAGCCACTAAAGTCTACTGGACTAATTTGAAGTCAGATCGACTTCCGCTTCCGGCAATAGTGAGCAGCACATTTTCACGAGGGTAAAGTAAAGGTGTCGAGAAATGCCCCATGGGACTAAACGGGGTTCAGAACAATGCAGAGGCTGACACCACTCCAATCTCGAAATATTTCCTCAGAACTAAGTCTTCCAAAGCCTGTCTGCCGAAAACAAAAACTACAGCTGCTGACTCCGTGGATAAATCCTAATTGCCACGTCTAAGGTATCTGACACGTGCTCAGTCACGAACGAATACTTAAAAGCTTTAACTATCTCATCGGCCCAGAGTTTGTCTAGTAGAATACATACTATTGGCTAAAGTCAATGAAATGGACAAAGAAGGACCAATCAAAAACAAAGGCATTTCGGAAAGAGGACCAGAGAGTAAACAGATTGGTCACAGATAAATGGAATGAACTAGTGTGCCAGACCGTAATACCGAACCGCAAGTGTAATGGCTGGATTTATGGTATACCCGAGTCCCCGAGGGGGGAGTTCTGGAAGATGTGTTACATAAGTTCTTCAGTCAATATCTCAAGGTCTGTGATGAAATGGGGGACGACATAATGAAGTATTCTATAGCTATTTCTCACAGAATCCCTACGTAAGTTTGAATCTAGTAGTGATGATCAGCCTACACCTAACAAGAGTATAGTAAATTCACCAACATTAAAATGTGTTCCTTCGATTTCCAAGGCCATAAATATTGACCGCCCAACTAGAAAACAAAATCGCGCTGACTTAAATGGTGTTATATATATATACTATAGAACTGACCTTTCTTCAATCCTCCTCCCTTTTCTATTATACAAAGACGAATTCAATTAAACATTATTGATCAAACAGTTTATAATATATGTATTTTACATAATTTCTAAAGGACTAATGTCTAATTTACATAAAACTGATATTCTTTTTATTTCTCTTCCATCTACGCATTGTGTCTGTCCCCCACGATCTATATAGTGTGTCTGTCCCCCACGATCTATGTATTGTGTCTGTCCTCCACGATCTATATATTGTGTCTGTCCTCCACGATCTATATATTGTGTCTGTCCTCCACGATCTATGTATTATGTCCGTCCTCCACGATCTATATATTGTGTCTGTCCTCCACGATCTATATATTGTGTCTGTCCTCCACGATCTATGTATTGTGTCTGTCCTCCACGATCTATATATTGTGTCTGTCCTCCACGATCTATGTTTTGTGTCTGTCCCCACGATCTATGTATTGTGTCTGTCCTCCACGATCTATATAGTGTGTCTGTCCTCCACGATCTATATATTGTGTCTGTCCTCCACGATCTATATATTGTGTCTGTCCCCACGATCTATGTATTGTGTCTGTCCTCCACGATCTATGTATTGTGTCTGTCCTCCACGATCTATATATTGTGTCTGTCCTCCACGATCTATATATTGTGTCTGTCCTCCACGATCTATATATTGTGTCTGTCCTCCACGATCTATATATTGTGTCTGTCCTCCACGATCTATATATTGTGTCTGTCCCCCACGATCTATATATTGTGTCTGTCCTCCACGATCTATATATTGTGTCTGTCCTCCACGATCTATATATTGTGTCTGTCCTCCACGATCTATATATTGTGTCTGTCCCCCACGATCTATATATTGTGTCTGTCCTCCACGATCTATATATTGTGTCTGTCCCCCACGATCTATGTATTGTGTCTGTCCCCCACGATCTATATATTGTGTCTGTCCTCCACGATCTATATATTGTGTCTGTCCTCCACGATCTATGTATTGTGTCTGTCCCCCACGATCTATGTATTGTGTCTGTCCCCCACGATCTATGTATTGTGTCTGTCCTCCACGATCTATATATTGTGTCTGTCCTCCACGATCTATGTATTGTGTCTGTCCCCCACGATCTATGTATTGTGTCTGTCCTCCACGATCTATGTATTGTGTCTGTCCTCCACGATCTATGTATTGTGTCTGTCCCCCACGATCTATGTATTGTGTCTGTCCTCCACGATCTATATATTGTGTCTGTCCCCCACGATCTATATATTGTGTCTGTCCTCCACGATCTATATAATGTGTCTGTCCTCCACGATCTATATATTGTGTCTGTCCCCCACGATCTATATATTGTGTCTGTCCCCCACGATCTATATATTGTGTCTGTCCTCCACGATCTATATATTGTGTCTGTCCCCCACGATCTATATATTGTGTCTGTCCTCCACGATCTATATATTGTGTCTGTCCTCCACGATCTATGTATTGTGTCTGTCCTCCACGATCTATATATTGTGTCTGTCCCCCACGATCTATATATTGTGTCTGTCCTCCACGATCTATATATTGTGTCTGTCCTCCACGATCTATATATTGTGTCTGTCCCCCACGATCTATATATTGTGTCTGTCCCCCACGATCTATATATTGTGTCTGTCCTCCACGATCTATATATTGTGTCTGTCCTCCACGATCTATGTATTGTGTCTGTCCTCCACGATCTATATATTGTGTCTGTCCCCCACGATTTATTTTTTTGTGAACACGAAAAATGCTGGCATCTGTACTTCAAGGAGACACATTGGAGATAACAGATATTTCAATCAAGAGTTTTAATTAAGGTTAATTTTCAGTAATATTGTATTGTCTAGCTGGAATAGAACGAGTGTAGAAAAGGGTCAAGATTGAACCCCTCGGCTATACCCCGGATACATCCATGCCGTTATAAATAATCAATAGTCCGTTAATTTTATTGATAATGTCTCATTATATATTGAACATGTTCCTATGTATATTTGTACTGGTTATGACGTGTATTGTATTGCCTGCCGTCAAACTCCTCCTTTACTTTATATCTCTGTAATATTCGTTACTATAATCTAGCTAGACTAATGAGTTGATAGATCACCATGGTTGCTATCACGGGTTTCTTCAGTGGGAGCGAATTATATTTGATTTTCAAAACCAGTAAATTTTCTTTTTATTACATTTCAAAGTACACGGATACAACTCTACCGGAAATATTACATCGTCGGCTAAGTGAAGCGGACGGCCACCATTTTAAATATTAAATTGTATAATTGATTTTCGCGCTGTGACTTTTATCATTTGTCGCAGGGTGAACACTTTAATGTGATAAATAATACATTTAAATTCACTACAATTAAACACGTTTTATTGGATTGATAATGTCTGTTATTTAGTTGGAAATCAAATACAGTATAGATGTCGTTCTTTGTCTGTATCATTTTGAATATTTCTGGGGAAATGAACAATGTCGTGGAAGCAAAAATAAAGATTAGATATTTCACTTACGGCAAATTTCGCATACAGCGGGAATGATATCATTTCCCCCTGAACAATGCACCTGCACGCCTACGTATGCCGGAGACACATTTAAACTCCGGTGAACAAGCATACCGGATATATCAGTGCAGTGATGTGCCCATTCCGGGAGGGAAACTGTGTGTCCCCCACTGTGTACATTAGTGAGACTCCCGACTCGAGGTAAGAATCTGATGGAGATCACATCACCAATCTCACCATGTGACAATATCGATTTTCCTGGTCGCGATGAAATGAGGAAATTAACGGAAATGACATCATAAGGAATAATTTCCCGCTTATTTTATTCTGGCGTCCGGTTATTTAAGCTTCGTTAATTACTGCAGTATATTTAGAACAAGTTCCTTAAATTGACATCGTTAGAGTGTTAATACAATAGTTGTTCCGAGAAGCTGGCCATAAAACGTTCAAGTAGCTACTCCAATCTCCCGAACATAAAAGGCCAAAGAATTAACAAAACCAGTTTAGGACTGAATATGGTCAGATAAACACAAGTCATTGATTGTAAATGTGATAGGGGAATTCCTTTAATGCAGATGTTATGTCCTTTTTAAATGAACTTAATGCCTACCGATCGTAGGGACAAAAATAGCGAGAAACTCTGTGACTGTCCTGGAGCCATCTCATTCCTATACTGGAAGTAGAGTTGGGGGGTCGCACAAATCACCCCAAACTTCATCCGTGTGCCGTATAGAAACCACACATTTTGTACGATTTGGTACAGTCGTTTAATCAATAATATGGATGGAAAAATTAAACGAAAACCTCGTGTACCGAAGCAATGAGTCGGGGATTTAGAAAGTCATTGCTATGACTTTTATCAAACGGGTACATATGTGACAGGTGTGTACAGGGATAGGTCTAAATTAGTTCTATACGGGTACATATGTGACAGGTATGTACAGGGATAGGTCTAAATTAGTTCTATACGGGTACCTACAATGTATGTGACAGGTGTGTACAGGGATAGGTCTAAATTAGCTCTATACGGATACATATGTGACAGGTGTGTACAGGGATAGGTCTAAATTAGTTCTATACGGGTACATATGTGACAGGTATGTACAGGGCTAGGTCTAAATTAGCTCTATACGGGTACATATGTGACAGGTGTGTACAGGGATAGGTCTAAATTAGTTCTATACGGGTACATATGTGACAGGTGTGTACAGGGATAGGTCTAAATTAGTTCTATACGGATACATATGTGACAGGTGTGTACAGGGATAGGTCTAAATTAGTTCTATACGGGTACATATGTGACAGGTATGTACAGGGCTAGGTCTAAATTAGCTCTATACGGGTACATATGTGACAGGTGTGTACAGGGATAGGTCTAAATTAGTTCTATACGGATACATATGCGACAGGTGTGTACAGGGATAGGTCTAAATTAGCTCTATACGGGTACATGTATGTGACAGGTGTGTACAGGGATAGGTCTAAATTAGCTCTATACGGGTACATATGTGACAGGTGTGTACAGGGATAGGTCTAAATTAGCTCTATACGGGTACATATGTGACAGGTATGTACAGGGATAGGTATAATTAGCTCTATACGGGTACCTACAATGTATGTGACAGGTGTGTACAGGGATAGGTATAATTAGCTCTATACGGGTACATATGTGACAGGTGTGTACAGGGATAGGTATAATTAGCTCTATACGGGTACCTACAATGTATGTGACAGGTGTGTACAGGGCTAGGTCTAAATTAGCTCTATACGGGTACATGTATGTGACAGGTGTGTACAGGGATAGGTCTAAATTAGTTCTATACGGGTACATATGTGACAGGTATGTACAGGGATAGTCTAATATTAGTTCTATACGGTACATATGTGACAGGTAGGTAAGGGATAGGTATAAATTAGCTCATAAGGGTACATATGGGAAAGGATGTACAGGGCTAGGTCTAAATTAGCTCTATATGGGTACATATGTGACAGGCATGTACAGGGATAGGTCTAAATTAGCTCTATACGGGTACCTACAATGTATGTGACAGGTGTGTACAGGGATAGGTATAATTAGCTCTATACGGGTACCTACAATGTATGTGACAGGTGTGTACAGGGATAGGTATAATTAGCTCTATACGGGTACCTACAATGTATGTGACAGGTGTGTACAGGGATAGGTCTAAATTAGCTCTATACGGGTACCTACAATGTATGTGACAGGTATGTACAGGGATAGGTATAATTAGCTCTATACGGGTACCTACAATGTATGTGACAGGTATGTACAGGGATAGGTATAATTAGCTCTATACGGGTACATGTATGTGACAGGTGTGTACAGTATTAGGATACATTTTGTATTTGAGCTGAACATGATGTTACGCTGCAAGTAGCAAACAGATTGCACGAAACCTGTGAGTGTAACATCTCTAAAATCCTACATAATGAACCAAATACACTGTATTCGATTGTTTTATATATATTTATATCGGAAGATTTGACCTAAATATCATTGACGCATAATTCCGTCTCTGAACATGTAATGAGACGGTGGGCAGTGTTTGATCACCTCGTCAAGTCCGTCCTGATGGTGTTAATGGGCTGTAAATAATCAAACACATCAATCACTGTGAAACACATGCCATTTATTGGACAAGAATTTGCACATTTGCATTCTCTACAGTCGTTACAGCAGAAACATCAGGGCTCATTATAACCAAGACGAAGCATTAAATGAAGATGGGTTTTAATTAAAACAAATGGATTTTATTTGGCGTGGAAAATTCGTTTTCAAAATTGCTACACGCAATAGCGATATTACTGCAGCACAAAGGCTTTAATTAATGTCCTCATCACGGACTGTCACGTGGTCTGTCAGCGTGTTCAACTTATTTCCGTCCGTGATAACGCATTCCGGAAAGTATCTAGTCTATATGGCGGAGATTCACTATACTGATATTGCGAAATTGCATTAAAACGAAATATTGGTGCGCAACCATCACCAACAACGTCAGAACATTCTACGCTGGCATGGAAAGGACACAATAAAGATAGCATTGCGTTCAGATGCAATATCATTTCATTCAAACGCAATCCAGGAAATGTTTAATGTAATTATCCTCACGCATATGTAAACAATTACAAACACGGAAACAATGGATCCTTACCAAAAAAAAATTAAAAAAAAAAAAAGAATATGTGATATTAGGTTATAATGCTGGTATGCCGGACCAGCTCCTAATGACCGACCACTGCCCAGCAGTCTTGAGGAGTCTTGTATTGATTTGGAAGTCCATTGAACTCCTGATGTGGCGGTTTACTAAACCACAAGAACCGCCGTGTTTGTGACGGCTCCCTCGGGATGATCAGGTTATCACTGAAGTTAATTTGACCATAAAAACAATTATATCCAAATGTGAACTTGAGTAGCACTTCTGACCGACGTCACTAAATTCGATTCTCGGCAAGAATATTGGCGGATACAACAACATGAGGCGGTCGCCTACTGGTAGTGTAATCGAGGGCAAGGCTAAGACTATAACCGGAAGCCGTCGCCCATACCAGCAGTGCCGTCAAGGACGACGAATTGATCTTTTTAGAGACTGATGGTGCCATGATATACTCTACCTGGCGATGGACTGATGATGTACTCTTACTGGCGATGACTTGTATAGAGGACTGATGATACACTCTACCTGGCGATGACTTGTATAGAGGACTGATGATACACTCTACCTGGCGATGACTGGTATAGAGGACTGATGATATACTCTACCTGGCGATGGACTGATGATATACTCTTACTGGCGATGACTGATGATGTACTCTTACTGGCGATGACTGGTATAGAGGACTGATGATATACTCTACCTGGCGATGACTGGTATAGAGGACTGATGATATACTCTACCTGGCGATGGACTGATGATGTACTCTTACTGGCGATGACTTGTATAGAGGACTGATGATATACTCTACCTGGCGATGGACTGATGATGTACTCTTACTGGCGATGACTTGTATAGAGGACTGATGATACACTCTACCTGGCGATGACAGGTATAGAGGACTGATGATATACTCTACCTGGCAATGACTGGTATAGAGGACTGATGATACACTCTACCTGACGATGACAGGTATAGAGGACTGATGATACACTCTACCTGGCGATGACTGGTATAGAGGACTGATGATATACTCTACCTGGCAATGACTGGTATAGAGGACTGATGATACACTCTATCTGGCAATGACTGGTATAGAGGACTGATGATACATGTATACTCTATCTGGCAATGACTGGTATAGAGGACTGATGATATACTCTACCTGGCAATGACTGGTATAGAGGACTGATGATACACTCTATCTGGCAATGACTGGTATAGAGGACTGATGATACACTCTATCTGGCAATGACTGGTATAGAGGACTAATGATATACTCTACCTGGCAATGACTGGTATAGAGGACTGATGATACACTCTATCTGGCAATGACTGGTATAGAGGACTGATGATACACTCTACCTGGCGATGACTAGTATAGAGGACTGATGATACACTCTACCTGGCAATGACTGGTATAGAGGACTGATGATACACTCTATCTGGCGATGACTGGTATAGAGGACTGATGATATACTCTACCTGGCGATGACTGGTATAGAGGACTGATGATACACTCTACCTAGCGATGACAGGTATAGAGGACTGATGATATACTCTACCTGACGATGACAGGTATAGAGGACTGATGATACACTCTATCTGGCGATGACTGGTATAGAGGACTGATGATATACTCTACCTAGCGATGACAGGTATAGAGGACTGATGATACACTCTACCTGGCGCTGACTAGTATAGAGGACTGATGATATACTCTACCTGACGATGACAGGTATAGAGGACTGGTGATACACTCTACCTGGCGATGACAGGTATAGAGGACTGATGATACACTCTACCTGGCGATGACAGGTATAGAGGACTGATGATACACTCTACCTGGCGATGACAGGTATAGAGGACTGATGATACACTCTACCTGACGATGACAGGTATACATAGAGGACTGATGATATACTCTACCTGACGATGACTGGTATAGAGGACTGATGATGCACTCTGCCTGGCGAAGACTGGTATAGAGGACTGATGATATACTCTACCTGGCGATGACAGGTATACATAGAGGACTGGTGATATACTCTACCTGGCGATGGACTGATGATGTACTCTTACTGGCAATGACTGGTATAGAGGACTGATGATACACTCTACCTGACGATGACAGGTATAGAGGACTGATGATATACTCTACCTGGCGATGATTGGTATAGAGGACTGATGATATACTCTACCCGGCGATGACAGGTATAGAGGACTGATGATACACTCTACCTGGCGATGACTGGTATAGAGGACTAATGATATACTCTACCTGGCGATGGCAGGTATAGAGGACTGATGATATACTCTACCTGACGATGACTGGTATAGAGGACTGGTGATACACTCTACCTGGCGATGGCTGGTATAGAGGACTGATGATACACTCTACCTGGCGATGGCTGGTATAGAGGACTAATGATATACTCTACCTGGCGATGACAGGTATAGAGGACTGATGATATACTCTACCTGGCAATGGCTGGTATAGAGGACTGATGATACACTCTACCTGGCGATGGCTGGTATAGAGGACTGATGATATACTCTACCTGGCGATGGCTGGTATAGAGGACTGATGATACACTCTACCTGGCGATGACTGGTATAGAGGACTGATGATATACTCTACCTGACGATGACTGGTATAGAGGGCTGATGATATACTCTACCTGACGATGACAGGTATTCATAGAGGACTGGTGATACACTCTACCTGGCGATGACTGGTATACATAAAGGACTGGTGATATTGTTGATACATGTAGAAACCTACATCTGGCGATGGGTGTTACATCAAATGTAGATGGTTAATAAGGATGACTCTTGTAATTCAGAAGTTTCACAATATGATACCAATTATATGGAAATGACTTTCATTGTCATGCAATATTTTTGAAGTGTAAAGTAATTCTGTCAGCCTTTCTGCGGTAAAATGGAGCTAGTATCATCCAATATCCATAGTGTTTGAGTGAACCTCGTCAGCACTAACCCCGGGAGAATAACTCAATATTCAGCGTTCGAATTTAATTATGGTTCAATTATGTTTAACTCGTAGTTCGTGTGTCAAGGAGCAATCGGTCGATATAAACCATCGGTATTCGTGTTCTTGTCATGATAGTTCTTACATAATTACTCAAATACTGAAGTGTCCTTCTCCCGGGATGGCAAAAGAGGGGCCAGTATACATGTAACACGGACAGTTAAACCGAACTATGTACGACCCTCTTTGTATACTGTGCTATACCTGTACACTCCAAACCGAGTTGTGTACGACCCTCTTTATACACTGTGCTATACCTGTACACTACAAACCGAGTTGTACGCCCCTCTTTATACCCTGTGCTATATACCTGTACACTCCAAACCGAGTTGTGTACGCCCCTCTTTATACACTGTGCTATACCTGTACACTCCAAACCGAGTTGTGTACGGCCCTCTTTATACACTGTGCTACATGTATATACCTGTACACTCCGAACCAAGTTGTGTACGGCCCTCTTTATACACTGTGCTATACCTGTACACTCCAAACCGAGTTGTGTACGGCCCTCTTTATACACTGTGCTATACCTGTACACTCCAAACCGAGTTCCGTACGGCCCTCTTTATACACTGTGCTATACCTGTACACTCCAAACCGAGTTGTGCACGACCCTCTATATACACTGTGATACCTGTACAATCCAAACCGAGCTATGCACGGCCCTCTTTATACACTGTGCTATGTCTGCACACTCCAAACCGAGTTGTGTACGGCCCTCTTTATACCCTGTGCTATATACCTGTACACTCCAAACCGAGCTATGTACGGCCCTCTTTATACACTGTGCTATACCTGTACACTCCAAACCGAGTTGTGCACGACCCTCTATATACACTGTGCTACCTGTATAATCCAAACCGAGCTATGCACGGCCCTCTTTATACACTGTGCTATATACCTGTACCCTCCAAACCGAGTTGTGTACGGCCCTCTTTATACACTGTGCTATACCTGTACACTCCAAACCGAGTTGTGTACGCCCCTCTTTATACCCTGTGCTATATACCTGTACACTCCAAACCGAGCTATGTACGGCCCTCTTTATACACTGTGCTATACCTGTACACTCCAAACTGAGTTGTGTACACCCCTCTTTATACCCTGTGCTATATACCTGTACACTCCAAACCGAGCTATGTACGGCCCTCTTTATACACTGTGCTATACCTGTACACTCCAAACCGAGTTGTGTACGACCCTCTTTATACACTGTGCTATACCTGTACACTCCAAACCGAGCTATGTACGGCCCTCTTTATACACTGTGCTATGTCTGCACACTCCAAACCGAGCTGTGTACGGCCCTCTTTATACACTGTGCTATACCTGTACACTCCAAACCGAGCTATGTACGGCCCTCTTTATACACTGTGCTATACCTGTACACTCCAAACCGAGTTGTGTACGGCCCTCTTTATACACTGTGCTATACCTGTACACTCCAAACCAAGCTGTGTACGGCCCTCTTTATACACTGTGCTATACCTGTACACTCCAAACCGAGCTGTGTACGGCCCTCTTTATACACTGTGCTATACCTGTACACTCCAAACCGAGTTGTGTACGGCCCTCTTTTTATACTGTGTTATACCTGTACACTCCAAACCGAGTTGTGTACGGCCCTCTTCATACGCTGTGCTATGTCTGCACACTCCAAACCGAGCCGTGTACGGCCCTCTTTATACACTGTGCTATACCTGTACACTCCAAACCGAGCTGTGTACGGCCCTCTTTATACACTGTGCTATACCTGTACACTCCAAACCGAGTTGTGTACGACCCTCTTTATACACTGTGCTATACCTGTACACTCCAAACCGAGTTGTGTACGCCCCTCTTTATACACTGTGCTATACCTGTACATTTCAAACCGAGTTGTGTACGGCCCTCTTTTTATACTGTGTTATACCTGTACACTCCAAACCGAGTTGTGTACGACCCTCTATATACACTGTGATATACCTGTACACTCCAAACCGAGCTATGTACGGCCCTCTTTATACACTGTGCTATACCTGTACACTCCAAACCGAGTTGTGCACGACCCTCTTTATACACTGTGCTATACCTGTACACTCCAAACCGAGTTGTGCACGACCCTCTTTATACACTGTGCTATACCTGTACACTCCAAACCGAGTTGTGCACGACCCTCTTTATACACTGTGCTATACCTGTACACTCCAAACCGAGTTGTGTACAACCCTCTTTATACACTGTGCTATACCTGTACACTCCAAACCGAGTTGTGCACGACCCTCTTTATACACTGTGCTATACCTGTACACTCCAAACCGAGTTGTGTACGGCCCTCTTTATACACTGTGCTATACCTGTACACTCCAAACCGAGCTGTGTACGGCCCTCTTTATACACTGTGCTATACCTGTACACTCCAAACCGAGTTGTGCACGACCCTCTTTATACAGTTACCAATACCTTTACACCACTAGAGGCTATCAGGGTACACTGCCCAACAAAAAGGAAAGCTCCAATCATATTAGAGTTAGATCATCTTATTCGTGTCTGTTTTAAGACAAGAACACGATTGCACTTTATCTTTTTCAACATGTTTTATAAAAATGATTAAGTTTGAAGATGATTTCTTCCATCCTTATCAATAGCCTGATGTGCCTTAAATGTGCTGATGAATATAAGTTTGCTTGTTTTGTTTGATTTTGGTTAAGGCCTCTCAGCTAGAGACTGACATTAACAGTTTGATATTGTTACGTTATCACCAGTATTGTATCTGTGAGGCTATACTGGCTTAATTGGGCTGACAAAGATGTTTACAGTACATAAGTCACGTTGTCATATCCTTTGATTTGTCTATCTCGGCTTCCTTCTTTGTTCCTTTAGTTACATGCCTCCAGATTACCTTAATTGTCAGTTTATAAGCTAACGTTTACAGGTAAGATGTAAGCTTTGTGTGACGAGATTCGTCTCCGCTCCCGTGTTAAACTGTGTCTATACCTCGATTATCATCCGTCTCCTGCCATAGCTTCTCGATGTCTGTTGCTGTCATTTTCATATGCTTTTTAAGATCTGATTTCATTTTCATGATTTCATCCCTAACAAAACGTGCGTTCTTTTTATTGATTTAAGACTTACTTAGGACTTGCTCTCTCTCTTGGTAAGCTACACCGATATATTGTCAGCGTGTCCGTGTCAACATTCTTCCTGATACTATGAATCATAACACGAAACGGTTTTACAGCTCGTTATATACCAAAGCTTAGTGACAGAGAACAGCGTATCTTCCCGTGGTTTCTTTAACTCTCTATAGTTCATCCCACTGTAAGATCCTATGTGTTGGAAAATATTATACAGATATGTGTACGTAGTACATGTACGGATAACTAATAAAAACTACAGACAAAATATCGTGAAGAAATTATGTTGTTACGTATTGGTAACATGAAATTGAAAGGTGGTCACCCCCAAGCAAATTACAATTTCCTGATAAAAAGGAATAGAGTGTAAATCTAAGATTGTCTTACCCATAATGAAATTTCATGTTCCACTGGGTTCCGGGGAAAAGTTTATTACATAAATAAAGTTGAAAATCTCTGAGCCATCTAAATCTCTGAGGACGAGATAACATTTAAATGGGACTCCCATATAAGGCTCCCCAATATCATAATGTAGTGCGAAAACTGATATTCTGATGTAAACAGAAATGGCCGAACGAAAACGTGCTTGAAAGACAACAGTAATGAAGTTCGCGAAAGAAACAGACAATGAATATGGCGCAGACAGTTTCCCAATATATCTTTGGGAGGAAAGTTAATTGTGGGTATGTCAGCAAACAAGAAACGGAGATACCTGTATGCTTCTTGATGCCATGTGTAATTGGGACAGGTGGTTGATAGTAGTCGTTTGTACGCCATACCCTGTTCCGTATCGCTTACTTATAGATGTACCATGCACTTGTTTTTATCTCAATAAGGTGTTAATGAATAAAAATAAAACTTCTTATCAAAACTAAATTAAACTATAGATCGTTGATAAAGCCATTGTTGAAATGAAAATTTAGCCGAGTACTGGAATTTTGCCCGGGACTGGCGTACAATTTTCATCCAAACCAATGTTACATATAGCCTCGCTTTCGATATTATCGCGTCACTCGCTCAAATATAGCCTTTAGACTGGGGTATTTAAAGAAAAGTATTACCCCGGTCAAGCCGGATACTAGATTGTCCAATAAAGTCAACGAAAGCAGGAATGGACATCTGGAGGCAAAATGTATTTATTGTGTGATATTTTCTCGATATGTTTTTACGTGGGCGATGGCCACATTTAAAACAAATATATAATGGATATTCTAGCCAGAAGCCACACAGGAAGCCGTACTCTGGAATTATATATAGCTGTAGTAGTGGATGGCTGTCAGTGCTACACTTTTCAGGATTCTTGTAAAAGCTTACAGAATCAACACAGGAGGGTGAACATCCATTAAACTATTTAAGGATGTGTGTAGCTTAATTATATACAGTAGTCCTGTCAGGAGTTAAGGGAGGCAAGTCACACATGATACGTTTTAAAATGTTACGTTTATAACGAATACAGCAGCAAAAGAAAAACACAGGACATATCACAACAGATATTAATTCCAACTACGACTGGCCGGATAAACCATTCACCTAGAACTGGCCGGAGTTTATACCATCATAAACTGCTCCAAAGGAAGAAGCACTCTGGACTTAGAGGACCCTGACATGTAATTTGATTTATTTTGTTTAACGTCATATAACAGCTATGGTCATTTAAGGACGGGCCAGGTTTTGGAGGTGGAGGAAAGCCGGAGTAACCGAGAGAAAAAAACACCGGCCAACGGTTAGTACCAGGTGGATTTCGAACTTGTGACCAAGAGGTGGACGTGCTTCCAATGTAACATGACTTTCGTCCTGAGGATGATAAATCTTCCTTATAAATATGTATCATAACTGTTTCCAACAGTTGTATTAATTTCGCCAAACTATGTTTGTAACGGTAATAAGTTTTAATAAAAGTTTCTTGTTATACCTGTATTTACAATATGAAAATAGTTTTATCATATTAAATGATATTTGTCTTCAATATTTCCACTGTTACATTATTAGCGATATTTGTAATTAGCTATAAATATTCCAAACCTAGCCATAACGATTCAATTCTTATACCTCAGTGTCTGTTCACTAGCTGCCCCTCTCAATAATTTCATTATAACATGACTTTAGAATGCAAGTGTCTGGTGGCTTAAAGTTTAAGCAATTTCTTTTTTAAGCTAATTAAATGTAAAGGCAATCAACAAAATCTCTGATAAATCAGTACTTTCGTGTGCTTCTTTTGACACCAGAAATCTCTTACAAACATTCTACTTTTATTTTATTAATTTATTTATTTTTAAAATCGGGCGCTTTCTGAAACTCAAAATTCAGACAGAGCTTTAATTTCATATACAGTACTACTTGCGATATTATTTGAAAATGTTGTGTTACAACCGTGTTGTATTATCTCTAACAAACATTTAATACCGCAAATAACTCCTATTCTCCTTGTTAAGCTGTCTTTTATCGTGTTATCGTTGTTTTTATGTTGTTTTTTCTTCAGGCTTTTGATAAATTACTAGTGTTGACAGAGCTGTCCTTCTCTCTCACAATATAGACACATTACTAGTGCCGACAGAGCTGTCCTTCTCTCTCACAATATAGACACATTACTAGTGTCAACAGAGCTGTCCTTCTCTCTCACAATATAGACACGTTACTAGTGTCAACAGAGCTGACCTTCTCTACCACAATATAGACACATTACTAGTGTCGACAGAGCTGTCCTTCTCTACCACAATATAGACACATTACTAGTGACGACAGAGCTGTCCTTCTCTACCACAATATAGACACATTACTAGTGACGACAGAGCTGTCCTTCTCTCTCACAATATAGACACATTACTAGTGACGACAGAGCTGTCCTTCTCTCTCACAGTATAGACACATTACTAGTGTCGACAGAGCTGTCCTTCTCTCTCACAGTATAGACACATTACTAGTGTCGACAGAGCTGTCCTTCTCTCTCACAATATAGACATATCACTAGTGTCGACAGATCTGTCCTTCTCTACCACAATATAGACACATTACTAGTGTCGACAGAGCTGTCCTTCTCTCTCACAATATAGACACATTACTAGTGTTGACAGAGCTGTCCTTCCCTACCACAATATAGACACATTACTAGTGTCGACAGAGCTGTCCTTCTCTACCACAATATAGACACATTACTAGTGTCGACAGAGCTGTCCTTCTCTCACAATATAGACACATTACTAGTGTCAACAGAGCTGTCCTTCTCTCACAATATAGACACATTACTAGTGTCGATAGAGCTGTCCTTCTCTACCACAATATAGACACATTACTAGTGTCGACAGAGCTGTCCTTCTCTCTCACAGTATAGACACATTACTAGTGTCGACAGAGCTGTCCTTCTCTCTCACAGTATAGACACATTACTAGTGTCGACAGAGCTGTCCTTCTCTCTCACAATATAGACACATTACTAGTGTCGACAGAGCTGTCCTTCTCTCTCACAGTATAGACACATTACTAGTGTCGACAGAGCTGTCCTTCTCTCTCACAATATAGACATATCACTAGTGTCGACAGATCTGTCCTTCTCTACCACAATATAGACACATTACTAGTGTCGACAGAGCTGTCCTTCTCTCTCACAATATAGACACATTACTAGTGTTGACAGAGCTGTCCTCCCCTACCACAATATAGACACATTACTAGTGTCGACAGAGCTGTCCTTCTCTCACAATATAGACACATTACTAGTGTCGATAGAGCTGTCCTTCTCTCTCACAATATAGACACATTACTAGTGTCGACAGAGCTGTCCTTCTCTACCACGATATAGACACATTACTAGTGTCGACAGAGCTGTCCTTCTCTCTCACAATATAGACACACTACTAGTGACGACAGAGCTGTCCTTCTCTACCACAATATAGACACATTACTAGTGACTACAGAGCTGTCCTTCTCTACCACAATATAGACACATTACTAGTGTCGACAGAGCTGTCCTTCTCTCTCACAATATAGACACACTACTAGTGACGACAGAGCTGTCCTTCTCTACCACAATATAGACACATTACTAGTGTCGACAGAGCTGTCCTTCTCTCTCACAATATAGACACACTACTAGTGACGACAGAGCTGTCCTTCTCTACCACAATATAGACACATTACTAGTGTCGACAGAGCTGTCTTTCTCTCTCACAATATAGACACATTACTAGTGTCGACAGAGCTGTCCTTCTCTACCACAATAAAGGCACATTACCAGTGTCGACAGAGTTGTCCTTCACTACCACAATATAGACACATTACTAGTGTCGACAGAGCTGTCCTTCTCTACCACAATATAGACACATTACTAGTGACGACAGAGCTGTCCTTCTCTACCACAATATAGACACATTACTAGTGTCAACAGAGCTGTCCTTCTCTCTCACAATATAGACACATTACTAGTGTCGACAGAGCTGTCCTTCTCTACCACAATATAGACACATTACTAGTGTCGACAGAGCTGTCTTTCTCTCTCACAATATAGACACATTATTATTGTCGACAGAGCTGTCCTTCTCTACCACAATATAGACACATTACTAGTGATGACAGAGCTGTCCTTCTCTCTCACAATATAGACACATTACTAGTGTCAACAGAGCTGCCCTTCTCTACAACAATATAGACACATTACTAGTGTCGACAGAGCTGTCCTTCTCTACAACAATATAGACACATTACTAGTGTCAACAGAGCTGCCCTTCTCTACAACAATATAGACACATTACTAGTGTCGACAGAGCTGTCCTTCCCTACCACAATATAGACACATTACTAGTGACGACAGAGCTGTCCTTCTCTCTCACAATATAGACACATTACTAGTGACGACAGAGCTGTCCTTCTCTCTCACAATATAGACACATTACTAGTGTCGACAGAGCTGCCCTTCTCTACCACAATTTACATGTAGGTACATACCGAGGGAATTAAAGCATGAGGAAAACGGAGCAGGTTAAACAATCGATAAATAACCCCTGATCCAGAGGGAACATGTTCGGATATAATCTATGCATGTAGTGTTTTAACCATTAAATATAAATGTCCTAAAATACCAATATATCTGAAGCTATTCCCACATAGAGAAAGTGGAAAACAATTGATATCTCGGATTTCTAAATGTGGAATGTCCCAAGATAAAGTTCACACACCACTCGGGAAGTAAATGCAATCTGGCATTTTGAAAAGGAAACTAAAAACACTACCCGGAAGAGTACGGGAAACAGGTTTACACAACGAGTAGTTTGGTTTGGTTTGGTTTTTTTGGTGTTTTTTTAACGTCCTATTAACAGCTAAGGTCATTTAAGGACGGCCTCCCGTGCGTGTGCCATGTATGCGTGTGGTGAGCGCGTATGTGTGTTTTGGGAGGCTGCGGTATGTTCGTGTTAAGTCTCCTTGTGATAGGCCGGAACTTTTGCCGATTTATAGTGCTATCTCACTGAAGCATACTGCCGAAGACACCCAGCAGCACACCCCACCCGGTCACATTTTACTGACAACGGGCGAACCAGTCGTCCCACTCCTAATAATCTGAGCGATAAGCAGGAGTAGCAACTACCATTTTAATGACTTTGGTATGTCTCGGCCAGGGGACAGATCCCAAAGCCTTCCTCACAGGGGCGAACGCTCAACTGAAGACCAAAAGTGAGGCATTGTCAAGGGAGACATTAGGAAGAAGAAAGTTGTTCAGAAAGAAGAGAAAAGATAAGATCCCAAATTTAGTCGCCTCTTACGATCATGCAATGGGGGCAGCAGGTACAATTCTTAGCCCTACCTGCAGGGCAGACAACGAGTGGCTGTTATATAGGCTATTTGGGGTATTGTTGTATTGCAGTGTATCGTAAAGGAGCAAAACTTACAAGTCCAATTTTAATTAGATTGTGTGAATCACATTACTAGTGTCGACAGAGCTGTCCTTCTCTACCACAATATAGACACATTACTAGTGACGACAGAGCTGTCCTTCTCTCTCACAATATAGACACATTACTAGTGTCGACAGAGCTGTCCTTCTCTCTCACAATATAGACACATTACTAGTGTCGACAGAGCTGTCCTTCTCTCTCACAATATAGACACATTACTAGTGTCGACAGAGCTGTCCTTCTCTACCACAATATAGACACATTACTAGTGTTGACAGAGCTGTCCTTCTCTCTCACAATATAGACACATTACTAGTGTCGACAGAGCTGTCCTTCTCTCTCACAATATAGACACATTACTAGTGTCGACAGAGCTGTCCTTCTCTCTCACAATATAGACACATTACTAGTGTCGACAGAGCTGTCCTTCTCTACCACAATATAGACACATTACTAGTGTCGACAGAGCTGTCCTTCTCTACCACAATATAGACACATTACTAGTGTCGACAGAGCTGTCCTTCTCTACAACAATATAGACACATTACTAGTGTCGACAGAGCTGTCCTTCTCTACCACAATATAGACACATTACTAGTGTCGACAGAGCTGTCCTTCTCTCTCACAATATAGACACATTACTAGTGTCAACAGAGCTGTCCTTCTATCTCACAATAAAGACACATTACTAGTGTCAACAGAGCTGACCATCTCTACCACAATATAGACACATTACTAGTGATGACAGAGCTGTCCTTCTCTACCACAATATAGACACATTACTAGTGTCGACAGAGCTGTCCTTCTCTCTCACAATATAGACACATTACTAGTGTCGACAGAGCTGTCCTTCTCTACCACAATATAGACACATTACTAGTGTCGACAGAGCTGTCCTTCTCTCTCACAATATAGACACATTACTAGTGACGACAGAGCTGTCCTTCTCTCTCACAATATAGACACATTACTAGTGTCAACAGAGCTGTCCTTCTCTCTCACAATATAGACACATTACTAGTGACGACAGAGCTGTCCTTCTCTACAACAATATAGACACATTACTAGTGACGACAGAGCTTTCTTTCTCTCTCACAATATAGACACATTACTAGTGACGACAGAGCTGTCCTTCTCTACAACAATATAGACACATTACTAGTGACGACAGAGCTGTCCTTCTCTACAACAATATAGACACATTACTAGTGTCGACAGAGTTGTCCTTCTCTCTCACAATATAGACACATTACTAGTGTCAACAGAGCTGTCTTTCTATCTCACAATAAAGACACATTACTAGTGTCAACAGAGCTGACCTTCTCTACCACAATATAGACACATTACTAGTGACGACAGAGCTGTCCTTCTCTCTCACAATATAGACACATTACTAGTGTCGACAGAGCTGTCCTTCTCTCTCACAATATAGACACATTACTAGTGTCGACAGAGCTGTCCTTCTCTCACAATATAGACACATTACTAGTGTCGACAGAGCTGTCCTTCTCTCTCACAATATAGACACATTACTAGTGTCGACAGAGCTGTCCTTCTCTACCACAATATAGACACATTACTAGTGACGACAGAGCTGTCCTTCTCTCTCACAATATAGACACATTACTAGTGTCGACAGAGCTGTCCTTCTCTACCACAATATAGACACATTACTAGTGTCGACAGAGCTGTCCTTCTCTACCACAATATAGACACATTACTAGTGACGACAGAGCTGTCCTTCTCTACCACAATATAGACACATTACTAGTGTCGACAGAGCTGTCCTTCTATCTCACAATATAGACACATTACTAGTGTCGACAGAGCTGTCCTTCTCTCTCACAATATAGACACATTACTAGTGTCGACAGAGCTGTCCTTCTCTACCACAATATAGACACATTACTAGTGACGACAGAGCTGTCCTTCTCTCTCACAATATAGACACATTACTAGTGTCGACAGAGCTGTCCTTCTCTACCACAATATAGACACATTACTAGTGTCGACAGATCTGTCCTTCCCTACCACAATATAGACACATTACTAGTGACGACAGAGCTGTCCTTCTCTACCACAATATAGACACATTACTAGTGTCGACAGAGCTGTCCTTCTCTACAACAATATAGACACATTACTAGTGTCGACAGAGCTGTCCTTCTCTCTCACAATATAAACACATTACTAGTGTCGACAGAGCTGTCCTTCTCTACCACAATATAGACACATTACTAGTGTCGACAGAGCTGCCCTTCTCTACCACAATTTACATGTAGGTACATACCGAGGGAATTAAAGCATGAAGAAAACGGAGCAGGTTAAACAATCGATAAATATCCCCTGATCCAGAGGGAACATGTTCGGATATAATCTTTGCATGTAGCGTTTTAACCATTAAATATAAATGTCCTAAAATACCAATATATCTGAAGCTATTCCCACATAGAGAAAGTGGAAAACAATTGATATCTCGGATTTCTAAATGTGGAATGTCCCAAGATAAAGTTCACACACCACTCGGGAAGTAAATGTAATCTGGCATTTTGAAAAGGAAACTAAAAACACTACCCGAAAGAGTACGGGAAACAGGTTTGCACAACGAGTGGTTCGGTTTGGTTTGTTTGGTTTGTTTTTTTAACGTCCTATTAACAGCTAAGGTCAGTTAAGGTCGGCCTCCCGTGCGTGTGCCATGTATGCGTGTGGTGAGTGCGTATGTGTGTTTTGGGAGGCTGCGGTATGTTCGTGTTAAGTCTCCTTGTGGTAGGCCGGAACTTTTGCCAATTGATACTGCTACCTCACTGAAGCATACTGCCGAAAACACCCAGCAGCACACCCCACCCGGTCACATTTTACTGACAACGGGCGAACCAGTCGTCCCACTCCTAATATGCTGAGCGCTAAGCAGGAGTAGCAACTAATATTTTTAATGACTTTGGTATGTCTCGGCCAGGGGACAGAGCCCAAAGCCTTCCTCACAGGGGCGAACGCTCAACTGAAGACCAAAAGTGAGGCATTGTCAAGGGAGACATTAGGAAGAAGAAAGTTGTTCAGAAAGAAGAGAAAAGATAAGATCCCAAATATAGTCGCCTCTTACGATCATGCAATGGGGGCAGCAGGTACAATTCTTAGCCCTACCTGCAGGGCAGACAACGAGTGGCTTTTGTATAGGCTATTTGGGGTATTGTTGTATTGCAGTGTATCGTAGAGGAGCAAAACTTACAAGTCCAATTTTAATTAGATTGTGTGAACTTTTTCTATCAAAATTTAAGCTATTCTGAGGTTCTGTCTCAATGTGTGTTTTATTAATGACATACTGTGAAATACCTCTAATTTGCAAAAGTGACAATTTCAAAAATATTTGGAAATATTATGATCAATAATTTGACAAGTTTAATATCTTGATAGCAGTAACATGGTAGAGATCCATATAATAGTTTTATGATCACAAAATAATTACGACCGCCATTTCGTGTGTTGTCATACCCGTGTCCACGTGAAGCGGTCTCTGTGTTAGCCTAGACTGGTTCCCTACCTTAGTTCTCTAACCTCCGCTAGGGCCGCGCTGCGCTCCCATTGAACCGGAAGTGGGCGACCATGTTAATTAGCTGGTTAACTTCGGTATTCTGTGACGAACTTGTTACTAATTTAAGACATTGAAAATCCCAATACAAATGAAGAGGGTCTTAAGATTCGCTATTTGACAGAGTGTCCAATGTGCTGATGACAACGGCGCTATTAACGTTCGTTGCTTAAGCGGAAGAAATCATCCACAATTACTAAGGTCTACCATTTCCATGCCGATGTTAGAGGGAATCTCCAATGCAACAGACAATTATCAACAGTGTTTTCTCTCAAAATCGGCTCTACTCCCGGATTTATCCTTCATACTTGGATTTGTTATTGTAGGTAAAAACTCAAAAAATCAAATACTGCTTTTCTCATAGTGATACTTAGTAACCTTCATTAAAAGGAAACATCCTAAAATCGCATCGAATGAATGGGAAATGGCAAATACGAAAGAAAAATCCATTATAGAGACAACAACTAAAATAAACACAAAATATGATGCGCAGCTAACTATGCGTAATGTGTATAAACTGGTGTTATATGTATAACCTTGTGTTATATGTATAACCTTGTGTTATATGTGTGACCTTGTGTTCTATTATGACCTTGTATTGTATGTATGATCTTGAGTTATATTATGTTCTTTTGTTGTATGTATGGCCTTGTGTTATGTGTATGACCTTGTGTTATATGTATGACCTTGTGTTGTATGTATGACCTTGTATTATATGTATGACCATGTGATATATTTATGACCTTGTGTTATATGTGTGACCTTGTGTTATATGTATGACCTTGTGTTGTATTGGTAACCTTGTGTTAAATTTGTAACTCTAGGTTAATATTTAACGTTATAAACGGCAGTCTGTGCTGTAAATAGTTTTAAAAATCAAATCTTTATTCTGATGAACTTAGCAATACTTTTCTTCACAATTTTTCATAATTTTGGTTGACATGTTATCTTCTTAAATTCGAAATTATGCATTTCGATATCAAATTTGAATTGCTCTTTATTTAAAGAAATGAACAATTATGTTAGTAACCATGACAACAAATGTTGATTTCAAATTATGATTTATTCGTGTTTGGTCAGCTTATTCACTTTCCTTGACTTAAAATCAAATAAACAGCATGCAACACATTATTGCCTAAATACGTTTTTATAGTTATGAAGCAATAATGGTAATCAATAAATAATTTTAAGAAAAGATATTCGAAGGTACTTTTCAATGTATTCACGTGATAGGAATGTATTAATATTTGGTGTTGTTAACCCTGTTTATGGCCTTAACGAACTTTTGCAAAGTACAAGGAGGACCCGGAAAGCGACTTCATAACTGAAAGTGTTTTGTTTATAATGTCATGGTAGCTACATGTATTTATAAAACATCTATTGTTATCAAAATCTATTTTGATCGGTTATGCTGGTATGTTACATTTTACTGATCTATCTTAATCATATAGAAAACGACGATGTTCGGAAGCCCGAATATATGCTGATTCCACCTGGTTTGGTGGTAACAGTTGTAAACTTCCGATTGGACGAAAAGATAAAGGAAAACCCGAAGGAGAAGTTTTTCATCATCAGCTATATATCACCAGAAAAATATATATATATATTTATGGAAAGCGTTTGTAAGGTTCAAATTTTTGAAAAGTACATTTGAAACATATACTCCAATGTGAGCCTAATACGCTTCCGTATTACGGACCTTCATGACGAAATTGGCTGATCTACGTTTCTCACATCTTTGCGGCGAGTATATTCGGTCTGCGTCACTAGCATGCTTATAGTGAGATAGGCTGGTCAATGTCATTCACATGTTTGTGACGATATTTCCCTAACAGCATCAGAAACAAATTCATAACAATGTTGGCTGACCTGGTCAATACGGATAATTAATTATTGATATATAATCTGACCAAGCTGATCAAAAGACTCGAGGCTTTAAATAATGACAGATCGAAAACAACTGAAATATAAACCAATCTACTCCGTTCAATGGCGTACTGTCGTTCAACATTGCTTCCTCTCGGAGTATTGATTGAGGACACGTTACACAATTATTTAATTGTAGCGGATTTCAAAGCTTCTATTTAACCATACCATTTTCCATATTATTTCATTTGGCACATTTTACCGTATCAACATTTCTTTAAATATTACATTACATTTACATGTCAACAGTGCCAGCACAATGGAGAGTGCCATACCGGGAGAGTACCCAGATCGATACCACGCCATGTACGCACGAGCAATCAATATTGCCATCTCCCTACTCCATGGAAACAGGAAGAAGGGCTACTGATCCGAGAAGCTACATTATTCAATGAGTTCTGTACGCAACAGTAGCTACAAAGGAAAGCCCACTACGGGCATACATTGGCTCGCGAGGACGTGACGTACATGCGACCACGTGACACCATCCACCATAACTATTCCATAATGAGGACATCATTAGAGAAACAGTGGTGATCGAGAGAGGGTTGACATTCTGTGTGCTAGTGTTTTGGTAGATTTAAGAGATTTGTAAACACTGTAAGTTAAAGAGGTGATACGTAACAGACGGCGCGGTCTATTAGCGCAGAGTAATTCCGGAATTTATACTTCAGGCTGAGCTTGAGATGCCAAATATAGGATCATGGTTTGGTAGGATATTGTTGTTTTTGGCCGGCCTGTTCGTGTGTTTGCTCTCTCCGACATGTAGCAAGGACGTGAGTACGAACCACTGGCTTGTGGAGCTCCGAGACGATGTGGGACCGGAAACTGCCATGGAGGTGGCAAAAAGGACTGGATTCACCTTCGTAGCACCGGTGAGTCTTGTCTTTGACAGTTATGGTCCCAGTGACAAACAAACGTGTTCACTGACAATACCGCATGTTCGTGATTGTTTTGATGAATTTACACTTTCCGTAATTATCGATAGGTATTTGAAATAGGATAGAACTTGTCGTTGCCGGCAGAACTCCTCAGCGTAATAACCGTCTCCGGATATCTGGATATTACACGTTTCGAAGACTATGCAATCTTAAGCAAACTAGAATCTTAGAAATATCGTTTTGCGAAAACCAAAATATTTATCTAAACATTTTTCAAATATCCTTTAGGTACTTCCTAAATTACTTTCATTTTAATCAAATTTCAACAACTAAAATATTGTTTTGGAAAATTGTTCTAGATTTCCTGTTTTAGATCTAATACAACATTCAACTTTTGCTTGTAGAACTGCACCTCTTTATCGTCTATACAGGTTTAGCGCTTGAGGTAATAGATATGGAAACCCCTACATTAGACGCCCCAACATACGCCTACAATGGCGGTTATTAGAGTGACACCCTAACACTGTACATGTGACAATACCTTCATCACAATCATACCACTCCCTACAATATCGTATATTGTTTTACACACACCGCACAATGTTCTCCGAAAGCGTGGTAATTGATCAAATGACCAATTAATCGATAGATTGATATTTCGATTTAAGCCTACCTAGCCTGTGCCCATAGACCAAAATTTAGTAGGAATGATCTATGGAGAAAGTCAATTAATAATATTATACTGCTGTACCAATGGATTAAAAATTGAAAATATCTACTTCAGTGATGCCGATGATTTCCAATTCAAATCTCGTATTCCTATCATTCTACTTATCGTGAACAAGCCTCGTTTTGGTATTATCCTAGGTAGCCTAGAAGGATTTACCTGGTATTCATCACGTGGCACTGGGTTGGTGACCTGTCTACACCTGGTCACCCACGTCGCGCTCACGTGGTAACACTAGTATACAACGTGTACATATATATGTGATAAACAGTCAGATTTGGTTTTCGCGCGACAACTTTCCCATCAGAAGGTAAGTAATACCGAACTGGAGACATATGGACCCCGTATTGGGAGACATATGGACCTCGTATTGGGAGACATATGGACCTCGTATTGGGAGACATATGTAACCCGTATGTGGAGACATATAGACCCCGTATGTGGAGACATATGGACCCCGTATTGGGAGACATATAGACCCCGTATGTGGAGACATATAGACCCCGTATTGGGAGACATATGGACCCCGTATTGGGAGACATATGGAACCCGTATTGGGAGACATATAGACCCCGTATGTGGAGACATATGGACCCCGTATTGGGAGACATATGGACCTCGTATTGGGAGACATATGGACCCCGTATGTGGAGACATATAGACCCCGTATTGGGAGACATATGGACCCCGTATTGGGAGACATATGGAACCCGTATTGGGAGACATATGGACCTCGTATTGGGAGACATATGGACCCCGTATGTGGAGACATATAGACCCCGTATTGGGAGACATATGGACCCCGTATTGGGAGACATATGGAACCCGTATTGGGAGACATATAGACCCCGTATGTGGAGACATATGGACCCCGTATTGGGAGACATATGTAACCCGTATTGGGAGACATATGGACCCCGTATGTGGAGACATATGGACCCCGTATTGGGAGACATATGGACCCCGTATTGGGAGACATATGTAACCCGTATTGGGAGACATATGGACCCCGTATGTGGAGACATATGGACCCCGTATTGGGAGACATATGGACCCCGTATTGGGAGACATATGGACCCCGTATTGGGAGACATATGGACCCCGTATGGGAAGACATATGGACCCCGTATGGGAAGACATATGGACCCCGTATGAGGAGTACCGAAATGGAAGACATGTTGAACCCGCCATGGGAAAGAAATGGACTCTCTTTGGCAGATAAATGAAACCCGCAATGGAAGACATATTGACCCTTAAAGGGAGACACATGGAGCATCACGGGAAGACATATGGACTTTTGAATGAGGAGACATATGGACCCAACCCTGGGAAGTAAATGGACACTCAATGGGATGCATATAGACCATGGAATGGAAGACACAGGGACCCCGCCTTCTATTTTCGTTAATACTAATAAGTACTTTGTTGTGAGCTAAATAAATGAAATATAACATCTCAAAAACTTCTAGTGTGTATGATTCTGTGTTAGCAAATCTTGATATTCAAAGACGTCGTATTGTTTTAATTTTCCATTTAAATTTGTAATTTTTAAAGATGAGACAGCACCGACGACGTCTTCACTCTTTCTCACAAAATGCGACAGAGAATGCACTAACGGTATAGAAATATATGTATATCTTCACAATCTAATTAAAGCGAATATAACTGTAACAATCACTTTTGGAAAATATTACAGACGTAATACATTTTTATAAAATATATGACACTATGCAATTCCTTTAATTATAAAAATATCAAGCGCCCCTAACCATGTATTGTAAATATCTAAATCAATGCAAAACATTCACATTACAATTCCATAGGCCCTACAATAATGCTTATAGTACCGCTCGTGAGCAGAACACTGTGCATGCGTAGTCAATATGTTACCCTTTTCTATTTTGGGAGAGTGTTACGGCGCGCAGACTCGTGGCTACGTAGGCAGATACATATTTACGAACGTCCATCGAAGTAAACCGTGTTTTAAAACCCGTAAACATATATATTTTCGGGTATCTCGTATATCGTCAGCCCTTTTCACTTTCTATCAGAAGGAATCTTTATTTAATGAGTGTGAAATCTACAGTAATAGTCACTTTAATGAGTATAAGTTTGCAGTTATAGTCACTTTAATGAGTATGAAATATACAGCTATAGTCACTTTAATGAGTATAAATTTACAGCTATAGTCACTTTAATGAGTATGAAATCTACAGCTATAGTCTCACTTTAATGAGTATAAATTTACAGCTATAGTCACTTTAATGAGTATAAATATACAGTTATAGTCACTTTAATGAGTATAAATTTACAGCTATAGTCACTTTAATGAGTATAAATTTACAGCTATAGTCACTTTAATGAGTATAAATTTACAGCTATAGTCACTTTAATGAGTATACATTTACAGTTATAATTTTATTGTACAAGCATCCTTATAGTGATTATTTATAAGACCTGAAGTTACATACACGATAACACGACAGGTTTTACTCGGAATGAAATTTAAAATCCTTCCACTTCAAAGCTAAAAGACAAGTTGAGAAGCTCAAGTATTTGGAGGGGGCATGGTAATAGCGTAATATATCTTTTGATACAACATAAAAGTAAACCGCAGTCTTCAATCGAGTATAATAACTCTATGTCTGAAATGCAGTATCTTAAACATGGATACAAATGTCCCGAATCCTTACCAAAACAGTAGGATTTGATATATTTTCCCGGGTTTTTAATGCTGTACGGGGAAAGCTGGATGGAATCACGTGGGCGAGAGTGATGAGTCTGCGCAGTGTTCTGCTTGCGAGCTTGTAGGACCAACCGTGTAGTGATTGGCACTGACTTTACTTTGTATTTACAAAACACGAATAGCCACTTTCGATTTTTATAATAAAGGAAAAGTCTGTATCTTATGTCTGATGATATTTTCCAATAGTAAAGTTGACAGTTACAATGTATAGTCGCAGTTTATAGTCGCTTTAATGCAGTAATTTAACAATGACAGTTATAATATAGTCGTTTTTATTCAGTAATTTAACGGTAACAATTATAGTCGTAACAGAAGTAGTTATTGTGCCTTTAATGCAATAATTTAACAGAGACAGTTAAAGCTGCATTAAAGCAGTAAAATGTTGGGATACGAATTTCTTTTATTTGATAAACTGTCCGCATATTTACAAATAAAATAGCTGAACACATTATATTAACATTTTGTATATCTTTTACTATGAACTGTGTGTTAATCCTACATACATGTATACGATGGCTGATTGTTAAGTTGTGAGCCTCATATTGAAGGATTTAAATTTTGTATTATTTTTTAACATAATCCCCTTCAGTATCTATACACTTTTGCCAGCGGTGTTTAAGGGCCTCAATGCCACTTTTATAGAACTCCTTTTCTTGGCTGTTCAGAAAGTCATCCACTGCATGCTAGGATTAGGGTTAGGGTGCCTGAAATAGCTGTTTTCAGTTTTGGAAATAGATGAAAGTCTGATGGAGCGAGATCAGGTGAATAAGGCGGATGCTCAATCAATCTAAAGCCACAATGAATGGCAGCCATGGCAATGACAGACTCTTTCACCCTAACCCTAATCCTAACCGATTTTGTTCATTTTGCAAAAGCCGCTTGTCTTGCTTACTTTAGAGTGCTACCTCGTCGATATAAACTAACCAAATGAGACCACCCCTTAGGCTGCTATATAGTCAGAGAATAATTGAACTTTAAAAAAAAACATCCTTGAGTACCTCCTTCAATACGAGGCTCACTAATAACAGTAAGTCAGCTCAAAAATAGCAGTAAGTCAGCTCAATATTAACAGTAAGTCAGCTCAATATCAATAGTAAGGCCACTCAATAATAGCAGTAAGGCAACTCAATAATAGCAGTAAGGCCACTCAATAATAGCAGTAAGGCCACTCAATAATAGCAGTAAGGCAACTCAATATTAACAGTAAGTCAGCTCAATGATAACAGTAAGTCAGCTCAATGATAACAGTAAGGTAGCTCAATGAAACAGTAAGGTAGTTCAATGAAACAGTAAGGTAGTTCAATGAAACAGTAAGGTAGTTCAATGAAACAGTAAGGTAGCTCAATAAAAATAATTTCTTCAACTTTTTTTCTAACGGATTTAACCAAAAATAATGTATCGTTACTGACGGTGTGTTTCTTAAGATGGACCATCTATTTTCACTATGACCTTTTGGCGTCTCTATTGTCGCGATGTTGACGTCATTACGGGCACTAGCAGGATGACATTAACAGTCTTTTTTAATTAGAATTCTCTCTAAGTAATTTGTATGCTGGCATTGCCCTGTGAACGTATGACTATAATACCTGACTATAGGAAAATAGCTATTCTATATCACAGTCTTAATCTAAAAACTTTTTTCCCATACCACAGCCTTATTCCAAAACACTTGTCGTTTTTTAATTAAATTTTAAAGCGTCGTTATTTATTGATTTTATACTTCGTTGAGCCTCTAGCTTCAAAAGACTCCTCTGCTACTGCTAATACAGTCATCTTCTGTAGATTGATTGATTGATTGATTGATGGGGCTTAACGTCCTTAACCGGTTCTGTAGAAACCAGCGAACTTTTATATATACTCCCTCGAGTTGGGTTCAATGTCACGTGGTATAGCGTACCCCCCACGGAATGTCTTTATCGCCAATATCGTATATATACTCCAGTAGTACCTACATCATACAGATGTACATGTATAGACCCTCGCTTTACGATGGTCAAAGATTCACACTTGACTCGACGGTATATTGCTAACTAGAATCTATGTATTCTTGTATTAAATATAAATGGTTTTCGGAAACAATACGCTTAGTTTTCTGTATTTAAACTATGTAAGAAGAAAAAAAACAATGAATGATATTTGGTCTTTTCGGTCCATTGCGTTCCGATTCGGGTGGTTAGGCTAGTTGCACTGTCATTTACAAAATGGTGGGCCAACAGTGTGAAATTTTGACCAGCGTAAAGCGAGGGTCTATATGGACGGAATATAACACCGGTTGTGGACTAAATGGGTGTTTTGGTTTAGTTTAAACATATTTTATTGTATCAAATATATACAATAGGATTGGGCACAAGTTTTCCAACTTATATCAAGCCCTTTCCATACAATATTATATAACACATACAAAATATACAAGATGACATTAACAATAAAATAATTATTTAGTGTGGGAGTGTGGATAAGGGAAGGGTAAGGATGGGGTGTAAGAAGGTGCAAGTATGTGAAAAGAATGTGACATCTCCTTCATTTTAATTCTTTTATGAAATAATTTAGACATTTCCACTAGTAATTGAAACATCTTTTTTTTTAAGACTGCGTGAATGATTTTTCTCGACCCAGATGGCACAAGTACACAATCCACTACTCGTAACTTTCGGCTTTTCAATGTTCATCATATCCCCTGCCACGGTTTTCTTTCGCTTTGGTCTTTCCTTTCCTTCTGATATTTCCGTTTCCCAAGTGCCATATGAGTCGAGAAAGATAAAAGACGCAGACTTTGATAGAGTTAAAGGGGTTAAACAATTTACATATATATATATGATTTTTTTCTTTTTCCCTTTTTCTAAAAACACAATATATCAAATATATTAAGTACTGAAGAGAGATATGTTGAAAAAAAAATGAAAAAAAAAAATGGGGAGACTTGCACGAATGGAGTGATAGAGAGAGGTAGGTGGTAGAGAAAGTACAAATGTAAAATCAAAATCTATTTGTATCGTGAATATATTTCTGAGTGTGCAGAAATATTTTTTCGTTGTCTGCTTTGGATAATTCATGACTGCCATGTAGAATAAGCTGTAGGTCCAGTGGGATGAAATCATTTAACTCACGGTACCACTTTATTCTCTGATCTATGTACTTGTTGCAAATAAAAAAGAAGTGAAATGCATTTTCAATAGAATGTCCACAATGACAAATTTGAAAATCAATTAAGTTAGCATGAAATAAGTCGTCGTTTAGAGTACTTGAATTAGTTCTTAATCTAGCATGCAAAATATTAGATTTTCTGTCACCAAACAAATAATAAGAGGGGATATTTATGTCATTAAGCTTACGAAGAGAGTTTTTAAAAGCTGGGGCTGACCTACTCTGTCTTATGCCAGGGTCTAAATTATTCCAAAGTCGAATAGTAGACGGGAAAAAAGAACTATTAGAAAGTTGAAGTCTGAAGTTAGGTAAGGAGTAATGGTTTGCATTACGGAGGTTATATTCTACATTTTGTGACACTAAAGGAGGTAGTAAAGCTGAAAGATAATTCGGCGTGAGGTTAGCTTGAATTTTGAAAAAAAGTTGTAGTTTTCTGTTCTTTCTTCTATTTACTAGTGGTTCGAGTCCACTTTCTGAATATAATGAAACCCTACTTGCATAAGATGGTAAACCTGTTATAATACGGATAGACTCTAACTGTAGTTTTTCTAGATTGTCTGCGTCACCGAGGGTACATCCGTCCCAAACTTCACAACAATATTCTAGTAAAGGAAGAATATATGCTCTGTAAATTTTGTCTAAAGTTCGTCTATTTAACAAATACTTCAGTTTTCGTAAAACACTTACCTGTTTTGACACATTTTTACAAATATTTTCTATATGCATACTCCATTTACAATTTTCACTTAATACTACTCCAAGGTGCTTATGATTTTCTACAAAGTCTACATTTACATTATTAAACTTAATTTCAATTGCATATTCAAGTTCAAAGTTGGAAACAAGTAATGCCTCTGTTTTAGAAGGGTTGAAATTTACTAACCACTTACTAGCCCAGTGTTTAATTTTATCTAAATCGTTATTTATTTTTCTTTCAATAGTTTGAGGAGATGTATCACAGTATAATAAGGAGGTATCATCTGCGAATAATTTACAAAGACTTTCCAGGTTATCAGCTATGTCATTAATATATAGAATGAATAAAAGAGGGCCTAATACAGAACCTTGAGGAACTCCGGCATTGGTAGATTTAACCAAAGACTTCGTATTTCCCACAAAGACTTGTTGTTGTCTATCACTAATATAATTTTTGAACCACGCTAACAATTTTCCGGAAATGCCATAATTTGCTAGTTTAACTTCCAATCCCCTGTGCCATACACGGTCGAACGCCTTTGAAATATCACAAAAAACTATACATGAAGGACGTTTTTTTTCTAAGTTTTCGCATAAAGTGTGATATAATTCAATCATTTGATGTACTGTCGAATGACCTGGCTGGAAACCAGACTGATATTTATATATTAATGAATGATCTAATAAATAGTTGTGCAAATATTTCACTACCAATCTTTCAAAAACTTTACCAACGGTGCTTAATAGTGAAATAGGTCTATAATTTGAAACTACCTGTTTATCCCCCTTTTTGAATATAGGCATTACTAATGCTTTTTTCCATTGTTTGGGAAAGATACCAGTTTCTAAAGAAGATCTAAAGATAAGAGAAAGAGGAAGAGCTACTGATAGTGCTGTGTTTTTTAACATATGATGACTTATGGTATCAATACCTACAGCTTTACTAATATTTAACGATTTAAGGATGTCGATAATGTCGTTCAAATTGAAAGGTATGTCAGATAGAGTAGCGTCCGTCCTAAGTTGTACAACAACCAGGTGTTTTGGTGTAAATAGATATCTCATTTATCCATATATGTAAGGTGGGTGTTATGTCACGCCCGATTTTTATTGTGTTTCCACCAAAAGCTTAGCGACACCAAACGGTGCAAACGGTGTCTGAAAATTCCACGTTTTCATAGAGTAGTGCGCTCTGGCCCTACACCAGACACCACGGGAATCATTCCTATCAAGTCCATGTGTGTTGCGCCGTCGAAATAGAGCATCCATAGGAATAAATATATTAAGTTCAAGCGATCAACAAACTATCAGTAAACATAAAATAATTGAAGCATCACCTTTTAATCAGTTGTAGTGATCGTTTCAAGGTCACAACCAACTCCGTAAAATATTTCGAATCGTAAAGATGGCTGTTCGGTTCGTATCGAAGCGGGAGACAACCGAAGAACACAGACAAGTCATTATTCTTCCGCGCAGCTGGCGGAGCGCATTTATAGTAGATCTTAAATTCAATGACAAACTTAGTATTTCAATTAAATCATGCTATTTTTGATATTGTTTTATGGTAAATATGTTGCGTAATCGCATTTTTGTCTTAATAATACAATTTGGTCATCATCTAATCACTAAGTACTAACCATTAAACTTGCACAAGTTCTAGTAACTGAAGACTTTTACCTCTTCAATTTATTTGGGAAAATGCGTGTTAATTGAAACATAAGGATTGAATGTTGCTTTGGTCGATTTCATGGGGAGATGAATTGAGTTGTTGTAGAGACAAAAAGCAACTCAATTCATCACCCCATGAAATCGACCAAAGCAACATTCAATTCTGAAATACTCCAGCAGTACCGATAGTATACATGTATACTCCAGTAACACCACAGGAAGGAGTACCAATATACTATTTGGATAGCTGTCTTGGTCAAAAACTACATCTACATCTATACACAGTTGTATAACTGTCACAGTACATCCGGGTATATTTCGGTGCGGTTTCCATGCTACTATTCTTTGAGAGTCGACATTTATGAAAGCTAATTATATTTATCATCTCCCATACGTAGATGACCAAATGGTCAGTTGAACGTCACTATGGTGACGGAATAATATCTGACTTGTCCAGTTATCGATCTTCTTTAACAAATCTATGTGGAAACCTTACCTAGTCCTAGTCACATCTGCCAACATGTACTGACAGCTTGTCACAGAGCTGTTAGCGCTACAAACACGACAGTTCCTTTTACGTACTAACCTACAGGGTAAAATGGTATTGGTCACGGTCTAAATGCCATTGATCATGTGACCATTATGAAGTGACAGAGACAGCCTCGAGTATGTTTGAGTTTTACGGCTCATCGACAACTAGGGTCATTTAGGGCCAAACAATAATATCGTTTTGATTGTTTATGTTAAAATTAGATAAAATTGGTCATTTTTAAAAGCATTCGTATTGTATATTTAGATCATTATGATAAAAAGAAGGTTGGTTAAAAATGGTAAAAATATATATATACGAATAGATTATGTGAACTTTGTGATATATATAGAACGTCAAAGGGAGTAAGGTAAATGACATCAAAGTCTATAGAATAGATCGATTTATTTCAAGTAGCTAAATATTGTTTTCGAATCCACGGAACTGAAAAGAGTTTTCATATCCGGGACTCGAAAGTATTTATCACGAATATGCTTGAAATCGGAACATTCTATTAAACAATGCTTCACTGTGAATTGAGCATCACATGCATAACATATTGGTGGATCTTCTCGTTTTAAAAGGAGAGAATGAGTGGGATATGTGTGCCCGGTACGGAGCCGAGAGAGGACTATTTCCTCTCTACGATCCTTCCGACCCGGAGTGGACGCTTTAAGTTTGAGTATTTTAGCCGCATAAGTGAAATATATATATATAGGTATTACGGGATATACTGTTAGATATTCTGTTTATTACATTTTTATTGCCAAGTATACAAGGTCAGCTTTTAATTTTCCACTTTGTCGTTTGTAAGCAGTGTTTTAATTGGTAAAATCAGAAAAAAGTTTACTAGTAAAAACGTAACTTTTATAGAATGGATGTTTTTCGGTATTTAACTGGTAACAAGAAATATCTTTTAAAAAGATAAACGGCATAGTTTAAATGCTGGTAGTTATAATATAAAATTGCTGTTAAAATAAATCAACGAACTAATGCGTTTCAGCACGGATAACAAAATTATATCATTTAGACTCATTTTTGGGGATAATATGACTGTATTTGAATCAGGAATATAGTTTTATTAATGTGTCATTTGAAAAGATACATCCACTTATTCAGCTTGTATTCAATCTTAACTGTGTTTCGTTTTTAACTGCATATCTGCATATCTGCATTTTGCATTTACCGCTACATTGACCAATCACAAGTCATCTTGACCAGTAACGCCACCTGTCGCGTCATATCCGGGGCCAAAAGAATATTATACGGCTATGCCGAAAAATGTGATACATCTTTGTCAACGTTGAATGTTTGTTCCTTTAATTGATTCTCTACTGATGGATCCTCAGAGCAGGCCTTGGTCATCTAGTTATACTGATGCTGAAAAACGGCGTTATAGAGAGACACGTTTAGTGAGCAATATACATTTATTTGTATAACATTTTCATTTATTCCGTACAAATATAAAAAAAAAAAATCTTTGGCTTGGCATACTAATGCTATGGATTTTTTTTCATCTCATTTGTTATTCCTGCCTTTAAATCTAACGTAAGATATTCTCCAGTAGATTCGTTATTCACCACCAAACTCTCACATGTACGTTAACTTAGGATATACAAACCAGCCGATAATGTAGACAGCCATAGCAATTATTGCTAGTCCACGTCGTAATCTCAATTACATAATTTAATGCAGTATATGTAGTAACGTTAGTCCGCGTCGTAATTATTTCGTAATTTAATGGTATAGCTGCAAAAAAGTCAGTCCACTTCGCAATTTTGTTCACATAATTTAATGCAGTATCTGTAGTAACGATACTCCACGTCGTAATTACAATTACGCAATTTACCACATTATCTGTAGAAAACGTTTGTCCCTGTCATATTTCTATTGAATGCAGTATCTGTAGTAACGTTACTCCACGTCGTAAATTTGTTAACGTAATTTACCACAGTATCTATAGAAATGTTTGTAACGTTAGTCCCCATTGTAACCTTTAATTACGGTATATACCACACTATCTGTGGTAACGTTAGTCCCCATTGTAACCTTTAATTACGGTATATATCACACTATCTGTGGTAACGTTAGTCCCCATTGTAACCTTTAATTACGGTATATATCACACTATCTGTAGTAACGTTAGCCCCCATCGTAACCTTTAATTACGGTATATACCACACTATCTGTAGTAACGTTAGCCCCCATCGTAACCTTTAATTACGGTATATATCACACTATCTGTGGTAACGTTAGCCCCCATCGTAACCTTTAATTACGGTATATACCACACTATCTGTAGTAACGTTAGTCCCCATCGTAACCTTTAATTACGGTATATATCACACTATCTGTAGTAACGTTAGTCCCCATCGTAACCTTTAATTACGGTATATATCACACTATCTGTAGTAACGTTAGTCCCCATCGTAACCTTTAATTACGGTATATACCACACTATCTGTAGTAACGTTAGTCCCCATCGTAACCTTTAATTACGGTATTAACCACACTATCTGTAGTAACGTTAGTCCCCATCGTAACCTTTAATTACGGTATATACCACACTATCTGTAGTAACGTTAGCCCCCATCGTAACCTTTAATTACGGTATATACCACACTATCTGTAGTAACGTTAGTCCCCATCGTAACCTTTAATTACGGTATATATCACACTATCTGTAGTAACGTTAGTCCCCATCGTAACCTTTAATTACGGTATATACCACACTATCTGTAGTAACGTTAGTCCCCATCGTAACCTTTAATTACGGTATATACCACACTATCTGTAGTAACGTTAGTCCCCATTGTAACCTTTAATTACGGTATATATCACACTATCTGTAGTAACGTTAGTCCCCATCGTAACCTTTAATTACGGTATATATCACACTATCTGTAGTAACGTTAGTCCCCATCGTAACCTTTAATTACGGTATATACCACACTATCTGTAGTAACGTTAGCCCCCATCGTAACCTTTAATTACGGTATATACCACACTATCTGTAGTAACGTTAGTCCCCATCGTAACCTTTAATTACGGTATATATCACACTATCTGTAGTAACGTTAGCCCCCATCGTAACCTTTAATTACGGTATATATCACACTATCTGTAGTAACGTTAGTCCCCATCGTAACCTTTAATTACGGTATATACCACACTATCTGTAGTAACGTTAGTCCCCATCGTAACCTTTAATTACGGTATATATCACACTATCTGTAGTAACGTTAGTCCCCAACTTAACCTTTAATTACGGTATATATCACACTATCTGTAGTAACGTTAGCCCCCATCATAACCTTTAATTACGGTATATACCACACTATCTGTAGTAACGTTAGTCCCCATCGTAACCTTTAATTACGGTATATATCACACTATCTGTAGTAACGTTAGCCCCCATCGTAACCTTTAATTACGGTATATACCACACTATCTGTAGTAACGTTAGTCCCCATCGTAACCTTTAATTACGGTATATATCACACTATCTGTAGTAACGTTAGCCCCCATCGTAACCTTTAATTACGGTATATATCACACTATCTGTAGTAACGTTAGTCCCCATCGTAACCTTTAATTACGGTATATATCACACCATCTGAAGTAACGTTAGTCCCCATCGTAACCTTTAATTACGGTATATACCACACTATCTGTAGTAACGTTAGCCCCCATTGTAACCTTTAATTACGGTATATATCACACTATCTGGATCAATAAAAACACAGGTTTATGTGTCGAATGTCCTTTTGGCGACATCCGAACAGCAAACTCACGCGTTCATTAGAAACACCGTGATGGTGGGGGCATTAAGGTCGCTCTGTACTAATTACAAAGTAATTGGATTTAGGTTAGATGATGTTATTCCCTCGATTATAAATAATTCATCAAAATTACATTATATTACTCGTTGCAATATGTTTTAGCGCGGGAAAAGTCCATACAATTTTTTCGAGTAAGGTTTTCATTAAAAAAATCCTTGAAAAATCCAAAGCATGAAAGCAAAATAAAAAAAAACATAGTGATCAAATTGACATGTTTTATTAATGTGACTGAAAATGATTCCTGGTGTTCAAGGTATCTTTACATTTCTATAGCCCTGCTGTCATTCAACATTGCCAACTTTGACATCAATAAATACACGTGTATCTGCGAACAGTCTTTTAGTTTAATATCTTTTTTGACATAAAAACAAAATATTAAGTAAATTCAATAAAATATCCCATATCGGTGTGCTGAAGTTTATTTTGGTGTGTTATTAATGTTTAACAACCTGTCCCACTGACAATGTGCTGTTTCTGTTTCAGATGCTGGGATCTCCTCGGGAATTCCATTTTATACACAATGCTGTGCCAAACGTTCGGATGAGAAGGAGTGTGCTCCACACACGGCTACTGAAAGCACACCCTTTGGTAAGGCACCTGTCTGTATATTATAAAACCCAATGGTTAAACTGATGACATGTCTATATATAATAACACATAATGGCTAGACTCCTGACATGTCTAAATATAACAACACATTATGGCTAGACTCCTGACATGTCTTAATATAATAACACATAATGGCTAGACTCCTGACATGTCTTAATATAATAACACATAATGGCTAGACACATTACAGGTCCTAATATAATAACACATAATAATTAGACTCCTGACATGTCTAAATATAACAACACATTATGGCTAGACTCCTGACATGTCTTAATATAATAACACAAAATGGCTAGACTCCTGACATGTCTTAATATAATAACACATAATGGCTAGACCCCTGATATGTCTAAATATAATAACACACAATGGCTAGACTCCTGACATGTCTAAATATAATAACACAAAATGGCTAGAGTCCTGACATGTCTAAATATAATAACACATTATGGCTAGACTCCTGACATGTCTAAATATAATAACACATAATGGCTAGACTCCTGATATGTCTAAATATAATAACACACAATGGCTAGACTCCTGACATGTCTTAATATAATAACACATAATGGCTAGACTCCTGACATGTCTAAATATAATAAAACCCAATGTTCTGTCTGTATAGAATCACAGCCACTCCAGATCCGGAATGCTGACAATGGAACCACGAGACTTTTTAACGAGCCCCGAACACATCTAATCAAATATTCCATAAGTAACTATAATATATCTTAATAAAATCAGGATATCCGGCTATATTTCCATATGGTCATCAACCGCGTGTGAACTATGTACTAATTTTTATACGATTTTAAGAACACAAATCAAAATAAACCATATTAGTGACGTTTGATATTTAACCAATGGAGTCTTGGTCACCTTTAGATTACACTAATTGTAATTCAACTTTCAGATTACTTTGATTGTAATGCAATTTTAATTGAACCAAATTTAATCGCAATGTGGTTTGTTTGTATTTAATCATATCAGTCGTAATTTGGTTTGTATCAAATTTAATTGCAATTGTTAATTGGAAATTGGAAATGAGGAAAGAATTAATTATCCTCCGGGCTGATCATGGGTACTGACCTACGTCATCTTCCGATGTATTTTTTAGTGTGTAGGCGGCCATTTTGTTCTTTATCACCACCGGAAGATTTGTTTGTTTACTGTATCGAAAAGCCACAGAGCATAACCTATGAGGGTATGGTCTTGCTACATGCATGAGACACGCAAACAAATGAGACTTTGTGGTGTGTGAGATATAAGATACTACACAGCTATGTCTGTGTTCGTGGTGTGTGAGATATAAGATACTACACAGCTATGTCTGTGTTCGTGGTGTGTGAGATATAAGATACTACACAGCTATGTCTGTGTTCGTGGTGTGTGAGATATAAGATACTACACAGCTATGTCTGTGTTCGTGGTGTGTGAGATATAAGATACTACACAGCTATGTCTGTGTTCGTGGTAAGTGAGATATAAGATACTACACAGCTATGTCTGTGTTCTGTGGTGTGTGAGATATAAGATACTACACAGCTATGTCTGTGTTCTGTGGTGTGTGAGATATAAGATACTACACAGCTATGTCTGTGTTCTGTGAGACTTTGTGGTGTGTGAGATATAAGATACTACACAGCTATGTCTGTGTTCTGTGAGACTTTGTGGTGTGTGAGATATAAGATACTACACAGCTATGTCTGTGTTCTGTGGTGTGTGAGATATAAGATACTACACAGCTATGTCTGTGTTCTGTGAGACTTTGTGGTGTGTGAGATATAAGATACTACACAGCTATGTCTGTGTTCTGTGAGACTTTGTGGTGTGTGAGATATAAGATACTACACAGCTATGTCTGTGTTCTGTGAGACTTTGTGGTGTGTGAGATATAAGATACTACACAGCTATGTCTGTGTTCTGTGAGACTTTGTGGTGTGTGAGATATAAGATACTACACAGCTATGTCTGTGTTTGTGGTGTGTGAGATATAAGATACTACACAGCTATGTCTGTGTTCTGTGAAGATGTCTGCCGATTCAACATCAATGACTGGATGATCACTGATACGACAAACTTGCCAGCGAAACTATGCAAAATGGCCGCTTCTAGACCAAAACTATACCAAATTTAGATCACATTTGTGTAAATAACACTCATTTAAACTAAAATATCAAAGAAACTAAAAACAAACCAATTAGGCGCAGTAGCTTTAGTTTGTAATTAAAAGCATGCAAAGAATCCAAACGGAAATTCATCCTGCGTTCTGTGAAGAGATGTATCTCTTAATCACTTTCTGAATAGCTGTAACAAAAAAGCCTGACGCTATTGTCAACAAAGGACGGGGAAATTAAAAGCAAATAGCATAAAGGCAAAATAATACGCTAGGATTTCCCGATTAATGTTTCGATTTTTCTTTCCTGTGTAGGTGAAGAGAGCGGTACAACAACTTGGATATGTACGAGCCAAGCGGGGCTTCAAACCCTTGAAGGGTGTGCCTGTATCTGATATCAAACTGACAGCCCCGGATATAGAACATTTCTTACTCAATCACGATCTCACAGCGCAGGATATTCAGCAAGATGGAAAATCGGCGCATACACCCAACGATCCTTTGTTTGCGAAAGAATGGTACCTGGTAAGTGTTAGTGTCGTGTTACGGTTAAAGACTTGTTCCATTTAAAGGAAACATGCCTTGTTGTGGTGGGGTCTTTTTCTTTGTTAATTATGGATGCCTTTCGAATTAATTTCATAACATGAAACAAAATATCACAGGTGCTATAATTAATGTCAACATTACATGTTAAAGACAACATTTCAATCTTACAGTATTGCAATATCAGCCGTATCTTGTGGATGTTAATATATGATCGAATTCGAGATGTCAAAGAATTATATTTTTAAATATGCCCTCATTGTGATCCGTGTTCACGCTTCTAGAATACCTAAATATAGGTTTTAAGTGATTTTATATGGTGAAGTGATCTGTTGGGATACCCAGCTAGACAGGCTGCTGGCAGATAAGGTTCCTACTTCAGACCTGTGATGTTATCTGAGATTGCGATGTCGCCATTGAGAGCCTAACAATCTGCTTTGCGGAGGCCTTCGATGAAATCGATTTTCCCGTCTCAGATCAGAATTTAATGTTAACGACACAAGCCTTCCTAAATGCATTAGAACATCTAGCAGTCTAGTGATCGCTCTGGTCCAGGGTTTCTTGCGTCACCTCGGCTCTGTTTGACCTTTGGAAACACTTCACTTAAACAGATGGAGCATGCTGAAAGAAGACGGGAATGGCTAAATATGTTAAGTTCAATAAATGTCATCGAGTTTCCGGCGTCCTTCCCCAAACCACCAACATTACGTTAAATATACATCAGAAACAGACATCAGACTTTCTGGTGATGTACAAAGGCATGCTTTAATATTCGGTTGCTGTTTACAGTGTGCCGGACCACATGATGACATTTGTGGATGTGGCAGTAATTGAAAGAGAGTCCCGCTTATGTCTGCGACTCAATACTAATTAATGTATTGATAGATACCGACCGGCAGCACCTAGTCATGAACATGTCCGTTTCTTCCCGGCTCTGTACATGTCGATATTCCGCGGAATCCAAAATAACAAAGAACTCCGTAATGACAGCGTCATTCGAGAAAAATAAAACACAAAATAACAAAAATGAAGAAAGGATTGCTCGATAAAATGCTTTTATCCAACTGGGGATGTTGATAAATCTGCTTATAATTTTTATTATAGTAAGGAGTTTCCCCTGAGCAAGTTTATTGAAATACTTTAGAACAAACATTTACGTTTAATTGTGAAAGTAAATAAAGCAATCTTTCGGAGTGTTCGAAGGCAAAGTATCATGATCCTTAATCAGCTGTGTCATTGCCTCGGCTTTTTCTAATTAAGTTTTCATTACAGCTCCTTCTAGTTTCCAGCAAGGCTTCTACACCATGTATGTTTGGCATTGTTATATAATTACGTTATTCAGGGTTACAGTAGTCGTAACTATACTGCCCGTATAAGTTATTGCAGCTGCATACCTGCAGTGAATCTGTTGGATGGAAAGAGGTAAATTATCCGATAATTTAGCACACTTTTGAATATCCTACAATGTTTCGTTATATGTATTCGCCTCAGATTTTACTGTTATCTCTGGTATTTCCACGGTTGTTTAATGGAGGGAATGGCCTAGCATGACCTGGCTACATCCGCTATCGATCCCGGGAGCCTTCACAGTTAGGAAGTAGACACTGACCATCACCAATTAGGACTTACTTAGGGGACACTTCCTCTGTGATTGACATGGGCACTTATATTATATAATTAGTCAAATTACACTTAGTCAAGACTAGTGCCCTCAGATGACTGATGACAGGCTGGTAGAGAAAACAAACCCTCGGGTTTATGTTCAGTGTTTAAAGAAATCAATCTTGTACCTAGTTGAGCCTTTTACGTATGTCAAATGATAAAACACATATACTGAATTATCACTCGGAACACTTTGGACGATTCTTTTCGGTCAGCTAGATGGAAGTACAGAATCCGTCGAGAAGTTGCGAATGCAGTATTTATCACACCAGTGTTTATCTAGATAGCAAAACACACAGGATGTCTCCATCTCATCTTTGACTATGTTTACTGCCATATTTTCCCCATCTGTTTTCCTTGTATCCTCTTCTCTTATTCTAACAAAGCAAGAGTACTGAAATAAGATACCCCGAAGAACAGTATACATCACTTATTTCATATGGTGTTGCTGTTCCTCTTTTGTATCCTTTATCATGAGATCGTTAATTATTTTAACAAGTTGAGTAAAAGCGAAGTAATTTTGTCTTCTCTGATGTTGTAAGCAAGTTGAGTGGGGTAAGTTTGTGATTCCCTTTGACTGTGGTGAAGTTGAATGCAGTAAGTTAATGATTTCTTGAGGGTATTGCGATTTGAGCAGTTAGCTTGTTATGTTATCGAGAACAACCGACATCCATGGACTGACTGGTTAAAAACGTGATCTGTTTACCCTGAAATAAGAAAATCGTAAGTTGTGTTCTGGTAATTACTACTGTGACGGTAATCATGAGGTTCATGTGTCATATGATTGCTTCGTCTACTTCTGGCTTGATAGCGCGTAAAACAAACGAAATGAAGTTTAATATCTAGACCTTTCTAACCAAACCTTAGCCTCGCCCTACCGTTACCACCAAACCAAGTACACCGAAACCTATGCCGCTCGACCATTAGTACAAAACACTTCCCATTTCAAACTACTTGCACCAAGACCTACCCCGCCCTATTATTATCACCAAGACCTTCCCCGCCCTATTATTACCACCAAGACCTACCCCGCCCTATTATTACCACCAAGACCTACCCCGCCCTATTATTACCACCTAGACCTACCCCGCCCTATTATTACCACCAAGACCTTCCCCGCCCTATTATTACCACCAAGACCTACCCCGCCCTATCATTACCACCAAGACCTTCCCCGCCCTACCAAGACCTACCCGGCCCTAGTATTACCACAAATACCTACCCGGCCCTATTATTACCACAAAGACCTACCCCTCCCTGCTTTTGCCACCGACACCTATCCAACCCTACTGTTACTACTAAAACCTTCCCAACCCTACTTTTACCACCAAGACCTACCACCGGCCTGCTATTACCACAAAGACCTACCCCCGCCTTACTTTTACCACCAAAACCTTCCCAACCCTACTGTTACCACCAAGGCCCGCCTGACCCTTACACCACAGCGCCCACACGATGACGCTTTAAATCCATTAAGATTCCTATTGCTTTGATTGCGGTACATTTGATGTGATCTGGCGGTTTAATCCAATGAATGTTTCATTTCGGTGTTTCCGACACATTAGCTCTACATGAATGTAATCAAGAATTGTTCGCCGCGGATGAATCTGCTGACTAGGATAGGGGAGCTTCCGGACACTGTTTTCTCTCTGGCTATTATACTTCCTCTGAAAGCTTCCTGATAAGGGTAGTGTGTTTATAACGGACGGATTAAGGTGATGCGGACAGAAAACATAGTAGATCAATCAGTATATATACTCATCTAGCTGTAGTGATATAGGATAGGAAACCTGTTGTTTACAGAAAACAAGAATAAAATGGACAAACTTTTGATCACTGTACATTGAAATGAACCTGTTTTTGGCGATCATTTGTGGGTTTTATGTATTAATTAAATTTTCTATTTTTTATACTGTTGTATTTTTTATACAATGCCAAAAGCATACATCACGCTTTGTTCATCATCTACAAGGTTTAGCTTCTGTGGTTATTTTTTAAACCGAAAAAATGATGCATGGTATCCCGAAAAAATTGGTACATTGTAACTCTAGGATTTACAGGCAACCATATTTAGCACACTTTTAATATTTTACTTTTTTCTTATTTAAACATATTTCTATAGAATGGGTGTCGTGTTTTGATTTTTTGTGACAAACAGTATTTACCATATCGGTGGCGTAATATCTTCAACCTCGATTCGGTGACACTGATGGAGTTAACATTATACAATAATGATATCAATATGGTCAAAACATTATGTTGGTTAGTTTAAAAACTTAAAACATAATATCAACAAAAATAATATTAGGAAACGTAAAATAGTAATGATCTATTTTTGCCTTTTCAACAAAACTAAGGTATTTTCTTTAAGTAAACACTGAAACGTGGTTTGCTAAAGTAATCCGCCATTAACATACGTTCATACGCGGCGACCTGGGTCATTTTCTGTGCTTAAGTTATTGACAAATAAGTTACTCATACTTTGGTTATCGATTCAGAATCTGAGGCGATTGTAAATATTATGAGACAACACCAGGAGACTATCAGACCTTGAAAGATGCCTGTCTCATCTACTTTCACATATCAATATTCCGCCTACGCGAGCTGGAAAGGAAAACTTGCTTAGAATAAACAATTGCCCAGTCCTTCATCTGATCCGAGAGAAATCGATGGCTGACTGCTACTATTTTTGTATTACTGTTTACAACGTGTTCCGAAGTAGCATCGGTCCATATCGGTGATTGGTCTTATAAGCATGAAGGATTTTATTTCCACTAATAAATCTTATACAGATGTTTAACTATGTTATCATTTTCTTTACTTTTCTATTAATGGTTAAATTGTTTTATTTGTATAATTGTCTTATAATTTAATTGTCTTATAATTCATTTTCGTCTTTTAATTATTTAATTATTTTATTTCTTCAATCTAAGTTCTAACATTTTGTTAACCTTTTCGTACAGACAACTATCTTATACTCCATTCTACTATTCCCTACAGCCTATTGAGTAAACATTTATTTTACTACTATTATCTACAATCATTTGTACAATGGTTATACCCGTTTTATTTTACCAGAAAAACACGGGCCAATCCGGGGGCATTCTGGGCCTGGACTTGAATGTGGAAGCGGCGTGGGCCATGGGCTACACGGGGAAGAAAATCACCACCGCCATTATGGACGACGGTTAGTGTTTATAACGCGCTTAGAATTTGTTTCTGTTTGGATATCTTAAAAACACAATGCTGTTATAATGACAGTTTATTACTCAAAACATTTCTGAACACCCCCATAATTTTCTGCGCTCCACAAATAACAATTAAAATATAATCTTTGCGGTAGTGAGACCCGGCATTGTATTGTGGATAAAACTCGGTAACACCCGCACGTGAATATTGGTTCGTGGTGGGAATTGATATAACAGAGGTGGTATCGATTAGTAAGATCCAGGCTCATATAGTCCTTACAGGTCGTAGTTTGTTCGGAAGGTTGCTTCCTGATGTAGCAGGAAATTATTCAGTTCATTTATACACAATTTAGATGACATATTCATAAAAAGAAAAGCCCAATGGGAAATGAAACTTTCGAAACCAATGAATGACAGACTAGGAATGTTACTGAATCTGACATGAGATAAGTTGCTGGTCTTAAACACGGATACACCCGGGATATCATCTAGCCGAGTTATATTAACACAACAGCAAGGCCAAACGTCATGTGAACTATTTTCGATTCCTCCTTTTGACAATTCCTTCAGGCAATACCTAGTCCAACACTAAGAAGCATGAACCATGTTGTCATTGAAACACACCTACTCATTTCAACTGATGTGATATTGATGTGAAATTCCTTTGATGAGTTTACCCTGGTACTTACAGTGTAGAGTATGCTCCCGTCGACACCGTCATCACATGACATATGTAGTTACGACATGGTAAATCTGTCAGGTTATATATACATATCAGTTTTCCTCTTCCCTTCCTGTGTTCACATGTGCTAGCGTTTGGGTAGCTAATGATATAAGATCAGTCATGTATAGAGTTTTCATTATTCTACCTCTGCGTCTCTGCTGGACATGTTTCTGGTGTCGTTGGTAAAGCTGAAGACGCGTTCCCTTCTGGACCACCTTGTCACTCTTCCTTGTGCCATTGTGTGGATTTCTGAATTTCTATGAAAATCTATACTCTTTGTTCGTAGTTTTATCGTTTTTGACTTTATTTTGTTTTTATGACGGTATTCTCTGTTGTTATCGCTGGACAGGACACATTGGTGACTTGTCTGTATATAATATCAACACGTACTCGTTAAGATTGATGCTCTAAATATTAGTAAACGGTTTCACATTCAACCGTCATGCTGTCACTCCAAAACACCAACTTTTTACCGTAGATAGTAAAGCCATCCGACGCTGTATATTCTTTGTACACCTTGTAAGTTTTGACTGTCTGAGAGACATTATGTTGGGCTACATCTGATTATGCCAGAACCAACTTGATATTAAATATAAGAGATCTGTTCATTGTAAAGTAGAGTATTAGTGATCCCCATATCTGAAGTCATCAATGATATGATACTCCTACTGACGTGACTAGGGTTCACAATATGTTTTGGTATCATTGGGTCTTTGTGTACCCTATCCTTTTTTATGTGTCCTCAGTTTGTATCAAGGTTTTGTTTCCATGTGTCGTCAACTGGTACAATTATCACAGTTTTGTTTCCATGTGTCGTCAACTGGTACAATTATCACAGTTTTGTTTCCATGTGTCGTCAACTGGTACAATTATCACAGTTGTGTTTCCATGTGTCGTCAACTGGTACAATTATCACAGTTTTGTTTCCATGTGTCGTCAACTGGTACAATTATCACAGTTTTGTTTCCATGTGTCGTCAACTGGTACAATTATCACAGTTTTGTTTAAGTTTGTCGTAAGCTGGTACAATCTATCATAGATTTGGTGTCCCGTCAGTTGGTACAATTTATCATAGTTTTGTTTTCATTTATCTTGAGCTGATATCATGATTATATTTTGGTCTTTTTTTCCATGTTTGGTGTAGTTACATTGTATTTCCTGATGCTGTCGATTGATGCCTTTCTTGAATTAAGATTTTGTCTGTGTCATTTTATTTATTTCAATAAGTATTTGTATCGACTCGAACTGGCGATGGTGAGAATAACACATACAAATTAAACTCACCGTCACTGATTTTGACTAGCGTCGGGATACTGACGTCATAAACTTTGTTTAGACGACAAAAGACTTCAATCACTGACAAGTAAGACACATTCGATTCACGTTCTACAGCGCATGTATGTGTATCTGTGACGTGTTTTATTGATATGGCTGGGTCGATGCTGTGATGACGTCAGTACATCCAGCCCATTCATCTCTCATGGACGTGGTTACAAACAGCTTGAGGTCAGGTTACATACGGAGCAATCACACGAACCTTTAGATCACACAATTGCTGCTTTTACAATCGATTTTTGAAGTAGTAATTAATTTCAAATAAATTAGGATATATTCCTCATTTCAGTCATAATCGTAAATACATCCTACATTCACATAACTCACATCACCGATGTCTGCTGATAACAAGCATTTTGCTTTGTTGTGTTACACATTTTCATGTAATTTTCCTAGATATTCTTATTTCCAATTAGTATTAAATTGCACCTGTTTCGGCCACACACGGATCAATACTATTTTCATCCCTTAGAAAGTAGGACCATTTTAAATTTGATATACGTCGATGTATGGTGTAGAGTGACCATGTCTTAGTTTGATATACGTCGATGTATGGTGTAGAGTGGTCATGTCTTAGTTTGATATACGTCGATGTATGGGTGGAGAGTGGTCATGTCCAAGTTTGATTTCTAATACACACACCAGGATTAATCTTTATACAATGGCAGTGACGTCTTGTAGTCCGCTAATTGTTTTGTCATTTGTTATAGAATAATTCCTTGTGTATTGACCAAAGAATTATTTAGCCATTATTCACTAAATGCCTCCATGATGGCAAGAAAATGTCACCAGTATCAAAAGCTAAGGAGTCCGAAGATCCCATTTGATCGATCAGTATACAGTATTGGAGGTTGCAGCAGACCTGTGTATATAATCTGATGAACGCCAACAATGTCCAGGAAAACTAACGACGGTGTTATTAGACATCAATCAAAAAGGATAAGTGTCGGACAAATTGTGACAAATCGACAACTAATCTTGTTTCTAAGGCCAAATGTGACTTAATTTCATTTCGGTATTGCAAAAACATCAAATGGGAGAGAGTGGTATTAATATGCGTGTTTGTATGGTCTGTGATGTTTGTTCAGGTCGGCTTATCGTCCAGACTTAACAATGCCATCCATCACGGCCCTCTACCCGGGATCGATCTGCTGGCTACACACTCGTAACATAGTATCTCCATAAGTTGTCATTCAGTAGTATAGGCCCCTTACCACCAGACTCACATTGTCACACACAGCAACTGTTCATTGGAAGATATAACAATTGTATCCACCATTTTATAAAAAGTCAAATGCTTAATCATTAAATTAATATCCTCTTTGAGATTTATAACGATTGAATATGAAGACACTTTATTGCGGTTCGACAGATTGATGATAATTTTAAAAGCTCGGATTCCCGTAGCTTGATATTCAAACTAAAGACAGCCATGTCGATATTTAACTAATAGAAAGCCTGGCTGTAATGAGATTTTACCCGGTGTAATATAATGATACTGAAGTTTTTCGTTTTTACTAGAATTCTAATTATACTCTGGATGATTCTGAGTAATGAAATCTAATGATAAAGAGGTTTTATCCCTAACAAACATATCAACATGCTGTTTTTTTACAGGTATTGATTATCTGCACGAGGACCTGAAACACAATTACGTAAGTAATTAAATTAGCGGTGGGCTGATGAAATAGTATCTAGTGAAGCCATCACAATGTAAGGCTCTCTTGCACAAACCACTAAAGGTCCGGACCTGTGGGCTGACAGTCCCAAAGTTTAGACTATCAGGCATGAAACCTACAGAAATATCAATAAAAATGTGAATCAAAGGAATACATGGTTCTTTTCCCCATCGATAACCAATTCTTTCTCACTGGCAGGATATAGTAAGTGGAACTGAATTTAAATTGTACATTATGCTTAAGTAGTTTTGATGAATAAATACAATTTTTCTTAAGCAAATTTTCTTCACGTTCTACGTCAGTTTTTTTATGGTTTTTTTTCTTCTTCTTCTTCTTCTTCTTCTTCTTCTCCTTCTTCTTCTTCTTCAAAGGAAATTAGCGTTCTTTTTAATTAAAGTTAGTTTAAAATGTAAGAAATAATTAAAATGTGCCAACGATATGTAGGTTTGGTGTATATGGACATGTTTTTCTCGTCCCCAGAACGCCCAAGCCAGTTACGACTTCAGCAGTAACGACCCTTACCCGTATCCACGCTACACCGACACGTGGTTCAACAGGTGCGTACAATACGGTTATCTGGATCCAGTTTCCTCATTATTCCTCAACTAAAGAAATCTTTATACTTTAATTCAAATTTTCCGTTTAAATTTAAATCAAATAATGTTTTCTAAGGGACAATTTTAATTTAAGGACTTTCCTTAAGTTAATGCACGTCAATGAAACCTGTGAGTGCTGTTATGCTTAATGACGACTTCGCGTTGTATTAATTCGGGGATAACGCTTCTTGACTAAGTGTTTATCAACTTACCCCTTTGATGTATTGATGAATTCTAGTGTTTGATAATGCATTTGTAAATGTCCCGGAAGTTGCATCTTCCTTACCTCACACCACGCGCTCATATTTTTTCAGTCACGGGACGCGCTGTGCCGGAGAGGTGTCCGCTGCTAGGGACAACAAGGTCTGTGGTGTTGGCGTGGCGTATGACTCTAAGGTTGCAGGTAAGTATCTCAAAACTTCATCAAAAGTATATAGTCTATCAATAAATCTGCCAGTAAATACGGAAATGCAGGTGTCTGGCGTGTCATCATCGTCTGTAAATTTTGATTGGTTGAGTTCATCAACAAGCGTACTATAACCAATTTTGATTGGCTGAAAAATTCGCTTTACGCCCTCATTAAGATTATTCAACAAGATAGAACCATAAAGGATACGAAATAAAGGGGAAGGGATATAATATTTTAACAAATGACTAGCGCTTTGTACTAAGACTTCTACCAATGTTGTGCCATATCAACGATCTACCAGACTTTGTGTAAATGACGTCTCTCTACAGATGATCATATATTCTAAAGATAAATCAATACAGCCGTGCAGGATGGCATAATCTGCCGAATGGAGGATGAAATTTAACACCCAAAATGGTACACAATGTGTATTAATGAAAAAGTCACAAGTACAAGATACTTTTGAAAATAATCCTTTGATTTCCTATAGCGAAGCACAGTATACGTATCTCTTGTATAAACCATCTTCAAATAAGATGCTGTAAGTTTGATCCCAGTTCACCCAAAAATAATTTTAAAAAAAAAATAGATACAAAGCTTGGCAGCCAGATTTTGCACGAAACCTCACAAGACAAAGGAGAAGCACCGAGATGTGCAAGTATTGCCGAACAATTTGACGACTACATCACATCAAAAGTAGTAGAAAAAAAGTGTCACCAAACATTCCAATGCATCTCGCATACTAACACACAAAGTTAATGGATGATACAATATCTCTTTCTTTGTGCGAACAATAATGGCTAGACGATCTGCCTTCCCTCACACTTGGAGCTTTCAAAGGTGCATTAATGCACCAATAGACACCTCTCAACTCTTACGTTAAAAATGGAAAAACGGACTACTCGGGTAGCTTTTAGCAGCCACCTATAAACCTTTCTCAGTCCTTACTGTGGCCATTTGTTGTATGTTTGTTTTTCGTGTCAACAAGCTAAATTGCGTTCTACTATTAATACTTTTCGACTGACAGGACTACGGATGCTCGACCAGCCGTTTATGACGGATTTAATCGAAGCAAACGCCATGGGACACATGCCCAACGATATCGACATCTACAGCGCCTCCTGGGGACCGACTGATGACGGCAAGACAGTAGACGGGCCCCGCAATATGACCATGAGGGCAATCGTTCATGGCGTCAACGAGGTAATAATAGCAATTTTGACTTGCTGCTTTCTGTCTAGTAACAATCTGAAGGTTCTTTGACAATACAACTTGGCATATTTGCATCATTTCCCCTATTTCCTGAGATTATACTCCCGGTGGGTCGACCAGATGATTCCGCATGAAGACATTTATTTTTCAATCTCTGTTTAACTTTGATTATTCTGATGAAATAGTTCGATGAGACTACGAAACCTTGCATAATTTTATTTGCTCATGGTTTCCCTTAGTTAAAGTGATTTGTATGAATTTTAGCTAAATTTAACACCATCCAACCGTTATAAACATGTGTTTATCAAAATAAAATAATAACAGTATAGAAACAAAAGGATGTGGTGATCTTTACTTGTCTTGGCACAAATTCACCCTAAACCGCCTTGCAGTTCAATACATTTGTCCTATTGCCGACCAGATTCCCCTTAAAGTCGCTCTTAACCTATATTTAAATTAATTATCTACCTTAATCTCCTTTACTTCAGGGACGCCGAGGTCTAGGGAATATTTACGTCTGGGCTTCAGGTGACGGCGGCGCGGATGACGACTGTAACTGTGACGGTTACGCAGCTAGCATGTGGACTATTTCTATCAACTCCGCGACCAATGATGGACAAACGGCTGGGTACGACGAATCCTGTTCCTCCACACTCGCCTCGACATTCAGTAACGGCAAGAGCACTCTTCGTGACGCCGGAGTGGTATGTACTATCACAAATCAATCATTTGTTCCCCAACCTCTGTGAATCTTTATAAAAAGACTCATCTCGATCAGCTTGATAAGACTTACTTAGTTCAGGAAATGGGTTAGATACAGAGAGCAAAATGAATTAAGTTCATCCTTTTAGAGCTCTTCAGTTATATTAATGACTTAAGGCATTTTTAGGAGGCAACTTAACTCAAATCAGATCAAAAGAAATATATGGGAGGTGACCATACTTAAATTTTATAATTTCAATATTTGATTTCAAAAGAAGGTTTAGGGGTATTAATCAAAACGTAAAATATAAGCAGGCTGTATCCCAGTATCTCATTAAGGACAATGTCACATGCTATATAAATGTTCCTTTTAATCATGCCACAAATAATTAAACAGGAAGGTAAGGAAAAGTAATCAATGAAATATAAAGCCCTGACTGGGCAGTAATGACGCTAGAAGAGTTATTTTAGACAGAATTAATCAGACAGATGCAACCTAATACTCTATAGTTGTGTGCCAACACGGTCGGAAATTACATAGACATGGAAGAAATGAAATGACAGTGATAACAGACAAGGTAAGATGAGTACCGCTGTATAATCAACGCACCTGCTAGGGTCTTATAACATGTTTTCACATCAAGTTATCATGTTATCACTGTTACACAATCCAGCCTTAATATAACCTGATATAACCACTACTCACATTTACAGGCTACAACTGATCTGTACAACAACTGCACCACCACCCACTCGGGAACTTCCGCTGCGGCACCGGAAGCTGCAGGTGTCTTCGCTCTAGCTTTGGAGGCAAAGTAAGTAGCAGGTGGCCGTAAGTGACAATGGTGTTTTATATAAAGAAAATGAATACCACCAATTAGTTAGCTTTGTACACTCTTGTGCAGCAGAATATTTCAAATCATTCGCTTTTTTTTCTCTCTATTTTTAACCTTTGAAAAAGAATTATTGGGCCATTACAAAAACCGAAAATTCAATCCCCGGACTTTTCCGCCTCTGTAAATGCAAGGTGGTATACGAGTTACACCCACGTTTGTCATTCTGTCCCTTTGATAAAGGATCAAACCTATTTGAAAGCTTTACCGTACGCGTCCATTACCGTGGCTTTGTCTGCACTATCGCTGTGGTATTTCGGACCATTTTAATATCATTCGCTCGTTCTATATTTGTTAATCCTCTCGGTGCTATTGCGTCACGGCTACCATTGTGAATTAGGTTTGCATTGGCTTTCTTGTTTATTCTGATATCGTGTGTATCCCAGGAATCAATGGACATGGAGATAATCCTCTTGTACGATTAGCCTTTATTACGATGACACAGGATGTAGTTACCCAGGTCCGCTTCCTGCCACTGATATCGATTACCAATCCACAATGTCCAATTACATTTCTGTCACGTCAGTAATTGTATAATGCTTTATCTAATACGACGCCTTCGCTGGCGATGTACGTCTCGCTGAACCGATCCAATTGTTGCTGCAGTTACTTGACATATCCGTATTAATGAAATCCGGACCAGACCCCGCCTCGCCGTAGGCTCCAAGACAATTCCTTAGAAAATGTCGGCATCCTCAATAGCGTTATTGTTGTAGATATTGCTAGTTTATCAATACTAATGGCCAGCTTTTAAATCTGTAATATAGATTGGAGTTCTTATCGATTTTATCATACATATTATTGATTGTCAGATATGAATAGGGTAGATTTTACGCGAACAGACAGAAGCTTTTCTATAGCTACGGATGTTACTTCTTGGTAATGATTCGTCTGAAGTAGACTCCTGTAGATACCAACCGTTCAAAGTGTAATGATCCCGACTTACCATACATCAACGTCCTCCTTTCTGAAGTATATAGGAATAGAAGAACACGACTGTTTCTTGCATGAACATTCACAATGCTCATCTCCACAATATTAATATGACCCGTTAAGATTTATTCTCCAGATTGACTTTCCGATATCCTATAAATACATTGGCAATAGCTTCCTCTCTCCGGCCCTTGTATATGTGAAGTATGATATGCCCTATCAGACTGAACCTCTGCTGATAAGCAAAGCTTCTGCACTTTAACTTCCGGAAGTTTTCCGTGTCTGGAGGAAAACCACGATTTATTGGCGGCATGTAAAAGGATTGAACTGAGTATATACAAGTGATTAGCATGTTAAAGTAAGAGTTCGGTTGTAGACACAGTATGCGCCGAAAACTTAAAACTGCTTCTCGCATTGATGGCAGGGAATAAAAGATACGGAAATCAGGGATATGAGTACAACCAATATTAATCGAATCACCTAGTCTGATAAAATTAAATTTTCAATAACTCTTATTTATATCATTTAATTGGTCACATGAACAGTATACTGTAAACCAATATTTCTGAACTTAAATCCCTCGCGATTATTTGTACGAAAAGATGATGACATCCATGTTGATTTCGCCGTTGTCATTACTTGCTTTCATACACATTCATTATTCATTATATATCTGATAATCAAAACCATATCTGCTAGACACTTATAGCTTCGTACTGATGACCGTAGAACTTCACAAAATGGCGTCATTCATGTGCAGGTATAGGTCAGAGGTCTCAGGTCGAGCACGTGTGCCAAAATATCTAGAGTTCGAAATCATTATTGTTTATTTTTGTGTTGTAAATGTCTTTAAATGTTTACAATAACATAGTTTATAACAGGCATTTTTTTATTGAATTACAAAATAAGCTCTTGGACGACTACTGTATCATTAATAATCTATAAATACTTTAAGAAGCGTTACGTTCAACCAGCACAAACAAGTCAGGCCTATTGAAGTGTTGTCATATTCCATGCAATGTAAATCAATGATGAGTTTTAATTCAAATATAAAAGCACAAAGAACGTTCACATTCGTAGATTTCTGTCGTCCGTAGAATGTATCGCATGACTGAATCACTTGACTTTTGAGATAAATTTGCATGACTCTCATTTTTTTCTGGATCATCGTTCACAAAATCATGTATTCGCGAACTTGTCTGAATAGGCATATTTAGCGAGATTAGAACCCCTGTGGAATCATCAAGTCATCAAATGAGGACAGTCAGATAAAATCTTCCGAAGTATATACCTTACATTAAAATGGCGTTCTATCCTCCAACAAATTATATATATATGCAATAGGAATGTGCGTAGATCAGCATTGCAAGTCGTTAACACAGTATCACCTGTTATATAAGTAGGCATCATATCATGTACAGTGAGTCGTAAATGACAATGTTTTACATTCATTTGTACATTAAAAGACAATATTTCAGCTATGACAGCGATCTTTTATCACGCCTCTACTTCCGTGACATTTCCTACCTAAGTATCCATTAGGCTGGGTAGAAGTTTTGTCTCCCCAGCGTTGTATTGTCAGAACTGCTAGTGATATGATGAGTAGGCTGAAGGCGTACCGACAGCTTGGTACAATAGAAGCCGTGTAAGTTCAGAACGACGGCAAGTCATTTCGGTATCATTCTGTCGTCTGTAACAATATAGCTGGAAACCCTTCACAGCCTTGGGAGGGGAAGCCACACACAGAGTGTCGATGATCGTTTATCGAGTCTCAATGCCCAAAACCTGCCATTAGCTGTCCACACAGTCTGAACAATCTCATAGCACATATACATAGTCACGTCACGCTCACGGCGATGGAAAATGACGGCCAATGTCGGGCCATTACATTCAAAGTGTTTTCTTTATAACATCGGGCTTCCTTCATTCCCCGTGTTAATACGTTAATAGAATTCGCAGTACCTCAGTGTTGATGTGGTAAGCTTGATATGGACGCTTAATTCGATCTGGACTTACATCAAGGACTCTGTCTAACAAATACAGAGGCAGACGTCGTGTTATTAATATGACTACCTATAAATATGCCTGCAGTAACTCTGAATGTATGCTTTATGTGGTAATATAGGAGAATATGTCCCCAAGCTCATATTTAACTAAACAAACATCTCTTTGGTCGAAAATCTGTCATCCTCTTAGGACGTTTGATATCTACTTTTAAAGCAACAAGTCTACATTAGAGAAGGATGACCGGTTACATGATATCTACCTACAGTAGCAAGTCTAAATTATACAATTATTGCCTTTTGATGAGGGTACACGAGACTATACGGACCTGGTCAAGAGATTATTCATCAAGGTCGAGGTGAACAAACTCTTTACCAGGTCCGTATACACCGAAAACAAAAGGCAACAACTGTTTTGTAATATGGCCAACAAAATCAAATGAATGAAAATTCCAAGGGTCCTGTCCAAATTATGTTGACTAAAGTTGTTTTCAGCATTCTGATTGGTTGTTGTCCAAATAAACGCGTTGCGTTATTGGAGTGTAAGGAAGTAACCTTGCTGACCTGTTCGTGCAAAAATAGCAGGTCTACTCACCGACAGGTCCTTGTGAGGAAAATAGGAAATTGGCCAATGAAAACCTAGCAAACACTCCAGCCATATTACAATACAAAAGAATGATCAGAAAATTACACAGAATTAACCCTTTTAAACGTTCTATTTAGTCTATACAAACGAAATCATTTTATTATTCGTACGTCATTCTTACTGAATCATCTGCGTACTTTAAAGTCAAAATAATGAGGTTGTTACTAGTTTATTAACCTATAACAAGCGGGGATGTGTCTGTATACGACTTTAACGTTACATTTATAACTCCTGGTTACTACATAATAATAGATCATGAATGAAGCTGTCATGTTACAGCCAGCATAGCAGACGTCGTCCAGAGTAAACAACTTAACACAAGTCATGTGTTTAAAATGACATCCCTTAAATAGTTATCGCTTACTTCTAAAAAACTAACATTTCCACTTTCGCTTGGGTTTATGTGTCACAATTTATTCTACTATATATACGTATTGTAGAGAGATATGTCATGTTGACAGGGTTACCTACATGATATCCGACAATCTGCGCTGGGTATTAACATCCATGATACTTCATTGTTTACCAGTAAGGGAGTTATTGTTGTGTGCGCCATTATAAGACTCTTTGTAATCAGCTTGAGAAGGCTACACCGCCCCATGCTACAGTGAGACATTTAGATTTTACTTTGGGTTTCAGTCGCAACCTGACCTGGAGAGACATGCAGCACCTAACCGTCCTCACCTCCAAACGAAACAAGTTATTCGACCCCTACCAGAAGCATCACTGGAAATATAATGGCGCTGGTTTACTGTTTAACCATCTATTCGGATACGGAGTTCTGGACGCTGCAGCCATGGTGGACCTGGCTAGACAATGGAAACCTCTCCCCGAACGATTCCACTGCACAGGGGGCAGTGTCACCAATGATATGTAAGTACACGTGGTCTATATTATATACCATGACGCTCATTACGATTTCACTATTCATTTCAACACTTTCAGTTGAACATACACAAAAATGGGAAAAAGGGGGGAAATCCAAAGGACACAATAATTCCAGATGTGTATAGTTCCTCCATATCAAGCTCAGATGGCGTTATCAACAGTGTGTAAAATCAATTAAAGGTCTTCTTGTTGTTCTGAACTTAACGTAAAATCAATGAAACACATACTCGATCGCTGCTCTGAATCGAACGTTGTTGACAGATTTGGTTTCAAATCACAAAAAGTAAGTTCTGTAAATTATCCTATTGCAATTGAAATTTGGGTTGGTCCGATAAAGATTAGGAAAAACACATACAGTGTAAGACAGTAGGCTCTCAGACGTTATCTGTACAGCGTACGGTACGGTAGAGAGGGCTTCCGAAATGAACCATATTTTTGAAATAAGGATTCAGTAATGTTGGAACGAAGTCGATATCATTTGATTATACAATTAGAGCCGAGTCTAGCTAGTTCTCTAAACTAAATAAACTACTAAAGCCTGTATGTCTGTCAGACATTATAAATACCACAAACCATTCATCATATTTTTGTCAAAGGAAACCACCAGGCAGATAATTCCTCGAGATTCTGCTGAGCTGGTTCAGTAAACTCTGCTGAGCTGGTTCAATAAACTCTGCTGAGCTGGTTCAGTAAATTCTGCTGAGCTGGTTCAGTAACTCTTTCTAAATTTCTGTTTACAGGAAGTTTGCCACCAACCAGCCGATCCAGATGCACATCGACACGGACGCATGTCACGGAAGTGATAATGAGATCAATTACCTGGAGCACGTGCAGGCATTCGTAACTCTAAAGTCTACTTACAGAGGAAATGTCGTAATCTTTATTACGTCACCAACGAACACTACGTAAGATATATCTATTTTACAAACTCAGATGTCATATAACCTTACAAGAAAACGCTTTAAGCCATACTTGGGGTCAAGTGTTATATTTGAATTAATACAATGGCTACAATAAATCGTTTTCTAACAGAAATAATTATCCGTAAACGCCTTCGCAATCTAACGTAATCACAATCCCAACTCATTATCAATAAAACGGTATAACATATAAACTTCATTGACAAAACTCGCTATATCAAAATTATGTGAAAATACAGAAAATACTGACATTAAACGAAACCGTAATTCGGACTTAAAATTTAGAAGGAAAGAGTGCAGAATAAGAAAATTATTAAAAGGCAAAACTTCGTCATCAATTGGCCATTCTGTTTAACAAAACGTTGTCATCACAATATGTAGTAACCAATAATGTATGACCTCTTTTATCATGCAGCTCGATGATCCTGAGCCAAAGGCCTAACGATGATGATCACAAGAATGGTTTCACTCGTTGGCCTTTCATGACTACCCATACTTGGGCTGAGAACCCTCACGGACGCTGGAAGCTCGAGATCACACTAGTACCCGGCAAAAACACCAACGTCGACACAGGAACGTTCTTCGAGTGGACCCTAATTTTCCATGGAACTCGCACCGCCCCTTACAAAAACCAGGTGGCTGACGAGATGAACCACGGAAAGCTGTTCAAGGTGAAGAGAATTCATCAGGAGAAAGCCTGAGAAACACAGAACCAAATTCAAAATTTAATCGCTGAATTCTGACATTAATTTTTCCTGATTTTAAACATATTCACTTTTAGAATTGCAACTATCGAAAAGCATAAAAAAGAATATTCTTAAATTTATTTAATATTTTGGACTTACGAAATTATTACGAATTATAAAGTATTTGCATTGACATTTTTTATTAGGTGAAAGAAAACGGTAATTTTGAACCGATAAATTATATACTGATTAGTTTACCAAATTATGTATAAGATTTGTTAAAGAAGCTTACAAATATCAACAATTTACATTCACCAAGCATTTATTGCTGCTCGAAGCAAATAGAACGGATATATATATATTTTTATATGAAATGGCAAAGTATGCAATTATTTTGGATGTTATATTTAAAAAGACTGAATCGCTTCGAGAACCAATATATGCTTAGTGACGTCTTAAATGACATGATAAGGATATGCATTCCGGTATGAAATTTCCGTTGTATAATCTATCGATGGAAAATGATTGGAATCGCATCAAAGAATGCCTGCCAGTCGCACAGTTTACATAATAAAGATGTCTGGACGTCGACTGGGTTCCGTTTAGACTTCTACCGATACACATGTATCATACCGACGAAAGCTAAAATAAGTAATCTGTAATAGTCTTCCATATCACCGAAGTCTAACTCCCTAAGTGTCGCATAGTGGATAAATGGGCATACTTATGATTGGGTGGGTTCTGTAGATAACTGGGCATACATATTATAGGGCGGGTTCTGTGTTTCGGTAGAATTCTATTACTGTTGTGGACAGGCTGATAGCCAATCCATGTAACATTGCTATATCTAACGTTTGGTGTACTCGATGTACTTCCGTAGTCGTTATTTGGACTATTCGGTACACTACGGTAGTTATCATTAAGTCTCCTCGGAACATTGTCTGTTGTGACCCCGTCTGTTCAACTTCCATACTGTCTGTCGCAGTTTCTCATTGCAAACTTTTCATAAATTAAACATTTTCGTTGAAGCTGTTACAACACATATTGCCAGCATTGATCACGAGTTTTCTTAACAAGACATTGTTCTCAGTTGTAACCCACTGTTGGTATAGCCATATCTTACACTTGCGACATGAGTATGTGTGACAGAACACGGGGCTGCAACCAGACATAAAATGATCAGGAGTTGTCTGTTCTTGATGTACTGGAGTTTAGCACAACTAAGAACTCTAAATCCATATCAGTGCATTCAGGTTTGTGCATTGAAGTTGCGATTTGCAATTGCACTATCAGCTCTGTGACAGACGAATTGTATCACAGATGTTTTCCCCATCGGAAAGATATGTAAAATGACATGACATCTATACCCCTAATCACCACTTGTTTAGGAAGACTGTAGACTGTCAAGAAATCTAATGTCAACGCTTACATCTGTGTTAATGACAATACTTTACAGAAGACCAGGGTCCTTGTAAAACGTAACGTTATTGCTATAGGTAACGGACCACTGCTTTCTCAGTGAGATTTACTATTTAAGATAAAGGAGAGAACATACTGAAAAAACACAACATCATACAATGTTCGTCAAACATTGTTCGCAGCTCTTTAAATCCATAGTCCCGGAACCATTGCTGGGACATTTAAATTATAGTCCCGAATACCATTACTAGGACATATAAATCCACAGTCCCGTACAGCATTGCTGGGACAATTCAGTCCCGTATAACATTACTGGGACATTAGTCCCGTATAACATTACTGGGACTTTAGGTCCCGTATAACATTACTGGGACATTTGGTCCCGTATAACATTACTGGGACATTAGGTCCCGTATAACATTACTGGGACATTTAAATCTCGTATAACATTACTGGGACATTAGGTCCCGTATAACATAAATGTGACATTTAAGTCCACAGTCCCGTATAACATTACTGGGACATTAGGTCCCGTATAACATTACTGGGACATTTAAATCTCGTATAACATTACTGGGAAATTAGTCCCGTATAACATTACTGGGACATTAGTCCCGTATAATATTACTGGGACATAAGTCCCGTATAATATTACTGGGACATTAGTCCCGTATAACATTACTGGGACATTAGTCCCGTATAATATTACTGGGACATTAGTCCCGTATAATATTACTGGGACATTAGTCCCGTATAACATTACTGGGACATTTAAATCTCGTATAACATTACTGGGATATTAGTCCCGTATAACATTACTGGGACATTAGTCCCGTATAACATTACTGGGACATTAGTCCCGTATAACATTACTGGGACATTAGTCCCGTATAACATTACTGGGACATTTAAATCTCGTATAACATTACTGGGACATTAGTCCCGTATAACAATACTGGGACATTTAAATCTCGTATAACATTACTGGGAAATTAGTCCCGTATAACATTACTGGGACATTAGTCCCGTATAACATTACTGGGACATTAGTCCCGTATAACATTACTGGGACATTTGGTCCCGTATAATATTACTGGGACATTAGTCCCGTATAACAATACTGGGACATTTAAATCTCGTATAACATTACTGGGAAATTAGTCCCGTATAACATTACTGGGACATTAGTCCCGTATAACATTACTGGGACATTAGTCCCGTATAACATTACTGGGACATTAGTCCCGTATAACATTACTGGGACATTTAAATCTCGTATAACATTACTGGGACATTTAAATCTCGTATAATATTACTGGGACATTAGTCCCGTATAACATTACTGGGACATTAGTCCCGTATAACATTACTGGGACATTTAAATCTCGTATAACATTACTGGGACATTTAAATCTCGTATAACATTACTGGGACATTTAAATCTCGTATAACATTACTGGGACATTTAAATCTCGTATAACATTACTGGGACATTAGTCCCGTATAACATTACTGGGACATTTAAATCTCGTATAACATTACTGGGACATTTAAATCTCGTATAACATTACTGGGACATTTGGTCCCGTATAACATTACTGGGACATTTAAATCTCGTATAACATTACTGGGACATTTAAATCTCGTATAACATTACTGGGACATTTAAATCTCGTATAACATTACTGGGACATTTGGTTTCACGAAGTAGAGTTAGCTCCCTTATATAACACCTTTATAGGGACAAGCTTGAGAGAGGAGAATTAAGTCCTATATCTGATTGTACTTTTCTCCTATGACATGAGTTAAATCCTCTTTTGATAACCTTTTAATGACATGATTAGCTCTACGAAGAGTTCCCTATCTGACCTTGACTTCCCTGAAGGTCAAATAAGAAGTGAAAAGAATTATAACGAGGAAATCATTGGTTGTCTTAATTAGTCCATCGTCGTTATCATCAAATTCATCCATATCATTTCTTAACACAATACCCTGAGGGGATGTGTACTTGAACTTATAATTAAATCTGGTTTCGGTAATATAAATTTTTCCCCAAAATTTAGTGAGCAACAATATTATATGTAAAGTTGATAATCGGGAATTTCATAGAAATCCTAGAACAGGTTTGGTTTTCATTCCAATTGAACTTCAGTGAAATATTTGGCTCTAGCCTAAAAATATGTTTCAAAACACATATATTTGTTTAGAAGAGAGGTTCTCACCAATATAGAATGTGATATCCTATTCATTCATTGTCGATATATTGTTTTTCCGTTGTTCTATTTTGTGATGAAAATTAAGAGTTTTATATTTACACGGCTATAATGCAATTATCGGAGTAAATGAGGTCAGCGCGAGATGAAGCGTGGTTTAAAGCCACGTGGAAAAATATTGGCACCAGGTTTTTGATTTTGATGACCGAAATATCCTTCCAGTTGTGTTTGGACTAACCAAAAGAGAATCTTTGGTGAAAGCCAAACAACACAGATGACGAAGTGGGGTTTGTCCAAACACCGTGAGACGGCTATTTCAGACTTCTGCAGACACAAGCACGATAAAAGTATTGTAATACCGAGTGTTTGTCGATCCAAGGCCTGAAACATGTTTATTCTTGAAGTTTAATGGTACTGAACATTCTATCTTTAAAATAATCCTGACAGATTCGTTCACTGTGTAAAATACACAGTGTTTGAAATTTTGCCAGAAACTTTTCAATATATCGACTGAGACCAAACGGCGCATTGTGGGGGAGATTCCCGAGATGCATCTGTAATAACCCTGAAGGCCATCTTGTTTGTATTATAGCCGTGTAAAGCAGTGCGTTATCGTATATAGTGTTGAACTGGGATTCAGAAATGGCTGCATAAGGCCGGGCCAATTTATTGTATAGTTTTATCAGGCCGGGCCCATATTCTGTATGGTTTCATCAGGCCAGGCCCATATTCTGTATGGTTTCATCAGGCCGGGCCAATATTCTGAATGGTGTCATCAGGCCGGGCCAATATTCTGAATGGTGTCATCAGGCCGGGCCAATATTCTGAATGGTGTCATCAGGCCGGGCAAATATTCTGAATGGTGTCATCAGGCCGGGCCAATATTCTGAATGGTGTCATCAGGCCGGGCAAATATTCTGAATGGTGTCATCAGGCCGGGCCAATATTCTGAATGGTGTCATCAGGCCGGGCCAATATTCTGAATTGTTTCATAAGGCCGAACAAAGAATGGTCCTTTTAAATCATATTTTTGAAATTTGTATAAACGCCGAAGTAGCAACGTTTGATTGTAATTAAAGATTTAATAAGCTTAAACTGAATTTATTATCAATTATATACTTATTAAACTTATATATATATGTGTTTACAGTAATTTGTTAACAGATTTTTTCTAACTGCAATATTGGTATGTTGATCCAAATCAGCCATTCTTAATTTAACCGATAGAGTGGAGGAAGCTTAAGTGATGAAGAATGCGCAAATATTAAAGAAGTATATTTTGTTGATTAATTTGAGAATATCCCAACTGTTGTAATGTTATGTTGCAAATAAAATTCGGCCAAAGTGTCATATTTGTTCATTTTTTTTAAGGTATTTGTTCTTGGGGAAATCCAAGCTGATATACTAATCTTTGTGTGTGATGCTGAAAAAGTGTTCCGAATTTGCAAAGGACGTAAATGAAACGCTTTGTGCTTGTCACTTGTAAATAGACGATAACAGCGTGTCATGTGTTAGTTAATGACGCTGACAAATTTTTGAAAAAATACGACCTTTTATGTTAGTTAAGGACGCTGAGAAAACATCAAAACAGTTATTTATTTTATGTAAGTTAAGGACGATGAGAAAACATAAAAGAGTGATACCTTTTTTGTGTAAGTTAAGGACGCTGAGAAGACATCAAAGAGTGATACCTTTTTATGTAAGATAAGGACGCTGGCAAAATGTCAAAGGTATACTGCCTGTTCTGTAAGTTAAAGACGCTGATAAAACGTCAAAAGAATACTACCTGTTCTGTTAGTTAAGGAATTTGACAAAACGTCAAAAGAATGCTATTTGTTCTGTTTGTTAAGGGCGCTGACAAAACGTCAAAAGAACGCTTCTTATTCTGAAAAGTAAAGACGCTGACAAAGCTTCGAAAGAATACTACCTGTTCTGTTTGTTAAGAAATTTGACAAAACGCTAAAAGAATGATTCCTTTTCTGTTAGTCAAAGACGTTAACTTAACGTAAAAAGAGTGGTACGTGTTCTATTAGTTTATGACGAAGACAAAATGTCATTAACAAAATGCCAAAAGAATGCTACCTGTCCTATTAGTTAAGGACGCTGTAGGTTGCTACATGTTCTAGTTAATTAAGGACGCTTACAGAACGTCTGTAGGTTGCTACATGTTCTAGTTAATTAAGGACGCTTACAGAACGTCTGTAGTTTGCCACATGTTCTAGTTAATTAAGTTTGCCTCTTTGTCTCAGTTTTTTTTTCTCTTTTTCAATGACAACAAACCCATCTTAAAACTGAACACAATTAACTTTACATCGCCAAGATAAGTACAATTTGCAGATGAGATCTGAATTCTACAATTAACGGAATCTTTATTATTTCGGATGTCTTTAAAACCTGTAGATTTCCCCTACATCGTGATATAGGAACAAGCTCATCATTATCGAAACACCTGCGACATGTAAACGGCGCAGGCTGTATTTACAAAATTAACATTAAAAAATAAAAAATTTCTTCCCTTCCGGTTACGCTGTTCATGTAGAAGATCGTGTAGTGTCTGTGATTTTAAGTTATACATAAGACATCCGACATTTAACCTGTTCTGATAAGCATTTCGATATGTATTCAGCCTGAAAAGAAAACAAAAACGACTCTAAGAGTCTCATCAATTTACCAAAGATTCAGCTGTTTGTCAACTATCAATTCAATCATTTGTACTACTTCATAAACGTCGATGTGGATACACACAACTAAATCGTACACATGACCAAAAGGCTTATTGCACAATGGCTTAAACAGGAATCATAGAGACTCGGAGAGAAGCCCAATTTTACCCAATGAAGAATAAATAAAAACACACAATATCCAATCCATTGGTATATTTGAGCATGGCGACCCAAACACAAAACCACTCGCCATTGTCGTCTATTCGATTACGATATTTTTCTCAATACAAAGGAATTCCATATGACGTCAATGTGTTTTTAGTTGTAATGAATATTCATGAGGACTATTTCTGCCTATTTGGACAATGTTGTGTCGACTCCAGATAAAAGAACGATTACAATGCCGCAGAAAGGATTCCTCAGGAGATATGCTAACACTTGGGTGAGTTATTGGGTCTAACCGATCAGGTCGATAGTCAGGCCCAGAAGAGGACCGTACCACGAAATGGAGATGGCATGCCCACCATTTAAGTACAGATTGAAGGTCGCCAGAGCAGATGACGTACGCCGTTTGATATTACAGAACAAGTACGCACCGCATGGCAACAGAGAATGTAAGAGGACAGTCAGGCAGTCAGAATGGCACGGAAGCCATGGAGGGACATTTTCAGTTAACAGCTTTTTGTTATTATTTAGTTGTTACAATTTTTTTGTTATTTGATAATCACTACAGAACTTGGTAAGGCGTCCGACGAAATGGACGGCTTCTGCTCTGTGGAATATTCTAAATTATTGATAAAAAATTATACTGTACGCTTTATTGATTAAAGTAAACATTTTACTAAACAGATGTTGTCTGGATAATAAGCGATATTAAGCAATAACAAATAAATATTAAGTAATAACAATTATGTATTAAGTTATAACAAGTAACAAAAGTGTTTTGATTAGTTTCCAGGAAATTGAGTTCTCCAGAACGAAACATAAACACAAAAGATGGTAATAGATATCAGTAATATTATCAAATATATAATAAATAATACGTCAGTATTAATAATGATAGATAACATATAAGTAATAACAAATAAATGGTAGCTAAAACTGCCTGCCTACGTAGACGTATGTAGATGACGTTGTATATTGTTGTTTTTGACAGATTGGCCAAGTTGTCTAATTACAGCGCAGTTGTTGACGTCACTAAATGTTAAACACTTATGTTATATTTAAGTGAAATTTGCGGTGATTGTCAATTGTCTACGTCCCTAATACGGTACTTACAAAAGTATTTGCGTCATTTGTTCGTGGGTAGTTATATTGGATGGTACACATACATTGTATTGTACTGGAACTCCTCCGTCCTGCAAAAGTTGGCCAATTTCATTCAAAGTGTCGTCAAAATTTTACCAGAAAAAAATTTCCAATGGCGATAGTCTTAATCAAAAGTTAAGATAGTAACCTTTAACATGACACCAAGAAATCATGCCTAAATAGTCTATTTCTTTCACACGCAGCTTCGAAACTCTGAAAAGTGATTAGTTTTCTTTAGTCGGACACGAAAATGTCTATTCGCTACACAGAAAACGTGCCATTCAAGTTTTGTAAACCGTGATTTCATTGGTCGGCTATTGACAGTGGCAAGATGGCCGTCGACTCTCATTCGAAAATATTATATTTTTTTTATGCTTGTTAAAGTGCCTAGTGTTGTCGTCAGTCTCGTTTTGAGAACGTGACGTAAACCACACTGGTGTGAAGGCGTGTTCAATAAAAACATTTTACAGCAGAAGTGTTTGTTTACATTTGATGACAGTTAAGTGGTTTTGCTGCATTACAGGACTTTCCTTATCGGTCTAGGATCAGGATTTCTTATTGTTTTATACAGGGTTATTAGCTATATCTCCACATATAAATATATTATAGAAATTTACAAATGGTGGAGGGATGTCATTGCTAAACATTGGTCTTGCTATTGAAATATTACTTGTTAGGCTGCTTGTTAATTTTCGGTAAACCATGCATCAGGTTCAAGTTTCAGGAGAACAGAGTAGGCTCCTGTGGGTCACGTATATTGCACAAAGTAGCCATGTCGTTACGTTCATTAGTGTCTATAGCAGGTGATTGAGACACTGGTTTGACCAGATTTGTCCATATAAAAATCATAAACGCATTAACATTTATTCTCTTTCGACCTTGAAATGCAAATGGCGGCTATAAATTATATTACACAAATATGGCATATTGGGAAACATTTCAATTAATAAAACTGCCACTATTATATATTATTATGACATCTGAATAAAGTAAGAAGAATGTTTCGAGACAAATAGTTAGACTGTGGAGTTTAGGGCTATTTTAAGATTCTGCATATTTTCCTCAAACTCTGCGGTAGAATTATTTTTCCTAAAACAGTCCCCTTGTTATGTTCAGAGTTCTTCATATTCGTGAAGCTTGCTTGGCGATAACTGTGTGACGTTACCGTGACCTCCTGAAGGCTACCAAGGGGGAAATAACAACGTTGTCTTGTCATATGAATTATTAAAGTGACTAGAATGTTCGTTAATGTGAAAATGCTTAAAATCTAAGAGCTCAAATCTTGGGTAAGAATAGGAATAATCATATATGATCCATACACACTATACATGAATAACAATAAAATGAAACAGTAATTGAAGTATAGTGTGTTACCCACGTACATTGACATGATTTTTGTATTTGTATACCGGCACTCTTCGACATCGGCCGCTTACCAACAGGAACATCTTATAATTACATATATATAGCTGTATGGGAATTGTTAATTTTCCATTTCTAGATAGCAACTTCCCAGCGTCCCCTACCTACTGTGTTTACATGTGCAAAGATTCCATATTTAAGAGTTTGGTCCCATTATCATGATACCCATGACCTGTGTTGATTAATAACGGAGAAATTAACAACATAAGGTTTCGAGAGATACGGGTTGATGGACACCATTGGGAAATGTATTGGCCGGCATGATATATATAAGGCAAGTAAATCCAATACTAATCCGAAGCCGATAAGCCACTCGATTTAAATTTCAACAGCTTCACATCTTGATGCTAACTCTCGCAGTCGGAAAGGCATGGTTAACATAAGCACATGTTTTAATCCAATGTAAAAACAACAACTGCGCATGCGCCGCACGCAACCCTTGTAAGCGAAAAGAAATGCCCAAAATGAGAACTGAGAATCATGAAAGCGATGCGATTTTGCAGTTTAAAAAAACAATATACAAAAAGTTCGTTTTTAACAGAAATAGAGTACGTAGAACTAAATTTTTATCTCAAAAACATCCAAGAACCCTTGTTTAGATTTAAGAGATTTCGCGCCTGCCTGTGGCGGTGATAAGCTTAAGCACCGTTTTTCCTGAGCACGGCAAAGTAAATATGCATCGAAGTTTTAGCTTGGGCGTTTGTTCCAGTTCAACAGGAAATATCATTTATATGATGAAACTCAGGTCGTTATGGATATACATGTAAACATTTCTCTCCAGTTTTCTTTTCTGTTTTTTTTTTAACAAACAATGTTCAATGGCTTCGAGTCACACAGAACGTACCATCGCATGGAGGACACTAACATGTGTGTGGTCATCCCCTACATTTAAGGCAGGTGTTTTATCGATAATTGGGTAAACACGTACGTTTATGCCCGTTTTCCGAGTGTTTATTTTCTGTTTCCTGGCGCGGGCAAGTTAATAAGGACTTGCCAAAAGCTTTTGCGTCACTAATGGTTATATATACTTTTCAATCTGTGCTGAATACTTCCGATATTTCCCTGGTTTTTACGCGTTTTCTGAACTGTTAAAAGTGACAATGCGACAATCTAATTAAAGTTAGACACATTACAATACGAGATCTAACAATACTCCACGGGAGGTCTTCTCAGCATGACCTTTGAGCTTCAAATAAAAGCCAATGAAAACTGGTCAATGACGTCATTATAATCAACCTATGACAAATAGTCCTTATACGAGCCTTCGGTTCCGTCTCCTTAGTGTATACGGCTAAATTCAGCGCTTGATTTGACACACAGTATTGGAAGACTATCTTAACAGCTACGGTAATGAAAAAAAATGCTTATCCTCTGGACGTTACATACAACATCTCGTCGACAGGACGGATTGTGTTGCCAACTGGACTTCGAAAATCGTTACCGTACACGTTATTCCCTTTCAAGTTTAATATTTATTCACGACGCTGTTGCCTTCACTGTCTGGTGCGATTAAGAAAAAGAAACACAGGCAGCACATGTTTGTTAAACTATAAAAAGGTTGAGGTGTTTCTTGGTGAGCCAGAGTGGGCGAAGCCATATTGTTTACCGTTGCTATCGACCATCAGAATACCTCGGGGTCGTTAAGTAAGTATTTATACTTCCGAAGAATGAAATCACAACGAAAATTTCATAAGCGACGCACTGATTGGCTGAGTTCAACAGTCATGCTAAGATGACCTCCTACGGGGTATTGTTAGATCTTGTATTGCAGTGTAACGTACCAACGACCCTCGTGGCTTGTCTTACCTCGTACGATCCTCGTGTGTAATGTCTAACCGACGACCCTCGTGTGGATTGTCTTACATACGACCCTCGTGGCTTGTCTTACCTACGACCCTCGTGGCTTGTCTTACCCTCGTACGACCGTCGTGTGTAATGTCTAACCGACGACCTCGTGTGACTTGTCTTACCGACGACCCTCGTGTGTAATGTCTAACCGACGACCCCTCGTGTGGATTGTCTTACATACGACCCTCGTGTGGATTGTCTTATCTTCGACCCTCGTGTGGATTGTCCTACCTACGACCCTCGTGTGGATTGTCCTACCTACGACCCTCGTGTGGATTGTCTTACCTACGACCCTCGTGTGGATTGTCTTACCTACGACCCTCGTGTGGTGTCTTACATACGATCCTCGTGTGGATTGTCTTACCTACGACCCTCGTGTGGATTGTCTTACATACGACCCTCGTGTGGATTGTCTTACATACGACCCTCGTGTGGATTGTCTTACCTACGACCCTCGTGTGGATTGTCTTACCTACGACCCTCGTGTGGATTGTCTTACCTACGACCCTCGTGTGAATTGTCTTACCTACAACCTTCGGGTTGCTAACCTTACCTACAACCCTCGGGTTGCTAACCTTACCTACCACCCTCGGGTTGCTAACCTTACGTACGACCCTCGGGTTGCTAACCTTACGTACGACCCTCGGGTTGCTCACCTTACCTACGACCCTCGGGTTGCTAACCTTACCTACAACCCTCGGGTTGCTAACCTTACCTACAACCCTCGGGTTGCTAACCTTACGTACGACCCTCGGGTTGCTAACCTTACCTACGACCCTCGGGTTGCTTACCTTACCTACGACCCTCGGGTTGCTAACCTGACCTACGACCCTCGTGTGGCATGTCTTAACTACTGGCTTGCGTTGCTTTCATTTACCTTATAAATATCGTAGCTGTTTGATCATCGAGATATGACAATAGGGATCTTCTGAAACTTTCTTTGATATTCGTGTCAAGAAAGAATCATTTAAAAGGCATGTAATAGTTCTCTAATCTTAACCGGTGACGGTTTCCACGTTATAGACGCCGACAGAACAAACTCTATTTGATGGGAAGAAACCTAGTAAAGAGACAGTCAATTAGGCGATAAAAACAGTTACAAATTACAATATCGTTATTAGGATCAAAGTCTCGAAAAGGTTGGGTTTCCAGCAATGCAAATTTCCTATAAGGGTCGGCATAAAGACTGTTAAACCCTAAGAGACCACTCACCGATACATTACTTTGTGCTATCACAGTTGGTTCACGTGGCAAGGCTCTTAACCAAACCAATCGATGATGCACTTGCCTAATTAGCTAATTACGTAACTAAACTAAGAACGCAGATTGTCACAAAACAGATAAAAATATAATTATCTATTTTAACGAAAAAGGAAGGTTTGAACATAAACTAAATACCAAAATACTAAAAGCAGAATGTATAGAGCCGATAATATCTATTATTTAGCATTTTGTGACAAGAGTCTTTAATTGTGAACAAATGACATTTCCATATTCAGTTAATGCAAAATTATTTAGCATATAGAGAGCTTTATCACTTACGCTAACCTTGAAAAACAATCACCATTTAACCATTTGTCCAAAGTGTTGATTTTTTTCTTTGATATGTGTCACCCCAATGATTGAACGATAGTGGACAGGACAGACAACCCTATCCTATTACACTCGAAACCTTAATGTACACGTGTGCTTATCGTAATATATAACAACCTGTAGCACGCATACCATTAATGTCGACGTGTGTAGGCCACGTCCTTAAATGACCATCGCTTTTAATTATAATTAGGACGTTAGATATTATATCAAAGCGCTTCTACCTTATTTATAAAATCGCGTCTGACAGAGAATTTAAATACCTTATACAGTTCCATATCATTCTCATAATGATAGACAGGTATGTAGGTGCGGATTGTAAAGTTGTCTTTAGGAGAGATATTAAAACCAAGAAATCTGCCAGAAACATAACACTTCCCCCGCACATTTGGTCGCTTGATGTTTTAAAAGCAGATGGCAATAACTGTACTAATTATCAAGAGATTGACATGTTTGTGATGTGTTTCAAGAAGAATCAGCGAATTATTAACGAAAGCCACAACCTGAAGATCAAAACGTTGGTGTTGATGATGATACGTGACGGCACATCCTATAATCATCCATAGAAGATCAATATTGTGGCCAGTCTTACCACGCCAAATGCACACTATGAATAAACAGTTTCAATCAAAACTCGAAATTTGCCCTAAGCGCACAAACACCAACTCACCTTTCATAACAAATTGTGGTGTCCTTGGTCCTCGCATATTTGTTCGCATCATCTCATAGTGAAAGATCTTAAGCCTAATGATGAAATTCGCACTGATGAACGGAGAAATGTGGATGATGTAGATTGTAAAGCCTTGACAGGTTTGACAAGAACACAGTTTCTAGAAATTCTTTCACATCGTTGGTCCTCTATTGACAGTGGTATTTACACTCAAACCACGAGGAACAGGTAAAAGTGGACATATCGTGGAAATAATATTCTTTTTAACATGACATTTTCCAGTATCATCGAAAACATTTCATTCCATATTAAACGCATTAGACATCATGATTGCCCCATTGTTCCTTGGACGTGAACATCTTACAGGAGAAAACACAGTGTTATCGGAAACACTTTCGGTAAGCGGGCGACTGTCATATTTGACGGTATATTATCTTTATTTCTTAGATTTTTTATCATAATCTCCAGGAAATCTCCTACTGAGGCCAAAGAAGTGGAACTATTTGAAGTTCATAAGCATAGCCTTACTTCACAGTTACATTCTGGACACAGTAAGACCTTTTTCTGAAAGCGATATAATGATCCAAAGATTACAAATGTCACCGTTGTTGATCGAGGGTTTAGGGATGTTTTAACAGATTTGGAATCAAGTAGTTTAACAAAAAAGATGTTTTCTAAAATCTGGGCGACTCAACACGACGACATACAAGCGAACCTTGAGAGACCCATAACTAAACCCAGATGAGTAGCGGAGTCACATCATGGACGCTTCAAACAATGGCTGCTTGTTTTCAAAACACAACTTGCCTCGAAACTATTTCATTTATGCCATCGAGGCACTCGTTAGAATAGTAACAGCTTGTCTGAATGGAATCCGAGGACCCATATATGTTAGAACACCAGAGTGAGGCACAAAGTATAGGACATTGGTTGACAAAAGAAAAGTGCGGCTTTGTGTTCACAACACCTTAGTTCAGCGTGTGAAAGATGAGCCAGATCTTACCAGAAGGACCAAGTCACTACTTGTCAAACTAGATGCGACTTCGGATAATTGTGACTTTCCAAAGTTAGACATGGAATACCTTCGGACAATATTCTTTGACACAAATATCACTGGCAGCTGGTTACACTGGGTTTATCGACTTTCAAGGGATATTGTACGATGTCAGATCCACTCGAGGCATAACAGCAAAATTACAATGTTTGGATCCAGCATGACAGCTCCAACACCATTAATCTCTGCTGAACAGATAACCATGGGGGTATGTCCCACGTGGCCAGTATCCTAGATCATATTTAGGATAATATATGCATTTAAAAAAACCAGTAAGCCTTTGTGTCCAAATGTCAAAAGGTTTAAGACAAACCTCAAGTAATAAAGATTTCGCTACGAACCATCATCTTTTAGGTATTAGGTATGGTCGACTTAGACAGTTAGAACTACGATGTAGATCAACACTGACATGGCCAATCAGATTCTAGGACGAGGAAGCCATATTGGATTCCAGATTAGGTGGTTTAATGTGTAAACCAACATAAATCTATCATGTAGCGTGCTTGTCAGGAATATTGATTCGGCATTTTAATATTTGTGGTTATCAGGGATGGGTTAATCGTTTTCTTCGTAACGAGAGAGTTTTTAGAGGACAGTAATGCAGTTTACAGTCACCGCGGGCGTTGCTAGCTTCTTCCAAAATGTAACTGTTTTCGTCAAGTAATCTGGTAACCATGACTGGATCATCGCGCACGATTTCGAATGCATGGATCCGTCTTTTTTCGTGAATATTTTTCCTATTCAGGTCTAAATAGAAAATTGGGTCTATTCAGATAACAGTCGGATGAGTTTAACCTATCCAGATTACAAATGAGGATTATGCTATTTGGATATTTTGATGGGTTTTTTTTTTCTGATCACTAAATAGAAAAACGTAAGGCGTTGAGCATTAATTTCGGATGTTGTTATATGAAACTAGCTCAGCCATTAATATTCAATCGATTTTACCCGCGACAAAATATTACAATCGCAACTGAAATCGAGTCAAACTTGCAATATGACTGAAATTCTGCTGATGAAACAAAATCTAGCAACAAAGTGTACTGGGATTGAATATCGCTGCAAACTGTTGCCAGTAATTGGTTCTGCAGAGAAAATTATGTACATGTAATTTATTAACGTGTTCTATTCTCTATCAACTTAGAAGAGATACTGTGATGACCGGATAATTACCTAGTAGTTAGTGTTGATATGCGCCACCTAGTATTAAGTGTTGATATGCGCCACCGAGTATTAAGTGTTGATATGCGCCACCTAGTATTTAGTGTTGATATGCGCCACCGAGTATTAAGTGTTGATATGCGCCACCTAGTATTAAGTGTTGATATGCGCCACCTAGTATTAAGTGTTGATATGCGCCACCTAGTATTAAGTGTTGATATGCGCCACCTTGTATTTAGTGTTGATATGCGCCACCTAGTATTAAGTGTTGATATGCGCCACCTAGTATTAAGTGTTGATATGCGCCACCTAGTATTAAGTGTTGATATGCGCCACCTTGTATTTAGTGTTGATATGCGCCACCTAGTATTAAGTGTTGATATGCGCCACCTAGTATTAAGTGTTGATATGCGCCACCTTGTATTTAGTGTTGATATGCGCCACCTAGTATTAAGTGTTGATATGCGCCACCTTGTATTAAGTGTTGATATGCGCCACCTAGTATTAAGTGTTGATATGCGCCACCTAGTATTAAGTGTTGATATGCGCCACCTTGTATTTAGTGTTGATATGCGCCACCTAGTGTTTAGTGTTGATATGCGCCACCTAGTATTAAGTGTTGATATGCGCCACCTTGTATTAAGTGTTGATATGCGCCACCTTGTATTTAGTGTTGATATGCGCCACCTAGTATTAAGTGTTGATATGCGCCACCTTGTATTTAGTGTTGATATGCGCCACCTAGTATTAAGTGTTGATATGCGCCACCTAGTATTAAGTGTTGATATGCGCCACCTTGTATTTAGTGTTGATATGCGCCACCTAGTATTAAGTGTTGATATGCGCCACCTTGTATTTAGTGTTGATATGCGCCACCGTGAGTATTAAGTGTTGATATGCGCCACCTAGTATTAAGTGTTGATATGCGCCACCTTGTATTTAGTGTTGATATGCGCCTCCTAGTGTTTAGTGTTGATATGCGCCACCGAGTATTAAATGGTGATATTCGCAACCTTGTGTTTAGTGTTGATATGTGCCACTGAGTATTTAGTGTTGATATGTGCCACCGAGTATTAAGTGTTGAAATGTATTATATCAACAAATAAGAAGAATTTTAATAAATGACATAACATATCATTTTAATATGTATTTAGTATGTATATGTTGAATATTATCGACTACTAAACCAATTTAACAATAAATACATGGCTATTCATTTTGAAAACATAACCAATTTTACAATGACTAGCTTGTTAGCAGTTCTAACTTGAGTGCCGAGCCTTGGGAGTTATCCCTCCTGTCTATAACAACCATTAATCGCCTGCTGGTTTTTGTCACACTCGCCATTAGCTGCAGCACTCAGTACGAATGGGTGGTCTTTGATCGTAACGACATTCGGCCTCTTCTTGACGTTAACCTCCATAAGTCTTATGATTAGGTCCTTCACATCTACAGACAACTTCTTGTGTCTGGAGAACCCTATTTTCTTCTCCAGTTGTTGACTCACCATTTTTTTGATATTCGAGTCGTCGTAGGGCATGGACGCGCACACCTAAACCAGACAATAAACAAAATGTTCATAAAATCAAGGTACATGTATATATAAGTACTGCGAACAATGATAAACATGGCAAAAAATAGGATAAAATGTACACTATGCAGAACGTGATGAAACTTGAAAGGTGCTTCCCTTCCTACTTTCAACTTGTTAACTAGGTATCGAGCTCGCATGTTATTTTTTGTCGTGTGGCAATGATTTGAAGATCAAAAAATGAACCAAATGCGGTCGTGGTAGCCGACGATGCATCGACTGTGAACGGAAGTACGCTATATATTTCAGAGCGGCTTTGCAACGGGCAATCTAATTGGTCAACAGCTCTGTAAACAATACTAACTATAGTTGCCGACCAATCAGACTGCCCGTTTTAAAACAGCTCTATGATAGATAGGCTACTTTCTTTCCGCAGTCGATGCATTGTCCGGTCTGCAAGTGTTACACCTAGTGGATATAGTAGGAGTAGGGGGTTAATTTTTTTTCTTTAAACATTAACCAGAAGCAGACACCTGCGTATTTTCACGGAGTTAAAATCTGGACCGGCATTCACTTTTGCCCGTCCATCCCGTTTCGTCCTTGCGGGTGGATTGAAACGGGACTATCGTGACCGCCGGGGACATACATAATGTAGTGTAACCGTAGCATTAGAATGAAATGGAATGCCCGTCTCAATGACACTGCACAAATCGACCGACGGAAAACCACAGCATATTATTGGAGTAAAAGAAATCGTTATATACCCACGGTTGATTGAACACTGCGCTACACTTAAAGTGTAGGGTAGCATAGAGTAATCAACCGTGAGTATATACGACGATGGCCTCTAATTATCTTACATGTTATAATGAATGAGGCAGCAAAAAAACCCAAGATGATCTTTCCATTGGTAAAACATAAGAGACAGACATTACCATGATATATAAAATAACACCCATACTCCAGACGTCATGTGATGGTAGGTGATATGGAATTCCTTGAAGCACTTCCGGAGCTGCGTATGCTGCACTTCCGCAAAATGTCTTACTGACGTCACTAGGCTCGTAGTAACGAGCAAATCCAAAATCGGATAGTTTGATGTTGTTCATGCAATCAAGCAGAAGGTTTTCACATTTCATATCTCTGTAAATAGAATATTACGGAATACAGAAGTAGATACAGAGTACAGATTACACTACAAGTTTTTAGTCCCGTTTTTATAACGGGATGAATTCTATGACGTACTAACCAAACAAAACTACAGTTTGAATATACAGTCAAACCTGTCATATGTGACCTTCCAAGGGAGTCAATAAAAAAGGTCACATATGACAGGTGGTCTCTTAATCCAGGTTCAAAGAAAATTACCCGAAAAGGAAAGTTCATGATTAGTCTGCCACATATGTAAAATTTAACAGCTACAAATATTAGTACATATATGAAAAGGAATTACCTCAGTCATCAATTAAGATTGTGAATATAATCAAATCTGTAAGAGACCTCTTGAGGAAAACGAAAGAAAAAAAAGAAAAAGAAAAAAAAAATCACTATTCACTTAATGAAATAAAATGCTTATAATATTAATAATGGACAATATATAGAAATATCCCCATTTCTACATATGTAGTACAATATCTATTTTTTTAAATTTAATTCAGTTTCTTTATTTTCATTAATATATATATTTAAATTCTTTTAGCATGTTACAATAATTTTTTAAATTTTAAAATACAAAAAATAATCAAAGAGTTTGAATGGCTAATTTGATTATTTCTAGTGCCGGATACATTTACAAAAAAAAATTTTTTTTTTATTTTTTTCATTCCTGAATTCCTGGTCCGGACTTCCGTCCGGATTATTAGTCACGTAACTGCATTTCCTTCATAACGATGGAGACGTTTTTAACTGGCAAATATCTGTCCTAATGTCTCAAAAAGAACATAAATTTCAGTTAAACAGTAAGTTGACTGTTTATTCACTCTTTTTCATACTTGTCAAGCAAATGTTTGTATTTTTATCTATCAAAATTTCGTGAAAATCGTCTGAATGGCGAGGACGTTTTTTCGCCATATCCCATCTCCTTTCATTCTTTAGAAGTAAAGTACAGTTTCGTTCGTTTTTGGGTGTTATCAGGGCAAAGATAATAAATTCAATACATTTTTTGAGACAGAATAAGACATTTCATACATTTCTAAAGTATTTTTTAATCTTTGAAAGCAGACAAGTTCGTCCGGTTTCTTCTTGATTATGACTTCTGCTTCCGTTTTAAAACTCGGAAAGTCGCTGAAAAAAGTCGCTTTTCAGCATTTGGGACACGGAAATGATGGTCGTTAGTCGCGTCTGACAGGTAGTCGCTTAATTCAGGTCACTAGTATAGTAAATAACGTTGGGAGGAAAAAATACGGTCGCATATGAAAGGAAGTCGTTTAATTCAGGTGGTCGCTAAGGCAGGTTTGACTGTATATCAAATAATCGCATAATATGGAGTAACACACAAACATGGCTTCCAAAACAACACACAATCACAGCATCCAAACCAACACCAATCAGAGCTTCCAAGGTCACATGCAAATAAAGCGTCCAAAACATAAACAAGCATGCAAATCAACACAAACACTAGATCCAAATCAACACACAAAGTGTCCATCCATGACAACACACAAAACAATGTCCAAAATATCACATCAACAAGCTTCCAAAACAACACACAAACACAGCGTGCAAATCAACACACAAAGTGTCCATCGAAAACAATAAACAATACAGCGTCCAAATCAACACCAAACACAGGGTCCAAGGCCACACAAAACTACAGCGTCCAAAACAACACACAAACACGGCGTCCAAAACAACACACAAACACAGCATCCAAAACAACACACAAACACATCATCCAAAACAACACACAAACACAGCGTCCAAAACAACACACAAACACAGCGTCCAAAACAACACACAAACACAGCGTCCTAAACAACACACAAACACAGCGTCCTAAACAACACACAAAACAGCGTCCTAGGAAAACAACACACAAAACAGCGTCCTAAACAACACACAAACACAGCGCCTAGGCAACACACAAAACAGCGTCCTAAACAACACACAAACACATCATCCAAAACAACACACAAACACAGCGCCTAGGCAACACACAAAACAGCGTCCTAAACAACACACAAACACATCATCCAAAACAACACACAAACACAGCGCCTAGGCAACACACAAAACAGCGTCCTAAACAACAAACAAAACAGCGTCCAAAACAACACACAAAACAGCGTCCAAAACAACACACAAACACAGCGTCCAAAACAACACACAAACACAGCGTCCAAAACAACACACAAAACAGCATCCAAAACAACACACAAACACAGCGTCCAAAATAAACCCGTAATTATAACAACATACCACACGCGTAATAATCTCCTCACCTGTGAACTATTTTCCTCTCGTGAAGGTAACCTATGGCGTAGACAATTTGCTTGAACATGCTCTGCGCACGATCTTCCTGTAATGCGCCACGGAGTTTGATATATTCCAAAAGATCTCCATGACCTGCATATTCCATGACCATAAACACCTGGAAAATCAAAATGTACAAATGAATACGTTTAAAACCGGGAGTTTGTTTTTTACTATCGGATTTTTTTTCTCCATGCTATACACAGCTACTGTCAGCTCTGTCACAGCAACCATACTAAATCGGACCGCCCAAATAACTAAAGCTTTCCGCGTTAATTCAAATCAATAAGGAAATAGGCTAGGAGATATTTAACGAACACATCCACCCGAGATTAGTAAATAAAGTAGAAAACGAAATATCAAAACTATTTCAAGTTATCACAAATATTGATTTTGTACCTTAGACATAGAAGTACAAAATGTATGTATTATATGATGGACCAAATAACGTGCTGTCAATCACCGCCTAATTAATCACATACAAATGATTGGACGCAGTCGTCCGAACTAACGATAATACATAGATTGAACAAATTGTTTACCAGGAGCAACGCAGAATGTAGCACAGCTATTAGATAGAGGGTAACGTCAAAACCATGATCCACCTCAACATCCGGACAGCTTTAAATACATCAACGTCTGATCAAACAACTAGACGGGTAGGGAATGTAGAGAAACCGGGCGGATACGTACTAACTGTACAGAAACAATAACACCGACATAATAACGAGGCGCAGATCCAGGAACCCCAGTAACCCCCTCCCCCTGGATCCACTACTGATAATGAAACCATAACTCAATCTTAACATCGATAAAACGAGGGTAAAATATAATACTATCAAGTACCCCGGTTGAGTAAGTGTCTTGTGCTTCATCTACGTAGACAACTGTCATATAACTCTCTGTCAAATCATGGTGACGTCACAATTTCAAATGAGTTTAGGGTGGTGACAACGGAACCACTTAGGCTATCTACATCATTGTACAAGCATCTGACTATGGTCACTGATTAATGACAGTTTCTCTTTTTCGAGCTTTTGGTGGTTGAAAACGCATAAGAAAAAAAAAGGCGAAATTCTACTTTACTATACTATCAATTTTTTAAACGCAAAAAGGCTTTCATGTTTTGGCGCTTTTCGCGTTATTTTGGCGATTTTTCGAAAATTGGATATTAGTTTTCTTAACCGTCTCTATTTTGAATATACAAACCAGGGAACAATGGGAACCTACACATGACCTTTGAGAAAGATCAATGAAAATCTTTCTGAGAAACGTTTTTTTAATTTTAAATCTTATACTGTCAAACCTCTAAATGGTCGTCAGTCGGAAATTGTGTTAAACTAATCAGTCTCAGTATTTAACTACGGACCAAGAGGAATCTACAAAAATCTACTAAATTCAAGATGTCCGCCTGCGATTTTCGTGTCTGCCATTTTGTTTTCACGAACAGACTCATAATTTAAAGGGAAAAACTAAGGACCAATGGGTACCGAAATAAGAAGTTGGAGAAATATCCTTCTTTTTTTACTCCTCAATAGATAACGATAACATCCTTACAACTGTAAAAATCCAAGATGGCCACCTGTCGGCCATTTTGATTTCCCGATCATAATCAATTTTAATGGGCACAACTAGGGACCTAGAGGAACCTACATATGAAGTTTTGAAAAAGATAAAAAGGAGTGTTTTCCCACGATGATGTTGAGCTGATAAATGTACTTTTCGAAAGGAATTGTCTACGTCCTAATTCGTGTTAAGCCTATTTATTATCAGACAGAACTATTAACATGTGAAACGACTTATCCAAATTCCACATTATAATTTCCCAGTTCAAGTCAGTTCATATTCAATCCAGACTGGCACTTACCCATACTTAGTGGAACTGAGTAGAGTAGGCCTATATTTAATTCTGTACGAGTTGGTTGTCACTTGAAAATTAATATCAATATATCACGTTGACGATATATGTATATGGATATATATACCTTAATGGCGATACAAATGGATTGTCTATGGATACCTCACAATTACAGTCTGTCATCTGTTGTAAAGTGGTGATTAGGAATATGATAAATCGTCATTCTAAGATAATAAAGAAATGTATCATTGTGTAACCGGTTACCATAGTGTTCCGTTAGTTCTGTGAGGATTTTATAACGGTCTCTTAATAATACTTCCGCCGGAATCACGATTATTCTTTACAACGTGGGCGTGTTTAACGCCCTGCTATCATAAATACACTATAAATTTGTTAATGTTATTTACACCGCTTTTAAACATTACGTGTGTCAGATGGCTACCACACTTCCGGTCAGAATCACAGAGACATCAGATGAAAAAGCATACCTTTCCGTTGAATTCTATAATTTCATACAATTTCACGACATTTGGATGATCGACCATTTTTATGATGTCTAATTCTCGTGGAAGGAACTTTTCACGGAAATCTTTAGGCGCTTTTTTCCTGTTGATGATTTTCACTGCAACCCTGGCATTCATTTTTGAAGAATATGCGCTCTTGACTTTGGCGTAGGAACCCTCTCCTAGCATGGCGCCGAGGGCATAGCCGCTTTTCTTTAGCTCGGCCACCTCATCAACAGTGCTGGACATCGTGACGACTTGTCAATGGCTTTGCCCAACAACACCGTAGCTTAGTTATTACGTCATAAATATGCTGACCTAATGACGTCATAATTACAATAACATTATGACGTAAAGGGGTATTGTATGTTTACTTAGACTAAACCGGAAATAGTAAAGCGTTACATTCCGAAAACGAAATGATACCGGTAGCCCTACGCTGTACATATTACAAAATTTCAACTCTCCTCGTCTATCCCATTTGATACACTATTAAGGACTGATGCGGAAGTGGACTGGGTGGTGGACAGTTTCAGCTTGAGTTTGGAGGTCCTAATATGGCATAACTAAGTACTTCTACATCTAAATTAAAGCTAAAAACGCAAGTTAGAAAGCTTTCGCTTTGAAATAAAACATATATATAATTTTTGAAATGGTTTGGAGATGTTCCCTGTGATAAATATATATCTTCCGGTTACTGTTTCCAAGGAAATGACAGACATTTAAGTTGAAGTCTGCATGGAAACGAGACTGGAGACCAGTGCATATATAAAAGCGCGCATGCATGTGAGACCGACTATCTTTGACATTATATCAATGTCAGCGCAACGCGACACATCGCTACACCATACAAAACGAAAGCTTTTTAATTTGCGTTGTCAGCTTTAAGAACATTTTAAAGTGGAAAGGAAATAGGTACGGAAATAGGTACGAAAATAGGAACGGAAATAGGTACGATAAGTTTTTATTTTTAATTTTGTGACGTGCATGATAACTATTAAGCATCAAGTCTGGATGTGACAGCGAAGTCACTTCGTCTGATGAATGTGAAAGTGAAGTCATTTTGTCTAATGAAGGTGACAGTGAAGTCACTTTGTCTGATGAATGTGAGAGTGAAGTCATTTTGTCTGATGAAGGTGACAGTGAAGTCATTTTGTCTGATGAATGTGAGAGTGAAGTCACATAGTATGATGAATGTGAGAGTGAGGTCACTTTGTCTGATGAATGTGAGAGTGAAGTCATTTTCACTGATGAATGTGACAGCGAAGTCATTTTGTCTGATGAAGGTGACAGTGAGGTCACATTGTCTGATGAATGTGAGAGTGAAGTCATTTTCACTGATGAATGTGAGAGTGAAGTCATTTGTCTGATGAATGTGAGAGTGAAGTCACTTTGTCTGATGAATTTGAGAGTGAAGTCATTTTGTCTGATGAATGTGAGAGTGAAGTCACTTTGGCTGATGAAGGTGACAGCGAAGTCATCTTGTCTGATGAAGGTGACAGTCAGGTCACTTTGTCTGATGAAGGTGACAGTGAGTTCACTTTGTCTGATGAAGGTGACAGTGAGGTCACTTTGTCTGATGAAGGTGAGAGTGAAGTCATTTTGTCTATTGAATGTGAGAGTGAAGTCACTTTGTCTGATGAAGGTGACAGTGAGGTCACTTTGTCTGATGAAGGTGACAGTGAGTTCACTTTGTCTGATGAAGGTGACAGTGAGGTCATTTTGTCTGATGAAGGTGACAGTGAAGTCATTTTGTCTGATGAAGGTGACAGTGAGGTCACTTTGTCTGATGAAGGTGACAGTGAGGTCATTTTGTCTGATGAAGGTGACAGTGAGGTCACTTTGTCTGATGAAGGTGACAGTGCGGTCACTTTGTCTGATGAAGGTGACAGTGAGGTCACTTTGTCTGATGAAGGTGACAGTGAGGTCACTTTGTCTGATGAAGGTGACAGTGAGGTCACTTTGTCTGATGAAGGTGAGAGTGAAGTCATTTTGTCTGATGAAGGTGACAGTGAGGTCACTTTGTCTGAGAAGGTGACAGTGAAGTCATTTCGTCTGATGAAGGTGACAGTGAGGTCACTTTGTCTGATGAAGGTGACAGTGTGGTCACTTTGTCTGATGAAGGCGAAAGTGAGTTCACTTTGTCTGATGAAGGTGACAGTGAGGTCACTTTGTCTGTTGAAGGTGACAGTGAGGTCATTTTGTCTGATGAATGTGAGAGTGCATGGTCACTTTGTCTGTTGAAGGTGACAGTGAAGTCATTTTGTCTGATGAAGGTGAGAGTGCATGGTCACTAAAACGTCACGCTCAATCCTACACTGGTTGTGATATACCAAGGTTCGACATCTTACCGACGTGAAGTACATGTTTCCTAACACTCAAAATCCGCATTTCAGTAATTACACTTCTGGACTAAGGATATCCGCATCCTCGGGAACACAGATTCCCGGGATTTACAACATTTCCATCAAAGTAAAAAAAAGTATAATCCTATGGAAAATATCAAAGGACGACGGCAATACTAGGAAAGTGCGAGACACAAATAAAAACAACCCTGACAGGACAACATTGATTTCTATAAAACGAGAATAAAAGGGGGAAAGTGAGGCGTAACAACCACTGCAAAATATTGTCTCATATGACTAAATCAACTGGCCTGCTAGAGATAGTGTAAATGATAAGGACAATGCATGCCTTCTGACACGAAAACCGCAATGTATCTTTAAACTAATTACTTAATGCTTTACATACACATCTGGACCAAATGAGATGGTAAACTGCGGCGAGCTTGCTCAAATCGAGGCCATAATTCGAAGGAAAGGTCAACTGAGCTTTATTCTATCAAAAATCGTGATAGGTATCGCGGTGATCGTTAAGCTTAAGAGAAGTGTTGAAATCGTGATATACCATGAACAGATACAGGTAGCAAAACAACGTGTTGAGACCGTAGGGAAGCTTACATAAATGTCATGCAATAAAACCGCGAACATCGTAAACATCGACGCCAAGTGGAAAATCAACATTACAGACAATTTCTAGTCTTTCATATAGAATCTACATCGCTGTTTCTCTGGTACATTTATAGTTGTATCTTAAACACTCTCATTATATATATTATTGATAAGATAGACATGTATCAGTTGACTATGAGTTACCTAACATACATTGTATTTAAATACTAGTTATCCCCGTTAGTTGTTATATAAGATGAAATGGGGATGGGTATTTTTGACTGACATTAGATTATGGACACACTGTATAGAAGATAATATAGTTTAGTTTGATATAAATAGCCTGTATACAATTGGGATGTCCGACATGGAAACAACTGTCTAAAGTATCATCCTTCTGACGTCAGACGCGAACTATCCCTATTTGTCACTGGTGACAGACGAGAGTGATACCACCCTACCAGGAACAGAGACCGAGACGAGTCCAGTAGGAGTAGAAATTATAAGATCTTGTGGCAGGATGACGTAATGGCTCTCACACTCTTGTTTTCCCGCATGGTAGCTGTGCTCTCTGTCGATTCGTATGGAGCATGTTTCCGTCGAGTTTGTCTGTACGTCTGGAGTTCTACTGCGTGTACCTTATACACGTAGTGTATATCTGTTACGTCTGGAGTGGCTACTATCCCATACATGTAGTGTATATCTGGTATGTCTGGAGTGCTACTACCTCATACACGTAGTGTATATCTGTTACGTCTGGAGTGCTACTACCCCATACACGTAGTGTATATCTGTTACGTCTGGAGTGGCTACTACCCCATACACGTAGTGTATATCTGTTACTTCTGGAGTGGCTACTACCCCATACACGTAGTGTATATCTGTTACGTCTGGAGTGCTACTACCCCATACACGTAGTGTATATCTGTTACGTCTGGAGTGCTACTACCCCATACACGTAGTGTATATCTGTTATGTCTGGAGTGGCTACTACCCCATACACGTAGTGCATATTTGTTACGTCTGGAGTACTAGTGCTACTACCCCATACACGTAGTGTATATCTGTTACGTCTGGAGTGGCTACTACCCCATACACGTAGTGTATATCTGTTACGTCTGGAGTGCTACTACCCCATACACGTAGTGTATATCTGTTACGTCTGGAGTGCTACTATCCCATACACGTAGTGTATATCTGTTACGTCTGGAGTGGTTACTACCCCATACACGTAGTGTATATCTGTTACGTCTGGAGTGCTACTACCCCATACACGTAGTGTATATCTGTTACGTCTGGAGTGCTACTACCCCATACACGTAGTGTATATCTGTTACGTCTGGAGTGCTACTACCCCATACACGTAGTGTATATCTGTTACCTCTGGAGTGCTACTACCCCATACACGTAGTGTATATCTGTTACGTCTGGAGTGCTACTACCCCATACACGTAGTGTATATCTGTTACGTCTGGAGTGCTACTACCCCATACACGTAGTGTATATCTGTTACGTCTGGAGTGCTACTATCCCATACACGTAGTGTATATCTGTTACGTCTGGAGTTGCTACTACCCCATACACGTAGTGTATATCTGTTACGTCTGGAGTGCTACTACCCCATACACGTAGTGTATATCTGTTACGTCTGGAGTGCTACTACCCCATACACGTAGTATATATCTGTTACGTCTGGAGTGGCTACTACCCCATACATGTAGTGTATATCTGTTACGTCTGGAGTGCTACTACCCCATACACGTAGTGTATATCTGTTACCTCTGGAGTGCCACTACCCCATACATGTAGTGTATATCTGTTACGTCTGGAGTGGCTACTACCCCATACACGTAGTGTATATCTGTTACGTCTGGAGTGGCTACTACCCCATACATGTAGTGTATATCTGTTACGTCTGGAGTGCTACTACCCCATACACGTAGTGTATATCTGTTACGTCTGGAGTGGCTACTACCCCATACACGTAGTTTATATCTGTTACGTCTGGAGTGCTACTACCCCATACATGTAGTGTATATCTGTTACGTCTGGAGTGCTACTACGTGTACCTCATACATGTAGTGTATATCTGTTACGTCTGGAGTGCTACTACCCCATACATGTAGTGTATATCTGTTACGTCTGGAGTGCTACTACCCCATACACGTAGTGTATATCTGTTACGTCTGGAGTGCTACTACCCCATACACGTAGTGTATATCTGTTACGTCTGGAGTGCTACTACCCCATACACGTAGTGTATATCTGTTACGTCTGGAGTGGCTACTACCCCATACACGTAGTGTATATCTGTTACGTCTGGAGTGCTACTACCCCATACACGTAGTGTATATCTGTTACGTCTGGAGTGCTACTACCCCATACACGTAGTGTATATCTGTTACGTCTGGAGTGCTACTACCCCATACACGTAGTGTATATCTGTTACGTCTGGAGTGCTACTACCCCATACACGTAGTGTATATCTGTTACGTCTGGAGTGGCTACTACCCCATACACGTAGTGTATATCTGTTACGTCTGGAGTGGCTACTACCCCATACACGTAGTGTATATCTGTTACGTCTGGAGTGGCTACTACCCCATACACGTAGTGTATATCTGTTACGTCTGGAGTGCTACTACCCCATACACGTAGTGTATATCTGTTACGTCTGGAGTGCTACTACCCCATACACGTAGTGTATATCTGTTACGTCTGGAGTGGCTACTACCCCATACACGTAGTGTATATCTGTTACGTCTGGAGTGCTACTACCCCATACACGTAGTGTATATCTGTTACGTCTGGAGTGCTACTACCCCATACACGTAGTGTATATCTGTTACGTCTGGAGTGGCTACTACCCCATACACGTAGTGTATATCTGTTACGTCTGGAGTGGCTACTACCCCATACACGTAGTGTATATCTGTTACGTCTGGAGTGCTACTACCCCATACACGTAGTGTATATCTGTTACGTCTGGAGTGGCTACTACCCCATACACGTAGTGTATATCTGTTACGTCTGGAGTGCTACTACCCCATACACGTAGTGTATATCTGTTACGTCTGGAGTGCTACTACCCCATACACGTAGTGTATATCTGTTACGTCTGGAGTGCTACTACCCCATACACGTAGTGTATATCTGTTACGTCTGGAGTGCTACTACCCCATACACGTAGTGTATATCTGTTACGTCTGGAGTGCTACTACCCCATACACGTAGTGTATATCTGTTACGTCTGGAGTGGCTACTACCCCATACACGTAGTGTATATCTGTTACGTCTGGAGTGCTACTACCCCATACACGTAGTGTATATCTGTTACGTCTGGAGTGGCTACTACCCCATACATGTAGTGTATATCTGTTACGTCTGGAGTGCTACTACCCCATACACGTAGTGTATATCTGTTACGTCTGGAGTGGCTACTACCCCATACACGTAGTGTATATCTGTTACGTCTGGAGTGCTACTACCCCATACATGTAGTGTATATCTGTTACGTCTGGAGTGCTACTACCCCATACACGTAGTGTATATCTGTTACGTCTGGAGTGGCTACTACCCCATACATGTAGTGTATATCTGTTACGTCTGGAGTGCTACTACCCCATACACGTAGTGTATATCTGTTACGTCTGGAGTGCTACTACCCCATACACGTAGTGTATATCTGTTACGTCTGGAGTGCTACTACCCTATACACGTAGTGTATATCTGTTACGTCTGGAGTGCTACTACCCCATACACGTAGTGTATATCTGTTACGTCTGGAGTGGCTACTACCCCATACACGTAGTGTATATCTGTTACGTCTGGAGTGCTACTACCCCATACACGTAGTGTATATCTGTTACGTCTGGAGTGGCTACTACCCCATACACGTAGTGTATATCTGTTACGTCTGGAGTGCTACTACCCCATACACGTAGTGTATATCTGTTACGTCTGGAGTGCTACTACCCCATACACGTAGTGTATATCTGTTACCTCTGGAGTGGCTACTACCCCATACACGTAGTGTATATCTGTTACGTCTGGAGTGCTACTACCCCATACACGTAGTGTATATCTGTTACGTCTGGAGTGCTACTACCCCATACACGTAGTGTATATCTGTTACGTCTGGAGTGCTACTACCCCATACACGTAGTGTATATCTGTTACGTCTGGAGTGCTACTACCCCATACACGTAGTGTATATCTGTTACGTCTGGAGTGCTACTATCCCATACACGTAGTGTATATCTGTTACCTCTGGAGTGCTACTATCCCATACACGTAGTGTATATCTGTTACGTCTGGAGTGCTACTACCCCATACACGTAGTGTATATCTGTTACGTCTGGAGTGCTACTACCCCATACATGTAGTGTATATCTGTTACGTCTGGAGTGGCTACTACCCCATACATGTAGTGTATATCTGTTACGTCTGGAGTGCTTTTACCCCATACACGTAGTGTATATCTGTTTCCATTAACTACGAGTGTCTTAATTGACATTCTACCATGTTTGCTATGTAACGCCGATTTTGATTGGTTTAAAACCATGTATTATTTTCCAATAACCCACGCTCGTGCCAATAATACACGGTCGTGAGTCACGGCTATCACAATTTTAAATATCTAATATTCACCCATTTCATAAAAGGTTACTATAGCCGAGTGGGCTAATGGGTTAGTCTTTGAATATATTTTTATCACGGCGCCAGTTCGAATCCTACGGAGGTCCCCCTTTTTTTCTTTTTCTTTTCTTTTTTTTTTATCCTTTTTTTTTTTAATTTTCAAAATCAATGCCATATGATAGATGCTCTTGATCGTAGTACTGTATTGCCTGTATATTTCATCAACAAATAATACAATACTCAAGAAATAAGGTTTTCCCGGGGTTTCTTTGCTGTTTTTCTATTAGAAAGAGGTCGATCTCAGAACTGAACAGTACATGGTAGAATAGAAATAATCAACTTTGACTCGTGTATTGTTGCAGGATATACAACTCGGACTCGGATATTTTGCAATTTTAATGAATAACTCAGGCCTGCGGCCTTCGTTATTAATTTAATTGCAAAATATCCTCGTCCTCGTTGTATATCCTGCAATAATACACGAATCATCGTTAATTATTTCTTAAATAACTGTTGACAGGACGTTAAACAATACATAGAGGATATCCTACAGTATCTTCAGTAATACCAAATATATTTCACGAGTCCGACTACTACTTTGCGCACTCGTGAAAAACGTCATAATAAAATGCCACACTGAGTGGGGGAATTATATTGGGTATTACTGAAGATACTGTTAGATATTCTTTTTATTTCTACATTTCATAGCAAAATATTCCGAGGCAGCTCATTCTCCCCAAGAATTCATTTTGGTCCCTTATCAACGGCTAACAAATGTACGCCAATCGTGACGTTATGTATTCCATCTTGCATTATGACGTCATATAACATGACGGAGAGTTATATGCAAATCTTAATTTCCTCCCATAGTTGTTTGTAAGCAGTGTTCTGATTTGTCAAATAAGAAAAAATGTGAAAAATAACACTTTTATAGAATGAATAATTTTCGATATTTCACTGGTAAAATGTAATAAAAACAAACAAACAATACTAGGCTAGTGACTATTGCTTAACTGTATTTTTGTCGTTTGATAACTTTAAACAAAGGTGTATAGTGTCGCCAGCACTTTTCTATGTTATTATGGCAATAAACATGCACTATACTAGGAGTAGTGTGCATATTGAATATTAAAGAAGACAAGAAAATAATTTCATTTCAATGAGATTTCAAGGAAAATAAATAGTTACATAAATGAGATCCCGACAAGACCCTATAAATGGTAGAAGAGTTGAGATTACACCTTTTTTGTGTCGCCTTGAAAAGGTGACATAAAGGTATTACGTACTATGTCGGCGGCGGCGGCGTCGTCCGCACACTGGTTTCCGTGCAATAACTTGAGTTCCCTTTGGCCAATCAGACTCAAACTTCACACAGTGCTTCCTTACCAAAAGTGCTTGCTTGGGATTGCTTTTCATGTTCAAAGGTCAAAGGTCAAGGTCACTGTTATTATTAATAGAAAATTGGTTTCCATGCAATTCCCTTCAGCCAATCAAACTCAAACTTCACACAGTGCTTCCTTACCAAAAGCGTTTGCTTGGGATTGCTTTTCAGATTCAAAAATCAAAGGTCAAGGTCACTTTCAATAAATGCTATCAACGACTTCACTCATCATGTCTACAAAACCTCTTAGATCCACTACTCCAATTGATGTGTGTTCATAACGTCTTTAGAATTAGGACTAGGGTTAAATGTTAGTCATCAGATGAGTTGAGTTGGCAACAGGTGAGAAATCTGAATACATGTACACAGTTCACCTGTATATTCATAACACTGATTTAAGAGTAATCACTGCAATAATAATTAATTCACACAGGGTTTTGTGCAAAGATTGCATTTGATATCAATGTATTATTACTACTCAAATTTATCAAATGTTGTTCATTTGTTGTTTTTCTCCTTATAAATGTTCACCAAGAGAAATAAAATCAGATCCTGAAAATGTTTTTATTTTTACTTAAAACCGATGCATCTAAATATTTCCAATTTTTGTGTCGCCTTTTTCTGAAAAAGGCGACATATAGTCATTCATTGTATGGGAATCCATCCGGTAAATCATACAAATTATACTTGGAATAGAAACAATGAATATCCAAGCTGTTGTTTTTTTTAAAATTCAAATCCTAGCTTGCTGTGCAGGCGATACATCCACTTCCGTGGAATTCTTGTTTTTACATTTATGACAGCTAGTCTAAGTTCTTAGATGTTAAGTCCCGTGGGTAGGAATCGACCCTGAGTTTAATCTAGCATAAACGTCTTTTTTATTTTTTGATTAGACCAGATTTGCATACATGTACAAATGTACGTGATTATAAGATTGTTATCGTGTTGGTCGTAAAGCAAGTAGACCCCGACCCATTCGTGTTCAATTTCTCAAATTCTCCGACAAACTCACGATCCTAAAAGCAAAAACGAAACTGGATAAAAATGGTCAGATTAGAATTAATGAAGATTTCCCATTCCAAGTAAAGGAGGAGAGGAGGAAGTTGAGCCCGTTCTTTGCAGAAGCCAGAGAGAAAGGATCTAAAGTAGCAATGCGCTATGACAAGCTATTGATTGATGGGAAACTATACAGGTACAGCAGGGATTCGGACAACATTGTGCCAGTACAACGGTCAAATGTGCAGGATAAATAGCGGGGAGGCCAAGGTCCACAGTGTGTAAATAGTGCAGTACCAGCTACTTTTAACTCGGATAAAAACTGTTTGAAATGTATTGTGTGGAATATTGAAGGTTTCTTATATAAACTCAAACATCATTTTCATGAATTAAATGAAGTGGTAAAAGATACAGATATCTTTGCATTCACTGAAACATTTCAAAAGAAACCTAAGGAACTTAACAATGCCTTTAAGGGGTGTATTGCTTTTGAAAATATGAGAAAACTTAATCTGAATAAAGCATCTGGAGGTGTGGCTGTATTTATCAAATCCGAACTTGAACCATTTGTGACGCAAATAAAGCCTGAGAAATATGATGAAATGATATGGTTAAAGATCGACTTAAACAGAACTGGTGCAACTTCGAACATTATTATTGGGTTTGTTTATTTACCACCTGAAGGTTCAGTGTTCTATTATGATAAACAAAGTGATAGTGGTATAACAATGCTTGAAACTGCCATTAACGATATGAAGAGTGAATTTAGTGGTTATGATGTTGTAGTAGCTGGTGACTTAAATGCCAGATCAGGTACCCTAAGAGACTTTATTATTGATGATGATACAGACTATATTCCTGGTCTAGAGTATGCATATACAGACACACAAAATGTGCGTACAATCCGTAACAATACTGACTCACATCTAAATAACTTTGGGTATGAACTAGTTGAAATGTGTGCTGTACATAATATGTTGATCGCAAATGGGAGAATCCCTCCTGACAACGAAGGAAATCTTACATATATCAGTGGCACGAGTGGTAGTCAGATAGATTATGTGCTTGCGGATGGGTCATTGTTTAGGCATATTGAAAAATTAGATGTATTGTCTTGTGACATTTCTAAGCACTTCCCTGTATGTTTTGAGATAAAAATTGCAGACAGTCCTCTAGATAATGACCCATCTACAGACACTGGTAGTACTGTATACAACAAATTTAAGTGGAAACCTGAAAATTCAGTAACCTTCTCATTAGAAGTAAATAGCGATGAATTTAAAGAGAGGTTTAACAGTGTATTGCTAGGCAATGATACAGATGTAGATACCCTGACTTGTGAAATCACCGAATTACTTTGGGATGTGGGTACTAAAGCCAAAATGAAATGTTCGAAGGTTAAGCCTACTGTCCGAAATGCCTTGTGGTTCGACAAAGAGTGCGAGGAATTAAAACATAGAAAGTGTACACTTTTAAATGACTTTCGAAAGACTAATAGTCCGGAATTTCTTGAAAAGTACATCAATGCCAAAAAATCATATCAATCTATGTGCCAGAGTAAACGCAAAGACTACAATGCAACACTTGAAAGTGAGCTTATAACATCTGCAAGTAACAAAAACTCTTGTGTTTTCTGGAATAAAATAAAGTGTATTCTCAAACGAGGGAACTTTGTCACTAACAATATCAACCCAAGTGATTGGAGAAATTATTTTAAAGATCTTCTGAATCCAGTAGGTCAATCTGTTGAAGATGAATTCACCACGAATGTGTCAGACTTTCTATGTGAGCATAATCAACACTGTGAGACGTGTGTTGCCTCCAACTTAAATTCACCACTTAATGACAATATAACGGATGGTGAAGTAACGGCCGCAGTCAGAAGTCTGAAAAACAGTAAATCACCCGGTGAGGATGCCATTCCTGGAGAATTCTACAAAAGAACTCTACATATAGGTATGAGCAAATTACTCTGTAAACTTTTCAATCTTATCCTTAGTAATGGCAAAGTCCCAAAAGCTTGGTACACAGGTATCATTATTCCGTTATTTAAAAAAGGCGATGTCAATAACACTGGCAACTACAGAGGAATATCATTATTATCAGTGATGAGTAAAATATTTACAAAAATTGTATGTGCACGTCTAACTAACTGGACAGCAAGGAACAATATTCTACCGGAAGAGCAGGCCGGTTTCCGCAAAGGTTACTCAACAGTGGACCAAATATTCAATCTACAATCTTTAGTACAGAAATACCTTTCTAAAAAAGGAAATAAGTTTTATTGTGCATTTGTAGATTTGCCAAAGCATTTGACTGTGTCGACCAAAATAAATTATTCTATGCAATGATACACAACAATCTACATGGACGGATATTATCTGTGCTACATGACATGTACTCGAATGTTAAGGCTGAAGTTAAACTGTCTGACGGCTCGTTATCACATCCATTTGATTGTAGTTCTGGAGTGAGGCAAGGATGTATTTTAAGTCCACTACTATTTGCCATTTATATTAACGAACTTTCACACATGCTAAATGAGGAATTTGAGTATCGTACAGGGATCTGTGTATCAGATGTGTTCCGAAACTTAACCCACCTGCTATTCGCAGATGACTTAGTACTGATAAGTGATACGGTTATTGGTCTACAGAGAAAACTTGACATTCTGGCAAAATACTGCAAGAAGTGGAATATGAAGGTCAACTTGGATAAAACCAATGTGATTGTGTTTAAAAATGGTGGACATCTCTCAGCATCTGAAAAGTGGTTTTATAATGGTAACACCATCACAAATGTTAGTTACTATAAATATCTAGGGCTTCTCTTCTCGTGTCGTCTGAAATGGAGTAAAGCATGTAAAACGCTTGCCCAACAAGCGTCCAAGGCATTAAATATGGTAAAAAGTTGTCTCGTGAAACTTGGTAGAAGAGATCCCAAGGTGGCATTCAAACTATTTGATTCCATGATTTCTCCGATCCTATTCTATGGAGCTGAAATATGGGGAACTGAATACCAAAAGGACATAGAAGCTGTCCATCAAAGATTCTGTAAATGGATCCTATGTACTGGTATCAACACCAATAATAATATAGCCATTGGAGAGTGTGGACGTCACGAGTTGTGTGTGAAGTACATGTGTAAACCTATTAAGTACTTATTGCGTCTATTCAAAATGGACCAAAATCGTCTCCCTAAACAATGTTATATGATGCTCCACAACCTGGATCAACATGGGAAAACTACATGGTGCACCAAAATCAAACACCTCCTTTTTAGCAATGGTTTTGGATTAGTGTGGCAATTCCAATATGTAGGTGATATCAAGACATTTATGGAGTTGTTCAGGCGTCGACTCTGTGACATCAATTTACAAAAATGGTCAGAATACATTCATAACTCGTCAAAGTGTGGTTTTTACTGCAAAATCAAACCATATATTATGACAGAGCAATATTTAAGTAACATGTCGTTCACCTTAAGGTATGCCCTTGCCAATCTTCGCTGCTCCACACACAGACTAGAAATCGATCTAGGTAGGAAAATAGGCATTCCACGTGAGGAGAGGCTGTGCAAAATCTGTAATTCTAAGGAGGTGGAGGATGAACTTTATTTTATGTTGAAGTGCCCAATACTGAGGGATATACGAGTTGCATTCATTCCCCGTTGGTGCTATGTAAACCCTTCCCTAGGTAACTTGGTGAAATTACTCGGGTCAGATGATAACTTAATATTGAGAAATGTTGCAATCTTTATTAAGAAGGCAAATGATGTAAAATATGAAATATTAACCATGACATAATAGTCCTCAGACATTATGCCAGTAAAATAACTAATTCTGGAATTACTCATGATCAATTAAAACAAACATTTAACTTAATATGACATTTTAAGAGACAGAAGTCAATATCCATTTGTGAAACCAGAATAGTCTATAGATAGCATGAATTAACTGAAGTACAGTGTAATTCCAAGATGAAATGAAATATTGAGCATTGGAAAATGTAATTATATCATATTACAATTGTATATATATTTTATGTGATGTCAAAAATGTATTGTATATTGAAATGGTACTGTGGGCTGGAGGCCTGTAATGTGCAAATAAAACCATTATTATTATTATTATTATTATTATTATTATAAGATTGTTATCTCACCAGTTTTGACGTCATGACCCGTGACCCAAAGTCCCCAGGACTAGCATGATTATATTATCTATTCCCAATGACCCGTGACCCAAAGTCCCCAGGACTAGCATGATTCTATTATCTATTTATGTAAAGAGTACAAGTACAGAATGTATATGGTTATAAGTGGTAATTTTAACTGCTTCATATCATGAATAATAGAACAAGTCTCCAAGGGCCGGATAACCATCACGACTTAGCCTTTAGATTGATCGTCTTAATTCCTAGAAACATACTACACGTATATAGTAAAATGGAAGGATATTGACATTTTTCATAATGTACGTGACTCATAAACCATGTCCTAATGTCGCGACAATTCGTCTCTTTGTACCCAGCAATGTGCTCTTTGGCTAAAGAGTGGTTACGTAAATATGTATATGATGTGTATCAACCATTTCCATGCCATGACCAATTTACTGGGTCCCCTGGAGTCGTTACCCTGGCTAATCATTTTTGCAGAATTGAATCTCTTTCTTCAGTTCAGCATGCTGTTAGAATGTAGAAATATCTAGATTTATCATGATCTATATACCCCAGGAGTGGGGCTCGACCCTGTGGCTAATCCTGATAGCAGGGTGGTGATTTTGTCTATATAGCAGAATAACGTTGAATTTCAAACACGAATAAATATATAAATATTAGCACAAAAATAGTCATGCAATATACCAAAATGTTTGTTTGGACGTGTAGTTTCTTACAAACACCAATAATTTGCTGTAGATACTATCAGTTTCTTCTTTAGAGTTACTTTGTGGTAAGATGTAGCATGGAATAATTGTAAGTCGCGTAAATGACCAAACCTGAAAAATAGCCAAGCTGTTATGCTGTCATGTGTCTATAACACAGGGTAGGAGCATTTGTTTGACCGAATTTTTACTTTATGTAGGTATAAGCGCTTATTTTGTTTTCACCCGGAAATGCAAATGGCGACTGTGAATATTAGTACACCAATATGACATACATGTATAGGAAGGCATTTCAATCCATAAAAATGCTCCTAAATCATACTTTTAATCTGATCATAGTAAGGACCTGTTTATGTCAAATTGTTAAACTGGTGAGTTTGTGGCCATTTTTCAGAAATAGGCATATTTTACTCCAAACTCAGCGGTTGAACTTTTCTAAAAGCAGTCTTCATACCATTTCCAGAGTTCTTTATAGTGTCTAATAAGATCATATCTGATGTTTGAAATACCTCCTTGTGTGCCATATTTGTGTAATATCATTCACCACCGCCATTTGCATTTCAAGGTCAAAATAAATATGATAAAGTCAAATCTGGTAAAACCAATTATCCTATTTTGTGTTTTAGACACCTGTGAGCAAAACGACATGGCTAGTTTGTGCAATTTATGCAATACAAATGAGCTAATTATGTCCCCATGAAACATGCATTTTTCGTATGTTTGGTTTACAAATTTACAAACAGATCATCAAATTACATGTCTACAGCAAGTCCCACGGTTTGCATGACGCATACTAAAAGTTCATCTTGTTACTTCTGTTAAATTGCACCTTAGTAGGAATCTATAGGCTTGTAAAATATCACTGTTTTGACTGGATTTGCTGTTTAGATGCCCCTCCAAGCGTGTACATGTAGGTGTATGGCTATAGGTGTGTGGATCTCGTCCCTTACATTTATGTCCTGGGACAGGACTAGATCTCTTTTGCAGGATTTGTATCTGCTTGGCCAGCACCAAGGTACATTGTTACTGGGTGGGGATCTTTCAACACTTGGAGTGGCCCAAGGGGCCTGATTTTAATGATGCAATACTACATCCCAAGGAGACATCAAATGTATATAGAAGCATTCCTTATTGAGCATTACAAATAAAGGGAAGACTTTACAGGAGGATTGACAGGAATGATAACACTCTATGTAAGGATATTCAATGATAATGTTCAAAATGAGAGACTTTAGTATGATGCATGAATTAAAAAAGATGTACATGTTTAAAATTAAAGAAATGACACAAAAATTGAATTCTATTTAATTTTTTTATTATTAAAAATAGAAAATGAATTAACTAAACAACATTAGATAATTTAAAACATCACATATATTTGAGCATTGTAAAACAGTAATAGGACACAAGGATAGAAACAGAACGGGTTAATGATAGTCTTAATACATCTGGATATATTTGATCACCAGCCAAAATATGTGTTCACATATGTATTACCCTCTTCAGACCTTCTAAATAACTCAGCACTTAAAACTTCAAAATGTGCTGGCAATAATCCACATATCGACACAGCATGATCATGTAACTTATAAAAAAAATGTAAGATTTGACAATTTGATAAAATCTATATTTTACTTCTTTCAAACTTTAAGATGTATAAACTCAATATTCATGATACACCTCCAGTCCTCAGTACACCTATTGATGATTTGAACCGACATTGATATCTTCCATTGTTACCTTGCATTACCTGCAAACCTGCGGGACTAAATGATGGGTATTATCGGGTATGATATTCCATGGTATACTGTTCAATTCTGACTCTAAAGAATGTTGTGGATATACATGTATGCTGATATGCCATACAGGTGATTACATTCACTTGTGGCCTTCCAACAATAATTCTGGAGATTGCAGTTGTTGACCTGTGGCCAGCCAACATTGCTTTTGGAGATTCCAGTTGTTGTGTCACCTGTGGCCAGTCAAACAATGATTAAGGAGATTGCTGTCGAACACATTAGTTGCTGATTGGAAACAATAAAACAGTCTGGCATGTTAAGAGTGTGATAATCCAGCAGACAGCATGTCAATGATCACTCTTTTTGATAAGATGTACCATTTCAGTGGTCAGCTGTCTGTGTAGTTACAAATACCTCATATAAAACAGATCAAGTAGCCTTAAAAGTGATCTGATCACCTTCATTCCAATCAAACACATGTTGATTGTGAAAATGACGTACACCATTTTTCAAATAAAAGGACCAAATTCTCCCCTAAAACACAGGCTAATTGGAAACATAGACAACCAAATCTGTGGTAGCTGTGTTAAACAAAACAATACCATCTGTTATCTGTTTCTTACTAACCTCTTTCTCTCCACCCCCCCCCCCCCCCCCCCCCCCCACATTTTTTTTAAATTTTTTTAAATGAGGTAACATCTCTCATGTATAGGTGATTCAGTCTCGTGAGTAAGGCTTCCACTTTTATGCTTAACAATACGATAGTACACTTAACAATACGATAAATTGTATTCAACATAAAGATCTGTTAAATCAGCACATTTTTATTAGTGATTTAGTGCATGAATTATAATTGAAAAATGAATGTGTACAGGTCTCCTGTACTACATTGCTGTACTTCACAGAATTCAGTATCACAGTTCAACATATTAATCAAAACCAGGCATTAAAATGTCACCCCAGTATGGTGGACCTTCCGACACTGTATCAAGCCTGACAAGTGTGTACTATAGTGGTTAGGATGATTAGCTAAACATAATCCTGGTCTTCCTGACCAGGAGGGACACTTGTCACATATGTAAATAGTACAGGTACATATTATTACCACACACTCTCTAGTTAACATGACAGAAATGCCTGAATATATATATTATATGCATATACATGTATGTGGTTTAAACACTAAAATATATCAACTGAAAAACTTAACATCGTTAAAATACACTTGATATTCATAATATTGCAGATTATTAAAAAATATAAAATGAAAAAATAAACTATTGTACTTGTATAACAGATATAATTACAGATGGACGGTTAAGTACATGTATGAGCGAATGTTACAATTAAAACATCGCTCATTTAGAAAAATTCACTCGAGGGTCGATGTAACTAACAAAGACTTCTATCTAAAATCATGTTCTTCATAAACAAAAAATTTGACATATTGGAAAACAAATGATTTAATAGTTTAAACAAAAGCATTCAAACCTTTATTACATAAAAACAGCTCTGAACTGAAGATTGATAAACTGATCGAGCTGATCATGACCTCTCACCAGTCTACCAGAATCCTCTGTACTGGTGTACAATTGTACCATACAATTTCCTGTGTACAGTATATGAGGCTATGCAATTTAAAACATAAAAAAAGTGTTTTCTGCAAGCTACCTGGTGAAGCAGGCTATCTGACAAATGTTTAACTGTGGGCTATACAATATTCAAACTTGTCTCTCAACACATGTAGCTTAACAAACGGATTTTCTTACAAGGGAAACTATGTTATTCCAAGCCATCATACAGCTCTAAGTTACTCTGGAATAGCCCTGAAGCTGACTGCCTTCTAATTGTCATGTTCTTTGGCATAGTTAACACAATTCAACTTAAACACTGCTGAAATGACTTTTGCATTTTAAGAGAACTTTCTTAATGTTGATGTCTATAAATGCATTGTCAAAGATTTTGTGAACTACCTAGAATTAACTTGTTGTATCTCCTGTGGAGTAATTGGCGAAGTACTAGGTGCCTACTCACAGGTAGACTTAGAAATACATTACAGAGTATTCCGTCGAAATGTACATCTACTTTGAAAATTCAATACATAGCAGATAACCCATGGCAAATACATTACAGAGGATTTCATTGCAATGTACCTCTACTTGAAAAATTCATTACATAACACATAACCCTCAGCAATGTACTAGAGCTGTACACTTAAATTCATAAAGCTATTGTTTATATATGCAAGAAATTATGATGAATGTAAATATTAGTCAAACATTGATGTGCCAGTGATGGACAGATATCACAGATGGATATATTAATTGATCCAGTGAGTGAAAATAATTAGCTAATGAAGAAGAAATTAGCAAATAATATAACAGTAGATTTAGCACTACATGTAATGTAGTGTCACACATAATCTCCGTAGTACTGTACATCAGTAACACTGTATCACATCAGTTACAGTAATTAATATCTGTAATATTTTATAAATATAATAATTAATTTGTGTAATACACGTATTTTATAACATCATGAACAGTTATAACATTTTATCAAGTGTTTATCACATGATCATGCAGTTACAATATGATTATGTAAGTAACTTCAAGTTAATATTATATCACATTAGCTTACTGGACAGACAAGGCAAGAAGACACCATTGTAAACCACTACAATGATGACAACAGTAGCCGAGATAACGGCAGTGTTACTGAAGGACTGTCATATATAGTAACATTATCACATGGAATTCTTGCATTAGAATGTACACAAAATGCAGGTACTGAAGTCATTTGTACTCCCAAATAATACTGTATCTTAGCAAACCAAGTTTATTTTCCGACAATTAAGTTTATTCTCCAATAATTTCCAGGAGCATCTGTTTGTAATCCCCTTTACAATCTGATCGAATCAGCTGGGACAGACTCTTCTTGTACCGCTCCTGTAGCCTTTCTTTGATTTTTCCAAGGTCTCTCTGTCAACAAAAGACATTCATTAATGGTAAATAAAAACTAAGAATCCAATTTCCATTTTTGACACAAACATTCAAGTGTAACTCCTGATGAGAGTTTCCACACAAGACATCCAATTTAACATGTTGAGTTCCATTTTAAGCCATCAAATTCAAAAACATACACTTAGTCATTGCCATTCTAGTAATGAAGTGATCATACTCGGCAGAATGTTGTGAAAATGTCAGAAATGACAAGCCTGGTTCGTTCCAAATATTTTTTATCATGAAAGTTTTGATTCTCTTCGATTCATCATGCATGCTTAAATTGATGTAATACATTGTAAATAATTGCATTTTTTATAGAAAAGTTTAAAAAAAAACCTGATATATAACTGCTAATGAGTCTGACAGATTACAAAATTAATTTTTTTCTTGAACTTTAAATGTCATCTGAGCAAAATTATCTCGACAAGGGAACACACTTTAAATCCAAAGTTCATGTCCTGAAAAAGATAAAGTGGGAGTAAATTTTACTGGAAATCTCTACACCCCTGAGTCATGTCTGCTTCTCAATCCAGCTGTATAAAACCTGGCTGTTTTACAACGCCAGTCTGTTAATACCTACCATCACCCTAAAGTACCTTTTCTGCAGAAATAAATACATTGACAGATGTAATGCAATAAGTACATTTTATATGGCTGCTGTGGTAATTTACCTCTGAGCGTGACACAGTCATTCGAATCAGCATGTTGTCATTGACGCCCATACTGCTGAAACAGGAATTCAACTTCTCTGCATAGAAATCATGCGGGTCCTGCACTGCCATGGCTGAGAAAAACAGAATCCACTTCACAATTAGAAGTGTTCTAAAAACAGAACTTGGAAAACTGTGGTTACAAAAATCCTACCACATGGAATTTTACGAAATTTATATGGCAACTAAGTTTGACTACTATTCTCCGATACCATTATAGATGTTCCTATCATCACACAAACCAGTTATAACAGAACTATGGTCCTTACCCTGAGTGATGTATACCCACCATCACCCAAACCAGTTATAACAGAACTATGGTCCTTACCCTGAGAGATGTACCCACCATCACCCAAACCAGTTATAACAGAACTATGGTCCTTACCTAGAGAGATGTATACCCACCATCACACAAACCAGTTATAACAGAACTATGGTCCTTACCTAGAGTGATGTATACGCACCATCACACAAACCAGTTATAACAGAACTATGGTCCTTACCCTGAGAGATGTATACCCACCATCACCCAAACCAGTTATAACAGAACTATGGTCCTTACCCTGAGAGATGTATACCCACCATCACCCAAACCAGTTATAACAGAACTATGGTCCTTACCTAGAGAGATGTATACCCACCATCACCCAAACCAGATATAACAGAACTATGGTCCTTACCCTGAGTGATGTATACCCACCATCACCCAAACCAGTTATAACAGAACTATGGTCCTTACCTAGAGAGATGTATACCCACCATCACCCAAACCAGTTATAACAGAACTATTGTCCTTACCTAGAGAGATGTATACCCACCATCACCCAAACCAGTTATAACAGAACTATTGTCCTTACCTAGAGAGATGTATACCCACCATCACCCAAACCAGTTATAACAGAACTATGGTCCTTACCTAGAGAGATGTATACCCACCATCACCCAAACCAGTTATAACAGAACTATGGTCCTTACCCTGAGTGATGTATACCCACCATCACCCAAACCAGATATAACAGAACTATAGTCCTTACCCTGAAAGATGTACCCACCATCACCCAAACCAGTTATAACAGAACTACTGTCCTTACCTAGAGAGATGTATACCCACCATCACCCAAACCAGTTATAACAGAACTATGGTCCTTACCTAGAGAGATGTATACCCACCATCACCCAAACCAGTTATAACAGAACTATGGTCCTTACCTAGAGAGATGTATACCCACCATCACCCAAACCTGTTATAACAGAACTATGGTCCTTACCCTGAGAGATGTATACCCACCATCACCCAAACCAGTTATAACAGAACTATGGTCCTTACCTAGAGAGATGTATACCCACCATCACACAAACCAGTTATAACAGAACTATGGTCCTTACCCTGAGAGATGTATACCCACCATCACACAAACCAGTTATAACAGAACTATGGTCCTTACCCTGAGTGATGTATACCCACCATCACACAAACCAGTTATAACAGAACTATGGTCCTTACCTAGAGAGATGTATCCGTCCTCGTTGTCACCCAAACCAGCCGTGATCAGTCCAGCATAGATGTCCTGCCCAGCCAACTGTCAACAAATTTTATTATTTGTACCTAAGTTATATTAGGAAATATCCTACAAAAACGGCTAGGACAATTGATATGATGTCACAGTACTCTGTTAAAAAAATACATACTTTATTAACTTTCTGTGAAGAATTTTTTTTTATCAAGTTCATGCAGACAAATGTACACATCAAGTGCAGTGATGCAAGGTGTAGGTATTTCTGGCTAGGCGATCAGGTACTTTATACCAGGTAATTAGAGACCCGGTCTGGGAACAAGTCATAATGTTGTCTTCCTTTAATTGTCATTATTTTCACTATAGGTTATTATTACATCATGTATAAAAGAAATAAACCTCAATATCATAGTAGTAATGACAAAAAAGGTTTCAATACAGTGTCTAAGTCACAATCAACAACACAGACTAGCCAGATTATTAACACACAAGAGGGATATCATTTGTACCTTTATGATATGGAATTTTAAGTAAAAATAGCTTAATGGTATGAAATAGGAAAATGTTTTAATTATAATGAATTCTAAGACCTTACATTTGCATACTCCAGGAATGTCGCTTTCACCTGGGCATGACTTGATTTGACCATCAGGTTGGTGTAAGTTTCATCCTTAGGATGAACAGCCTTGCCATTCTGTAAGGTCAAAAATAACTAAATATTTCTGCTCTCAATAAATGCATCATATGAATACCAATATACAACAACAACTCTTTTTTTCAATAACATCTGTTTAAGATCAACATTTTTTTCAGGGTTTTCTCTGACGCAGGTTGCCAGCGTCTTAGATGCAGAAAAATCATAAAGGACTCCCAAACTAAATGTCTCTGCATCCTTGGGATACATATATTGTAATTCCAAAATCTGCCATACAATGAAGAAATAACAGTTGATTTCAATTGACACTAATACCTTATCGTGTGTTTGTATTTTATTACTTGAATGCTGGAACTGCTTTACCATGAGTTTGTCAATTTAAAATGTCATGGGACTCCTGGATTTCAAAAAGGGACTTCCAATTTTCACATTTGAGAGTCCCTGGGGACACTGCATAGCAAAATTACGGGGGGGGGGGGACCCTGTCTTTTTTTTCAATGTTCAAAATATACATGTAATTACAAAACAAGTTATATATCAACTTATACTGATCACAGGACGTGCAAGCTAGCTTTACTGTAGGAGGAAACCAAGGTACCCTTAGAAAGCCCACACGGTCAGGCTGATGACCATCTGTGAGGTGTACAGACTTACCCTGAGTAACATCTTGGCCTCCTGATGTGCCCGCGTCTGGTTGACTGAGCCAGTCTCCCTCTCACCTGACCATATAGCTACTAACAAGTTACCAAAGTCAGAATCAGCATCCTCCTTCCTTATGTCATCCTCAACATCAGTCTTGTAAGCTGTCAATTACAAAACAATTAAGTAAGATAAACCACCAGACATATTGTTATCAGGAAGGGTACAACAGGTAAGAATGAAGGAAGTTTGTATACTATAAATCATGTACATGTATAAGTGTACTGTTTAACACAGTCAAAATCGCAATACTGTGTTTATACCATTTTTGAGTTAGAGTTACTCCCCTTGGATCGATCGCCAGGGAGCGCCACTCGCCATGCCATTACAGCATGGCCGCCATATTAGATTACATCTCTTTGTGTGAAACGTAAACTTGCAAATGGCCTACCTTAGAAGTACCACCTATGTAAGTTTTTATTGTTTTTGGTTATTGTTAACATTTAATGAAAGAAATATCTCGGTCTAGACAGCTGTCATTCCATTTTTATGCAGTTATTTACTTTGTGTATTCGATAGTTCCGTACCACGTTGTTCAACATTCCAAACACGTGGTTATGATTTGTTTCCATAGACAACATATTTCCAATACAAATTTCATCTCAAGCTAAGCGTATATTCCTTAAATTCTTAGTTTGTTGTCTTGCGTTTAAGTTGCCATTGTTTCAGGCATTATAAGTTACCGGTTATTTGTTATTTTATCTACTTACATTTGTTACAATTACATACACATGTACATTGTACTTAGCGTACAGGTTGTAAGAGTGACTTTGTTTATATTGTAGCTTTTACGATGTCACCGGGAAGAGATTAAAAGCAAGTAAACTTAACCCATTCGACTTCGTTATCTTTCTCCTGACCACCTAGAAGCACTTAGAAGGTCGAGGCAGAACAGTAAAAGATAGACTTCAACGGTAGTTCAACTTCGCCAGACATGGAACGAAACGACGAAACAAGAGAGAGAACGTTAACAGAAAAGGGCCATCTCTATCAAGTTCAAACCAAGCAAAAGAAGAGACTCGATGGTATAAAAACAATTGAAAAACTTTGTGGAATTTTAGAAAATCTGTTAGTTGAATCTGATGATGTTCAAAAAGTAAGGGAAACATACTCACAGTGGTTAAATACTTACGAAGAAATATTACAAATCCATGATGATCTACAACAGCTGTACAACGAAAACGACGCAATAACTGACAATGATTGGTTTCAAAGTAAAAACATCATCTATATCAATACAAAGCATGCAGTAGAACAGTGGTTTATGGATCATGATAATTCAACAGTTCGACCAAGTCGCTTGCACAGTACTTCTATACAGGATGATAATAGATCTCAAATAAGTAGAAAGTCAAATACTAGCCAAATCTCCATTGCCAAACTTCATGAGAGCCAGAAAAAGGCTGAACTGCTAACACGAAAGGCTGCCTTAAAGGAACAGCACGAAATTGAAGCAGAAAGGTTAAAATTGAAAATTAAGGAGGAAGAACTACAAATCAAAACAGAACTAAACATTTCGGACGCTAAATCAAAGATATTAGAGGAACTTGAAAGAAGTATTTTCGAGGACCAAAGGATGGAAGAAGAGATTGAGGTAACCGGGATGAACGCACCACCAGTCCCTCCTCAATGTCAACCACCCTTCAGGTATACATCTGTAACCTCACCACCCAGCAGGCATCCTACATCATTTATACCACTGCCTTTCCCTCAACATGCAGGACAACAGGTTCCACAACCAATTTTTCATTACAATAATTTTGCCACACAATCCGATGGACTTATTCACAACTCCGTATTAAGCCAACCACCTGCCATGGCCACATCGATAGCTTCGACACCATACAGGAGACCCCCATTACCTCCCAGGGTAAAGTTTGGAAATCCATCAGCGCCAGAACCATTAGGTCAGTCTACATTATCGCCAGACGCTAGACCCTTTCTACAATCTGCACCAAATGCATCGTTAGCGATAAATCGGAAAGAACCAGTGTCCGAATCACAGGCTATTACCAGATATTTAGCCAGAAAGGACTTGAATATGGCTAGATTTTCAAAGTTTGATGATGATCCAGCCTCATTCACCGCCTGGAAAAACTCCTTCAAAGGTGCTGTGAGGGAACTTCAATGCGTGACACCAGCTGAGGAAATTGACCTACTGATTAAATGGCTAGGACCTCATTCCTCTAAACAAGTTCTAAGTTTGAGGACGTCTAATTCACACAACCCTGACATAGGACTAACAAGAATATGGGCCAGACTAGAGGAGCGATATGGAGCACCGGAACTAATTGAGAACTCACTTAAAGTCAAAATCACAGACTTTCAGAGAATCGTCGTGAAAGATTACAGCAGATTGTATGACCTGCTGGATATTTTGTCCGAGATCCAGTCTCTCAAGGAGGACCTCAGGTACGCTTCTCTGCTCTCCTACTTTGACTCTTCCACTGGAGTAAACCCAGTAGTATCTAAGCTGCCGGGACACCTACAGACAAAATGGACAGAGAGAGCGACGAGATATAAGATTACTCACAAAGTCTCGTACCCACCACTCAGCCATTTTGTCTCATTTATATCTGACATGGCCACGATGCTCAACGACCCCAGTTTCAAATACGAGAGTCAAGACACAAAACCACCCAAACCCAATGTTCAAATAAGGAAGACAACATTACAGGTACCTCCATCCTCAAGTCAGGAACACAAGGGATGCCCCATCCACAAATATGCTAGTCACAAACTAAGTGAATGCAAACTGTTCAAACAGAGGAGCCTGGATGAACGCAAGAATATTCTTCGCGACAACAGAATGTGCTTTAAATGTTGCGAGGACTCTCACATAGCGAGAGAATGTAAGGCTAACATCAAGTGTGAAGAATGTGGGTCACCTCATCATCCTACTTGTATGCACTTTAACTCAAACAGCAACGGAATGAGGAAAGATAAGATGAAAGGACAGAAAGCCACGAACACCAAAAACACACCTGCTGACGAGAATGCACAACCCGGAACTCATCACGACAGGGAGAGCATTACCGCTAAGTGTACATCGGTGTGTGGAGATTTCACAGGGAGGTCATGTGCCAAGATAATTCTGGTGAAGGTGTACCCTAATAATCACCCAGAGAAGTCGGTCAACGTGTATGCCATCTTAGATGATCAGAGTAATCACAGCCTAGCGTCGCCGGACCTCCTCGATGCCATGAATGTTGTTGGGGAGGAGGTGAAGTACACTTTGTCATCTTGTTCTGGCAGTTTCGGGATGAGTGGGCGAAAAGCGTTTGGTTACACCGTGGAATCTATGAACAATACATACCGAAGGCAGTTGCCAGCACTCTTAGAATGTACAGACATACCAGAAGACCGATCGGAAATCGCTACACCAGAAGTTATACAGCATTTGGACCACCTGAAGGATGTACCTATATTGCCATACAGAGCCGACTGTAGCATAGGACTTTTATTGGGAAGGGACATTCCAGATGTCCATCAAGTTTACAAACAGATTACCGGTCCAAAGAACTCCCCCTTCGCTCAGAAACTAGGGTTGGGATGGGTTGTTATTGGAGACGTCTGCCTCGGTAACATTCACAAACCTTCAATGACCGAAGTTCATGCGCGAAAAACGAGCGTACTTAAGGATGGCCGAGGGACTATATTTGAACCATGCAAAAATCAGTTGATGGTAAAAGAAGACATTATGTTAAACAACAATGACCTTCTCTTCCAAAGGACAAAGAACGATGACAAGGTCGGAACTTCCGTGGAAGATCGACAGTTCGTGGGTATAATGGAGAAGGAAATGTTCAGAAATGAAGATGGTAATTGGATCGCACCTCTACCATTTCGTCTACCACGCGACCGGATGCCCAATAATCGTAGAATGGCTTTCAAACGTGCTATGATACTAGACAATTCACTCAAAAGAAATCCTACCAAGACAGAACATTTTGTCACATTCATGGACAAAGTCTTGAGCTCCGGTGCGGCTGAGGTAGCCCCAACCCCTTCAGACGAAGTCTGGTACCTGCCCATATTTGGTGTGTACCATCCTCAAAAACCAGATCAAATTAGAGGGGTGTTCGATTCATCAGCAACTTACAACGGCATATCCCTGAATCAGGTCCTACTTTCAGGTCCTAACCTGACCAACGAACTGTTAGGTATACTTCTGAGATTCCGAAAGGACCGAGTTGCCTTCGCAGCGGATATAGAGCAAATGTTTTACTCATTTTTGGTCAGGGAAGACCATCGTGACTACCTCCGATTTTTCTGGTACAGAAACAACAATCCTAACCTTGAACTTATTGAGTATCGCATGCGGGCTCATGTGTTTGGGAATAGTCCCTCCCCCGCTGTTGCCAACTACGGGCTTAAAAAAAGTGTGGATAGCCAGGACGTTGACCCCACCGTAAAAGATTTAGTAGAGCGGAACTTTTATGTTGACGATGCTCTCGCGTCGCTACCAGAAGAAGATGAGGTCATAAGTCTCATAGAAAAAACACAGATGGCTCTTAAGAAGGGAGGTAACCTTAGACTGCACAAGATTGTCTCAAACAATCCTAAGGTTATTAGCGCCTTCCCGGTTGAAGATCTGGGTAAAGAGGTCAAATCATTAAGACTGGAGCAAGACCCATTACCAACACACAGGAGTCTGGGCCTTGAATGGGATATGGCCTCCGATGAGTTCAAGTTTGACATTGAAGTGAGGACTAGCAACACACCACTAACAAGGCGCAGCATGTTGTCAGAGTTGAATAGCATATATGACCCACTTGGGTTTGTGGCCCCAGTCACTATTCAGGGGAAGATACTCATGAGGGAAATTACTAAAGGCTATAACTGGGATGAACCGATTGAACAAGATCTGGAGAAAAAATGGAAAGTCTTCAAGGAAACAGTCAGAACACTTAAAGACTTCAAGGTCCCACGCATGATAGTACCTTTGTCACTCAGCACGGCAGGGAATGCGGAGCTACATGTTTTCTCAGACGCATCGGAGAAGGCTGTCAGTGCCGTAGCTTACCTCAAGGTCTGTCGAGAGGAGATACAGTACACTGGATTTGTTATGGGGAAGACTAAACTAGCCCCCTCCCATGGTCATTCCATACCTCGATTGGAACTGTGCGGGGCCTTATTAGCAACAGAACTTGCCCAAATTGTCATTGACAACTTAGATGTTGACCTTGATACTGTCCAATACTACACAGACAGCAAAGTTGTGTTGGGCTACATTAATAACAAAACCAGGAGGTTCTACAATTACGTGAGCAACAGGGTAGAACGTATACTGAGGCATTCGAGTCCCAGTCAATGGAACTACATTTCCACCAAAGACAATCCAGCAGATTGTGGCACCAGGGGTGTTTCTTCATCTAATGAACTAGATAAGTGGCTCCAGACACCAGAAAAACTACGAAAACACTCTCAGAACTTAGCAGCTACGGAACACTTTCCGCTTATATGTCCTGAAGATGACAAGGAACTCAGGGTTGAGACCAGGAAAACGGGAATCAAGGAGGAATTCCTTGACAATCTCCTCCAAGGTTTTTCTTACTGGCGGCGACTTGTGAACGTAATCGTACGCATCAAGGGATACATCAGAAAATTCAAAAGTCGGTACAAGAACACGCATTCATTGGAGACAAACGGACGTGAGGATCGCAATGCAGCTGAACATCTCCTTCTCCGTATGCACCAGAGCGATCAATTCCCAATGGAAATAGAGTCCTTGAAGGAGAGTAAACCCATAGCTTCTGCATCAACCATCATTAGGCTCGCGCCGTTCCTCGACTCTGATGGAATCATGCGGGTTGGAGGTCGCTTAGGTCAAAGTTGTCTCCCACTGGAGGAAGCCCACCCAATCATAGTGTCCAACAAGTCATCTATTGCAAAACTGCTAGTGAGACACTTTCACGACAAAGTTAAACATCAAGGACGAATACTCACAGAAGGATCCATTCGTAGTCATGGATTTTGGATCATTGGCGCGAAACGGTTGATTTCGAAAGTCCTGCATGATTGTGTACCATGCAAAAAACTGCGAGGAAGTGTACAACTCCAAAAAATGGCGGACTTACCGCCAGACAGACTAATTCCAGCTCCTCCATTTACTAATGTAGGAGTTGATGCCTTTGGACCCTGGAACATTATAACAAGAAAAACCAGAGGTGGTTCCGCGAACTCCAAACGTTGGGCAATTCTATTCACATGTCTCGGAACACGAGCTGTACACATAGAAGTTGTGGAAGAAATGAGCACAAGCTCATTCATCAATGCATTGCGTCGCCTGATTGCCATCAGGGGGAATGTGAAGGAACTTCGTTCCGACAGAGGCACAAACTTTGTGGGAGCTGCAAATGTGTTCAAAGACATGAACACAGTTGAGGTTGTGAATGTCGAAGACGAACCAATTAAGAGATACCTAAAGGACGCAGATCTTGTTTGGAAATTCAACTCCCCCCATTCATCTCATATGGGAGGGGTATGGGAGAGATTGATCGGCATGGCGAGGAAAATCTTGGACGCGATGTTCATGGAACTATCATCCCGAAGCCTTACCCATGAGGTACTTGTGACCTTGATGGCGGAGGTGAGTGCAATCATGAATTCGAGGCCAGTTGCACAGATCTCTACAGATCCTGAAGTACCAGTCATATTGAGTCCAACCACACTCCTCACTCAGAAGACATCTTCTGAAGCGTTGTTTAATTCCACTGACCTTGACATCAAGGATTTATATAGAGAACAGTGGAAGAGGGTCAAGGTCTTATCGGAGATGTTCTGGAGACGATGGAGAGAAGGATATCTTCAGACTCTACAAACACGCAGAAAGTGGAATCGAGAGACTAGAGACATGAAAGAAGGAGATGTAGTTCTTCTTAAGGACAAAAACCAACCAAGGATGGAATGGCCTGTCGGTATCGTGGTAAATGCCATTCAGAGTGATAGTGATGGAAAGGTTCGTAAAGCAGAGGTCCGGACCAGGAAGGATGGGTCAGATGTCCATTATGTTCGTCCAGTCACTGAAATGGTCATGCTTGTTGAGAACTAAGGATGTGGAAAATAAACTGTGTCAAATACAAAACAATACTCTATCAAAGACATTATATTGCATGTGTTCTAGTCAATGTAAAGTTAGATGTTCTTAGGTTTGAGAATATATTGTTTGAAAAGTTTGAGTAGTGTTAGTTTGAAACTATAGTTCTAGTTTTCCTCTCATTATTTAGTTAAGTTAGTATATATTGAAGATATATGTTTTTTCAATGATATACTTAGAAACCAAAAGTATGTGCCAATTACTTATCATTAGATAAGAGCTATTGTTCTAGTCCCACTGTTACTATTGAAAGTATTATGTGCATTGTTACGCTTAACATGTACCTAAGTTCCATGTATATTTGAGCTTGTATTATTTTCTAGTCAGATAGATTTTATACCTAAGGTTGTTAAGAGTTCATATTTATTGACTCGCATACTCACCTAGTCATTATACTCTTGATGTTGTGTCAGTTTATTTTGAACATTTTGTTTGTTTGGTTTAATACATTTTTTGTATTAAGGTAGTATCCTACATTTTCTACTTGTTGTCTAGAGTAGGTTTGTTTATGCCAAAAATATGTTCCAAACTATATTGGTTATTGCCATATGGTCAAACTTGGTTTACATTTAGTGATATGGTAAATATCAGACAGGGAGTGTACTGTTTAACACAGTCAAAATCGCAATACTGTGTTTATACCATTTTTGAGTTAGAGTTACTCCCCTTGGATCGATCGCCAGGGAGCGCCACTCGCCATGCCATTACAGCATGGCCGCCATATTAGATTACATCTCTTTGTGTGAAACGTAAACTTGCAAATGGCCTACCTTAGAAGTACCACCTATGTAAGTTTTTATTGTTTTTGGTTATTGTTAACATTTAATGAAAGAAATATCTCGGTCTAGACAGCTGTCATTCCATTTTTATGCAGTTATTTACTTTGTGTATTCGATAGTTCCGTACCACGTTGTTCAACATTCCAAACACGTGGTTATGATTTGTTTCCATAGACAACATATTTCCAATACAAATTTCATCTCAAGCTAAGCGTATATTCCTTAAATTCTTAGTTTGTTGTCTTGCGTTTAAGTTGCCATTGTTTCAGGCATTATAAGTTACCGGTTATTTGTTATTTTATCTACTTACATTTGTTACAATTACATACACATGTACATTGTACTTAGCGTACAGGTTGTAAGAGTGACTTTGTTTATATTGTAGCTTTTACGATGTCACCGGGAAGAGATTAAAAGCAAGTAAACTTAACCCATTCGACTTCGTTATCTTTCTCCTGACCACCTAGAAGCACTTAGAAGGTCGAGGCAGAACAATAAGGATCATGTTCTCTTTTTACCTCAGTATTGCAATTAGGCAAGCATACCCAAGACTTTTTTCAACTCAATAAAAATTTACATCAATGTTTTTACATATATATTATAATCACTCTAGTTAATATGAGTGCATCCAGGTCATATTCACAAGTTGCACTGACATAAGAAATTTAAAGTCTGTAAATATTTCAAAGTTGATCGCCATTGTAAGTTTTTGGCCAATTAGAAGAGTCCTCTGTGATCTTCTTAATTATGCTCATGATACACATATCTTATCAATACAAAGTGAGGGGGAAGATTCTTAATTAGGTTCGTTCTTGATGTCATACAACTGCTATGATTAGGGAATCACTGTTTCAACCTTGGGGTGCAATAGTATGATTTCTCAAATACTTCACAAGGTCATCCCACAGTTGCTAGGAAAAAGATAAATTGATCTGAGACAAGGAGGTAAAGACAGCTGACATTCGCTATATGACGCTGCTCACCATGACATAACATCATCATTTTATGTTGTGTAACCATGTTGTAAATGATGAGATCACCATTTTGACACACACTCTAAGGCACATTGTAGTTGTTGTTGCAAAGAAAAACTCTCATAAAAAACGTCTCACATTTGCTTGCAAGTATGTGAGAAAAATAATCAAACATGGGTCTGTTCCGCGAACAAGGATATCTCAGTTCTTGTGTAAGTGTTTGGCTGGCCAGCACTCAGCAAGTCTTAATTGTGCTAACTGGCCAAACTCTTACACTCGGTTGAGATATCCTTGTCCGAGGAACAGACCCATGTCAGATTCTATCAATCTTGCACCAATAAGAATGTGGATATTTCTTCTGTTGATGGTTAGGGGAAAATAAGTCTGAAGGACACAGTTGATAGGACTAGATATCCTGTCAGTGTTCTATAAATCGCTGCACTAGCGAATCGACAAAGAGGATATTTTTGTCCTGTCAATGATGGATTGAGATAAGCGACACTTCTATAATGAATATATCCTGGCCTCAGACTATCAGCATCTTACCACAAAGTCCATGAATAAATTAATAGTAAATCAAGAGGAGCAGTCAAGATAGAGGACATTGGTGCTAGCTGACTGATGTTTTATCATCAACAAACTGCTTGTTAACCTAGGAGACTGTGGTCACTGTCAGCCATGACATTTTATTGTTATAGCTTGTAAGGCAGACATCTTACATGTCTCTATACTATCTTACCATCTAGTAAGATATGTTATGTATACTATCTTACCATCTAGTAAGATATATCATGAATACTATCCTACCATCTAGTAAGATATGTTATGTATACTGTCTTACCATCTAGTAAGATATGTTATGTATACTGTCTTACCATCTAGTAAGAAATATTATGATAAGGGTATACAGACATCATCTTATTTGTCTGTATACTGTCTTACCATCTAGTAAGATATATTATGTATACTGTCTTACCATCTAGTAAGATATATTATGTATACGGTCTTACCATCTAGTAAGATATACTATGTATACTGTCTTACCATCTAGTAAGATATATTATGATAAGGGTATACAGACATCATCATCTTACTATCTTACATCTAGTAAGATATATTATGTATACTGTCTTACCATCTAGTAAGATATATTATGTATACTGTCTTACCATCTAGTAAGATATATTATGTATACTGTCTTACCATCTAGTTAGATATATTATGTATACTGTCTTACCATCTAGTAAGATATATTATGTATACGGTCTTACCATCTAGTAAGATATATTATGTATACTGTCTTACCATCTAGTAAGATATACTATGTATACTGTCTTACCATCTAGTAAGATATATTATGTATACTATCTTACCATCTAGTAAGATATATTATGTATACTGTCTTACCATCTAGTAAGATATACTATGTATACTGTCTTACCATCTAGTAAGATATGTTATGATAAGGGTATACAGACATCATCTTATTTGTCTGTATACTGTCTTACCATCTAGTAAGATATATTATGTATACTGTCTTACCATCTAGTAAGATATGTTATGATAAGGGTATACAGACATCATCTTATTTGTCTGTATACTGTCTTACCATCTAGTAAGATATATTATGTATACTGTCTTACCATCTAGTAAGATATGTTATGATAAGGGTATACAGACATCATCTTATTTGTCTGTATACTGTCTTACCATCTAGTAAGATATGTTATGTATACTGTCTTACCATCTAGTAAGATATATTATGTATACTGTCTTACCATCTAGTAAGATATATTATGTATACTGTCTTACCATCTAGTAAGATATATTATGTATACTGTCTTACCATCTAGTAAGATATGTTATGATAAGGGTATACAGACATCATCTTATTTGTCTGTATACTGTCTTACCATCTAGTAAGATATATTATGATAAGGGTATACAGACATCATCTTATTTGTCTGTATACTGTCTTACCATCTAGTAAGATATATTATGTATACTGTCTTACCATCTAGTAAGATATGTTATGATAAGGGTATACAGACATCATCTTATTTGTCTGTATACTGTCTTACCATCTAGTAAGATATATTATGTATACTGTCTTACCATCTAGTAAGATATATTATGATAAGGGTATACAGACATCATCTTATTTGTCTGTATACTGTCTTACCATCTAGTAAGATATATTATGTAAACTGTCTTACCATCTAGTAACTGTCTTACCATCTAGTAAGATATATTATGTATACTGTCTTACCATCTAGTAAGATATGTTATGTATACTGTCTTACCATCTAGTAAGATATATTATGATAAGGGTATACAGACATCATCTTATTTGTCTGTATACTGTCTTACCATCTAGTAAGATATATTATGTATACTGTCTTACCATCTAGTAAGATATATTATGTATACTGTCTTACCATCTAGTAAGATATACTATGTATACTGTCTTACCATCTAGTAAGATATACTATGTATACGGTCTTACCATCTAGTAAGATATACTATGTATACTGTCTTACCATCTAGTAAGATATATTATGTATACTGTCTTACCATCTAGTAAGATATGTTATGATAAGGGTATACAGACATCATCTTATTTGTCTGTATACTGTCTTACCATCTAGTAAGATATATTATGTATACTGTCTTACCATCTAGTAAGATATATTATGATAAGGGTATACAGACATCATCTTATTTGTCTGTATACTGTCTTACCATCTAGTAAGATATATTATGAACAGGTTGACATCCAAACTCGTTTCATGAAGGTGGAAAGGTTCATCAATATTATATATCATATGTATATTAGCCCTGCTTCATGTGTAGTAAAACTGGACTGGGCTGAATGACAGTGTTCCTATAGAACTGAAGTTCATTAAGGCTGCATTTCAATCAACTTTTAGTTTTGAAAATGATATCTTTGAAATTGAGTGTCTGAGAACAATCATTGATCTATTTATTATGTATTTTAAGCATAGTTGTAATCAATGTCTACAGGAAGAAAGATTTCTTTCTTTTTTTTTTGGTATAAAAATGAGGGATTTTTATAATATTTCATTTTGGCATAAAACTTTTGGATTTCAGTATTTTAGCTATGGGAATTCCAAATAAGTGAAGTTGGTAATTGAAATTAATCCATACTACATAAAACCCAATCTATTAAAATGATGTTGTTGACCACACAACATTCTCCTCAATCAGCCGGACTAAGACACCTACATGGCTTCGACAACAACACCGCAGTGATTCATTGTGGGGGACAAGTCTGTAATGTGTTCATGAGTCTACAATTGCTACACGATCAACCGCAGCTCTATCTCAATTTGTCTGCACACACTGCGAACAAACAATTATGGTCTCAAGTCTTTCAACTTGACAATGAATCATTTACAATTTAGTCTCAGCCAAATTCTCCGCAGAATTGAGCAAAAAATGGAATTGGTTTTGTGACGGAAATCCTGGAGAGGTGGTCTGTGTTAATCGAGAAAGCTAAATAACAACTGTTAAAGGCTGTTTTACATATATCCTGTTCTTTTCTGGGAAAGCATTTCATGTAACTAACCTTTTTTGTAATGATCAGCAATAGCCATCTTTTCCTGAAAAAAAAGAAGAAAAAAAACGAACATGATAGTGAGAAAATTGACTAAATCTTTTGTATGCTACATCACAATGACATAAAAGGAAATTCAATATATATATATACATCCCCAGGGGACATCAACCCATCAGTGTAAACACATGGAAGGCTTGGGCCTAATCTATTTTAAGCATGAGAGAACAAATCACATACAACAACAAGGACGAATAGTTAGTTGTCTACCTGACGGGTCGAGTTCTATATATAATCACCCCCATAACACGATTGTCTCAGCAATAACGACAACATTTCTCCAGAATATCCAGTAGACCTGTGTATAGTCATACAGTTGTGTGTCAGTACTAGTCACCAGAATATCCAGTAGACCTGTGTATAGTCATACAGTTGTGTGTCAGTACTAGTCACCAGAATATCCAGTAGACCTGTGTATAGTCATACAGTTGTGTGTCAGTACTAGTCACCAGAATATCCAGGTACCAGTCACCAGAATATCTAGTATACCGGTATATAGTCATACAGTTGTGTGTCAGTACTAGTCACCAGAATATCTAGTATACCGGTATATAGTCATACAGTTGTGTGTCAGTACTAGTCACCAGAATATCCAGTAGACCCGTGTATATAGTCATACAGCTGTGTGTCAGTACTAGTCACCAGAATATCTAGTATACCGGTATATAGTCATACAGTTGTGTGTCAGTACTAGTCACCAGAATATCTAGTAGACCGGTATATAGTCATACAGTTGTGTGTCAGTACTAGTCACCAGAATATCCAGTAGACCCGTGTATAGTCATACAGTTGTGTGACAGTACTAGTCACCAGAATATCCAGTAGACCCGTGTATATAGTCATACAGCTGTGTGTCAGTACTAGTCACCAGAATATCTAGTAGACCGGTATATAGTCATACAGCTGTGTGTCAGTAGTAGTCACCAGAATATCTAGTAGACCGGTATATAGTCATACAGTTGTGTGTCAGTACTAGTCACCAGAATATCTAGTAGACCGGTATATAGTCATACAGTTGTGTGTCAGTACTAGTCACCAGAATATCTAGTATACCAGTATATAGTCATACAGTTGTGTGTCAGTACCAGTCACCAGAATATCTAGTATACCAGTATATAGTCATACAGTTGTGTGTCAGTACTAGTCACCAGAATATCTAGTATACCAGTATATAGTCATACAGTTGTGTGTCAGTACTAGTCACCAGAATATCTAGTAGACCGGTATATAGTCATACAGTTGTGTGTCAGTACTAGTCACCAGAATATCTAGTATACCAGTATATAGTCATACAGTTGTGTGTCAGTACTATAGTCACCAGAATATCTAGTATACCAGTATATAGTCATACAGTTGTGTGTCAGTACCAGTCACCAGAATATCTAGTATACCAGTATATAGTCATACAGTTGTGTGTCAGTACTAGTCACCAGAATATCTAGTATACCAGTATATAGTCATACAGTCGTGTGTCAGGACTAGTACCAGGAATATAAGTATTAGTATACCTGTTATATAGTTCATACGTTGTGTGTCAGTACTAGTCACCAGAATATCTAGTATACCAGTATAGTCATACAGTTGTGTGTCAGTACTAGTCACCAGAATATCTAGTATACCGGTATATAGTCATACAGTTGTGTGTCAGTACCAGTCAATGAGCCTTTTGAGCACAATAAATGTGAAAATATCAAAAAGGTTCAGTGTATGGTGGATAATATACTCCAAATTCTTCGACCAAAAACTTCCAGAAGACCATCAATCATTAAGACTTGCACTACTCTTTATGTAGTCATGTCAAATAGCCACATATAGATGAAGCCTATATATATCAATTAATGTAAAATGTAATCAAGTAGGTACCTTAAGAATGACATGGAATCAGTAAATATTTTAAGACTTTAACCTGAAGTAGGATTTCAACACCTAGAGGACTACAAAAATTAAGCTGCTTGATTTTTCCAATCGATGAGTCAGAAGCACGACAGTTGAAGATGTCATCATTTCATGACCATTATTGAATACAATATCCTGATCCAAGTCACTGACCTGTTTGTCACGAGTGACAATGATACCCAATAGTGTACCATCACGTGAGCCCATCCCATCCAAGGCTTCATGTATACATCGAGCATCATACTCAGCCGGGGTCTTTAACAGTCCCATTAGGATTTCCTCATAGTCTCCCTCCAAAACTTGCTCAAGCTGCTTCTGAAGGTCCTGTTGCAAAAAGAATTGCACTGTTAAGATGTACTAAATTCTTTTGAGCAATAAGTCAATAGCCTGAATATTTTACAGCAACCATGTGATGTAGGTGTGATAGTCTACCTTTTTATTTTTCTGCGCAAATCTGTCGTATTATTGAGAAGATGTGATGTAGGTGTAATAGTCCGACATTTTATGTGTTTCTGTGTAAATCTGTCGTATTATTGAGTAGATGTGATGTAGGTGTCACAGTCCGACATTTTATGTGTTTCTGTGTAAATCTGTTGTATTATTGAGAAGATGTGATGTAGGTGTCATAGTCCGACATTTTATGTGTTTCTGTGTAAATCTGTCGTATTATTGAGAAGATGTGATGTAGGTGTGATGTATCCTTTTTATGTGTTTCTGCGTAAATCTGTCGTATTATTGAGTAGATGTGATGTAGGTGTGATAGCTAGTCTACCTTTTTATGTTTCTGTGTAAATCTGTCGTATTATTGAGAAGATGTATGTAGGTGTGATAGTCCGACATTTTATGTGTTTCTGTGTAAATCTGTCGTATTATTGAGAAGATGTGATGTAGGTGTGATGTATCCTTTTTATGTGTTTCTGCGTAAATCTGTCGTATTATTGAGTAGATGTGATGTAGGTGTGATAGCTAGTCTACCTTTTTATGTTTCTGTGTAAATCTGTCGTATTATTGAGAAGATGTATGTAGGTGTGATAGTCCGACATTTTATGTGTTTCTGTGTAAATCTGTCGTATTATTGAGAAGATGTGATGTAGGTGTGATGTATCATTTTTATGTGTTTCTGTAAAAATCTGTCGTATTATTGAGAAGATGTGATGTAGGTGTCATATAGTCTGCCAGCTGATATCCTTGCTGCAGCATGGCGTGCTGCGAAATGTGACTTAATTTTACTGCCAAACAGCAACTTTTAATCTTTTATATGTTTAATAATTCATGGAGTATTCTCACTACATTTTAATCCAGAAAATCTGATAACTACCAAACAGAACAGCTCCTCCTTCAAAGTGGTAATAATACATTGCAGCAGACAAAAAGTGCCTGTTGGCAAATGTGACATAACATTTTACATATTCTGACAAGATATATCGAAATAATCCCACCATTTTCTGTTTTTTATAGTTATACTGTAGATGATTCATCTGCTCACCTGCATCGATCTTGGGGTTAATATACACAAGTCAGGAACATTAAAATGTTTATTCTTCATCGAGGTCCTGTGATGCATGAAATCACTTATCAAAAGTGAACATATAGTGATCATGATAGTCACCTTCACACTTTTTCCCTTTAGCTCAATTAATCGGTAGATATAGCGTAATGAATAGGTTGGTCAAGGGTCATGGGTTTGATCCCCAATGGAAGCCCAATACTTGCTTTATATAACTCTTACATTCCAGCTATAGGAGATTAAGAGGCCTCATTGGAATTTAAAGACCTAGATTGTGGGCCTGTTGTCTTCAGGGGTGAAGACATTATGGAAGAGGAAGAAGTATGAAAGTGGAGAGTAGCCATGGTCACCTTACTGGTTGTGAGGTTATCTGTACAGTATTAATGAGTCCAGGAATATATTGTTTTTAGTTATTTCACACAATATGATTAGCCAGTAAGTTATTCTGAACTTCATATGCCAATTAAACTTAACCATTATATTGTATATATCCATGTTTTACTTTTCATAATATAATAAAATATTTACATTCTGTGTTGCATTTGCCTATATATATATATGTCATTCATGAGACTATATATACTACAATTTACAGTGATTCGGTCAGAGTAGGAATACAGCCCCAGGTGTTACATATTAAAACAATGGCCGCCAGTTACTTTTGGTCTAGAGAGCTTTCAAATTCTAGCATTTATTAACATAAACCACCATAAAAAATAAAGCAACTTCAAGTTATTAGAGTAATATTTTATAATTAAAACAAAATGTAGTCAACACAAAATAACTATAAGCGCCGTTCTTGATCTAGGAATTATCAAACTGTCAACGTTGTCACACTCACAGGAGCTCGTTTTCAAATTTTCAGAAATGCAAGACACGACAACATTAAAAGTCCAGTATTTATACAAAAAATCGGGAGTATCGACATGGTTTCCGGTTTTGTATGTATACTGGATTTTAGTTCTGTGGTTATTCACTGTTGTCAAAGGCCTACCGTACAAAATCAAGCCCCTGTGAAGTTAGGCCTAGCGACACTGATTTGATCGGTTGGACTGGAATCTGTTTCGAACGAAATATCCTTGGAATCGTTTTCACCTACTGTCAAGACGACTTTCATTTCAAATTTAAGAACCTATATTCTTCTGAAAATAATGTGAATCCAGTCGATAGAAATATAAGTGTTTCCGAGGAACCGAGTCTATCCATGCAGTGCAATAGCTACCCGTTCCACGCCCCTTCACTTCTAAATGTTAACTGTATATCATTGCGCAGAAAAACGGCTTTGAATTTGAACAATCAGAAATTATGCAATTGTGAACAATTTGACAATATCTACAAACGTAAATGAAATATGAAATAAAGCTAAATTTGTTCAAAAACCATTTTATGTGTTTGCTATTAATAATGACATGAGTGACTATATTACTCCTTCTGGAAATTTTGGCTGTTCTGGTATTTGAACTTGATGTTGTCAGTGATAGGGTAAGTGGCAAATTTAAACGCGTCATAACCTACAGTAAATAAAAAAAATCTTAATGAATGTAAATATAATCATTGAACTGTTATCAAATGGTAGTATACCGTCGATATGAATACAATTTGGGTGATAGATAAATAGAATGTTGCCCGTTACAGTTCAATGCTTAAATATCTAGTACTTTATCTTTATATTGATATCTGTTAAAACATGCTATAGTTGATGAACTTTTTTTGTTTTAAACACACATAAAGTGTCAGTGAGTCTTTTAACAAATATATATGATAAACTAGAAAATGTCTGTAAGATATAAATGCCCATGTTGCTACTTTACCCCAAAACACAGCTTGGTCACAACAGAACAGGATAGGACAGACATTAGTAACACTATATCTCCCCTAAATCTGGTGGCATATACCATACTTACATTTAATGACCTCTCAAAATGCAGCAATCTCAATAGATATATGGACAGACCATACAAGGATGTATTAGGGTGATTAATTACCTTAGTTCAGATCTACAGAATTGTGACTATCCTCTGCTGACAGCTGTATAGTTTCCACATGGCTGAATGTGAATATTGGTGCGAAAACAAACCAGTTTACTATATCATTTGTTTATTTTATTGGAAACAATGGAAACAAATCCTTAACATCTAGTCAGTGGCTGATGATGCTAAGTTTAAATTTAACATGAAAAGTATTTTGAAAATATCTAAGGATAAACTCCTGGTGGAACCACTTAGAAACCAAGACGTTACCATACAGAGAAATTTGAAATTGACATCAAATTGTTTCCAACATTTGTGTAACAATGACTTAAAGGAGCTAAAATTGATGGTTATACTAACCGTGTTTACTACATATAATTGATAGAGATATTGTGTTTGCTGAGAAAGCAAATGAAGAGCAGTAAAACTGGGAATAGTTTGAATGTTGGTGATAAAGCACAAAGCCAGATACTGATATCGAGGGGTTACAGAGTATACTACCATTTCAAAGACCTAATTATTTCTGCTGTACTGACTGGGGACAACTACCAATGTAATAACATCTGTACAAATTGCTTTTCTGACGTGTGTAAATGAGACAGCTCTATCCACAATTAACACCTAACATATTACTTCTGCTGCCTATTATCCTTCTCTCAGGGACATTCAACATAAGCTCCATTATAACAGTAACTGCTTTGTAGAATCCTCAGTTAACCCACACACTTATTCCAACAGTCCCTCTGTAGAGATCTGAAAAAGCACTCTTACCAGTATATCTGGCCGGGTGATATTATCTGATCATCACCATGAACTACAGGCCATTAGGTACTTAATATGTAATGTAATCTCATGTAATCAACAGGATTTGAAAATAATGGAATAAGAATTATTCTCTTTGAATTGAATGGTCAAAATTATTAGCTAATTTAAAAAACAGGGAAGTCAACTTTAATAGTCTTTCACTCTGGTTTCGCAAAGATCAATTAGTATTATCCAGTTGTTGGTGAGAACGTTTGAATGTGTACGTTTCATGGCTACACATTTACTGAAATAGTAGTAGAAGACTATTTTTGTTTTAGAAGCACCTCTGTTTTAAAGAATTCTTAAACTGAATTCTTTCACAAACTACTGTTTAAAGGTCAACAGCTTTTAAGCACCTGGGGCCAGCTGGTTTAAAAAAGAAAATGTAGGTGTCTTAGATAAAGTGTTTCCATATACCGCACAAGGTGATCCTGTGGTTTCTAGGGATGGGAAAACTTACACCGAGTAGGGAAATTATAAGACAGCTGGCGCAATGCTACATTTTTGTATATGCCACACCTCACATATAGCATAGCGTCATCATTTTATGTAGCATAACCATGTCACAAATTGATTATGTCATCAATTTTGATGCACATTTCAAGGGACATTGATGACAGTGTGATGAATAGCTTTCACAACTTACAATTTGTTACTTTTTTAAGTATCTTTTAGTACCTAAAAAACATTAAAAATCTTAAATAACAAATGATTTCATCGCAATTTAATTGATTTAGTTCTGTAAATTACTGGATTTAGTAACAAATCAGATTTGGAGAAGTGCTTCTCTGTTTTGAATACATGTATATCAAAACAAAAAATGATAAGGACTGACCTGTTTGAACTTGCCATTGTACATTTTCTTGATCTGTTGCCTCTGGACATTACATCGCTGAGTGAGGATCTCTGTGATCTGTGTTTCATCTGTCCCATACTTCCCTAAGGCGTCATGTAGTTTGTCACAATCATCGTCAGGATGGAAGGACTTGCTTGGCTTCACAGTACCACTGATATTCTTCTTCATCATCTCTTTTTCCTTCTTCTGTCCCTTCTCTCTCTCCCTTGCTTCCTTCTCTTTCTCACGTGCAATCTCCTGCCCTTGGCGCTGACTGACCACCTCAGCAGTAATACGCTGACTAGGTGCAGCAAGGGGGTTACGAGGAGTGTTGGCCTCTTCCTCCTTTGTCTGGGCATGTGGAGGACGTTTGATTGGCCGTTTGGCAGCTCCAACAGGCACAGGTGGCTTACTCTGTGGAAATAAGTCATGTTTACATGTGGGTATCATACATATATTAAAATGAAAATTCAGCTAATTTACACAGCTTTATCCAGAAAGATGAAAAGTTGTCTTTCGAGATGCTAAAATTTGATGCCAAACTCCCCCAAATCAAACCAGGTGGATAATCAGTAATATCTGAAGGTTCCATCAACATGTTTGTTGCATGCAAGATCTGGCAGGGAGCTCCTTATATGTAAGAACTGACAGGGAGCTCCTTGTGTGTAAGATCTAACAGGAAGCTTCTTATGTGTAATATCTAACAGGGAGCTCCTTATGTGTAAGATCTAAAAGGCAGCTCCTTCTGTATATGATCTGACAGGGAGCTCCTTGTGTGTAAGATCTAACGGAGAGCTCCTTGTGTAAGATCTGACAGGGAGCTCATTGTGTGTTAGATTTGACAGGGAGCTTCTTGTGTGTAACATCTGACAGGGAGCTCCTTATGTGTAAGATCTGACAGGGAGCTCATTGTGTGTAAAATCTGACAGGGAGCTCATTGTGTGTAAGATCTGACAGGGAGCTCATTGTGTGTAAAATCTGACAGGGAGCTCCTTGTGTGTAAGATCTGACAGGGAGCTCCTTGTGTATTAGATCTAACAGGGAGCTTCTTGTGTGAAAGATCATAGAGGGAGATTCTTGTAAGAGCTGACAGGGAGCTCCTTGTGTGTAAGATCCGACAGGGAGCACCTTGTGTGTAACATCTGATAGGGAGCTCCTTGTGTGTAAGATCTGACAGGGAGTTCCTTGTGTGTAAGATTTAACAGGGAGCTTCGTGTGTGTAAGATCTGACAGGGAGCTTCTTGTGTGTAACATCTGACAGGGAGCTCCTTGTGTGTAAGATCTAACAGGGAGCTCCTTGTGTGTAACATCTGACAGGGAGCTCCTTGTGTGTAAGATCTAACAGGGAGCTCCTTGTGTGTAAGATCTAACAGGGAGCTCCTTGTGTGTAAGATCTGACTGGGAGATTCTTGTATGAACAACCTGACAGGGTTAAATCCATATTGTCGTTGTACGACCACACATGAAAATCCATGCCAGATATTAGGACAATAAACACATGATCTGACTGAACTGTAGATCAATGAATAAACTTGCACCCAAGCTTTAACTGGATAGATGGACATATAGATGGATGCAGACTCAATATATCATCAAATTTCGACAGGTTACAATAGTTCTTAATTTGATGAGAAAAAAAGAATCAAAATTTCAAAAATGTATTGTATATACCATCAGACTTGGAAACACAACAGAAATGTGTTAAATCTGGACTTGGGACTATATTCTATCCCTGGTTGATTAATCACACATTTGGTAGTTACATACAATAAATGTAAGTCTGTACACCTGCTGGTACATAGCTCAAACATACTAATGAAATTTTCTACCTGAAATGTCAAAATGTCAATACCCAGTATATATAACGATGATCCTGATCTAAATGGGGAATAATCAGATATATCTGTTAATTGCTTACACCATTTGACAATTGCCTTATATGTAGAAATGCTAACAAAATTAAATATTACACTGCCATGAAGGAACACCTGCTTCGAGGATTGTTTTTACTTAAATTACTTTTCTGCTCAACATGAAACTACACAATGTTGAAAATAAGAAATGAAAAATAGTCAAAAACGAAAGGCAATGGGTAAAATTTTTCAACTCATATTAATGAGATGAGAAAGAGGGAAAAGAACAGGGGAGACAGATCTACAGGAGGAAGCAAATGAAAGACAAAAAAAATGAATCAACATGTACAGTAAATACACAAAAAGAAGTAGATGGACAAGTTAACACACAGGAAGAAGTAGATGTACAAGATAACACACAGGAAGAACTAGATGAACAAGTTAACACACAGGAAGAAGTAGATGTACAAGTTAACACACAGGAAGAAGTAGATGGACAAGTTAACACACAGGAAGAAGTAGATGAACAAAGTTAACACACAGGAAGAAGTAGATGTACAAGTTAAAACAAGGGAAGAAGTAGATGTAAAGTTAACACACAGGAAAAATGAACAAGTGAACACACAGGAAGAAGTAGATGTACAAGTTAACTACCACAGGAAGAAGAATAGATGTACAAGTTAACACACAGGAAGAAGTAGATGACAAGTTAACTACACAGGAAGAAGTAGATGTACAAGCTTTATACACACAGGAAGAAGTAGATGTACAAGGTTAATCACACACGAAGAAGTAATGTACCAGTAACACCACACGGAAGAAGTAGATGTACCAAGGTTAACTACACAGGAAGATAGTCGATGTAAAGTAACACTACAGCGAAGAAGTAGATGTACAAAGTTAACACACAGGAAGAAGTAGATGTACAAGTTAACACACAGGAAGAAGTAGATGTACAAGTTAACACACAGGAAGAAGTAGATGAACAAGTTAACACAAAGGAAGAAGTAGATGTACAGTGAACATACAGGAAGAAGTAAATGGACAAGTTAACACACAGGAAGAAGTAGATGTACAAGTTAACACACGGGAGGAAGTAGATAAACAAGTTAACACACAAGAAGAAGTAGATGAACAAGTAAACACACAGGAAGAAGTAAATGGACAAGTTAACACACAGGAAGAAGTAAATGGACAAGTTAACACACAGGAAGAAGTAGATGTAACAAGTTAACACACAGGAAGAAGTAGATGAACAAGTTAACACACAAGAAGAAGTAGATGAACAAGTAAACACACAGGAAGAAGTAAATGGACAAGTTAACACACAGGAAGAACTAGATGGACAAGTTAACACACAGGAAGAAGTAGATGTACAAGTTAACACACAGGAAGAAGTAGATGTACAAGTTAACACACAGGAAGAAGTAGATGAACAAGTTAACACACAGGAAGAAGTAGATGTACAAGTTAACACACAGGAAGAAGTAGATGAACAAGTTAACACACAGGAAGAAGTAGATGTACAAGTTAACACACAGGAAGAAGTAGATGGACAAGTTAACACACAGGAAGAAGTAGATGTACAAGTAAACACACAGGAAGAAGTAGTGAACAGTTAAACACACAGGAAGAAGTAGATGACAGTTAACACACAGGAAGAAGTAGATGTACAAGTTAACACACAGGAGAGAAGTAGATGAACAAGTTAACACCCAGGAAGAAGTAGAGTACCCAAGTTAAACACACAGGAAGAAGTAGATGTACAAGTAAACACACAGGAAGAAGTAAATGGACAAGTTTAACACACAGGAAGAAGTAGATGAACAAGTTAACACACAGGAAGAAGTAGATGAACAAGTTAACACACAGGAAGAAGTAGATGACCAAGTTAACACACAGGAAGAAGTAGATGAACAAGTTAACACACAGGAAGAAGTAGATGGACAAGTTAACACACAGGAAGAAAGTAGATGGACAAGTTAACACACAGGAAGAAGTAGATGAACAAGTTAACACACAGGAAGAAGTAGATGAACAAGTTAACACACAGGAAGAAGTAGATGAACAAGTTAACACACAGGAAGAAGTAGATGAACAAGTTAACACACAGGAAGAACTAGATGAACAAGTTAACACACAGGAAGAAGTAGATGTACAAGTTAACACACAGGAAGAAGTAGATGTACAAGTAAACACACAGGAAGAAGTAGATGAACAAGTTAACACACAGGAAGAAGTAGATGTACAAGTAAACACACAGGAAGAAGTAGATGAACAAGTTAACACACAGGAAGAAGTAGATGTACAAGTTAACACACAGGAAGAAGTAGATGAACAAGTTAACACACAGGAAGAAGTAGATGTACAAGTTAACACACAGGAAGAAGTAGATGTACAAGTTAACACACAGGAAGAAGTAGATGTACAAGTTAACACACAGGAAGAAGTAGATGTACAAGTTAACACACAGGAAGAAGTAGATGAAACAGATAACAACAGGACAGAAGTAGATGTACAAGTTAACACACAGGAAGAAGTAGAATGAACAAGTTAACCAACAGAAGAAGTAGATGTACAAGTTAACACACAGGAAGAAGTAGATGTACAAAGTTAACACACAGGAAGAAGTAGATGTACAAGTTAACACACAGGAAGAAGTAGATGTACAAGTTAACACACAGGAAGAAGTAGATGAACAAGTTAACACACAGGAAGAAGTAGATGTACAAGTAAATATACACAGAGAAGAAGTTAGATGAAACAAGTACATCAAGGAAGAAGTAGAGAACAGTCACAACAGGAAGAAGTAGAGGTACAAGTAATACACAGGATAGAAGTAGCTGAACAAGTAAATACACAGGAAGAACAGTATATGAACCAAGTTACCACACAGGAGAAGTAGAATGTACCAAAGTAAATACACAGGAAGAAGTAGATGAACAAGTAAATACACAGGAAGAAGTAGATGAACAAGTTAACACACAGGAAGAAGTAGATGTACAAGTAAATACACAGGAAGAAGTAGATGAACAAGTAAATACACAGGAAGAAGTAGATGAACAAGTTAAACACACAGGAAGAAGTAGATGTACAAGTAAATACACAGGAAGAAGTAGATGAACAAGTAAATACACAGGAAGAAGTAGATGAACAAGTTAACACACAGGAAGAAGTAGATGTACAAGTAAATACACAGGAAGAAGTAGATGTACAAGTTAACACACAGGAAGAAGTAGATGAACAAGTAAATACACAGGAAGAAGTAGATGAACAAGTTAAATACACAGGAAGAAGTAGATGAACAAGTTAACACACAGGAAGAAGTAGATGTACAAGTAAATACACAGGAAGAAGTAGATGAACAAGTTAACACACAGGAAGAAGTAGATGGACAAGTAATACACGGAAGAAGTAGATGAACAAGTAAATACACAGGAAGAAAGTAGATGAACAATGAAATACACAGGAAGAAGTAGATGAACAAGTTAACACACAGGAAGAAGTAGATGTACAAGTAAATACACAGGAAAAAGTAGATGAACAAGTAAATACACAGGAAGAAGTAGATGAACAAGTTAACACACAGGAAGAAGTAGATGTACAAGTTAAACACACAGGAAGAAGTAGATGTACAAGTAAATACACAGGAAGAAGTAGATGAACAAGTTAACACAAAGGAAGAAGTAGATGTACAAGTTAACATACAGGGAGAAGTAGATGTACAAGTAAACATACAGGAAGAAGTAGATGGACAAGTTAACACACAGGAAGAAGTAGATGGACAAGTAAACACACAGGAAGAAGTAGATGGACAAGTTAACACACAGGAAGAAATAGATGAACAAGTTAACACACAGGAAAACTAGAGGAAGCATAGTTAACACACAGGAAGAAGTAGATGAACAAGTTAACATACAGGAAGAAGTAGATGTACAAGTTAACACACAGGAAGAACTAGATGAACAAGTTAACACACAGGAAGAAGTAGATGAACAAGTTAACACACAGGAAGAACTAGATGAACAAGTTAACACACAGGAAGAAGTAGATTAACAAGTTAACACACAGGAAGAAGTAGATGTACAAGTAAACATACAGGATGAAGTGAAAACTCAGGTAGAAGTACTTGTAGATGAACATGTAAACACCCAGGAACATTTGTCCATCACCTTACTCAAAGGATTGTGATATATGTATTTGTGGTATATGTTTGTGATCGTGATTTAACGTGCACACTACCTGTGCTGACTCTGTAACTCTTTATGATATCATAGGAAGGCATTAATCTTAATTATAATATAGTATATATTAGAATATGTAGTATATGCACATACAATTATACACATGGTGTACATCAAAATAAATATTGAAAATCAACTCATTTTGAAAGTAATTAAAATTGAGGTAAAATAGTTTCAATCACAGTATAGAAGGCTTCTATGACTGTGAATATTGAAATTAAATTGCCGCCAAAAAGTTGTTAGGCATGAAAATGCAAAATTTAAGTCACAGCGAAAATGAGTTGGTTTACAGCTGTGTCTAGCTTTTCAACGATAAAAACAGGAAATTTTTTCTACTCAAAAGCTAGAAGGCTTTATACCAACCAATATCTATTTTGAGATTATACAAGCACAAGTTCAGCTGTCAATAATGAATGCTAGCATTATATACGACGTAAAAAAATTACTTTAAGCATACATAAGTCAGTTAATTTCACTTCTTTCCCAGCAACTTGATTTTCAAATAAACCAATTTAGCAGTTTTGAAAATTACTTCATAAACATATTCTTATGCCATAGTTTAAAAACTTTAATCTAACCAAAACACCTTTCCTATTGATTTCACAGTAAAATCCTATTTGATATAATTTCATTGGGCAAATAGTAAACTTCTCTGAAATACCCAATATGTACCATGTTATTGTAAACTTAATAAATGTCAATGATGACAATGATGACAATGAGACAAGCCTCTGGCAGGTTATATATAGATTACAAACTACCATTGCTAGCCACGGAGGAGGACTTTACCATGTAGGACAGCAAGAACTACAATCAGATCAATAAAAATGATGTATTCATGTGAGGCATGCAATCTACATGTAACTAATGTCAAAACAGGCCAATTGTTCCATAAATAGAACAAACATTAACCATAATGTGACAATTAGAACTGGGTGGCCCCAATCAGAGGATGTTGTACAAGTAATACATCAGTCAATCTCAGCCACAGGGCATTCTAGTTTGATTCAGCCAGAAATAGATTTATAACAAACAATTTCTGTTTCAACATTTCTGATGCTGTAACAACAGCACCAAATTGGATTTTACAAACCTAAGGGATCGAATAACGCAACCAAAAGCATATTCTGAATAGAGATCAATTACTCTCTGTGGCTGTGAGGCTTTTCCACAAAAATCATGTTATCAATGACAGAATCACTTCCAACTTCACTCTCTTAAACACAACTGTATTTGCGGAGCTGGCAAATATTTGAAAATATTGAATTTCACTCAAATTAATATAATTCTATTTCAAAAAGATACAAGCAAACCTATCAAGATGCTTTATCCCTAATTGTTCAGAACAGGAAGCTTTAAAAGAATTATTTGATTTCAAAAGATGTCATGCTATGCATACCTACAACCACTGTGTTAGGAGAAACATAAGGTGTTCCTCTAGATAGGTGTGCTTCTGTTTGACCTAACCTTCCCCCAGCCCTTGGGGTTGTGCCTACGTTTTTCAGCCTTGCCCCTGGAGTTGTATCTTCCTTTTTGCACTGTCCCTGGGGTTGCACCTACCTCTTTTCCCTGCCCCTGGAGTTGTACCAACCAATTTGCCCTACCCCTAAGTTGTACCTACATTTCTACCCTGCCCCTAAAGCTGTACCTTCATTTCTACCCTGCCCCTGAAGTTCTACCTACCTTTTGCCCATGCCCCTAAAGTTGTACCTACCTTTTTCCCCTGCCCCTGGGGTATCTTGTTGATGAGTTCTATGAGGACATTGATAGTGGGATGGTTACATTTGTGTTTAAGGTCATCCACCAACTCGGCATCATACTTCTTCTTGTAGGCCCTCTTAATGGCAGGCATGTCAATCTGAAACATATATTTAGTGTGTCAATAGGATATTAATCCTTTGGTTTTATACTACAAGCCAAATTCTTAAAAGCATCATAAATATCAATCAAACAGTCTGAATGGAATTCATGAAAGTCAATTTAGAGTTAGATGGCATTCATGGCAATCACGGAGACAAATTGTTTGTATCTTAACTAGAAGACACCTCTGAGTGCCAATTTGTCAGTAAGACATTCATATCAATGGCATTCTTGTTATCATGAGATGGATTGTTGTGTTTGTACTATAAGTTTGAGTGGAATTGTCACCTTGGAAGAGATCACTCATGCTTAGACTAGTTTGAACAGTAGCTAGATCAGTCTGAAAAAAACAACAAAAAAACTACAGAAACATTAGCCCCTTCATGTGTCCTTGACCAGAATTGCATGTGTGTCATGTCATGTCTCAGAAGTTTTCATCATTATATTTCTCACATGTAATTCCTGCTCAAATAATTACTCTTGATGAATGGGGGAAGCAGTACATATAAAAGGCTTATAAACCTGAGCCTCTGTGAGCTTATATTACATTTGTGGACTTGAAACAAGATCATATCTTAAACATTTCTCACTTCAATAAACATTACTGAACTGTCTGAAATCATGATGATTGAAATAGCTTGAGCATGTAGCACAAACAATAAAGTTTTGTAACATAACGCTCAAACACCAATTTTCATAGCATCCATATCAGCATATTTCAATAGTGCAGATACTGCATTTGCACAACACCAAAGAGTAGGTTTTTGGTACAGATATTTAGATATCACTCTGTCATGCATTGATTAAATAAATGTAGAAATGCTAAATTATTATATGTCAATCAGATTCCTTACACAATGGGTTCAGGTAGGAGAGTTATAGAATAACTTGGCAATACGTAATCAAACTGACAGGAACCCAGCAGGAAATAAGAGAAACAATCTGAAACTGTGAAGCTTGTATTGATTAATTCCTGGGGCTAATGTTGATGTCTTCATCCCTGAAAAGTATTGGCACCATTTCAAATGTTACCTAACAGCAAGACTCCCAGAAAACTGATATCTTTCACTGCAAAAATTATTGATCATAATGGTGTGATAGCACCAAAACACTACAACTTAATACGTCCTCAGGGGTATAGCTATACATTACAACAATAGGTCCTCATGGTATAGCTATATACTACAACTTAATACCTCCTCAGGGTATAGCTATACCTTACAACAATAGGTCCTCAGGGTATAGCTATACACTACAACAATAGGTCCTCAGGGTATAGCTATACACTACAACAATAGATCCTCAGGGTATAGCTATACACTACAACAATACGTCCTCAGGGTATAGCTATACACTACAACAATAGATCCTCATGGTATAGCTATACACTACAACAATAGGTCCTCAGGGTATAGCTATACCTTACAACAATACGTCCTCAGGGTATAGCTATACCTTACAACAATATGTCCTCAGGGTATAGCTATACACTACAACAATACGTCCTCAGGGTATAGCTATACACTACAACAATACGTCCTCAGGGTATAGCTATACACTACAACAATAGATCCTCATGGTATAGCTATACACTACAACAATAAGTCCTCAGGGTATGGCTATACATTACAACAATACGTCCTCAGGGTATAGCTATACACTACAACAATAGGTCCTCAGGGTATAGCTATACACTACAACAACAGGTCCTCAGGGTAAAGATATACACTACAACAATAGGTCCTCAGGGTATAGCTATACACTACAACAATAGGTCCTCGGGGTATGGCTATACACTACAACAATAGGTCCTCAGGGTATAGCTATACACTACAACAATAGATCCTCATGGTATAGCTATACACTACAACAATAGGTCCTCAGGGTATAGCTATACACTACAACAATAGGTCCTCAGGGTATAGCTATACACTACAACAATATGTCCTCAGGGTATAGCTATATATTACAACAATAGGTCCTCAGGGTATGGCTATACATTACAACAATAGGTCCTCAGGGTATAGCTATACACTAAAACAATAGGTCCTCATGGTATAGCTATATACTACAACAATAGGTCCTCAGGGTATAGCTATACACTACAACAATAGGTCCTCAGGGTATAGCTATACACTACAACAATACGTCCTCAGGGTATAGCTATATATTACAACAATAGGTCCACAGGGTATAGCTATACACTACAACAATAGGTCATCAGGGTATAGCTATATATTACAATAGGTCCACAGGGTATAGCTATACACTACAACAATAGGTCATCAGGGTATAGCTATATATTACAACAATAGGTCCACAGGGTATAGCTATACACTACAACAATAGGTCATCAGGGTATAGTTATACACTACAACAAAAGGGCCTCAGGGTATGGCTATACACTACAACAATTGGTCATCAGGGTATAGCTATATACTACAACAATAGGTCGTCGGGGTACAGCTATAAACTACAACAATATGTCCTTATGTAAATCTATACACTACCACAAGATACATGAGACAGCAATATCATACAGTGAGACTTGATAATGTTTGTGGCTATACATTAAGAGACATTAGTATACAAAGTCACCTTCAAAATTCAATAAGTAAACTACAAATTTAATTATACTTCATATGATATATACAACAACCAGCAAGCCAATGTAGTCACCTCCAATGCAGGATATTCTACTTCCAAACACCATAAAGCAGCCAACCTATACTTATTGATATTCAAGAGAGAAATCATTAATTCTCTTTTGTTTCAGAAATCCGGCAGCAAACCTAAAAGTAAGATTGAGTATTGACAAATGTGATAGAAGCATGCAATAATGTAATTACATCACCATGTTCTTTGGGCGACGGTACTTGGTAAAGGAAAATGTCACAATCATTACAGTATTGTAATTACATCACAATGCTCTGTGGGTGACGGTACTCGGTAAGGGAAGATGTAACCATTACAATTATTGTAATTACATCACAATGCTCTGTGGGCAATGGTACTCGGTAAGGGAAGATGTAACCATTACAATATTGTATTTATATCACAATGCTCTGTGGGCGATGGTACTTGGTAAGAGAGGATGTCACAATCGTTCTAATGTTCAGTTTTCTGTTGTCTGAGTACAATAAACATAGAAACATTGTTATTTAAACCACATAATTGGGGGTTGTGTGGGATCTAGTCAGAAGCATGCAGTGATTTGGAAGACTCTGGTAAAGAGGAACATGCATTTTTACTTACGAGTTGAATGATGATGGTTAAAAAATATTCTACATAGTGGAAAGTCAAGGAAACCCAATACCAATGATCAAGGTAAAACACACAGGAAGTACCATCAAATGTTCATCAATATAAACAAAAGTAATAAAGAAATGCATGCAAACAACAAAATACAAAAAAATATTGATGAAATGAATATACTCACTTTGCTAGCACATTGTTTTGTTTCCTTTCAAAATGAGAGAATAATGTAGATGAATGGAAAACTTTGTTTACATCTGATCACAAATTATCAAATTTTTTCTGTTTAAGTGCTTTCATTTCAATAATGATCAGTCCAAATGGGACAGCACTGTTTGAAATCAAAGATCCATTAGGACCATTAATTAAAACCACTACTGTTTGTGGATGTCACAGGGAGGAAAGAGCAGTGCTATATGCTCCTGAGAATTTGAAGTATGCAGTATTTTTTTCAGGAAGGTAGAAAACGATGTAATGAATGTTTACCTTAACAGCTGTACTGTACATAGCACTCTGTTCTAAACAATGTTACATAATTATTTATGCTTCTGGAGATCAACATATTAATCAAATAATGATTCAATGATCCTGTCATCATTAAATGCCTTCTCTTCCCCCAGATTTCAGATTCCTTTTGTCATGCAAAAGGACCTTAGATAATGTGTGTGCTGTTTATGGATGACAAATCATTTTCAAGGCCCAGAGAACGGTATAATATTCTGATTATTGGCCTATTTTAAGCATGTTTGGTTTCTAATATGAACATTTACCATCACTTAGTGAGGTTACAATGCTTTTACTCATATTGGAACCAGGAAATCATGCACACGCACTGTTTTTCAAGAACAATGCATTTTGGTATCTTATAGAAGGTTCCCATATTCCACTAAAGGTAAAGCATTAGAGAATTCTCACAAACAGTAATTTCCCCTTAATTTGTATCCCGTGTACCTGTGGGAAGCAGGACAAAGCCAATTGGCATTACTGGGGTTTGGCTCCATAGATAAACTTAAGCTCAAATATCCATGCTTCAAAACCCAGTTTGGCTTAATACTCTATTTTTAATGTGAATTAACACATGTATATAATGCTGTTGTTGATTTGGGTATAATCTGACAGAGAGGCTTACACACAGAGAGGAATTAAGTTGATCCATATCCCCTTTTTTTAATTCCCACATTATTTTGTATTAATATTGTAAACCTATTTATGTAAACACACTCATATTTTAGGAGATACATGGATTTAAACAGACTGACAGGAATAGGACCACCCACAATACTTTCAATAGAAACACAACATACAAATACATTTTTAGTACATTAAGTGTAATCATAATTTAGTGGAATCATCGTTATAGCATTCAGTTTGAAAGGCACTAAAAATAAAATTTCCAGTAAAATACTGTGTATATACGTTTTAATTTATGAAAAAAAGCCTATTCAATGTGTTCTCAGATATTTTTAAGGGATATTTTGAAAAGCTCTGCAACATGTAAATTTAAAATAAAGATATTGGCAAGGCAAAGTTTCTGTTTTTGGTGGTAGTCACAAAGATCCTTAATAAGTATATATTTATACATCTACGTTTAGAAATGTACATTAGGGTTTCCAAGATGATGATCTACACAACCTACGTAGATGTCTGTAACACTCCCTGTCACACCTGTACACGGTGAAATATAGCAATAATGAGCCTGATACAAACCCTGCCATGAAGTAGATCTTCTCCCCACTCATAAAGGATATCATAATGACAGAGAAAGCCTACAATGTGTGGCAAGGATACTCTCCCAACATAAACAATTACAGTCATTCAATAGCTGAGGATTGGGTATTCCTATGAAACCGTCTGTGAGCCCTCTGTGAGACCTCTGTGAGACCTCACAAATTAGTGTCACTGGCCCAAGATATCCATCAACCTTCATTAATATACATAATTTATTCAAATAGCAAAAATGTCATGAAAATATTTCAAAACCATTAATATGACCATGCAATATTGTTACAAAAACTTCATGGTTTGAATAAAACATACCTAAAATCCATGAATTTTATTTTTCATGGTCATGAATTGACAGACCAAACAATGAAATACATGCGAGTTATAGTTGTCTGAAATATGAAATTTGGTAATGACCATGAAATTTTGAAATGAGATATCATTCATGGACAGTATTTCAACCGAACTTTCAATAGCTCTCCAATATTATCTAAAAACAGGTGTATTCTTATATTAGCCAAAAATACCCATTGTTCTTCCTACCAATTACTCCCATTCAAACATTTGACAAGCATTAGATAAATCAGTTAGCTAGTGTAACCTGGCTAAATGGAATTGAGTATTCCCCCTTCACACACATCCAACCAAACAGCATCATTATTAATTATTACAAAATGTACCTCAAAACATATTAACGACAATATTGATGGCCAAAGTGGTAAACTAAATGCATGTGAACTCTTGTGCTTATATATTTCATGGATCATCATGCTCCCATACATGTATGTTAAAGGTATTTATGGCCCGTTCGGCCCTTACATTATGCATTTATTGACACTTTTGGTCCTTTCAATGCATAGATCTCAATTCGTAGTCCCCACACATGTCTTTATTGGCCATTATGGTCCCTACCAAGGCAGCTGTTGTCTCAGACATACAGAAGTTGAAAACCCGCATGACCAGGAAGTGGTTAAAACAAATATCTGTAATAGAGGGGACCCATCAGCTAATACAAAAATCGATATCGCCAACACAGTCGGTGGTCTGTCCTCATCCCAGATAACAAATCCTGTCTGACAGTGTGTATCTCTCAAACATGACTACAGTGCTGTAAAAACACACTTACAGAAGTCATAAAAGCCTTATATTTTCATCAAAACAATCTTTGTCTGTGTAACTATAGAAACAAATATTGAAATATGTTTCCTCCTGAGTTATTTGTCTCGTAAACATGCTACCTTACAAATTGTACTTCCAGAAATGATTCATCAGTAGGAGGTAAAGAGATGTGTAGGCAACATTTCCTGCATAATGTAAACTGTCTTTGAATTTTTGTAATTTGTCAAAAAGCTTTTTTCCCCAAACAAACCTTTCTTGTCTCGGTTTATTAACAGGATAATCGGTACAGACCATAAGTAATGTTACCAACGTCTGTATTACTGCCGAAACAATGTAAAATTTGACGCTTGAAAATCCCATAGGACCAGAATAAAGCTTAGTGAAAGGTTAGCAACTTCTACGAATACTCCAATGAATTTTGATTAAATGTTGATCAAAACTGACTTAGATCATTCATTTTTCATCTTCAAACAATTGTCTTGTAATGATTTTATTTTTATCACCAGGTAGATAGACATTGTTCTTCAGTAAATGATTTATTCTTATCTTAAATATTCTGATTTTCAGGCTGGAATCACAAGCTAAACAGAACAACAAAAAATAGCAATATTAGACTTGAAGCACCTGAGAGGCATTAGAATCGAGACTTGTAGCATTATGGAGCTTGAAGCATCAACGTATAGGGAGGCTTTGAGGGACCAAATCATAAGAAGGCTTGCTGCACCAACTTATAAGGAGGCTTGCTGCACCAACTTATAAGGAGGCTTGAGGCACCAACTTATAAGGAGGCTTGATGCACCAACTTATAAGGAGGCTTAAAACACCAACTTATAAGGGGGCTTGAAACACCAACTTATAAGGAGGCTTGAGGCACCAACTTATAAGGAGGCTTGAGGCACCAACTTATAAGGAGGCTTGAAACACCAACTTATAAGGAGGCTTGAAACACCAACTTATAAGGAGGCTTGAGGCACCAACTTATAAGGAGGCTTGATGCACCAACTTATAAGGAGGCTTGAAACACCAACTTATAAAGAGGCTTGAGGCACCAACTTATAAGGAGGCTTGAAACACCAACTTATAAGGGGGCTTGAGGCACCAACTTATAAGGAGGCTTGATGCACCAACTTATAAGGAGGCTTGAAACACCAACTTATAAGGAGGCTTGAAACACCAACTTATAAGGAGGCTTGAAACACCAACTTATAAGGGGGCTTGAAACACCAACTTATAAGGAGGCTTGAAACACCAACTTATAAGGAGGCTTGATGCACCAACTTATAAGGAGGCTAAAAACACAAACTTATAAGGAGGCTTGAAACACAAACTTATAAGGAGGCTTGATGCACCAACTTATAAGGAGGCTTGATGCACCAACTTATAAGGAGGCTTAAAACACCAACTTATAAGGAGGCTTGAGGCACCAACTTATAAGGAGGCTTGATGCACCAACTTATAAGGAGGCTTGAAACACCAACTTATAAGGAGGCTTGAAACACCAACTTATAAGGGGGCTTGAAACACCAACTTATAAGGGGGCTTGAAACACCAACTTATAAGGAGGCTTGAAACACCAACTTATAAGGAGGCTTAAAACACAAACTTATAAGGAGGCTTGAAACACCAACTTATAAGGAGGCTTGATGCACCAACTTATAAGGAGGCTTGATGCACCAACTTATAAGGAGGCTTAAAACACAAACTTATAAGGAGGCTTGAGGCACCAACTTATAAGGAGGCTTGAGGCACCAACTTATAAGGAGGCTTGAAACACCAACTTATAAGGAGGCTTGAAACACCAACTTATAAGGAGCCTTGAAACACCAACTTATAAGGAGGCTTGATGCACCAACTTATAAGGAGGCTTGAGGCACCAACTTATAAGGAGGCTTGAGGCACCAACTTATAAGGAGGCTTGAAACACCAACTTATAAGGGGGCTTGATGCACCAACTTATAAGGAGGCTTGAAACACCAACTTATAAGGAGGCTTGAAACACCAACTTATAAGGAGGCTTGAAACACAAACTTAGAAGGAGCTTGAAACACCAACTTATAAGGGGGCTTGAGGCACCAACTTATAAGGAGGCTTGATGCACCAACTTATAAGGAGGCTTGAAACACCAACTTATAAGGAGGCTTGAAACACCAACTTATAAGGGGGCTTGAAAAACCAACTTATAAGGAGGCTTGATGCACCAACTTATAAGGAGGCTTGAAACACCAACTTATAAGGAGGCTTGAAACACCAACTTATAGCAAAAACACTTATAAAATAACTTTTACATGCTGTACAGCTGAGTGCTGAATCCATAACATCCACTGGTAAATCACTCATCGGACCACGAAATATGTGTGTTAAAAGCAAACTTATTTTATAAACAATTTGGTATGAAGCTTTATAATTTGGTTAGAACAAAGAAGGAAATGGCAGGGGATAATTATGTTGTTTGTATCAAGCAAATTTTCATATCAAACACTGGTTCATAACAGACGGATTTCACTGTATTATAGAAACTAGTATGATTATTTTCATATTGCACAATATGTTTCTAGATAAATGTTCATGATGTAGAAAAGTAAAAGTATAAGGAAGCGGAACACTTAATCAATGTATAGTGGACTGGTAGGACAGACTAAAATCCTCCCAGCAGGCATTCAATGGCAGTAATTGAAGAAAACTTAAAAATCCTCCTGGCAGTGATTCACAAGGATTAATGAACTATTGTATGTAACATTGGAGGTGTAATTAAAAATGACAACCATTGAAATGATTTGTGAGGTCCTAATCAACTCTCAACATGCACTGGGAAATATTACTACTAAGGGCCAAAGTCTATTCCTTGAATAGTCGTATACTTTACACTCTTCACATTCAGTGTGTCTAACATATGGCTCCATACTTTATCTTTGATTATGAGGTTAAGAATACACCTCCCCTGTGTAACAGACAGCTTGATAAATTAAATTAATTTCCATGCCTCCTCTAGGGATCCAACCCGGGACCTCTGGATTACTAGTCTTACACTCAATCAATTGAGATAGATCGAGGTACATTGTGGCTAGTATTTTGCTAGGGTTGAACCTGCTATATTTGAACATTTGTTTCAGAACTCTTTTCTTTTTTCTTTTTTTAATTCCTTCCAGGATGTTGCACTTTGAGAAGTCATATGAAGGATTCATTTTTGATCAACTTGTGCATGTATTGCTAATTTTGTATTTCAATAAGCTATTCTTTTTTTTGTCTTTCCTACAACCCTCTATTAACTCGGTCAGTCTACTGGTAATCTATAATTCATTCTGTAAACTCAGCAAGCCAAATATGTCCATATAACCACTAAACCTAAGTCCAAACTAGGTTTTAGTGCCGACAGAATGTACTACAGATAACAGGTAACAAATGGCTGTTATAGATACTTTACTGTCTTGCAGTGCCAATATAATTACGTGACAGGCAGTTGATATAATGTCCATCAGCCATGTAATCTAAGTCTGGCCACATGTTTATGTAATTACACCACAGTTTAGCTAATACAGACATATTATCTTGGCTATTATTGACTTCTGTTTATGTTCTCAAGTTAATGTTTAATTCTATTTGTATTTTGAACAATAAGTCACATTATTTAAGTTAAAATATCTGTTTTAGTCTGAAATCTAAGGTTACAGGCACTCATACAACAGTAAGAAGAAGTCAAAATATTTTACGTCAACAGATTTTTGTACATCACAACTATTTATGGATTTTATGTCTCTCTACACCGCCACCTTGAATCATCTGACAAATGACCACTGGAGTACAGGGAAGTATGAAGCTGTATAAAGTTGTAATCAAACAGCTGTAGCTACACTGTAATGATTCCTTTTTCTATTTTCTATGTACTCTCATGAAAACAAGCACTGTAAACAACAACTAGGGACCAACCTGTATAAAGTTCAGTAAACATCTATATCTAAGGTAGCACACTACAGTAGGACAGCCTGGCCATGGACAATTTTTAACTCCTGTATTATGATATGCATAAAAAAATGAAAAAATAAATGTACACTATAATTGGTATATTCAGTATGAAGTAGTACATACAGGCTTCACATTTGTTAAAACAAAAATCAATTAATTGGTTCCGGATTTTAAATTTCCGGATTTTCCGTAAGTGTGTTTACACAGGAAATTTAGTTCTGCCTACAGCAAAAAATGGAAGCCCACAGAAAAGGTAAGATAGCAGGAAAACTTAATTTACAACATATGTCAAAACAAGATTAATTCTGTCTTTGGGATAGACATATTTAATTTCAAATAGGTTTCAGAAAGAAAAATTGTGTAGAGAATTCTGTCATTTTGGGTCAAATATCATAATATTTTGCAATTTTTTAGCAATTTTTAAGCTGTTACCATGGTATTCACAGCTCTAAAAATCACAGAAAAATAAGTTTACTTATCCTTCAGAGCTGTATTAAAATTGCAAATGTTGTAAAGATTACAAATATATATACTTTATTAGAGGTAATATGTAGGGTTAACTGGCAATGTTCACATATCTAAAACATGTGCCATATTTTTCAGAATTGGGCATTTTTACTGTACACTGCTACCTAATCATTCTTGTTTCTTGTTCAGTAAAAATCTATATCTAATCATTCTTGTTGCTTGTTCAGTAAACATCTATATCTAATCATTCTTGTTTCTTGTTCAGTAAACATCTATATCTAATCATTCTTGTTTCTTGTTCAGTAAACATCTATATCTTATCATTCTTGTTACTTGTTCAGTAAACATCTATATCTAATCATTCTTGTTTCTTGTTCAGTAAACATCTATATCTAATCATTCTTGTTGCTTGTTCAGTAAACATCTATATCTAATCATTCTTGTTTCTTGTTCAGTAAACATCTATATCTTATCATTCTTGTTTCTTGTTCAGTAAACATCTATATCTAATCATTCTTTTTTCTTGATCTTCACGATTAACATAAAACACTAAACTGGATTTGAACAATATTTTTGTTGGAAGCTTGTAATGAACTGATCACACTATCACTGGTATAGAAATAAATCTAGATTCTGACAGATATTGAATATAATAACTAATTATACTCATTTTATAACAATGACTTACAATTACCATACTCTTGTTAGGCGTGGTTTAATTTATTTTAAGCTTGTGAAATGAAGATTTTCATTAAAACTATAGAAATGTTTTATACAGGATACCCTAACTGAAGTGTCAGCTTACAATTTTGGTTAAAATGGTATATGTTGGAGGAAACCCGAGTACCAGTCCAGATGGAGACAGGCTGATGTTCAGTCCGGAAAACTGTGGGGGAGTTATATACAAAATTGTCGTCATCACCATCACTTCTCATTTATTGTTTCCAGCGAAAACACAGACAAAATGGAAACAAATTCTTTGGGGACAATGACTACAAAGCGCTTTCAGTACATTACCAGATGTATTGATTAGGCCCAGTCAAAAGGGGAAAAAAACCCAATGAAATTATCCTTGGTACCCAATACAGTCATCATAGATACTCTTACTCTGTCACAGACAGCCCTAAACATTCCTGGCATTTACGATGAATGTCACAGTCAATACTACCTCAGACAGAACAACCTTCTCCTTAGTAAGAGGGACAGAGATCAGAATATTTATGAATCTTCATCCTACAGGAATGTTGATGTTAAATCTGAACTTTGATAAAAAGATGCCAAAAGTATGTAAATGTTGCAGCAAGGACAGCAGTTCAATAAATGTTACTTAAAACACAGCTCTACAGAACCCCTGGTGTAATACTTCTACATGTATTAACAACTATTTGTTACATTACTGTTTTATCAAATAAAATCTAAGAGAAAGGTTAATTCCTTTATCTAAAATGGGAACCTTGGCAGTATCCAACAAGAGACCCAAGGGCCTTCATGGTCACCTGGGTTCTGAAATATTTCTGTCAATAAGACCCTTTTAGCCCTGCAGTACATCTGGGGGTCAGTCAGGCCAACATGTGCATACCATCAAACTGCCATCCCAAACTGGGGGCAAAGGTGAGGCTCCAGGTTCATGAAATTCACAATTTTGGTAAAGAACCTTAATTAGTAAATGTAAGACACTTCCAACTATGAAGATTATTTGATTTTACATTATATGGGTCTTGAGAAGAAATTTTTTGAAATTTCTGTCAATTTGACCCTTTTTGGCCCCACCCATCAGTCCCTGGGGGTCAGTCAGGGCCAACATAAGCATACCATCAAACTGCTAATTCTAAACAAGCTAGAATAAATTCCGATTGAAATTCAACAAATTATTATGCTCAAAAATGTGATTTCCTAGATAAACTAAAGTTTAGCCAGCTCCAAAGGAAAAACATGATACCCAGAATTGGGTAATGATATTTACAATTTTTGAAAAAGCACCTCCAGACACTTCCATAGATCTATGAAGAGTATTTAATTCTATTATATATGGGTCTTGAGAAGATTTTTCAGTCAATTTGATATCTTTTGGCACTGCCCCTCAGGTACATGAGTGGCGAGGACCACAATTTTGGTTGACCTTTGGCCCAGGAAGGTTTCTGCAAAACCTTATCAAAAATAAGAAAATGTTAACTAACAACAGACAACTGACAACGACCGATGGACGACAGACAACTGACTATGCATGACAACAGACGCTTTGCTCAGGTCACCTAAAAATTGGACCCTTGGCAATACTTTGTGATTGATTTTTAAAGATTTTAAAACTGCATGAATACAAACCAACATTGAAGAACGTATACAAGGTAATGTAGGAAAGTTCTTTTAGGAAATAATGGACTCCATTATCAGTATATACAGCAGTGGAAATGTAGGTCTTTCAATAGGATCATTCAACACAATCATCTCATTTGTGAGAAGTTTACTTAAGATCACCATTTTCATTGAAACATCAACTTACCTCAGACCGAGCTACCAACATGTTTACAAAGTCTTGGTCTTTGGCAGACATGTTCTTGAAAATCTTATCAGCAAAATAAGTATCAGCTCCTCTCACACAATTCACTGTAATAAAGAGAAATATAAATAAGTATCAGCTCCTCTAACACAATTCACTGTAATAAAGAGAAATATAAATAAGTGTCAGTCCCTCTCACACAATTCACTGAAATGAAGAGAAATATAATTAAGTATCAGCTCCTCTCACACAATTCACTGTAATAAAGAGAAATATAAATTAGTATCAGCTCCTCTCACACAATTCACTGTAATAAAGAGAAATATAAATAAGTGTCAGTCCCTCTCACACAATTCACTGAAATAAAGAGAAATATAATTAAGTATCAGCTCCTCTCACACAATTCACTGTAATAAAGAGAAATATAAATAAGTATCAGCTCCTCTCACACAATTCACTGAAATAAAGAGAAATATAAATAAGTATCAGCTCCTCTCACACAATTCACTGTAATAAAGAGAAATATAAATAAGTATCAGCTCCTCTCACACAATTCACTGTAATAAAGAGAAATATAAATAAGTATCAGTCCCTCTCACACAATTCACTGTAATAAAGAGAAATATAAATAAGTATCAGCTCCTCTCACACAATTCACTGTAATAAAGAGAAATATAAATAAGTATCAGTCCCTCTCACACAATTCACTGTAATAAAGAGAAATATAATTAAGTATCAGCTCCTCTCACACAATTCACTGTAATAAAGAGAAATATAAATAAGTATCAGCTCCTCTCACACAATTCACTGTAATAAAGAGAAATATAAATAAGTATCAGTCCCTCTCACACAATTCACTGTAATAAAGAGAAATATAATTAAGTATCAGCTCCTCTCACACAATTCACTGTAATAAAGAGAAATATAAATAAGTATCAGCTCCTCTCACACAATTCACTGTAATAAAGAGAAATATAAATAAGTATCAGCTCCTCTCACACAATTCACTGAAATAAAGAGAAATATAAATAAGTATCAGTCCCTCTCACACAATTCACTGTAATAAAGAGAAATATAAATAAGTGTCAGTCCCTCTCACACAATTCACTGCAAGAACAAGAGGCCCATGGGCCTTAATGGTCACCTAAGTTTCTGATATACAGAATGTATATACCTGGTATTTCTGTACATTTGACCTTTTTTACCCCATCCATCACCCCCTGGGGATCACTTGGGCCTAATAATTGCATATCAGCAAACTGCCTTCCAAAAGTGCTAATTCCAATAGAAATGAAACAAATGATAGTCAAAAATGTGATTTCCTTATATAAACTATAGTAAAGTTTTTCTCCTCCCAGGGTTATGAAATTCACAATTTTTGTATAGCACCTTAAGACCCTTCCATCTATGAAGAGTATTTGATTCTACCTTCTGTGGTCTATGATGTATATGAAGCTAATTTGACCCTTCTTGGCCCCAACCATCAGTCCTTGGGGGTCAGTCAGGGGCAACATGTGCATACCATCAAACTGTCATCCCATGATTATAATGTTAACCAAGTTAGAATGTAGTGCAATAGAAATGAAATAAATGATATAGTAAAAAAAAGAAGATTTTTTTTAAAATAAACTACAGTAAAGTTTACCTCCTCCCAAGGGGCAAATGTGAGACCCCAGGATCATGAAATTCACAATTTTGTTTGTGAAGAGCATTTGAATCTACCATATCTGGGAGTTGAGAAGATTTCTAAAATTTTAGTCGATAAAACCCTTTTTGCCAACCCCCCCTGACCTTTACCCATGAATGAGACTTTGTCTCAGGTGACCTAAAAATATAAATATTAGTATCAGTCCCTCTCACACAATTCACTGTAATAGAAAAATACAAGTTAAATATCAATCTTCAACATATGGTATGTACAACAAAAACCTATACTAACTATGCCTCTTATATTTCAAGAATATCTCTTCAGGAGTTCCTTAGAAAAGCATTTAAAAAATTCATACGTCAAAATTCAAAATGACAATTTGGGGCTATTCAAAGGGACAACGGTAGTATTATGTTTCCTTTCTAAACACGTGGGAAACGTCAGAAGCAGAAACCAGCACATCAAAACAGCTATTATTTATCAGGTACGAGGATAATGAGATTTCACATTGCATTACCAAACACACTTAAATCTCCTGATGTCAGTTCATTTGTATTGCATTTATATCAGCATCAAGGGGAAAAAACAAGTTCAGAATGGAATACATAATTATAGAAGGAAAGTTGACTCTGGCATGATCTCCTGTGGGAAATCTATTACTATGGACATGTTGCATGTTTTGTAGAGAGTCTTTACAATATCACAGCATTTCTACAAGCATTAGGTATTCCAATTCAATCAGCCCTTCATCTACACTGCCAGACAATTGAATTACTACTGGGTATGACAGAGATCACATCCTCAAATTATCGTACCAAAAATCTACTGATTTACATCCAAAAATAACGTTTCCCAGCATTAATTGTCTATGCTCAGTCTAATCCTTGCATACTGGAAAAGCTCTTGATTTAGATACATATGGCTGTGTAAGATTAATTTATACTCAGTAGAACCATAGCTAATTAAATAGAAATGCTACAAAGTCTTAAATCGTGTTTAGAAAATGTAATAGCACCAAACATTCAACTCATATTCTCTTAATCTGTAACGCCTGACTACTAAGTGTGATTTCCCAACAGGTGGGCAAGATATGTCGACTGAACCTGTGTTTCAAGGTTCACATTTTGGTTTGTGATAAAGTGCCTTATACCAAGATGGAATTCCATATAACAATTTAGTGAGATATGCTATGTAAACTTGTATTTTAGTAATTTGTAAAAAGCCAAAGATCAAACAGATCACATTATTCTTTTTGATACCAAACATATTTCTTGACTCTGTTGTAGGACATATCAAGCCTAAAGACATATATAAACCTATATGACATGGGAAAATATATTTAGGCATTGGATGTCAAAGGTCAAACAGAAGTGATGATATTTTCCCAAGTCCATTAAGTCTATACTTTACATGAAACCAAAGTACATGTATGTCCTAGAAACCTATACTTCATTATTTACTGAGGTCAATGTCAATTGTCAAATAGAGGTCACTGTATTACCAAAGTCATGAATATATCAAATAGCTTCCTTATAAGTACCTCCATAACAAATTTGATGTCTTAGCATGGAAGTTGCTGAGATATTTCCAGGAAATGCATATTAATTTGTTAATTGTTTATACTTTGACCAAAGTCAAAGCCTAAACTAAGGTAAGAGTGACCCAATGGTAATACATGGCTTATCAAAAAACATGATGTACACCTGTTTTCCTAGGAAAACCTAGAAGGAAAATTTGTTTGCCAACATTGAACATATGGCCTATTTTGTTAAAAAGGTTACCATTGTTGGTTCACAGGGAATTTAGGAAATTTAGAGAGTTATTGAGTTTGACTTGTTCAATAATCTGCTTTCAAAACAAGAGTTCTGGATTTGACAGTTCAATTTTTTTTTTTTTAATCAGATGGTTCACCCCCTGTCTGAAGTACATATTATTATTATTTGTGACACACAGATATTGCTCTCGGGACATGACCTAGACTGGTTAGTGAAACATCAACATACCCATGGTGACCAGACAGTCCGCATACTGTCGGGAACATTCATTCTTTATATCCTCTGTCACATCCTTGCCCCCTGTCAGAACTCTATACAGGTTCAAGACAACTCGGATATGGGCAAAATTACGGGCACAAACCATCTTAATGAAAGGGCCTGTGTCACTACTCCAACGACCATCACCAGACTGCAAAATCAAAATATTCAATCAAGATTTTAGGTGCAGTGTTGTCTGTTATACATCTCTTGATAAATTTGCTGGTTTTTGTTTTTCAAATAATGAACAGTAAGCTTTTCTATTTATTGAATTTACATCTAATTTCTTTAAAATTCAAAAAAGTCAAAACAAAAAGTAAGTCAGCGAACTGAAGCCATCTGATGGCAATTACCATACTATATCTTTCCAATTCTAAACTCTAGAAGCTTACCTCGTACAGAGAATCTGCATCCTTCTCAGCCTGCTTCTCCTCTACCTTTACAGACTCATCACGGCCCTGGCAAGGACATAAAGACTCATTTTATAGCCATGTTTAGGTCTGATGAATTTTTATGATGGATCTAGATGGATCTATGTGGAATAAAGAACAGATGATATGTCCCAGGAGACACCCTTTAACTGTCCTGATATGAGGTTTATTTACTACTGAAAGGCAGTGTTCTAATTATACAGATTTATTTTGTTTATTACCAGGGAAAACGAGGAATATTTCATCACAGAACCTGACCTCACTCAGATATTTACTGCTAATAGGGAGAGTTTTTATACAGTTTTCTGTGGTGTATCACCATAGGGAATAAATAATATAAAAAATAGAACTAGTTGTCGTTATTTCTGATTGGTACTGGGTATACATATTTGTGAGTCTTTTGGGAAAAGTCCAGAATAAACACGACAGGCTTGCCTTACCTTCTGTAGGGCAAGTAGTAGTGTCTGTTCTGGAGCCTCTGTCTTATCAGTGATGTCTCCTTCCAAACTCACAGCATAGTCTACAACATACAACATTGATGTAAAACCTAATAACATAATGCTATTATCAACATTTTATTATATGAGGTTATACGTAATAAATAAAACAGATTGAGACATGTGAAGTACTACCTGATAAGTACAGTTATAAATTCACAAAACTTCGAAAATCTAAACTGGTGTCCCCTACAGAAATCAAACTTGCTTATACACATGAAACTGATGAAAAGATGAAAATATAGGTGCATGATTGACTATTCTACCATGTTTGCTATGTAACGCCAGTTTTGATTGGTTAAAAACCATGTGTATTATTTTCCAATAACCCACGCTCGTGCCAATAGTACACGCTCGTGAGTCACGGCTGTTACAATTTTAAATATCTAATATTCAACCGTTTCATAAAAGGTTACTATAGCCGAGTGGGCTAATGGGTTAGTCTTTCAATATATTTTTATCACGACGCGAGTTCGAATCCTACGGAGGCCCCCACTTTTTTCTTTTTTTTATCTTTTTTTTTTAATTTTCAAAATCAATTCCATATGATAGATGCTCTTGATCGTAGTACTGTATTGCCTGTATATTTCATCAACAAATAATGCAATACTCAACAAATAAATTACAAGGTTTTCCCGGGGTTTCTTTGCTGTTTTTCTATTAGAAAGAGGTCGATCTCAGAACTGAACAGTACATGGTAGAATAGAAATAATCAACTTTGACTCGTGTATTGTTACAGGATATACAACTCGGACTCGGATATTTTGCAATTTTAATTAATAACTCAGGCCTGCGGCCTTCGTTATTAATTTAATTGCAAAGTATCCTCGTCCTCGTTGTATATCCTGCAATAATACACGAATCATTGTTAATTATTTCTTAAGTAAAATATTGGTGTAGGGGAGATAACTGTAATGCTGTCAAGTATCCTATAGAAGAAAATAAAATCTTTTTTGGCCGTAGCGGTTTCGTGGCCTTGAACTTTGACCACAGCAGTTGATACACCAATTATTTAATGTGATGAAGCAATGCTTCCTATAATTGTTAAATTCTACAGTATTTTAACCTTTCTAATTATTTTACCCTGTGAATATCTTGAATGGTAAGTCATGGGGTAATATTCCTTTTGTCTTTAATGAACAACAATAAAACCTCATATGAAATGAAAACAAAAAAATCAGATGCTTTTAATCACATATTAACTTAGAAACCTTGCATTTTGACAGGTTTTAAAGTGAAAATGTGGAAGGCAAAATCAAATGGAGGCCATCATTTTTTTGTGCAAATGTAAAATTCATGACTTCACACCATTGTCCATTATTATGACATCACAATCAATTTCTGACTGTTGTGCAGCAAATGAAAAACACTCAAGGGTATATTACACTAGTGACATATACACCAAAATATTACATGCATGACATATAATAGACAAAGTATACAGTCTTTAAAATAGGTAATATCTGTCACCTTTGTTGTAGAGGTCGTTCAATGTGGCCAGGGACTGCGGAGTACTCAGACATAAAATCTCTACGGCTGTATTGTAGTTCCCTTCCTGCAAGAAGTCATTGTACTTAGTATTATACTACAGACTAAAACTCAGAAAGGAATGATGACTTCACACAGACCTGTACTTACATACAAACATAGAATCTCAGAAAATAGATGTACATCTGTCAATAAAGGTCTGTCAAAGGAGCAAAGAAAATTGACCTCTAGGCAGGTGTTTTTTATATTATAGAGTCATATGCCATTACTTGTGCTACATTGGGCACCAAATCAGGTGGACTTAATAGACAGGTTTTTGTTATACAGGCTAGGTTTGACATAATTTGCGTACAAATTAAGATGAAGTATCATCCAACAGATGCATACCTCTAAAGCATCATGCATAGCCCTGGCTGAGGAAGTGGTGCGGTCGTCCAGGAGAGCATCTATCAAAAGGTGCCAGCTGGCTCCAAGCCCTGACTTCAACTCTGGAATCAGCTCCTGTGGATAAATGATCAATCTTGTATATAATTGTTTCCTAAACCAGAGATAATGAGTCAATAGTTACAACAGTCAGTTTAGTTAATATCTCATGATACACATAATATACTGATTAGTAAAATATAAACAGTTTCTTCCTCACCAGCTCATAGAGTTCCTCAAATCTGGCTTTAGTCTTCATTCTCTGTTTCTGGTTGCGTCTCACACAGGTCCTGATAATGATGTCTTCAGGGTGAACTGAAGTAAGAACAAACAATGGTTACAGGGAGATAACTCTCTTCATTAACACCCTAAATATAGTGTGACTACTGAAGGCAGACTAACAATGCCACTTGATTTCCTTTCTATGTACCACACCCATGTAATGTTAATGAAATGATAGATTAATTTTGACACCTCAATAGACAGAGCCAAAAATGAAACAAAAGAGCATGCTGTCTAAAGCTATGTGGAAAACTATTTAAGGTTAGAGATTTAGAAATGGAAACCTGTGTTTAAGCTGGTCCTTAGATGACTCAGTTTTAAAACATTCACATTATAATTTTCACATCAGGTATAGGAGACCTCAACAAACTTGCCTCTGCCTATGAGCTTGGAGGCGTTGAACAGTTGTTTAGCATCACTATCCATCTGTGCCTGCTGGGGGTCCTTTTTGTCACCCTGGATACTAGAGCGATCTGACCGGTTTGTCCGTCCACCCTCTGTTGTTTCTGATCTCGAGTCATCATGGTACTGTGTTAATGGAAATTAGAAATAGCATAAATTCCACAGTACTGTGTTCTTTGTTACCGTACAAAACGTAACCAAGGTCATTTTCTTTAATTTAAACTAGAAGACAAATAGAAAAATTTATAATCAATGTGAATCAATCATTATCACTTTTTAATCTTTCAAAACAGCATTATTAGATAAGTGTGTAATTGCACTATAGCTAGAACATACTAGATATATGATTGTTTTTTTGTTTTGTTTTGTTTTCATGTTTTCAAATGTCAAACAAATTTTATTTAATGAATGACATGAACTCCATCAAACGCAAAAAGCACTTGATTGTCCTGCACACAAAAACCAGAAAGATCACTCGAACACATCACGTAAGTCACACCATTCTGTAAGTAACTTACTAATATCAAACCCAGTTATTGTTAGATGTTCCTGACTATCATTATATCATTTCAAAGTTTATATGGAAAAAACATGAATTCATGCAGTCCAGAATTTGATTTGTGGTATTGAGGTGTCCACTGGACCACACATATAACTCAATGAGAATTATAGCAACATGACTACCTTTCAGAAATGTTATATCAATATTTGAAAAAGAAAATGTGAATATTGTACAATTACATATTGAGAAGCTCCTGGGAAAAATATACAACAACAGTTCTGCTTGAATACAGATTAAGGCATATTTAAAGTTGAAAACACATGTATATTTTTTATACTCACTGGAATGGACAACACTTGTCCATATGTTGTAATTGTCTACAAACACTTAATTCACAACAACAAAATAACAACAACTATAGAAAAGTAAAAATCAAACAACATTTTACAACAGTACAATCGGTTCAAAGTTTACAACAACATTAATTCAAAAGCATGCACAAAAATACAAGGCTGTAGTAGTTGTAGGAGATTCAGCAAAATATCATAAATATCATATTTTATCATAACTCTTAATACTGTACTACAAAATTTGCATTAAGGTTCACGGAAATCAGCATTTATCAAAGTTAAACATTCTAAAGTTTTGTTTTGTTTTTTAATTATGGAGAATAAGTGATATGCTTGTGCTGTTTCACCAAACCCGGAAGATGTGATGATGGAAGGGTGACATGTATTGTAGGGGGCGATCTACCTGACCTGGACAGAATGGAAATAGAACTTATCAGAACAGAAAAATGTGCCATAGAACTGGAGAGTGAAAACAGAAAGGTCTTTAAAACAAACAAATTTCATGAAAAAATACTGTGTGCAGACCATCACTTAAACTTTTTCAATTTTTAATTCAATTACAATATTATTAAATTGATGCATTTAATTGTTTTGCTTTTATAGTAGAAATTTAAGGAACACAGATCTATGTACAAACCATTTGTGCAATACAAGCTACAAAAAAACAACACTAATATGACAAGGCAAACAAAGGTCAAGTGTTTTTTGTATTTTAGTCCGATACATACAACTCTGATGTTATCAAAATCAGCTGAATCATATTATGCTTCAAGCTCTCAAGATATTCAAGCAATATCTAGCTGAATCTGCCTCACTTTCACAAAGTTTGTTACATCTTACATGAAGTGGTAAGGAAATGGTTTCATAAACAACAGCAAATCAAGTACACACTCATCACCAGTATCTCCAGTTACTACTCCTCCTTGTGTCTCACAAACCTTAAAATGGCATTATAGGTATTGAACCAGGGACAAACATAGACTAAATACATCCCTGATTCAACATATGCTTCACAGAAAACTATTTGAACATTTTTTAAGTACTGATGGTAACAAGAAATTTTCATGCAATATTATCTAACACTATAACTGTAATTTTTGTGAGCTGTTATATTTGACAAGGAGAGGTATAACAGGAGAGGTAGACAGACACAGTAGCACACAATACCAACACATGAAGATATACGCAGGAGCTTGCCTTGTCTGAGCCATCCAAACTGCCCTCTGATCTTGTCAGGGACGACAATTTCCCCACAGAGGAGGACAGGCTGTTATCTGAGCTTCGATATCCTTTCTTCAGATTGAGGTTGTTGCTTACTGGCGGGTAATCATTACCCGAATCCATTCTCATTGGTTGTCTAGAGTTCTTGGGTCCCCCAGAAGAGTATTGTCTGTCCATATGAGCAGTAGACAAATCTGTTGTGATTGTGACTATCTTTGAAGATTCTTCGTCCTTCCGAAGCTGTTCTGGAAAGTTCTGATCACTGCTCCGGACTTGAGTGTATTCATTTCTATCTACATCAATGCCCCTTATAGATACCCCGATTGTAAACCCTTCCCCATCATCACTACTCCCCACCAGGGAGAGTGCTGAGTTCCCAGGTCTATTGTTACCCATGTCATCTCCTTCACCAGTCACTACTTGAGACAAGTGTACTGAACCACTAACTTCATCATCTAAGATTTTTGTACTTTCATACTCATCAGTTAAATTTGCATTTTCACCTTTTGAGTCTATTTGTACAGGTAAAGAATCTCTATGTAAATCTACTGAAAAATAAGAACCTATGGCAGGTAAAACTGGGTTATGGTTTAAACAATTATCCTTCACCTGTTTTAGTTTGGCAATTTGTGTTTCGATGCTGTGATCTGTGGGTGTGACATAATGGTTTTCAGTCTTCCCTTTCGTACGGAGGATAAAGTCCTTTTTCTTTCCTATCAGAACAGGTTGAGTACTTTCTACCTTCCCAACAGGGCCGGATTCAGTACTTTCTACCTTTCCCAATCGGCTGGTTCGAGTACTTTCTGTCTTTCCCAACGATCCAGGTTGAGTACTCGCTGCCTTCCCTACAGAAGAGGGTTGAATGCTTTCTACCTTCCCCACAGAGCCTGGTTTAGAATTTTCTAGCTTCCCCACAGGGCCTGGTTTAGAACTTTCTTCCTTCCCCACAGGGCCTGGTTTAGAACTTTCTACCTCCCCCACAGAGCCAGGTTTAGAACTTTCTACCTTCCCCACAGGGTCAAGTTTAGAACTTTCTACCTTCCCCACAGGGCCAGGTTTAGAACTTTCTACCTTCCCCACAGGGCCAGGTTTAGAACTTTCTACCTTCCCCACAGGGCCTGGTTTAGAACTTTCTACCTTCCCCACAGGGCCTCGTTTAGAACTTTCTACCTTCCCCACAGGGCCAGGTTTAGAATTTTCTACCTTCCCCACAGGGTCAGGTTTAGAACTTTCTACCTTCCACAAAGGGCCTGGTTTAGAATTTTCTGCCTTCCCCACAGGGCCTGGTTTAGAACTTTCTACCTTCCCCACAGGGTCAGTACTCACCACACTCCTCGTGGAATCAGTATGAAGGAACCTGCCATACCTTGATCTATCTAAATTTCTATGCTTTGGCAGTTTTTTTCTATGATTCTGATGATTGGATTGATGTTTGGCTACTCCTATATACATCTGTATACGGACACTGTTAGACATGATAGGAGGCAAAACATCAAACCCAACCAACTGCTCATTACATGGATTTGATCGAAGACCTTTTGATTCCGGCTACAAGGACATCCCAGCAGCATTAAAAGATCAAATTGAAATGTAAGGACAAATTAGTTACACTGAGAGGAGCCCTGTATCTCATATATTCCAAACAGAAAATGCTGAGTGACCTTGTCAGATAAATATTTGCATATTCATTAATATCATGCATCACTTCACCAGAATTTTACTTGCTATCAACAAAACATTCTATTTTCAACAACTTTCTAGCTGTAACAAGGCAAACACAGAACATCTCCCTTAATTTTTTTATTTCTGCATGAAAAATATGTTGCTCTCATCATAAAGATGATCCATCTATTAATTATACATGTAACACTAAAATGTTCTGTGTTCAAGTCATTGCTATGATCACACGCAATTTCAAAATTTAATGCTGAAACGAATAGCAAATATAAATTATTCAAGTTCATACTAATATAAAAAGTGAGTTTCAAAGCTTGACTGACGATCTGACATCATAGTACACTTATAAACAAGCGCTACAGTAGAGAGACTGACGAGGTGACACCATGGTATAACATATAAACAAGTGTTACAGTAGAGAGACTGACGAGGTGACACCATGGTATCACATATAAACAAGTGTTACAGTAGAGAGACTGACGAGGTGACACCATGGTATCACATATAAACAAGTGTTACAGTAGAGAGACTGACGAGGTGACACCATGGTATCACATATAAACAAGTGTTACAGTAGAGAGACTGACGAGGTGTACACCATGGTATCACATATAAACAAGTGTTACAGTAGGGAGACTGACGAGGTGACACCATGGTATCACATATAAACAAGTGTTACAGTAGAGAGACTGACGAGGTGACACCATGGTATCACATATAAACAAGTGTTACAGTAGAGAGACTGACGAGGTGACACCATGGTATCACATATAAACAAGTGTTACAGTAGAGAGACTGACGAGGTGACACCATGGTATCACATATAAACAAGTGTAACAGTAGAGAGACTGACGAGGTGACACCATGGTATCACATATAAACAAGTGTTACAGTAGAGAGACTGACGAGGTGACACCATGGTATCACATATAAACAAGTGTTACAGTAGGGAGACTGACGAGGTGACACCATGGTATCACATATAAACAAGTGTTACAGTAGAGACTGACGAGGTGACACCATGGTATCACATATAAACAAGTGTTACAGTAGAGAGACTGACGAGGTGACACCATGGTATTACATATAAACATGTGTTACAGTAGAGAGACTGACGAGGTGTCACCATGGTATCACATATAAACAAGTGTTACAGTAGAGAGACTGACGAGGTGACAACATGGTATCACATATAAACAAGTGTTACAGTAGAGAGACTGACGAGGTGTCACCATGGTATCACATATAAACAAGTGTTACAGTAGGGAGACTGACGAGGTGACACCATGGTATCACATATAAACAAGTGTTACAGTAGAGAGACTGACGAGGTGACACCATGGTATCACATATAAACAAGTGTTACAGTAGGGAGACTGACGAGGTGACACCATGGTATCACATATAAACAAGTGTTACAGTAGAGAGACTGACGAGGTGACACCATGGTATCACATATAAACAAGTGTTACAGTAGAGAGACTGACGAGGTGACACCATGGTATCACATATAAACAAGTGTTACAGTAGACTGACAAGGTGACACCATGGTATCACATATAAACAAGTGTTACAGTAGAGAGACTATGATGACATTCATTGATGGTTCAAACTACTGAAGGTACAAAAATCACGATAGGAGCGGTGGTGATCCACGCCTGGTCAAATCATGCTTTCATTGTAATAAACAAATATATTTAACTGATATATATGTACATCACTTCATGGACTATAGATTAACTGTTTGTCATCAACAGCATGCAATCAAGATCATGCAATCAGACACCTTAAATACTGTTTATTTCTTAATGCTAAAGCAGATATCTAAAAGCATAGAATTCACCAGAAAATAGATTTTAAGATCTTAAGATATCCTTATTTTCTTCTTCAACATTCAAAATAATATATTACAAACTTTTGAAGAAGAAACACATCTCCCCACAAGTTAGTAATTAGGTAAGATTTAGGCATTAAATGACATAAAACTTAATAGGCCCATATTTAGAGGTGATAATTCAATGAGAATTATAACTATAAGGTGGTGATAATGATCGACAGTGAGATATGGGGATCAGTATACATGGAGTGATACAAGGTGGTGATAATGATCGACAGTGAGATATGGGGATCAGTATACATGGAGTGATACCAGGTGGTGATAATGATCGACAGTGTGATATGGGGATGTATACATGGAGTGATACCAGGTGGTGATAATGATCGACAGTGAGATATGGGGATGTATACATGGAGTGATACAAGGTGGTGATGACGATCGACAGTGAGATATGGGGATGTATACATGGAGTGATACAAGGTGGTGATAATGATCGACAGTGAGATATGGGGATGTATACATGGAGTGATACAAGGTGGTGATAATGATCGACAGTGAGATATGGGGATCAGTATACATGGAGTGATACAAGGTGGTGATAATGATCGACAGTGTGATATGGGGATCAGTATACATGGAGTGATACAAGGTGGTGATGACAATCGACAGTGAGATATGGGGGTCAGTATATATGGAGTGATACAAGGTGGTGATAACGATCGACAGTGAGATATGGGGATGTATACATGGAGTGATACCAGGTGGTGATAACGATCGACAGTGAGATATGGGGATGTATACATGGAGTGATACCAGGTGGTGATAACGATCGACAGTGAGATATGGGGATCAGTATACATGGAGTGATACAAGGTGGTGATAACAATCGACAGTGAGATATGGGGATCAGTATACATGGAGTGATACAAGGTGGTGATAATGATCGACAGTGAGATATGGGAATCAGTATACATGGAGTAATACAAGGTGGTGATAATGATCGACAGTGTGATATGGGGATCAGTATACATGGAGTGATACAAGGTGGTGATAACAATCGACAGTGAGATATGGGGATCAGTATACATGGAGTGATACAAGGTGGTGATAATGATCGACAGTGTGATATGGGGATCAGTATACATGGAGTGATACCAGGTGGTGATAATGATCGACAGTGAGATATGGGGATCAGTATACATGGAGTAATACAAGGTGGTGATAACGATCGACAGTGAGATATGGGGATGTATACATGGAGTGATACAAGGTGGTGATATGATCGTCAGTGAGATATGGGGATCAGTATACATGGAGTGTTACAAGGTGGTGATAATGATCGACAGTGAGATATGGGGATCAGTATACATGGAGTGATACAAGGTGGTGATGACGATCGACAGTGAGATATGGGGATCAGTATACATGGAGTGATACAAGGTGGTGATAACGATCGACAGTGTGATATGGGGGTGTATACATGGAGTAATACAAGAATTAATACTATAAGGTGGTGATAATGACCGTCAGAGTTATATGGGGATGTATACATGGAGTAATACAAGGTGGTGATAATGATCGTCAGTGAGATATGGGGATCAGTATACATGGAGTGATACCAGGTGGTGATGACGATCGACAGTGAGATATGGGGATCAGTATACATGGAGTGATACAAGGTGGTGATGACGATCGACAGTGTGATATGGGGATCAGTATACATGGAGTGATACCAGGTGGTGATAATGACCGTCAGTGTGATATGGGGATGTATACATGGAGTAATACAAGAATTAATACTATAAGGTGGTGATAATGACCATCAAGAGTTATATGGGGATATAAGTATACATGGACTGATACAAGAATTAATACTATAAGGTGGTGATAATGATCGACAGTGCGATATGGGGGTCAGTATATGGATTTAATACACATCAGAAATTGCTATATTATTTTGATATCAACCTTCACATTTTGATATTTTCTGATGTACAGATCATATGTACTTCCCAGCACTAAACATACAAATATTTCAGGCTTATTTCTCACCAATGCGTAGAATATTTAACTAATACATCACAGAATTTTGGATTGACAACATATTTCTCTGGTAAGATAGAAAGTGTGTAGGCTAGGTACAGTGTGCTCAGTGTATCAGGTCAATGCTGTGTATCATGCACTCACTTCTCATTTAATCCCTGCATTAACATTTTAGTTATTAATTTTTTTTACAATTTTTCAAATAATTATTAATGCATTGATACCTTATGTATAAATGTTATGATTAGTACAAAATATTTCATAGCCATATGCAGGCACCAAACATCAAACATGCATGCAACTTTCAAGTTCAATAGATGAAAGATAGTTTATGATACTGGTAAATCTCATTCTGGATTAAAATTAACAGGATTTTTCAAAGACTTTTACACAGAGTTTTACAGGAATAATCTTTTCTCAAATATAACACTCCACAAGTATGTCGTAAAATATGTTTGATTCCAAAAATGTCCATAAAGTGTGTCCTTCAGAAAAGTGCCATGCTGACATGCTGAGCGTCCCACCTGGTTACCATGGTTTAGTTTACCTGGTCTGAGCCCATTACCCGGACTGTGTGAGTGCCACGATACACATTCAGAGAGTCATCCTTCTGCTGACAAGAGGGGACAGAACACAGGTAGAAAGAACAGATCAGTAAGGAGGAAAACCATGACAAATACAAACAGAAATTTAAAAACAAAAGCTGACACTGATCTGTTACAAAATCCCTTGATAAAAAGATGGTAAAATAAAAAAGAACATTTATAAGGTAAATTTTGTAACGCTCTAATTTGGCTGCCACCATAGGAGGAACTTATAGCCTTTCACGCCAAATTTATACCCAGACTAATAATAAAACATGTTTAACAACACTATGATTTGTATCCAAATGTGTTATTACCCAATTTTTCAAATAAACAATCAAAAGAGTTTTCCATTGGAATAAGGCTTTTCTGTCTTGGTATGTTAATATGTCTTCAGGTAATTTAACTCTGAGTCAAGCACAATACAGTGAAAAGATGACTGGGTTGAGATGTAGCAATTTGTTAGTACATTCACCAAACTATGAAATCAAACCTTCTCTCATAAACTCAACCCTATCTTGCATCATAGTCTACAAATGAAACAATTTTGTTTGAAAATACTTTTTTAACAGCATAATTGCATGATTATGCAATTGTGCTTGAGAATTCAGACTCGGGTGGACTAATGTCATCAGGCACAATGTAGAAACACAATTGTATTTGTCTTTTGATAGAAGATAAGACAGAGAAATCAGAGAAAGTTTGATCTACACAGGAAGGGAGTATATATGAAGTATATTTGTTAGATACATTAGAATGACACAACATAAAACAATGGAGAGATATGAGTTGTATCTTACAATTATTACTTACAAGACCTAGAGTTAGTTTTCTGTTGTGAGCGAGTCTATGAATGTTAAACAAATCTCCATCAGTAATAGTAGATTACATCAAACAAATGTCAGGTTAAGTGAGTTTGATAAAGCAGGGGTGTACAATTATAGTGTTATCCCACTGTCCCTCATACCATAAATACTCAAGTGTTCAGTACCATAACATAAAGCATGCTTGTTAGGCAAGTGAAAATTACACAACCCTGATATGATGTGAAACCATCTAACAGACGTACTACCGGTATTAGGATATAATCATACATGTCTACAAAAAGTAATACAAAAATATAGATGTAATACAGAGAAATATAAAAAAACACCTTATTCATGTTATTTACTTGCTATCACAGTACAGTCTTAAACATAATCTGTAAATATTTTACATCTTAATTATCACAAATTCACTTAATTGGAAAAATTATACCATCATCAAATATGTACTACAAATCAAGTCAACCACCGTCATTGTGATAACATGACTGTTCCTCCTGGCCAGTTAGTACTACATGTATATTGGATTTAGATGAAGGGTCATTTTACTTTCAAAATCAACTGACAGCCGAAATTATCAAGCAGCAGTTTAAATTAAGAAGAAACAAAAAAATTTTTTTTTGTTGGCTTTTTTACAATGATAGGTTTTGGGTTCTAACATCACCATTCACCATCATAATGAATATCTGGTTACCATGACAGTTACCATGGAGGTAACCAAGGCAACTATAACAAAATGTTACCGTTACCATGGTAGTGACAAATGTAAGTATCTGTGCAGGTAAGTATCCAAAACCTTATCAGATATAACATGTCAGTTGGCACTTTATTCTACTCTCCCAGCATCATGTAAGGTACTCAAATAAATAATGATGATCAAAGATTAAAACATTCAACAAGGTGTAGGTTCAATCAGATAATGAAAAAAAAAAATTCTGATACAATCACATCACATAGTTTAAAACCAGTGATATCAAGGCTTTGAACTTCTTTTGTCCAATTAAAAAAAAAACTGTAGCTTTTTTTTTTTTTTTTTTAAAGATTTGTTACACTGAAGCATAAATCAATGAGTCCTAGTTGTTTATTAGGTATTTGCATGTCCCATTAACGTGGTTATTACCCGGTACCAAGTATCGAGAGCTGGGAGACAGAACATGGCGTTTCAAGTGGGAAAAAAATGCTTTAAAACCCATCACCTAGATAATGAATGCTTTTCCCATCACCTAGATAATGAATACTTTTCCCATCACCTAGATAATGAATGCTTTACCCATCACCTAGATAATGAATGCTTTACCCATCACCTAGATAATGAATGCTTTTCCCATCACCTAGATAATGAATGCTTTTCCCATCACCTAGATAATGAATGCTTTACCCATCACCTAGATAATGAATGCTTTACCCATCACCTAGATAATGAATGCTTTACCCATCACCTAGATAATGAATGCTTTACCCATCACCTAGATAATGAATGCTTTACCCATCACCTAGATAATGAATGCTTTACCCATCACCTAGATAATGAATGCTTTTCCCATCACCTAGATAATGAATGCTTTTCCCATCACCTAGATAATGAATGCTTTACCCATCACCTAGATAATGAATGCTTTTCCCATCACCTAGATAATGAATGCTTTACCCATCACCTAGATAATGAATGCTTTACCCATCACCTAGATAATGAATGCTTTACCCATCACCTAGATAATGAATGCTTTACCCATCACCTAGATAATGAATGCTTTTCCCATCACCTAGATAATGAATGCTTTACCCATCACCTAGATAATGAATGCTTTTCCCATCACCTAGATAATGAATGCTTTACCCATCACCTAGATAATGAATGCTTTTCCCATCACCTAGATAATGAATGCTTTACCCATCACCTAGATAATGAATGCTTTACCCATCACATAGATAATGAATGCTTTACCCATCACCTAGATAATGAATGCTTTACCCATCACCTAGATAATGAATGCTTTACCCATCACCTAGATAATGAATGCTTTACCCATCACCTAGATAATGAATGCTTTTCCCATCACCTAGATAATGAATGCTTTACCCATCACCTAGATAATGAATGCTTTACCCATCACCTAGATAATGAATGCTTTACCCATCACATAGATAATGAATGCTTTACCCATCACCTAGATAATGAATGCTTTACCCATCACCTAGATAATGAATGCTTTACCCATCACATAGATAATGAATGCTTTACCCATCACCTAGATAATGAATGCTTTTCCCATCACCTAGATAATGAATGCTTTACCCATCACCTAGATAATGAATGCTTTACCCATCACCTAGATAATGAATGCTTTACCCATCACCTAGATAATGAATGCTTTTCCCATCACCTAGATAATGAATGCTTTACCCATCACCTAGATAATGAATGCTTTACCCATCACCTAGATAATGAATGCTTTACCCATCACCTAGATAATGAATGCTTTTCCCATCACATCAATCATTAAAGCACTGATCAATTATTCAGTCATCTGTTCACCTGATGTACATCATTGGTACAGGAGGATGATCAATACTGCCGAGGTACACCGTTAATGTATCGTTTAGTGATAATTGTCCACACCAAGGACAATGGCTTAATTGGTATCCTCATTTATTGTTTAATTAAGGATGTAAATTACTGCCCATTTCTACCTACAGTTGACAAGTGTCTGCCGTAGAGATCTACAATCCTGTCACATCTAAAACATTAGCAACTAAACAACAGTATCGATGGGTTGGTAACATTTACAGAGCAAATTATATATCACAGTTCATGTAATTAGTTATATAGATCTAATTAGTTATATAGGTAATATCATTTCATAAAAACCACACAATATATAAGAACTGCTTAAATCAATAGTTCTTAATGTAAAAAGTACATATGATATAGTGTATTACTTATCAAAACCATACACCACTAGTTATACATAACATTGTTAGGAGTTCAGCCTTCACTATCAAGCTGGTGATGTAACAAATATTTTAGCGACAACATTTTCAGTATTCAAATGTTCCAGAAATCTGATTGTCCCATAAATCTTACAGCTGTACTCTACTAGTTATCTAAATTACTATATTTTAAAATGCAGAACTTGATTATCAGGTTTGATTGTATGGTATTGATAGTTCTAACTTATTAAAGTCTACAAACATGACCTGTCTTATCTTGGTTTAATCAAAGAAAGAATCATCCCTCTTGGCAGAACTTAAAGAATATGGCCTTTTTACAGGTGAATTCTCCCTTTTGGTCGACGTAATTGTTTTAGTAGGTGAATCAGCTCGTACCAATGACCTGATTGTTTTAGCAGATTCAAGATTTTTACCTGATGAATCAACTTTTTTAGTTGAAGAATCATCATTTGTTTTTGCTGATTCAAACTTCTTTACTGAATCAGCCTTTTTGGTAGAAGTGGTTGATTCAACTGTTTTAGTTGAATTAACAGTTTTGGAGGAATCCATTTTTCTAGGTTGACGGGTCTTTTTAGTTGAGGTTGTTGATCCTAATGTAATATTCTTAGCTGATTCAACAGTTTTGGCTGATTCAATTTTCCTTGTTGAATCATTGGTTGAATTGACATCAACTGTGTGTTCAGATTTGACAGGCCTAGAACCTTTACTGACCTTTTTGTCGAGGTGTGGCAGTCTGTCTTGTCCTTTGCCTTGTTTATACGGGTCTGAACCTGATCCTCCAGTGTCCTTCATATATCTTATGTTCTGCAACAGGAAGAGTTTGAATGTTAAAGAATATCTATAATAACTCTGTGTTTTGCTGGAAAGTCCAGTCTAATTTATTGAAAGAATTTAATGATTTAATTTGGTTGGCTAAAATTTCCTTACCTGCACTTCATCTCAAACTACACAAAATTCTAATAAAACACCGTACAAAATATACCTTAACACTGATACACAAGCTGATAACAATATTTGATTTCAAATCAAAATATACTAATTAGTTTCATGATAAACATTAATATACAATGAAATGCATATTGACATATATGCTTTACACAAATTATGTTTAGATTGTTTATGCTTAGGTCACTAAAATATTCAAACACATAAGGCCAATGTACTAATTATCAGAAATAGTATTCTGATGGTATGATAATGTGTCTATACTAGGAAGAATATATATATTCATAATAGCTAGTGTATTAAGCAGTGTAAACTGTTACAGTGGTATTATTACCAAAAAATGGCATCTTAAAAAATTTAGCAAAATTAAAGTTTCAATATTTGTAAGTTTTATTTTTGCATGTTGTAATATTCATCGGCCAATAAAGAAATAACTGATGTACGTGTACAAGAAAAAATAGTGAAAAAAACTCAATTGTGATTCGCTGGGAGAAACCATTGTACTGTGCCTGTGTCATTACACAGATAAAAGGACCAGTGAAATTTAGAAATAAACAAGTTTGAAATCACATCTTTTTCATGTGCAGTATAAAGCAAGAGGTGTTTGATGCTTGTTAATATGCCGGATGATTCCATCATTACCACCCTAGTTAAAATGAGAAAATGACATCACCTGGACTTGACTTAGATTTATATGGCAGATATTTACATGGAATAAAGCAGATAATGCTCACCCTTCCTGAACACCTGCATGGTCTTATTTTCCTTGACAGCACTTTTTCAAATGTCTGTATATGGGAATTTGTTAATCCATTATCTTATCAATTTTGAATTAGAATCACTGTGAATTTCTTCAGTATTCTTTATTGTAAATAGAAATATCAAAAATATTTAATACTGTTACATAAAATATGATTTTTTTGCTTCAAATAAATAAAATCTTCTATTAGAAAATGCAAAGTGCTTGAGACCTTAAAATACAGAATAATAAGAAGTTCATATGCTTCAAATGGAAGATGACCAAAACCCTGTATCAAAGTGCCTGAGAAATAACTGTAAAGCTGAGTGTATCTGGAAGCATATTTCACTACTTAGCAGTAAGCAATGTAAGCATTTAGTCATAATAAGCTCTATGCTGCAGGGATCAGAAAGAATAATTATACAAGCAATATCAACATATATCCAATTCTTCTTTTAAATATATATAAGTGACCTTTTGTGCAAGCCTGCTTCTTGTTAAATATTCTTTATACAATTTATTACAGGATAATTGCACTGATTATTCAACAATTTTTTTTTTTGGGGGGGGGGGGGGGGCAACAATATATAACAAGAGATACAGTTGCAACAATACATCTTGGAAAGAAAATGTTGAAATAAATAGAGAAAATAACAAGCCGTCCATTTAATGTACACATCTTTGGTAAACATACAGATTTATAATGGTGTTAAGAATTACAAAAAAATAAACTTTTCAAAATTTGTTAAGGGAGACAACTCTGGTTAAGGGAGATAACTATTGTTACAGATGCTGATCTGTGCTATTCTATCAGCTGTGCTATTCTATCAGGCGCACCTTAGTAAACTGACTTGTTAAAGGATCAAGGTATTGACATGGGACTTAAATACTTAAAAACTGAATCATTCATTACAAAGGCTGGAATTGGACATGGTGGAACATCAGGGATTATTGGGTGTTCAGATCAATCAAATATTATTACAACTACATTGTACATATATGTGTACTGTTCATAGATTCTAACACTCAATACTGTGGAATACAATGTACATACAACATACACAACTAACATACACTACATACAAAGGACACAACTAATGTACGGTACGTACAAACGAAGAACACAATTAACAGACAGTACATACATTTTAATACCTGATAAAACAGATAGTAATAAAGACACTTACTGCCACAATCTTCTATATCTAAGTTAGACACATAACTATTTCTATACTTTTTACTTTCACCGACTTGAAAATATTCAGAAAGTTTTGTTTAGTTTCGTTAACCCAGTCTGCTCCCATTAACCATGAATTCAGTAGGATTTGGATGTTTGGTGAGGTTATATATGATTTATCTATATAATAATTACTTTGAAGATATGTAATGCACATGCACGACTGCAAACCACCACTTATGTCTGATAGTAAATTGTAATCATATTGATATGTACATATAACATACATGCATATATACAGAAGGCCCACAGACTTAACAGTCAAAAGACTTACAATTGTTTTGGTATGACAAAACATTATAACATGCAATTGAGCCCAAGCACCTAGTGATATTCAGGAGTTCTCAATCAATCTTCGACTAAGATTAAAACTGCCACAATTTTCTCCAATCTCTTTTTCACCAATAAAACATTACAACTATGATGGATTTACAAATACTGTCGATATTCTGATTTTTCACAAAAAAAATATTTGCTTTCAACCTATTTCACATGCATCTTTGTAAGAGGCCTCTAATTAATATGAATACTACTAATAATCTGAACCAAGGTAGAATAATAATTTCTTTCAAAAAATGAACAAACAGAAAGATTCAGCATTTTTTTAAAGATATTCCCTATTTGGCAAACAATAAAGGATTACATGACTGAGTTACAATGCATTGTGAATGACATAAAGCCTCCTACCACGACTTACAGGTTTATAAGCAATATGTGGCACTTATATAATCATGTTTCCAGATATAGCAACACAAAACTTCTAAACCATTAGCCTGATATAAACTAACTGTATTTTAGCCATTCAGATCCTAGACTGATGAAAAAAATTATTGAAATTTTAGCCCTGAAATTTGACCCTTAGGACAATGCACAACACATGTGACTGTAGCAGATCATGCTATACTTTGTCTCTAGAGACTAATTCCTCTGTATACATTTCAATAAACATTTAATTTGATAACAGGTATGCTTATATGCTGAATGATAAGAGTGCAATGATTGCCATTTGTCGTGACAATTAAAAATTAAAGGAGAGGCAGTATGATCATTCAATCTCTGGAACAGAAGAATTGTTGATGATTTCAAGACTGTTTTACAGAATGGGTTCATTGACCAAAGTGTTAATTATACAAGTTTATACTCAAATCAAATAAAAAGCACAATGTCAGACTTTCAAAAAAAATAATTTCTTAAAAATTTTGTCGATTTTTTTTTGTTTCACTAATTCAGCGCATCAACAATTTTTCTGTTATAAAAAGCTTGAAATTACCATGTTTTACAAAGTGCAAAATCTAGCAATGTCTATTTGCTTAAAAAAGAAAATGCAGGTTGCAGAATTGACAGGTGCGTAAGGGTATTACAACACTAACTGAATCGGCGGCATTATTAGATAATATACCTGCTTGCTATTTGATTTTCCATTCTCCTGAAATTGAACAACACCAAAACATACAGACCAGTGCTGTTAGTCATACACCATCTTCTGAAAGTTCACTGAAGTGAATATCACCTAATTAATCTCAACAACCTGGTACTTACCTTTTACGTAATTAATGTTAATTTATTGTATGAGTGATTCATAATTAAAGACAAAAACTGAGGATATTCTGATATTTTTGTATTTAATGTACATTTAGTCAACAGAGCTTTGACCGTGGTGACTGCAGTGGATCTAGTACTTTTTAATCAGAAACACTCTCATACTTAAATGTAAGACTTGCTTCAAAACAATTTAGTAAAAAAAACCTGTTTTTAGCCCATACATTTGAAAAATATGATTCAGTCTATTCATTCAAGCATATGATACAGTGAATAAACTTTAAACTATTCAGTCTATTCATTCAAGCATATGATACAGTGAATAAACTTTAAACTATATATAACTCCTTTTTTTTTGTTTCAATATGCAGGTACCATTTGGACAAAATGCTATGTTGACTAAAAATGAAGAGCTTCTGACTGTACATGAACAGCCTCCTTGTTGAAAACTGTCCTATAGATTAAAGTTTGTTAAAAATGACAAGCATAATCTCTGTAGAATGAAATGAGAATGGCATGTTATTGATATTGTGATTGGATTAATTAAGACTGGTATGCATAGATACTTAGAACCAATAATCACATAACAAGTGGTCTGCTGAATGCATACAGTAACAAGGCGATTATTCATTTAACAACTTGAGATGGTAAAATATTTGAGCATAGTTTTATGTATCATGAAATCCTCTCTACTAACATAAAGTAAGATCTACACTGAAGGTTAATGGTGTAGTCGTGGTGATCATGGATCTATCACCTGTTGGGCCGACATATTACCTAGAGGATCATTATGTCAGACCCCAGTTGTGTAATAATCTGTCCAGGTCGACTTAAAGCATATAGAAGGAAGACAACAAATGTATACAGGTATGTGTTTAACGTTTATAAGTGAGAGAAGTAGTATATGTCACTTACAATAGGGGGTAAGCCCAAGGTCGTGTTTTTGGCTATGACATTGTGACGATGAAAAGGTTCGTCTTCCTCGTCATACTCATCTTGTGGTTCTTCACCTTCGTGTTGTTTCTGGAATCAACAACAAATTTCTTGGTATCAGTGTTATCATCGCATTATCAACACAACTCTATCAACAACGTTAAAACTTTAAATATCCCTCAATATCTGGACCAGAAGGTCGTGAAGTAGCATTTGTTGGAATTCTACTGCAAAAGCGAGAGAAAATAAGCATCTGTGTTATTATAAAATTAACAATATAAATACCATGTGGTACAACCACAGGAAACAATATATCTCTCCTCATTACCATATAAATATCATACACATAGTATAGTGACACCAACGACAATCCGTCTCTCCTTATTATTATATAATAAAACCTTTGTTGAAATGATTTTACTAAACATCAATATAATGACCACATGTATACAGTTTTTCATTTTAAACCAGACTTTGTCTGTTGTCTGCACTAGTAAGATGGAAAGAGTCCTGAAAACAATTTACCATAAAATGACAAATTAATAAAATGGCATTATATGTGTAGTATGGATAAACCATATAGAAATTCTGAACAAAATCCTCCAAAAGAATTTTCCGGAAATCATCAGCCAATCAAATTAATGCTCAGAAATCATCAGCCAATCAGAATGCTCAGAAATCATCAGCCAATCAGATTGCTGCCCAGAAATCATTACCCAATTAGATCACAGAAGCTGCATTAACGTTTAAGAATTTCACCAAATACTAAACTCGAATGAGAGTAAGTTTTCAACATAATATGACAACTGAAATAGATAACAAATCTGTACCTGATGGGAGGTAGCCTTCTGAAGGCAACACAGCCACACAGAAAATGTTGGTCAGCATTCTCATACTGGACTCAGGACTTAATATATCTTTACTGATATACTTTTGGCCAGGCTAGATACTGATGTTATATTGGCATGCTTTCTCTAAGCTACAATATGCACTACATGTAGTTACACGTACAGACTACAGGCTCTGGCAATAAATTTCATCCAAAAGGTCTGCAATGCTGAATATTATCATTTAACAAATCATTTTTTAAGTCACCCAACCTAGTAAATTAACGGACAAATACTATTGTCATTTAATTAATTAAACTTCATCAAAGTCATCCAATCCATTAAGTAAAGGACAAATACTATAACTCTGTGTCTCATAGTTCAGTAGGGGAAGCCCCTAGAAGTAAATGTTTTAGTGAATACCACAACATCCTCTCACTAGTATCTTGTATCAAGGAATTATAGACTCAACTTGATTCCTTTTTGGTTTTACACAAGATATGTGTTCCATATGTGAAAACCTTGTAAAAGCAAAGATTAAAAGCTGACCTGATACATAAGTGTCATACATTATCTAGATCATAAAATGTAAACTACAGAATAATCATTCAATTCTATTTTAAATGATTTTTTGTTAATTGGACAAATTTTAATGAAAAACAATTTCCAAAGACATCTTGCTTGACAAAAATAAAATAAAAAGTTAATATCATGGATTATTTTTTTTCAAATCTTGGATATCATACACTAACATTTTGTATTACAATAGATTGGTATTGACTATTGATACTAGTAGAACCTGTTCTAATTAAGACTATAGCTACAGTGTAAACTATCTGGCTACATGTACATTTATTTTATATAAATATAATGTTGTTTAACTGTTGTAATTATATACATTACACTATCTACCTCTATATAAGTTGTTGTTTACCTGCTCATAATCTAGGAAAGGCACTACATACTGAACAAAAAACAAGACCAATCTTAAGGTAAGTAATCATCCAATATTCAATTATTGATAACACATACTTGGCAATACTTTATACTCATTTCACAGAATCAGATGGTAATTATTTTTACACTTTACCAGAATCAGAGGCATATATTTACTCCAATGAAAATTCCTCTGCTTTAATCCTGGATCATTAAGCAATCTACTGATTCTGAACTCAAGTGACTTACAGGTAAACTCTACAGATTTCAATCTAAAAATGTAAAATATAAACCTGTTTACTTCAATCTGGACCAAATTTTAAGGCTTTTCAATAAAATAATTATAGTTGGAATTGGTTAAATTGAGTTCACACACAAATCTCAGACTGTTTCATGATCCTGGGGCCTTGGACATAAGCATGACTTGAATAGTTAGGATTGTAACCAATCATAAATGTTGTCTCATCCTGTAGTAAACATTCAAACAGTGACATATCATTGGTAACACACTCCATCAAACAGTGCTGTATCATTGGTAACACACTCCATCAAATTGACTTCACAGCAATCACAAACTTATATATTCGTACAAATAATTATCATGAATGACTTTCAAACAACAAGTTTACAGACACATACAGTGATGATTAGGCCACAGTGTGAATCCTCAGGGTACTTACTAGTGTGTTGGCTTCTGGTCTGAATGACTACAGGGACAGAAACATCACCATTGTTTAGATATAGGGCCCCCAAAAGGTCACTTATGCTGATTACAAATATCACCATTTGATTGGGCTTGGAATATGTCTCAATGCTAATACGGTATGCATATATAATAAAATTGTTATGTATGATCCCTATGGACGAATTAATTCATCAACACGTCTTTAGTAGTTTTGTCGCATTTTGGATTCTTCAGACTGCTATATAATTCTGATCACCAATTACAATGTTATATAGCACTACCCATAATAACGGTACAAATTCTGATCACCAATTACAGTGTTACATCCCAATACCGTAACAACAGTACAAATTCTGATAACCAATATACAATGTTAAATCCCGCTACCCATAATAACGGTACAAATTCTGATCACCAATTACAGTGTTACATCCCGCTACCCATAATAACGGTACAAACTCTAATCACCAATTACCATGTTATCCCCCCTGCAAATACTAATACCCGTAGTGTATACCCAGTAAATCGTATTCTGTACACAGGTTGTCTTACCTTAAGCTGGCGATACTTCAGATGTCTTGGGGTAACCTGGCCAAACTCTTTGGCATTTTCAGCCCACAAAGCCTGCAGGTATCTCTTTTGCTGGTATTCATTTTCCTAGAAAATCATAAAGTTAAGAATGTATGATTTACATACCAATTAACTTCCTTACAGCTTTTGTTAAAAAAAACAAAAAAACAAACAAACAAGAAATCAGTTTTCATGTAACCTACACATTACAACTTCAAAAAGAATTTTGATACCTAGGTATGTACTTCCTGAATAAAAATCTAAAATCCTTTAAGTCTTGGTTTTAATCTACCCATCCATCCAAAGTATCCACTAAAACAGGTGCTGTATTTACCTATGACTATGTATAATCTGTTACAGAAGTCCATGTGGAACTCCAAAACTCTGGGGTATATAAAACGGGTCCTTATAAAACTGGTCCTGTATTTACCTATGTAAAATCTGTTACAGTTAGTCCATGTGGAACTTCAATGTAGAATGCAAACTTTTTCTTTATGTAGGTCAAAATGTAGGTTAGAGTGACCTACATATGACACATTACCCTTCCTAGGTCAATCCATGCCAAAAAAAAGGATTTAAGCATTAAGTTCCAGTGATAGGTAGTGTAGAAAATAAAGCTCCAATAAGCTTTTTCTTTGGTCAGAATGTTGGTTATGTTGTAAAAATATTTATCTCTCAGTCTTTCCATTTTTAGGTTCATATTATGAGGCTTATATTGCACTGATGCTGTGAGTTTAGGACATTTAGTTTCTTATTAACAAACCATGGATACTAAGTCAACACACAATTAGGCCAGGTACTACATTACAAATGTCAATAAATGCTTCTCTAAATGGTAAGTATGACTAAATACAGTCTCAGACATGACACTAGCAGTTTTGACATCAAATCAGGAGTCAAATAATCAAGGAAATGACAAGTATATCATGGTTGGGTAAAATTTGATTGTTTTCAAGTCCACAATCTATCACCATAGACAGATTGGGGTGTGTGTGTGTGAGAGGGTTCCAGGCGGTAAGAACCCCCTTCTTATTACAGGAAGACAAATTACCCTTGATTCAATACAAGTTATTACATAATGAATGCAAGTTTCCATCTATAATATTCGATCAACAATTATACAACTGGATTTCAGTTTCATATAAACACACTGTTGACATAAAATCAAATCACATCCACCTTAGGAAATCATGCTTCAATTAACTAATATTCGCCATTCAACAATACAATATCAGCTGATCAATCAATAATAATTCATGCTTCAGCATTTGTCAAATAACTTTTTAATTTTTTAATTTCATTAACTAGGCCTATAAAATGATTGCCAGCACATGTCAATCTTGTAAAGAAGCGACCATTTCATGATCATCAGGGGATCAGATTAGTAAACATCCGATCTGGGCCAGGTTCGATATCAGCACCATCAATATATCTCTGTGAGATGAACCCTAGGGTAAATGGAATTTAATTGCCAATGGTAGGTTTTGCATGTCAATAGAGAGTAAACATGGATTCTGTGTTGATGAAGGTCTACAGTGTGTGTTCAATGGACAGTTTAATATTTACTTGTCTGTAGAGTGTCACTCCAACCAGTATATAGTCAATACGAGAGCATGTAGGATTCCTCAATTACACGGCTAATTATTTGTAATGAACCATGACAACACTAATTGAGCTGATAAATGGGCTAGCACTAGAGATGATTACAATACCCTAATGATTGCCATACCCATACACATTGTGTGTGCGTCTGTAATAGATAATTCATACATGTACATTAACTTTCTCCTCAAAGACTATAGGTCATAAATCAACAGGAAAGCACAAGCTGCAATAAATTTATAAGTATGGGACCAAGTATCATATGTAACAAATTTAGATAATGTTTAACTTTTCATTGCCATGTCTCATCGATCATGTTGTAAATTCACTGAGTATATGTGTATGTATATTTTTTTTCAGTGTGATATTGATTGTTTTTGTAAATCTCTAGGTATACTCAATAAATTTCAGGCACATTCAATATTTCAGGGCTATAACATCAATTGCTTTATGATAGGGTATTATTATGTCTTTCCTATAATCTTCATTAATTTAAGGTCACCAATAACTGACAATTTTAAGATTATTTATGGTGTCACTGTCAGGGTCTGGTTAAGACGGGACTTAAATATAATTACGTATGGCCTTTTCAATTGGACTAAATAAAACATCCTGCCTGGAAACTACTTTTCATGATTCAAATACTCGCAAGTACTCACTAATTCGTCATTTTTGTAGACAGGCTTAGCACGGTCCAATCGTCGGGCAATACCAATATTCTGCATCTGTATCTCCCGCAACACCTTTTCTCGGCTGGTGTAATTTAAACTACAACACAATAAAGGCTTGTCAAATACCAAATAATAAGTAATAGTCATGACAATATGCTTCATCAAACATGAGCAATGTATCCAAACCTATGGATGGTCATAAGATGTGTATTACTTAGTAGTCATAATCAGAGAAGTAATAGTGACATTGATGACAAACAAATTTTTCAGATTTTCATGACAATCTGCCGTGTTCTCAAGATTCCAACATATTACCTACACATGAAAACCTGTCACAGACACTATTCTAAACCATCAACTTTTAGGTACATGTAGTGTAAACAAATTAAAATATAACAATTTAATACGGAAGGTACTTCAATTGCATTTATGTTGATACATTTTTTTCTTCAGGTTTATATCCTTTTGACGCAGAGTTTTAATTTCTGAGTTATGTGGCAAAACAAATTCTGATATGGCATAGTGGTACATAATCATGTGACCCGCTGAAGCGTCACTCACTTTGAATTTTTTCTCATACCAAAAGGTATGGCACCATTTAAATATTGATTTACCCACCACCATCCCTTAGCGTCTCAAGTTTTTCTAGTAATTTGAGTATCCTTTACATTTTTTACATGTATTTGGTGTTTGCTGTTGTTTTTGTCCCTTCACCTACAATAGTTATGTTTAATATAGATTTTTATTTGTTTATGCAAATCAAATAAAATGAGTCCTTTTTAAGGCGGGATCTTATCACATGCATTATGATTATATTTATGTTGTTTAATAAAATGACCGTTTCCAATCATAACTAATGTACTGATGGTTATTTTTACTACATGTATTGTACTTTTACATAGCTCGCTGAGTTTGACTGACTGATGTAAACCATATAGCATAATGAGAAATAAATGATAATTTTATTAGAGTGGTCATATATCATGTTGATGTGAAAACAAATCTATAATAAATAACATTTTCTGGTGAATGCACCATACATAGTATAATCAGCATATATATCCAATATATTTGTAAAAAGTTGAAATATAAGATGGGAGAGAAATAAATATTCAATTGAATTAAGGTAGTTAATGCAAATAAGAAATTAACAAAAAAATGTTTTACCATGAATCTTTATATTTATGCTATGTGATTGGGTTTTATTCTTGGTGTACAGTTTGAACCATGAATGTGTTCTATAGGTACAGCTTTCACAGGTAAATATTCACAGGTAAATATGTACACCTTTCATAGCCTAAATATGTACACCTTTCACAGGTAAATATTCACAGCTAAATATTTCAGTATCACTACTCACCTCTTGGGCTCGTACTCATTCCAATTGTCTATCTCTGGTCTGCTCTTCATGATTTGGGTCATCTTCTGTAGAAGTATCTTGTTCTCATGATCCACCTCAGCCTGTCTCTCCTCCTCTTGCTGTAACATGCGGAAAACTTCCTCAAATGAGTTACAAAAGCGATAGGGGAATCCATTCACAAGTAAGAATAGAAAAGAAGGGGCTCAGAGGGCATCACTCAACTTGCTATGCCAGAAACCATAGTAAAGCATTTTGACTCGGCCCAACCCCTTAGCCCCCCCCCCCCCCCCCCCCCCCCCCCCCCCAAAAGAATACTTCCGACTAAATTTGGTCCATATCCTTTCATTCCTACAAAAGAAAGAAACTTGCTATGTTCCCCTATTTGACTCTGTCCCTCAGGCCCCAAACTCACAGTTTGTACATAAGTGGTTTCCCTTCACCTCAGGTTATCATTTTTTTCAGACAAGATTAGTTCAAAATTCAATCAGTCATTTATTTAGAATAAAGTTGACAAAAGTTGCGACTGACAAAAGCTCACTTGGCCCTTCAAGTCACAGGAGCTAACAAGAAGCCCATGGGGCCTGTATCGCTCACCTGGTTGGATTTGACCATATGTCAAAATAATGTTCATGTTCAATCCGTTTTATTTGTCAATCTCAAATAATACTATATATGGTTTAAGTGTGGGGGGTCCCAACTGTTTTAAAGAAATAACGAAGTCCAGACTCTCTAAGGGTCTGAAAGACCTCAAGGATTGTTTTTACAACATGCATTCATAACTTTATGACTAGTACCGAATTAAAGGAATTACCTTCATTTCCGCTATGGGGCCCCACCCCTTTGGCCCATTGGGGATCAAAATCATCATTAATGCAAAATCTGTTTCGCTTTCCCCAAGGATGTTTCTGACCAAATTGGGTTCAAATTCATTCAAAAGTTAATAACTAGAAGCCATTTAAAGGAATTACCTCTATTTCCCCTATTTGACCCCGCCCCTTTGGCCCCTTGGGGATCAGAGTCATCATTTATGCAAAATCTGTTCCCCTTCCCCCAAGGATTTTTCTGACCAAATTGGGTTCAAATCCATTCATAACTTTATGACTAGTAGCGGTTTAAAGGAATAACCTCTATTTCCCCTATTGGCCCCGCCCCTTTGGGGTCAGTCACCATTAATGCAAAATCGGTTTCGCTTTCCCCAAGGATGTTTCTGACCAAATTGGGTTCAAATCCAGTCATAAGTTAATAACTAGTAGCGATTTTAAAGGAATTACCTCTATTTCCCCTATTTGACCCCCGCCCGTTTGGCCCCTTGGGGATCAGTCATCATTAATGCAAAATCTGTTTCCCTTCCCCCAAGGATGTTTCTGACTAAATTGGGCTCAAATCCATTCATAACTTAATGACTTTAGCGATTTAAAGGCATTTCCTCTATTTCCCCTATTGGGCCCCACCCCTTTGGCCCCTTGGGGGTCAGAATCACCATTTAAGCAAAATCTGTTCTCCTTCCCCTAAGGATGTTTCTAACCAAATTGGGTTCAAATCCATTCATAACTTAATGACACGTAGCGATTTAAATTTATTACCTCTAGTTCCCCTATTGGGCCCTGCCCCTTTGGCCCCTTTGGGGTCACAGTCACCATTTATGCAAAATCTGTTCTCCTTCCCCCAAGGATGTTTCTAACCAAATTGAGCTCAAATTCATTAATATCTTTATGACTAGTAGCGATTTAAAGGCATTACCTCTATTTCCCCTATGGGGCCCCTCCCCTTTGCCCCCTTGGGGGTCAGAGTCACCATTTATGCAAAATCTGTTCCCGTTCCCCCAAGGATGTTTCTGACCAAATTAGGTTCAAATCCATTCATAACTTGATGACTAGTAGCGATTTAAAGGAATTGTCTCAATTTCCCCTATTGGGCCCCGCTCCTTGGGACCTATGGGGGTCAGAGTCACCATTTATGCAAAATCTGTTCCCCTTCTGCCAAGGATGTTTCTGACCAAATTTGATCAATATCCAATAAGAACTTTATGACTAGTTGCGATTTGAATCAAATGTTGACGGACGGACGACGGACGATGCGCCATGGCATAAGCTCACCGGACCTTCAGTCCAGGTGAGCTAACAAGAGATCCCAGAGGGATCTTGGCGCCCACCATTGAATGATCTTCATAGGTTCCATGTCAGATTGATCTTTTCTCTACTTTTCCCTTCATTTTACTAATCTGTGCAAATTGAGACATCCCTCCAGTACTTTTCAAACAAGGGAATCCTAGCTATATAAGAAATTTGAGATTTAACGATAATGGCTGTTTGTTTGCCAGGTTATTTCAGGACAGACTGGTCTAAAAATGCAATACAAGGGACCAAGGGGAACCTACTTATGAAATTTGAGAAAGATCAATTCAGTACTTTGAGAAATAGAGATAACAAACTTCAATTGTCAAAATCCAAGATGGCGGTCTGTCGGCCATATTGTTTTCCAATTGATCTCAAAATGCAATTAGCATAACGAGGCACCAAGGGGAACCTCCATATTTGAGAAAGATCCATTCAGTACTTTCTCAGAAATAGCGATAACAAACTTCAATTGTCAAAATCCAAGATGGCTGCCTGTCGGCCATGTTGTTTTCTGATTGGTCTCAAAACGCAATATGCATAACTAGGCACCAAGGGAAACCTACATATGAAATTTCAGAAAGATCCATTCAGTACTTTCTCAGAAATAGTGATAACAAACTTAAATTGTCAAAATCCAAGATGGCTGCCTGTCGGCCATGTTGTTTTCAGATTGGTCTCAAAACACAACATGCATAACTAGGCACCAAGGGAAACTTACATATGCAATTTGAGAAAGATCCATTCAGTACATTCTCAGAAATAGCGATAACAAACTTCAATTGTCAAAATCCAAGATGGCTGCCTATCGGCCATGTTGTTTTCCGATTGGTCTCAAAACGCAATATGCATAACTAGGCACCAAGGGAAACCTATATATGAAATTTCAGAAAGATCCATTCAGTACTTTCTCAGAAATAGTGATAACAAACTTCAATTGTCAAAATCCAAGATGGCTGCCTGTCGGCCATGTTGTTTTCCGATTGGTCTCAAATCGCAATATGCATAACAAGGCACCAAGGGGAACCTATATATGAAATTTCAGAAAGATCCATTCAGTACTTTCTCAGAAATAGTGATAACAAACTTCAATTGTCAAAATCCAAGATGGCTGCCTGTCGGCCATGTTGTTTTCCGATTGGTCTCAAATCACAATATGCATAACTAGGCACCAAGGGGAACCTACATATGAAATTTGAGAAAGATCCCTTCAGTACTTTCTCAGAAATAGTGATAACAAACTTCAATTGTCAAAATCCAAGATGGCTGCCTGTCGGCCATGTTGTTATCCGATTGGTCTCAAAACGCAATATGCATAACTAGGCACCAAGAGGAACCTTCATATGAAATTTGAGAAAGATCCCTTCAGCACTTTCTCAGAAATAGCGATAACAAACTTCAATTGTCAAAATCCAAGATGGCTGCCTGTCGGCCATGTTGTTATCCGATTGGTCTCAAAACACAACATGCATAACTAGGCACCAAGGGGAGCCTTCATATGAAATTTGAGAAAGATCCATTCAGTACTTTCTCAGAAATAGCGATAACAAACTTCAATTGTCAAAATCCAAGATGGCTGCCTGTCGGCCATGTTGTTTTCCGATTGGTCTCAAAACGCAATATGCATAACTAGGCACCAAGGGAAACCTATATGTGAAATTTCAGAAAGATCCATTCAGTACTTTCTCAGAAATAGTGATAACAAACTTCAATTGTCAAAATCCAAGATGGCTGCCTGTCGGCCATGTTGTTTTCCGATTGGTCTCAAATCGCAATATGCATAACAAGGCACCAAGGGGAACCTATATATGAAATTTCAGAAAGATCCATTCAGTACTTTCTCAGAAATAGTGATAACAAACTTCAATTGTCAAAATCCAAGATGGCTGCCTGTCGGCCATGTTGTTTTCCGATTGGTCTCAAATCACAATATGCATAACTAGGCACCAAGGGGAACCTACATATGAAATTTGAGAAAGATCCCTTCAGTACTTTCTCAGAAATAGTGATAACAAACTTCAATTGTCAAAATCCAAGATGGCTGCCTGTCGGCCATGTTGTTATCCGATTGGTCTCAAAACGCAATATGCATAACTAGGCACCAAGGGGAACCTTCATATGAAATTTGAGAAAGATCCCTTCAGCACTTTCTCAGAAATAGCGATAACAAACTTCAATTGTCAAAATCCAAGATGGCTGCCTGTCGGCCATGTTGTTATCCGATTGGTCTCAAAACGCAATATGCATAACTAGGCACCAAGGGGAGCCTTCATATGAAATTTGAGAAAGATCCATTCAGTACTTTCTCAGAAATAGCGATAACAAACTTCAATTGTCAAAATCCAAGATGGCTGCCTGTCGGCCATTTTGTTTTCCGATTGGTCTCAAAACGCAATATGCATAACTAGGCACCAAGGGGAACCTACATATGAAATTTGAGAAAGATCCCTTCAGTACTTTCTGAGAAATAGCGATAACAAAAATTGTTTACGGACGGAGGGACGGAGGGACGGACGGACGGACGGACGACGGACCACGGACACAGGGCGATTTGAACAGCCCACCATCTGATGATGGTGGGCTAAAAATTAAGATTTAGCGATAATGGCTGTCTGTTGTTTTCGGATTGGTCCCAAAATGCAACACCAGGGACCAAAGGGAACCTACATATGAAATTTGAGAAAGATCCCTTCAGTACTTTCTCAGAAATAGCGATAACAAACTTCAATTGTCAAAATCCAAGATGGCTGCCTGTCGGCCATGTTGTTTTCAGATTGGTCTCAAAATGCAATATGCATAACAAGGCACCAAGGGGAACATACATATGAAATTTGAGAAAGATCCCTTCAGTACTTTTTCAGAAATAGCGATAACAAACTTCAATTATCAAAATCCAAGATGGCTGCCTGTCGGCCATGTTGTTTTCCGATTGGTCTCAAAATGCAATATGCATAACTAGGCACCAAGGGGAGCCTACATATGAAATTTCAGAAAGATCCCTTCAGTACTTTCTCAGAAATAGTGATAACAAACTTCAATTGTCAAAATCCAAGATGGCTGCCTGTCGGCCATGTTGTTTTCCGATTGGTCTCAAATCACAATATGCATAACTAGGCACCAAGGGGAACCTACATATGAAATTTGAGAAAGATCCCTTCAGTACTTTCTCAGAAATAGTGATAACAAACTTCAATTGTCAAAATCCAAGATGGCTGCCTGTCGGCCATGTTGTTATCCGATTGGTCTCAAAACGCAATATGCATAACTAGGCACCAAGGGGAACCTTCATATGAAATTTGAGAAAGATCCCTTCAGCACTTTCTCAGAAATAGCGATAACAAACTTCAATTGTCAAAATCCAAGATGGCTGCCTGTCGGCCATGTTGTTATCCGATTGGTCTCAAAACGCAATATGCATAACTAGGCACCAAGGGGAGCCTTCATATGAAATTTGAGAAAGATCCATTCAGTACTTTCTCAGAAATAGCGATAACAAACTTCAATTGTCAAAATCCAAGATGGCTGCCTGTCGGCCATTTTGTTTTCCGATTGGTCTCAAAACGCAATATGCATAACTAGGCACCAAGGGGAACCTACATATGAAATTTGAGAAAGATCCCTTCAGTACTTTCTGAGAAATAGCGATAACAAAAATTGTTTACGGACGGAGGGACGGAGGGACGGACGGACGGACGGACGACGGACCACGGACGCAGGGCGATTTGAACAGCCCACCATCTGATGATGGTGGGCTAAAAATGAGAACCAGCTTTATAATTATCAATAATTACTTATGTCATGGTTATACAAGTACAGGTATTAAGGGTCTGGTGAATGTTTTTATACTGACTTGACAAGGTAAATGTCAAATGGGTGTTGACTTCCCCCAGCCATACCATGTTTAACACTCAACCTTCACGATCTTCTGATATGACTAACATTATAAATTCATCTCTGCAATCAACTGTTGAGAGCATTCCAAAACATTGAAAACAAACAGGGTTTACAATTTTTCTGAATATATGGGAGAGCTGTGATTGATAGGAGTTTTGAGTATCAATATATATCATAAGAAAAATATCGTGATATTGTCAATATATATATCAAAATATTGGTGTTGTTGAGGCAAGAATGTCAAAGTTTACCATTCAATAAAAAATACTTTCTAGTTACAGTCGTATATAAAATGGCTGCTCTCCACTAACGAGAGCAGACAAGAGAAGAAAATGGAGATATCCAGTAAAAATAACAACTTTATCATCATATACAGTTTTTGCCATATTTGTCTGCCTTTGTATTGATTCTGTGAAAAAAAAAGGATTTGTATCGAAAGATGGTAATCGACAATACATGTACATCTATATCGTTTGTAACGACGACAGCTCTATTATAAGGAGTCCTTTTGTAAATTAGGTTGAACAGAATTCCTAAAACTTTTGAAGTCAATTTTCTTATTTTCAATCTATAATTCTAAAGATTTTACAAATGACTTAAACAAAAACTCTGAAACAAAGCCTTTGTTCTAGAACAAGCTTCGTAAACTATCAACCTTAATTCCCATTCCATTCTATCAGAAAATGTCATTTGCAAATTCTGCTTTTTTTCTGGAAATTTGGAATCAGAATAATTTTCCATTTCCCACCCAACATTAATGACACATGTGTCTGGGAGCTTTGATGATAAAGAAATTCTATTCTGCCAAGCCATGACACTGCATACCTCTGGACAGTTTTACATTGAAAACACATCATTGTAGAGTACTGCATCAAACAGCAGGATGAAGCTTGATAAATTGTGATATTACGACCATTATTTACATCTCAGTGCAATCTTTACCACAAGTAGAGAGTTTAATATCTGCCAGCACCAATATAACGGGTCATTAGTTTACATACCAGGCTCGGTGATAAATGAGATGTAAGGATAAGATCAATGCACTGACTCACAGTTCAATATCTGGTATTATGTATTTACAAAGGTGTTCAGGCTACAGATATTCCCATCAAACCCAAGACTTGTTAGCTATAGAAAATCTCTGCTAGGCACTTACTGCCGTGTTAAGGTGGCAGATTGGGATTTAAATTCAATTTTCTCAAACAATAAACTTGTCAATCGGGGGAAAAGTATAATATGTGTTTCCCCTTCTAAAATTTACACTGAACAAAACCCACTTTAATCCAAAGCTGATGACTATAAAAACCTGTTTTCAACGTTTATAAAAAAATATATATAAATATAAAATCTCTCCTTCCATAATATTGTCATCTTACATAAATAATGTTTAACAGGTATTCAGGTTGGATTTTAATTGTAATAAAAGAGAAAGCCATCTCATGAATGGCTATAGGTTTACTAAGATTCCTATTACCGTAGGGACTCCTACAATACATTACATCTTTATAATAACTACATGTCATACAGCCACAATGCATTATAATAGCATGCCTTGCTTTTGTATAGGTACTGAAGAATATATTTTAATGGTACAAACACTCACTTACTGAATGAGTCTTGCAGGGTATATGACCATATCAACATTTGCTAAAACATTCATTTCTAAAAAAAGCAGACCAATGAATCTTTGTAATTGTACAAAATAAACATGGAAACCTATACCTTATAAAATATTAAAACACCAATGAATTCAAATGAAATAAAAGTCTACTCAGACCAAAACTAAAATCTCCCCCACGGTAAAATTTATTTCCATAACAGTGTGGTACATGTAGACAGGAAGCAGGGTAAGGCAATTCTCCCTGCTATTATGACTGTGTTATCGTAACCAGCAGTTCAGAATTAAAAGCCAGTACATCAATACAAAGTCACAATAAAAGGGGTTCTGCTATCCCTGTTATTAATCCCTATTGTATTGTGTGGAAATATTCAATAGTATTATATATAGGTAAAGTATGCTAAGTCTAATCCATGGGAGTTCACTATAGTAAAGTATAGTTAAACTTGATCATATTTTTACTATGAATTACAAGAACGGCTTGTCAGGTCTATTGGAGCTTTAGTTGGTGTATACTTACATAAATATTTTCACTTTTTTCTTACAAAGATCAAAGATCTTGTAATTAGTTTGACTTAGAATCATTATCAGGAATACAAACATAGATCTTAGTTCAATCTATTTTGAATACATTAGTCACTGGTAAATTCATCTTTGCTAGCCAAGAGTTAATTTTGTATACACTGTACTTAGAAAGGCTGGCAAGAAGATGGTCACAGTTGTCTTATGTGAATTCTAACCTTTTCACAGTATTGATTTTATCATCAATAGACATCCATTAACCAGCAGCCAAAGCTGAAAGCAACAGCCAACACAGAAACTTGACATGATACTGTACATTAGCACTGTTGGCAGTAGACTTAATGGTACACGTTCCTGACTTCTCACACAACAAGGGGAGATGCATTGAACTGTACATTAGCACTGTTGGCAGTAGACTTTAATGGTACATCAAATAACTATTTTTCATCATATTGTTGGGTGACATTTGACCAGAAAAATATGTAATTTAAGATAATAACTCAGTACTGTTTAAAACATGAAGTTGATATGCTGATAGAAAAGATATCAAAGCACCGAGCTGTTTCATCCAGAAATATGAAATCCTATTTTGTAGCAACAATAAATGGTATTAAAACCAAGAAGAATGCATTAGAGATCCCTGAGGGATCTTGGCGCCCACCATCGAATCATCTATATCAGTCAAATGAAAGACAGATATTTTCTATTCTTTTTCCTTCTTCATTCTTCTTTCAAAACATTTAATAACTTGATATAGTGCAATATAGCAGGACGATCTGCAATAGTCAAAATACAAGATGGCTACCTGTCAGCCATGTTGTTTTCCAATCTGTCCCAAAATGCAATATGCACACCAAGGGACCAAGAGGAACTTACATATCTATGAAATTTGAGAAAGATTCCTTGTTTCTGAGAAATAGCGATAACAAACTTTAATTGTCAAAATCTAAGATGGCTGCCTGTCGGCCATGTTGTTTTCCGATTGGTCCCAAATTGCAATATGCATAACTAGGTACCAAGGTAAACTTACATATGGAAATTGAGAAAGATCCCTTCAGGACTTTCTGAGAAATAGTGATAACAAGAATTGTTTATGGAGGGACGGACGATTGGACAGACGGACCACGGATGCAGGGCGATTTGAATTGCCCACCATTGAAAGTGGGCTAAAAATACCCAGTCACTAGCAATGAAATCTATAGTCCCTCCATTGAATTCATGACCCCACTTTTTCAACCCAATGGAGGCCAAGATGACCCCACTTGACGCAATGAGCTTTTACTGAACAGGCCTTTGTTGTTGGCACTGTCATGATTTTCTTAATTAGATAGAGGCGATTGTAAGGAACATCTAAGGAAGAATATAGATGAGATTGACAGCTGTCGGGTTGATTAATGCAATCAAGTACATGTATTAAGAATTTTTATACTAAAATTTGGAATGAAGTTTGGTTTATGTTTCAAAAACACTTTCTTTGGACACAAAACCAGGATATCATCAACAACGAATGTTTTTCCAAGTCCAATCCCAGCCCATGCCATTTGTCCTGTTAAGTGCCTGTACATTTCAATCACTCTGGTTGCATTTGGTTCTATTACTATCTAAATGACAGGATTAACAAATAACCTTAGGTATGAAGTTGAAGGATAAAGCAAGATTCAGGTTTAGACATGTGGTTTAGAGTAGGTTTCTGGGAAACCAGAAACTTGCTATATATTTTAACTGTATATTATTTTATGACCAACATATTGATCTAGTACCAGTTTTTGTTGTAGTCTTTTATCCAAAGAGATCAGTCAAACAAAATTGACTTGTAATGGTAACATATCATATGTTGCCAATCCATTGTCAGAATCTAGCATGTAATATTTTTCATTGTGTAGGCATTTAGGGTTTACAACCTCGTGTACACAAACAATACCAAATAAATGACAACCCATTTTGCTCATTAGTATCATTGATTAGACCATGCATAGATCATGTTGGAGTGTCCAACCAGCCTTTTTCAGGCAATTTTTTTTTAAAAAGGACTCACAATACATACATACATTGTATATACCGGGTATACATGTATGCCTATTTTTTACCAAAAATGATATGGGAACATATATCTTATTATTGCAGTATCCTTCTTTACAAAGATGTGAAAGGAATCTCACAAGAACTCCTTTTGCTGTATTCTACATTAATGGAAAGTTGTCAGATATGCCACATTTACGAACTCAAATTATGTAATTAATTTGAAATACTTAATATCCATCTACTTTAATTTAGTCTGGTTAAAAGACTTTAAATACAATCAATTGATTCATGAGCTACTTTTAGTCTCGTAAGAATATGTTTTAGATACAATAAAATGAAATTATATGAAATAAACAATAAAATTGTCTTACCTGTATTCTCTTGAGTCGTACAAGGACATGGGCATATTTCTTTGGAGATTTTGTATCTAAAGCTGTCCTTGATTCAGCAACCTGCAAATAAAACATGAAAATTACCATGCATCCTAGATGCTATTTTATTATTTGTACAAAACTAGACAGAGCTTTCCACCCCTTTCATCATAATACTACATTTTTCAGTTTCCTAGGTAGGCTGTACAATGAGAATATTTTTGTCCCTGCTGACCGACAGTAATGCTATAGTCATATTATTATTATTGATGTGTGATAAAGTCGATCTTTTTAAATAGCTATAGCTCCTTGCAACAATTCATTTCCATTTTTATAAAGACATACAGCATTAGCATGAGTGCTGTCTATGAACATATATGGAGCATCCCCCTGTAAATACAAAATGCAATTACAAGGTTCATGCCATCATATGCCTGATACTGTGATGGAGAGTACACCTGGTATAACTTTGATAATTGTTATCTGATTGGACATGTAATTTTTACTCAGATTAAATCAAATTATTAGGATCAGCAAATAGAGGGAAAGATTATCTGTCCTACAACAAGGAAAATTAGAGGGAAAGATTGTCTGTCCTACAACAAGGAAAATTAGCGGGAAAGATTATCTGTCCTACAACAAGGAAAATTAGAGGGAAAGATTATCTGTCCTACAACAAGGAAAATTAGAGGGAAAGATTATCTGTCCTACTGCAAGGAAAATTAGACGGAAAGATTATCTGTCCTACTGCAAGGAAAATTAGAGGGAAAGATTATCTGTCCTACAACAAGGAAAATTAGAGGGAAAGATTGTCTGTCCTACAACAAGGAAAATTAGAGGGAAAGATTATCTGTCCTACTGCAAGGAAAATTAGAGGGAAAGATTATCTGTCCTACAACAAGGAAAATTAGAGGGAAAGATTATCTGTCCTACTGCAAGGAAAATTAGAGGGAAAGATTATCTGTCCTACTGCAAGGAAAATTAGAGGGAAAGATTATCTGTCCTACAACAAGGAAAATTAGAGGGAAAGATTATCTGTCCTACAACAAGGAAAATTAGAGGGAAAGATTATCCGTCCTACAACAAGGAAAATAAGAGGGAAAGATTATCTGTCCTACAACAAGGAAAATTAGAGGGAAAGATTGTCTGTCCTACAACAAGGAAAATTAGAGGGAAATATTGTCTGTCCTACAACAAGGAAAATTGTGTGGCCACTAATGTGAGGATATGGCATTTGACCAGATTAACTGACAGTCAGGATAGGGCTGTTTAACTACTGTAGATCTATTGACAAAGACTTTGTTCAACCCAGGGATGATTCCACAAGTTTTCATCAACCCAGTACCTGGGATGATTCCACAAGTTTTCATCAACCCAGGGATGGTTCCACAAATTTTCAGAGTAATCACTCAGGACACAGCCAAACACTTTTGCATGACTAAACAAAAATTCATTACAAATAAGTTTTAATAACATAACAACCACATTTCAGGGATCAACACTAACAGTAGCCCAGCTAGGGCTGCCTGGAATCTGGTCGGGCTATCAGAATGTTCAGACCATGCAGCAGCCCTGTAGGCTGCAAATTTTTTCTTTTATAAAACCCCCTGGTGTAAGATCTAATATTTGTATGCTCAAATTGAAATAGAATGCAGGAAACTGCATCTAGAATTCATTTTTTTCCCCAATGCTGGGGTAAGGGGCTGGAGGGACATGTTACCAAATTCCCCAAAAGGAGCTTCACCTTTGGCAGCCTGGACTACCTCATTTCAAAACCTGGCAGCCGAGTGGTCAGTCAAGGCGATAAAAATAGTGTCAACCCCTACATTTCCAATTATTTAAAGTTAAAACATTCTGTCAAGTTGGTAAGCAAACTGCATGTGTGTAATGTTAAAGAATATTTTCTGATTTCTGAAATGAATGTCACTTAGCATTAGTTAATTAAAATCTGTTCGCATGAATCACTTATTTTTTATTATAGGCCAGCTTTTCTATAGCATAATCTTTCCAGCTTCAGGCCGCCTTACCAATACAAGCCCTCAAAACCTGTATGTTAATATCATAAAAGCATACATTATATGTTAGTATTCATTATCTAATGAATGGGATCCTTAAGTTGTAAAAGGAATAATTTCTAAATCCTTCCAAACAGAATGCAGATAAAGTAACCAAGCTGTTTGTATACCTTGACTTAGCTATGTATAAATGATTTATAATAGGTATACATGTACCTATCCGATGAGCTGCAAAGCTCAAACTAATAAAGAACTTGAACTATCTAGAGCTGAGATCAGGTTTGTATACTACTCACATGCTCCTCACATATACACACCATCTAATTAGTCATTCAGGTAAATCAATTAAGCATCAATAGTTTACTAGCTTACTGCTAGATTATAGAAATATGGTTCTAGGTTGTTTTTTTTGTAATGTTGAATTATACCCCTTTGGAATAAAATATCTTATATTTATATATCATATGTAATATAAATATATATATCATATATCAGATTATTTATGAATGTTTATCACAAGGTGAAATATCAATGACTCCACCACAATCCCAGGTTCTTGGTTTTCAAACCTGGGACTATGGTCGGAAGTCCTTAATATTTTCAAACAGTGACAGAAAGGATTGGCTGATTATTTAGTGGACATGATAAACAGTCATCCTTTGTGAAGGGATTTTCCTCCTAACAACCGCTAAAGTCATGAAGACAGAGCAGACAGCTGGTGGGGCCTATTTATAGTGTCATCATACTGAAATGCCATCATCAATGTCTGATTTCTCAAGGTCAGTGAGAATGCTAATATATGACTTTTCAATACTCTGCAAGAAGTCCAGCCCTTCTTTATGTCAAAGTTTATGTGTTGACTCACCAAGATACAGGATAAATATGGTACTGCTTTATACAACAACATATAGGAACTACGACTTCACCCAGCACCACAAATTGAAAAATAATTACCTCTCTATATACATGACATAGGAAACTACTACGACACATTTAAAGTTTAAGTAAGATAGATTCTACCTGTAACGTGAAATTGGAATATTCATTGTTAGACTCTGGCAGTTAGAGTACAGTGTCTAGTGGGTGTCTGTAAGAAATGTACATATCACCCACTTATGTAGATTAAAGATTTCTGATACACCTGGACATATATGTCAAATCAAGCATGGCCATCTAGCATTGATCGTCCACTAGGCTGTGAGAAATGTCGACCTGTAATTACACAGGTATTCATTCACATACAAATACATGATTCCAACATTGTAAAATGTTTAAATCCCACTCTGTATCTATCATAAAGGTTCAATCTTTGTCAAATATAACAGTGAAAGAACAGCAAAAACAAGTTTTTGTACTGTCACATTATTCAGTTCAACTTAATAGCCACACCATCATACACAAAATATATCAGCTCTATTTGGAATTTATTAAATGACAAATTAAATTTAAAACCAAATTCTTGGTTCAGATAATCTGTATTATTATGTATAGATTTCCATAATATATAAAATAAATCCTCCCAAAATCTACAGCAATACAGACTTGATCAGGAAATGATTGCCAGTTTTCAAATTTTGCTCTTTTTAATTATGTAAAAGTGAAAAGTATAGATCACCTTACAAACTCTGGCTAGTGATAATTTCCTTTTAGTCTAGCTTGTAGACCAAAATGGTAGGATATCCACTCAAACACAGTAGTTTGAGCCCCAGCAGTGACAGGGTATCATTTCCTTTTACATAATTACTCAATAAAGGTATAATGTGTCCACCACCAAAGTGCCAGACAAGTTTCATACAATGACCTTGACACCAAGTGCCAGACAAGTTTCATACAATAACCTTGACACATCAAAGTGCCAGACAAGTTTCATACAATGACCTTGACACATCAAAGTGCCAGACAAGTTTCATACAATGACCTTGACACACCAAAGTGCCAGACAACTTTAATACAATGACCTTGACACATCAAGTGCCAGACAAGTTTCATACAATGACCTTGACACATCAAAGTGCCAGACAAGTTTCATACAATGACCTTGACACCAAAGTGCCAGCAAGTTTCATACAATGACCTTGACACATCAAAGTGCCAGACAAGTTTCATACAATGACCTTGACACCAAGTGCCAGCAAGTTTCATATCAAAGGGCCAAAGGCCCTGAGAAACGTCAGGGTCTGAGGTCATATTATAAGAAATTTAAAATTGGATTTTATAGTCAGAAAGTTACATTTGTATCAGATGAAATGTCTTCATCTGGCCCTAGTATTTCTATTCTATATATATTCAAGAAAACATGTATAACATAATATATATCAGCTGACAACTTTACAATAGCTGAGTATAGTTCTTTCCCCATTTCTTTAATGCTTGTGAAAGATTATTGATATACTCCTGAATCAGTAAAGCTGCTTGTAAACTTTGAAAAAAAGAATCAACTGAGCGACAAATCGGTCTATTAACAGAACATGTAACTACAACAAAAGATAAAATCTAGGATGTACACAGCCGAAGTTTTTTTAATTTTATTTATACTATAAGTTATTAATAAGGCCTATCAAACATCTATTTTATGACCCCTTAAGTAACACATTTTAACTCTGATAGAAAATTGCGGTTGCGGACGAGACATATCTAGTTTTGACACCGCCAGTACATCAGTCACAGTCACAGATCATAATCATTAGATTCTTTTCAAACAACAAATAATAATCTTATTTAATAAAATCCTCACGAAAAACGGCAATGTAGTTTGTTATAACGTGCCCTCAATTCCTGGTCATATTTCTTGCGTATTCTAGCGACTTACAAATGAATATGAAACTGCGAACGGTCGTTGGTTTAGTTACAGTAGACATAACTGCCATTTTGGCTGACTAGTGAAGAGTCACGTGACAGCTGAAGTTATCTCGTGGAATGCTCGGGTGCATTTGACTACGTAAATAGGATTGGGTTTAAGCTATCAAATGTTCCTGCATATGAACTCAGGATAAACAGATGTGAATAGTTTCTCTGTGAATGCATGTAAATTTCCACGACGATCAAACTGATTTTTCTACTTTCGTTTTCAAGGCAATATCGAGACAGAACTACGTAATCCTACGCCAACAAAATTGCATATACTGACGAGGAAAAATATTAATAATTATACTCTAAAATAGTCTAGAACACCAAACATTAACATTTCATTTTAAATAATTGCAGTAAACACGGTTTACATTATTAAAATTTCTGTCAATAATTGCTATCAAAATAGGAACTATATAAGGCTGCGGATGTATATCATTTGTATGACAGAAAAGAGGAATAGTTAGCCGGAAGATGTCAATCAGTAACAACATTTCCCCACCACGCCTATAACGGCAGGTGCCAAAGGCACCCTGACGTTAACAATAACCTTGACACATCAAAGTGCCAGACAAGTTTCATACAATGACCTTGACACCATAGCGCCAGACAAGCTTCATACAATGACCTTGACTCATCAAAGTGCCAGACAATTTTCATACAATGACCTTGACACCAAAGTGCCAGCAAGTTTCATACAATGACCCTGACACATCAAAGTGCCAGACAAGTCCCATAAACTGACCTTGACACACTAAAGTGCCAGACAAGCTTCATACAATGACCTTGATCATCAAAGTTCCAGACAATTTTCATACAATGACCTTGACTCATCAAAGTGCCAGGCAAATTTTGTACAGTGACCTTGACACCAAATTGCCAGACAATTTTCATACTGTACCAATACTACACATACACAGTAGTCTGTTAAATCAAATTACATATACCAATCAGTCCTAGTCTTGTCATAATTGCTTTATCTCAACATTTAACTGTATAAACAGCTGCTTATTGTAATTGGATTAATTTTGTTTATAACAGAATCACTGTGTGTTTTCTTCATAAAATCAAATAATACCAGAATCCCTCATTACATTTAAGATCACTATGAAATTAAGGATTTACCTATAATACCTAACAGCATTATAGGACTGTGAACACTACCAGAGACTTGCTGTGATATGGTTTATGCCCACACTGACATCATTATGTCCAGGTACAAACCAATCAATCGCCATAGTTACACAGCTGATGAAGATCCTTCATGTGCAAGTAAGTCAAATTTCTAGACCTAAAGATACTTCAAAATCATCTTGTTTAAATCAACATAATGAACATTTCTAACCTTAATCAATTTTACCAATATCAGTGATATCATCTACATAATTTTAGTCTCAATCTAATCAGTATCTATAAAAATTTTATAATTCAGTCCTACTCGTTATTATCACAATATTGTATGTGTTGGGTATAGGTATACATACTTCTAGCAATAATACTGAATAAATGATACTAACCTAATTAGCATATTATAGGTATAGATATTTTTAATACATCCACAGACATTTAATGAAAAACATAACGTGTTTCCTGCTGTACAGTACAGTAGATATCAATCAATACCGTGCACATTTAAAGTGTATGTCTTATATTTATAGGGGTTACAACATCTCTGGATACCAAGAATATTTTACACTAGCTTTATTTAGGTTTCTCTGGACACTGAGAAAGTTTTACAGATTCATTAAGGTTTCTCTGGACACTGGGAACATTTTTACAGATTCATTAGGGTTTCTCTGGACACTGGGAATATTTTACAGATTCATTAAGTTTTCTCTGGACACAGGGAATATTTTACAGATTCATTAAGGTTTCTCTGGACACTGGGAATATTTTACAGATTCATTAGGGTCTCTCTGGACACAGAATGTTTTACAAAATCATTGGGTTTCTTTGGACACTGAAAATGTTTAACAGAATCATAAGGATTTCTCTGGACAGTGAAACTGTTTTACAGAATACACATTAGGGCTGTCTGAAACTTAGGCATGTGCATGAATAATACATTGTATCTGATTTTATGATGCATGAATTGTATCTGACAAAAACAAACAAACAGCAAACAATTTTTTTTAAATGTAAAATTCACCACCAGCAACACACAACAACCAACTACACAACAAATCATTATAATTCACAACTATTAATACACAAGTTAAAAAAACCTACTTTGCACAACAAACCATAATGTATAGCATGAATTATAAGTAAGGCTAAAAACTAAGCTATTTCATTATTTGAAAAACCTGCCTCTGTTGATGTACTTCTTCACTATACAATAGCCACTGACATATAAATACATGTGTATTGTCAATATCAAGTCTGTCAATGGTAGTTAAGTGTTGGTTGTAAATGTCCACAACAACACGATAGTCAACAATGTAAAAGGAGCCAGGTATAAAACATTGATAATGTAAATCTTCCACTCATACAGCCAAAAATGTGAGGTAGCCTGTATATTTACTGTGCACAATGATAAAAGGCCAAACTTTGTTCCATCTATAAATTTCAGGGAAAGTAAAGTTGATAAACAGACAATAGCTAAACATGATAATAGCTTTACCCTGTGTTGTGTCACATGCATCATTGCGACTTATAATGTTATATCTCACTGCCACAACAACTGAAGACCTTGCATGCCAAAACTCTGTATCCTAGCTACTACTTGATGCAGAAAACTGGAGGATCACTGTTTCTTATAATCGGTGGACTGAAAGGTCAGCATCCTAGTACTATTATTTAATGAATTGTAAGTTTTAAGACACGAGACACTAACATCATATGATCAGACACAGAGATGACAGTAATGGTAGTAAACCTAAGCTCTTTAGCTTCTTAGTTCTACGCTGATGTGAAGATACAGTTTCATGCATGTTTCCTGGAGTAACAGGGGTGGCATATGCAACAGTAATGGTGGTACTGGTAAGGATATTAAATCATTTTAGTAGTAATGTTATTTTTCTTTTCCACTCACTGGATATTGATTTTGGGAGACCAGTTAAATATTGTGTGGGTCAGACTACCTTTATTATTATTCTTTATTGATCCAACCAGCCTCATCCCTGTAATTAAATGGATAAATGAACTATGCCTCACCCTCAACTACCAAAATGATACAATTTAAGCAGAAAAGTTTGCGGAGGGCTTTATGAACTCATTTAGGCTAACTATTTTAAGATTAATGATTCTACAAAAATGACGAAGGGGCTTACTTGCAAATAAAAACGGTGAAGTATCAAGATTTGTAAGTATTCTAAACCCTGACAATTTTGTTTAGGATAATCTATCCTGATTGCAAAACAGAAAATAACCAGAAATGGAAAATATGTATTTTAAACAAAAACATTTTTAAGTCAATGCAATGAAATGATAAGTATTCAAACAATATTTCACCTTTTTTTTATGTATCCGGTAGGCTTTGTCCTCTTCATACTTCTTAAGAAGTTTATTACAGGCGTGAAATCCTGGCATAATGAAACTATAGAGTTCTCAGTTTCTGGTCACAAAAATGTTCCTCTTTCTACAAAAATCTCCAACTGTGGACATAATCTGTAATAGAGCAGATTTGACAGATATTAAATGAAGATAAATCCATATATGATTATGAAGTTTGGCTTGATGATAAAATTTTATATCTACAGTATATATATGTAAACAAAAACATAGAGACTTCGGTTAATAAAATGTACCCTTTACAAGGGGAATTTTTTTTTACATCAAGGTGAAAAAAGTTTTTTCTTTTAGAAATAGGTGGGTAGGTGCATATATTTTGTCAAATACCGTAATACCTATATTTTAATTGTAATTTTATTATGTTGATTTTGTTGAATGAAGTAAAACTGAATGTCACTCTATATTCACTTGATACAACAAGTCAAATTTAAATTTGTGATACATATATGTTAAAGAAACATTCAATAAAGTAATATGTCATTAAGTAAATATAGTATATATATATATATCGGTGACATTATTAAAATGTTTCACATAAGAAACTTTGTTCATACTCCCACTGCCAGGTAAACTTGTTACTCAAAGTAATCTAATATTTACTTAAGATATTGCCAAGACTGTGTCCATCAAGTTAATATAGATACAATTGTTAACGTTGCCACTCTCTGCCAATTATTTGTTGATCATTTCACGTTTTATAGTCTCCTTACCTGGCTGAAGACAGTCCTATTATTACCAAGAAAGCGTCATGTTATTTAGCTAATTCGACGTCCAATATATACAATATAGTGTCGGTAATGAAACGAATCTGAAGGACGGTATCAAATTATTATCAATAACCAGCTAGTATGCACCAGCAGCTATTCCACATGTAATCCAATAAAACGGTGTTGTTCCTGTCAGCTTATCACAGTGTACTACATATCGATAGAGGCAAGCCAGTCATCGACCCGGGGTCGACACCATAGCGACGTCATCAAACAAAACACATGTTTTAAACAGAGGCGCGAAATTTCAAAGAATATTTCGAAAGATTTATAGACATTCTTACATCAGATAGAGATCAAATGAGAGCGGGCCGTGCATGAATGAAAGTAACACATAACAAATGAATTAATAAAACTCACACGGCCTCGTGTCATTACTTTTGCTGTGAACAACCGACAACGCAAGCGTTTTTACAGTAGCCCGAGTATGTCCTTAAATTAATTAACTTTCTCGTATCATATATGTGAATCTGTATGTTTTGTCTATGGTTGACAATCCCATCTCGTACACATTTAGCTTCATTGGATGTTTACATTTTACTCACCATTATTGTTACTTTGATTCAATATCAGGACATGTGTACATTCTGTAGGCATTTCGTCGTAACATTTTAGCGTCTGCTCGTTATTAGTGGAACTCTTTAGTTTGAAGGCATGAAAGTAGTTATATCCGGTTTGACTGTCAGTCGATTCAAAAGTTTCACGTTTTGAGATTATGATAAATACTGACGACAGAAGAGGCACAGCCACAATAAGATGAGTGAAAACGGTAATATTTGCTATTCAATTGCTTCTTACTGTTTTTATAGTGAAAAAGTAATTTGAAATATTAGGCCAGTATCGACATCACTTGTTATGGGGTACAGTCGGACATCAGATGATCTCCTCCCGGATGGATGAACTTGCAGATTGTCATCATTTCTGACTGTTAGTATTTCGTAAGAACCAGTCAAGTGTAACGTAAGTTAACTGAACGTATACATGTTTCTTTAAAGAAAGTGGGCAACGGACGAGGCAATGTTGCAAGCCTTTCATATTTTCATAAACTGTGAGCAGAGGCCTATATCAGTGTACATGTACATATAGAGAATACATGGTCATGATCAGTGTCTTAAAATGTAAGCTGTATTTTGGCGAGGGTAAAGAAAGACAAAAGTGGCGAGTTCCAACGGTCCCAAAAAGCCCTCAGAAAAAGCTCTGAACTTGTTCATGAAACAATGGAAATAGACTCGTGGGCAACTGGTTTTTTTTAATTGATCTTTTTTAAATGGAAATAGACTCGTGGGTAACTGTTTTTTTTTAATTGATCTTTTTTAAATGGAAATAGACTCGTGGGCACTGGTTTTTTTTAATTGATCTTTTTTAAATGGAAACAGTTGAGAAGATATTGATATCTTAGGCAAGGGTGCAATGTTCTGTTCTCTTAGATCTCTCCTATTAAGGAGAACCACCACCACCAGCTCCCTACCTACATATGTATGTCATGTTTTTTTTCATGGGAAGTTGAGAAACAAACTTGTCTGTATCATGGTTGTGTCCTTGGGAAAGACAATCTATCCTAATTGCTCTGGTTGGCATGAAACGGGCCAGCCATACATTGTTCATTGAGGTAGTCACCAACTACTACATGGAGATTCCTCCTCAAAATGACCCTGGCTATATATTCATGAGGCGATAAACCCAGCAAAACAAACAAACAAACCACCACCAGAGAGGTCTCTCTTGTTATCTCTACTATACAGTATCAGTATTATATTTGTACTAAGAATGAATATCTGTAATACTTATTATTTTTCTTTACAGATTTGATTTTATGTCCATTATTCCTGGTATAAGCATTTGAAATTTAAAGAAAGAAAAACAAAGAAATAGTAGAAAAATGGATTATTCTCAAAAGATTCCATCATATGTAAGTACACAATAATATGTTAATTATTACTAGTGTCAGTAGACATGTGAAAATCAATGTACAAGTGTATATATTTCATGTCTTAATAGAGTGAATTTATACAATGCATGAAAATAAAATGTACTTTCTTTGTAATCTATTAAATTTAATTTAAAATTGATGTGACTTCATCATACTAGATTTTTACACAGAAACAATGTATGTATCAGGAACTTTGTAATCTGTTATTGCTTGTCAAAAGTTATTTTTTCTCAATTAAAAAAAAACCAAACTATTATTACAAATACAAGTGGAAACATGTAACTTATATAAATGGGCACTTTCCAATCTTTACACCTTCTTAACTGACTTTAGCAATTTACATATAGTTTGTCCATATGTGCCTGTGGTGTTAAGGCAATTTGTACACCTTTCCATTCCATACTGATGCATATGCGGTAAGTACTGGTCCCTGGTCGAGTATATAATATACGACTAGACTTGTTACCTGATATATCGTTGTTCTGTCGCTTGAGACACTAAAACATCAATGTTGTTATGGTAAAGTAATCATGGTGATTTGTTAATTGTCCTTTAATTTAGTTAAGTTACCTGTACCTGATATTTGTTTCCTCAGAATTTCATGTATAATCCGCCCCAACATCGTAGATCTCGAGGTCCGGGGAAATTAATAACAGCAGCTAGCGTAGTTTTAGGATTTGGAATCATCCTCACCATCCTTAACATCTACGAACTACACAAGATGAAGGAAGACCACATGATTCATATTCAACCAGCGACAGAGGGGAAAACAGGAACATTTGGATCCAAGCAACCTGTTGTATGGGTGGAAGGAAAACATGTAACAATGCCTTATTTCTACTGACATCTAAAAGAGCCTTAAAAGAGAATTTTAACATATAGATATTATCAATGCTCATCCTCATTGTACTGATGTTTTTAAATACCATGGTGATCAAATAATTGATTTTGTAGGGCAAGGTATTGTGTTGATTAATGAATACTTGTCATTAGAGTATAAACTATTTTAAAAAAATGTCTTATTATGAAATTTATAAATAAATTAATATTTTTGTTACCAGCTAGGAACAGGCTACCTGAAGCATGTGTTCACAGTGTTTGACAGAATTGGGTATGCTGTTGGTGACAGCGAGTCTAAGTGGGATGTCCTCTGGTCACACGAATATCCATTTGAAACTTTGTCCAAGAAATTGGCAGATCTTAAACCTCATCAAAGGGTAACTACCATCAATGATTTATATGCTACAGCATATTAAATGAAAAGTGTGTCTTAAGTTTTAGGGCCAAGATAGTTCATTCTGTGAGAACACCAGCCATTGTAACCTCAGGTGAAGATCTGAGGAGAGAGGTTTGATGCTCTCAACCTGTGTCAGTTTGTGTTTCTCAGGAAGCTGAGAAACAGGCCGGTCGGTGCTGTCGTGGTTGTGTCCTTAAGCAAGACACTTGACCTTAATTGCTCTGGATGGCATGTGACAGGCCTGCTGTATTTTGTTTAGTCAGGTAGTCACAAACTACTTCAAGGAGACTCTGCCTCAAAATGACCCTCTAAGCTGTTCATTGGGCGTTAAACCCAGCAAACAAACAAATTTATGTTTTGTGTATCAGCTATGATATTAGTTGTATTGTATATATACAGTAACAGATGCTACAATTATCAATTAAGCCAATCAGGATTTTGTTTTTAAGTGAATATGTTGTTATATGACTGTCTGAAAAGATATATAAACAAGACGAATTTGCAGTCAATATCTTCAATGTTCATATAAATTGGAGAATCAATAAAGATTTTATAAGGTTTTTAACCCAAAAATACAACAACAAAAAAATTCATGTAATGTATTGGGTGTGTTGAGATGTCCATACAACAATACAACTATAGTCCCAGTCTGGATGGAATAACATTGATATTTTTTGAGAAGGTTAGCTGAGCACAAAACTGTCAAAATCAAGATTCCCAGCATCCCTAAATTTCAGAGTCACTGAATCATAAATTCTGGATGATTCTTCATAAATGAAGGATGTATTGAGATGTCCACTATGTACTATGTGATCTAACTATATACCAAGTTTGATCTGAATACAAAAATTTAATGAGAAATGTTGATGACACCGCTACTGTACATGTCACCACTCTAAAAGTAACACTATTGTCTATCGTCATGATCAGTGACAAGATAAAATTCAGACAACTACATGGTGTGATCCAAACTAACAAGGAGTATTAATATTAGTGTTTTCTAATGTATTACATCATTAAAATCTGTTTACAATTTAAGCTTATCAATAAAAGTTGATGGAACCCTGTAGTACCTTTATATTTTGTTACAGGTGAACCATTTTCCAGGTACTGGGTACATCACCAACAAAGTCAGTCTGGCCACCTCCTCCATCTCATACATCCCTAAAGCCTTCAAAATACCATCAGAGAAAGACACGTTTCTCAAATATGTGAGTATTTACATGATAAGGAACACACCATTGACAACATTCGTGAAAGGCCTCTGTTGACATTTTTACATATATACAGAAGAATTATTATTTATATAATATTATTCTTTACTTTAATTCAGTCTGTTCAATACTTATTCTAACTTCTGTGCCAACAGTACTTGAAGTAAGTAGTCCAGTACATGGCAGATCAAATGGCAGAGAATTCATATGTATTGCAGAGAAATAGAGTTTTTTGTGGTTTATTGGTTTTAATGTCACTGAAACTTTCAGACACAGCAACACCCAGAGAAACTGTGGGTACAGAAGCGTAATAGTCACCGGGGAATCAAGATAAAGAAAATCAAAGGTACGTATTTCATTTATCATCTCGACTTTTAATCAAATGTTATATGAGGATTTCTTGGTATACTTTGTGATGTTGGGGTATAATGCTTGGTATACTTTGTGATGTTGGGGTATAATGCTTGGTATACTTTGTGATGTTAGGGTATAATGCTTGGAATACTTTGTGATGTTAGGGTATAATGCTTGGAATACTTTGTGATGTTGGGGTATAATGCTTGGTATACTTTGTGATGTTGGGGTATAATGCTTGGTATACTTTGTGATGTTAGGGTATAATGCTTGGAATACTTTGTGATGTTAGGGTATAATGCTTGGAATACTTTGTGATGTTGGGGTATAATGCTTGGAATACTTTGTGATGTTGGGGTATAATGCTTGGAATACTTTGTGATGTTGGGGTATAATGCTTGGAATACTTTGTGATGTTGGGGTATAATGCTTGGAATACTTTGTGATGTTGGGGTATAATGCTTGGAATACTTTGGGATGTTGGGGTTTAGTGCTTCTTTTTAACTGGCGGGAAAATTGATCTGGCTGTATGGTTCCGTCTTTTTTTTTATTACAGATTTAGATTTGGCAAATGATGGCTCATTTGTTCAAGAATATGTAGACAAACCATTTCTTATTGATAAAAGGTAAGATCTGTTTAATGTGTGTACATAAAGGTAATTAAACAAGTTAAGTGTTAGGACAATACAAATATTCATAAACTGGATGTTTTATTATTAGATTTGACCATGATGGTTTGGTGATAACTAAACTGGTCCAAAATTTGTCTTGTCATATTAGCTCGTCTCTTCGAAGAAGAGTGAGAGCTTATGTTGTCACTCCGGCGTAGGCGTCGGCGTCGGTGTTGGTTTTCTAAATGTTAATTTTGGTGCCAGTGTTGAAAGGCATAGTAATTTATGGTAATATGGTCCATGTGGGGGTCAAACTATCCCCTGACGGAGTTAAACTAAATGATTTTTTGGGGAAAAAAAACAGATTTTTGAAAATTGTTGGACTTAGAAAAATTTTGCGTTAAGTTTTTGGTGCGAGTGTTGAAAGGTATTAATTCATCACTTTATAATTGTACTAGGGTGCTGATAATTGACAATAGAGTCCCTCTGGGGTTGGACTATCCCCTGCCAGAGTTAAACTAAAAGATTTTTTTTAGAAAAAACTAGAATTTTCAAATTTTTGGACTTAGAATATTTCTGCGTTAAGTTTTTGGTGCAAGTGTTGAAAGGTATTAATAAATCACTTTATAATTGTACTAGGGTGCTGATAGTTAGTAATAAACTCCCTCTTGGGTTAAACTATCCCCTGCCGGAGTTAAACTAAAAGGTTTTTTGGGGAAATAACCAGAATTATCAAATTTTTGGACTTAGAATATTTCTGCGTTAAGTTTTTGGTGCAAGTGTTAAGAGGTTTTAATACATCACTATATAATTGTACAAGGGTGCTGATATTTGGCAATAGAGTCCCTAGAGAGTAAGACAATCCCTTCCTGGAGTAAAACTTTAAAAAGAAATTGGATTTTTTCTTTTTAAATCTGTGTTTTTTTGTTTTTAAATCTTTGGACTTTGTGTTAAGTTTATATTGTGAGTGTTGAAAGGCATATTAATACATGGTATTAGGTTCCCTGTGGGGGTTAAACTATCCCTTTCCTGAGTTAAACTGAAATATTTTTTGAGGAAAAAACACATTTTTTTTTTTTTAAATTCGTGCAAATGTTGAAAGCTTTTTAACACATCACTTTATGATTGTACTAAGGTGCTGATATTTGGTGAAAGAGTCCCTATGGAGTTACACTATCCTTTCTTGGGGTGAAACTGAATATAAAACAATATGAAAACGTCACAATAGACAATTTATACCGGTCCACATTTTTCAAGGGAGACAACTCTCATTAGGATATGTTGTCAAAAAATTGAAGAAATATGTCCAAAAGCAATTACATTTGTGTTTAATATCTTCATTTAATCTACAACAGCATAGGTTGTCTCCAAAATGTTTTTCAATAAATAATTTATATATATATATAAATTGGTATGGTTTTGAAAATTGCATGAATTCACAAAACATAATCTGATCAAGTAAACAATATAAATGTTATTAATGCAATTTGCGAAACCATTCCAATTAATATATTTTAATTATTTATTGACAAACATTTGCGAGACGAGCTATGCTGTTCTCCAACAGCTCTTGTATTGTCTAGCAGCCTTTTTCTTAAATGACTTATGCAAAAATATGAAAGAAATTTTACCTTATTTTGACTGAAACTTTCTTTGATATTGGGAATTCAAAATTGTTTAAATTGAAGATTGAATTAAAGGGGCTTGGATGGGATTCTACAATCATTAAAATGAAAGGGCTTAACTTCAGGGTCACTGCGATCTGTGTCAAAAAGTATAATTTGGTTATGTTGCTTGAAATGACATTTCTGGAACTGTGTTGGCTTAAAACACTTTCAGGAGATATTGATTAATAAATGATCAAGTAAATGGTGCTCCTATTTTCAACTAGGTACATGTATATAATTAGTGTTTGATTTTTTCAACAAAAACTAGACAGTTTTGTTTCACTTACCTGGAACAAACATCACATAAAATATAAACATATAATGAGGAAATACCATGTAACTTGATTTCTTCTTTGTAGAAAGTTTGACATTGGTGTGTACACAATCTTGACTTCTATTGACCCTCTCAGAGTATACATCGTGGAAGGAGAGGTTCTGCTAAGGTAGGTATATTATTGAAGGAGAGGTTCTGCTAAGGTAGGTACATCATTGAAGGAGAGGTTCTGCTAAGGTAGGTATATTATTGAAGGAGAGGTTCTGCTAAGGTAAGTATATTATTGAAGGAGAGGTTCTGCTTAGGTAGGTATATTATTGAAGGAGAGGTTCTGCTAAGGTAGGTATATTATTGAAGGAGAGGTTCTGCTAAGGTAGGTATATTATTGAAGGAGAGGTTCTGCTAAGGTAGGTATATTATTGAAGGAGAGGTTCTGCTAAGGTAGGTATATTATTGAAGGAGAGGTTCTGCTAAGGTAGGTATATTATTGAAGGAGAGGTTCTGCTAAGGTAGGTACATCATTGAAGGAGAGGTTCTGCTAAGGTAGGTATATTATTGAAGGAGAGGTTCTGCTAAGGTAGGTATATTATTGAAGGAGAGGTTTTGCTGATGTGAGTTCATATAGTATTTAATGTTGGGGTACAAATTTTGAAGTTGCATTTAGATAAGTTTCTCATAAACTACCGTAAATATCCGCATATACACACATGTAGTACACACTTTTTTTTCAAAAATTGAGTTCAGCTTCTTTGCAGTTTAATAATAAACATGTAAAAAAATGTATTTTGAAAATGAACCTCAAAAACCATACCTGCCCACTATACATGAATAATTACAGTATAAAAACAATGTAATTAGACCATCAGTGTGCAACTCTCTTGACAAAAATGGAGATTTGGATTACTTTGGTCCAGATTTTATTGAAAAAGAAACAGTACCTACATGAAATTCTGATAGATTTTGAGAGGTAGCAATACTTCATACAGCATCTACAACATCAGTATCCTACCTCTGCTAACGTATTCTGTTAAAGGCCTCAATTAACTACTATTAGTTATAAATGGTGCCTTTACTTACAGATTCTGTGCTGCGGATTATCATCCATTTGATCCCACCAACACAAAGAAGTATGTGGTTGATGATAACTACACTCCAGTCTGGGAGGTAGGTCTGCAAATCAATCTGTCACTGTCGATCCTAAAAGTATCTTAGATTTAGTCTCACAAGGTAAGGATTTATTCACAATAAGGGGAGAGTTATTTACTTTTGATATTTCTTTTTTGTACAGATGCCATCGCTAAAGAATATATATGATGATGGAATGTATACATGTAAGGAGACTTTGGATACCTATCTCGAGCAGACAGGTAACACAATTTATCTACCTACCTACTGTTTATAGACAGGTAACACAATTTATCTACCTACCTACTGTTTATAGACAGGTAACACAATTTATCTACCTACCTACTGTTATAGACAGGTAACACAATGTATCTACCTACTGTTAATAGACAGGTAACACAATTTATCTACCTACCTACTGTGTATAGACAGGTAACACAATTTATCTACCTACTGTTTATAGACAGGTAACACAATTTATCTACCTACTTTTTATAGACAGGTAACTGTTTATAGACAGGTAACACAATTTATCTACCTACTTTTTATAGACAGGTAACACAATTTATCTACCTACCTACTGTTTATAGACAGGTAACACAATTGATCTACCTACTGTTTATAGACAGGTAACACAATTTATCTACCTACCTACTGTTTATAGACAGGTAACACAATTTATCTACCTACTGTTTATAGACAGGTAACACAATTGATCTACCTACTTTTTATAGACAGGTAACACAATTTATCTACCTACCTACTGTTTATAGACAGGTAACACAATTGATCTACCTACTGTTTATAGACAGGTAACACAATTTATCTACCTACCTACTGTTTATAGACAGGTAACACAATTTATCTACCTTCTGTTTATAGACAGGTAACACAATTTATCTACCTACTGTTTATAGACAGGTAACACAATTTATCTACCTACCTACTGTTTATAGACAGGTAACACAATTTATCTACCTACCTACTGTTTATAGACAGGTAACACAATTTATCTACCTACCTACTGTTTATAGACAGGTAACACTATTTATCTACCTACTGTTTATCGACAGGTAACACAATTCAATCTACCATGGTTTGCCTTACATTTTAAGGCCACTTTTATAGCATATCATTAGAAGAACAGCAAAGATGTATTGTGTATAGAACAACTAGAACAACCAGCAGTACACATGGCTCATAACATTTGATCAACAACAGTACTGATGTATACTGATCTAGAGAAATATTGATATATATATATTTGTTATATATTTTGTATCTGAAGCTGTTTTTAACACCTGTAATAACACACATGATTTACCTGTATCAGGATGTAACCACCTGAAGCTTTGGGAGGATATTAAGGATTCCATCAGACAAGTATATCTACACAAAGAGAAGGAACTAATCTCTTCTTCAGCACGCTTCAGGAATGTTAGGTATGTACCTCTAAATCTACCATCAGCTACAGATTATCTCTTGATGTAGCTAACTGTTTCTCTATCGTAAGAGTCCCCCACTAGAGGATGATAGTAATCTATCCAAAGGTCACGTTGTGAAGTGTTCCATAATAAGATTAATGAGTTTTAGATCCAAGAGTTACAGCCCTTTGTTCATGTTTGATACTGAAGTTAGGGAACTGCTTGTATTAGTCTGACTTGTAGATCTTACTATTTCAGATATAAACTTCTCATTCTCTTGTTTGATTAAGCATATGTAAATTATTGTATTTTAAATTGTGTAAATTAGAACTGTATAAAACATAAACCACTTTGCTGCAGTGCTAGTAAGTTATCATGCAATATCTACAACTGTTTTCAGAAACTTCTTTGAGATGGTGCGGTTTGACTTTGTACTGGACGACCAATTAAATGTATATCTGATGGAAGTAAGTATAACTGTTATAGTCTATAACATTCCATCAACTGTGTACATGTGTCAATGATGACATCTATACACAAAGATTTTGTAAGCCTACTACCTGTTGGTAATAAGGACACACATACAATTATATATCTCTTATGTATCATCAAACCTAATATAAAATAGTTTACAGCCGAAACCAGGATAGCATTTGAAGGTGTTTTCTGTAATCAGCTCTAGTCTCTTACCAATGATAACATGGGTAATATTTAAATCATTACTCAATGATAACATTGAAATTATTACTGTAGTTTATTCATTTTTAGGTCACCTGAGACTTTATTCGTCATCAATAAACATTTTACATCTTCAATTTCTTCTCAGAAATCCCTGAACCAATTTCAATAAAAGTTTTCGCAGCAACCTTCCACAGCCAAAGGTCAACCAAAATTTTGAATTATATTGTCGCTACCCTCCAGGGGCCTGAGGGGCAGGGCAAAAAGTGTTCAAATTGACTGAAACTTCAAAAATCTTCTTCTCAGGACAGATATATTAGAATCAAAAACTCTTCATAGATAGAAGTGTCAAAGGTGCTTTAATGAAATTGTGAATCTCATGACCCCAGGGTATCACATTTCCCCCTTGGTAGGGGGTAAACTTTACTATAGTCTGTATAGGGAAATAACGCTTTTGGCATCATTTGTTTATTTACCTTTAGAAATATTTCAAGTTTAGAATTATCAGTATGGGATGGCAGTCTGATAATATGTACATTTTGGCCTTGGCTGACCCCTAGGGGCTGATCGACAGTACCAGAATTGGTCAAATTAACTGAAATACATTAGAACTCAGGTGATCAGGCTGATGGGCCTCTTGTTTATTCTCGCAGTGTTTTGGTATGATATTTTCAAAATATTTTAAAGTTAGCTATATTTTACTAAACAGAAACAAAGCAAAACAACATTGTGATATGTAGTGTTATACTCACCAACATTGTCTGATGATCAGGTGAACATGTCCCCTAACCTGTCGTCAGGACATTTCTGGAGGAACAAGAGGATTTACGAACATGTGGTGTACAATGTATTATCCCTCGTAGGTGTGGCCAAAAGCACCTCCAATGCATTTGAAGACAGGTAAGCAAAAACAAGGTCACCTCTAAAGCATTTCAAGCCAGTTTAACCAAAGCAAATTGAAGTTGCACACAAACCAGTCACAAAGAGACAATTCTGCAGACTCTAAGATTGACTAATCGGATCAATTGTGTAGGGTGTAAATATTTTCTATTGCAAGTCTTGAAATTTTGCTGAAAGTAATGCCCTTTTTCTTTGATATATGTCTGCAGCTTACCTTTTTGATGAATACTAATATGAACTACATGTGATGAGTGTAATGTTAGATACATGTAGTTAGATAGTGATTTATGTCACCTGTTTCGGGGAATAATGGCCCTGTTTGTTGACAGTGTATTTTTATATTGGATAGTGACCTGGATGGGAAGGATATGTCAGCATCAGACAAAGATGTGACAGTGTTCCCGATGTGGTGTACAGAGAGAAAATGTTTGACAGACTGTCAGTCAGAGGTCAGTAATGTACTGGAGGACACATATTTATTGTCAGCCAGAAGTCAGTAATGTACTGGAGGACACATATTTATTGTCAGTCAGAGGTCAGTAATGTACTGGAGGACACATATTTATTGTCAGTCAGAGGTCAGTAATGTACTGGAGTACACATATTTATTGTCAGCCAGAAGTCAGTAATGTACTGGAGTACACATATTTATTGTCAGCCAGAAGTCAGTAATGTACTGGAGTACACATATTTATTGTCAGTCAGATTTCAGTAATGTACTGGAGTACACATATTTGTTGTCAGTCAGGTCAGTAATGTACTGGAGATACACTGGAGTACACATATTAATTGTCAGTCAGAGGTCAGTAATGTACTGGAGTACACATATTTATTGTCAGTTAGAGGTCAGTAATGTACTGGAGTACACATATATATTGTCAGTTAGAAGTCAGTAATGTACTGGAGTACACATATTTATTGTCAGTTAGAAGTCAGTAATGTACTGGAGTACACATATTTATTGTCAGTCAGAAGTCAGTAATGTACTGGAGTACACATATTTATTGTCAGTTAGGAGTCAGTAATGTACTGGAGTACACATATTTATTGTCAGTAAGAAGTCAGTAATGTACTGGAGTACACATATTTATTGTCAGTCAGAAGTCAGTAATGTACTGGAGTACACATATTTATTGTCAGTCAGAGGTCAGTAATGTACTGGAGTACACATATTTATTGTCAGTTAGAGGTCAGTAATGTACTGGAGATACACTTGAGTACACATATTTATTGTCAGTCAGGTCAGTAATGTACTGGAGATACACTGGAGTACACATATTTATTGTCAGTTAGAGGTCAGTAATGTACTGGAGTACACATATTTATTGTCAGTCAGAAGTCAGTAATGTACTGGAGTACACATATTTATTGTCAGTCAGAGGTCAGTAATGTACTGGTGTACACATATTTATTGTCAGTCAGAAGTCAGTAATGTACTGGAGTACACATATTTATTGTCAGTTAGAGGTTAGTAATGTACTGGAGTACACATACTTATTGTCAGTCAGGTCAGTAATGTACTGGAGTACACATATTTATTGTCAGTTAGAGGTCAGTAATGTACTGGAGTACACATATTTATTGTCAGTCAGAAGTCAGTAATGTACTGGAGGACACATATTTATTGTCAGTCAGAGGTCAGTAATGTACTGGAGTACACATATTTATTGTCAGTCAGGTCAGTAATGTACTGGAGTACACATATTTATTGTCAGTTAGAGGTCAGTAATGTACTGGAGTACACATATTTATTGTCAGTCAGGTCAGTAATGTACTGGAGGACACATATTTATTGTCAGTCAGAGGTCAGTAATGTACTGGAGTACACATATTTATTGTCAGTCAGAGGTCAGTAATGTACTGGAGGACACATATTTATTGTCAGTCAGTGGTCAGTAATGTACTGGAGGACACATATTTATTGTCAGTCAGAGGTCAGTAATGTACTGGAGGACACATATTTATTGTCAGTCAGAGGTCAGTAATGTACTGGAGTACACATATTTATTGTCAGTCAGAGGTCAGTAATGTACTGGAGGACACATATTTATTGTCAGTCAGAGGTCAGTAATGTACTGGAGGACACATATTTATTGTCAGTCAGGTCAGTAATGTACTGGAGGACACATATTTATTGTCAGTCAGAGGTCAGTAATGTACTGGAGTACACATATTTATTGTCAGTATGAGGTCAGTAATGTACTGGAGTACACATATTTATTGTCAGTCAGGTCAGTAATGTACTGGAGGACACATATTTATTGTCAGTCAGAGGTCAGTAATGTACTGGAGTACACATATTTATTGTCAGTCAGAGGTCAGTAATGTACTGGAGGACACATATTTATTGTCAGTCAGAGGTCAGTAATGTACTGGAGGACACATATTTATTGTCAGTTAGAGGTCAGTAATGTACTGGAGGACACATATTTATTGTCAGTCAGAGGTCATGATCAGTAATGTACTGGAGGACACATATTAATTGTCAGTCAGAAGTCAGTAATGTACTGGAGTACACATATTTATTGTCAGTCAGGTCAGTAATGTACTGGAGTACACATATTTATTGCCAGTCAGAGGTCAGTAATGTACTGGAGGACACATATTTATTGTCAGTCAGAGGTCAGTAATGTACTGGAGTACACATATTTATTGTCAGTCAGAGGTCAGTAATGTACTGGAGTACACATATTTATTGCCAGTCAGAGGTCAGTGATGTACTGGAGGACACATATTTATTGTCAGTCAGAGGTCAGTAATGTACTGGAGGACACATATTTATTGTCAGTCAGAGGTCATGATCAGTAATGTACTGGAGATAGATATACATGTTGATCAATACATGTTGATCAAGTACCACAGCTGGTTAGGGGAGTCAAAGTCAAACATTTGACAAAGTAATTAAATGCTAGCAAGATTTTTCATGACATTCCAACAGATTTAGTTCATATTCACACCACAGTGTAGTAACATGAATTACTCCTGACTTAATCTTGGTGGCCACTAGTCAAGGTCAAACAGTCCAAGGTCAAACTTTTGAATGTTACTACAGGCATCATATAACAATACAGCAACTGATGAGGGTGTTACATGTATATCTACGCTCATGCTCTCTCTCTGCTGACAAACACCGCTGACATATTGTTATTTGTTTTGTTACAGAAATGTTCAATCTGCCACCAGTGCCTTAATAGGGATACAAAAGAATCATTTAAACATGCGTTCATGGAGCACATAAACAGGGGTACTTGTCGGAGGATATTCCCAAAACCAGTGGTAAGATCCTCAATTTAACATACAATCTTATTTTCCTTTGTTAACCTGCCCTCATCAGATGGTGGGCTAATCAAATTGCCTTTCCGGCACCATGCATCCGTCAGTCCATTCTTCTTTAAACAATTTTTGTTATCGCTATTGCTCATAAAGTTTTTCGTGGATCTTTCTCAAATTTCAGATGTAGGTTCCCCTTGGTCCCTTGTTTTTAATATTTCTCAGAAAGTTCTATATGGGTCTTTCTCCACTTTTAGCTGAAGGCTCCCCGTGGTCCCTAGTAATGCATGTTCCATTTTAAGACTGATCTGAAAACAAGATTGCTGACAGAGGGCCATTTTGTATTTTGAAATTTGTCATCATTATTTCTCAGAAAGGTTTTCATCTATCTTTGTCAAATTCCATCTGAAGGTTCCCTAAGGTCCCAAGTTGTGCCTGTTCTATTTTAGACTGAACCAAAAACAAGATGGCTGATACAACTAATTGTGCATGTTCCATTTTGGGACTAACCTGAAAACAAGAAAACAATTCAGAGTTCAGTTACCATATTTCTCAAGAGAATTCTTAGGGATCTTTCTCTTTCACATGAACATTCTTTGTGGTCCGTAGTTGTTCTTATTCCAATTTAAGACTGATCAGATAATCTCATACAGTGGCAACTTCAAATTTTATCAATTACAGTTTGTTAGCAATATTACTCTGAAAGTTCTTACAAATATCCAATATGGATCATCCGATGGTGGTGGCCAAGATCTCTCTGGGATATTTTGTTTGTGGTAAGATTCTCAAACTTGACAAAATCCCACTACAATTTGTGCCAAGTCTGGTATTACTTAGATCCCCAAACTTACCCGGTATATACAGTCCCGATACATTTTGTCCCAAGCCTGTGGTAAGATCCTCAAATTTATACAATATGTCCCTAGCCTGTGGTAGGATCCACAAACTTATACAATTTGTCCAAAGTCTGGTGCATGTATTACTAAGATCCTCAAACTTATACAATCCCAATACAATTTGTCCTAAGCCTGTGGCAAGATCCTCAAACTTATACTATACCACTACATTTTGTCCCAAACTGGTGGACAGATCCTTATACAATCCTTATACAATTTGTATGATTCCAATTATTTTTTTTGTTGTGGTGGTGGTGATGAAACCTTGTAAAGTTTGTCTGGTATGATCCAACTATATTTAGTGTGTGGTACAATGCCACTCTAATCCACTTGTTTCTAACAAGATCTGTCAGTAATACAATCTTACCAAAGTCAGTAATTTTCTGTTTCCCAGAAACAAGAGGAGGCGTTGAAATGGAGTCCAGCTACAGCAAATGAGGAGTATCACTCCCTCAACTCACGCAACAAGAAGATGTACATCTGGTTCATGGGCAAGTGTCGACTGGACCCTGGCTGGTGCTTCTAAAAATTAGGCAATACTGATCTTGCAGTCATTCTTCTGACTTCTGACACCAAGTGAAGCCACTAGGGGTCACTGATAAATACTGTATACATTTTAACCAACTGCTGTTCACAGCTGTTAAAGTTTGCATTTTTACAAAACTAAATATTGTCATGACAATTTTGTGGCACGTTTTGCTGATCTAAATCTCCTACAAACACTGCAAAATTTAACAGCACTCAAACATTAGTAGTAGTATACAGAAACAACCCCAAGAAGAGCCATTACAGGGGGTCACTGCTAACAACTGATCTCAAGAAGAGTCACCAGATAATCTTATATACAGGTTTTACGTTGACACTTCCAACACTGACTCTGAAACTTGTTTTTCATGCTGTGTTATCTTTCATTATCCTGACTGTGATAATTTTTGCTACTATTCTTAATTTAGATAATATACATCATAATACGTACACTATAAGTTTCCCACCTGAAAAAATACTTGATGCAAAATTCATTATATTGTTGAGACATTTATTACACAATTCATTTTATTGGTGAAAGATTTGTATTAGATGATGTATTAAAAGATGTGTAAAAATAGATAGTGTACGGACAATATTTTTCAGAATAAACTGTTTTTATATCCATATAGAAACATTATTTTAAAGAAATAGATGTCTATGTTAGAGATTTAGTAGATATTTAATTTTATCAATGTTACAGGGTTTTAACTGTTAATGTCTTGTGTGTTTTGTATCAATACTTACCTATCAGATAGGTTACGCCATAAAAATGATGTGCAATACTTTAATAAAGGAACTAGACTAGTGTAAAACTCAATTGAAGAAAAATCTGTCTGCAATAATACCTAATACCAACATAACCTGTATGTACAGGATGATTTCTGTGACAGACTCTGCAACCATAAAATATGTTTGCTATTGTTTTATTGTTTTATCAGCTACTGAACTTGCTGTTATTGATTTTAATTTAAATCCCTTATCGAGATAAGTAAAGGATATTAGCTGAAAACTGCCTGTTATGTAAAATATTGGACAGTCTGAGGTGCATAGCACTAAAGACTGGGGGAAGCCCTCGCCTGCCGTCAACTCCAAGTGTTATTTCCAAAATTACTTATTCAAAAGAAATCACAACTATTGCTGGAAATGTGTCTCTCAATAAAGTTTTTGGATATGTATGCATCTTTATAATTATGTAGATGTTTCATGTAAAAAGAGAGATCTGTGATTTAGATTTTCTTTAAAAGAATAATAAGAATAATAAGTAAAGATGACCAGACATCATCCGTAGGAAGATCTTCAACTGGTTTAATGGTTTACATGTTTCGGCATACTAGGTATGCCGTCCTCAGAACAAAAGAATAATTATAGTACATGAGAATCGAATTACTGGAACACCGAATATGATCTGTGAAAGGTTGATGCTGATAGTTAAGTTCTGTGTTACATTTAATGAATATGAATTATGTTGGATTTAGTATGCATATAACATTGGATGACATCACAACTGTGTTTAAAATCAGTTGATATCAAGCTGGTCTTTACTGTAATGTAATATTTGTCCGAAAATCATTTTTATTTTTTTATCCAGGAATCCCCTTTTAGTTAGGTACTTGGTAAACAGTTTATGATAAAGTATAATCAGAAGTTTTAATGTAAATGCTTTATGAATTTTTTTTATAGATTACACATATAAAGAATAAATTTACTTGTAAAACAAGTGACGTGATGTACATGTACGCAGATGATATATAAAACATGGGGGTCGGGGATAGATATGTAGTATTATAAATAGATGTTAGCGTCAGTATTATAATTTGGTTGTAAAGATTCACCCCTGGGAGATATAGATATACAGGGTTATAACAATAGTTGTTATTGTCTGACATTATCAGATTGTAGTTGAATAATAGATATTTAATTAGATTGCTCAAAGATGATTTTGTACTTGTCAGTATGCTTTCAAATGATTGCTTTTTTAGGTCGTCTGCAGAGGTGTATTTTCGAGTGGCCTATTCTAATTGCCTTTTATGCGTTGTGTGTCCGTAAACAATTTAACTAAGAGTCCCAGAGTCGTAATATTGGGCCAGTAGCTATTTTCAAGGTCACTGGGGTCAAATGGTTTAAAATAATGAAATAGCTTCTCAATAACCAGAGGCCTAGGACCTAAGTTGGACTTTCATTACCTCCTTCATTCACAATTCAGTGCCAATATTAGGATGAACCTAAACTTGATCACAATAATTCAATCTTTTAATAAGTTTTTTACAAGAAATGCACAACTAAATCAGCACATCAAGCTGCTGTTTCACATCAAGTCCCAAACAAAAAAGTGTTTCTGAGGTTTGTAGCTATTTTCTTGAGTAATTATCATATGTAAATGTTACAGTTACTGTCTTTTTAGTACCCTTGTGCTCTTATTTGCCATGAAACCTATGCAATAACATTATTTTTTAGTTAGCGAAAACTTCAACCATTAATTTGATATAAATTTCACATTGTTTGAACTTCCAATGATTGATTGAGGGGATGTAGTCACAAGTAATAACACATACCAAGTAGGTAGAAAAATATTTAGTTGTGCGAGTCCTTATACATTTTATATATATATATGTATCTATATATGTTGGAAAAGCCTGGCATTAGAATGCTCAGAAATGTAGGAGGTGTTGATGGTTTAGGACACAAGGCAGTTGTAAAAAATAAGGTCAGGAAAAATGTATATTTTTCTTATTTGTTTTCAGATTATTTTTATATACATGTATATATATCATACCACTTTATTTAAAAAAAAAACATAATTACGTACCCTACAACAAATATCACATCCCTATATACTTAAGAATTTCATTGAAAAGCATGTATTAAAAGACTATTTATTGTGTTAAATCTTACAATTTTCAGCATCAACAATACCCAGTGTCAAAACAAACTTCTACATTCCTCATTGTGATGTGCCATCTATTAGTTTGTCCTCAGTTTGATTATATTAAGACAGATTTTGCTACAAATGTACCGATATTTATTTTTGCAATAATTATGGTAGGTTCGTAATACTTTATCAGTTTTTGTCTGTGATGATTGTATGTAGCTATGAGAGTTTGAAAATGCATTAAAATGATTTTCTGACATTTTCTGTAATTTTGTAGTTTTGTTTGATTTTGATGATGTGTTGTTAAGTAAATTGTTAAAGGACTTTCAGTTTACTAAAGATAGTATTCACTTTGTATCAGACAATTACTCGTAAGCACATTTCTGTTTATTGAAGCACTTGGGGTATGAAAATAATTTTGTTTGCAAACTGTATGTATGAATCTTAACAAAAGTTTGCAAACAAAATTTTTTTCATACCCCTATGAAACTAAAAAATAATTGACATCAATGCATATACATGTAATTAGGTTTTGAAATTGATCTTCAAAATTAAAACATGTTTAATGTACAATTTAACTGATTCTTTTTCACAATTCAAGATGCAACGTCAATGGCCGTATTGTGATGCCACATTTTTCACACTATTTTCAGATATTTTTTTTCATAGAGGTATAAAAAAAGATTTCAACCAATCAAAAAGCTGTATTCTGTGTACAAACAATGCAAAATTAATGATTTTATATTCAAAAGTCAAGATGTTGATTTGTTAATGTGGAGACATAAGTTTTGTTCTATGTATAATGGACTCTAGGGGAAGTATACAATTCTTATTCAAAACCATCTAAAACAATTTACATGTGTAGAAATAATTAATGGCGACTGATTAGATGTACATTTGTGTAGAACATGTAGATACTAGGCTAGTTGTATCCGAGTTTCTGGTTAGCGTCTTTGTGACCCATGTTTTGTTACAACAAATTTTATAGGCTTGCCTTTTGTCCAATCCATTTGTTCTATCACCTTTTATGATATTTTACACAAGTGAAAAATATCACTTTTTCCAGATCTCATTTGACCAATCAAAGCACTGCTTACAAACAACAATGGGAGAAGTTTAAAGTTGCCCCGATAGATTTTTTAATAAAATGTAATAAACAGAATATTTAACAGTGTCTTCAGTAATACCAAATATATTTCACTGATATAAAATGTTAGCCCCATGAGTGAAATATATTTGGTGCTACTGAAGACACTGTTAGATATCCTCTATATATCTGTGACCCATATATTGAATTATACTTAACCTGTATCATGGAATCTCCTGGTCCTCGTGCAGCTAAAAACCCTTTTTGATGAAAAAGGAGTTTCCAGAAACAATAAAATAATAAATAATGTACATATTGATGTCTGTTTGTTTTTTTTATTTGTTATTCAAAGTGATGCAGACACTTGTATACCCTGTGCTGTACTACGCTTCACACATTCATGCACTGGTACATTTGTATTTTGTCTGAAGAGAGCTTAACATGTTGGGGAAGAAAAGTCTGTAAAACGTCAATTTAATCATTATTTTGATCACTTGTTTGATAAACTTCTGGGGAACTACAAATTATATCTTTTAGCCTGCTGACCTGGGAAAATACTCTGATTTCTTCAAAATTACACTGGTCAAAAGTGCCAAAGTGCCATAGTATATTACTGATTTTGTACCATACATGTTTGGCTTGCGCCAGTCAAAATCAGTTGGTCGAATATCACTGCAGAATGGTGAAATTTTGGCGTATGTTATAAACATTGGTTAGAAGGTACAATTTTGGTTGGTACTTGGGGCTAGTACACATTTCTAATAAAAAGCATATCTCAAGCAGCTGTCGACATTTCATTTGGCCAGTACTGAAGGTCACGTGGGTCCCACACATATTCTCATTAAAACAAAACAAAAACATCATTAGAACTAATGCTTTATTTAGAAACAACATGTTTCACATCGAGATCGTAACACCATTCAGGAGGATCGTAATAATTTGTAATACTAACATGTTTCGTGATAACATCAGTTACACAATCAAAATCTAAAACCATTGTAAAGCAGTAACTTGTAAAATGTTTTGGTTGTATTTATTTGACCATTGTGACATTGACAAAGGTAGTACTGCTAATCAGCTCTTCAGCATTGGATAGGTTAGTCACAGACAATTTCTCCTTTAACATTGGATAGGTTAGTCGCAGACAATTCCTCCTTTAGCATTGGATAGCTTAGACACAGACAATTCCTCCTTTAGCATTGGATAGCTTAGACACAGACAACTCCTCCTTTAGCATTGGATAGCTTAGACACAGACAATTCCTCCTTACTTTGGCATTTTCAGTTATTTAAAATAAGGCTAGATACTGATCCCACACACTAACATTTCAAAAACAAAGTATCATTATACCATTTTACCTGTCGTTAGAAAGTGGGGGTGTGGGCAAGATTTTTTGGTAACCTTAAAATTGTACGCAACAAACATGTATGCCATCTCGCCAGTTAGCCAGTAATTAACGTGTCCAAATCTCCATGTATATGTAGTACAAAATAAGTCATTTTCGTAATTAAGGATGTATTATATTCATGAAAAAAACATGAATCAGTCATCCTAACAAAAACAAAAATAAAGCCGTCACCCGTCAAAGTGAGTAGGTGATTGGGACAGGCCCTACTTACTAAACCCACCCAGCGAGTAGGTGATTGGGACAGGCCCTACTTACTAAACCCACCCAGCGAGTAGGTGATTGGGACATTCCCTACTTACTAAACCCACCCAGCGAGTAGGTGATTGGGACATTCCCTACTTACTAAACCCACCCAGCGAGTAGGTGATTGGGACATTCCCTACTTACTAAACCCACCCAGCCAGTAGGTGATTAGGACAGTCCCTACTTACTAAACCCACCCAGCGAGTAGGTGATTGGGACAGTCCCTACCTACCACACCCACCCAGCGAGTAGGTGATTGGGACAGCCCCTACTTACTAAACCCACCCAGCGAGTAGGTGATTGGTACAGTCCCTACCTACCAAACTCACCCAGCGAGTTGGTGATTGGGACAGTCCCTACCTACCAAACCCACCCAGCGAGTTGGTGATTGGGACAGTCCCTACTTACTAAACCCACCCAGCAAGTTGGTGATTGGGACAATCCCTACCTACCAAACCCAACCAGCGAGTAGGTGATTGGGACAGTCCCTACCTACCAAACCCACCCAGCGAGTAGGTGATTGGGACAGCCCCTACCTACCACACCCACCCAGCGAGTAGGTGATTGGGACAGTCCCTACTTACTAAACCCACCCAGCGAGTATGTGATTGGGACAGCCCCTACCTACCAAACCCAACCAGCGAGTAAGTGATTGGGACAGTCCCTACCTACCAAACCCACCCAGCTAGTAGGTGATTGGGACAGTCCCTACCTACCAAACCTACCCAGCGAGTAGGTGATTGGGACAGTCCCTACCTACCAAACCCACCCAGCGGGTAGGTGATAGGGTCAGGCCCTACCTACCAAACCTACCCAGCGAGTAGGTGATTGGGACAGTCCCTACCTACCAAACCCACCCAGCGAGTAGGTGATTGGGACAGGCCCTACTTCCTAAACCCACCCAGCAATTAGGTGATTGGGACAGTCCCTACCTACCACACCCAACCAGCCAGTAGGTGATTAGGACAGTCCCTACCTACCACACCCACCCAGCTAGTAGGTGATTGGGACAGTCCCTACCTACCAAACCTACCCAGCGAGTAGGTGATTGGGACAGTCCCTACCTACCAAACCCACCCAGCGAGTAGGTGATTGGGACAGTCCCTACTTACTAAACCCACCCAGCAATTAGGTGATTGGGACAGGCCCTACCTACCACACCCACCCAGCGAGTAGGTGATTCGGACAGCCCCTACCTACCACACCCACCCAGCGGGTATGTAATTGGGACAGTCCCTACCTACCACACCCACCCAGCGAGTAGGTGATTGGGACAGTCCCTACCTACCACACCCACCCAGCGAGTAGGTGATTGGGACAGTCCCTACCTACCAAACCCACCCAGCGAGTAGGTGATTAGGACAGTCCCTACCTACCAAACCCACCCAGCGAGTAGGTGATTGGGACAATCTCTACCTACCAAACCTACCCAGCGAGTAGGTGATTGGGACAGCCCCTACCTACCAAACCCACCCAGCGAGTAGGTGATTAGGACAGTCCCTACCTACCAAACCCACCGAGCATGTAGGTGATTGGGACAATCCCTACCTACCAAACCCACCGAGCATGTAGGTGATTGGGACAGCCCCTACCTACCAAACCCACCCAGCGAGTAGGTGATTGGGACAGCCCCTACCTACCAAACCCACCCAGCGAGTAGGTGATTAGGACAGTCCCTACCTACCACACCCACTCAGCGAGTAGGTGATTGGGACAATCTCTACCTACCAAACCCACCCAGCGGGTATGTGATTGGGACAGTCCCTACCTCCCACACCCACCCAGCGAGTAGGTGATTGGGACAGCCCCTACCTACCAAACCCACCCAGCGAGTAGGTGATTGGGACATTCCCTACTTATCAAACCCACCCAGCGAGTAGGTGATTAGGACAGTCCCTACCTACCAAACCCACCCAGCGAGTAGGTGATTGGGACAGTCCCTACCTACCAAACCTACCCAGCGAGTAGGTGATTGGGACAGGCCCTACTTACTAAACCCACCCAGCGAATTGGTGATTGGGACAGTCCCTATCTACCAAACCCACCCAGCGAATTGGTGATTGGGACAGCCCCTACCTACCAAACCCAACCAGCGAGTAGGTGATTGGGACAGCCCCTACCTACCAAACTCGCCCAGCGAGTAGGTGATTCGGACAGCCCCTACCTACCACACCCACCCAGCGGGTAGGTGATTGGGACAGTCCATACCTACCACACCCACCCAGCGAGTAGGTGATTGGGAAAGTCCATACCTACCAAACCCACCCAGCGAGTAGGTGATTGGGACAGTCCCTACCTACCACACCCACCCAGCGAGTAGGTGATTGGGACAGTCCCTACCTACCAAACCCAACCAGCGAGTAGGTGATTGGGACAGGCCCTACTTACGAAACCCACCCAGTGGGTAGGTGATTTGGGACAGCCCCTACCTACCAAACCCACCCAGCAAGTAGGTGATTGGAACATTCCCTACCTACCACACCCACCCAGCGAGTATGTGATTGGGACAGTCCCTACCTACCACACCCACCCAGCGAGTATGTGATTGGGACAGTCCCTACCTACCAAACCCACCCAGCGAGTATGTGATTGGGACAGTCCCTACCTACCAAACCCACCCAGTGGGTATGTGATTGGGACAGTCCCTACCTACCAAACCCACCCAGCGAGTAGGTGATTGGGACACTCCCTATCTACCACACCCACCCAGCGGGTAGGTGATAGGGTCAGGATTAGATTCAGATAGCCCCTACCTACCAAACTCGCTGGTCATTATGCATATTACCAATAAATTTAACAAAAAGTTCATAAGATTGACAAAAATATTCTAACAATTGAAACTATGATGTATGAATCCTAAAATGTTGAAAAATGACACGTGTTAAAAACACTATCAGAGTAAACGTTGAGCGTGATCTTTGGTGTTCTGATGCAACTATGACGTAAAATGAGTAAGTTGTCATGAATGCAATCTTTATTTTCTAACAGTACAAAAATAGTATATCGTAGTCGATAGGTTATTGACCCTTCATTGAAAAATATAATAACTAACCGCTACACGTCACACTAGTTGATATAGATTGATGAGTATTCATTATAAATTATATTTTTCGCACTTTCTGATTGACTAAAATAGTATCACGTGATTTCCGATATGACCGGCAGTGCAAAAAAGTGGTAAACTGGGTGATTTTCAAAATATATTTAACTATGAATTACTTCCCTTTTGTATGTTCAACAGTATCAAATATCTTGCAATTGAAACATGACAAGCAACAATAGCTTTGTTTGTTGTTTTTATTAAATCATCGTAAGAACTGGTGTATTTAATTATGTTTGATTGTGTGGTGTATAAAAGATGTAATTAATTATTTACAAATTCTTAACAAATCAGTCCCTATCATTACATGTACAAGTGATACTAGTATTTATTGCACGATTATTAAGAAATATCAAAACAGTCATTATGTAATAAAGTTATTATGGCCTTTTGATTTCGGTTAATACATGATTTTATCAACCTGAAAAAATGTCAAGCACATTTATAATAACAATAGTAATTAGATGGCTATAAATAAATAGAGACACGTTATCACTGATGGGATATACATGTATAATAAAGTCAAACTGTGGCATGTCAATCTCCCTCCCCCCCCCCCCCCCCCCCCCCCCCTCCCCAGTTCTAACGAATGTTCAATGAATGAGTAGGAAAAATGACATTAACACTTAATTATACTTAGACTTCCGATCTACAACATAATGTCAACAATAAAAATAGATTATTATTTACCCTGTATGTAAAAAGTAAACAGATAATGTATATAAGAGAAACAGAACGATAACAAAAATAACCAGGTGCTTGGATTGACCGATATCCACCAGACCCACACATCCAGTATTGATGGACCAGTCCAGTCAAGCACCTGTGAAATGCTTTATATCTTGATATAGTCCCATAGTCCTCATGGATACTTTAGTGTACTGTCTACTTTCTGTTCTAGCACTACAGTGTTAGACGGAGCACACCGGCGTTAAAACATCCCAAACACCATTAGAAATGTGATCTCTTGTTCCACACAAAGTGTGTCTGGCTGAAGGTCCAGTGAAAAAGAAAATGTTGTTGAAGAACGTATAAATATCGTGTATTAATCAATGTTCAAAAAATACATTCTAAGGTGAAATGCAATGGACATCAAGACTCCCATTACCCACTATTCTCCTATATCACACCCCTCCCCCATACACCCCTCCCCCATACACCCCTCCCCCATACACACCTCCCCCATACACACCTCCCCCATACACACCTCCCCCATACACACCTCCCCTTGTTGCGTCTCACAAAGCACGTCAATCTGTTGTTTATGGGTCTCTCTTGAATTATTAAAACATGATGCTGTTTTCTTCTCGCTGAATGTCCTTGTAGCCATTGTAGTCGATCCATGGTAAACGATACTATAAACATATTTTTGTTATAGTTTGATATTTTATCGAACTGGGCCAATTTTAGGACTCAAACGACGACGATGGTAGTGACGACAGAGCTCTGGTTTTATGCTGGATTATGGCGCGGAGTAATGTTACTTACGTGGAATGCTTGATGTTGCATGTTGTGGAATTGTAAATTAGTGTCGATAAGTTTAGTTCCCTTATCACCATTTCCCCCAAGACTGTTATTATTGTTCCCAGTATTTAAGACAATGCCCGATTTAGGGTCAAGTGGTGTTATTGTAATTTGCTGACTTTCGACTGGGTTGCGTCGAGACGAACTGTTACTTGTATGCGAAGCTTGATGTGGTATTTCTAAAAAACTAAAGCTGTTGGAATCTTCAAATATAAGATCACTCCTGGTGCCATCATTCTTTGTTCTTTTGTCAGAATCATTGTTCTGTGTAAGTACTTCCAAATCCGGCTTGGAGCCAACTAGACTGGTGTGGTTCTGGCTGTGTCTTGGCAAACTGTTGCTCGGGTGAGCTGCCTGATGGAAACGGAGGTTGGCTTGCCTATTCGTAACTGAATGTTGCTGTGAGTCATTAGATTTACCTTCGGTACCATCAAGCATACCCTGCTTAGAGCCAGGTTGTCTTGTCAGACTGTTGCTTGGATGAGCTGCCTGATGGATTTGCACTGGCAGACTGTTGCTTGGATGAGCTGCCTGATGGATTTGTATTGGCAGACTGTTGCTTGGATGAGCTGCCTGATGGATTTGTATTGGCAGACTGTTGCTTGGGTGAGCTGCCTGGTGTCTTTGTAAAAGACGCGGTGTATCTTTCAAGCCGATAGATTTGCTTGCGCCCCCATCAAGCATTATCTTCATATCATCAACATTATTTTTGATGGGCATAGCTTGCCTAGAGCCCGGAGGTGTCGAAGTTTTCTGACTGTGTCGAGGTGAATGGTTAGTACTTGAGTGTGATGAATGGTGTGCCGAAGATGGACGCTTGTCGTGCGAGAATCCATGTTGATTAGAGTCGGTATGTGTACTATCCAGATGGCCACCATGTCTGCCCAGGTCTAGCTTAGAGCCAGCGGGCATGTGTAGGCTTTGTCGAGGCTTTATCGAGTTGTTTCGCGATGTTAAGTGAGGCTGGTGTTTGCTCTGTACTGCAGGAAGGCCCTCCGTTTCCTGAGCTGTCTTTGGAAACAAGTCTTTTCCCCACTTTCCCTGTGTGGAAATTCCACTTGAATACATTGCCACATCCCTCGTTTGTTTTCTTTGTGTGCCACCTATGCTTGATTTGGATGACTGTACTGGATGAGAATTTACAGATCGAAGGGCACCTGTCTGTTTCCTTCCCATGTCAACATACTTTGCCTCCAGACCGCCATCCTTAAGCGGGACAGTTTTGCTGGCAGAACCTGCTCTGTGGTTCCCGTAGCGAGATTTCGCACCTTGGCTGGGTATGTACGACGTTCGTCTCCCCTGAATCGAATCCATGGGGATTTTATATGTTTCGGAAGCCTTCTTCAGCTTGGGATCCGTCTTGAAAAAGGTATCGTTTCCCAAATTAGTTCGTTTGGAATTTCCACCTGTTGGCTGGGAATTCTCCCTGCTGTGGTTTCTGGATCCGCCTCCATGGCTTGTGTGGGACGACTGGTGTGGTAACACGGGACTCATATCACTGATATCTATTTGTCGATGTGAACCGACATGTCTCCTTCCGGTACCACCATACATTTTGTACCTCTCAACGCCATTATGCCCGGTCATTTTGGCCCTTTATTTCTCGTACTCAATCACCCTCCTCGCCTTTCAAACAGCCTTCCTTTGTGATATTGCCTGAAAAATGTAATGATGTAAATATCGATAATTAAGTTAAATAATGTTGTCATTTTTTATATAAAGTCTACTATGTGTGTGTACTGATTTCTCCTTGCTAAAATTTCTCCTGAATAGAAGTAATTATTTACACTCTATACATTATTTTTCCAACAAACGAAGTTTACATCCAACATGACCAGTACTTTAATACATATCACAACCAGTGTATGATTTGAGCGTGACGTTTCGGCAACTACTCTGTCACCTTCAACAGACATTAATGACAGTAATATCACAACCAGTGTATGATTTGAGCGTGACGTTTCGGCAACTACTCTGTCACCTTCAACAGACATTAATGACAGTAATATCACAACCAGTGTATGATTTGAGCGTGACGTTTCGGCAACTACTCTGTCACCTTCAACAGACATTAATGACAGTAATATCACAACCAGTGTATGATTTGATTATGATATACCAACCTTTATTTACATTTTTAAATGATGGTGCTAAGGAAACACACAATATGCTTACATGCACCGACAAATTGTAGAAAAGAGATGGTGGAAAATGTTGAAATGATCATACAAACCGCGGATTAAGGTCAATGAGAAACACGGTTAAATCTCCAGCCTACTACTTTATAGCCACTTATTTTACTGACCTAAACGGTCGTATCTTAAACTCCTGGAATTCAACAATGGACACTACTGACATCCATATCCGCCTTTAACTTTAACTCGAGATTTCGAGAGCTGTAGGTTCGTGAAGACTGCGAGGAAGGTTTATGAAGGCTTATGTTTATGAAAGGGGTTTAAAAAGAATGCGGAAGAATTTCGACCGACATCATGATCATATTTGGAAATGTTCCGTTTCCCTGTAGGTTATGAATTATGCAAGTGCCTTCGTAGCCCCGAGTTTCCTCTGGCCTGACACCATAGCTAGTGTCGGGCCAGAGCGCACTACATGAAAACGTGGAATTCTCCGACACCGTTTGGTGTCACTTGGTGCCTTCGTTGTCACTACCGTAGTTCACATTTTGGCGTTTCTTGGACTTGACATCAATCCAGAGTCATTGTCGTAACAGATGACGCGTAGTGTTTCATCAGGAACCCCAGAGTTTGAATTCACAAAACCATTCTCATACTCTAATTAATGGAAATCTGTGCTCAACCCCACTTCATATAGAAACTCACTTAAATCTTGAAATAGCGATTAAAAAGAGAGAGAAAAAAACATTGAAACTAACTTCTCACTTTTAGTCTTTCCGAAGACAAGACTTTCTACAAAATTTGCAGTTCCTTTTTGATGCATTTTTAATCCATTTCGTTTTAACAAGGAAACCTTCATTTTCGGTTTCATCAATCAAAACAGTATCAATAGTACGGTAGATAATGTCATATCTTAAATTATATAACAATATATTTATAAAACGAGATGTTTACAAATATCTTGTCAGATACATATTATACTCAGAGATATATTGCTGTTAAAATAATAAAAGTGAATCACTTGTTTGTATTGAAAATAAATACTGAGTGAAAAAATGGGAAATCTTATTAATATTGCTTAAACCCAAATATGGACATATATAACTTCCGAATTTTCATATAACTTCCGACACATCTATATAGCGTCTGTTTCTCAACCCCCCCCCCCCCCCATCGTCTTACTTCCATCATTCTATACTCTGGGACATAATTTAGATTTAGCTGAAGTTTAACTTTACATAACATAATTAATTATACCAGGAAATAATCGAGAGGTAAAAATGTGTGATAGTTACGATGTGTATGTACCATGTATTTGCATTGTTATAAATTTGGGGGGAAATTAAAAGCTTTGAAAAAAAATCAATGAAGAAAAAAAACCGAATATCATATCACATTTCAGGCTTTCGGAATTTCCTTCAATCATTATTTTATTAAATTTAATTATCAATACAGATATCCGGTTAATCACAAACAGCATTCTGAGCACAATCAGGATTGTTATGGTTAATACTGTCCCGGGTCTTATCTCCTTTGATTGATTCGTGTGAGCTCCTCGTGTTTAGTCCTCGTTCTATCGATTATGAGTTAGGGTTATGGGTTGTTTACACGGGCGCGACGAATTACCCAAATCTACCCAAATCTACCCAAATCCACCCAAATCTACCCAAATCTACCCAAATCTACCCAAATCCACCCAAATCTACCCAAATCTACCCAAATCCACCCAAATCTACCTTAATCTACTATGTAAATCAAACAAAATCATACTTACAGCTGATAATTTGGGAACGTGAACTTGTTAAATCAATTTTTAGTGCATCATTGTCGCGTAAAGCACCATGAATCGATATAATGTACACAAACACTCTAACTTCAGTAGCGGTTATCTCCCCTTATGCATATAATGTCAAGGAACAACAAAGACCTGGTTAATTTAAAGACAATTTATTACGTAGAATATTGATTATATAACAAGCAATTCGTGAAGTCGATGTATAAAAATAGTAGATTTCTACGAAATAATTCTTAGACAAAAGTCTTCTATAATTCTAAGCAAAGCCTACATGTAAATATAAACGTCTGTTGAATGTTAAAAAATGTTAAAATCCAATTGTTACATACACATATAATTTTTTACCAACATTCATAAAATTACTATGTATTTAATCGGTACATTTCAATAATTTTTATGAACAATACAGTCGTATCCAATGTGACATCTCATAAACATCTTGGTGTATACTTGTCCTCTAGTTTTGACTTGGTTGACCACATTGAAACTTTCATACGTTTAGGTACACTGAGGAAACTGAAATATGTTCTTGATAGAAACTCTCTACAGACTCTATATATATCTTTCATTAGAATAAGCTGATATTGTTTTGGATGCACTACCACAATAGCTTATATACGTATAAAAAGTAAATCTCATAATCTATTCCACATATATAAAAACCATGTTAGATACAAATACAATGCATATATATATATATAAAAAAAACATACACGCTCTAAAATGTACAAATATAATACTGTCATTGACAGTAGACATATTTCAGTTCTCACTTTAAGCAAAGTGCACCTGACGAGGTGACGAGTCTGAAATTGACTACTTATTTGTATTTACCACTAAAATGAAAAAAATGCAAAATTTATAAATAATTAAAATGTCAATGTCAAGTCAGTATACTGAACTAGCCCATGAAGAAAATGATACAAATACAATGCATATATATATATATAAAAACATACACGCTCTAAAATGTACAAATACAATACTGTCATTGACAGTAGACATATTTCAGTTCTCACTTTACGCAAAGTGCACCTGACGAGGTGACGAGTCTGAAATTGACTACTTATTTGTATTTACCACTAAAATGAAAAAAATGCAAAATTTATAAGTAATTAAAATGTCAATGTCAAGTCAGTATACTGAACTAGCCCATGAAGAAAATGGTCTGGTTTCAACAATTTTTCTATGTCCTGGTTTTTGATGATTTCACGCGTTTGCGTTGACATGGCTTTTTGCCGCAAGATTGTTTTGGCCTCGGACACTGAAACTCAACATTTGAGGCCATAACAAAGCTGCTGATTTGGGAACGTTTCTTGCTTGCCAAAAATTTATGGAAATGAATTGACTTTTCTTCAGATGTTTTATCTTGCCAAATATGTGGGGCGACGTGAAAAGATTTTGTTTGATGTGTGAGCCTAAAATTGCCTGTACCGTGCAGAGCACGCCTGAGATCCAGCATTTGCATCTCTGAAACCAGTGCCATTTTCTCCACGAGCTCGGGCAGTTTCTGTACTTTCCAGTCAACAACCTGTTTCAGTCTGTTATTTATGGATTCTGCATTGTTGTTAGTCCAAAGATGGGAGATTTTTTTGTTTTGAATAGGCTCTATAACATATTTTTTCAGTTTCGTTTCAAGAAATTTCTCCCAGTACGCTTTAAATTTCGAATTCTGATCTAAATACGGGACCAAATCATCCAATCTGGATTCATATTGCGCATCATTGTTGCTGAAAACAATTCCGTTTTCGCCAAAGATGATGTCGTTGATGTTACTTCTTGCTTTAAAGGGGGTTCCTGCTTTTTCAAGGTATCTTCTTAAATTATCCTGAATGTGTTTGGTGCAGAGCAAAAAGGTTGCGTCGTGAAAGATGTCATGCAGTGCGTTTGTCATTGCTTTCTCTTCGTCGGTACCTATCGTCAGTTTTTGTTTTCCTACCTTACCCCTAATATGATTAAAAAAAGTCCTATAAGTCTCTTCCTCTCCATCCCAATGAAAATAAAGCGGTCCTAACATGATTGGCTTTTCGTTTGTCGTACGATGTTCTACCCCTTGATGTTTGTATGTAAGTGGCGTCACAAAACACTTCCCCAGATTAAACGTCCTATCAATGCCAACTATACTACCCCCCTCACCTACACAGTTTGCCAGGAAGTCTGTCAGTTGTTCGTCAGTGTATACAATGACGTTTGGCAGGATGTGCTGATCAGGCCCAAAATCTAATTTCCTAACGCAAGGGTCTGTTTTTAATTTGTTGAGCAAAGTTAATACCTCGTCAGCTATGTTGTTGTTGCCTAAAGTCTTGGTAGGTTGTTGCTTTTTCTTTTCTTGATAGATTTTATCTCTAACCTGTCTTGCCGATTTAGGTCCCTCTATGCTGTTATCTTTTGCTAAATTGTAACATATTTCAACCCCACTTTTTTGGGCCTGAACAGCACATTTTGCCAAAACTTCTGGGTCCGTCCTTATGTATGGGTCTGCGTCTATTCGTTTCGTATTCCCATGTGGTTGATTTCCCATTGACTTTCTGTCCCCACAATATTCTACTAGGGCCCTACTTTTTAAATGTGCCAAATCGTCTGGTGCGTCTGTAACTGTCGTCACTCGTCGCTTATAGTCAGGGTCCCCTTTCAATGTGGTATAATACCTATGTAATGTGATCGATCTCTCTGGCTGTGGTGCACAGGGTTCAAAACAAATGGCACCTTTAACCTGTTTCCTAGTGCAAAACACACCATCGCGTTTGTAAACAGTGCTCATGACATTTTCGGTTGTTAACAAGAAATGAGAGTTGGTCGTTGTGCCTTTGTCAGAACCCCATACACCACAGTCATCGGGGAATTCTGCACGTCTCTTGTCATTGTTTCTACTATTATTCAATACTAGAAAAACGTCATTCTTTGGACCTAAAGGAACTCGTTCGGTTAGGCTATCTGTTTTGCATAATATTTCTAAAGCGTCTTGGTTTGACATAAATTTAATATAGCATATATAAGTATGCATCCATGTTTGAAAAGAAGACATGAATTACAAAACAACCGCATTTCCATTTGTTTTCAACTTTAGCAGAAGCTTACATTTGCCGCTCAACTAAAATCATAATCAATTTTTACAAGAAAATTGATAGTCAAACATATATACTTGCTGTTTGTGCAAGAGGTTTACATTACTATCTCTTACTGAATTTTTTTTTTTAATTTTATTGATTGAATATATAAGATTAGTCAGCAATCAAAAGTTTGAATATTTAAAATAAAGATTAATTTTCATGTCGATATAAATGCATTAGATAAATGATATTTGTTGGTCGCTTCAATTAAATAAATAATGGAACTCATTTGCTATTTCGTTCTGGTTGTAACATACTACCTATTCTATTTCCTCTTGTGATGTTGTTCAATCTTACAAGTTCAGAATATACAATTGGTGTTGGCAAAGGGGATTGGACAACAGGCTCAGCCTTTATTAGTCTTTTCCTATAGATTTCCAGTTTAATGAACATATGAGTATTACAAAATTAGTATCAAGTAGGAAAATATTAGAAGTTAATAATTGATATACATGTATATAAACAAAGAAAACACATTCTCACTCACTCTCATACTACTACGTACTCATGATGTATTTTCCATTGATATAACTTTCATATAAATATTAAATGAGTATATAGACATAATAATATTACATTACTTATAATTTTGAAAGCGTTAACGTTTTTAGATAAGAACTAATAAGAGTCTATATATATCAGCTGGCAGTAGGTTATAAACTGTTATGATGTGATGTCAAATATTAAAGTAAAGTGGACATTGGAAGAAGAAATGAATTTCGTTTTTAATATTAACATCCATATACAGGAACAGTCATCAACCAAATTATCCATACATTTATCGTAATTTGAATAATTTAAATCACTAGCTTTGTTTCGTAATTGACAATTTATAAACCTTAAAGCTTCTAGTTGAACAGATTCAAGTAAATCAGAATCGTTTTTGTACAGTTATCCCAAACTTTATCTGAGTATTCTAATATTGGTCTAATGTTTGCTATATATATTGTTTTGAGAGTATATTAAATTGCTAAGTTTGTATACTGTATGTAGAATTGTATTACGGAGAGGACATTGATAAGTTTTATGTATTACGGAGAGGACATTGATAAGTTATATGTAGAATTGTATTACGGAGAGGACATTGATCAGTTACATGTATAGTTGTATTACGGAGAGGACATTGATAAGTTATATGTATTACGGAGAGGACATTGATAAGTTATATATAATTGTATTACGGAGAGGACATTGATCAGTTATATGTATAGTTGTATTACGGAGAGGACATTAAAAAGTTGTGAATTTGAATTTGCGCCCAGTCCTGTTGGGTATTGTTAGCAAAAAAAATCTTTTAAATTCAATATTTATCTATTGTTTTAAATTCGAAATAAATCTATTCTCAATTGTTCTTTTCTTTATCAGAAACTAATATCATTTGATATAATACACTTTACAAAATCAAAAAATGCAATTGTACGTTCACGAATTACGGAATAATAATTAAAAATCCTTAAAAAACTGATAAACGTGGGCGGGACACCTACATAATGTCTTGGGCTACGCAGACGCACCGCGATTGGTGTAATTGCAGTTCAAGCCACGCCCATCTAATTAGAGGGCGGAGCTTCGTAAGATCATAGACCAGTATATATCAGAAGCCCCTATTTACCGCTGTATCCATTGCTAGTTAATAATTCAACATGACATCACTTCTTTTCGGCAGCAGCTACATCGAGCGATTGAGACGATACTGCAACAACGACATAGAGACACCAGGAGGTACACACTTCTTCGGGAAAGGAGGTCTACGAAGCGATAGAATGGACAGCGCATTACTCCAGAGAGCATTAGAATGCAATGTCGACACGGCATTCATCCACATCGGAGGAAATGAAATAGCGGCAGATTCATCCCCCAAAGAGATCTTCAACAACATAGCTCAATTAATTGACCAGTTCATCGCGTCTGGCATACGAAATGTATACATTGCAGAAATTCTGACGAGGGAGCCCAGCGCCAAGAAATGTCCAGGCCTCACAAAGATGTCATTTGACCGGCAACGAAAAAGAATAAACCAACTTCTACAGAAGAAATATGGTAACAACTTCGTCACATTAAAAGACATAAAATACCCACAAGATTACCACACGGATAAAGTCCATCTCGCCACCACAGATACTCCAAACACCAATACGGGAATGAAGAAGTACGCATCTAGAATAAGAAGATTACTGGCCAGCTGCTGAAGACACCAAACGGCCCTTTTCAGGGCCATCCAAAACGGTCCTTTTCAGGACCAACACAAACGGCCCTTATTAGGGCCAACAATATTTTTAAAAAAGTGCCAAGCACGCCTCGAATTTACGCAAAATCTAGTGATATTTATTTTTACAACAAAACCTTTAACCAATTATTGAAAATTCCATTTGATTTCCTTTAGAAAAAAAATTATAGATTATTTTGAAGAACTAGATTTGAATATGATGATCATCGTACAGGTCAAGCATATACTTTATATGAGATATTGTATTGAACTGTTCTAGTATATCTGTTTCCAATGAATAAGCCATATAGCCTCCCAGTAAAATGTGAACTAACATATATTCTGACAATTAATGCAAAAATGAAATAAATTAAATATCAGAAATAGATACGATTGCACACATAAACAATTTTTTTCCAATATTCTTGGTTAGGAAACAATTTTTTTCCAATATTCTTGGTTAGGAAACAATTTTTTCAAATATTCTTGGTTAGGAAATGTACCATCATCTAGTGACAGTTTTAAGAATACAAATAATTGATACTTTTTAACATATCTGGTATATAACCATTTTGAACACATTCATTTGTTTCATACAAAAAACATCTTAAAATAAAAATGTTACTGGTTAAATTACTTCTTTTCATTCTACACAACCTACCTAGAAACAATAGTTTTTTTTATATCTATGTATGCTTCAATAGATGTCCATCCAAGTACGGAGGTCAAGATCTATAGGTTCAATAGTATTTAGTAAAGTTCTTAAAAGGGAGGTAACCCCTACTTAATTTTGATTCTTAAACCAATCGACAAAGACCGTACGTAATAATTATTAAAAAATGTCAAAAACATCGTTTTGATACGTTATTGATGTAATATATATTGATTTGTGTGGAATATAATGGTAGATTTGGGTAGATTTGGGTGGATTTGGGTAGATTTGGGTGGATTTGGGTAGATTTGGGTAGATTTGGGTAATTCGTCGTGCCGGTTTACACGTCGATAATCTCCGACTGTCAGCTGACTTATCAATGGCGACGTTTTGTGTAACAGAAGAAGCCAGTCAGTCAGATATATTTGTGACAATGTTACGTTCGGAACACCTGTACTGGTCCTGTTCTTACCAGTCATTCATTGATTCCGTGTATTTTGTAACCGACTGAATACTACGACAATCGATCTAGTTACAGTCATTGTTTGAACCTCTATATAAGATACTAAAGATAGGTACGTTCAAAGGCCCCTACTTCATTGTATAGGGTGTCGATGTGTATTATATCACGAAGCAAGCTACGTTCCGTTTACATACGGTGTATACTGCATACTTGCCTCGACTGATAAAAAGACATCGGTGTCAATAATTCAATAAAATTCAAACCTACAATTTAATACTCGAGATCCAAGATACTGCTAATCATTTACACAAATATTTTTTGTTTTACTTAGAAAATGATATTATAACCTTTCAATTACCCGGCAAAATCATTCTTGGTATAATGTGCGTTTGATAGTAGTAGGGGTCTAACATGCTAGTATACTTCCTAGATCATGTGTTTACCTTGACAACGGGACATGTACGTTCCGTTTCCAAATCACACACAATCTAAAATGTGTTAAGGTGTATTATAATTCATATTAAACCTATTACTACGTATCTCAGAAAAACACAGGCTACATACCTTTCCTACAGAATCATTATCTTCTGTTTGCCAACACCAGGAACTTGTCGATGGTCACACATCGATACACATGGGGTCTGTCACCAATAATGACGGGAAAACCCAAGTCAGGCCTTTCTATAATTATTGCTTGCACGCAATACGTGTGTTGGAATCATATCACACATCTCTACATATCGGGAGAAAACGGTCATATGATTTGAGTTTATATGCTGTGCACACAAAGCCTATATATAGTTACTTGTATATTATTGACCTCGGGTACTCGATATTTATAAATGGACCAGGCCCTACTTCGTGGCAAGGACAGCAGGCAGAAAAGGGCAGAATAATTGGAAGACTTGTTGGTCATTTCTATTAATAGTGACACAGCACCGATAATGTGTGAGAATGTTTCTTTGTTCTCGTTTTATCTTTTGCGAGTCGATGTTAAAACTAACGGGAGAAATAATACAAGGGAAGTAACTCTAACAAAAAGTAGTGGTATTTTTGGCTACTAGGATCCTGGGATAATGTCGTTTGCAAAAAGAAAAGACCTTGGCCCATTTCAGAGGTCACATAGGTTTAATCTGTTAAAACATTATGATAATTTTTTATTTTTTGATAATTGGTTGGTAAACTACTGAAAGATTGCCTTACAAAGTTTGCAAAGAGAAAATTCAATTCTTCTCAAAAAACAAGAAGCTCAGAATCCTATCTGGCTTGTTTGTTCCTGGGAAGACGCTTAAAAAGTTTGAAAATAGAAATTACCTCAACCTGTTTTCATATCACACAGGTAATATTTGTTAAATCACCCGAACAACTTCTTTGATTATCCAAAAGGAATTGAATAAATATATAAGGCCAATACATGTAGGTACCTGGTGAAACCAACATTTCCAAAATTTGTGAAAAATTACCTTGACCCATAATCAAGGTCACAGGGATCAAATTTGTTTAAACGCTCTAATTCTTTTTCTGAAAGGTAATATAAAGAATCACCAAAGTTGTTAATACCAGCCCAACAGGGTCTCTTGTTTAAACAGTAATCAGGGTCCAAAGAATGGTCGAAGCATTATACGACGTTTGCTCTTTCAGTTTCATTTTACATTTATGCCTATTTCTCAACTTTCGTACAACTAAACAAAATGTTTATCCAATATTGGTATAAATGGCCAGACTGTCCTGAAATTGGTTCTTATTGTTGATAAAAACAATTCTAGTATACCAGGTAATTAGGCTATTCCTTACTTGTATACAGTACTAAATGACCCTGAAGAGTGGTTCTGTGATTTCAAAATTCAAAAGGAAATGTGTTTTACAGTCTCTAAGTAATTTGATATCAAAGGAATTATGTTTAAAATGATACTTACAAGGAAATAGCATAATGTTATGTTTATATTAATGCTGTTACCAAGATTCAACTTGTGTTTATATCTTTAAATGGTAAATTTTCACATCTTTATAATCAGGAAGTTTCTTGTCCCCTGGGGGTTGAGGGACCATATGATTCACAATTTTGATTAACCTTTGGCCATTGAAGGTTTCTGCAAAATTTCATTGAAATTGGTTCAGGGGTTTCTGGGAAGTCAAAAATGTACCCGTATATTTTTTACTAACGGACAATGAACAAAAGGCAATTAAAATAGGTCACTTGAGACTTTGTCTCATGTGCTCTAAAATCCCTTCGTTAGTTATAAAGAAGTTAAAAACATGAAAATTATGCAAACAGTGGATGAGAGATGAAACATTGCTATAGTTCATATGAAAAATCAATACAGCTTTAATTAAAATGTTATAATTTATTGTCATTTCCTTACATATTTTAGATATCTAAAATAAAGATACAGGCTTCCTGCCTCTGTACAGCAGCACACATCTCGCATGCTGGCAGCTATATATTGCACTGCCATTAACATCATAGATAACAATTCTATTTGAATCTCAGCAGTGATATTTTGTGCATGTTCAGGGTTTTATAACAGCATTGTAACAGTCACCAACAATACAGTTATATAACAAGCTCTCCACTTCTGGTCCTTTCAGTATCTGCTCTATATACATATGTGCCTCTTGTAGTACTTGGTTTGGAACCAGTCCCATAAGCCAGCTTTCAAAGTCCTATATTCTGTAAAGACAGAAGTCAAAATACACCTGTACCACTCAAAAGTCCAGGTAAGGTTTCACTTCTATAATGACATGATTCACATCCTTCCTGCAAAATTTATTTTTCTCATTCTTTTTGTGTGTCAGCACTACTGGTTGTGGTCTCCTTTATGTTTTGTGTCAACTTCCAAGTGGAGTCAAGTTATCACAAAAAGTTGACAGAGTTAGGGTGCTCTACAGTCCTGTTATTTGATAAGATCTCTGTCTTATGCTCAGTCTTTTGCATCACCAATTCCATCAGCATTAATGGCAAACATAGCTTCAGCCTCTGGTAAACATGGAGAATCATATATCTTGCATATTCGAGTTTCCCCTCTTCCTTTCCTCAGGTATAATCTACAAGAAAGAAAAGACAATTTGTTCATTCGGCCAAATAACAAAAAACAAATTCAGTTTAAATACTTGTATGTCAACATTTATGTTGGAACAGGAAATAAAAGTTATAATTTTCTGAAGCTGCATGCTTGCATTAGAGATATTTAACTAGAGATTGTTTTTGTAAAAAACTTCTCTCCCCTTCTCCCTTAATAGGCATTTTTTTTTTTCAGCTGCCTTGACCTTTAGGTCCAGACAAGAAATTATTGTAAAAATTCCACTTGAGATCAAGGTCACAGTGACCTAATGGAGTGATTTAATGCTCTAGCTTCTAAATACACAAATAATCTATAAATTGGGCCTTATCATTAATTTATCACATGATAGGGAATAGACAAAGCACCCTATCGTAATTCCTATTGCCAGTCAGGGCATGTGTGGGAGAGGTGTGAACTCTTGCCGCGGTATTCATGACAAACATCTGACCAGTGGTCAGTACAAGTAATTTTTTTGTGTTTGAGTCATGAGATGTCGATTACCTATTATATCATAGGTAACAGTCCATAAAAAAAGTTTAATACATCAAAAACTTAGATTTGTAAAAATTCAAATCATACATTGGGTTGTTGGTAGTGTTACGTAGTGAGAAAATTTGGGACTAAGCAAAAATTTCAATACAGCGAGAAAATAAAATCAGCTAAGTTCGAATCATAGTGGTTTGACTGTACTTAATATTTATGAGTATGTTAAAGTACTAACTGCCTCCTGTTGTTTCTGCTAGGGAGGGATCGATAGGTTGCTTACCTTGTAGTGGAGGCATGGGCTATAATGTTTCCACCAATGGGTTTTTTGGGGTCAGCCGAGAACATGGCTGCTCCATCAACCTGAGCAACCACCTGATTTGTTATCACAACTGCCACACCAAACTGAAATCAAAGACATAATCTTTTACACATCAAGGCTTTATGCATATCTGTATATCTACTACAGTATATATATGATTGGGTGCAGTAGATCTTGAGTTCGAGGCCCGGTCAGGGCACGAGTCAATTGTGTTACTATGTTATAACAAGGAATGCTATATACATTTGTTTTATAAATTTATGATAAATGTCATTTTAAGATGTGTCGTTGCCCCCAACTTACATGCAATAACACATTGATATTTGACCAATTTACCTCATCAGCCAGACGAAGCAGCATTCTTAAGAAGCGTGCCAGGTGCATTTGTCTGGCAGACAGTTCTCCTCTCCCTGAATAGTCAGTTCTGTACAAAGCTGTGGCACTATCAACTATCAGTAAAGCATATCTACACAAAAACAAAATTGAAATGTTTAAGTTTATATGATCAGCAGCATGCTGGGATGAGAGGTCTGCTATTAAGTTTGCTCAAATGACAAATGTCAATATTTCTAATTGCAAATGACCAAAATTCTGGTGTTTTTTTTTTTGTTTTTTTTAAATCTTCTATGATTTTTACCATAGTTACAACCAGGGTGATTAAGGTCATTATTGGCCATTCATACTCAAAGTGAAATGTTATAGTGCCCTACAAAGATTCACATGACAAAAAATAGCAAACCTAATTGACAACAAAAATTACACATAATTATCTGACCTGTCCCACTCGTTATAGCAAGTTTTAGCAAACACAAAGCGAATTCACTTGAATATTTGTAAATTTCACCCAAAATAATCACACAAACCTCCAGTATAGGATTGTCCTGTAAAGTTATACATGTGTAAATATTGATGCATTGCAAAAGAAAAAGCAATTTTCGCAAAACCAATTCTCAAAATTCAAATTTCGTAAAATCACAAATATTCACCCAAACTATCACCCTTCCTAAAAAGTTGGAAGAAAATTCAATTGATTTAACAGAGAACTCATTCCAATTTGAATTTCAAGTATTTGTAAGTCAACTGGCATGGAGAAGCAATAAAGATTTTGTTAGTTTCTGAAAATCTAGGTGTTTCAAGTTTAACCCAAATTATTTAAAATTTATGTTAAATCTATAGGGTGATTTGAGATTTCCATACCACAATGCAATTACATCCCACGATTTTAGTAGGAATAACACTAATACATTAAATTGCTAAACATAATACTTAAAGTTCAGATTCCACGCATCCCTACTGGCCAGTGTCACTGGGCTATAAATTCTGGATGAAATTCCAAAAATGAGGTGTAGTTTTTGAGGACAAGAATACATTTTTTTTCCAAAGTGAAATTTCAAGAACTAAATCAGTAAATTGAAACACCCTCGCGTTATGTCCTGAAAAAAAGGTTTACCTTGACTCGGACATCATAGCTGCAGCTTGTACAAGAAGTTGTGACTGGTGATCGCTGTTGTAGGCTCGGGCACAAGCCACATTATCCAACACATCACTCCCTGATAGACCATATCTATAAATACAAGTCTGTATATCCGAGTACTTTTCTCACAGAATCAGTAGGCTAGCACTTTGTGACAGTTTTATAAATTTTAATTATGACTATATACTGTATTAATCATAAACTGTTGATAAAAATTCATGTGTACATAATTGATTAGACCATTATCAGTACTTCAAAAATTCCAACTACATACTACTTTGAAAAGTTCTAAAATTGCTATGATTTCACCAAGTTCCAAAGTACATGATTCAACAAGAATATAATATAGACTTAAGTGCCGGTTCTTCAAATGATTCCAGTATTGTATATATTACCTTTCTGCAACAGCCAGTAACCGTTCTGGTCTAAAAGTTCCTTCAGTGTCTACATACAGTGCCTTTCCTTCCCCGCCTCCCATATCAATGGGTAACTGTAGATGGAACAAAATTGATATACAAACTAATTTCCGATCCATTTTCTCCCCAAAGACATAATGGCTACAAATTTATTATGTTTTCATATTAATCCATCTCTAATTATGTATAAATATGACGGCCCAGTTGTTCAAGAGGTGCAGTATCAATAGTTAAATTTTAGCCCACTGATTTAGCACCCTATTCTTTATCTATTTCCATGAAATTTCCTGTATTAAAGTAGGAAACATGTCAGGGACAAACCCTGCAGTTATTTACACAATAAGTGGCTGTATATATGTTACAAATATGTAAGTTACCTGACAGGTGACGGCTAAGGTATGACAAATCTGTGTTTTTCCTGTTCTGAACTCTCCAAATATTTCTGTGATAGAGCCAGTCTCAATCCCACCTGCAGTGTTAAAGTAACAATTTTATAATTACATACTAAAACAGAAAATGATTTTCATAAATGTATTACAAATACGTGAAAACTGAATTGTGGTAACTAATCCTGACATTTGACCCAATTACCATGGCAATTGTGAATTATTTTGCAGACTAATTAATATATCTTGGACCTATAGATAGCAGGTAGATAGTGGTTTATTATTTGTTTGGTGCATTTCTTTCATCTCAGTAAACACAGAAAACACTCAGGAAAAATTAAACCATGTCTTGACCAAACTTAGCACCATTATGATTGCCTGTCATTCTAACTGATGGTAACTGATATGTTTTAAAGACATGGTAACAGATCTAACAGTACTGTATATAGGTTGTGACAGGACAAAAAGCTCAAAGTCTGATAACAGATGGATTACAACTTGTTGGAGTTCATGGGAAGAAAATCAATGTGTACATATCCAAAGAGAGGCAGACATTGTCATTTAAATTTGATATTGTGGTCGAATTGTACACTTGCAGTCCTATCAACAAGTTTTTATTATTACCAGTTATTTCAGGTAAAAGTTTGAATTCTAGATACTGAAGAGAAAAATATGTAATAAGGACCAGAGAAATATGTACACCGCTAGACAACTTCAGAATTAATAATTTTGTTTTGTATGGTGAGTGTAAGAGAAAATGTCTACTATATGGTACAGTTTTAATTAAATCAAGTCTTTTTGTATTTCTTGTTTGATAAAGTCCCAATTGGGTAGATATTTTGCTGAAATAGTCCTTACAGAGAAGTTTTGATAAAGTTTGTTTTGAAAGACTGACAAATTATCTTTTTTATCAAACAGTATCTTTTAGTTTATATACCTTGTAACAGTTTATCAAGTTCCTTTGACCCTGTGGAAACCTGAATAATTTCTGATCTCTTCTGGTGGAATTCTGTTGCAGTAGTAAACCCCATAGGAATTAATTTGGCAGCTTCTGCCTGAAAACAGAGTTACGCATGAATCAAGCAACATTCAAAATAGGCTGATCAACTCTGATTTTAATCAAGTCTCAAAAAACTTGCTATCATAATTATAATCTTTAACAATTTGTTCACAAGTAACAGTGAAGTACAAAGCAAGGCCTCCCTCTCTCACACACTTCCTTACTTGGGGTTCGTACAGAAATCTATAGGTCAAAGTTATGGACTTTTTAGGGGGAAAATGACAACAATTGTTTTTATGGTTCATTTTTGTTACCTTAATTTTCCAGTTTTCTTCTGTTTTTCAGATATATTGCTTTCAGATCTTGTGAAAAGAGTCTTTTTTTCATTTGACTTTTCGTTTCTCAGTGATATGTGGGAGAAATTGCATTCCTTTTCATATGTGTCCGCTGATTCTGTGAGACCGATCATGTCAAGTTCTGCTTGTTTTGTACAATATTGTCCTAATTTTTCCTATTTTTTCTACTTGTTCAGCTCTCGATGGTCCTGTTAAGTATTACTCAAATCTTTGTCTTGACTGAGAAGTATTTTTTGATAAATTCCTTGGCAATCTGAATGCTCAATATAAACAATGAAAATATGATAATGGTCATAAAGACACTTGTAATGCATGCACACTAGTGTATTACAAGTAGGCTTTTAACATTTTGTATACCAACATTTCTGTAACATTAATTAGTGTTGGGAATCAGTTGAGATTTCAACATAGATGATCAGATAAAGCTGGTTAGTGTCAACCGATCGATTTTCAATCATTAATCGGTGAGCCTAATGTTACATAATCCTTTAAAAATATTACCTTTTTTTTACTCCTGGATTGAATAGGCCTTTTTTCTCTGAAGCAGAGTTATATTTAGCTGCCATTATGATTTGATACTAGCTTTTTTACATTTACTCTAAGTAGTTTCAAATCTTTTTATACCATTTCAACATTTTAATCTTTATTGTTAAACAGTTATATATATTCATTTTGCAATTTATTATAGTTGAAATGCATGATTGGTAGGAAATTATGTTTAAGAGTAAAATGACAGAACTTCTCTCTTCAGTGAAAATGAAAGTTGAACTTGCATGTAGTGTTTAAAAAAAAATCATTGATGTGGACATCTCATCAGGAATCGGTTGCCTTTCTGATCATGATTAGATATTGATTATAATCAATCTTGGCACAAGACTAACATTAATGTACAGAAAAAGTCAGAACTCCCAACTTTACTATCATTCACAACATTTTTCACTATCTTTTGCAAAGCAGAATAAATAATATCACAAATATATATTGAAAATGCATTTCAGATGTGTTGATAGCCTTTTTAGGGACTTTTTTTATCAAGCCTTAAGTTTAAAGTATTATATCAAATTAAGGTCTTTTTAGGACAACCCTTCAAATTCAGGGTCTTTTTCAAGGCTGTGTATGTGGGAACCCTGTTACTTATCAATGCTAAAACTGATTCATATGTGCAGTGAGTAGCAGTTTGACCAAATGTGTTCTATTTGATGTAATGTTAAGCAGTATATTTCATTTACTTTTAATATAACTTCACATGATAAATGATAGCAGTGTTTTTATGATCATAATGATATATTTTCTCCAGGTAGACAAGATAAGGGTTGCATTAAGAGTGTTAAATATTATGTCAAGTTTCAAAATTCACCTAGCTACCTTATGCAGAATTTCAAAATTCACGGATAAGAAACCCAGTTTTAAATGTATGCAATCTGGTATACTTCTACTACAATGCATTATTATTGAACAGTATTTTATATATGGTTTGGTATACAATGTATTTCTTTTCTCACCAAGATTTTGTCAGCCTTAGCTTCACTTATGCCTTTGATAGACAGAAGGTTTTTCTTGGGGGTATATGCTACTGATTCTACTGTGAAGAAACCAGCATCTTCCATTTTCTTTACATCTGTTGCACTGATACCATTCGCCTGTGGAAGAAAATGACATATTGTAGGCAAAGAAATATAACATCGTTAGATTGCAGGTCTTGTCACATACTAAATTAAAATTGAAGCTCCCTAACTAACAGTACATGAAGCAGAAAATTGCTTCTTCGATGATATGTTCTGAAATAACAGCCACATACTATCATAGAAGGAACTACACCAATACGCCTTTTTAAAATAATTACAAATATATAAATGCTAATGTTCAATAATTAGCAAGATTTCCTTAATAAAGCATGCTGTAACATTTTGCAACCAAAATCGGCATGCTTATCAGCCATTCCTAGGCTATATGGGAGTTAAAACAAAACTCCTAAATAGGACTAGCAGGTAAATTATACTTGAAATATGTTTTTAGTGCAGACTGTCAAAAAATGATTTGTATACTGAATGTGTATGCCTAACCTCCAGCCTGCTGAGAGGGAGTGGTCCAAATGTCTCATCCTCTACATCCGCCACCTCTTCGGCCTGTCTCCGTTCCTGCATTGCCATCTTGATATCTTTTCTTTTACAACTATAACAGATTTCCCTCTATTCTCTAGAATATTAAAAAAAAAAAAAAAAATTAAAAACCTATGAATATATATATCAACATATATCATAATCTCATTTTTAAGTAAATTTTGTTCTTCACATTCCCAGCAGTGTACTTGGCAATAAAGATTGTGGAAGCGGAAACTAAAATTTAATCTGTATTAATTTATAGTTCTAAGTAAAACTCACTTCAAATGAATTTTAAATTGGAAGCAGAATGTCTCACATGCATAATAACACTACACTAGTAGTTTTAAAATTTAAATACTATCTTGCAAGATTTACATCACCTTAAGAGTGGCTAGCTGAGTAGCTATAAATCTCACTTTTCACTGTTAAGTCAATGATGAAATTTTTAACAGTTGGAGGAAAACAAGTAATCAAAGTCTGCAACTCATTAAACACAACTTGATATCATGATTATAAAGCCTACCAAGTTTCAGATTTAAAGAAATTGATACAAAACAGCAATAGATCTCTGGACAAGATTTAAGTACGAGAAATAAATGGAGGGCAAAAACTACTTCAACAAGTGCAATAAATGATTGCGAAAGCTCACCGGCGGCAGCAATCACACTATGCATATATTTTTTATGTATGTATAAGCATGTCATTTTGAAATTGTATGTCACATAATATCGCTCCTAGACCTCTAATGGATGTATAAACCAAATAAGAAGGGTGTGGACTTACAAGATTTTCAAAACTTACCCCCAAAATCTTTAAAGTGAGTTTTTGTGTCAAAAAAAGTAAGTCCACTAAATAGTAAAATGCCAAAATGCCAATTTTTTTCTGCATGATTTGCCACAGCATCACTCCTGGATCTCTAATGAATGTATAAACCAAATTAGAAGGGTTATAGGTGTATACTTTTGGACTTACCCCCAAAACTTTAAAGTGAGTTATGGTGCAAAAAAAGTTAAGTCCACAAAATGGTAAAATGCGAAAAATGCCATAACATCACTCCTAGACCTCTAATGAATGTATAAACCAACTTAGAAGGGCATGAGGTGTATACTTTTGGACTTACAAGCTTTCCAAAAACTTACTCCAAAAACTTTTAAAGTTTTGGGGTGGGACTTGGACGCCGACACCTGGGTGACAGCATTAGCTCTCGGTTACTCGTAACCGGTGAGCTAAAAATTGCTGAATCAGTTTTTTTCCAGGGCAAAATATTTCATTTCATTTCAAAATATTTTATTCAATCAAGCATTTGAATTAATTTAAATACAATATTTCATAATAGAGATAGATATACAAATTGGATTGGACAACAGGCTTAGCCTATACAGGTCCTAAAATACTGATATGAAAAAACAGTTCAAATCACTTTTGCAAAAATAGTTGAATCAAAATTCTTTTCTTGGTAACACAACTTCATATAATTATAATGTATACCAAGTTTCAAAGAGATCAGTCAAAAATTAAAGGTCACCAGTACCGGAAAAACAAAATTTACGTCGGACGGACAGATGGCGCTTACCATAATACTCCTATCAAATTTGATAAACTGGTGTATGTGTGTTCTAGGTATTAATGTATGAAGGAAGTGTGTGCATTGAAGTCCTGAAGTGTAGTGTATTGTACTTTTGTTGTAGCATATTTAGTGTGCATGTCTCTGGTTCAGGTGTTTGTTCACAGTTGGAGCACAGGAACTCAGCTATTTTATTTAATCGATAGGTTATGGCAATTCAAATAAAAAAACAACATTAATACATATCAAGTATATTTTCTTATGTAATAGTTTGTATAATTTTGAAATAATGTACTGTACCTGTGGTTGAGGAAGAATTTTTTTATATAACTTTATCAAATTTAATGCTTTTTCTTTTCCTCAGATTCATGTAAGATTGATGTTTGTATTTACTCTATAATGTGCTAACTGCCTGTCTCGTTGTAACGATTCTTTTTAATTTTGTGCTCTCTGAAATGTACGTGTAAATGTTTTACTGATGAGTAAAAAACGGAGTTTGTAATCATGTAGTTGAGTCGCCAAGAGATGTATCGATAGACTGAACAGATTTAAATTTGGGTTAATAATTAATGTGGAGGAGTCGCATGTACAGTGTACACACAAGGAGATGCACCAGGAAAAGCGACACAGCCTACAGAGACGTCTAGCTAACTATAGCTACATGAAACTTGCAAGAACCAATTGAGCAGCTGAACTTACGCAATCACCTCAAGAGGACTCAGGATTTCGAACCTTCAGCTATTTAATGCGGAATGTTACAAGTTACATTGCAAAATATAGACATTATTAACTAAGTATTCGAATTTAGTGAAAAGTGTCGTTTTTCAAAACACTAGGATTGCAGCATTCATCATCTCGTCTTTCTGATATGGTCCTGTGGCCAAGGTTTGTTGTTTTTCTGCAATCAGAAATCCCGCGCAAATGTCATCTCGGACAAACTGCACTGCGACGTTTTGATTGGCCAAAATTTTTAATGCATGGCGCACATTAAAAGAAAAATAATGAAAATGAACATTTAAGCTGGTGTTGGAGTAAATTATTACTAATATTTGTATTTTCTGAAGAACACAGCGGTACGAGTATAATCAATAATAAGTTCACAAAATGTAACGTTAGTTTTATAAGTAAGCTAGTCTAATCAAGTTACTGTCAGTACAGGTTCGATGCTCAGCGGAGACAGAACATATTTTTTTTTATTTCTCTACTGTATATTTTTACTTATTTTTATCTTTTTATAACGTGATCACACATGTCTCAATGTACGTAACCAAATCTTTTGATGATGAAAGATGTCTCAACGAATGTAACACAATATAACAAATATTAATGTATGTTACACCAACTTGTAATGACAAGTCTTAATGTATACTTGTGAAACAATCTTTTGATGATATATCAGATATCTTAATGATACGTTTAAATGAACATAACACAATCTTGTGATGGCGTCTTAATTTATGTCTAAATGTACACGACACATGCATCTTGTGATGACACGTCTTAAGGGGCATCTAAACAGCAAATCCAGTCAAAACATTGATATTTTACAGACCTATAAATCCCTATTATGGTGCAATGTCACAGAAGTAACATGATGAACTTTTAGTATGTATCATGGCAAACCCTGGGTCTTGCTGTTGATATGTAATTTGTTAAGCTGTTTGTAAATTTCAACAAAACGTAAGAAAAATGCATGTTTCAGGGGGACATAATTAACTCATTTGTATCCCATATATTACACAAACTTGACATGTCGTTTTGCTCACAAGTGTCTAAAGCACAAAATAGGAGCATTGGTTTGACCAGCTTTGACGTTATTATATGTATAAACGCTGTTTTTATTTTGACCTTGAATTGCAAATGGCGGTCGTGAACGATATCACACAAATATGGCATATAAGGAGATATTTAAAACATCAAAAATGCTCTTATTAGACAATATAAAGTATTCTTGAAGTGGCAAGAAGACTGCTTTTATGAAAAAATGTTCAACCGTTGAGTTTGGGGTAAAATATGCCTATTTCTGAAAAAGGCTGCAAACTCACCATTTTAACAAATTGACATTCAAATGTTCATGTTACTATGATGAGATGTCTTAAAAGTACGATATAGGAGTTTTGTTATTAACTGAAATGCCTCATTTAAGCCATATTTGTGTAATATTATTCTCAGCTGCCATTTGCATTTCAAGGTCAAAACAAAATAAGTGTTTATACGTACATACAGTAAAATCCGGTCAAACAAATGCTCCTACCCTGTGCTATAGACACTTGTGAACATAACAGCATGGCTATTTTTCAGGTTTGATCATTTGCGTGACTTAGAATTATTCCATGCCAAATCTTACCACAAAGTTACTCTACAGAAGAAACTGGTAGCATCTATAGCATATCATTGGTGATTGTAAGAAGCTACATGTCCAAACAAACATTTTGGTATATTACATGACATTTTTTGTGCAAATCTTAAGGTATTTATTCGTGTTTGAAATTCAACACTATTCTGCTATATAGATGACCCTTAATGTACGCGACACCATCTTTTGGTGACTAATTGTCCTTATGTATGCATGATACCATTCGGTGATAAGACATCTTAATGTACGCAAAACCATCTTTTAATGTTGACAAATGTTTTACGTAATTAAGCAACACAATCTTTTGATGTTGACAAATGTTTTAATGTTTGTGACACCATCTTCTAATGACACGTCTTTATTAATGCGACACAATCTTGTGGTGGTGACATTTCCTGAGGTATGATACCATCCTGTGATATCACGTCTTAATGTATGCAACACCATCCTTTGATGTTGACAAATGTTTTAATGTATGCAACACCATCTAATGACATGTCTTTATGTATGTGACACCATCTTGTGATAACACATCTTAAGACACCATCTTTTGGTGACTTATTGTCCTTATGTATGCACGATACCATTCTGTGATAACACATCTTAATGTACGCAAAACCATCTTTTGATGTTCATAAATGTTTTATGTAAGCAACACTATCTTTTGATGTTGACAAATGTTTTATCGATGTAAGCAACACATGTTGACAAATGTCTTTATGTATGCGACACCATCTTGTGATAACACCTCTTAATGTACGCACACAAAAAGCACATTGTTTTATCTAGGCCACTACAAAAGTTACCACATTAACCAAAAACTATCATACTTATGGAATGTGGTCTTGATTATCCTGCATATTGTTGTCATTTATCCGTATTCTCGAAAACCCCATAGGGACTTTTCGAAAATTGGAGATTCCCGCCGATCTTTCCTGCGTTGTGCTTGACTTTCATACTCAAAATACAAACACTTGGACAGCAAATTTTGATATATTTCATATTGATGACACTTCTGCACTTTGATATTAATAAAATTAAAGCACATAATTGGATCTTGGTGATGATTTCAAATAGAAATTATCGATAATTATGTGTCTGGTTTTCAAGTTTTCTCCAATATGGCATCTAGTGAAGACTGAACCGAGCGACCGCAAAGGATTGTGGGAAGGTCAGGGACCACTATGTAAACACAAGGGCAAATAGAGAGCTGCCAATCTCTGTATATATGTCTCTGTACATATCAAGTATATTTTCTTATGTAATATTTTGTATAATTTTTAAATAATGTACTGTACCTGTGGTTGAGGAAGAATTTTTTTATATAACTTTTATCAAATTTAATGCTTTTTCTTTTCCTCAGATTCATGTGAGATTGATGTTTGTATTTACTCTATAATTTGCTAACTGCCTGTCCCATTGTAATGATTCTTTTTAATTTTGTGCTTTCTGAAATGCACGTGTAAATGTTTTACTGATGAGTGAAAAACGGAGTTTGTAACACAGGTACTTGTGGACATGATTATGATATTTCTAATTCAAATGTTTCATTATAGATGAGTAAATTAATGTATTACAGTCGCATGCTTAATTTGAAAAAAAATATCGTACCTCGGATTTATAAGGCCGAGGTACGATATTTTTTTTCAAATTAAGCATGCGACTGTAATCCATTAATTTACTCGTCTATAATGAAACATTTGAATTAGAAATATCATAATCATGTCCACATTCAAGTACCTGTGGTTTGTAATCATGTAGTCGAGTCGCCAAGAGATGTATCGATAGACTGAACAGATTTAAATCTGGGTTAATAATTAATGTGGAGGAGTCGCATGTACAGTGTACACACAAGGAGATGCACCAGGAAAAGCGAGACAGCCTACAAAGACGTCTAGCTAACTAGGCCTATAGCTACATGCAAGAACCAATTGAACAGCTGAACTTACGCAATCACCTCAAGAGGACTCAGGATTTCGAACCTTCAGCTATTTAATGCGGAATGTTACAAGTTACATTGCAAAATATAGACATTATTAACTAAGTATTCGAATTTAGTGAAAAGTGTCGTTTTTCAAAACACTAGGATTGCAGCATTCATCATCTCGTCTTTCTGATATGGTCCTGTGGCCAAAGTTTGTTGTTTTTCTGCAATCAGAAATCCCGCGCAAATGTCATCTCGGACAAACTGCACTGCGTCGTTTTGATTGGCCAAAAATTTTAATGCATGGCGCACATTAAAAGAAAAATAATGAAAATGAACATTTAAGCTGGTGTTGGAGTAAATTATTACTAATATTTGTATTTTCTGAAGAACACAGCGGCACGAGTATAATCAATAATAAGTTCACAAATTGTAACGTTAGTTTTATAAGTAAGCTAGTCTAATCAAGTTACTGTCAGTACAGGTTCGATGCTCAGCGGAGACAGAACATATTTTTTTTTATTTCTCTACTGTATATTTTTACTTATTTTTATCTTTTTATAACGTGATCACACATGTCTCAATATACGTAACCAAATCTTTTGATGATGAAAGATGTCTCAACGAATGTAACACAATATAACAAATCTTAATGTATGTTACACCAACTTGTAATGACATGTCTTAATGTATACATGTGAAACAATCTTTTGATGATATATTAGATATCTCAATGATATGTCTTAATGAACATAACACAATCTTGTGATGGCGTCTTAATTTATGTCTAAATGTACACGACACATGCATCTTGTGACGACACGTCTTAATGAACGCGACACCATCTTTTGGTGACTAATTGTCCTTATGTATGTATGATACCATTCGGTGATAAGACCTCTTAATGTACGCAACACCATCTTTTAATGTTGACAAATGTTTTATGTAATTAAGCAACACCATCTTTTGATGTTGACAAATGTTTTAATGTATGTGACACCATCTTCTAATGACACGTCTTTATTAATGCGACACAATCTTGTGGTGGTGACATTTCCTGAGGTATGATACCATCCTGTGCTAACACGTCTTAATGTATGCAACACCATCCTTTAATGTTGACAAATGTTTTAATGTATTCAACACCATCTAATGACATGTCTTTATGTATGTGACACCATCTTGTGATAACACATCTTAAGACACCATCTTTTGGTGACTTATTGTCCTTATGTATGCACGATACCATTCTGTGATAACACATCTTAATGTACGCAAAACCATCTTTTGATGTTCATAAATGTTTAATGTAAGCAACACTATCTTTTGATGTTGACAAATGTTTTATCGATGTAAGCAACACATGTTGACAAATGTCTTTATGTATGCGACACCATCTTGTGATAACACCTCTTAATGTACGCAACACCATCTTTTGATGTTTACATATGTTTTAATATATGAGACACAATCTTCTAATGACATGTCTTTATGTATGGGACACCATCTTGTAATAACACCTCTTAATGTATGAAACACCGTCTTGTGATGTCACATCTTAATGCACGTATACTAAGCCATCTTGTGCAGACAGCACCACCTTGTGATGTTATCACATTATAATTAAATGTAACGTTGCTATACACTTTCTTGTGACAACATGTGTCTTGATATGTGGCAGTGGCAGTCGTTCTTGGTTTTTCTTTTCTTTTTTTTGTCTAGGTACCTTTTCCTACAACATACTTTCTCTGATTTGACACACAACTTTTTACCCCGTGTCTTAACCCAAATATAGCACACAAAAGTGTACTCATGGGAATCAGATAAAAGATACAGTCAGTAAATAAAGATGTTGAAAATTCTATTTATAATTGCAATTTTTTATCCCTTGTGGTTGATATACAGGGTGATTGTCATGCATAGGTTTATGATGTTTCATTACGATCAGATTAAAAATGAAGATGGTAAAGTGAGGACATCATTGAGGTTACATACATACCTGCATACATATACGCAATAAAAAGAGGATCATGGTACTTTTAGGGAGAGATGACGAAAAATCCTTCAATTTCTTATCATTTTTATTTAATACACATAAATATCAATTTCGCAAAAGTCTTTCATCCTCCTTTCCTTTTTCATCAGACTCCACCCATCAGTAATATCCAGGTAAGAATTCAGCACTCAATAAAACAATATCACAAACAACTGGCCTGCCTGAAGCCTCAGCTCAGCATACTCTTATCAATTTCACAAAATGTGCAGGGTATGTCTGGTTTTCATAAGAATAAAACTACACAGAAGAGATTTGTGACTTATCAATCTTATACACAAGACTGTCTTTATACAAGGATAATGATATTTAAATGAAGTTTCCATTTTAGGAGAGATTACAGTGAAACAACAGTTATTAATTAAGTCTGGAATCATACACCATATTTGATTCTACATATTACTAACAAGAGGCTGGGCTTATCACCAAGCATGTGTCATTTGACAGTAGTACATTTACCAGATTAATGGTTTGATAAACATGGATAAAAATACATTATCATTAATTTAGTGTCATCAACCCCTATACTGCCCCATCAGATCCCTCCTACATGTATATCTACATGTACATGTATATACAGTCGAATCTGTCCAAACGACCATCTCTATTAAGATTACATTTTGATATTTGTTGTATATAGTAATAAGTCACTAATAACAACAGCACAGGCAAGTAAATTGTCAAAATTTCAAGGCAATCTGCCCTTTATCAAGACACAAGTAAATTACAAACGATCACATACAGACATAGAACAATAAACAGTTACATAAGTTTAGTAGATAAACAAAAAACATTGTACGATTTTTGTTAATGATCCCTTCAGTCGATAATTGATTTCCCTAAGGCCTGTTGTTATCAATTAGAAAACATCTTAGGTGGTGTACAGAAGGATATGAATTAATATCCTAATAAAAGGTAATTATCTATAAACAATACTCTCCAGTAATAGATACATTCAGAGTAAGACCTTAAATGTTGAAAATGAAGACTGTAACAATAAAGTAACATGACAATGCATTCTACACTATGTCTGAAGTATCATTCCTTTAAAAATAAATCATTTATACCTCCTTACATACATACAAGTGTACCAATATTTAAAATAATTATCTCCTCTGTAATATTAAAATTGTATATGGATTGGTCGTCAGGATTTTTTTATTCATTTGAGTACATTATTTGACCTGCATATTCACTGGTGTATGTTGGGGAGTGAAAACTTTTAAAGCCAATTCATACTGTACATTCAAGTAATTTCTTAAAAAAAAAAAAAATCAGTTGCAGCAGTGGTCAAATGAAGGAACAGTTTTTTTTCCTGGTAGGTGTCATGGAACCAGATGCCAAACAATGTCACTCCAAAGATAAACTAAGAATACATTATCTATTTCTTTTCTCAATGGCAATATGACGATAACTTCTAACTAGGAATTGTGTATAATGATTGAGACAATGGAATTTTTATATTGCTATGTTGGCTTCATCACCAACATAATTATGCTATTTCAGGCATGATTAAAAAAAAAAAATTTTTTTAACATTTGTATACCACAGTTATATATATTTTAAGAACTTTAATATCATTGGGTCCCCATCTGACTTTAATTTCCATTGCCTTAATAATTACAATATGATATTAATACTATATAGTCATAATTGTTATCGGATTCTATATCTGGTTTCTGTTGCATAGATTTTATTCTGTGTGGTGCATTATGCAATGATAGAACACATTTAGGAGGGTTGATTGATAAGTTGTGAGCCTCGTATTGAAGGAGGTACTCAAGGATGTTCTTTTTAAGTCTTACTATTCTCTGAATATATAGGGCCGTGTACCCAAGGACTGGTCTCAGTTGGTTAGTTTATATCGACGAGGTAACGCTCTAAAGTAAACAAAAAAAGTGGCATTTGTAAAGTGGACAAAATCAGTTAGTGTTAGGCTAAAGGTGATTGAGCGTGTCATTGCCATGGCTGCCATTCACGATTGTGGCTTTAAACTCTTTGAGCATCCACCTTATTCACCTGATCTCACTCCATCAGTCTTTCATCTATTTCCATCAGTCTTTCATCGATCTATTTCCAAAACTGAAAACACCTATTTCAGGCACCTTAACCCTAACATACAGTGGATGATGTTCTAAACAGCCAAGAAAAGGAGTTCTATAAAAGTGGCATTAAGGCCCTAAAACACCTGGCAAAAGTGTATAGATACTGAAGGGGATTATGTCGAAAAATAATACAATATGTACGGCAAAATTCAAATCCTTCAATACGAGGCTCACAACTTATCAATCAGCCCTCGTACATAAGTATCATGCCATCTTATTTTTGTTCCCTTTGCTTTATGTACTGTAAAATATATTCATTTATTTTCAAATGTTCAAATACAACAAAGTTAAATCTTAATGTCATGTTTTTTCCATGAACTACTGTCTTGTCAATTTCCCCCCTACATTCTGTACAGTATATTCTCCAGATTGTATAGTCATTATTTGATGATAAATATAAAGATATGTACAGTAACATTTAATGAAGTATTTCAGGATCCCACTTGGGCAGTAAGAGTATTACATCATCAGTTTATGTTGAGGTATCATAACTACCTGATGCTTTTCTTTGTGACATTTGCTGCAGTGCACAACACATTCTAGGTATTAAATCAGTACATTACCAATAAATTGGTGTCTAAATAATTACATATGTATGTTAACAACATTGTAACTCTAGGTTACATTAACAAAAATGATTTATTTTTTCGTGTCACACTTTTAATGTAATTCTACAGAACATTTTCACCCATACATAAACGGGCCAGTGACTGTACACATCACCCATACATACACGGGTCAGTGACTCTACACCTGTCACCCATACATACACGGGCCAGTGACTGTACACATCACCCATACATACACGGGCCAGTGACTCTACACCTGTCACCCATACATACACGGGCCAGTGACTCTACACCTGTCACCCATACATACACGGGCCAGTGACTCTACACCTGTCACCCATAGTTACACGGGCCAGTGACTGTACACATCACCCATACATACACGGGCCAGTGACTGCACACCTGTCACCCATACATACACGGGCCAGTGACTCTACACCTGTCACCCATAGTTACATGGGCCAGTGACTCTACACCTGTCACCCATAGTTACACGGGCCAGTGACTGTACACATCACCCATACATACACGGGCCAGTGACTGCACACCTGTCACCCATACATACACGGGCCAGTGACTCTACACCTGTCACCCATACATACACGGGCCAGTGACTCTACACCTGTCACCCATACATACACGGGCCAGTGACTCTACACCTGTCACCCATACATACACGGGCCAGTGACTGTACACATCACCCATACATACACGGGCCAGTGACTCTACACCTGTCACCCATACATACACGGGCCAGTGACTGCACACCTGTCACCCATACATACACGGGCCAGTGACTCTACACCTGTCACCCATACATACACGGGCCAGTGACTCTACACCTGTCACCCATACATACACGGGCCAGTGACTGTTCACCTGTCACCCATACATACACGGGCCAGTGACTGTACACCTGTCACCCATACATACACGGGCCAGTGACTGTACACCTGTCACCCATACATACACGGGCCAGTGACTGTACACCTGTCACCCATACATACACGGGCCAGTGACTGTACACCTGTCACCCATACATACACGGGCCAGTGACTCTACACCTGTCACCCATACATACACGGGCCAGTGACTCTACACCTGTCACCCATTCATACACGAGCCAGTGACTGTACACCTGTCACCCATACATACACGGGCCAGTGACTGTACACCTGTCACCCATACATACACGGGCCGGTGACTGCACACCTGTCACCCATACATACACGGGCCAGTGACTGTACACATCACCCATACATACACGGGCCAGTGACTGTACACCTGTCACCCATACATACACGGGTCAGTGACTGTACACATCACCCATACATACATGGGCCAGTGACTCTACACCTGTCACCCATACATACACGGGCCAGTGACTGTACACCTGTCACCCATACATACACGGGCCAGTGTCTGCACACCTGTACTAAAGCTGAATCTTATATCATCCAAACATGACTGAGCAGTACTTTCACAAAACATAACATAACTTAATATGTACTATTGCAGTTTAACACAACATCCCTGACAACTCCTGGCTGGTAACAGAGGAGGCAGTAGTTACAACAAGTCATGTCTACTTTAAAAAGTTAAAAACATTCACTTGATTATGTATTCAAACTATACTGTCACTATAATGTCTATATTCATTATTCTTTCCAAAATCACTTCTTAAAGCAACATAATTCATGCACTGATAGGTTAAGGTCATGATGATTAACCAAATATGTAGGTAATACAGCTCATCTCAGGAACAAGTCACTGATTTCATAGAGAGTAAAATGGAATAAGTTCCTCCTTCTGTTACAGCCCTAGTGGTCCAAGGTTAATGTCCAGCTGTAACTAGTTAGTAGCATTCCAGGGTAACTGTCACACTGTAACTAGTGCTCAGAGGTAACTGTTTGTCCCCCTGTAACCAGTACTCCATGATAACTGTTTGTCCCCTGTAACTAGTACTCCAGGATAACTGTTTGTCCCACTGTAACTAGTACTCCAGGATAACTGTTTGTCCCCTGTAACTAGTACTCCAGGATAACTGTTTGTCCTCCTGTAACTAGTACTCAAGGATAACTGTTTGTCCCCCTGTAACTAGTACTCCAGGATAACTGTTTGTCCCCCTGTAACTAGTACTCCAGGATAACTGTTTGTCCCCCTGTAACTAGTACTCCAGGATAACTGTTTGTCCCCCTGTAACCAGAACTCAAGGATAACTGTTTGTCCCCCTGTAACCAGAACTCAAGGATAACTGTTTGTCCCCCTGTAACCAGTACTCAAGGATAACTGTTTGTCCCCCTGTAACCAGAACTCAAGGTTAACTTTGTGTCCCCTGGTAACCAGTACTCAAGGATAACTGTTTATCCCCCTTAACTAGTACTCATGTGCTCGACTAGTGATAAAGAGTAACTGTGTGTCCCCATGGAACAATTCTAGTGCTCCAGGAACCCAGTCCTACTTGATCCTAACCATGACTCACTCTCTCACACATATATGTCATCTTCAGATTTACACAGAATTAAGTCACTAGGTGATTGGTCCATCATCCAAACATACTGAACAAGGAGCTTGCATAGGCCATAGGCTTGACATTGGGATGTGGCTGAAAGAAAAATCAAAAAAAAATCAAAAAAAAATCATAGCATTCCATCTCCCCAATAATCAATAAAATTTGATCTAAATCTGTCTAGTTTTTTATTTTGAAAGTGGTCAAGTACAACCTTTGACATTAAACCATGACAGGTGATCAACAAAACCTAACCATGTGTATCTATGCAGGGCAGGACTCAGTTTATGCAAGATTCGGGACCTTTTTCCCAATCTAAGCATTGATATTCCCACAATAATGATAGTCTAACATGTACAGCTTTACATATTTACCTACATTATTATTTAGTAGTATTAATAATTTAATAGTCATGCAATTTTAGGTTTTGTTGTATTTTTTTGCCAATATTCAAACCATGGAGGTTTAGGTTTATTTTGTTTAACATCCTATTAACAGCCAGGCTCAAACCCATGGACCTCATTCCCAAAGCATTGAATTAAAGCCCTGCAGGGGTCGATGAGATATCTTGTAATAAACTTTGCACACATGGACCAATCACATGCAAAGTGCTTACTATATATAACTTTTGTAGTATGTAAGCATGTGTGTTGGGGAGTTAGAAAATACTGACTATTATCTTCTTTGTATGAAACTTACCACTGCACTGAAGGACGTAAATTTGGGCGTCAAGTCATCACCTCTGATGTTAATGAATGCACCTTTGTTGCCCATAGTATCACTGAAAATGTAGAGACAAGTGTTAGTGTTACTCTGGCAAAAAGAATTTAACATGCTACAGATCATACAATTAAGTTTGGATTGTTGCATGACAATTAATCCAGGTTCTTGGTGGCATAGCAGAAATAACTGACTGAAACTGGACCTGTAGTTCCTTTATATAAGAGACAGAAACTTGACCTGTAGTTCCTTTATATAAGAGGACATAAACTGAACCTGTTAGTTCCTTTGAATAAGAGACATAAACTTGACCTGTTAGTTCCTTTGAATAAGAGACATAAACTTGACCTGTTAGTTTCTTTATAAGATATATTTACTGAATTCTCTATTTACATATCTCTTCACCTTCAGTATGATATAGATCATCATGATGTATGTTAATGAACTCTCACACAAGTCAACACCAGTTCAATATGCTTTATCATAACATTTAAAGATTGGCATAATAAACCAGTAATTTCAAAGCCATTGTATGCCCTTTGCCTTAAAGTCATCCTACTTGGTGCTTTTATTTTTCAATGCACCTTATGAGGGTCAAAGTTCACATTGGTATGCAGCTGAACATCATCACAAGATGTACAACATGCATTATGAGGACCTCACATAAAGCGTATGGGATATATAGGACCGAAAACTGTTTTACATATGTAATATGTAAGTCAACAATAGTCTTTCCAAGATCTTAGTCATTTACCCGCAAACATCTTGATGGTTCTATAGCACAGAAACAATATTTGCCTTGGAAGGTCAAAGGTCAAAATTTAGGTCACAGTTACATTGTATGTAATGTGTTGTGTTATGCACCATTTCCACACTCTCACCAGGAAACTGTTCTCAACATTTGAAGGCCACAGGCCCATACATTTGTTACTCTTGGTATGTAGCAAACCATACTATATACCTCCTTTCTGCTTTCCTCCTGATTTTTCTAATCTAAATGTGGATATGATTTTAAAACTACACCTAACACCTGATAGTTACCCTACAGTGATTTAGTCCAGGGAATACTTACCGGTAGTTAGGGGCGGAGAACACGGTTATACACCTGATAGTAACTCTACACAGTGATTTAGTCCAGGGAATACAGTGGAACTTCGTTAACTCGAAGTCGACGGGACCACGAAAAAACTTCGAGTTATCCGAGTGTTCGAATTAAGCGAGTTATCGTTTTTGGTGAAAAGTTTGGTCAATATTTGTCAACATTATATAATCATTATAACTTCGCTCTGTCGCTCATCAGTTTAGTGTGAAGACTGGTCAATACATGTAAATATATATGTAATGTTTCGTTATGTCACTTGTAATTTGGTGTAGTTTTGCAGATATACAGTCACGATAAAGTTTCTTTCACTTAGTCACTTCAATAACGATCTGATGTGCAAGTCATGTTTGCAAAAGGTAAACGATAAAACGGAATTCGACAAAATAACAAGTTATTAATGTCAAAACAAATAACCGTTTAAGTTTAACACAGATTGCATACAAAACGTAACAGAACCATTACCTTTTATTGGACATATATAAAATACTGTTTGATCGGCCTACTTACTTTTTATTGATAACCACGCCATTTCCATGTGTATTAGCACCGGAAGTTGGGCTGCGCATGTGCGTATAAAATGTTACTGTAACTGAGTTGGCGTTTTATCCGATTTAATAGACAGCACTGACCGTTACAGTTGTACTCTGAACACCTCGGCAGTAATTACGCTATTGTTTCAGCAGTTTAAAGATTTAATAGGCGCCGGTGACTGTGTCATTTCTACACCTGTAAAAACATCAGCCGGGTAGATCTACCGGTGTGTCAGAGATTAGTTCCGCTTGAGCGAACGGGTAGATGAGTTGTTGACTATCGTGTGTACTGATATCGGCGACCGCCTTGGGGAAATTACCTGATGTAAGTAAAGCAGTACTTTTTATCACCAAGACTTGTTGTTATAAGATTCAACCGACAATTTCTTCTATGAATTTATGAAACACTTATAATAGCATGTAGGTTAGTAGTGCCGATATGTTCAGTATTACAAACGGAATTTAGCTCTTAAAAAATGTTGGCGTTTGCCACCGATCGACGAAAATTATACTTCGAGTTATCCGAACATTTCAAGTAGGATTTTCATTGTTGGGACCAAATTTTTTCTTTGTATTATCCGAGTTTTTCGAGTTATCCGAATTCGAATTTCCGAGTTTTTTTTGCTAAGATAAAGAGAGAATTCGGCCGGGGCCGGCGAGGTACTTCGAGTTAAGCGGGGTATTCGAGTTATCCGAGTTCGAGTTAACGAAGTTCCACTGTACTTACCGGTAGTTAGGGGCGGAGAACACGGTTATATACCTGATAGTAACCCTACAGTGATTTAGATCAAGGAATACTTACCAGTAGTTAGGGGGGGAGAACACGGTTATACACCTGATAGTAAACCTACAGTGATCTAGTCCAGGGAATACTTACCGGTAGTTAGGGGCGGAGAACACGGTTATATACCTGATAGTAACTCTACAGTGATTTAGTCCAGGGAATACTTACCAGTAGTTAGGGGCGGAGAACACGGTTATATACCTGATAGTAACCCTACAGTGATTTAGTCCAGGGAATACTTACCGGTAGTTAGGGGCGGAGAACACGGTTATATACCTGATAGTAACCCTACACAGTGATTTAGTCCAGGGAATACTTACCGGTAGTTAGGGGCGGAGAACACGGTTATATACCTGATAGTAACTCTACACAGTGATTTAGTCCAGGGAATACTTACCAGTAGTTAGGGGCGGAGAACACGGTTATATACCTGATAGTAACCCTACAGTGATTTAGTCCAGGGAATACTTACCAGTAGTTAGGGGCGGAGAACACAGTTATATACCTGATAGTAACCCTACGGTGATTTAGTCCAGGGAATACTTACCAGTAGTTAGGGGCGGAGAACACAGTTATACACCTGATAGTAACCCTACAGTGATTTAGTCCAGGGAATACTTACTAGTAGTTAGGGGCGGAGAACACGGTTATATACCTGATAGTAACCCTACAGTGATTTAGTCCAGGGAATACTTACCGGTAGTTAGGGGCGGAGAACACAGTTATACACCTGATAGTAACCCTACAGTGATTTAGTCCAGGGAATACTTACCAGTAGTTAGGGGCGGAGAACACGGTTATATACCTGATAGTAACTCTACACAGTGATTTAGTCCAGGGAATACTTACCGGTAGTTAGGGGCGGAGAACACAGTTATACACCTGATAGTAACCCTACAGTGATTTAGTCCAGGGAATACTTACCAGTAGTTAGGGGCGGAGAACACGGTTATACACTTGCCGTCATGAGCCACCTCATATCCTTCCTGTTTCACCTCATGACTTCGCACAATGTAATCAAGGTTATTGCGTTGTAGGAAGGATTTGGTAATGTCTGGTCCAAACATGGTGCCCACGCCTCGTTTACTTTCACTGCGGCCACAGACAGATTGTGGATCTGACCACAAAAGTTCACACATTGCCCCTACAACAATCACATTTATCAGGCAATTGTTAAATTTTGATCAACGAATGGCTTCCATTCTTGTATGTCACCACATCTCATAACACTAACATACCAGGTTTGAAACATTAACAGATTTTATAGGCAAAATGTTTTTTACCGATCAGAGACCTCTGTTTTAGTTACCATGGCAACAATACAAGAACAAAATGAGATGCAAAAGTAGACAATTATCATTATGTTCCTATTTTGTTATGGTTGATGTACTCATCACATTAAATTTTGATAAAATTTATAATAGTAGTTTAGGAATATTTGTCCAAAAAAGGACTGACCTGATCTTTAAAAACAAAAATTCTTAAAAAGGGGCAAAAAATTCAAACTTTGTAATCATGTTAGAGAAATCAACATGCAATAATCACTTTATAGAAATTAAAACACAAGAAAAATGTACCGCTTTCTGGTGGTTGCCGATTTCTTTGCAGCTGCCTGATATCATCTAACGTAGTGCTGTCATCTTTGAACAAACCCCCATGCATTACCTATCAAAAAGAAAAATGAAAATTTACATCATATAGAATACTGGTTCTTTATCAGTGCCTTATATGTATATTGCCTAGCACAAAGATATAGCATGTACTGAAGTCTGAAAAGTTTCAGAAGTTAACAATACAAACATTTTATAGTGAATTTGTAGTTAGAAGTTTTATACACATTACAGGTAAATATTGATTATGTTTGAAACTTTTGTGAACTTACTAGAATTTTGTTGTTTATACAGTGACACAGGGGTAGCCAGTTAAAGACTTCAGTGAAGAGGTCCGCCATTTGGGCAGTATATGTGGAAAGTGTTAAGGAAAAACTGTTCATACATTATTTCTTTAACATTCCAAATATCTTCTTTCAAGTATGATATGAACCTTTCCTGTTGGTACACCATTTCAATTGCCTCAGATTTTCTGTCAAAACATACATGTATCTAGAAATAATATATCATCTTAGTTTTTAACATGCTATTTTATCATCAATAACATGCCAAAAAATGCAGTAAAAGCTTTAGACTAAATGTTTGTTTGTCATTTTAAACAGGGGTATCATTGAACATCATATGGGAGACTTGTCGCATGCCATCCAGAGCAATTTGGGTAAAGAGTCTTGCCCAGGGGCACAACCACGACAGCACAAACCGGCCTGTTTCTCAGCTTCCCAAGAAACACAAACCGGCATGGGTAGGGAGTAACAAGCCAGGCAGTAGACCCGAGCCACAAACAAGCCAGGCAGTAGACCCGAGCCACAAACAAGCCAGGCAGTAGACCCGAGCCACAAACAAGCCAGGCAGTAGACCCGAGCCACAAACAAGCCAGGCAGTAGACCCGAGCCACAAACAAGCCAGGCAGTAGACCCGAGCCACAAACAAGACATTAGACCCAATGACAGCCTCAGTAAATTGCTGGCAGAGACCAGTTACACACAAAGGATATTTGGACTTGACCTCTCCTTCGAAGCCATACATTTGGTTCATGGTGTAGCTCTCATGGTTACCTAGGAAGAAAAATGTAATATAAGTTTACTTCACAACTCTCCTGTGTTATACATGTATTTCTTCAGCACCTGCTTCTATTAAATAGTAAATTGTTTGTTTACTGATCAAGCAATGTTTTAGTGTCAAAGGTAAAGTATATGTACATTGTTTATCTATTAATTTTTATAATTTGTCATTCCCAAAACAAAGTTGTGTTTAATGAAACAGAATCTCATCTTGTATCATTGGTAGATATTACATACCTCTGGCCATGAAGAAATGATTTGGGTAGAGCAGTTTATAACTAAACAACAGAAGAATACACTCTACTGAAAAAGATCCTCGATCCACAAAATCTCCATTGAAAAGCTGGAAACACTTAAGGAAAATTCATGGACCATCAATGACTCAAAAGACATCCAATCTAGATAGTGGAGGGGCAACACAAACAATGGACATTTACAATGTCTGGGGCAACACAAACAATGGATGGCTATAATATCTCATAATCTGGGGCAACACAAACAATGGATGGCTATAATATCTGGGGCAACAAAAAGAATGGATATCAACAAAATCTGGGGCAACACAAACACTGGACATCTGCTATGTCTGGGTTAACACAAACAATTGATGTCTACAATATCTGGGGCAACACAAACAATTGATGTCTACAATATCTGGGGCAACACAAACAATGGATGTCTACAATGTTTGGGGCAACAAAACCAATGGATGTCTACAATATCTGGGGCAACACAAACAATGGATGTCTACAATATCTGGGGCAACACAAACAATGGATGTCTGCAATGTCTGGAGTATCACATACAAAACATTTCTACAGTAAAAGGATACATATGGATTTTTCTCTGAAGGAAGCCCATTCAATTCAAATATGTTAAGTAGATCATAATACTGCCCATGTATATCACCACATATAGTGAACTTCTCTCCCTGAAAGAGAAAACAACAATTTACTGATCTGTTCCCATTCAAGTCAAGGACTAAGAGTTGATTCAGTGTTCAGTACATGCAAACCAATTATAATTTTATTTGATATACATTAAAACTACAGATATACCAGTTACTGTGTGAAACAATGCATCTTTTAAATAACATATACCATACAAACTTACAAAGAGATAATTGAGGAATGCAGTTAATCAGTTAATTGGTATTGAACTTATCTCAATATATAGTGACGATAGTTAATATTTGTAACTGAGGATTACTGACAAGCTAGGTTTAACACTTACTGCTGATACTGTGATGTCTACTAACGCAGGCTGGTCCATGAACAAGTTCTTACATTCCAGGATTATCTGAAATAATGACATATGATTGTTTCAAAACTACAATCACTGTAATCATTTGCAGTGACCGAATACCTTTCCACCTCTGATCAGGGAATCAAACCTGGCCGTCTAAGTGAAAGGAAGTCTATAACAAGAGGCCCATGGGCCTTAACGGTCACCTGAGATTTGAAATATTTCAGTTAATTTATTTGACCCTTTTTGGCCCCACCCATCAGCCCCTAGGGGTCAGTCAGGGCCAACATGTGCATGCCATCAAATTGTCCTCCCATGCTGATAATGTTAACCAAGTTAGAATGAATTCATATCGAAATCAAACAAATTAGAGTCAAAAATGTGATTTCCCTATACAAACTACAGTAATTTTTACCCCTTCCCCAGGGGCAAACTTGAGACCCAAGGGTCATGAAATTCACAATTTTGGTAAAGTACCTTAAGACCCTTCCATTCATGAAGAGTATTTGATTCCATCATATCTGAGAGTAGAGAAGAAGATTTTTATAATTTCAGTAAATTTGACACTTTTTAGCCCCGCCCATTAGCCCCTGGGGGTCAGTCAGGGCTAACATGTGCATGCCATCAAACTGTCATCCAATACTGATAATGTTAACCAAGTTAGAATGAATTCCAATCAAAATTAAACAAATTATAGTCAAAAATGTGATTTCCCTATAGATATAAACTATAGTAAAGTTTACCCCCTCCACAGAGGCAAACGTGAGACCCCTGGGTCATGAAATTCACAATTTTGGTAAAGCACCTTAAGTCCCTTCCATCTATGAAGAGAGTTTGATTCATAACCATATCTGAGAGTAGAGAAGAAGATTTTTGAAGTTTTAGTCAATTTGACCCATTTTAGCCCCGCCCCTCAGGCCCCTGGGGGGTGGGGACCATATAATTCACAATTTTGGTTGACCTTTAGCCATAGAAGCTTCCAGCCAAATTTCATTGAATTTGGTTTAGGGATTTTGGAGAAGAAGTCTAAAATGTAAATTGTTTACGGACGCACGACGCACGGCGACGGACAAAAGGGGATTAGAATAGGTCACTTGAGACTTTGTCTCAGGTGACCTAAAAAGGTAACACTCAGTCACACCTAGCTATGGTACTAGTGTGTGGAAGTCTATAGAATGGTAGCACTCAGTCACACCTATGGTACTAGTGTGTGGAAGTCTATAGAATGGTAACACTCAGTCACACCTAGCTATGGTACTAGTGTGTGGAAGTCTATAGAATGGTAACACTCAGTCACACCTATGGTACTAGTGTTTGGAAGTCTATAGAATGGTAACACTCAGTCACACCTATGGTACTAGTGTGTGGAAGTCTATAGAAAGGTAACACTCAGTCACACCTATGGTACTAGTGTGTGGAAGTCTATAGAATGGTAACACTCAGTCACACCTATGGTACTAGTGTGTGGAAGTCTATAGAATGGTAACACTCAGTCACACCTATGGTACTAGTGTGTGGAAGTCTATAGAATGGTAACACTCAGTCACACCTATGGTGCTAGTGTGTGGAAGTCTATAGAATGGTAACACTCAGTCACACCTATGGTACTAGTGTGTGGAAGTCTATAGAATGGTAACACTCAGTCACACCTATGGTACTAGTGTGTGGAAGTCTATAGAATGGTAACACTCAGTCACACCTATGGTACTAGTGTGTGGAAGTCTATAGAATGGTAACACTCAGTCACACCTATGGTACTAGTGTGTGGAAGTCTATAGAATGGTAACACTCAGTCACACCTATGGTACTAGTGTGTGGAAGTCTATAGAATGGTAACACTCAGTCACACCTATGGTACTAGTGTGTGGAAGTCTATAGAATGGTAACACTCAGTCACACCTATGGTACTAGTGTGTGGAAGTCTATAGAATGGTAACACTCAGTCACACCTATGGTGCTAGTTTTGGAATGTTTTGTACCTCTAACAGTCTAACAATTTCAATTTAGATCCCTCCTCACTAACTTATCAGCTTCAAGTCTACTTCCGACTTTTTATCTGGAATTTAATATGCAGCTTTTCTAATAATTCCTACCAAACATTCAATCCCAAGATATTTAAGTAAAAGTAAGGATACAGTCAAACCTGCTCTAACGACCCCCTGTATATAACGACTGCCTGTCTATAAAGACCGGTTTTAGGATTCCCCGTGATATTTTACTATATAACGACCCTCTGTATAGCGACTACCTGTCTAATGTGACTAACGGCTGGTGATTTTGGAACGGCGGTCGCTAATTTGTTTTCTAAAGCGACCAATTTCTGTCAGCTATCTTCTGCTCTCGGCAGTCATCCCTCATAAAATCCCCAGAAAATTCAGACACATAGACCCTGGCATGATTATACAAACAAAGGACCACCACAACCCTGGCCTGATTATATAAACAAAAGACCCCTTCCACCTGTTAGCCTATAAATGAAATACAGTTTAATTACATTTTAATAAAATATGAAATAACAGAGACCTATATACTTTAGTACTGGAAATAATAAGCAATTAACTTTCATAAAAACCTGATTATAGCATAAATTGTATAACTGTATTTTATGGATCTTGATAAATATAGATTTAACATGTAGGCATTATTACCATGTATTAACAATAAAATAAATATTCCTAGTAGACTAAACAAATGTAAATAGTAATATGAACAGAACAAAAGTAATTTGTAAAAATCTATTTATTTATAATAAATTATATTAAAAGCATCAAAGTATTAATATTTATATATGATATAGTCTGATTATAGACCCGGGGCAGACATGGTGTCTTATAGGACTCCAGGTAGACTCGGAGTCCACTTGGAGTGCACTCCAAGTTTACCTGGAGTCCAAACGGAGTGCACTCCAAGTCCAAATGGAGTGCACTCGGAGTGCACTTGGGTGTAACCTTTAGTCTACACTCAACTGTATTTCTTCAGCACCTGCTTCTATTAAATAGTAAATTGTTTGTTTACTGATCAAGCAATGTTTTAGTGTCAAAGGTAAAGTATATGTACATTGTTTATCTATTAATTTTTATAATTTGTCATTCCCAAAACAAAGTTGTGTTTAATGAAACAGAATCTCATCTTGTATCATTGGTAGATATTACATACCTCTGGCCATGAAGAAATGATTTGGGTAGAGCAGTTTATAACTAAACAACAGAAGAATACACTCTACTGAAAAAGATCCTCGATCCACAAAATCTCCATTGAAAAGCTGGAAACACTTAAGGAAAATTCATGGACCATCAATGACTCAAAAGACATCCAATCTAGATAGTGGAGGGGCAACACAAACAATGGACATTTACAATGTCTGGGGCAACACAAACAATGGATGGCTATAATATCTCATAATCTGGGGCAACACAAACAATGGATGGCTATAATATCTGGGGCAACAAAAAGAATGGATATCAACAAAATCTGGGGCAACACAAACACTGGACATCTGCTATGTCTGGGTTAACACAAACAATTGATGTCTACAATATCTGGGGCAACACAAACAATTGATGTCTACAATGTTTGGGGCAACAAAACCAATGGATGTCTACAATATCTGGGGCAACACAAACAATGGATGTCTACAATATCTGGGGCAACACAAACAATGTATGTCTACAATATCTGGGGCAACACAAACAATGTATGTCTACAATATCTGGGGCAACACAAACAATGGATGTCTGCAATGTCTGGGGCAACACAAACAATGGATGTCTGCAATGTCTGGAGTATCACATACAAAACATTTCTACAGTAAAAGGATACATATGGATTTTTCTCTGAAGGAAGCCCATTCAGTTCAAATATGTTAAGTAGATCATAATACTGCCCATGTATATCACCACATATAGTGAACTTCTCTCCCTGAAAGAGATAACAAGAATTTACTGATCTGTTCCCATTCAAGTCAAGGACTAAGAGTTGATTCAGTGTTCAGTACATGCAAACCAATTATAATTTTATTTGATATACATTAAAACTACAGATATACCAGTTACTGTGTGAAACAAAGCATCTTTTAAATAATATATACCATACAAAGAGATAATTGAGAAATGCAGTTAATCAGTTAATTGGTATTGAACTTATCTCAATATAGTGACGATAGTTAATATTTGTAAATGAGGATTACTGACAAGCTAGGTTTAACACTTACTGCTGGTACTGTGATGTCTACTAACGCAGGCTGGTTCATGAACAAGTTCTTACATTCCAGGATTATCTGAAATAATGACATATGATTGTTTCAAAACTACAATCACTGTAATCATTTGCAGTGACCGAATACCTTTCCACCTCTGATCAGGGAATCAAACCTGGCCGCCTAAGTGAAAGGAAGTCTATAAAAAGGTAACACTCGGTCACACCGACCTAGCTATGGTACTAGTGTGTGGAAGTCTATAGAATGGTAACACTCAGTCACACCTATGGTACTAGTGTGTGGAAGTCTATAGAATGGTAACACTCAGTCACACCTATGGTACTAGTGTGTGGAAGTCAATAGAATGGTAACACTCAGTCACACCTATGGTGTTAGTGTGTGGAAGTCTATAGAATGGTAACACTCAGTCACACCTATGGTACTAGTGTTTGGAAGTCTATAAAATGGTAACACTCAGTCACACCTATGGTACTAGTGTGTGGAAGTCTATAGAATGGTAACACTCAGTCACACCTATGGTACTAGTGTTTGGAAGTCTATAGAATGGTAACACTCAGTCACACCTATGGTACTAGTGTTTGGAAGTCTATAGAATGGTAACACTCAGTCACACCTATGGTACTAGTGTGTGGAAGTCTATAGAATGGTAACACTCAGTCACACCTATGGTACTAGTACGTGGAAGTCTATAGAATGGTAACACTCGGTCACACCTATGGTGCTAGTGTGTGGAAGTCTATAGAATGGTAACACTCAGTCACACCTATGGTACTAGTGTGTGGAAGTCTATAGAATGGTAACACTCAGTCACACCTTTGGTACTAGTGTGTGGAAGTCTATAGAATGGTAACACTCAGTCACACCTATGGTACTAGTGTGTGGAAGTCTATAGAATGGTAACACTCAGTCACACCTATGGTACTAGTGTGTGGAAGTCTATAGAATGGTAACACTCAGTCACACCTATGGTACTAGTGTTTGGAAGTCTATAGAATGGTAACACTCAGTCACACCTATGGTACTAGTACGTGGAAGTCTATAGAATGGTAACACTCGGTCACACCTATGGTGCTAGTGTGTGGAAGTCTATAGAATGGTAACACTCAGTCACACCTATGGTACTAGTGTGTGGAAGTCTATAGAATGGTAACACTCAGTCACACCTTTGGTACTAGTGTGTGGAAGTCTATAGAATGGTAACACTCAGTCACACCTATGGTACTAGTGTGTGGAAGTCTATAGAATGGTAACACTCAGTCACACCTATGGTACTAGTACGTGGAAGTCTATAGAATGGTAACACTCGGTCACACCTATGGTGCTAGTGTGTGGAAGTCTATAGAATGGTAACACTCAGTCACACCTATGGTACTAGTGTGTGGAAGTCTATAGAATGGTAACACTCAGTCACACCTTTGGTACTAGTGTGTGGAAGTCTATAGAATGGTAACACTCAGTCACACCTATGGTACTAGTGTGTGGAAGTCTATAGAATGGTAACACTCAGTCACACCTATGGTACTAGTGTTTGGAAGTCTATAGAATGGTAACACTCAGTCACACCTATGGTACTAGTGTGTGGAGGTCTATAGAATGGTAACACTCAGTCACACCTATGGTACTAGTGTTTGGAAGTCTATAGAATGGTAACACTCAGTCACACCTATGGTACTAGTGTGTGGAAGTCTATAGAATGGTAACACTCAGTCACACCTATGGTACTAGTGTGTGGAAGTCTATAGAATGGTAACACTCAGTCACACCTATGGTACTAGTGTGTGGAAGTCTATAGAATGGTAACACTCAGTCACACCTATGGTACTAGTGTGTGGAAGTCTATAGAATGGTAACACTCAGTCACACCTATGGTACTAGTGTGTGGAAGTCTATAGAATGGTAACACTCGGTCACACCTATGGTACTAGTGTGTGGAAGTCTATAGAATGGTAACACTCAGTCACACCTATGGTGCTAGTTTTGGAATGTTTTGTACCTCTAACAGTCTAACAATTTCAATTTAGATCCCTCCTCACTAACTTATCAGCTTGAAGTCTACTTCCGACTTTTTATCTGGAATTTAATATGCAGCTTTTCTAATAATTCCTACCAAACATTTAATTCCAAGATATTTAAGTAAAAGTAAGGATAATTAAGTTTCTAAGATATGTTTCACCTTTCATAATATTTGTTCCTGTTGCATTATCAAAATAAAATCAAAGTGTTACACGATGCATTTCTACAGAGCTTATCTTAGTTATAAATTGATCTATTAATAAGTATTATCAACACTATAACATCATTTGTTTTACCTGGTATGCATATTTTCTGTGTAAACTTTTTTGATCTTTGAATGTTGCCATGAGTTCTTTGACAAACTCCTCTGTAACTGTTCCATTCTGAAAGTTTGGTCCAACGTAGTCATCATCAATGCCTGGTAGAAGATACAAAAAGATATAGTTTTTGTTTGAACTGTATTTGGGATAAACATAGGTAATCTACCTGTAAAGTATTCAAACAATGAGCATGTATCCATGATTCTTTGACATGACTATCGTATCAGACAGTGAATTAGAATGTAAAATCTTTTACATATTACTACTGTTATGTGTTAGAATTAATGCTATATTCCTGACACTATGACTTGCCATGTTGCATAGAACACATTTTTTATGGCCTCAAATCAAACTGATGGCAATAATTTGACAACAATCTCAAAAAATATGTTTTTAATGAATATTCTCACATAATTCACTTGTTTAAATTTTGAATCTTTTATAGAATGTTCACTCATGTCCAAACCTTTTTAACAAATATTCAAACTATCTGTCACACCTGTATGAAGTTATCAACACATACGACAGATGATATATAAGTAAATATTGAATGAAGAGAGACTACTAATTAAACCTTTACTTACTCATTGCAGCCAGATCAATCTGCTCAGCCACCGACTTGCTGTCCTCTACGGAGATGGCTTTCTGGAAGGCCATCATGCGTACGATTTTCTGACATTCGTTAAACTTGGCTCTGGCATCTTTATTGTTTGGACGCACCTTTACTACCTACCAAAACAACAATTCACCTGCTAAGAATTTGACAAAAATACATTCTATTGTTATATTATGGTCAGTCTCTACATACAAGTTTTAAAAGCGTATTTTTACAACCACTCCAGGTTATGCCTTGTACAGAAGGTCACAATGGGGAGGGCAAATCACAAAGGAACAGTAGGTGATGCCTTGTACAGAAGGTCACAATGGAGAGGGAAAATCACAATAACAGTAGGTGATGCCTTGTACAGAAGGTCACAATGGGGAGGGCAAATCACAAAGGAACAGTAGGTGATGCCTTGTACAGAAGGTCACAATGGAGAGGGAAAATCACAATAACAGTAGGTGATGCCTTGTACAGAAGGTCACAATTGGGAGGGCAAATCACAAAGGAAGAGTAGGTGATGCCTTGTACAGAAGGTCACAATGGAGAGGGAAAAATCACAATAACAGTAGGTGATGCCTTGTACAGAAGGTCACAATGGGGAGGGCAAATCACAAAAGAACAGTAGGTGATGCCTTGTACAGAAGGTCACAATGGAGAGGGAAAATCACAATAACAGTAGGTGATGCCTTGTACAGAAGGTCACAATGGGGAGGGCAAATCACAAAGGAACAGTAGGTGGTACCTTGTACAGAAGGTTAAAACGGCAGTGTTCGAAAGTGAAGGTGGTCCGATGGCCAGAGACTATTGAAAACCTGGTTGGTCTATGTAAAATTTCAAAGTGTTGGCCCCATTGGCTATGAAAAGTTTGAGTCCTGACATACATTACAATTCATGTAAACAACATTCCAATATTTTCTAACAAATGATCATATGAAATCAGAGCTTACAATAGAGTTTGTTTTACCCATATGATAATTTACTTGATGATGCAAGTGTTTGCATGACAGTTATGCTACTTTCAACAATATGTTTACAAAATGGGTCTATGGAAAAATGACTTGGGCTATGGGATTTCAATTTTCTGTAGACATATTGTCTAAGGAATTTTCATATATACTTTCATACACTGAAACGGGGAGGGAAAATCACAAAGGAACAGTAGGTGATGCCTTGTACAGAAGGTTAAAATGGGGAGGGGAAATCACAATAACAGTAGGTGATGCCTTGTACAGAAGGTCACAATGGAGAGGGAAAATCACAATAACAGTAGGTGATGCCTTGTACAGAAGGTCACAATGGGGAGGGCAAATCACAAAAGAACAGTAGGTGATGCCTTGTACAGAAGGTCACAATGGAGAGGGAAAATCACAATAACAGTAGGTGATGCCTTGTACAGAAGGTCACAATGGGGAGGGCAAATCACAAAGGAACAGTAGGTGGTACCTTGTACAGAAGGTTAAAATGGGGAGGGAAAATCACAAAGGAACAGTAGGTGATGCCTTGTACAGAAGGTTAAAATGGGGAGGGAAAATCACAATAACAGTAGGTGATGCCTTGTACAGAAGGTCACAATGGGGAGGGCAAATCACAAAGGAACAGTAGGTGGTACCTTGTACAGAAGGTCACAATGGGAAGGGCAAATCCCAATAACAGTAGGTGATGCCTTGTACAGAAGGTCACAATGGGGAGGGCAAATCACAAAGGAACAGTAGGTGGTACCTTGTACAGAAGGTCACAATGGGAAGGGCAAATCCCAATAACAGTAGGTGATGCCTTGTACAGAAGGTCACAATGGGGAGGGCAAATCACAATGGAGCATGACACCACATAAGACCATTGACAGCCATACATATTCCTCTACTTGATATTTTATTGTATAATTCTACTTTTTTTGTTAAACTCTGCAAGTTAAACTCTGATAGACCATTAAGATCGGAAAGCTTCTATTGTATCACAAACTTTAAATTTAAGATATTAATGTCTCTGTCAGCCGGGAGAGTAGTATCAGTATAAATGACATGAAGGAATACCATTTCATGTCCCACTACAACCAACAGATGTGCCAGTATTGTAATTAATAATAATGATTATAATCAGACCTACTTTCACTGATCTATGATACTCATGTTTTATATCAGACTGAATTCAATGAAAGTATGTGATTCTTCAGTCTGACCAGGCTGTGAATAATAGTGGAGTTTTGACATATCTGTCACTTATCATTAACAAAGTTTCTTTCTTAATTGACAAAGAATAAACTGATGAAAATTTGTTAACAAAAAGAAATGAAGTTTGTAAGCAACCTGACTTTTGATATTTCTGGTATTCTAGAGACAAACATCACACTGGCAAGCACCTGTGAGTGAAGTGTCCAATATCAGCAGGTTCTCTGATTAGTCAACGAAGCTTTTAACCATACATACCTACATACAATGGCGACTATATGGACAGTATGGACAGTTCATACAGCCCTCATTGTACAGTATGTATCGTAACTTATTGGAGCACTTGCTCTAACACAACAGTACAACGATATCACATACACTCCACAAAGGATTATCAGATCGGGTGTCTAAGGCTATAATATGGCACTGAAACATCTACAACCTTAACCATCAACCACATGAAGAAAATCAAGCATACACATTTAATACAAGTTATGTATGTCAACTACCATATCATCCAGTCCAGAGAATGCAGACACCTGTTTTTGTGGAGGTGGAGGAAAACCACAAGGGAAGACCACCATGTCATCATGGGGACAGCAAATTCAAGACATTTTCCTGAGTGAAACTCCTTGCCTTGGTCTGCAGCTCTCACTTGACTGTGTTAGGCAATTCCTGCCAATGCATTAGCGATCATGGCTACCAAAATACTGATGACCATGATCGCTGAATTAGCCAAAATCTCATTAAATCTTGTTGAAAAAAGTACTAAGTTTGTATTAAAACAAAAATGGTGTCAGCCAAATACTGGAGAGAATGACGAGATACCAGAATAAATGACTTGAAAATAAGTGAGACTTTGTCTCACACCGGGAGGTAGGACAAATATAAGACATACACGAAGGAATACTTTAAGCAGTGTCTATATATATTTGATACAAAGTTCTGATAAAAACTTACTGTCTCCAGATCTCTAAGTGCCAGCTTGTATTTACCCAGAGACATGTTCGCAGATGCTCGTCGGTAATAGGCCTACAACACAATAAACAGCAGTTTCGATGTGATGCATTGGTGTTATCAAGTTTGATAGGTTATATGTAAGAATGGTAAAACAATTATTACAGTTCTCTACTAACAATAATATTAAGATAAAAGATACAAAATGTCACAAGGAACATGTATACCTTTATATAGGACCTGTCCAGCTGAAGGGCTCGGCCAGCATCATTTAATGCATAACCAAAGCATTCTGTGCGCAGGTAGGCAAAGCTCCTGTTACAGTAGTAGGTCGCCACATCTGGGTTCAGCTCTATTGCTTGTGTGTAGAATGTAATTGCCTGATTATAGTCTTCATCTGAATAAAAAAGATAGAACAATTATTTTGGGAAAACATCAATGTTGATAACCAAAATAATCAATGAAGACCAGCCCCTGAAATTATTTCATGCCAGGCTTTCAGGTAATACAGTTCTGTTACAATTTACATATCCCATGTGAAGTTACAATGCTGGAAAAACTGATTTATAGATTGTACTCTATTTGACTTACTTCTAAGTATGATTGAAGTGTGTAAAACATTATGTCACCGAACATATAGATCTTCTTAAAGGGAATATATAGATGAAAATCATACAATTGTAGACTTATTTTAGTGGAAATAAATTAACTATCAATACACAAATATCACAGGGAGCTGGAGTGTATTATCAGTTATGCAAATAAACATTTCACCTTTTAGATGTGATCTTTTAAAATGAATCAAACATGACAAAGCCATTCACTTTGATATTTCCAACCTTGATATCTCCCTAAGCTAGAAAGCTACACTCAAATACCAAAACTGAATAAAAAAAACAACATATCTACAACAACTTTTCATACCCTAAGCAAGGTTGATTGTCCAACTAAACAAATATTGACTAAGACAGGGAAAACTTTTGCTACAGATAATTAACAAAAATACAGCTTCTCCATTAATGACATTAGTATATAGTTGATATATAAGTGAATACTTTTGAACATACTTGTACCTCAATGCACGTTTATACTGTTTAGCATGTTTTAAAACCAGGATGTAGCTAGTCTTATAATAGAGTAAATTAATGCTGACAATGTATTGAATGTAATATGTAATTGAATTGTTATCCAATAAAAAATATCAACTTAGGTAATTACCTTTAAAACAAGAGTTGTAAGAAGACAACACAGATCACTGGGTGAGTTGAAATTCAGAATTAGGCTTAGAAGGTCAACGGTCACTGTCAAGGTCAGCAGGTATGCTCATGCAATAAGATTTTGTGCCAAGGGACACACATGTCAAAAAGGAAAACGCTATTTCAATCATATGGTTAACATTTAAAAGTTGTCAAAGGTACCGGTCAATCATAATGTCAGCAGGTCCACAAATGTAGGACCAAGGAAAGGTCTTGTGACATTACGGAATACACATGTCAAATAGTAAAGCCACATTTCATAACATACTGTAAGTGGTCAAGGTTAAAGTGGGGTTTTTTTTTCCAAATAACTGGGCAACAACTTACAAGGAATCTGTCTAAAATATAGTGTGTTGGCTAGTACGTGTACAAAAAATCTATTACTTATTTGTTTTTTCGCTATGTGTTTTTTTTCTGTTTTGTTTTTTTATTATTATTTTTATAATAATTATATATAATATTGATATACATAAATTGATACAATTCATTTGTTGACAGAATTCTCTTCAATCTGGAACTCTATTCTCAGGTTCCTGGGGTACTATAAAAAGATTTGGTTAGACAGTGGTTTTTTTTGTAATCAGATCTTAAAGTCCAAGAATATATCTGATCCATATACAATCCATTGTGCCCTGGTCACATGTAGGCACTAGATGTCAACACATTGGACCTAATATATGATTAGGGCCATTTATTGGGTGTATATACACTGATAAACGAGACTTCCCATAGCGAATGATTATTGGAGATATACAACCTGTATAGACACAGCAAAAGCAGGTCGGATCTTAAGGCGGCGTATATGAATTTAACTGTTTAAATTAAATGAATTAAAATATTTTCATTATCACATAGCAATTGGATCTGGTCAATTTATAAAAATAATTGGAGGGAAATATTGGCATATCTAATCAGTTTAATTCAAAATGAAAGTAAGTCCTAGACTATCAACTGTAGCAGGATATTATTTACCGTAAACCACATGACCAAGAGACAGAAATCAAAATTATGTTATCACATATGGCCTACTTTTGAAAAACTCGTTAGCCTTTTCTTTAAGTTTTTCTGCCTCTTTCACTTTATCTTCTGGATCTTCAGTCACTGTGATAGCTATCTCAGGTGTAGTCTCCTCTTTGATTTGCTTCCCGTCACCATCTGCGTTCGGCATGTCAGAGTCCGCCATTGCTACATAGTTACCCAGGAGAGCTACTACGAAGGGAGATAATTATCACACGTGCCATGTGCGCCATTAGATTATAATGGCGGGAATATTTCAAATCAAGGAATTTTACTGCAGGTTTTTTTTCTATTTAATCATAAAGATTAGGCGTATGCATGCATATCTTAATTCAATTTAAACATTTATTAGCTAGCTCTATTATAATTACAAGTGTAATTTGATGGCTAAACAAAAACAACGGCAGAAACAGTCTCAGAGACGTACAAATGTAGATAAATAACAAGACCGTAATCTACATTTGTACGTCTCTGAGACTGTTTCTGCCGTTGTTTTTGTTTAGCCATCAAATTACACTTGTAATTATAATAGAGCTAGCTAATAAATGTTTAAATTGAATTAAGATATGCATGCATACGCCTAATCTTTATGATTAAATAGAAATAAAACCTGCAGTAAAATTCCTTGATTTGAAATATTCCCGCCATTATAATCTCCTGAATCTTAGGCTGCTTTCCTCAGTTCTTATGTCTATTGAATGATTTGATGTTGACATTATATTTGTAAAATTTGAGTGATATACAAACGAACTGTACAAAAGCCCACAATTTGGATTCAGGACATTTGTTACTGAGTCATAAAAACTTACTGATTATAAAACATAGATTAAGTTGCTAATTTTACTTAAACATTCATGACATGGCAACACGAGTTCTTTGAATGATTTTTATAATCAAGCAACATAAACTAAAACAACAGAGCAAACAGAATGTTTCAAATTTTACATATATTTTTTTATTTTAATATTGATGCTTTTGAGATCATTTTGACCACTATCTACCTTCAGTGTGATAAGTGGCATAATTCCTAGATTCAGCGACTTCAAAAAAGTGAAAACAAAAACAAAATTGGAAATGGCATAAATGCTCCCCGCTGTCATTTCATGGCGGGGGCATAAAAAAATTGAGGAATGTCTATTAAGAAACATGTTTTCAACAAAACGGTCCAGACTGGCGAGGGAAAGAGCGTTACCAGCATTAGTGTTTAATAATGATAAGAGTAGACAGGTCGTTCTTTTTACATTTCATTCCGCAATTTCCAGAGACCACTATATATTTTTAATATACATCGTATACATATTCTATAGGTCTCTGTAGGTTATCAGCTCTCCCTTTGTTTTCTTACTCCCCTCTTATAAGCCCACGTATGTGAGTCTATTAATTAGCATTGCTTATGATTTGATGCTGTTTTAACGTCTTAATATCATACAATATGTAGCACAGGAACCTGAAAACTTGGGACAGTATATATGTGTTGGAGATATAATTAACAGCAGTATAATATAGGTCTCTGTTAACAGCGAGCGGTGTATTTTTAACCGAATGTAATCAAGCCCCCCATAACGTATGAAAAGCTACTAGATCTATACACACTAGGATAGGTCCAAATACACATAGACTGTAATAAATTCTCAGTTCAGTTCATCAGGTCCCTGTGATATGTATATATCCCCGTCGTAATACTTGCTGTTCTATATTCCTCTATCTGTTAGCTTAGTCCGCTCTTTGAGCTGATGTTATTTCGTTAAAATATGCATAAATTAAAACTCATTTCAAAATACATAAACTTAGTTTATTTAACAACTCTCATTTCTACAATGTGACCTCTCTATAAAAATCTATTTTATTCGTAGTTTGCCTTCAGTTTTATATGTCGGTATCATGACTTTTCTTCACAGTAGCGTAGTATTTATATCAATACTTCACTTTGGCCGTTCCAGTCAAATGGGCGTGGCAGGAGCGGAATTTTGGTCCGTTCTGTTTTCCGTATTAGAAGCTATATACACAAGATGGCTGGCATAGAGGTAATGCAACACAAATACATATATATATTGATGTAATGGCTAATGGGTGTTGTTGATCGATAGTCTGGATCGGAGATGTTGACGTTTAGTTGTTTGTCATTTATTTCTCGGAGGTACTTGGTACTAGTTCCCGAGTTAGCTTACGTTAAATAACTTGTCGGAGTTACCTGTAACTTTACTTTCACTTTCAAAAGTTCTGAAAGTTTTTATTGTGTGTCAAGTTATCGTCCAGCGAGACACGTGCTAAAAGTATATTGTTGAATTTAATCATGAGAACGACTGCAAAATTAAATTTATGCCCTAAGAACATCTCAAATATCGGGATTAGAAAAAATCGAAACTTAAATAAAAGTGTATGAAAGTATATATGAAAATTCCTTAGACAATATGTCTACAGAAAATTGAAATTCCATAGCCCAAGTCATTTTTCCATAGACCCATTTTGTAAACATATTGTTGAAAGTAGCATAACTGTCACGCAAACGCTTACATCATCCAGTAATAACACACTGTTATGGGTAAAAAAAACTCTATTGTAAGATCTGATTTCATATGATCATTTGTCAGAAAATATTGGAATGTTGTTTACATGAATTGTAATGTATGTCAGGACTCAAACTTTTCATAGCCAATGGGGTCACCACTTTGAAATTTTACATAGACCGACCAGGTTTTCTATAGCCTCGGACCATCGGACCACCTTTACTCTCGAACACTGAAATAATCACTATCATCATCTTCCTCACAGACAGATGAAACTGAGGAATGGGAGTAATGTATCTAGTATATAGATTAAGGTATAATAATTTTCACCTGAACAATCCGGGAAGAGTAGAATTATGTTGCACTTAACTAAAGAGAACTAATGTGGGAGCACTTAGTCATGTGCAATTGGTTGGGAAAATGGACGTTGAAAGGAAAGTGTGGGATTGGGAGGGGGGGTTAAGAAAGGTAGGTAATTTTAGGAAAATAAAGTGATCTGTTGCAAAACACGGGATCAGTCCTCTTGTTGGATCAACACATAATGTCTCCTGTAGTAATCTGAATACAATTGAGCTACCTGGTCACCGATGATCGACCCAGTCCAGTCCCGCTACACACCTCCCTCCTTTTTTCCAAGTCTTCGCCCTCGAAGACACATGAGACCCTTATACCACCACCGTGAGTATTTTAGTTGGGCACCAATTTTGTAACAGGAGAGGAGAAAATGTAGCGGCCAGACTGGGGTTCGAACCCGGGACCTCCGAACACTAGCCGGATGCTCTACCAATTGAGCTACCTGGTCACCGATGATCGACCCAGTCCAGTCCCGCTACACATACATGACTTGAATGTTTTGTGGATTTGACTCCATAGTTCCATGGGTCCTGTCAGTGTTCTTTATTATCTGAGGGGATAAATCTTTGTTTGTTTTAGTACCCCACAGAAACAGGTGAGAGTGTGAGGGCACCTATCTATCAAACGGACCATGACCATGGCGACCTGGAAGGGGCTGACAGTAAGTGTATACAGTCAGCATCACAACACAGAATAATACAGTAGCAAGAACACATAATTTATAGAAACAATAACAAATATCTACTGAACAGCAAACATAATGTTTTCTCTAGTGATGATAAGGGGCATTGGGAATGTTAAATAAAAGTTCAGTCTGAAAAAAAACATTGATAAACAGCATCAAAAATTAACAACAGGATTGTAAAATGAATTTAATTTCTAAATCTGATAAAATGTTTTATAATTGCAAGATATAGAAATGTTCTTGCTTCAAATCTCTGTACCATTTATTACAGCTGTGGAGATGGTGATATGGTTGAGGGACAAGACCGGGCTTCACTTGGAGCTCCAAGGAAATGGTCACCAGGCCAAGGTTTCAGAGCTTTTCGAGAAGATTCGGGAGGCACGGAAACTACCACAATATGCTAATAAAATTTTCTCATTGTGGATGATGTCCCCATTGTTAGGTAAAAGTACCCTTATAAGGTGTTCTCCATATTTTGTGGATGAATCATTTTGTTAAAGATTTATTCGATTGTTAATATTGCCCTTGAAATAAAGATTTCTAATGTGGTGTGATATGGTGTATTCATAAAATTTATCAGATAAAGGGAAAAAAACTGATTTGATATGCCGAATTCCAGATTACTACCAATGTCAGAGGTCAAATGTCGGGCAGTGTCAATGTAATTGCTCAAGGTTATCGTTGACATTTTTTCATAATCATTGTCATAGGTCAAATGTCAACCAAAGTACAAAAAGATTAAAGTCACTGTTAACACTGCCTTCATTTACCATCATTGTGGAAGGTCAAATGTCAGAGATCAGTATTAATATTAGATCAATATCAACAAATACATACAATTAATTTTTTTTCAGAATTTCGACTGAAAGATGACCACCAACCATTCGAGATTGCCCAACTTTGGGACAGGTTTTGTATGGAGTATGCAGATAGCACAAGAGATTATATTGCCAGAGGTTAGTTTGTAGGCTATAATTACAAAGATACTAATGACATGATAAAACTATCAGATTTTCATCCTGCTGTAAACTAATTTAACTGATATACACATCTTTACATGAAAATTTAAATAAACGTTCAGAATATAATGTGAAAAAAATACAGTACTAGCTTTATATACTTCATGTGTTACCTGAATCATATCATTGACTCATCAATTACCAAGATTAAATACCTTAAATATAAGTGACAAGATTAAACAATGGATAGCTCAAATAATGTTTGATTTTAGATGAACCGGTTGTGATGGTCCAGAGGAATGTTTTTCTCTCACTGAAGGACGAGAAACTTGTAAGTACACATTTACGCTGCAGAACATCATAATTAGTAATTGTTAATATTTTAAACGAACCCAATGTATTTGTTTATGAAATTAGTCTAATATCCTTTTCATATCTCATAGTAAGATGGTTGGATTAGGACTATGGTCTAGTCATCTTTTGATTTATCCAGGCCTTCTTCATAACTTTGTCAATTATTGGCCCAGACTCATCAACTTTCATAATTGTTGGGACAAGAGATCACATACCAAAATGGTGGTCATTGGAATTACTTCAGAGTTATCTCCCATTATTTCTCATTACAAGGAATCATGAAATAATTAATGGGGACATGTTCATTAATGCGGCAAACCGGTTCATCTGTTTTTAAATGTATTATTTTAGGCATATATCTTGACAGACCTTTAGATATTGATGCAGGCCTTGAAAGTCTTTGTCAAAGCTCCTCTGAAAACAACAAAAATCACCAGGTCCGTCCTTATATCATAAACGAACAACTGTGGTCCAACTGGTCCAACTGTTTGGACCGTGATGAAGGAAAACAGTCCTGTACATCAACATATTGCCCCTTGCACTTTAACTTACAGAGATACATATGTATGTATCTCTGTTTTTAGCTCCAGTATGATGATGGTGGGCTATTCAAGTCACCCTTTGTCTGTGAACCATCTGTGGTCTGCCCATCAGTTAACAATCCTTGTTATTTCTCAGAAAGTTCTTAATGCTTCTTTCTCAAGCTGTGTAAAATCTTATTGTGCATGATCAGTTTTGAGACTGATTAGAAAACAAAATGGCTGATACTGTGATAGGTGGTTGTTTTGAATATTGACAGTTGAAGTTTGTTATCACTATTTTTTCAGAAAGTTCTTGTGTGAATCTTTCACAAATTTTGTATTCCCCCTTGGTCTCATCATACTAGTGCATATTCAATTTTGAGATTGAGATTTATCAGAAAATCAAATGGTCAACCACTGGCCAATTGGAATTTTGACTGTTGAAGTTTGTTATCACTATTTCTCAGAAAGTTTACTAATCTTTCTTAGATTTCATATAGTAATACAATGTAGGTTCCCCTTGGTCTCTTGTAACAATCAATTGAAGTGTATTATTGCTATTTCTTGTGTTGGATGTCATTCATATTTGACTGGAAGCATCCCTAAATGTTGGGAATTCAAAATTGTACAAATTATGGAGCTGACTCCCAGTTGGCTGAGGGGTGGGCCCAAAAAGGGCCAATTTGGCTATATTGCTATACATGACTTCTTCTCTTGGCACTATGCACTGATTATCACTCATATTTTACTGAACATATTCTTTGGTGGTTGAGGTTCAAAATTGTACAAATGATTTGTGTTACCCTTCAGGAGCCTGAGGAGTGGGACCAAATAGGGAAATAAAGCAAGTTCTTTAAAATCCTTCATCTTTTGTAGGAATGAAAGGATTTGGTCCATATTTGGTGAAGGGAACCAATTTTGTATAAACAGTGAGGCTGGATCCTCGGGGATCTGAAGGGTGGGACTCAATATGGGACATATTTCAAATTCTTCAAATGCTGTCTTCTCTTTCAATGGCAGGATGCTGTCTAAATTCAGCAAGAACCATCCTTGGGTTAAGAGAAATTAATTTAAAGTCTTTCTTTTGTAGGAATGATTTTGTAAAAATGTAAGGTACACATATTGGAGATACAAGTGCCCTATAGCGATCACTTTGTCCACCTGCCTGTCCATCTGTCTGTCCATCCACAAATTTAATTCCTGCTGTTAACTTAAGTATTTGTTGACCAATTTATATGAAATGGTCAAGATGATCAGTTCTCAGAAATACACACTGAGGTCAAAAATATAGGTCAAATGTCATTGTTATTAGTCCAAAAGGTCTGGGTCAAATTTTGTATCTTTTCTCTGATGAATATTTTGTTGGTCAAAATGAAACAATGAGTCAACTGACCAAAGCTCAAGGTCACTGGGTCAAAGGTCAGGGTCTTTTGAGTCCAATGTGAAGTGTTTTGCCATAATCATTGAAATATCAAGGTGAGCAACACAGGCCCTATGGGTATTCTATAATTCGTCAGTTCCTAAGGTTATGATTGAAGTTTGTTATCAGTATTTCTCATAAAGATCTTGATAGATACTTCTCAGATTTTACATATAGGTTTCCTTTGGTCTTTACTTGTGCTTGCTTATTTTTGAGACTGGTCAGGAAAATAAACAGTGGACAACATGGCAGCCATCTTGGATTTCAACATTAATTTTGAAATTTGTTAATGCTTTTTCTCACAAAGTTCTTAGATCTTTATCAGATGTCATACAATGGTTCCCCTTGTTACCAAATAATTAAGAGGAAGAGGGAAAGAAAGAGAGAAAAAAATAGAAAAATAGAGAAATTATCAGTCTTCTATAAAACTAGTTAAGATTATACAATGTGGCAATAAGATCCCTCTGGGATCTCTTGTTCTCCTGATTGTACTTTTACCTATTCTCTATTCCAGTTCTGGAACACCGCTCCAGAGGAGGTGATGGCTCTCCTGTACCATGAGGCTCGGAACAATATCATAAACGGTCGATACCTGGTATCTGATTCAGATTATGACTTTCTGGCAGGTATTCAGGCCCTGATGGAAAAAGGACCATTCAGTCGAAGTGTGGAGTCCTACAGGTAGGTAACAGTCCCTGAATTAGACTGCATGCTTACCATAGGTTTCTCTTCTTACCAGTTATCATACTTTATCTCATCTACCCAGTGATCATACTACATTATCTCATCTACCTAGTAATCATACTTTATCTCATCTACCTAGTCATCATACTATGTTATATCATCTACCCAGTGATCATACTTTATCTCATCTACCCAGTGATCATACTACATTATCTTATCTACCCAGTAATGATACTTTATCTCATCTACCCAGTCATCATACTTTGTTATCTCATCTACCCAGTGATCATACTACATTATCTCATCTACCTAGTAATCATACTACATTATCTCATCTACCTAGTCATCATACTTTGTTATCTCATCTACCCAGTCATCATACTTTGTTATCTCATCTACCCAGTCATCATACTTTGTTATCTCATCTACCCAGTCATCATACTTTATTTCATCTACCTAGTGATAGCACTATATATATATATAGATATTAATGATATATGATATATATTCTTGTTACAGGGATGACATTAAGAACTACTACCCCCAATATCTATTCAAGAATAAGAAATTACGGGGACGGAAGCCTGTCACGGCTGAGCGACTAAAGGACGCTCATCAGTTAGCATTTAACGGTACGGGAGACATGACCAAACAACAGCTGTACTGCCATTATCTCACCACCTGTGCCAAGTATCCGTTCTATGGGTATGTAACAACATAATACACACCTGACATAGGTAGGTACCAACATGATACACACCTGATATACGTAGGTACCAACATGATACACACCTGACATACGTAGGTACCAACATCATACACACCTGACATAGGTAGGTACCAACATGATACACCCTCATATAGGTAGGTACCAACATCATACACACCTGATATGGGTAGGTACCAACATCATACACACCTGATATAGGTAGGTACCAACATGATACACACCTGATATACGTAGGTACCAACATGATACACACCTGACATACGTAGGTACCAACATGATACACACCTGACATACGTAGGTACCAACATGATACACACCTGACATACATAGGTACCAACATGATACACACCTGATATAGGTAGGTACCAACATGATACACACCTGACATACGTAGGTACCAACATGATACACACCTGACATACGTAGGTACAACATGGTACACACCTGATATGGGTAGGTACCAACATGATACACACCTGATATAGGTAGGTACCAACATGATACACACCTGACATACGTAGGTACCAACATGATACACACCTGATATAGGTAGGTACCAACATGATACACACCTGATATAGGTAGGTACCAACATGATACACACCTGATATGGGTAGGTACCAACATGATACACACCTGATATAGAGAGTTACCAACATGATACACACCTGATATAGGTAGGTACCAACATGATACACACCTGAAATAGGTAGGTACCAACATGATACACACCTGACATACGTAGGTACCAACATGATACACACCTGATATGGGTAGGTACCAACATGATACACACCTGATATAGGTAGGTACCAACATGATACACACCTGATATAGGTAGGTACCAACATGGTACACACCTGATATAGGTAGGTACCAACATGATACACACCTGAAATAGGTAGGTACCAACATGATACACACCTGACATACGTAGGTACCAACATGATACACACCTGATATGGGTAGGTACCAACATGATACACACCTGATATAGGTAGGTACCAACATGATACACACCTGATATAGGTAGGTACCAACATGATACACACCTGATATGGGTAGGTACCAACATGATACACACCTGACATACGTAGGTACCAACATGATACACACCTGATATAGGTAGGTACCAACATGATACACACCTGATATAGGAAGGTAACAACATGATACACACCTGATATAGGTAGGTACCAACATGATACACACCTGATATGGGTAGGTACCAACATGATACACACCTGATATAGGTAGGTACCAACATGATACACACCTGATATGGGTAGGTACCAACATGATACACACCTGATATGGGTACGTACCAACATGATACACACCTGATATGGGTACGTACCAACATGATACACACCTGATATGGGTACGTACCAACATGATACACCTGATATAGGTAGGTACCAACATGATACACACCTGATATAGGTAGGTACCAACATGATACACCTGATATATGTAGGTACCAACATGATACACACCTGATATAGGTAGGTACCAACATGTTACACACCTGTATGGGTAGGTACCAACATGTTACACACCTGATATGGGTAGGTACCAACATGTTACATACCTGATATAGGTAGGTACCGACATGATACACATCTGATATGGGTAGGTACCAACATGATACACACCTGATATAGGTAGGTACCAACATGATACACACCTGATATAGGTAGGTACCAACATGATACACCCTCATCTAGGTAGGTACCAACATGATACACACCTGATATGGGTAGGTACCAACATGTTACACACCTGATATGGGTAGGTACCAACATGATACACACCTGATATAGGTAGGTACCAACATGATACACACCTGATATAGGTAGGTACCAACATGATACACCCTCATCTAGGTAGGTACCAACATGATACACACCTGATATGGGTAGGTACCAACATGTTACACACCTGATATGGGTAGGTACCAACATGATACACACCTGATATAGGTAGGTACCAACATGATACACCCTCATATAGGTAGGTACCAACATGATACACACCTGATATAGGTAGGTACCAACATGATACCCACCTGATATAGGTATGTACCAACATGGTACACACTTGATATAGGTATAGGTACCAACATGTTACACACCTGATATGGGTAGGTACCAACATGATACACCCTCACACCCTCATATAGGTAGGTACCAACATGATACACACCTGATATAGGTAGGTACCAACATGATACACACCTGATATGGGTAGGTACCCACATGGTACACACCTGATATGGGTAGGTACCAACATGATACACCCTCATATAGGTAGGTACCAACATGATACACACCTGATATAGGTAGGTACCAACATGATACCCACCTGATATAGGCATGTACCAACATGGTACACACCTGTATGGGTAGGTACCAACATGGTACACACTTGATATAGGTATAGGTACCAACATGTTACACACCTGATATGGGTAGGTACCAACATGATACACCCTCACACCCTCATATAGGTAGGTACCAACATGATACACACCTGATATAGGTAGGTACCAACATGATACACACCTGATATGGGTAGGTACCCACATGGTACACACCTGATATGGGTATGTACCAACATGATACACACCTGATATAGGTAGGTACCAACATGATACACACCTGATATAGGTAGGTACCAACATGATACACACCTGATATAGGTAGGTACCAACATGTTACACACCTGATATGGGTAGGTACCAACATGATACACACCTGATATGGGTAGGTACCAACATGATACATACCTGATATAGGTAGGTACCAACATGATACACACCTGATATAGGTAGGTACCAACATGATACACACCTGATATGGGTAGGTACCAACATGATACACACCTGATATAGGTAGGTACCAACATGATACACACCTGATATAGGTAGGTACCAACATGATACACACCTGATATGGGTAGGTACCAACATGATACACACCTGATATAGGTAGGTACCAACATGATACACACCTGACATACGTAGGTACCAACATGATACACACCTGATATAGGTAGGTACCAACATGATACACACCTGATATAGGTAGGTACCAACATGATACACACCTGATATACATAGGTACCAACATGATACACACCTGATATACATAGGTACCAACATGATACACACCTGATATGGGTAGGTACCAACATGATACACACCTGATATGGGTATAGGTACCAACATGATACACACCTGATATAAGTATGTACCAACATGATACACACCTGATATAGGTAGGTACCAACATGATACACACCTGATATGGGTAGGTACCAACATGATACACACCTGATATGGGTAGGTACCAACATGATACACACCTGATATAGGTAGGTACCAACATGATACACACCTGATATAGGTAGGTACCAACATGATACACACCTGATATGGGTAGGTACCAACATGATACACACCAGTATGGGTAGGTACCAACATGTTACACACCTGATATGGGTAGGTACCAACATGATACATACCTGATATAGGTAGGTACCAACATGATACACACCTGATATGGGTAGGTACCAACATGTTACACACCTGATATGGGTATAGGTACCAACATGATACACACCTGATATAAGTATGTACCAACATGTTACATACCTGATATAGGTAGGTACCAACATGATACACACCTGATATGGGTAGGTACCAACATGATACACACCCGATATAGGTAGGTACCAACATGATACACACCTGATATGGGTACGTATCAACATGATACAATACAATATAAATGGTGTGACCTCGAAAAGACTTCAATCTGGTCTATATGCCCTTAAATAGAGTTTCTTCCAAGTTCTTGATTAGGTCATTCAGTCTTAATTTACATGCCTTTCTATCTCATTAAGAAAAACACAATCATGAATGAATAATTTAAAACAGCAGTGATGATAAAACTGATAGACCTTAGTGAACTGGTGAATTAGTTTAATTGTTGAACTAAATAATGAATACAACCTTTATAACAAACAGGATGCTTTGTTACCAAAAAGTGGTAAAACTGACCCACTATTTTTTTCATTCTGTCTAAAAAAAATTGATGAGGGCCTTGAATTGGCTTTGGTTAGATCTATATGCACTCTGAATGATCCCTACACACATTTTAATTACAGATGTGCTTTCTTTGATGCCATCCTTCAAAAGCCTACAGGGAGTATCAGTAACATGGTGAATCGTTCACTGGCACGAGGATTCCCAGAACGGGATGTAACTGTGACCATCAACACAGAAGGTCTTTGTGTAATTGATGATCACGAAAAGGTATGATGAACCTTTATACTCACCTGTTAAATCTTATTGATTTGTGTGTTTTCATCCAGATAAGCTATGATGCATTCTGGGGCCCAAAAACTGTTGTATCTTTGTTATCCCCTTGGCACTAAGTTCCATGTTTATATGTCCAATGTCTCCCCAGGAGGTGTTACTTGTGGTGCCATCCCTTGTTACTAAGTTATCTATGTCCAATATCTCCCCAGGAGGTGTTACTTGTGGTGCCATCCCTTGTTACTAAGTTATCTATATCCAATATCTCCCCAGGAGGTGTTACTTGTGGTGCCATCCCTTGTTACTAAGTTATCTATATCCAATATCTCCCCAGGAGGTGTTACTTGTGGTGCCATCCCTTGTTACTAAGTTATCTATATCCAATATCTCCCCAGGAGGTGTTACTTGTGATGCCATCCCTTGTTCCCATGTTACTAAGTTATCTATGTCCAATATCTCCCCAGGAGGTGTTACTTGTGGTGTCATCCCTTGTTACTAAGTTATCTATATCCAATATCTCCCCAGGAGGTGTTACTTGTGGTGCCATCCCTTGTTACTAAGTTATCTATATCCAATATCTCCCCAGGAGGTGTTACTTGTGGTGCCGTCCCTTGTTCCCTTGTTACTAAGTTATCTATGTCCAATATCTCCCCAGGAGGTGTTACTTGTGGTGTCATCCCTTGTTACTAAGTTATCTATGTCCAATATCTCCCCAGGAGGTGTTACTTGTGGTGCCATCCCTTGTTACTAAGTTATCTATATCCAATATCTCCCCAGGAGGTGTTAACTTGTGGTGCCATCCCATGTTACTAAGTTATCTATGTCCAATATCTCCCCAGGAGGTGTTACTTGTGGTGTCATCCCTTGTTACTAAGTTATCTATGTCCAATATCTCCCCAGGAGGTGTTACTTGTGGTGTCATCCCTTGTTACTAAGTTATCTATGTCCAATATCTCCCCAGGAGGTGTAACATGTGTTGCCATCCCTTGTTACTAAGTAATCTATATCCAATATCTCCCCAGGAGTTGTAACTTGTGGTGCCATCCCATGTTACTAAGTTATCTATGTCCAATATCTCCCCAGGAGGTGTTACTTGTGGTGTCATCCCTTGTTACTAAGTTATCTATGTCCAATATCTCCCCAGGAGGTGTTACTTGTGGTGTCATCCCTTGTTACTAAGTTATCTATGTCCAATATCTCCCCAGGAGGTGTAACATGTGTTGCCATCCCTTGTTACTAAGTTATCTATGTCCAATATCTCCCCAGGAGGTGTTACTTGTGGTGTCATCCCTTGTTACTAAGTTATCTATATCCAATATCTCCCCAGGAGTTGTAACTTGTGGTGCCATCCCATGTTACTAAGTTATCTATGTCCAATATCTCCCCAGGAGTTGTAACTTGTGGTGCCGTCCCTTGTTACTAAGTTATCTATATTCAATATCTCCCCAGGAGGTGTTACTTGTGGTGCCATATGAACAGCTGTCCTGGGATCTCCCAGATAAACAGGAACGTGGTAAGATGCCCACTCTCTATGTCCAGTTCCTGGTCAAGGAAGACAAATCCACTCGTGTCCTACAGATTTATTCTAAACAGGTATGTAGACATACTGGAGAATGTTATCTTCTGTAAAGTGTTTGTTTAACGTGCATGTTCTGTTGTGTACAATGGATAATGCAGATCATATATGTTAAAGTGGAGAGTACACGGTCACCTTGATTTCTCAAATTCTGTATGAACCATGAATGTATTTTCTGTCCTGTACAGACTACCTTAATGGACTCCCTGGTAGACACCTGTGTACTGTGGTATATAATGTATTTTCTGTCCTGTACAGACTACCTTTATAAGACGCCCTGGTAGACACGTGTATACTGTGGTATATGATGTATTTTCTGTCCTGTACAGACTACCTTTATAAGACGCCCTGGTAGACACATGTATACTGTGGTATATAATGTATTTTTTGTTTTGTTCAGGCTACCTTTATGGACGCCCTGGTAGACACGTGTGTACTGTTGTATATAATGTATTTTCTCTCCTGCACTGACTACCTTTATGGACACCCTGGTAGACACATGGTATACTGTGGTATATAATGTATTTTCTGTCCTGTACAGACTACCTTTATAAGACGCCCTGGTAGACACATGTATACTGTGGTATATAATGTATTTTTTGTTTTGTTCAGGCTACCTTTATGGACGCCCTGGTAGACACGTGTGTACTGTGGTATATAATGTATTTTCTGTCCTGTACAGACTACCTTTATGGACGCCCTGGTAGACACATGTATACTGTGGTATATAATGTATTTTCTGTCCTGTACAGACTACCTTTATGGACGCCCTGGTAGACACGTGTGTACTGTTGTATATAATGTATTTTCTGTCCTGTACAGACTACCTTTATGGACGCCCTGGTAGACACATGTATACTGTGGTATATAATGTATTTTCTGTCCTGTACAGACTACCTTTATGGACGCCCTGGTAGACACATGTATACTGTGGTATATAATGTATTTTTTGTCCTGTACTGACTACCTTTATGTACGCCCTGGTAGACACATGTATACTGTGGTATATGATGTATTTTCTGTCCTTGATGGACGCCCTGGTAGACACGTGTGTACTGTTGTATATAATGTATTTTCTGTCCTGTACAGACTACCTTTATGGACGCCCTGGTAGACACATGTATACTGTGGTATATAATGTATTTTCTGTCCTGTACAGACTACCTTTATGGATGCCCTGGTAGACACGTGTGTACTGTGGTATATAATGTATTTTCTAGACACGTGTGTACTGTTGTATATAATGTATTTTCTAGACACATGTATACTGTGGTATATATTGTATTTTCTGTCCTGTACAGGCTACCTTTATGGACGCCCTGGTAGACCGAGTGTACTGTGGTATATAATGTATTTTCTGTCCTGTACAGGCTACCTTTATGGACGCCCTGGTAGACACATGTATACTGTGGTATATAATGTATTTTCTGTCCTGTACAGGCTACCTTTATGGACGCCCTGGTAGACACATGTATACTGTGGTATATAATGTATTTTCTGTCCTGTACAGGCTACCTTTATGGACGCCCTGGTAGACACGTGTGTAAATAAGAAACACCAGGAAAAGTCCTACGACACGTCAGAAGATAAAAATGGTCTGTATTTGTTTCATATCTTTATAAAGTATTGACAATGCCATATGTCCTGTTCTAGACACACTTTTATAACAATGTTTATTGATAAGATAAATTCTTATTGTCACATGCTTGTATTCAGCTAATGTTGAACTGTACTTTCCTGACGTAATCTATGAATGCTTCTACCTTTCTATGAAGCTTCATTGATTAATATGTGTAAAAGTTACGTAACAAGTCTAAGAATTTATGATATTGTGGACAAGTTCATAAAATGGAGAGTTACAATGTATGTAACTGGTTTACTGCCAACATTACTCCACTGACTGCTACAATGTTATGTAAGTTACTGCCTTGTCACAATGAATGCAATTGCAAATTCCAGCCAATCACAGCTCCAATAGGTGATGTCAAATGTGTGCTCTTAACATTGAAAATTAAGTTATTGTTAATATGAAACTGATAATAGGATGGTCACATGATTTTATACCTACTGTTGTACAGTGGTATAGTTTTGTAATTCATTAATCAGTTTTATAATTTTGTGTTTCTACATAGAGCCGTCTAGATTGTGTTCATCAGTTAATGCCATTACAGAATAAAACAATTATGTTTTAATATGGTTACAAAACAATAGGTTTGATAGTCCCTTAGTTATGGAACAATAGGTTTGATTGTCCCTGAGTTATAGAACAATGGATTTAATTGTCCCTGAGTTATAGAACAATGGGTTTAATTGTCCCTGAGTTATAGAACAATAGGTTTAATTGTCCCTGAGTTATAGAACAATAGGTTTGATAGTCCCTGAGTTATAAAACAAAAGGTTTGATAGTCCCTGAGTTATAGAACAAAAGGTTTTATTGTCCCTGAGTTATAGAACAAAAGGTTTGATAGTCCCTGAGTTATAGAACAACAGGTTTGATAGTCCCTGAGTTATAGAACAATAGGTTGGATAGTCCCTGAGTTATAGAACAATAGGTTGGATTTTCCCTGTACAATAATTGACCTATAACATTATCTTATTTCCTCTTTCAGAAGGGTTCTGTAATTGTTTACCCAACAAGCTTGACCGGATGTGTCTGAAGAAGTACTCTCTGTCTGGTCAGTGTTTGGATAATTGAGTGGACTTGTGCTCACCACTTTGGAAGTGGAAGACTTTTTACCATTAATACTCCAGCTGAGCACATGGTAGTGTAGATGAACGTCTCTGCCATTTGTCCAGAGGAAAGATAAGGAACAATGGCAGAGGTACGTTTATTGGTGGAGGACGAACCAGCTCTGGAAAAGATTGTTACATTTTCAAAACTCACCTGAGATACATTATTTTAGAGGTAAAGTGAACATTTGGCCAATAAATGAGACTGCAGGCCTCTCACAATACTCCGTGAGGGAAATTCTCCTTATCAGCGAGGAGATAGAAGGGTGGCATACATGAGAGCAGTGCTGGTTTTTTGATAACCAGCTGGTCCTATAGTGACCTGGAGGAAAAGAAAATGTCTTACAAAACAGAGAGCATCAGACATTGGCCATGTTATGTTTATTTACTGTTACCAATCAGAGGTAGTTAACACCTGTTGGTAACCTGTCAGTACTGTTATAGGATAAAAAAAACCTAAGCAGTTTCTGAGTGGAAAACATTGAGTTCAAGCAGTATTTAACAGCACTTTTGTCAGTTTCATAAGGTTTGTGATGTTTTGATAGAAATGTTAAACTACTTATACTTTTAATGTTGATGAATGCATAAATAGGGTTGTTAAATTGTTATTTTTGCAACACAGGGAAAGGTAAAATAATGTTGATACAAATTTTTAAGTTTTTTCATAGTGGTAATGATTGATTTCTGATACCTAACAAATGTCAGTAATATGTGTTCATAATATTATAAATAAATGTTATGTAAAAATGACTGTAGGCTTTACTTCAGACATATCTGTGCCATTATATCGTTGCCACTATATTTTGTCATTTATATAAATCATATATATATATACATATCGCAAGGACAGATTTCAATTTCTTATATACATGTATATATATTCATGTATGCATAATACCGGTCCACTGTGTAGAATATTTATACAGAATCATGTTGTGACATTAGAGAATGCTGTATTTTTGTTATTGTTATTTTGTGCGTTGTTATGAGGCAGGTGGGGGTGGGGGGTGGACAGTTGATGTTTGCTGGATTAGGGGGAAATTGACATGATTTTTGTTAAGCTATCCATTAGATCGAGTATCATCAGTAATGGACCTTACACATACCTATTTGTTACTACGACGTCGTAGTATTATCTAAATAAAACATATGTTGTGTATACCGCTACATTGTAGTATTATCTGACTAAAACGTCGTAGTTTTATCTACTAGTAAATAAACATATCTAGTTCTACTATGTTGTAGAGACTATCTATTAGGCCTACCACTTGATAGGCTAGTATTACACATTGTCGATAACCTACATGTATGGACTGTTGGTTACCGACGATGATTATTATGTTATTATGATGTTATCAGACATACTATACATGTAAGTCTACTTACTATAAGTGATATTTACTGAACTATAACACAATAAGTGTATTGTATTGACATTTCATTACTGTTTGTAGTGTGTTTTGTTTCTTATGTGACATTCCTTAAACACATATCAATTTTACATTGTTATTTGATTACTTCTCTGTATCAATCAGCTATTCCTGTGTTAAGTTATTTACTTTTAAATCTCTGTCATTCCTGTCTGGGCCTTGGTTTATTATGTGTATGACGTTACATCTCTGTCATTCCTGTCTGGGCCTTGGTTTATTATGTGTATGACGTTACATCTCTGTCATTCCTGTCTGGGCCTCGGTTTATTATGTGTATGACGTTACATCTCTGTCATTCCTGTCTGGGCCTTGGTTTGTTATGTGTATGACGTTACATCTCTGTCATTCCTGTCTGGGCCTTGGTTTATTATGTGTATGACGTTACATCTCTGTCATTCCTGTCTGGGCCTTGGTTTATTATGTGTATGACGTTACATCTCTGTCATTCCTGTCTGAGCCTTGGTTTATTATGTGTATGACGTTACATCTCTGTCATCCTGTCTTGGTCTTAGTTTATTGTGTGTATGACTTTACATCTCTGTCATTCCAGTCTGGGCCTTGGTTTATTATGTGTATGACGTTACATCTCTGTCATTTCTGTCTGGGCCTTGGTTTATTATGTGTATGACGTTACATCTCTGTCATTCCTGTCTGGGCCTTGGTTTATTATGTGTATGACGTTACATCTCTGTCATTCCTGTCTGGGCCTTGGTTTATTATGTGTATGACGTTACATCTCTGTCATTCCTGTCTGAGCCTTGGTTTATTATGTGTATGACGTTACATCTCTGTCATCCTGTCTTGGTCTTAGTTTATTGTGTGTATGACTTTACATCTCTGTCATTCCAGTCTGGGCCTTGGTTTATTATGTGTATGACGTTACATCTCTGTCATTTCTGTCTGAGTCTTGGTTTATTATGTGTATGACGTTACATCTCTGTCATTCCTGTCTGAGTCTTGGTTTATTATGTGTATGACGTTACATCTCTGTCATCCTGTCTTGGTCTTAGTTTATTGTGTGTATGACGTTACATCTCTGTCATTCCTGTCTGGGCCTGGTTTATTGTGTGTATGACGTTACATCTCTGTCATTCCTGTCTGGGCCTGGTTTATTATGTGTATGACGTTACATCTCTGTCATTCCTGTCTGAGTCTTGGTTTATTATGTGTATGACGTTACATCTCTGTCATCCTGTCTTGGTCTTAGTTTATTGTGTGTATGACGTTACATCTCTGTCATTCCTGTCTGGGCCTGGTTTATTGTGTGTATGACGTTACATCTCTGTCATTCCTGTCTGGGCCTGGTTTATTATGTGTATGACGTTACATCTCTGTCATTCCTGTCTGGGCCTTGGTTTATTATGTGTATGACGTTACATCTCGGTCATTCCTGTCTGGGCCTTGGTTTATTGTGTGTATGACGTTACATCTCTGTCATTCCTGTCTGGGCCGCGGTTTATTATGTGTATGACGTTACATCTCTGTCATTCCTGTCTGGGCCTCGGTTTATTGTGTGTATGACGTTACATCTCTGTCATTCCTGTCTGGGCCTCGGTTTATTGTGTGTATGACGTTACATCTCTGTCATTCCTGTCTGGGCCTGGTTTATTATGTGTATGACGTTACATCTCTGTCATTCCTGTCTGGGCCTTGGTTTATTATGTGTATGACGTTACATCTCTGTCATTCCTGTCTGGGCCTTGGTTTATTATGTGTATGACGTTACATCTCTGTCATTCCTGTCTGGGCCTTGGTTTATTATGTGTATGACGTTACATCTCTGTCATTCCTGTCTGGGCCTTGGTTTATTATGTGTATGACGTTACATCTCTGTCATTCCTGTCTGGGCCTTGGTTTATTATGTGTATGACGTTACATTTCTGTCATGGTTACAGAAAAGTTTTTGGTGTTCTAGTATATTTTTACAATGAATATTTAATATTGGGAGAAATATTGTTGTTACATATCAGAACTGATTTTTACATATCAAGATAAAGTACAGAAAAAATGAGATGATTTTTTGTACTTGTTTGTAGTGTTTAATGTCAGATTTGAGTTTGTACATCACAACTAATGTCCATTAATACTTACAAATACCAAAGTACAAATCTAGTAATTCAGATGTTTGTCAGAATAAGTCTTCAACTGTTATCAATATCAATAAATGTTGAAATATTTTGCTCAATTCTACAAAATCTGTTATAATTGTAGGTTGCCATGACAAGCAAGAACAAACTATTTTATGTTTAAAATAGTGCTCAACTGCTCCATGTGCCATAGAAAGCCTGATTATTATCATAAATGAATATTAGATATATAAGGTTGCCTAAGCATCCTGTATCAATCTTTTTAAAATGTATACATATTCTATTTTGTATATTTATTTTGCTATATATACTATTCCAGATATTCCACAGAATCTGATATTTTATAATAAAATTTATTCAACCTATCATGTGTTGGCTATCTTTAACTTGCACACCATGCCAAAGTATGCTATTGTGCAGAGTTGGTCGTAATTTCAGTTGGCCTATTTTGAAGGTCACAGAGGTCAAATAACGTTAAAACTTTTAAGGAATTTCTTTTCAATAAATAAGCTTACTGGAGACCACTGTGAAAGCAAGATGACCTGAACTTTGTGAAGGAACTGTGTGCAAGATATAGAGTCTTGTGTTGAAAACCATCGAGTTTAACAGGTTTAAAATATGACAGGAATTATTGGGACAGAGTATTGATATTTAAAAGTCTTCTCACGGACATACAGATGGAATATGAAGCCTCTGGAAGTCAAAGGAACAAGTGAAAAGCTCACCACTGAAGCAGTGTAAGAGTGTTGGGGTGGACACAAAGGCTAATACCCCGGGGGAACATAGACTTGTTGCAGGGGGAAGGGGCATGGTCAGCCAGTAGGTTTAAGTTTGACAAGAATACTGGATAGAAATTTTAAGTGTCAATCTTCTGCTACACAAGGACCAGAGATTACAATTGGTTTCAGCAGGCAAATAATCATGTATCTCATTGTCCTGGAATGGGAAGGCATCCAACTTGGTGCCGTGATATTGAGAGGGACCTCCAGCCATTTCTGAAGATGTCTGTTATCCTCCCAAACCATGGATCCTGTTGAAGCCAAACACTCTGTGATCATTTATAATGACCTCAATAAACTTAAGAACAGGTAGGAAACATGGAACCATTAACTTATATTAATATTTCTATAGGGTGAAACTAATCTTAGAAGTTTAACTTAAAGTCACCAAACCACAGACTCCACACATGGGACAGAACATGTCACCGCTAGCGAACTTACCTTGTATGGATCCATTAGGGACTGTAGGAGGTGAAAGCTGAAGGAACAGGAGTCAAATCACACTGGTTAGGGTACAGACACAAAAAGAAAGGGGGCAGAAAACTAGCAAACATGCCCTACGAAATACACAACACACCCTACGAAATACACAACACACCCTACAAAATACACAACACACCCTACCAGATACACAACACACCCTACGAAATACACAACACACCCTACCAAATACACAACACACCCTACCAGATACACAACAGGCCTTACCAAATACACAACACACCCTACCAAATACACAACACGCCCTACCAAATACACATCACACTCTACCAGATACACAACACACCCAACCAGATACACAACAGGCCTTACCAAATACACAACACACCCTACCAAATACACAACACACCCTACCAAATACACAACACGCCCTACCAAATACACAACACGCCCTACCAAATACACAACACGCCCTACCAGATACACAACACACCCTACCAAATACATAAACACTCCCTACCAAATACACAACATGCCCTACCAAATACACAACACACCCTACCAGATACACAACAGGCCTTACCAAATACACAACACACCCTACCAAATACACAACACACCCTACCAGACATACAACACACCCTACCAGATATACAACACGCCCTACGAAATACACAACACACCCTACCAAATACACAACACACCCTACCAAATATACAACACACCCTACCAGACATACAACACGCCCTACCAACACACAACACACCCTACCAGATACACAACACACCCTACCAAATACACAACACACCCTACCAGACATACAACACGCCCTACGAAATACACAACACACCCTACCAAATACACAACACGCCCTACCAGATACACGCGTCAGCACACACTACCAAATACACCAAACTCTCTACCAAATACACAACACACCTACGAAATACACAACACACCCTACCAGATACACAACAGGCCTTACCAAATACACATCACACCCGACCAAATACACAACACACCCGACCAAATACACAACACACCCTACCAGATACACAACACACCCTACCAGATACACAACACACCCTACCAGATACACAACACACCCTACCAAATACTCCACACACCCTACCAAATACTCTGCACACCCTACCAAATACTCCACACACCCTACCAAATACACAACACACCCGACCAAATACACAACATGCCCTACCAAATACACAACACACCCTACCAAATACTCCACACACCCTACCAAATACTCTGCACATCCTACCAAATACACAACATGCCCTACCAAATACACAACACACACTACCAAATACACAACAGGCCTTACCAAATACACAACACGCCCTACCAGATACACAACACACCCTACCAAATACACAACACGCCCTACCAAATACACAACACACCCTACCAAATACACAACACACCCTACCAGATACACAACACACCCTACCAAATACACAACACGCCCTACCAGATACACAACACACCCTACCAAATACACAACACGCCCTACCAGACATACAACACACCCTACCAAATACACAACACACCCTACCAAATACACAACACACCCTACCGAATACACAACACACCCTACCGAATACACAACACACCCTACCAAATACACAACACACCCTACCAAATACACAACACACCCTACCAAATACACAACACACCCTACCAAATACACAACACACCCTACCAAATACTCCACACACCCTACCAAATACAGACAGTAGAGCTCAGGACACCAATTGAATGTACCAAGATGACAATACAAAGATTCAATTGGTTGTTTTGTTTATTCACCTCTGTGATATCAATTTATAAACAGAGAAATCACTAATTACTTATTACATAGTGATATCACTTATTACACAGGGGAATCACTAATAACTTATTACATACTGATATCACTTATTACACAGGGGAATCACTGATTATGGATTAAATGCTGACATCATGGATTATTGATTATGTATTGACATAATTGATTACTGGTTAAATGATTACATCACTGATTACTGGTAAATACTGACATCACTGATTACTGGTTAAATACTGACATCACTGATTACTGGTTAGATGATTACATCACAGATTACTGGTTAAATGATTACATCACAGATTACTGGTTAAATGATTACATCACTGATTACTGGTTATATGATTACATCACTGATTACTGGTTAAATACTGACATCACTGATTACTGGTTAGATGATTACATCACTGATTAATGGTTAGATGATTACATCACTGATTACTGGTTAAATACTGACATCACTGATTACTGGTTAAATGATTACATCACTGATTACTGGTTATATGATTACATCACTGATTACTGGTTAAATGATGACATCACAGATTACTGGTTAATGCTGACATCACTGATTACTGGTTAAATACTGATATCACTGATTACTGGTTAAATGATTACATCACTGATTACTGGTTAAATGATTACATCACTGATTACTGGTTAAATGATTACATCACTGATTACTGGTTAAATGATTACATCACTGATTACTGGTTAGATGATTACATCACTGATTACTGGTTAAATGATTACATCACTGATTACTGGTTAAATGATTACATCACTGATTACTGGTTAGATGATTACATCACTGATTAATGGTTAGATGATTACATCACTGATTACTGGTTAAATAATTACATCACTGATTACTGGTTAAATGATTACATCACTGATTACTGGTTAAATGATTACATCACTGATTACTGGTTCAATGATTACATCACTCATTACTGGTTAGATGATTACATCACTGATTACTGGTTAAATGATTACATCACAGATTACTGGTTAAATGATTACATCACTGATTACTGGTTAAATGATTACATCACTGATTACTGGTTAAATGATTACATCACTGATTACTGGTTAAATGATTACATCACTCATTACTGGTTAGATGATTACATCACTGATTACTGGTTAAATGATTACATCACAGATTACTGGTTAAATTATTACATCACTGATTACTGGTTAAATGATTACATCACTCATTACTGGTTAGATGATTACATCACTGATTACTGGTTAAATGATTACATCACAGATTACTGGTTAAATGATTACATCACTGATTACTGGTTAAATGATTACATCACAGATTACTGGTTAAATGATTACATCACTGATTACTGGTTAAATGATTACATCACAGATTACTGGTTAAATGATTACATCACAGATTACTGGTTAAATGATTACATCACTGATTACTGGTTAAATGATTACATCACTGATTACTGGTTAAATGATTACATCACTGATTACTGGTTAAATGATTACATCACTGATTACTGGTTAAATGATGACATCACTGATTACTGGTTAAATGATTACATCACTGATTACTGGTTAGATGATTACATCACTGATTACTGGTTAAATGATTACATCACTGATTACTGGTTAAATTATTACTGGTTAAATTATTACATCACTGATTACTGGTTAATGATGACATCACTGATTACGCATTAAATACTGACTTCACCGATTACTGATTTTAAATGCTGACATCACTGATTACTGGTTAAATGAAGACACCACTGAATACCGATTAAATGATGACATCACTAATTACTAATTAGGTATTGACAATATTGATTACTGATTAGATGATTAGATGCTGGCATAACTGATTTGATGGGGTGTGGTTGCCTTATTTAATATAATTAAATGATAAATGTTCTGTGAATAAATTGTATCTTATATTAAAAAAATAACCTGAGTATTCCAGATGTAGATATATCTCATATCAATATATAGTACCATAAAGTAAAATATATATCTGAAATAGGAATATTATTACTTGTACATCTAATCTTTATATTTGATATGTTTTGTAAGATTAATAAAATATCAGAATATGTCCTTGGATAAATTACAGTCGTTATGATATCAATCACATTTGCATATTAATTATATCAATATTAATGAAACAAATGTCCTAAATAGACACAGCAGTAATATTAAAATTTATTTCTTTATATTTGATATGCTTTGTAATTTTAATCAACTTGATAAATGAAAGTTATTATAATATTAATCACGTTTGCATATTAATTACATTTGAATATTATAAGTAACTTGATTAATATATTTAAACACTTGATCTTTGATACTTTGTTTTAATATTTTATTGGAAATTGTGTCCGATACGACAGTAACTTTGACTGGATATTAATTTTAAGAGATTACACTATATTGCCTTTAAAAATGTGATTTGTTGAATTATTAATTTCAGTGATTTTTTACGTCCCTTTTTTTATTTAATATGTTGGTAAAATGTCACCACAAAGTGAATCAGACTCCCACACATATGCGACATTGAAAAAATGAAGAAACCGGCATCTTTGATTTATTTCCGGAATTTTGAAACCAGAAGTAGTTTTTGTTATTAGTTCTCAGGGATTCAAGATGGCGTACAAACAGGTAGTTGTTGCCAACTGAAGTATTTTTTAAGGCATTTCTACATTTTTCAGTAGAAATGGCGACTTATTTACCGAACTTAAAAAACTAATCATTCCAGTTAATTAAGTTAACACTGATATTCCAATCAAATATTTAAGAATAATGATTTGTGTCTGCCTAGTAACGTTTTACCTGACATCGGTTTGTTTACAATTTCACTGACCTGCTTCATTCTCAAACATGTACATAACACATCGAAGTATGTGTCTAAATGTTTGCTTTAAATGACAGTGATATCTTACTTTATACTTAATATATTCATACATACATCCCTGAATGCTAACTAACCTCTCAAAGTACCTTGACCACCTGAAGGCATCCAGCCATGCGTGACATTAAGATAGATGAAGGGTTTGATGATCTGAAGGTATACAGATACTTGTCAGGTGATAAACAGTGTAGTTTATCGCCTCGGGGCACTGGTTTGTTTTAGTCTTTATTACAACATGGCGACGGGTAAAAGTGAAGATGTGCTTGCTGAACAGGAAGGACCCTCCTTAAAACTCACTGGGGTTGACAATAGAACATTTAAATTTGAACAAACACGATCAGTAAGTCAGATAAAAATTGATAACATAATTGTAATTTTTCATACAACATGTACCCCTACAAATTATCTGTGTCCATCAGTGTTTTTGTTGTGAAGTTAAACATGATTTAAACAGCTACAACTTCTGTTATGCTGGTAACTTAGTGCGGACAAAATGGTCAATGATCTCTCCAATGGCCTTTCAGTAGTGGTAGCTAGAGACTGTAGTTTTTCTAGCATTGATACATGTAGTACATGTACTGCTTTCCTGTCAACAATCTCATGCTATAGACCAGTCTGTCTGCAGGATGTTGTACTCCCAATGAACTGGTGTTGTTTTTTATAAGCGTCCCATGATAGTTTTGAGCTGTATTCCCAATTAGACGAAATCCCACTTATGATCTGTATGCAGTGATCATGAGTTTAAGTAATGATAGGCACTGACACAAATTGTATACATGTCAAGAATTCGAGCATGGAGTTAGCTTTGCTGGTTGTACTTTGTATGTCATGTGCGAGTCACATTCATGAAATTTCATGGCGAAGATACGAGTACTCTTCAACTTGGACAGTAGATATTACACAGTTTGGCCAGACATTGATGTGGCTGGGGAATAGAATCGAGCAGAAGACGGTCCCCTGGGACTCTGGATTGAACCATCACCCTCATTAGCAAGCAGCTGGTGGGGATTTTCCAATGTCCTACATATATGGACATATATAGTGGGATATATAAGAAGTATATTGGGTATTTAGATGTGATGCTAGCTAGTGTTTGGATGTGACCATCATAATCATACTTACAGATGACTATGTAAACAACACATTTATCAGTATTTGATAAAGCAGTATTATTATGTGTGATGGCATCATCAAAACATATTCCTAATATTTTGTTCTATCACTTGAAACGCTGAATAAACAAACAAAAGATTGTGTTGGTAAACAAAATTATAGTATGAAATGTATTTCCCGACTATTCATGTAATCATTTCCATACAGGGTCACCCTGACTTCGAGCATGACCACCTTGTCGGAGGAGAGCTGGACCCTGGCATGCTAGAATCTGACAGTAAGATTAAAACATTATAGTGGACAAATCTGTAAGACATAATAATAATTAGTTTGGACTTGTTTCACTTTATAAAGCTGTTGATTCAGATGAAGTTGATTTATTGTGTTTGTTAAAAATTTGTTTAAACTTCAATGCTGCATAAACTTCATGAAAAATAGGAATGTTGCCTTAGCCATTAATCAGTACATGTATTTCCTCATAATTGTTAATGATATAACTTAAAAATTACTCTTTCAGATGTTGAAGTTGTCATTTGGCAGAGAGATCGTAAGGGAATTCATGTCAACTTGGAAGGTAATGGACAGCTTGCAGAGGCTGGGGATTTGTTTGAAATTGTCAAAGAGCACCGCAAATTGCCTGACTTCGTGGATAACATATTTTCAATCTGGATGGTCTCCCCACTGCTAGGTCAGTACAGAGTTAGTAATAATAGTCTTTAACATGCCTACACTTGTCTAAGAACTGATTTTCTCTTTAAGCCAAACAAAAACTAATATTCTCCTTAAGTCAAACAAAAACTGATATTCTCTTTAAGCCAAACAAAAACTGATTTCCTCTTTAGTCCAAACAAAAGCTGATATTCTCTTCTAAACCAAACAAAAACTGATATTCTCTTTTAGCCAAACAAAAACTGATATTCTCTTCTAAACCAAACAAAAACTGATATTCTCTTCTAAACCAAACAAAACTGATTTTCTCTTTTAGCCAAACAAAAACTGATATTCTCTTCTAAACCAAACAAAAACTGATATTCTCTTTTAGCCAAACAAAAACTGATATTCTTCTTAAGCCAAACAAAAACTGATATTCTCCTTAAGCCAAACAAAAACTGATATTCTCTTCTAAACCAAACACAGCATTGTTTATATATAATTACCTGTCATTGAAATAAAGAAAATAAACTTATTTGATGTGTCTTTAAATTTCTGGCTTCAGTTTCTTGTAGTATGATACTAATTTTATATTAACTGCTTCTTGCAGAGCTCAGACTGAAGCGTTCCCACAAAGCATTTCAATTTGCACAGCTTTGGGATGAGTTTTGCAGCATGTATACAGATGCAAAAACAGATGAAGTTTCTCGAGGTAAGTGTAGTGGCAGGTCTTGATTGATGCTAAAGGTTTGGTTTGTTTGGTTTGTTTTTGTTTAACGTCCTATTAACAGCCAGGGTCATTTAAGAACGTGCCAGGTTTGGAGGTGGAGGAAAGCCAGAGTACCTGGAGAAAAACCACCGGCCCACAGTCAGAGCCTGGCAACTGCCCCACATAGGTTTCAAACTCGCAACCCAGAGGTGGAGGGCTAGTGTTAAAGTGTCGGGACACCTTAACCACTCGGCCACCGCGGCCCCTTTGATGCTAAAGGACAAATTTATCGAAGGGAAAGTCAAAGTTCTACCCTAAGAGCTACTATGGGTACTTTTCACAGCCATGGTCTTTTGGATTCTTATTGCAGAACAATGTGCATGCATAACATATGATTTGTCCAAATGTCTGACAGAGTTTGGCACATATATACTGAGCTTAATTATTATTGGTATACAGAACTGGGATTGTAAAAACAGACAAAGATTCAAGGTAGCAAGGCCCAGTGATAGCTGTTGTTGAAGAATCTGATTGACATATTTTGGAAAACTGAAAACTCAAATTTAACTTATATTAATTTGACTTATGGATTTGATTGTTTACTTAATAAAATAATGAACTTTGACTTGCTGTGGTTAACTACTAAAAGAACATGTAAACTTTTTATTTGTCAGATGAACCAGTGGTGATGTTCCAGAGGAATGTGTTCCTATCCCTGAAGGAAGAAAAAAAGGTAGCACCTTTTATACATGTATTTATTTTCCTTTAGTACTCCCAAGTTACTATCGACATGCATTGCTAATTAAAACACCAGGTCACGATGGATATGATACTGAATTAGACACTATGACTATGTAATTATCATCACAGATTGAATTCTGGGATGCAATGAATCCTGGACCAGAGACTAGATGACAAGTGTTCTGTGTTTCAGTTCTGGCAGCTGGCTACAGATGATGTTTTATTACTCCTGTACCATGAGGCTAAATTCAACGTAATCGATGGTCGGTACATCATGTCAGATAAAGACTACGACATCCTGGCTGGAATACAGGCTCTTATAGAGAAGGGGATGTACAACAGTAACAAACACACTCCAGAATCATACAAGTAAGTCCTGGTTGGTTTCTCTCATAGAGAATTTACAACTGTAACACACTCCAGAATCATACAAGTAAGTCCTGGTTGGTATCTCTCATAGAGAATTTACAACTGTAACACACTCCAGAATCATACAAGTAAGTCCTGGTTGGTATCTCTCATAGAGAATTTACAACTGTAACAAACAACACCAGAATTATATTGATGCAAGTCTTGGTTTAGCAATTACTGTGGAGCATTTTAACTGTAACAAAGTGTTGTAATTTTCATGGTTTCTAAATTTTAGTAGCTTTCATGGTTACAAGTTGACTAACAATGTATGTGGTATGATAATATTGCAAAATTATTCAGTTTAGACTTGAAATTGTAATTTATTTTCTGTAAAATAAAAAGTGTGCCACTTATACATGTGATACTATTTAATTTTTGTTGGAGAATTTCTTTTAATGATTATTATTTATAGATCTATGAGCATCTACTAACTAACAAACTAGTGAACTGATCAACATGGTGTAGTGATGTACATCTATTATCATTGTAACAATGTCTTTCAGGGGTGATATCAACAAATACTACCCAGTTCATATCTACAAACCTAAGAAATCCCTGATGGACACAATAAAGAGGACACATGGGAAATACAATGGTCTTCACCTAGAGCAGGTTCACCAGCAGGCTTCTAACAACATCGGGGAGGAGGAGCGTACTCAGCTGTATCTCCGCTACCTTGACATCTGTTCTACTTATCCCTTCTATGGGTACGGGTCTAAGTAACTACCACCCCCTTAAAATCAACAGCTTGTGTTTAGTTCTTTAAATTCTAAAGCTGACAGTGCCACTTATCTGCAGATGTCATTTTTATTAGTGAATATTTAGGATTACGGTAAACCTCCAGTTAGTTCAAACAAAATTAAATAAATATTGACGAACCTGTTCGTATTATTCGAAATTATGCTTCAGAAAATAAGCGCGAGTTCGAACTATCCGAGCCGATATCGGCGAAAATCTCGGCAGTAACACAAACACACCCATTGTAAATCTGATACGTAACAACGGCGGTCTGAACAATGGCACATTTATAAATAAGTAAAATGATAGTATTTTATTTAATTCAATGTTAATTGATCGTTAAATGTTCTTCATTTCGCGATAATTATGATGGTTATTGCACGAAGCCGCTCGGGCAATGTGTAGTAGCTATAGGCCCCAAAACAGTACAGTACACGTTTCATTTGTGACACAAAAGTTTATCATTTGTACAGTATAATCTCTGCATGGTTATATGTTTTATCTGAATCAGAAACTACCGCTATATCATTGTAATAAATGGTCTCTTTAATACATCGAAAGCATAGTCTACATAACCTGTTGCGTTTACGAAAGCACTACTGTAAAAATAGGCGATATATGTTGATAAAATTAGGTCAGACCATCAACATGTCTGCTTTTAAATATGGCCAGTCGTATTAACATATTTGATACCTGCAAAATTATCCATCACTAATTGGGACACCTGTGGATTGTTTCGACTGGATATGAATGCTTATCACGTCACTCAGCACGACCGGGCAGCCGATCCTTTCAACTTTACAGCAAGCGACACCTCGCGTGGCCTGCTTACTAGTGTGAGGTCGCTGGTTTTCAGGCAAGACCTTGATAGGCCATAATTAAGAGATGTACATGTCCAGTCACAATTAGTAATCATAATACTAAGTTAACACTACTTATATTTGAAAATAAACGGATGATATCTTAGTTTGCCATACATCGCGAGTACAAATATCGCATGTTATTTATACATTGTCGGGGCCTAAATTTGCAATCAGCTGTCTCGTGTGTGGTGTATTTTGCTATGTAAAAAAACTGAATTAACGCTAAAATATGTGGCATATATTAAATCGCAGACACATTCTAATGATCACGAATACAATTCAATAATCTAAACGTGCCTGTTGATCAAATTTAAGTCTTGAGCATTTTTTCTGGGCCGGTCGTCGCGAGCTTTCAATTGAATTTGCAGAAAAAAATCTTACTTTACGTTCTTCATTTGACAAGTTCGAACTATCCGAAATACTGTCGGTTATAAACAACCAGAGTTCGAACTATTACTAGCTAAAAAATATTGTTTTTCTAGAAAAAAATGTGTGTTCGAACTATCCGCATGTTCGAACTAATCGAAGGTTTATCGTATATACATTACTTGTGTACTCCAGTACATAAATTGACTATCATTTTAGTTTAGTGTTTGCTTGTGGTAGTTACCCAGCTTTTCCCAAACACAAATAAGTTCCACTTTCACCTTTAAGAAAGAGCCATCATTTAGTAGCGGTATTGAAATAGAGGATCTTACATGAGTGGCTATGTCTCACACATGAAATCAAAACAATATATTTTATGCGATATATGTCATGAATTATATGTGACATCACAGTAGAATTATTAACATATTACACAAGGTTTAAGGAAATTTGTGGCATTGCTGTATCAAATGGTAGCGCTGACCATTCATATGGTAATAAGATTTTCACTCAACAATAAACCAAATTTATTAAAAGGTATACCAAGGGTTATCTGCTGTAGATAGGTGATAAACATAAACATGGTTGTTTCAATATATTTTAACCGAATTCTAATCTGGGGTATCATTGCAGGAGTGCTTACTTTGAAGCAGTGCTACAGAAGCCATGTGGTAAATTTAGTACAATGATGACCAACGTATTCTCCATCGGATTTCCGGAGATGGATGTCCTAGTGGCAATCAACACCGAGGGGATCTGTGTCATACACGAGGAACACAAGGTAACAGGGTCACATCTACACAGGGGAGATCTGTGTCATACACGAGGAACACAAGGTAACAGGGTCACATCTACACAGGGGAGATTTGTGTCATACACGAGGAACACAAGGTAACAGGGTCACATCTACACAGGGGGGATCTGTGTCATACACGAGGAACACAAGGTAACAGGGTCACATCTACACAGGGGGGATCTGTGTCATACACGAGGAACACAAGGTAACAGGGTCACATCTACACAGGGGGGATCTGTGTCATACACGAGGAACACAGGGTAACAGGGTCACATCTACACAGGGGGATCTTTTCTTTACAATGTCAATGTCGGAATCATTATACTTACAATATGAGAACTGTTCTCCTAACAATGTCAGAACTGTTGTCCTTACAATGTCAATGTCAGAACTGTTGTCCTTACAATGTCAATGTCAGAGCTGTTGTCCTTACAATGTCAATGTCAGAACTGTTGTCCTTACAATGTCAATGTCAGAACTGTTGTCCTTACAATGTCAATGTCAGAACTGTTGTCCTTGCAATGTCAGAACTGTTGTCCTTACAATGTCAATGTCAGAACTGTTGTCCTTACAATGTCAATGTCGGAACTGTTGTCCTTACAATGTCAATGTCGGAACTGTTGTCCTTACAATGTCAATGTCAGAACTGTTGTCCTTACAATGTCAATGTCAGAACTGTTGTCCTTACAATGTCAATGTCAGAACTGTTGTCCTTACAATGTCAATGTCAGAACTGTTGTCCTTACAATGTCAGAACTGTTGTCCTTACAATGTCAGAACTGTTGTCCTTACAATGTCAATGTCAGAACTGTTGTCCTTACAATGTCAATGTCAGAACTGTTGTCCTTACAATGTCAGAACTGTTGTCCTTAAAATGTCAGAACTGTTGTCCTTACAATGTCAATGTCAGAACTGTTGTCCTTACAATGTCAGAACTGTTGTCCTTACAATGTCAGAACTGTTGTCCTTACAATGTCAGAACTGTTGTCCTTACAATGTCAATGTCAGAACTGTTGTCCTTACAATGTCAGAACTGTTGTCCTTACAATGTCAGAACTGTTGTCCTTACAATGTCAGAACTGTTGTCCTTACAATGTCAATGTCAGAACTGTTGTCCTACAATGTCAGAACTGTTGTCCTTACAATGTCATAACTGTTGTCCTTACAATGTCAATGTCAGAACTGTTGTCCTTACATTGTCAGAACTGTTGTCCTTACAATGTCAGAACTGTTGTCCTTACAATGTCAATGTCAGAACTGTTGTCCTTACAATGTCGATGTCAGAACTGTTGTCCTTACAATGTCAGAACTGTTGTCCTTACAATGTCGATGTCAGAACTGTTGTCCTTACAATGTCAGAACTGTTGTCCTTACAATGTCAGAACTGTTGTCCTTACAATGTCAATGTCAGAACTGTTGTCCTTACAATGTCAGAACTGTTGTCCTTACAATGTCAATGTCAGAACTGTTGTCCTTACAATGTCAGAACTGTTTTCCTTAAGATAATGGTAGTAAATTGCTATGTTATTTTTCAGACTGTTATTCTGGCCATACCATACGAACAGTTGTCGTGGGATCTGGACCTGAACGAGGATGAACCTGATAAACTACCTGCCTTACTTGTACAGTTTCTAGTGAATGAGGAAGATGGACCCATCACCAAAGTCTTACAAATCTACTCCAGACAGGTCGGGATTCCCTCCATCTACCTATGTTCAAACTTTCCTCACCACCCTGCTTCACCAAACAGTTTCCTGTATACCTGTCTGTTAATAACCTTGACACACATGACAAAGCCGACCTCTGACAAGTGTTATTTATCGAGTTGAAAATCAATAAGATATCTGATCATTAAATGTTGAACCCTGTTAATGGTGACATGAAAAAAGATGAATTTAGGGTATATTCATATAGAATTTTACTGAAGGAACAGAAGTTATACTTCGACTTACATACCATGCTTGCCAACTTTTTATAAATCTTGTGGAGAAAAGTGTGTGAACGACATTTTAAATTGAGCAACACACATTGCAAGCGAAGCGAGTAACAAAATCTAAGGGGAAGTAATTTTATATAGAAAAATGACTATACATGTACTTCCATTTCTGATCATCTCACTCCTTAAGTTAAAAAAGATATACAGTGGAACTTCGTTAACTCAAACTCGGAAAACTCGAATACCCCACTTAACTTGAAGTCCTTCGTCAGTCCCGACCGAATTTGCTCTTTATCCTAGTAAAAAAAAACTCAGAAAACTTGAATTCGGAAAACTCAAAAAAACTCTGATAATACGAAGTGAAAATATGGTCCCAACAATAAAAATCCTACTTGAAATGATCGAATAACTCAAAGTATCGTTTTTGAGTCTAACAACGATCGATGGTAAACGCTGACATTTTTTCAACATCAAACTTCCATTTGTAATACTGAAGATATTGGTACTAGAAACCTACCGATTATTATATGCTATTAATATAAGTGTTTAATAAATTAATTAAACAAATTGTCTGTGGAATCTTATAACAACAACTCTCGGTGATAAAATGTACTGCTTTACTTACATCAGACGGTCGCTGATAATAATACACACTACAGTCAAGAATTCATCTACCCGCTCTCTCAAACAGAACTAATCTCTGACACGCTGGTACTCGGCTGATGTTTGTACAGGTGTAGAAATGAAACAGTCACCACAGCATATTGAATCTTTAAACAACTGAAACAATAGCGCAATTACTTCCGCGGTGTTCAGAGTACGTCTGTATAAACTGTCACCGCTGTCTATTAAATCGGATAACATGCCAACTCAGTAACAGTAACATTTTATACGCACATGCGCAGCTCAACTTCCTGTGCTAATACACATGGGAATGGCATGGTTATCGGTAAAACGTAAGTAGGCCTATCAAACAGTATTTCATATGTCTAACAGAAGGTAATGGTTCTGTTACATTTTACATATAATTTGTGATAAATTTGAACGGGTATTTGATGTGACGTTGATAAATTGTTATTCGGTTGATTTCTGTTTTATCATTATTCCTTTTGTAAACATGAATAGTTACTGTTATTGAAGTGACTTAGTGAAAGAAGCTCTATCGTGATTGTTGACTTAGTGAAAGAAACTTGTGATTGTCTATCAGCAAAACTACACTAAACTATGAGAGACCTACGAGAGACAGAAGGAAATATTACATATTTACACTAAACTGATGAGTGACAGAGCCGAGTTATAATGATCATGTAATGTTGACAAATATTGACCAAACTTCGCACCGAAAATGACAACTCCCTTAATTTGAACTCTCTGATAACTCAGAAGTTTTCTCGTGGTCCCGTCGAGTTCGAGTTAACGAAGTTCCACAGTATTTTCATTCAAATTTATCCAATGTTAAACTCAACTTTGAAAGGACCAGATAATAAGCAGTAAATAACAAAAGTTTTTGAAATTATATGTGTTTCTGAGAATTGTTTATCAAAACTCATTGATTGAGCTGTCTTATAAGACTCCTTTAACTCTTACATAGATATGTTATCAAAACTATGCTTAAACTAAAATTAATTTCAGCTAATGCAAATTATCACAATGATATCACAGCTAGGTTTGGTACAACAGTATTGGGCTAATGAAAATTTGTATTTAAGGACATATTTTTGTCTCTCAAAATGTGAAGTTGGAAAGTTAATTTCAGCCAAAATAGATCCCTAGTAATTACCACTATTACACAAGTGTATGATGATTGAAACAATATGAAGCCCCATGTATGTTTACAGGCGGCCAGGCCTTCAGTCTAATGCGTCTTTGTTGGTGATTTCTTTAATTCTGATCCGCCATGTTAATGCTCAGTTGATAGCATTGCTGTTTGGTGCTGTTTTCACTTTCTATATCCGAGATTCCTGTGTCTGTTTACTGTCAAGTAATGATCGTTTGTTGGGTTGACAACAAATTCTGTATATGATGTCATGTAGAAGCATTAAACTAACCATGATCATCCTTCAGATCGAATGCTACGAAAACTATCACCACACGACTGCAGCTTAATTAGTTTAAATCAATTGTTTTATTTATCGGGATAGTGTCACACTTGCAGTCAGTGATGTGCCAAATTTCATTACGGCAGGTGAGCAGGTCATTAACTGACCCATGCCCTACACAAATGCCCATAACTAGCTGACAAGTGTATGTCATAAGCCTAAGAGAAACCAACAAGATGAATAAGGGCTCCATACAGGGTCTCCCATAATCAGAAGATTACCTATATTTGATCAATACGATTTGTAAACAGGGCAGGGAGTCTAAATATAGGAAACTCCTGCCTAAAACAGGAAAGTTCACAAGTATGGACTTTTAAAGTAGAATCTTTGAGATATCATAGTTTGAGATAACAAAGTCTGGCTTGTGTGAAATGCCTCAGGAACAATTTAAATCAGAATTTAAGTTAGTAAGCTTTAGTATTGTTTTCTGATCAGGATTTAAATTGTAAATTTCAGGCCAAGTTAATGGATGCATTGGTTGAGACCTGTGTCAAGAGAAAACATCATGAAGGTTATGATTCGTCCAAACACGGTGGGTACATTTTTTATTACATTATAACTCATTATTTTATTTCAATTATGCTTTCACAGCATGAAAAACTCAGATGCAGCTTAGCTTCTGAGTCAAATTCTTTCTAGCACAGCTATTTATTTCTGATACAAGCATTTTATTTGATGGAATATTGAAGGTAGTTGACTTGAAACCATAAGTGATGTGGCGGCCAGTATGTGTAATGCTCATTCAAGGCTTGGGTCTCTGTCAATGAGTCTGCCTTAGGGGGAATATGTAGAATGTTCATACTTTATACCCGACACAAAAGACTTTTCTGGACATTAAGTATTTGAGCATGTAGTATTTTTGGAGTATATATTTGGAATGCCCACTATTGAGTCTGTTTAAATATGTACAAATTCAAATTCCTTTTTACATTTGTTTAGGTATGTATACTGCTTATGGGTCACACTAACTAACCGTTCTATTTATGTTTCCAGAAGAATTTTCGAGAGGAATCACGAACCAGATGGAGAAGATGTGTTTAAGTACGTACACACTGGAGGGACAGGCTTGTGACTGAGACTCTTCAAAATATTACTGTCTCAACTCTTTCCTAGAAGAAGGAAAAACTGTATTCAATGCTTTAATTTGTGTTTATGGGATAGAATGTTCCTACTAAAACAAAAAAGTGTCTTATCTTGTGTCACATCATGGTCAGATTAGCCTCATTTCATAAACTTTGTAATATTTAATACCTCAGATTTTATCAGTTGTTCTGTCAGTTGTGTGTCAGAATCACAATCGAGGAATGTCGTTCTGTTTACTCTACTTTTCTGTACAATGCAATACTGTTTGTTCCCCAACTTTTTAGCTTGCCTCCTGAAGAAAAATAAGTTGTTGCCGCGGTTGGCTTCGGCTTTGGTTTCTGAATGTTAACCTTTTGGTGCAAGCGTTGAAAGTCATCAGAGTCTGAATGAACAATTTTGAGGAAAAAGGTCTCTCTTTTCTTAAACATTTTGGACTTGACTTCCATGCTAAATCTGATATTAAGCTTTTGGTGTCTGAAAAGGCATCAGTAAACCCCTTAATAATTGTACTATGGTAGGGCTCTAATATTTGGTTTGAGGATTGATGTGGGGGTTACCTATTACTTCCTGGGGTCGGAATTAATAATTTTGAGGAAAAATGTTGGGGTTTTTTTTGTTTTGTTTTTTTAAACATTTTGTGCTTTGACATTTTATGCAAAGTCTAATATTAAATTTTTGGTGCAATTGTTGAAAGGCATAAGTAAACCCTTTGCAATGGTATTAGGGCACCAATTTCAATATTTCAATAGGGTTGCTTGGAGGGTAAGCTTTTATTTTCCAGTTAAACATGTTTCATAATAATGATAATTTCAACGCTTACTATAATGCAAAACCTAATTTATACTATACCTATTTTGATATTGCAATTATATTTCTTCGTTCTAATACCAGTATATTACAATATAGATTCCAGTTGGTGAAATGACCTTCTAATGCTAGGTTTAGTGATATACAATATGAAGTTTTGTAACGATGATGGTACTCTTGTTACTACTTTTTATTAACATTACTTTGTGAGAATATAAGCATAATGCCGTATTTACCAAGGATGGTTCATCAAATTATCTCATGGGTTTTTTCACATTTCTTTCTATACATTATATATTTAATCATCATATGTAGTGAAAACTGATAATTTTTGAGAATAGGAATCCCGATGATCCTATAAACTAGATATGATGGTTACATGGCAGAATGGGTAGTACACTATCCTCTCATCATGACAGACATGGTCAGTTCCAATGGTAATAACTTAGTGGGTTACTTGCCGACTACATGGGTTCTGCCATGTTAAGACTCTTCACACCTGTGTCAAGAAGAGTAATTAAGTGTAGAGAACCTGTTCCATAATTGTTGTAAAATGAAGTTTACAATAAGACCTTTGAATGGCGATTCTTTTCTATAGAAATAGTGTGAGCAGATTGTCTATAGCTGACACAATGTAATGTTTACTAGGACATATGTGGATATTGTTTACTGGGACATTTGGGGATATTGTTTACTAGGACATTTTGGGAAATTTGTTTACGAGGACATATGGGGACATTGTTTACTAGGAAAGTGGGGATATTGTTTACTGGGACATTTGGGGATATTGTTTACTAGGAAAGTGGGGACATTGTTTACTAGGACATTTGGGGATATTGTTTACTAGGACATTTGGGGATATTGTTTACTAGGAAAGTGGGGATATTGTTTACTAGGAAAGTGGGGATATTATTTACTAGGACATTTGGGGATATTGTTTACTAGGACATATGGGGATATTGTTTACTAGGACATTTGGGGATATTGTTTACTAGGAAAGTGGGGATATTGTTAACTAGGAAAGTGGGGATATTGTTTACTAGGACATATGGGGATATTGTTTACATGGACATATGGGGATATTGTTTACTAGGACATATGGGGATATTGTTTACTAGGAAAGTGGGGATATTGTTAACTAGGAAAGTGGGGATATTGTTTACTAGGACATATGGGGATATTGTTTACATGGACATATGGGGATATTGTTTACTAGGACATATGGGGATATTGTTTACTGGGAAAGTGGGGATATTGTTTACATGGACATATGGGGATATTGTTTACTGGGACATATGGGGATATTGTTTACTGGGACATTTGGGGATATTGTTTACTAGGACATTTGGGGATATTGTTTACTAGGAAACATGGGGATATTGTTTACTAGGACATTTGGGGATATTGTTTACTAGGACATTTGGGGATATTGTTTACTGGGACATATGGGGATATTGTTTACTAGGACATATGGGGATATTGTTTACTAGGACATTTGGGGATATTGTTTACTAGGACATATGGGGATATTGTTTACTGGGAAATATGGGGATATTGTTTACTAGGACATTTGGGGATATTGTTTACTAGGACATATGGGGATATTGTTTACATGGACATATGGGGATATTGTTTACTAGGACATTTGGGGATATTGTTTACTAGGAGAGTGGGGATATTGTTTACTGGGACATATGGGGATATTGTTTACTGGGACATTTGGGGATATTGTTTACTAGGACATTTTGGGAAATTTGTTTACGAGGACATTTGGGGATATTGTTTACGAGGACATTTGGGGATATTGTTTACTAGGACATTTTGGGAAATTTGTTTACGAGGACATTTGGGGATATGTTTTACTAGGACATATTGAGATATTGTTTACTCTGACATACAGGATATTGTTTGCCATGTTTTCTACTCAAAACTGCCACCTGTCATTTTCTGTGTGCATTAGGGGTCGTGGGTGATTTTTTTTTGTATCTATTTTGACATCATGTAAGGTTTGGATGATTTATAGATTCCGGTAATTTAGGTTATAGCATGGTGTAGGTCAGTACAGATTTTACTTGTGTTAAGTCTTATATAAGGGGCATGTTAGTATAGATTTACAATGGAATCTGACTTTACTGATGACCAAATTTAATGACATCCTGTAAAATCAGATCTTATCCACTAGAACATGCTCCACTGTCATATCAGACACACTGACTTTATCAACACACTGTCGTATCAGACACACTGACTTTATCAACACAATGTCGTATCAGACACACTGACTTTATCAACACACTGTCGTATCAGACACACTGACTTTATCAACACACTGTCGTATCAGACACACTTACTTTATCAACACCCTGTCATATCAGACACACTGACTTTATCAACACACTGTCATATCAGACACACTGACTTTATCAACACACTGTCATATCAGACACACTGACTTTATCAACACACTGTCATATCAGACACACTGACTTTATCAACACACTGTCATATCAGACACGCTGACTTTATCAACACACTGTCATATCAGACACACTGACTTTATCAACACACTGTCATATCAGACACACTGACTTTATCAACACCCTGTCATATCAGACACACTGACATATCAGACATATTTACTTTATCAACACACTGTCATATCAGACACACTGACTTTATCAACACACTGTCATATCTGATGACTCAGTTCCATACATTGTCAGTAAAGTCAGGTTCTACTGTTCTTGTGTTAGTCCTGGTCATTATCATAATCATACTATTCTGACTGGCAAACTCTGATATTATTTAATCCTATTACATTTAGGGTATGCATTACCAGTGTTTTTTGTGTTTCTTTTACACTTTATTTTATAAACATGTTTTAAAACTGATAATAAATCCCGCTGGTTGTTGATATCTCTGATTAGGTACAATTTTCTCAGAAAACATGTAAGATCATTGTCTACGCAGTGAGTGTGTATCCACAGTGTATCACAACTTAACTGTGTATATCACAAATTGTTTATGTCATCAGGGTATGTTTCTTATCCTTATATTGAAGTACTTTGTATATCCTTATATGGTATTATGATTTAGATATAAATATTTTGAGCATCCTTATATGGAAGCAACATGTTGAATATGTATCATGTATTTTCTATGGTAGTGTGCTGTAGAAACAAGAATTATAAATGAATTATCTTATATATAAAAAAATCCCTTTCTGTGATTATAGAATTTTATCTGAGGCAAGTGAATTTATTTCTGTGATTGACTGTTGTTTGATGGCGATGTTGTTTTTTTAATTTTTTTACAACAAATATCATGTCTTATTTATGTGTAGATATGTATGTACAGTCACTACAGTGCTATAGATTTCATTCTGTAGCTCTATTTGAATGTTAATAAATGAGAGACAATGTTGTATAACAGCACTACAGTGTATTACCTGTATGACAGTACTACAGTGTATTACCTATATGACATTACTACAGTGTATTACCTGTATGGCATTACTACAGTGTATTACCTGTATGACATTACTACAGTGTATTACCTGTATGACATTACTACAGTGTATTACCTGTATGACATTACTACAGTGTATTACCTGTATGACAGTACTACAGTGTATTACCTGTATGGCAGTACTACAGTGTATTACATGTATGGTAGTACTACAGTGTATTACCTGTATGACAGTACTACAGTGTATTACCTGTATGGCAGTACTACAGTGTATTACCTGTATGACATTACTACAGTGTATTACCTGTATGACAGTACTACAGTGTATTACCTGTATGGCAGTACTACAGTGTATTACATGTATGGTAGTACTACAGTGTATTACCTGTATGGCAGTACTACAGTGTATTACCTGTATGATAGTACAAATGTACTACAGTGTATTATCTGTATGACAGTACTACAGTGTATTACCTGTATGATAGTACTACAGTGTATTACCTGTATGGCATTACTAGTGTAATACCTGTATGACAGTACTACAGTGTATTACCTGTATGACAGTACTACAATGTATTACCTGTATGACAGGACTACAGTGTATTACCTGTATGGCATTACTACAGTGTATTACATGTATGACAGTACTATAGTCTATTACCTGTATGACAGTACTATAGTCTATTACTTGTATGACAGTACTACAGTGTATTACCTGTATTGCAGTACTACAGTGTATTACCTGTATGGCAGTACTACAGTGTATTACCTGTATTGCAGTACTACAGTGTGTTACCTGTATGACAGTACTACTGGCACAGTGTATTACCTGTATTGCAGTACTACAGTGTGTTACCTGTACGACAGTACTACTGGCACAGTGTATTACCTGTATGACAGTACTACAGTGTATTACCTGTATGACATTACTACAGTGTGTTACCTGTATGACATTACTACAGTGTGTTACCTGTATGACATTACTACAGTGTGTTACCTGTATGACATTACTACAGTGTGTTACCTGTATGACAGTACTACAGTGTACTACCTGTATTGCAGTACTACAGTGTGTTACCTGTATGACAGTACTACTGGCACAGTGTATTACCTGTATTGCAGTACTACAGTGGGTTACCCATATACTGTATTGAGTTTATATGTGTAATGTTTACTTATCTTATGGTTTGAATGTTTTATTAGTGTGAGCTAGTCGTGTATAGATGTCTTGCTGTTTAAACCAAATATAGTCCTGTTTGTTATTGACCTGTTGAGAGGTAGATATAATGTTCTAGTAGTTATGAACCCGTTAAGAGGTAGATATGATATTCTCGTAGTTATAAGCATGATGAGAGGTAGATATAATGTTCTAGTAGCTATAAATGGACCTGTTAACAGGTAGATTCAGTGTTATATTAGTTTTGAACCTTTTCAGAAGCAAATTCCTATAGACATTGTTTGTGACAGATTGTTTTGTAATCTGTTTAATATATTCTTTTGTAATCCGAAGGTTTCTGATTTATTGGCCTTTTAAAAATATGATATGGGCTGGCTGACTCATATGAAATTTTGAAAGCCAATAAAACATAGAAACCTTTGAATAAATTCCTTTTGTGAATCTGTTACTATCCTAATCCTCAGCATGATGCCAACTTCTGTTTGATATGGTAACCAGTTTTTTTCCATTTAATGAATTTTGTTTTCAGTGTATCAATTAACCTTATGACATAAAAATCATGTGGTAGCTGTTTAATATTTAGATTCTACTAAAATGGTAGTTGTTTAATTTATTGCTTTTTGTCATTATTACATCTTTTTTTAACTGTCTAAGACTACGGTGTTAATATTTTGTGTATAGTATAATATGTAGAATTGTTAATATGTGATCTATATATCAATCAAAACATTTGAGACCTATACGCTTTATAAATGATTTTAATGCCTCATTTTTATGTCGATTTTTTTTCTAAATAAAAGTTGTAAAGACATCATGGTTTTTGCGTTTATACCTGGTTTGAATGGCACTACATAGAATTAAATGCTACTGCTGTTCAAGGATCTGAGTGGCATGTACATATTATTCAATACATCATTGTCACTCGGCTGACAGAGTGGGTCGGTGTGGCATGTACTTAGTGTTAAATAAGTAATTGTCATTCAGCTGACAGAGTGGGTCAGTGTGGCATGTACATAGCGCAGCTGACGGACTAGGTCAGTGTAGAATGTACTTAGTGGTGAATACGTCATTGCCACTCAGCTGACGGAGTGGGTCAGTATGGAATGTACTAAGTGTTGAATACGTCATTGCCACTCAGCTGACGGAGTGGGCCAGTATGGAATGTACTAAGTGTTGAATACGTCATTGCCACTCAGCTGACGGAGTGGGTCAGTATGGAATGTACTAAGTGTTGAATACGTCATTGCCACTCAGCTGACGGAGTGGGCCAGTATGGAATATACTTAGTGGTGAATACGTCATTGCCACTCAGCTGACGGAGTGGGCCAGTATGGAATGTACTAAGTGTTGAATACGTCATTGCCACTCAGCTGACGGAGTGGGCCAGTATGGAATGTACTAAGTGTTGAATACGTCATTGCCACTCAGCTGACCGAGCGGATCAGTGTAGCATGTACTTCGTGTTAAATACGTCATTGCCACTCAGTTGAAGGACTAGGTCAGTATAGAATGTACTTCGTGTTGAATACGTCATTGCCACTCAGTTGTCTGTGTGGAATGTACAAAGTATTAAATACAGTCTCTGTCACTTGTCTGGCACAGCATGCTGATTATCACACTGAAGACTCGGGTTCGATTTCTGTGAGGCGCTCAACAAAAATATGTTTTCCATGTTGGTTCACACTCCAATGCATCAGGACTTTACTACCCGGTGTGAACAGAATCAACTCATGATAAGTACAGCAATACGTCAGAATTTTACTATGAACAGAATCAACCCCATGATATGTACAGAATCGGCCAGAACTTTACTGTGAACAGAATCAACCCCATGATATGTACAGCAATACGTCAGAACATTACTATGAACAGAATCAAAAACATGATATGTACAGTAATACGTCAGAACTTTACTGTGAACAGAATCAACCCATGATATGTACAGTCATACGTCAGAACTTTACTATGAACAGAATCAACCCCATGATATGTACAGTAATACGTCAGAACTTTACTGTGAACAGAATCAATCCCATGATATGTACAGCAATCGGTCAGAACTTTACTATGAACAGATTCAACCCCATGATATGTACAGTAATACGTCAGAACTTTACTGTGAACAGAATCAAAAACATGATATGTACAGTAATACGTCAGAACTTTACTGTGAACAGAATCAACCCATGATATGTACAGTCATACGTCAGAACTTTACTATGAACAGAATCAACCCCATGATATGTACAGCAATACGTCAGAACTTTACTGTGAACAGAATCAAAAACATGATATGTACAGAAATACGTCAGAACTTTACTGTGAACAGAATCAAAAACATGATATGTACAGTAATACGTCAGAACTTTACTATGAACAGAATCAAACCCGTGATATGTACAGCAATCGGTCAGAACTTTACTGTGAACAGATTCAACCCCATGATATGTACAGTAATACGTCAGAACTTTACTGTGAACAGAATCAAAAACATGATAAATACAGTAATACGTCAGAACTTTACTGTGAACAGAATCAACCCATGATATGTACAGTCATACGTCAGAACTTTACTATGAACAGAATCAACCCCATGATATGTACAGCAATACGTCACAACTTTACTGTGAACAGAATCAAAAACATGATATGTACAGAAATACGTCAGAACTTTACTGTGAACAGAATCAAACCCGTGATATGTACAGCAATCGGTCAGAACTTTACTGTGAACAGAATCAAATCCATGATATGTACAGCAATACGTCAGAATTTTACTATGAACAGAATCAAACCCATGATATGTACAGAAATACGTCAGAATTTTACTGTGAACAAAGTCAACCCCATGATATGTACAGAAATACGTCACAACTTTACCGTGAACAGAATCAACCCTATGATATGTACAGCAATTCGTCACAATTTTACTATGAACAGAATCAAATCCATGATATGTACAGCAATACGTCAGAACTTTACTGTGAACAGAATCAAAAACATGATATGTACAGTAATACGTCAGAACTTTACTGTGAACAAAATCAAACCCATGATATGTACAGCAATTCGTCAGAACATTACTATGAACAGGATCAAACCCATGATATGTACAGAAATACGTCAGAATTTTACTGTGAACAGAATCAACCCCATGATATGTACAGCAATACGTCATAACATTACTATGAACAGAATCAACCCCATGATATATACAGAAATATGTCAGAACTTTACTATGAACAGAATCAACCCCATGATATATACAGAAATATGTCAGAACTTTACTATGAACAGAATCAAACCCATGATATGTACAGAAATACGTCAGAATTTTACTGTGAACAGAATCAACCCCATGATATGTACAGCAATATGTCATAACATTACTATGAACAGAATCAACCCCATGATATATACAGAAATACGTCAGAACTTTACTGTGAACAGAATCAACCCCATGATATATACAGAAATACGTCAGAACTTTACTGTGAACAGAATCAACCCCATGATATGTACAGTAATACGTCAGAATTTTACTATGAACAGAATCAACCCCATGATATATACAGAAATACGTCAGAACTTTACTGTGAACAGAATCAACCCCATGATATGTACAGCAATCGGTCAGAACTTTACTGTGAACAGAATCAACCCCATGATATATACAGAAATACGTCAGAATTTTACTATGAACAGAATCAACCCCATGATATATACAGAAATACGTCAGAACTTTACTGTGAACAGAATCAACCCCATGATATGTACAGCAATACGTCAGAACTTTACTGTGAACAAAGTCGACCCCATGATATATACAGAAATACGTCAGAATTTTACTATGAACAGAATCAACCCCAAGATATGTACAGAAATACGTCATAACTTCACTATGAACAGAATCAACCCCATGATATGTACAGCAATACCTCAGAACTTTACTGTGAACAAAGTCGACCCCATGATATGTACAGCAATACGTCAGAACTTTACTATGAACAGAATCAACCCCATGATATGTACAGAAATACGTCATAACTTCACTATGAACAGAATCAAAAACATGATATGTACAGCAATACGTCAGAACTTTACTATGAACAGAATCAACCCCATGATATGTACAGAAATACGCCAGAATTTTACTATGAACACAACAAATCCATGATATGTACAGAAATACGTCAGAACTTTACTGTGAACAGAATCAAAAACATGATATGTACAGCAATACGTCAGAACTTTACTGTGAACAGAATCAAACCCATTATATGTACAGCAATCGGTCAGAACTTTAATATGAACAGAATCAACCCCATGATATATACAGAAATATGTCAGAACTTTACTATGAATAGAATCAAACTCATATGTACAGCAATCGGTCAGAACTTTACTGTGAACACAATCAAAAACATGATATGTACAGAAATACGTCAGAATTTTACTATGAACAGAATCAACACCATGATATATACAGAAATACGTCAGAATTTTACTATGAACAGAATCAACACCATGATATATACAGAAATACGTCAGAATTTTACTATGAACAGAATCAACCCCATGATATGTACAGCAATCGGTCAGAACTTTACTATGAACAGAATCAACCCCATGATATATACAGAAATACGTCAGAACTTTACTGTGAACAGAATCAACCCCATGATATATACAGAAATACGTCAGAACTTTACTGTGAACAGAATCAAAAACATGATACGTACAGAAATACGTCATAACTTTACTATGAACAGAATCAATCCAATGATATGTACAGCAATACGTCACAACTTTACTGTGAACAGAAACAAACCCATGATATGTACAGAAATACCTCAGAACTTTACCGTGAACACAATCAAAAACATGATATGTACAGCAATACGTCACAACTTTACTGTGAACAGAAACAAACCCATAATATGTACAGTAATACATCACAACTTTACTGTGAACAGAAACAAACCCATGGTGCATGGATTTGTCGGGGGAAGTGGGAACATGGATTTGTCGGGGGTAGTGGGGACATGGATTTGTCGGGGGTAGTGGGTACATGGATTTGTCGGGGGAAGTGGGAACATGGATTTGTCGGGGGTAGTGGGTACATAGATGTGTCGGGGGTAGTGGGGACATGGATGTGTCGGGGGTAGTGGGGACATGGATGTGTCGGGGGTAGTGGGTACATGGATGTGTCGGGGGTAGTGGGTACATGGATGTGTCGGGGGTAGTGGGTACATGGATTTGTCGGGGGTAGTGGGAACATGGATGTGTCGGGGGTAGTGGGAACATGGATGTGTCGGGGTAGTGGGGACATGGATGTGTCAGGGGTAGTGGGGACATTGATGTGTCGGGAGTAGTGGGGACTGGATGTGTCGGGGGTAGTGGGTACATAGATGTCTCGGGGGTAGTGGGGACATGGATGTGTCGGGGGTAGTGGGTACATAGATGTGTCGGGGGTAGTGGGTACATGGATGTGTCGGGGGGTAGTGGGTACATGGATGTGTCGGGAGTAGTGGGTACATGGATGTGTCGGGGGTAGTGGGAACATGGATGTGTCGGGGGTAGTGGGTACATGGATGTGTCGGGGGTAGTGGGTACATGGATGTGTCAGGGGTAGTGGGGACATGGATGTGTCGGGGGTAGTGGGTACATGGATTTGTCGGGGGTAGTGGGTACATGGATGTGTCGGGGGTAGTGGGGACATGGATGTGTCGGGGGTAGTGGGTACATGGATGTGTCGGGGGTAGTGGGTACATAGATGTGTCGGGGGTAGTGGGGACATGGATGTGTCGGGGGTAGTGGGTACATGGATGTGTCGGGGGTAGTGGGTACATAGATGTGTCGGGGGTAGTGGGTACATGGATGTGTCGGGGGTAGTGGGTACATGGATGTGTCGGGAGTAGTGGGTACATAGATGTGTCGGGAGTAGTGGGTACATAGATGTGTCGGGAGTAGTGGGTACATAGATGTGTCGGGAGTAGTGGGGACATGGATGTGTCGGGGGTAGTGGGTACATGGATGTGTCGGGGGTAGTGGGTACATGGATGTGTCGGGGGTAGTGGGGACATTGATGTGTCGGGAGTAGTGGGGACATGGATGTGTCAGGGGTAGTGGGTACATAGATGTCTCGGGGGTAGTGGGTACATGGATGTGTCGGGAGTAGTGGGTACATGGATGTGTCGGGAGTAGTGGGTACATAGATGTGTCGGGGGTAGTGGGAACATGGATGTGTCGAGGTAGTGGGTACATGGATGTGTCGGGGGTAGTGGGTACATAGATGTGTCGGGAGTAGTGGGTACATGGATGTGTCGGGAGTAGTGGGTACATAGATGTGTCGGGGGTAGTGGGTACATGGATGTGTCGGGAGTAGTGGGTACATGGATGTGTCGGGAGTAGTGGGTACATAGATGTGTCGGGGGTAGTGGGAACATGGATGTGTCGGGAGTAGTGGGTACATGGATGTGTCGGGAGTAGTGGGTACATAGATGTGTCGGGGGTAGTGGGAACATGGGTGTGTCGGGGGAAGTGGGGACATGGATGTGTCGGGGGTAGTGGGGACATGGATGTGTCGGGGGTAGTGGGGAACATGGATGTGTCAGGGGTAGTGGGTACATGGATGTGTCGGGGGTTGTGGGGACATGGATGTGTCGGGGGTAGTGGGTACATGGATGTGTCGGGGGTAGTGGGTACATGGATGTGTCGGGAGTAGTGGGGACATGGATGTGTCGGGGGGTAGTGGGTACATGGATGTGTCGGGGGTAGTGGGAACATGGATGTGTCGGGGGTAGTGGGTACATGGATGTGTCGGGAGTAGTGGGTACATAGATGTGTCGGGGGTAGTGGGTACATGGATGTGTCGGGAGTAGTGGGTACATAGATGTGTCGGGGGTAGTGGGAACATGGGTGTGTCAGGGGTAGTGGGTACATGGATGTGTCGGGGGTAGTGGGTACATGGATGTGTCGAGGTAGTGGGAACATGGATGTGTCGGGGGTAGTGGGTACATGGATGTGTCGAGGTAGTGGGTACATGGGTGTGTCAGGGGTAGTGGGTACATGGATGTGTCGGGAGTAGTGGGTACATAGATGTGTCGGGGGTAGTGGGTACATGGATGTGTCGGGGGTAGTGGGTACATAGATGTGTCGAGGTAGTGGGTACATGGATGTGTCGGGGGTAGTGGGAACATGGATGTGTCAGGGGTAGTGGGTACATGGATGTGTCGGGAGTAGTGGGTACATAGATGTGTCGAGGTAGTGGGAACATGGATGTGTCGGGGGTAGTGGGTACATGGATGTGTCGAGGTAGTGGGAACATGGATGTGTCGGGGGTAGTGGGTACATGGATGTGTCGAGGTAGTGGGTACATGGGTGTGTCAGGGGTAGTGGGTACATGGATGTGTCGGGAGTAGTGGGTACATAGATGTGTCGGGGGTAGTGGGTACATGGATGTGTCGGGGGTAGTGGGTACATAGATGTGTCGAGGTAGTGGGTACATGGATGTGTCGGGGGTAGTGGGAACATGGATGTGTCGAGGTAGTGGGTACATGGATGTGTCGGGGGTAGTGGGAACATAGATGTGTCGGGGGTAGTGGGTACATGGATGTGTCGGGGGTAGTGGGAACATGGATGTGTCAGAGGTAGTGGGAACATGGATGTGTCGAGGTAGTGGGTACATGGATGTGTCGGGGGTAGTGGGAACATGGATGTGTCGAGGTAGTGGGTACATGGATGTGTCGGGGGTAGTGGGAACATGGATGTGTCGAGGTAGTGGGTACATGGATGTGTCGGGGGTAGTGGACATGGATGTGTCGAGGTAGTGGGTACATGGATGTGTCGGGGGTAGTGGGAACATGGATGTGTCGGGGGTAGTGGACATGGATGTGTCGAGGTAGTGGGTACATGGATGTGTCGGGGGTAGTGGACATGGATGTGTCGAGGTAGTGGGTACATGGATGTGTCGGGGGTAGTGGGAACATGGATGTGTCGGGGGTAGTGGACATGGATGTGTCGAGGGTAGTGGGTACATGGGTGTGTCAGGGCTAGTGGGTACATAGATGTGTCGGGGGTAGTGGGGACATGGATGTCTCGGGGGTAGTGGGTACATGGATGTGTCGGGGTAGTGGGTACATGGATGTGTCGGGGGTAGTGGGTACATGGGTGTGTCAGGTCTAGTGGGTACATAGATGTCTCGGGGGTAGTGGGAACATGAATTTGTCGGGGTAGTGGGTACATGAATGGGTCAGAGGCAGTGGGAACATGGATGTGTCGGGGGTAGTGGGAACATAGATGTGTCGGGGGTAGTGGGTACATGGGTGTGTCGGGGCTAGTGGGTACATAGATGTCTCGGGGGTAGTGGGGACATGGATGTCTCGGGGGTAGTGGGTACATGGATGTGTCGGGGTAGTGGGTACATGAATGGGTCAGAGGCAGTGGGAACATGGATGTGTCGGGGGTAGTGGGAACATGGATGTGTCGGGGGAAGTGGGAACATGGATTTGTCGGGGGAAGTGGGAACATGGATTTGTCGGGGGTAGTGGGGACATGGATGTGTCGGGGGAAGTGGGAACATGGATTTGTCGGGGGAAGTGGGAACATGGATTTGTCGGGGGAAGTGGGGACATGGATGTGTCGGGGGAAGTGGGAACATGGATTTGTCGGGGGAAGTGGGAACATGGATTTGTCGGGGGTAGTGGGAACATGGATGTGTCGGGGGTAGTGGGTACATGGATGTGTCGGGGGTAGTGGGGACATGGATGTGTCGGGGGTAGTGGGGACATAGATGTCTCGGGGGTAGTGGGGACTGGATGTCTCGGGGGTAGTGGGTACATGGATGTGTCGGGGGTAGTGGGGGCATGGATGTGTCGGGGTAGTGGGTACATGGATGTGTCAGGGGTAGTGGGGACATGGATGTGTCGGGGGTAGTGGAGACATGGATGTGTCGGGGGTAGTGGGGACATGGATGTGTCGGGGGTAGTGGGGACATGGATGTGTCGGGGGTAGTGGGGGCATGGATGTGTCGGGGGTAGTGGGGGCATGGATGTGTCGGGGTAGTGGGTACATGGATGTGTCGGGGGTAGTGGGTACATGGATGTGTCGGGGGTAGTGGGTACATAGATGTGTCGGGGGTAGTGGGAACATCGATGTGTCAGAGGTAGTGGGAACATGGATGTGTCGGGGGTAGTGGGAACATGGATGTGTCGGGGGTAGTGGGGACATGGATGTGTCGGGGGTTGTGGGTGCATGGATGTGTCGGGGGTAGTGGGGACATGCATGTGTCGGGGGTAGTGGACATGGATGTGTCGGGGGTTGTGGGTGCATGGATGTGTCGGGAGTAGTGGGGACATTGATGTGTCGGGAGTAGTGGGGACATGGATGTGTCGGGGGGTAGTGGGGACATGGATGTGTCGGGGGTAGTGGGGACATGGATGTGTCGGGGGTAGTGGGGACATGGATGTGTCGGGGGTAGTGGGGACATGGATGTGTCGGGAGTAGTGGGAACATGGATGTGTTGGGGGTAGTGGGGACATGGATGTGTCGGGAGTAGTGGGGACATGGGTAGACCGATTATCGACAGTGTACACGTGGTACGGTTGGCTTAGAACTATGTACATGTCCATATTAATGTTACGTCACGTCTCTCATTAGCGGAAATAATGTATTGTCACTATAAAGTGGATCAAATAGTGGTTTAGACATAACCTATATCTGAAATTGATTCAATGCTAAACGTGATCTGGAATATTCTGCATTATGGCTTATCACTTTGCTTGTTTCAGCTTGTTCGCGAGATGGTTTTATTTTGTTTTGTTTTCATAGTCTCTTCGTTTTCATTTCAAAAATAAATATATATATATATTTAAAAACTTTACGCGCCCACTTGAATAAAGACTGCTGTCAAGGACCTACTTTAAGAAAAAAAAACATTATTTGAAGGTCTATCTCAATGAAATGCATACCACTGGAAAAATATAGAACATGACGTCATCTAGGTCATTCATTGGGTGATAGAGACGCTTGAAGTGCGCTCTTGCAAACCGCAATCGTTAAGAGCTAATGCGATCGAGATCATTATTTATCATCCGGTTTGCACGGAGCATGCTCATTAATGGCAGAAGCCATATTGACCTTTGGTTGTCAGTGGTCCCGAGAGGAAAATCTGTTGCCTGTCTTTTTTGATGTTCACAGTTTCAGTGTTTTGATTGGTTTCATATGTTTTGATGATATTTTGCCTGCTCATTGTTAAAAAGGTGCTGGAAGCAACGCCAATAGACGTTTAACAACTGATGTAAACCACCTCATGTCGATGGCGTCCTCCTATTTGACGCAAATGAAATTGCACAGTGAAGACTGTATTGGTAACGATGGTATCTAGGTCTGGGTGCTGAAAGATTAAGCAGACTGTTAAGCCATATAGAGGTATCTTCTGGATGTTCTATATTAGGTGAGGAAGAAATTGTCAGCTGTGTATTTGAGCAAAAAAAAACTACGTCACTCGTATCTTGTACTGTGCACAAATTTAGACTAGATTCGCATCCGGTGTGGGATAGATGAGGAAATCTTTTAAGTATTCGCTATTACAAATATGTAAACCACATTGTCATTGTATTTAGCTCGTCAGAAAAATCGCTGCAAATATTGGCTTTAAACCTTTATAGACTACAGATCAAGTATATTTATTGTAGCCTGACAGGCCAAATGACTAACATACTGGCTGTCGAAAATTCGGCTCACCGGGTTGGAATCTGGGGGTACATCCCTTATTTCCAACTCCTGTTTAGATGTGCCTGTGACCAGTATGAAATGTGTCTGTATTTGCAAAGCGATATTTGATATTTATCTTAACTTTGTTGATTAAAGTTCACAAGCAAAAGCTTCGTTTTGTGATTGTATATTAACAAATTCAGATGAAAATGAATATTGTACAATCCAAATTAATCCACATGATGTTTTCAGTTTTGATAAGTTTGGGTTTCATTTCATTATCATCCAATTGATTTCAGGTGACGTAAAGAATGGGTGCATTTTTGGATAAACCAAAGACTGAGAAACACAATGAAGGAGGCATGGGCAACTCTCTGCGATTTGGCCTCAGCAGCATGCAAGGCTGGAGAGTGGAGATGGAGGATGCTCACACAGCTGTCATTGGCCTTCCATGTGGTTTGAAGGACTGGTCCTTCTTTGCTGTATTTGATGGACATGCTGGAGCCAAAGTCTCTGCTTATTGTGCAGAGCAGCTATTGGATCAAATCATAGCCAACGAAGACTTCCGGGGCAAACTGGATGTCAAAGAGGGTACTGAGGTACAGCCTTCCCTAGAGGATGTAAATCGAGGAATTAAGACTGGTTTCCTTAACCTTGATGAGCGAATGAGGGATATCCCAGAAATGAAGAGCGGAGAAGATAAAAGTGGTTCAACTGCTGTTTGTGCTATTGTATCACCAAGTCATATATTCTTTGCTAATTGTGGAGATTCCAGGGCTGTTTTTTCCAGAGGTGGAAAATGTCAATTTTCTACCCAGGACCATAAACCAATCAATCCTACAGAAAAGGAGCGAATTCAAAAAGCTGGAGGGAGTGTAATGATTCAGAGAGTAAATGGTTCTTTGGCAGTTTCGCGTGCTCTTGGAGACTTTGAATATAAAAATGTCAAGGGAATGGGACCTTGTGAGCAACTAGTTTCTCCAGAGCCAGAAATATTCCTGGAGAAACGTTGCAGCGACGAGGAATTCCTAGTGCTGGCTTGTGATGGTATCTGGGATGTCATGACCAATGATGATGTCTGTGACTTTGTCAGGGATCGCATGAAATTAACAAGTAGTTTAGAGAGCATATGTAACCAAGTAATTGATACTTGCTTGAACAAGGTAATTTATTTTTTGTACTTTATTTTTTAGATATCTCAAAAATTGTGAAATTAATGTAGGGAAATGTTCTTAAATATACTGCGAAATTGGTGTTTATAAACATAAAGAAATGGCATTGACCTCAACTATTCCTTCACTTTTGTGATAATTTCATAATTAATTATAATAGACTACAAGTAAATCCTATTTTAAAATCAAATTTAGTTTCATGACCTAGCTGTTATGTTCATTTCAAGTAGAGAAGATAAAATATCATAACCAAATTCATGTTTTTTTTCTTATTTTTTTAGGGGAGTAGGGACAATATGAGCATTGTTATTGTGGCCTTTAAGAGTGCACCATCTGTGTCGGAGGAGGCTCTTAAAAAGGAACAGGAACTTGATGCTCGCTTACGAGACAAAATTAAGGGTAAAATATCCTGATACCAAGTGTACATGTAAACATACCAATGTTCAGTAATTTCTAATATAAACTTTGGTAGTATAGAAAGTAAAGTTTCATACAAGCTCGATAGTCATATTCAAATTTTTGGAACGTGTTCTATATACACGTATGTTCTATTATGATGTAATGTAATGTTATATAATGTAATTGTTCAAGTGGTAACAAAAAATTACACAGAAACATATTACTAAGTTCAATTAAGTGTACTTATAATGGCAACATAGATTGGAAATTATGAATGTTTGTGTTTATTTATTTTAGAAATTTTAGAAAACCCTGATTTTAGCGAGGCAGACCTACCCACCTTCATGCACATTTTAGGTGAAGGCACACCAGGATTGCCTCCTGGTGGAGGTATAAGTGCAAAGTAAGTATGAAATGCTCGTGATCAATTAATTTTTTGTATGAAGAAAGTGTGGCTAGATCAGGATGAATCTACAATAATTAGCACAAATTGCACATGGCAATAACTAAGTATGAGATAAGCTGGAGAAGTGTTGCGTAATTGTCATTGATCTATATAAACTGTAATTATGAAATGAGCGGGAGAGTCGTTGTCTCTCATCCCTATATGAGATGAGCTGGAGTTGACGTCATTCATTCCTATGTATATACTGTAAGTATGATGTTGATGAAACTTGGAGGATGCTTTCATCATCTACGGCAATGTGTCGGAAGAATTTTACAGTAATTTCTTGTCCAAACCTTCACTTCTGGACCGTTGAAGATATGTTAATGAAACTTTTAGGATACTTGCATCACCTAAAGCAGATCTGCAGTGCAGTGCCATTATGTACTATGACCTTGACCTTAATGTCAAATAAGTGTAAATATTACGATCATTTCTTGTCTAGGCCTGAAGTTCAAAGGTCACATGAGTGCCCGCCTCAAAATGACACTTGCTGTTCACGGATGATAAGCCCAGCAAACAAACATCATCTGAGTGTGAAAATAAATGTCAATGCCTATTAAGGGTGAAGGGGAGATGTATGCTTTTGTTGACAAAAACAATTGCAACCTCTAGTTCCCAATATGAATTAAGTATGAGATGAAAGGAGAGTCGTCATTAATCCTTATATATACCTAGTATAAAATGAACTGGAGAATCATTATTGTTCATCCCTGTATAGAATAAGTATGAGATGAGCTAGAGGGTCCACATCTTTCTTCTTCTCTGTGATTTAAGTATTAGTGAGCTCATTTATACTTGTATAGTGTGACAAGTATTGAGGTGACAATTAAAAGGTAGGAATTATCCAAGTGCTTTATGAAGGAAATTAAGGAAATATGAGAAGATTCTCTAGCATTGTTGGAATCCTAGAATATGAGGCATTTTTTATAGTTTGATTGTTCAGCATTGTATGTCTTATACATGAAAATATATATTTTGTAGCCAGCTGAGCTTCTATGTATTAGTTTGATTTGATTTATAATTTTTTACAGGAAAAGCACAGTAGAAAGCATACTGAATGAGCTACGGCCAAAGAAACAAGATGTAAGTTTTGATATATAGATAACAGTTTATTGTTTATATGATTTGAGGTGTTGTATGCCATCTGCCGTAGGAATCGTAATAGCAGAATGTATATTTCGTTGTTAGTGTCATTATCCAGGATCTGATTGGACAGCTCTGTGTGTTTATTTCACTTCGCTTGGTCTCAAATCCTTCTGGCAGATTTCATGATTGGTTTGCATATCATATATGGATTTGCAGGTTTGAATTAGATGTTGTTGTCTGCAGTCCTAAATTAGATACATACAATTTCACATGTGTTCAAATTATGACTGATTTTTCAGTAGGTTTCTGAAGTTTTCCTCTGTTTGTTACACTGTTAATTCAGCTGTGTCCATTTCATTGTATACTCAGCAAAACAAAAACACTATTTTATGATGTTATAAAGCAATCATTTGGTTTGATAATGCTAAGGCCAGATTCTGGAAGTTGATGGCTTTTTGTCAGATGTCAGATGATTTACACAACAAATCCATAGTCTGTCAGCATGTCAGGTGATTTATACAACCAATCCAGTCTGTCAGCATGTCAGGTGATTTATACAACCAATCCATAGTCTGTCAGCATGTCAGGTGATTTACACAACCAATCCAGTCTGTCAGCATGTCAGGTGATTTACACAACCAATCCATAGTCTGTCAGCATGTCAGGTGATTTACACAACCAATCCATAGTCTGTCAGCTTGTCAGGTGATTTATACAACCAATCCAGTCTGTCAGCATGCCGGGTGATTTATACAACCAATCTAGTCTGTCAGCTTGTCAGGTGATTTACACAACCAATCCAGTCTGTCAGCATGTCAGGTGATTTAAACAACCAATCCATAGTCTGTCAGCATGTCAGGTGATTTACACAACCAATCTAGTCTGTCAGCTTGTTAGGTGATTTACACAACCAATCCGTAGTCTGTCAGCATGTGACTTTGTCAGGTGATTTACACAACCGATCCATAGTCTGTTAGCTTGTCAGGTGATTTATACAACCAATCCACACAGACAGTCAGCATAATGTCAGGTGATCTATACAACCAATCCACAGACAGTTGGCATCATGTCAGATGGTATACACAACCATTCCACCTCCTGACTTATTTGTTGCAGATGTACTGAATTACTGGTATATACTAGCATGCTATTTTCATGACAGATGTTAAGAATTACTTTTGACTTTTAATAATGCCATGATCGTGTGTACCAGCTAGTTGTGGGAGAATTATAAATGGGTTTATCTTTGTGTCACTTGCTGGTGATAAAGTGTCCATGAGTTGACATGTTTTGCATGCTGTCAACAAATTTTTTTTTGATATAATCTAAGAATAGCACATTTCTTTGTGAATTATGCCAATTTTCATGTCGTGGCCTCCATGATATCTTTCATCAACTGGTAACTTTTGATTAAGGGTTTGATTGGCTGTCGTCATCAAACATAAAAAAAATGAAAATAGACTTATAAGCTTCTTGAATCACAGGTGCCTTATAGTTATCACAGTGGCATCTGTCTGTCAGTGCTTTCATTTCCAGAGATTAGATGTGCAATAGGGGTTTAAAAAGTTCCTTAGGTCAAGGTCACTTTTAACCAATTTGGCTGCATTCAAGGTTAAAGGGTCAAAAGTCAAACTTCTGAAATGTGAAAGTTTGCAAACAAGATGCCTCCTGAACCCCTCAGTTTCCTTCAACAAAGTTTCATTATATCAAAATTATGTATTTACAGCATATATTATTATAGTAATTCAGTATCAATGTAATATTAAGGTAAGAGATGGACATATTACAGGACCCTCACTGACACTGTAATCTAGTGTTAAATTAGAATGTAACAATATGAAATGTCATATGTACTTGAAAAAATATAAACTACTTTGAGACCATACCTCATGTTTTTTTAAAGAGCAAAGGCCATGAAAATGTGCATTGAATTTCTTTCTGTATTGATTCCGTGGCCCAAAATTGATAAGATGAGAGATCCCATAGGCCAGTGTTATATGTAATTCATCACTATTGGCGACTGTCATTTTGCATACAAGCTTTAAATCACATCGATCTTAAAATTGGTGAATATCTACAGAAAAGCATGACATCAGCTTGTGTTGGAATATTTGCAGTATGATCCAGGATATTCTCCCTTTCCTCGAAAATATTGATGAGAATTCTCAGCAGGTCTGGTTGGTAGGTTATTGAAGTGTGATCGAATTCTGTATGATATTAATAATATTGTGATATTAAAATAGCTTATCCATCCTCACCATAAGCTCACCTGATCACATCAAAACCAACAAACTGCTACAGTACCAGATATTGTACAAGATACTTCATTGGCGATATCTTCAGACATGAGTGGGATTTTCCACAACCCTTTGTCTTAAAAATTAAATTAAGTCTTTAGACATAACTTAATTGGTAAATGTTCCAAACTTCTCTGAATTTTCAACTAACAATGAAAATTATTTAAAAATTAAATAAAATCAAGAGCAAGAAAAACAGTACCGGTAGTTAAGTTTATTCAATCCCCCATCCAACTTATTCAAATCTATACACTTTATATTTCAACTTGTTTGCAAGATTAAATGTAGGAATAAGCATGCATACCTTTTGTAAAGGCATACTTTCTGTATTTATGTCAATTTTGAAGACCAAATTCCTAAGATTTCAACAGCAAGGATATAAGTCAAAGAGATGAGAATAGTGAATTATCTGGTACTTGTATAGGTGGCAAATATGATCAGATGAACATGGTTTGATGGATTGGACATCCAAATCGGCTAATTCTGAGTTGTGTGAACTACCATAATTATGTTACGGGGATTAATCTTTTGATATAAATCTTTGTCTTATTCAAAAGCTGTAAATTAAATAGTTCCATTAAAATTTGATTGAATTGCATTTGTTTTGCAATTTGCATTAACAATACATATTAGTACTGTGCTTTTTTTGTTTTTGTTGAAATAAATATCTATATTAACTCCTGGCTTGTTAAAAAGAAGCATTTTTTTGCATTATCTTGTGTTGTTGCATATATTTTGCTGTTAAATCTTACATTCATAAAACATACCGATTAGACATGTAAAAAATGCCAAACCAATTATCATAATCAACTAATCAAGTAACAAATGAATTAGTACCCCTGGTATTTGTTATTAGGGAAAGTGAATAGTACAGTTGAAAACTGTAGAAATAAATGCTACACATTACAGATGTAAATAGCTTGATCAGTCATGTATTGAAGTGAAATCAAATACAAATTTAAACATTTTATTACTTGGGTTGTTCAGACAATATTTTGGGTAGAACCCTGTACTTTATAGTTTATAACTATGGGTTGTTCAGACAATATTTTGGGTAGAACCCTGTTACCAGACAATATCTTGTATTTTGTTAATTACAGCTTTAGAATTTATTGCTTTTATATAACTACTACGTGTTTTGGCTTGTGTTTACTTAATTTCCCTTTTTTGTACTGCAGTAAGCTCGTTCTGACATGGAAATAGAATCATGAACAGGTTTGTTTATTTTCTAAGTCTTCTGCGGTGTTTGAACTCTTGATTTATTTATACAATTAATTTGTAACAGGCCCACTTTCCACTGTCACAATGACATCAGTCAGCTCACCAGATGTTTTTGGATATTAACACTTTTTCTTGCTACCAGAGTTGTTATAAATGTGGTCGAAACATTTCCGACTAACATAGAAGAAATGTTCCTACATGACTATCATTTTAAACATCAAATTAATCGATAGATGTATCATGACAAGATGATATGAATGTACACATTCTACATCTATTCTCCAGAGATCAATGTCATAACAAGGGGAAAAGGTCAAATAATTGTGGTTATTGTGCTATAACTCATTAACTGATAAAAAGTCAAAGATAAAATGCCCAAGTTCACGACCAATGTGATACATCGTAGTTGTTCGGGCTGAAACTTGTAAACTGATTCATTGTTGTGCTTACGAATCACTTGTGATGTTCAATCTTATTTTACTAATATTTAAAGTTTGTTTCACGAGTTGAAGATTGACTCCTTAAGCTTTATGTCCATATAAAACCCAAAGGGGAGGTAATTCTTGTCTGGACACTGAACAACTTCAAGTCAGGACTAATTTGACTTGACAGATATTAATATCCTGACACTGTGACCTGCTATATAATTATATTTAACATCAGTAGGCTGCTTCTGAGCACTTGGCCTGTATAATTGGCCAATCCTTCTATTGAAAAAAGTGATGCAAATACTCTGCTTTGCTGGAAACTTTTATCGCAATTCTGGTTTTTTTTTCATCAAATGTTGATTCATAGACATGAGTACCAGGTATTACAATGAACAGTGGGATTTAGAAATGTTGTGTGTTTAGTTTTCTACAGTTAAGTGTAACTTGATGTACTTGCATGTGATTACTATTGTGTGGTGTCTTCCTTCCTTTCCATGTATTCTACTGCTCTTTCTGACTCCAGCACATGTCTTCACTCTCAAGTCCTGCCATCAACTGTTTGGTTTTTAATCTTGGTGACATCAGCCTTTAACAAGGATAATAACATTACACTATTTTCAATCCATATTTTATAGCCCACCGGTCTTTCCATGGTACTGACTGCGAAACCAGTCTTCTGTGATTTCATATTCGGGATAGATATTCATAAACGGTTCTCAAATAATTTTTGATGAGTTAAGAAAATTATAACCATAGAAATAAGACATTGTTTCAGCGGATATGGCTATTCTTCCATTACTTAAAAGCTTAAACATATTGCACTTTAAAGAAACAAACCAAATTCATTTTGAATATGAATATTTTTTATTATGATCAGAATTTTTTTTTATGATGGTAACATCACCAGTTTGTTGAAATATAAACTTCCAGTACCTTATGATAGAATGTGTTGTATGTCATTATAAATGTAGTGTTTTCTAGTTCATTATTCTACAATGTAGGTTTTGAAAACTACATCAGATTTGATAACACATGCTTACTTCTCAGGTGCTGTATACCAGATCATTTTTGTGACTGTTATTTTGTTCTTTCCATGGTAGAATCCTACTGTAAATTCACCAGCGAAAATATACCCAAAAGGCACTAGGAAACGAACTCCACCTTATTTATCAGTCTTGCAAAAATACAATAACCATGAATTCTAAGCTTACTCTGAATGTTAATTAAGGCCCTGCATTGCAAAGGTCACACATGGCCAATTCTGAAATTTAAAAAAGTTTGTAATCAAGATATACTCGTGAACCCCTCAATCAATTTCCTGCACTGAAGTTCATAATACCAAAATACAGTATATGTTAAAGTTTGTTTATTTGTAGTATAAACAGTAAGTAGGAATCCATTGTCAATGTAACACTGGTTAAGCTCAGGTTTAGAGATGAACACATTACAGGGGTCATACTGATGTCAGTAATCTAGATTCATGATGCAATTTTGAAAATAATGTAGCACAAATTCAAATCTGTATGCAGTTTATGCAGATAGAAATTACAATTGTCCATGCCTTCCATGCCCTTGTTTTAACAGAGTGAGACAGCAGTATTATATTGCCCATTATTTATTATCCGTCATTGTTTTCAGACTTGCTTTGTGACAGTAGATATGTCTAGACTTAAACATGCTTGTCATCAATTATAAAGGTAACAATTTGAAGAAATAATCTATAATCTGAAATAAGTTTTTTCATCAATGTTTTACATTTTGTTGACAGGACGAGGAAGAGGAAGAGGAAAATGCTGTTCCTGAACAACTGTAACTGAAGAAAACAAGGAGTTGGCTACAGCAAATCTACTTGACTTGATGATGGGGCACTGCTGATCTCAGTGTGTCAACATACAGGCTAAGGAAACTCACCTACGCCATTTCTTACTTCCCCATCCACCCACAGCACTGGTCAGCAAGTGAAGGACTCGTGGTGTGTGTTGAGTGTATTTAATGTATGTTACACCTGGAGAATGTATGTACTGGTGTACTGTGGAAACTTATGTACTGGCACCGTGTTGAACTTGTGTACAGTCATTCCCCTTGCTATATTTGTTTTGTCTATGTAATCTACCACAGGGGTTGCTCTATCAAGTGTGTGTAAACAGAGGAAGTGTTTTTCCCCATTCTCTTAAAAGTATCATTTGTAAAAGATATCGATTGCTTTGATGTAGTTGAAATATAAAGAAGACAAATGGGGGAAAGATTGTGTAAATTTTGATTATTGTAGTTTACCTGCTAATTAATGTCTAGTGACACTTTTAGATGTTTGAACTAGTCAGTCTAAAAAGTATCCTACTGACAGTTGATAGTCACAGGGTGTAGATTGAAGTAGTGTAGAATTAGGTCCAATGGAAGCAATCAAAGGAAGTGTGACAAAATTAATCTGAATCGAAATCAATACAACCATCAATTGTCTAAGCAAAGACATTCCACTGTAATTTTCCGGGAAGAATAGTTTGGTTCAGTTATTCTTATCTTAGTTTGATATATATTGATATCAATATTTGTAAATTGCAGAATGTAATGAAGTGTTTTGGTATAACTAGAATGTATGAGAAACCTAGTTTTAGTTTTCTGGTTTTGACTGTATTCTTCTTTAACAGATGGTCTTCCATTTGTTCTGTGTATTTTGGGAAGGATAAATGCCTCATTGCAATAGCCCATCATTAGTGCATATGTGTATGTTTGACAGTCGTGTGTATATATCTTGTAGTCTAATGAATTTCCTTTGTGGGAAGGTAAACCTTATATTTCCTAATGATACTAGATATCAGTAATTCTCTGCCTAGACTGGTAATTAAGAGTTACTGCTCATAAATATTGAAAATGCTGGCAGATTTGCAAATATAATAGACAAATATTCCACATGGAACACAAGATATAGTGGTAATATGACATTGTGTTAATCCTGACTGAAGGTGTGTCAGATCTCTGTTATGATGATTTCTAATTCCTAGATGATGTTTAAGATCCCTGGCTCTGAGATAGTATGTACAATGCATACATCAGGTATCATTGAAGATATATCAGATGTGTGATAATGATGAGGACACACTCAGGTTTTGACACTGTGTAGTTTATGATCTGTATAGCTTTGCCTTGGTTTTAGCTCACCTGGCGTTGTGAGCCTATACCATGGCACAACATCTGTCCTTTGTCTATCTTCATTTTTTCCTCTAAAACAGTGCTGTTTAGATCAGCTGAGTGGATTGTGGCTTAATTTGGTATGGTGCATTGTTCTGCCAAGTGTTTTTTTATGGTATGTTGGATGTGAATATATAAACACCTACAAGACAGACATCTGGGTTTACTCCTCACCTGTGGATTAGTTCAGGAATCTTTATACAGAAACAGCAGGATAGACTTGTGGGTCTGCCCTCCCCCTGGGGATAACCTTAGGAGTCATTACACAGAAACAGCAGGATGGACCTGTGGGTCTGCCCCACCCCTGGGGATTAGTTCAGGAATCATTATATGGAAACAGCAGGATAGACCTGTGGGTCTGCCTCTCCCCTTGGGATTAGTTCAGGAGTCATAACACAGGAACATTAAGGTACAGATGAAAAGCAAAATGCATGCAAGCTATCTAGATCAGGTTTGTTACCACTCATGAAGACATAGTCACAAGGATACGAATCCAAACTGACTAGATATATATTTGGTGCAAGGGTCTTTGAGTCCATTGCTGTATATATATATATAAAAGAGTGAAGCTTCCCAGAGACTGAGGGACAATGCACAAGAGTGTTTAAAAGACCAGTTGTTTTGACTGGTTTATTTTGTTTTGACCAAATTTCCTAAATACACACATATAAATATGTGCAGCATTCCTTGCTCCAAGAAATAAAATGTTGCTTAAGGAATAGTATATAGTATTGTACCTCTTGTTACTTTTAGCCCAAAATAGTGAATACCAGATGAGCGACACAGGACCCCTGGGCCTCTTGTTCTGCTGTTCCCTGTTTTCAGTATATATACCTGTCAGGATTTATAGACAACAGTGCTAATGTATATAATAGTCTTAGTATGAATGTGGAAAATTAGTTGATGTTGTTTAAAAGTCATATTTTAGAAATGTTGATGACAGATATTTTGATTATTCTTGTATGTTTTAAATAATTCATGAAAATCGTGTATTGCTTGATTTCCTGTTGGGAAAGCATTGGATTTTCTCCATAAATTCTGTCCATGAAAGCATTGTTTTTCATCATTTTTGATTGCATAGCTCATCTAATAATTATTAATGGCTGTTTCTCATGATGTAGTTAAAGACAATATTGGGCTACCACAGTATAGAAATGTTGCTGTACTTAAACTGCAGTTTGTGATTGTGAAACAGGCTTTCCTCTTGGGTTAGAGTGAACTAGATAGAGTTGCCTTTTGACCTTGCCTCATTTGGTTCAGTTAGAGACATCTTGAATAATACAGCCCATTTATTTTTTGAAATGGCATGTCTTGAAGTTTAAATTTTTCGATTAAGATGGAATTATTGCCAATGCCATAATCTTAAGTTCATTTTATATTCATACGCCAAAAAGTGATATGGCATTGAAGTGATCATAAGATGTGATGATTATGATAAAGAAATACCAAAAAACTGTCATGTTGATAACTTGGTAGATGATGACAGGCATTCCGAATGAGGCAGTTCATAACCATAAACGGCTCAGTCTTATATCTATATCACACAACTTCTGATGTTTAAACGGTGGCATTTTCCCCACTTTGGTGGTGTTTCCTCCTGTAATTATGATGTTACCCCACTCATTTACTCTGGACAGAATGACACTTGGAATGGTATAATTTTAACAGAATGATCCTACATGTGTTATGTCTGGTTTATCGTATACTACATGTAAGAGACGTATTTTATTTCAAACATTGTCGGTCAGTTGATCTCTGCTGCTTCAAAATGAAATCATCATTTAAAAGTCGGAGCTCAATAAATAATCCAATACTAGGTAGAGTCATTGAAAGGTTAGTTATACTCATAAATTGTCTCACAAATAGGATTACTGTTACTTTATCAGTAAAGGATAGATTGGTGATAGGTGTATATTATGAGAAATGCCAGAAGATACTTGATTGGTATAATTCAGTATAACAATAATATTGTTTTCTATGAGAAACAGCACAGTCAGGATTTTCGAATTGTAATGCCTGTGTGTGACATGTGCTGAAACTTATCTGTGTTATTTCTGGACTATTTTCTTTAGCTTTCAGAATATTTCAGCTAGAGATAATGATTACATATCTGCATTAAAGCCATTCTAGTTTTTATGGATTAAAGGATATAGAGAGAGATGAAGAGATCTTTGTAGAGGTAAGACATCAGTAGATGCATTGTGTGTGGGTTAATATTTAGGTTCACCAGTATTACAGTAAGTTAAGTACCCTTAAATAAGGGCATAATCAAAAGGTGAAATAATTGTATCAAAATTGTGATTTTAAATGTTTTTCACTTAATTTAAGGTTACAGATAGATCAACTACAGCATTCCATTGCTTAAACATTGCTATTTCATGGCTATTGTTTATTTTTTCAAAATTTTTCAAAAGTCAATGTTCTAAAGTATACATCTTTTTTTGGCATTTAAGGACAAACTACTGTGTATTTTTGACATGGTTTTGTATTGTTAAACCTGTGGTATTTTTTTTGACAGGTGAACTCCAGTATCACCACATGTTGTGTCTCACTATCTCTCTGTCTCTCCTCCATATATGTTCATGTGTAAGTCAGGCAGTCTTGTCCAGCCTTGCTATGATTCCAGTGTGATGATGATAAATATAAATATCTGAAAGACTTGGGCAAGGGAATTTCTTCCAAAAGTATCAACATGATGATTTTAGTTGAATTTCTGCCAAAGGTATCAACACTATGATTTTGTGTTTAATTTTTCTTTCTTACAGTGTTATTTACAAATATTAGATTAGGATCATCTGGGTAAAATAGGAATTTTCCATTTTGACTGTCTTGTTTATCCTGTGTTGTGTCCGACATATCTCTTGCACACAGATTCTGTTGGGGTTAAATATTTCTTTCAATTTCACATAAAACTGAAAAATCACTCAGGAATATTGCTACATGGTCTACATGATCATACATCGTGATTTAACTGTGATTATTCTGCTACATCTTTTATCACTAGCCAGTTCATCTGGTATGTAGGAGAAAAGCTACAATTAGTTAGTCATAGTGCAATTTAATAACAAGGAGTACAATTTGTCCATGTAATTTGTTCTAGTAAATTATCGCTCAAATATGTAAAAGAAGAAGATAGAATGCTTTGGAATTTTGATTTTGATTCTGAGGGTTTGATGGGGGGGGGGGGGGGGGGGGAAGAAGTTAGTTGATAGGCTGATCACTCGGCTTCTTTGGTTATTCTTAAACAATATTATGTTATCACTATTTCTCACGAATTACAGAGTAGATCTTTCTCAAATTCCTTATTTAGGTTCCACTTGAATTCAAGATGTTCATGTCTAATTTTTAAAACAACTGGTATAATGCAGCCATCTTTGATTTTGACACTTTATATCATTTTTTAACAGAAAGTGCTTAAGATATCTTTTTTTGTTATGTCAACTTACCTCAGGATTACTACCAATATAATCAATATGAGTCAGTGTGACAAGAGGAAGAATTTGAAAAGTGTTGAGGAAACTGAAATTCCTTTGAGATATCTTGTTTTCTGCAAGGAAGAATTGCTGATTTTGTACCGAAAAATGTTTGATAACCTAATATTGATTACAAGTCACTCTTTCTCTGCCAGCTCCAATCCAAACCCTCCTGCTTCTTCCCCCAGAAACTAAATATACACTGTAATTTGTAAAGGATGTAGGTGCAGGATAATGTATAGATCCTTATGTTTTGTAAGGAACAGGACACTAATATGTACAAATTTACTGAATAGAAATAAAATATGATACCAGCTTAAGGTATGGAAACAAACTTGTATTGTATACTCTAGTTATTCTGTTTTATATTGTTATAGTTGATTTTTTTCTTGAAGTATGGTCTCGTTTTATTTTGATGTACATATAGTCATTTGTCTGATTGGCCTTGTGGAGTGTCCCTATAGACTGCCAATGGAAGCAGTCTTAATATATCGCATCTGTTACAGATTAAATGGCTGTTGTTTTTGCTTGTATCTAAATCTTAAATAATTCTGCAGTTCCTGCTTTGCCATTTCCCCTGCCAGTACCAGCATACCACTGGGTACAAGGTTTATACTAGCATGTGTACCTATTTCCCTGCTAGTACCACTGGGTACAAGGTTTATACTAGCGTGTGTACCCCTTCCCCTGCTAGTACCAGCATACCACTGGGTACAAGGTTTATACTAGCGTGTGTACCTATTTCCCTGCTAGTACCAGCACACCACTGGGTACAAGGTTTATACTAGCGTGTGTTACCCATTCCCCTGCTAGTACCAGCACACCACTGGGTACAAGGTTTATACTAGCGTGTGTACCTATTCCCCTGCTAGTACCAGCATACCACTGGGTACAAGGTTTATACTAGCGTGTGTACCCCTTCCCCTGCTAGTTCCAGCATACCACTGGGTACAAGGTTTATACTGGCGTGTGTACCCATTCCCCTGCTAGTACCAGCATACCACTGGGTACAAGGTTTATACTAGCGTGTGTACCCCTTCCCCTGCTAGTTCCAGCATACCACTGGGTACAAGGTTTATACTAGCATGTGTACCTATTTCCCTGCTAGTACCAGCATACCACTGGGTACAAGGTTTATACTAGCGTGTGTACCTATTCCCCTGCTAGTACCAGCATACCACTGGGTACAAGGTTTATACTAGCATGTGTTACCCATTCCCCTGCTAGTACCAGCACACCACTGGGTACAAGGTTTATACTAGCGTGTGTTACCCTTTCCCCTGCTAGTACCAGCACACCACTGGGTACAAGGTTTATACTAGCGTGTGTTACCCATTCCCTGCTAGTACCAGCATACCACTGGGTACAAGGTTTATACTGGCGTGTGTACCCATTCCCCTGCTAGTACCAGCATACCACTGGGTACAAGGTTTATACTAGCGTGTGTTACCTATTTCCCTGCTAGTACCAGCATACCACTGGGTACAAGGTTTATACTAGCGTGTGTTACCTATTTCCCTGCTAGTACCAGCATACCACTGGGTACAAGGTTTATACTAGCGTGTGTTACCTATTTCCCTGCTAGTACCAGCATACCACTGGGTACAAGGTTTATACTAGCATTTGTACTGATTTCATGCTGTTTGGATTTGATATGTTTTTTGTATCTTTTATTTGAAGCCATTTTCAGACCGTTTACAAACAATTTAGATACCAAATTCATATATCTTACCTGCAATATTAATTTCAGCATCACATGTGCATTCTGTCAACACAAGGAAATGCAAAGCTTTATTAAAAAATAAACATTTTACCAATTAAGTTCCTTGTGCATATGTAAGAAAATTTTCCAGTTTCTCCAAGGGAAATCAGTTTGTTATTTCATTGATTGAATTTGCTGATCAAAATGTTCTACCAATGAAAACCGATTACATATTTGTATAACACATTAACATTATTTCTAAAAATCTTGGGAAAACTGTGGATTGTTTGAATGTTTTGATTCAGTCATTATGCTCTAGACAGGCAATAATATGTAGAGAAAATAGGGCCTGTTACGTCCTTCAACTCCTTGTGGTAATTACAAGCTTAGAAATTAATTACAAGCTTGGAAACTAATTTTTGTATTCAAATGTTGTAATCAGTGTGTAAATTTCCCCTGTTTGGATTGAATGATGAAAAGCTATCAAACATTTGTATGTTGGGGCTTTAAAACCCATGTGATCCAAGGAAGCTCAGAGGTAGATAGCTCACAGGGTGATGTTGGAATGTAAGGATCAACTACAGGATTACCCCCTTCATTGTACTATTACACATGTCACTGCCCTCAATACTACTAACTAGCCACACAGCCATACTTCTGTGGCACATGACTTTGAGAACTGTTCACATGACAACTGCTTGAAATGAAGACTTGTCATGTGATACCTGGGTATGACCTTAGGGACTGATCACATGGTATTTGGCTATGACCCTGGGACTGATCACAAGGTATGTGGCTATGACCCAGGTACTAGTCATGTGGGATGTTAACATGACCCAGGGGACTGATCACATGGTATTTGGCTATGACCCTGGGACTGATCACAAGGTATGTGGCTATGACCCAGGTACTAGTCATGTGGGATGTTAACATGACCCAGGGGACTGATCACATGGTATGTGGCTATGACCCCGGGACTAATCACATGGTATGTGGCTATGACCCCGGGACTGATCACATGGTATGTGGCTATGACCCAGGTACTAGTCATGTAGAATGTGGATATGACCCCAGGGACTGGTCACATGATAGATGTTCATGACCTTGTGAATTAGTTGCATGGTTACTGATTTTTAACTCTCTAGCAGGATATGGTCTTGGCAGTTGGTGTAAATTTTCAAGACATTTATGGCTATGGTGCTTTTGATGTATAATGTTCAAGATGGACATCTTTCAAGAAAGTTTACAATAGATAATTATGTATACTGGGTATATATTATAAATGGGGAGTTCCATCACACACTCATGTCAATAAAATGTGATCAGATTTTGTGGGCAGTGACATAACTAATCATATCTCCTGGTCAAATTTAAGATTTTCAGGCAGGAGCCAAGCCTTATATATACAAATATGATCTCCTCTGGTCAGTCTTGTACCTCCAGTGAGGATCAGATCTTATGTTACTAATGTATACATAGGCATGGCATCTCCTGGTTAGTTTTAGATTCCCAGGCAGGACCCCAGCCTCTCCGTAGGGGCTCAATATCATATGTTAAGTATTGAAAATGTTTTTTTAGAGAAATTTGTGTATACTCTTGACAAATAAAGATCATTATTCATTCCTCATTCATTGTCATGTTTATTTGTAAATTACCAGACAGAAATGGGGTATGTATAATTAAAATCTACAAGGCAAAATTTAAAAATTATTAACCTTTACTGTTGATAGGTAGAATAGGATTATTGAGTGAAAATATAATTGTAGTGTAATTCACTACATTGATTGTCGATTTTCCAATGAACCCTTTTGAGTTATGTTTTGTTATGGTATTAGTTGTATACATAGTAATCCAATTCTCCATCCATATAGTCTGGTTGTAGTCCAATTTGTACGATTGCAAAAAAGACATTATCAATTATTTTCAATAGTTGGCTATTGCAAGTATGAAGGCTGTTGAAAATTATGGTCAAAGGCCAAAAGGTAAGACCAGGGTGAAGGGTTGCAACTTGGGGCCAAGATACACCGAAGGCTGTTTGAACTGTATGATGAGACTGGGAAGATAATGAATTGTATTAAATTTTAAGGTAGGTCAGCAGTAGAAATTAATATAACTGGTTGGTAACATTGTCATCAGGAACCAATTCATTTCTTTGGATCAACTCTGTACAGGTGAAATAGTATAGGAAGACTTCCTAGCAAGTTTATTTTGTGGAGACTCGTCCAAGTCACCGATGACTCTTGTAACAAAATGGGGTTAAACAATAGTTAAAACATAAAATAAAATAGTAGCTATCAGAGACAGCAGAACATAGCTCTAGCATTATATTTCTGAACGTTTTCTTTTTATCAAAACAATAGATAGGCAGTGGAACAACTGTATCCTGTGTCAAGACCAAGGTATCTTGTGTCAAGACCAAGGTATCTTTGTCATTTGTAGAAAAGGGAATATTTTGGTAACACTTTTCCTTTCCACATTGTCGGGGTCACTTTTTTAATACAAATTCTTTGACAAAAGGCTAAAGTCGAACCACTCTTCTTAACAAGTATGAAGGTACATCGAAAGTATTTCAAGATAATTCAACTATATTTTTAGAAAAAATGTCACTCTAATGACTTCCTAAACAAACATGTTTACCAAGTCATGTAAAATTTAGAAGTACACCAAGTTGGAATCAGGACAAGAAAGGAATATGCTCTCCAGCAAAACTAACAGGGATACATATGTACTAGTATGCAGATACCTTGTCTTTTAAAAGCCTGTATTTCCAGATTTGATATGTTGGTATTGATGGTTTTACAATATGAACACACATCCTTTATAATATAAACAAGCATAGCACATTGTCAAGTGTCTCGGGTATGCTGTCAGTATGCTAGTCATCCACACATTGTTCTTCACAAATAAAAAAGATATAATTCTGTAATTATTATTTTATTATATTAAATAATAAAATACAGTGGTATTTTACTATATAATTTTACAATTTTCAAATTTGATGCACAGAGACTTAATACAGTGCAAAAAATCTTTGCAGAACATTTTCTCAATTTGCAAGCTTTCTTCAGGTAGTCTACCAGTACAAGTAATATTAACAGTCAATAGCCCAAATGTTTTTTTCTCGGGCTGAAATACAAATAGTCGCAAAGTACAAAACGGTGTTAATATATTCACATATATTCTCCATTAGCCAGCTGCCTATAGGGGTGAAAGTGTCAGGTGATGCATTACTCAAGTAAACCAAAGTGGGGAGAAGAAACCAAGCCATGTGATGATCCCATGACAGAAAGAACAGTAGATGATGTGATGATAGAAAGGACTTCAGATGATTTGATGACAGAAAGGTCTGTGTAGATGATTAAGATGAATTACAACATTCAAGTTGAAGGAGTGAAATGGCGCAAATTAAAATATAGAGGACAGAAAGAGGTATTAAATGTTTCTACCGGTTTGGTTTCCCCTCCGAGTCATCACACCAAGAAAGAGTTCGGACATTGTTTTATTTCAGGCCACATTATGAAAACTTAGGTATACTACTATCACCTTGTGTTAACTTACATCGAGTATAAATCAAATGAAATAGGCAATCTACATATTGGCTGATGCAGTCATATTTCTGAGTGTGCAAAAAGAGGAAAGATTCCAAATACAGAGACAGCAGCCAAGTACTTCATATCATCATCGTTACTTCAATTAGTATTCTAATGGAAAATATTACTTATCCTACAAATACTTGAGAAAATTTCCAATTAATCCCTATGCTTAAGAATAAAAAAAATAGATGAAAAATAAAGTTGCATGAAAACAGTAAGAATATTGACTTGTGACATATATATAAAATAATGCAACAACTCAATGTTAACAAATACAAAGCATACTTGTGAATTACTCTGCAACAAACCACCTAATCCTAGCTCACACACCCTTACACATCCAAATATGGTCATCAAACATGTTCCCAAAAGGGGACAAAAAAGGAACAGTGGATTTGGCACACAGACAGTGTACATAACATTTGCCCTTTTTAACAATGCATGCACTCACATAAGACACAATCACCAGTGTGTGTTATCTCAAAACTCAGAATGGAAACAACAAGTTGTTAACATGTCATTCACAGCCTTCCCCAACACATAGGCTTCAGCACATTCACAGCCCAACACACAATCCACAACAATCATGTACTTTGGGAAGAATGCATCATACAATCATCCTGCTATTGTTTTATATGAGGGACTTTTTCTCTTCAAACATATGAATATTCCTCATCAAAAAACATATAATCAAAGTATAATTACTGTTAACAAATACTCTCACATATTAAAAATTAAAATCAACACTAATAGGACTAAGCCATTTAGGTCATGATTGTCAACAAGTGCTCTAATTGTACTACAGGTTCTCTGCCTTAGAAAGTTTGTGTCCAGGTAAAATGGATCAAGGAACTTCTTCCCAAAGTCCATAACAAGTAGATTTGCGAACGCCTGACTCTGTGACACTGCAATGGACATACATACAAGCATTATCTCCCCTTAAATGAGATGGCCTCTCTTATTAACGAGTCCTTTTACTGTAATGCAGTTGTTTCTGCAGCATAACCATGCATCCTCACCCCAAATATAACCAAGCACAACCTCACAGCATACCGGTATAGAGGTGATATGTTATGTAGAAGCACATACTGACAGTTTTGCAGATAAAAATTGCCACACATTTTGAAATATGTATGGCATATGCATATTATTGAAATATTTGACAAGATGGGAGGTGTCGCTATGTAGAATGAGATATATGCCATGGTATAGCTGCATACAAGACATCGTGTATCCATTGAAGTGTCACAGATCCCCCCTCCCCAGTCTTGTAGTTAACCTTAGAATTAGGCTCAACTACTTTCGCAAAGACAAATAAGCAAAATGAGTTTGGTTCTCACAAGAAAGCCAGGCTACAGGCACACATTTCAGGGTCCACAACACAAATCACTACAGCGATTCCATCATATACAAAAAACAATAGCGATCATAAGGCTAATTAATGGCAATGTGTAGTCATCTTATCAGTGTTGGTCAACGACCACTATGAACACATTTTTTTTGTGACATGCACAGATTCATCAGATATCAGAAACAACCATCTGAATATTACCTAATATATATACATAAAGATCCTATCTTCCTTAAGTCCCTGTATATTGCCCCAAATGTGACCTGCCATCACATTCCTTTGTTCTCTGATGATGAAGTTTCTGTGGGGGCAGGTCAAGTGATAGTATGATTTAGTTGTAATGCTTGTGGTAGAGACTAGACTCAGTCTGAACCATCTGTATCCTCACAGCTCAAACCCAACTGGGATTACATATTGACCATAGTAACTATTTAAGTAAATATTTTATATCTCATGTGACTATACCAATACTTTATCCACGGCAGAACTGATTTGGACTGAAAAATAAGTGACCAGCCTTCAATCAAGGTCTGAGCCTAGGGATACAGGGCCCAACACTGTAACGATATGTTACAACAATGTATAAGGGTCAGCTTGTACGTTACACTATTGCTACAAAAACCTTTATCAGATATCGTCAGGACATGAATGCTTGTCAAACACTTACATTTTATAGAATTTAATGAAAACAATATAATATTTATCATTTTTTGCTATCAATGAGATATTTAATGAAAAAATATTGCACTTAACCAACACGTCTGATGTGATTTAAACAGCACATTCCTCAGGTAAAGCACTAAAACCAAACATCTTTGGCAAAATTTACATCAAAACAAATGTCATTGAAAGTTTAATCACATCTATAGAGTTGAATTATTATTTAAATCACTGAATAAAGGTTAATATCTGATAAACAGGTAACATTTTAAAAGATTTGGTATTGTTTTAAAGCAAAAAGGGACTAGTAGGCATGAAAATGATAGAAATTCTGCCGAGTGCTCTAAAGATAATGGGGTAATTTATGAAAAAAAAAACAAACAAAAAACGGTCTAAACAGAAATCTGTTGTAACTATATCAGAAATATTATTTGAAGTAATTAGTAGAATTCACAATACTCATTTTGAAATCTTTTCAGTTGAACATGACATTAAATGACTCACAACCGTTTCTATTTTAATTACTCTCAATGTTTTACAACCATCTCAATTTCATACTGGTTAATCATGAACATCAATACAATTCATCTGATGTGCAAGATATTATTTCATTTCAAAATGACATTCGTCCTTCAGAAATAGATTTGAAACAATGGAATTATGGATAGTCGGAATAAATACCTTTTGTAGGAAAATCTGTGTATTATTCAATGAATTAATACTATTTTCTTACTGAAATAAATAAAACATACAGACGCAAAATATTTAGCAATACAATTTTTAATTTTTATAGAAATGTTGATGAATGTGAGGGTGTGATGAAGTGTTATATGGAATAATCATTATGCATGATCTTGATATGACAATCACTGACGAACACAACTGTGTAGAGATAATGGCCAGAGAACCATTATTCTGAGGTATACAAAAAAAAAAAAAAAAAAAAAATTAAAGAAAAAAAAAATGCGAGTTGAAAACTCTGAGAATATCTGTGGTAGTATTATATATATATATATACACAACATCATAAAAGAACATGTCAATTTGAGAAGAAAATTGTACATTTGAGAGGAAATGTATTACAGATCTTTCTTTGAGAAGAAATAAAAAATGTGTGAAGGTATAGGTGTATTTTTTATACTTGGTAAAGGATCAGTCTGACTTCATATCAATCGTATACAGGTTTAACCAGCATGAGAAAACATTTTCAAAGCCTCAATGCTATATATACGTTATCAAGCTATCTGCCATTCAGTAAATGTGTCCACGCAGTATTATTTTACAACACTCAGTTATGTCCCTTGGGTGCTGCATATACCAGTAGGTAGGCAACAGCTGCTAGACACTACAGCTTTGGCAAGATTATGTTATTCAGCACATTGAAGTCCCAAATATCCCTACCTGCAATTTGAGTAAGTTGAAAGCAGTTAAAACCTAGATTCCTCCCAACCCCAGTAAAACACACAATATATTTATTGCAAAAACCACATCAGGTAACACAATAGTGTAACATCTATGTTAAAAAAATGTAAATAAAATTGATGAATTTGGAAAATTCTTTGGAGCTATTCTTGGAAAATTAAAAAAAAAAAAAATAATAATAATAAAAAATAACATCCTTTAAAACACTTATGTTGCAACAGAACTTCAGAACTTATCATCTCAACATACACAGCACCGCTTTTTTAGTCAGTAGTACCAGCAAAAACAAAGTCTTATAAAAATAAATCAACAAAAACAACAGATTACAGAAAAACAAAAACAGATGGCCATTTAACTGACAAATACTTAAGATTTTCTTAGTTCCTCTTTCTTTCTGCATGTGACGACACCTTTGCACTTAAAACACATATTTGTAAGATAATAAAAGGCGAGCATAAGGACTCTATCCTGGTGCATAATGGGAGATAACTCACAATCATACACCTACTGTTTACACATACACACCTACCTTTGCCTTCATCCACACTGTACACATACACACCTACTCTTGCCTTCATCCTAACTGTACACATACACACCTACCCTTCATTCACCCTCTACACATATACACCTACCCATCACTCACACTCTACAAACCTATCACTCTCACAGTACACGTACACATACGTCCCCCCCACACACATCTGTACACACACATACGTAGGCCTACCACCCCCATGCACACTATACATACACACACACCCATCATAGTGTATACACACACCTACCCCTCAACTACAAATATTTAAATACACATACACCTACCCTTCATACTTTACACATATCATTCACATATCTTGTACACCTACAAACTTACCCCCCCCCCCCCCCCCAACCCTCACACATTCACATTGTATACATACACACATATCCTTCACACTGTACATATACATGCCTACCCCCGATACATCTCTACACCTCCCCCAATACACACACACATACACATTTACCTATCACACTGAACACCCAATATCATTCATTTCACTCAGTATGTACACGTTAGCTAGACTATGGTAAACAATTTAAAGTTGAACACATAAAACCTTCCTTAGACATGAACATGCGGAATGACAATATACCATAACTGTTGTTGAGGTTGTTATTACAGGACCTACAACCTAAACCTGTCAAGAGTATTACACCTGCAATGATAGATTGTTCACAGTCAGTGTTCTATACACCTCCAGTCATAGGAACAATTCGCCTTCCATATGCATGATAGGAGTAACAGCAATAGGAGCACTAAGTGTTTTCTGATAAGATTTACATCTTTAGTTAGAGGAGCAGTGATGTTCAAAGACAGATGCGAGACACACAAAAACATATGTTAACAGCAATACTTCTCAACTTTAATAAAGTAGATATATTTATCCATGTTTTTGTGTCAAGTGTCTGTTCTTTGAATGATAAAATACACTTTCAAACATAGAATCAGCATTGAATTCATAAAATAGATGTACACTCTCTATATTGAAGTTACACCTTCAATGATAGGATTTGTACACCTTCAATGATAGTTGTACACCTTCTATGATAGGATTTGTACACCTTCAATGATAAGATTAGTACACCTTCAATGATAGGATTTGTGCACCTTCAATGATAAGATTTTACATCTTCCATGATAGTACCACACCTTCAATAATAGGATTTGTACACCTTCAATGAGAGTTTGTACACCTTAAATGATAGGATTTGTACACCTTCCATAATAGTTGTACACCTTTCATGATAGTTGTACACCTTCAATGATAGGATTTGTACACCTTCAATGATAAGATTAGTACACCTTCAATGATAGGATTTGTACACCTTCAATGATAGAAGTTGTACACCTTCCATGATAGGATTTGTACACCTTCAATGATAGAAGTTGTACACCTTCCATGATAGGATTTGTACACCTTCAATGATAAAAGTTGTACACCTTCCATGATAGTTGTACACCTTCAATGATAGGATTTGTACACCTTCAATGATAGAAGTTGTACACCTTCCATGATAGGATTTGTACACCTTCAATGATAGAAGTTGTACACCTTTCATAATAGTTGTACACCTTCCATGATAGTTGTACACCTTCAATGATAGATGTCACCTTCCATGATAGTTGTACACCTTCAATGATAGATGTCACCTTCCATGATAGCTGTACACCTTCAATAATAGGATTTGTACACCTTCAATGATAGGATTTGTACACCTTCAATGATAGGATTTGTACACCTTAATGATAGGAGTTGTACACCTTCAATGATAGGAGTTGTACAAATGGTAGGCATGGCAATCATTGTAATTATATATAAGAGGATAACATGTGTCTCATTAAATAACATACACAACTGTTGGTATAATCTTTCTAGCACTTTTTTCAGTATTTTGAAAAGTCAAATTCAAAACTTTGTTTGAAGAAGAAAAAAGGTAAAAAAAAAAAAAAAAAAAAACAACAACTTAACGTTAAATTATGTTTTGATGAAATCAAATTATCAACAACTGGTTTTCAAATGCAGATATCCTCTCAGACAGTATGTATGCTGAGGCCTGTAATACAACATCCCACCATTTCTGGAAGTTAAAAAAGGCAAACAAACAAAATCTGACATTAAGATGCTGACTATCCTAAGTTCTGAAGCACATAGTGTGTAAGTAGACAGGAAAAAAAAGCACTGAATTGTAGGCACTTTAAGAGGGGGACAGAAGATCTCTACCACACATAAACATTTGCTTGTGTTACTGTCACCACAGTTGGATTCCTCTACAATCAACCACTCGACTAGTCAAGCGATTGATCCATTCATATCTATACAGACTGTATAATACATAACAATTCTTGTAATTCATTAACATTGGGATGGCTAACCTCCTCCAACACTAGGCATTCACCTTATCACACTTCATATGTTGTCATATGTTATTTTCTTAATTTGTAGATAATTGAATTCTTAATTAAACAAGATACAATGAGAATATCGGTATTTTACACATATATGGTACATTAGAACAGAAACAGGGAAATAAATATAATTCTTAATGAAAATGAAAGAAAATTACAAAATATTTGTGTAGTAGGCAAGATATGAAAAAAAACATTTAGAGCTTGAGGTAGCTTAACTTTTAATAGAGAATTTCACAAGCAACCCTTTATCAATATCAAAATAAAAATTCTAATCTATAATCTATACTGTACCGCCAAATGGTGACAAAATGCAAATAAATTTAATTAAAATGTTTGCCACAAGCTGCAATTATTGAAATAAAATCTATTTGATAATTGTCAGTGATGACCTACTGTTTTTTCACTTCATTTCATTAAGGGGAGACAATATTACCTCTGTCTGATACCATATAATATCCAAACATTGCAAAGTATCTCACAATTAACTCAGTCATAAACAGACTCAATTAATCTGTGAGAGTTAAAGGGATAGTCTACAAATGTAGTTCAAAAAAGGAAATAACAGATCAGAAATAAAGACCAAATATCACAGCTTGATAACGCACTCCACGAAAACAATTATGGTATGTATGTTGGCGGTTCCTTGACACATGCTACGCAGCCTTGTGTCGGCCCCCACAGCAGCCACAGGCTACCCCACACTTGTGGCAGGCCATCAGTGGCCAATAGCACCATAAACACGGAACAAACAGGGAAAGAATTGTCAAAGCAGTCCACTTCTTACAGTTGGAGTCATCAGTTGTATCACACATACAGGGGTGTCCATAGTCTCCCTCTGGGTCCGACATACAGTGGTATATAATACACTTGGGGCACCACACACAAGTGACACATTCTATACATTTCTCCACCCCATCCGGTGCATCCTCACAACTGCCACGTCCATTCTCCTCGTGAGAGAACAAATCATGGCAGTGCTTACACCGTGATTTCTGTTGTGGTATCAACCGCTGTGTTGTTTTTCTATGCTTGTCTTTTTGCTTTCTGGGTAAAGGTGGGAGTTGCGTGATCAAAGGCTGTCTCTTGATATTACTTGTCGATTCACGTTTCGACGGTGGTTTCTGTACTGACTCTAAGGTCGGATAGCTATATTCATGTTGTTGTTTACTTTTGGCAAATATTACATATTGGTAGTCTTTCATTTCTAGATTATCTGTACAGTCAATGAGAACCTGCTCAGATTTACTGCTCAAAGATGTTGGATCATCCGGCTTGATCCATATATCATCTCGACTGAAACTACTAGTATCAATTGTGTCAGACTTACTACTACTAGATTTGTCACTAGGGGGTGATGAGGGTATATTGACACCACCACCCGTCACATTCCGGTGAGGTGAGGTGGTAGGAATATAGTGCACACGGTGTAGATGGCCATGATTGGCATGTGGGCTGAATTGGAAGGACTCTGGTAAGCCCGATATTGTAGATTCTGGAGACTGGGGGGTAGGGCTACTTGTGGTCGTAGATGTTGTGGAGGCAGACTGTGATGACTGTCCAGACATTGGAAGGTCTAGCAGCTGTAATACAAAAATACATAATTAAACACAGAAATATTGTGTAATACAAAAATACATAATTAAACACAGAAATATTATGTAATACAAAAATACATAATTAAACACAGAAATATTAAGTTTCTGAACTTATGAAATGTATACAACTTGTATCTAAGACAATTTTAATAGATGATGTAATTTATCGTAACAACCGATTGTTTGTTGGGCAGCCTTTATCATTTTTAGGCAAAATCTCCTTTTTGTAGCTGGTGCTAACACAATGAATGAAATACGGGAGGCCTGTTGCAGGATATCTAGAACAAATGGGTTAAAGTATTTTGCCAAACGACACAATCACAATAGCATTCCAAGACAATAGTCTTCAGAAGAACCACAAACTGCCCTGGGTAAGGATCGAACTACACCTTAGATCTACACTGGAGCTGCATTAGTCCAACACTCCATTGACTGAGCTTCCACAGACAATTGATCCATTTTTGTGGTCTGAAGAAGACATATGTAGTGTAACACTGCCCAACAATACCATTGATGTGGATCAACCAACTCCTCATTACAGAGAAACCATTGAACCAGTCGGGTTATTATAGTAGGTGTATCATATGTAAATATGCAGGCATCTCATCACAATGGCAAACCAAATTTGATTGAGACTGAACCATTTGAAGGGCAGCAATTGAAGAGAAACTAAGTAACCACTAGCACTTACATAGCCTTGATCATAATTTTGACTATCTCTAAGGTAGTTATTGAATGGCAATATAATGTCCAAGTAATATGAAGTTTTGTCCAAAGATAAATTCTATCTTTTCCATAATACCTATCATGTCACAGAGTTATATCCCTTTGTCTTTACTCCAGTGTGTCTTTGAACTAGAATCAATTTGAAGGACAAGGTAAACAATTAAATATGCTTCAAGGGATGCAAGCATTTGAAAAATTATAAATTAACATAATGCAGGCACTTACCACAAAGACCTCTTCATCTCCATCTATATTACACACCCCTGAGGAAGAAAGCAGAAAATTTTATCAGAAAGTGACAAGTAGTATCTATGAAACCTAAACATGCTAAATATGAGTGTCATGAAAAAACCTGGAAGATCTGTATTTAAACTGCTTCTACCAAAACTTTTACCTGGGTATTTTGGAAAAAGCTTAGTTTGTTACCAGTAGGGCAGAAAAAGTGGAAGAAAAAATACTGAAATTCAATTTCATTTACAAGTGTATTACATCGAAGTCATCAATGTTAGAGGCCACCTTAAGTCATAACCATGTCAAATATATCAATATCTTTCTACAAATATTGATGTTGATACGGATGACTTTCTAACACTTGCACAAAAAAGTTGACAATCCTAAATTTACCCAAATTTAATTTTCCGGTAATTAGAACAAGATGTAATCTACAAAAAGGTTTTATGTAAAAGATTTTATGTACACAAGATCAGTGGTGTAACATTTGAAGATTTTAAGATACATTTGACAAAGTAGTTTATAGATCAGGGTATATAATTATTTATGACACCTTATTAAAAATGTTTTTTCTGTTTTTAGTGGTTAAAAGCATTTCCACAAATAAATAATTCTGAATGTACTGCCACAAAACTATTACTTTTAAAACAGATGTGCTTTCATTCATTTCACCTGAAAGAAAATGGAGACGAAAACAAACCCTGCCTTCCTTGAGGTCAGGATTATCATAACAGATTTCTCTGACCTTAACATAGTACCTCACAGATCATGATGACTGGGAAACGTTTAGACGGTTTTAAACATCATATTTTATGTGATATAGATAATCATTTATACAAATCATGATGATAGCTCATAATATACAAATATGACGTCAAACCCATTCTAACTTGAAACTTGTGGGATTTCGATAATCATGTCTCAATTTTAATGTGTCATCAATCGCTATGCTCGCCCCATATTCCTCAAACTTCTGATTTCCTCCCAACCATTGATGCTTTAGTAGTAATCCTGTGTATTCATTCAACAGCTGTCACATCTGACAAATACATCTCACCTGTGTACCACATCTACCAAGTGCTTGTGGAAAGAAGTAAAAAAAACTATTGACATTTATTCAAAATCAAACAGAAATGGACTGGAATACAAAAAGACTATTGGAATGGGGCTAATCTGCCATTGCAGATAATTAAATCAAAATCTTCTCCCCGCCCAAACACATGTACACCATGAAAGACACTTGAGTATGAATCCTTAAAATCTGCAAAGAAGTGACCAGAAACTCCTTGATATCTATCTCACATCCACCAAAGACCCAGACAGAGCAATCCCAGATATCAAAGATGCCCAAATGAATTTTATTTCAGCCAGTGGGTTATCCCAATGCTTAAATTTCCAAGAATATGTATAATGGAACTTACCATTCACAAATCCAAAACATAAAGCAGCATAAAAAGCAAGAGAAATAGTTTAATAATGTGCAATCAAAGTCTCATTTCAAATTTCCATACAGTTACAACACAAACTGTAGAATGTGCAGAGAGTGTACAGAAACAAAATGTCAAAATGGCAGCTGTATAATACCAGTATCAGCCAACTTCTTTGTTGAACATAATAGACAGGTTAAGCAATCATATGTGTACAAGTAGAACGGGAATCCTCTCCTATTACTTCAGCATATTTAGTGGAAATCTATCACAGATACATACAGTTTTGCTGAAATATGTAGATTGAATTTTTCACAAAATAAATCAAGTACTATTGTCATTATTAATGAATGAAATTATTCTACTATATTTATCTTTTAAGGAAACTGCTGCTGATCCGACATTTGAGAAAATTTTGGTTTATGCATTGATCAGATTATAATCTATACAAGTTGAGCTGTCAAAAGTATTTTGGTATATAAACACATAAGAATATGCCAGAAAGAAATTAAAGATGTCTTTGAATATGGAAGAAAAATATTTGTTCGGTTTTGTAACAGCAGCATGGGAAATGTTCACATAGGTTATTAAAATTCTGCAGTGAATTATATAATCCAACCTATTATAAATAGGAGCACAAACAATCTAAGGTTGTTAACTCTTTTTATTCTACAGAAGAAGATTACACTATTAAAGTCCTGTAAATATCCCCCTGTTTTATAAACTAAAACCTTGTTTACAGGATAAAGAACAATTCAAGAAAATTGTTTACCCCCATATCAATGACCATTCCCTTTTAATGTGTCAAAAGTAAGTCTATTAAGTAATAACAGGCATTATATGTCATAATACAATTATTAGTATACTATAAAACCACATATATACCAACAATAATGGAGAAATTCTCAATAAATGATGTAAAATCAAATACAACATCAGGTTTATACCATTATGTGAAAGACTTCCAATAGACAGTTGATATTCATTGCATTCAACTGAACAAATATCTGTTGTTAAATATTTTTCCCAAACCTGATGCAAAATTTTAGAACTCTGCTACATCTTATAATCTTTTTACTAAAGGAAACTTTCTATTTACTTGGCCTTTTGCATATCAAAAGCCAGTGAGAAATAAGATTGAATTTTCAGAATTAAACCTAGGTATTTCTAATATTTTATTTCAGATTATCTGAATACTTTTCTAATTGTCATTTGGTTTTTGTTTGTTTCTATAGAAGACAAACACAACTGTACACATAGTGCTAGCACCTACAAAGGAGGCATTTACAAAAATAACATGCAAATTACAAAAGGATTATCAACACAACACTCTAAAGCAAAATAAAAATAAAGCTGAAGCAATTAAAATTAACATGATGATGAAGATGAAACAACAATGATGACATTCAATTGTTCAGATTATTTTGGTACAAGATCCTGGTAATGATATAGAAATGATTCAAACAAGGATGTTCTTCACTGGCCATGATTAGGTGGTAACATAAACCTACTAACAATTTCATCCTGCAATACCAGTAAATGTTATATCAGTAAATATTTCTCATTCTTATTTCATTTGACAAATAAGCCAATAGTATATAACTCATTCACATCTTATGTTGGTTTTTCCAGGCCCTAATAAATCAATAGGCTTGGAATATATTTTACAGTCCAACAAATTTGAAACAGACTATAACTATAGATTTTAATGGCAGAGTATACTAATTGACCTAAGCAACATAACATTTGGTAGGCCTAGCCCCATTATATAAATGTCTTCCATTATACTGTTGTGGTGGTGGTGTATCCAGCATTCATTCATACCTGTGTGATCCAGGCCATCATACACCTTCACCGGATGTCACACCTCCCCTCCCCTCCTACATACATTGGACTAAACCACTGTGGTGTATCAGCTATACACATACAGCATTACACCAGGCTGATAGGGAGAGTAGGATGCTACATTATATTGGATAGGATGAGTAGGTCATTCATAAATTTTATAAGCAAGGCTATTAGCATGTGAATGGATGATTGGTCAGGACTGGTCTCCTGGTCAAGCCACAGCTGCCTGACCCACTCAGGTCTGGCTCAGTCAGATGAATGGCCTGTGGTTTTTAATTCATGAATGGCCCCTGACCACAATCACAATAGTGCTGACCACTAAAGAGCTGTGTCAATAGCCATGGCCTGCACCTACTTGACAATATTCTACACAGCCTATCTACAATGCTATGTAGCCCTAAGGCCAGGCCAGTCAACATAAAAAAAATACTGTAGCAGGGTTTAAATTAATTTTCAGGTCACTTGTCAGGCAACTCTACAGCAAGTCCATAGTACACGGTGTCAACCCCAACTTGACATGCATGAACAATTACTTCCAGTGTTACTGTCACCTGTACATTTACATATCTAAGTATGTTACCGTATATATTTGACACTTGTATCATCTGTACATAAAAACATATACATCACCTCATGGCAAAACTCATTAACTACCACAAACTAAAGTAATATCAGCCTTATTCATAATTTACACGGCCACAGAGTTAACTTCCATTCATTAAAAGCCCTCCAGAGGATCCATTCATAATATCTGGCCATATATCAGGTGCTCTTATCTCTGGTTTTTCATTCATAATTTTGTGTTAATTAGCCCAGGCAGTATTCCTCCTGCCTGTTATACCCTCCACAATCTGCTGGTAATTTGCTGCCAATAGTAAACTACTGTGACCAGCCAGCTTATCAAGAGCAGAAATGCTCATGTGCAGGCGGAAGCAGAGGCCTCAAAAGGCTTTTCCCCCTAAACTCTAGCAGGCAAAAGTGTAGAGGCCCCAACAGGCTTTCTCCCTTACTCTAGCAGGCAGAAATGTTGAAACCCAAAAGGCTTTCCACCTTAACTCTAGCAGGTTAAAGTATACTGAGGCCACAACAGCCTTTCCCCCTAAACTCTTGCAGGCAAAAGTGTATAGAGGCCCCAAAAAGTATTCCTCTAAACTCTATTGAGCCCCCAAACAGGCTTTCTCCAACATGCAGTAATTCAAGTAAAGGAAGTCTGAGTGTCTTGTCTCCAAGTAATGGAGAGACATTATAACAGTCCAGTGGTCAGAATAAATCACCTACAGTTGCATTCAAAAAACATAATGCTTATCTTTTTACAGAATGCCTGGTGACCTATGGTGAGTCTGTAAACATGTCACATGACCTGTAATGTTTATCATAGTTACTGTACATCTTTCTTTAGGTGTTGTTTCATAAAGAGGGTACATTTTCTCTGCACATATACACTATTCTGATATTTAACTTTTTTTTAATACTACAACTCCACATGTCCATATATCACCTACAGACAAGAGAAAAATGTGCTAGGAACATAATGCAAGTATTTGTTTCAAGTGAGGGCCACTTTGCCAAAATGACAAGTACCAGTTGAAATTACTTTTATGGTGTATGTTAATGACAAATCTAAAGGCCAAATAGAAATGCACACAGATTACCATGGTATATACATATATGTGAAACCCCCAAGAATTAATTTGTGAACAAAAATCTTACTTCTGGATACTGGAACCAAAACGTTTCTTCCGGCTACTGGAAATCAACTAATATTGATTGTTTAAAGTAATGAAAAGAAATTTTTAATTTTGGTTTCCAAATTGATTCACATGTAGAAATTAACTTTCAGTTACATTTACATAAAGATACATCAGCAGCTATGCAAAAACGAAAATTTGTTTCAACAGTATTGATATTTATGGTATTACTTATTATATTATTATTTCTTATATTATTATTTCTTTTAATTTTTTTTTCATAAAAACTTAAGAAATGCTTTCCAATTTCTATGTGCATATAACCATTAGTTTAGATCAGACAACCTGGAGGTGTTTTGAGAAAACAAAACCAGACATTCTAGCTGAACATTTCCATAGATTTTGATGAATTTGCAATTCAACTTTTAAAAAAAATAAAAATAAAAATATATTTGTACTGTGAAAATATATTTCATCACAGTAAATTAATATGTGCATACACAACCTCTACTCCCCCAATCTGTTTGGTCATACAGACAAGTCAAGAAGTACATATAAATGGGCAGAACAACTTAGGTATCAAATGCCTCCAGGATACCTATATCTAAGAAAAGGTCATTGTTATTACCATCAGTTGAGTCCAGATACCCCATATACAGGTAAATAACAATACTCCTTCGATCTAGCTGTTTACTACAGGTAAGGGGTGGGGCGTACCCCCATATACAGGTAAATACCAATACTCCTCCAGATCTAGTTGTTTACTACAGGTAAGGGGTGGGGCGTTAGTTATGCAGCCAACTAGTGTGTGTATATAGACTACACTTACACACCATGATGACTAGGATGTGTGAAGGTGACCAGGGTAAGATGCTACTTCCGGCTACTGGGAATCCATTGATAAAAGAGCTGCACTAGTGTATGCCTTGGCCCTGGTCCACAGCCTTTATCTGATCAGCACTTTAGTACACTTTTCACACTTTCCTCTAGCAAAGGAGACATATCAGTTTTCCCTCTACCCAACATCTAGCTACCTCATCTTGAGACATGCTGGTGTTCCTTCTACCTCATCCAGAGACATATTGGTGTTCTCTCTACCCACCATTTAACTCATAACATATTGGTGTTCTCTCTACCCAACATTTAACTCATAACATATTGGAGTTCTCTCTACCCAACATTTAACTCATCCATTAAGATATTGGTGTTCTCTCTACCCAACATTTAACTCATCCATTAACATATTGGTGTTCTCTAGATCTCTACCCAACATTTAACTCATCCATTAACATATTGGTGTTCTCTCTACCCAACATTTAACTCATCCATTAACATATTGGTGTTCTCTCTACCCAACATTTAACTCATCCATTAACATATTGGTGTTCCCTCTACCCAACAGCTACCTCGTCCAGAGACATATTGGTGTTCTCTAGATCTCTACCCAACATTTAACTCATCCATTAACATATTGGTGTTCCCTCTACCCAACAGCTACCTCGTCCAGAGACATATTGGTGTTCCCTCTACCCAACAGCTACCTCATCCATCGACATTATTGGTGTTCCCTCTACCCAACAGCTACCTCATCCATTGATATATTGGTGTTCCCTCTACCCAACAGCTACCTCATCCATTGATATATTGGTGTTCCCTCTACCCAACAGCTACCTCATCCATTGATATATTGGTGTTCCTTCTACCCAACAGCTACCTCATCCATCGACATTATTGGTGTTCCCTCTACCCAACAGCTACCTCATCCATCGACATTATTGGTGTTCCTTCTACCCAACAGCTACCTCATCCATCGACATTATTGGTGTTCCCTCTACCCAACAGCTACCTCATCCATCGACATTATTGGTGTTCCTTCTACCCAATATCTACCACATCCAGAGACATATTGGTGTTCCCTCTACCCAACAGCTACCTCATCCAGAGACATATTGGTGTTCCTTCTACCCAAAATTGACCTCATCCAGAGACATATTGGTGTTCCCTCTACCCAATATCTCCCTGATGCAGACACACATCATGTTCCCTCTACCCAACATTACCATATATCCTGAGACTTATCATGTCCTATTACCATGTTAATGACCAGACACATATCAGTGTTTTCCCTACACAAAATCTACCTGTTCTTGTATACACATACAAATATAACATTTGTAACCAGTTACTCAACAAATATGTGAGTAATCTGTTAATTGGAAAACTTGTTAATTAAACAAGAAGCTGCTAACATAGTTAAGCTTATTCAAAATGTGTCTTACTGTAGGTAACTGTTTATTCTCATACAATTTGACATCCAAACAATACAAGTATTAACATTAGCTACGGTAGGTAATTATTGAAAATTATGTATAAGATTTTGGCTGAGAAATAATGAAGTCTACAGACTCATGTGCTTTCTTTATTACACAGAAGTGTTTAAGATATATGACGCTATAGCGCATGTCCGAATGTTTTATGGACAATTTTTTTTATATTGATTAGTAATCACCTGCTCACTGGATAGTTGGTAGGGTTTTGCCAGGTAAACATTTGGGGCTCCTCATGGGGTAACTTACACTACATGTATACATGTACAAATTATCAGTTATTGATTCTTGAACTGGTTAGCTGTCTTCTGATTAAGCAACCAGTTAACTGGCTGAATGTTGACAACCATAAGATAAACTAATATACTTGCACAACAAGTAGTACAAATAAGGTCCCCTGTACAATGAAATAATGACCCATACTGACTAATATTTCACACTTTACCAATGCATCTTATCTGTGTACATAATTCTGTGAACTGAGAAAAGAATTCCATAAAAAGTGAAAAATGTGATAATGAATTTGTAGTGTGTACACACATCTGTGGCTGTGATAGCATTTCTACAGTAGCTAGTAGTAGCACTCATACACAGACTGTACCGTACCATTCAACAACAACCGGATGTGATCTGCTCTGACCAAGGCAAAACAAAAGCATTTTAATGGTCTGAGGACCCCATTACACAGAGACACATACTACTGATGAAAAGCAAGCTAGGTTTACACAAAGACATACTTCTATACACAACCACTACAGTAAAACAAGGAGGCAAACATATAGGAGTAGATATCCCAGTGTTTTCAGGATTTCCCTAGAATGTCTATATCACATGTCAGGCAGCTACATGTATGCCCACTTGTCGATTACAGGTGATATACACTATACAAAGTCACTTTCTGTTATAATATGTCTAGTGACTTCCTGTGGTATGCCATATGACTTAGTGTTGTATACCTGGTGACTTCCTGTTATATTTCTTATGACAGTGTTGTATACCCAGAGATGTTTTGTGAAATGTCTTATGACTTCCTGTTGTATACCTATAGCCACTTCCTGTAGTATCTCTGGTCACTTTCATTTCGATGTCTGGTCAAAACATTGTTTTGTATGCTTAATCCCTTTCTGTTTCACACATGGTCATTTTATGTTGCTGATGTCATATCCTACATTATGCCTAGTCCTTTCCTGTACATAAAGTCAGGTGCAGTTGTATGCCTAGTCCTGCTGTATGTACCTAGCCAGATCATGAAGAAAGTCTTGAGTCCACTTTATGATGAAACTTGTACTAAGTTTGGTTAAAGTTGGACTGATTGTTTTTTAACAAGAATCTAAATGCAAAACTTTGAAATGTTGACGCTGCCACTAGCGAAAAAGTAACAACAGTCTCGCTTCTGCAAGTTTTCGCTTCTCTGGCAGTGGCATACTGAATCCATATGTAACAATCTCTGACAGTGGCATACTGAATCCTCTGACAGTGGCATACTGAATCCATATTTAACAATCTCTGGCAGTGGCATACTGAATCCATATTTAACAATCTCTGACAGTGGCATACTGAATCCATATTTAACAATCTCTGACAGTGGCATACTGAATCCATATTTAACAATCTCTGACAGTGGCATACTGAATCCATATTTAACAATCTCTGACAGTGGCATACTGAATCCATATTTAACAATCTCTGATAGTGGCATACTGAATCCTTTGACAGTGGCATACTGAATCCATATTTAACGATCTCTGACAGTGACATACTGAATCCATATTTAACAATCTCTGACAGTGGCATACTGAATCCTCCGATAGTGGCATACTGAATCCATATTTAACGATCTCACTGACAGTGGCATACTGAATATGCATTTAACAATCTCTGATAGTAGCATACTGAATCCATATTTAACAATCTCTGACAGTGGCATACTGAATCCTCTGACAGTGGCATACTGAATCCATATTTAACGATCTCACTGACAGTGGCATACTGAATATGCATTTAACAATCTCTGACAGTAGCATACTGAATCCATATTTAACAATATCTGACAGTGGCATACTGAATATGCATTTAACAATCTCTGACAGTGGCATACTGAATATGCATTTAACAATCTCTGACAGTGGCATACTGAATCCATATTTAACAATATCTGACAGTGGCATACTGAATTTGCATTTAACAATCTCTGACAGTGGCATACTGAATCCTCTGACAGTGGCATACTGAATCCATATTTAACGATCTCTGACAGTGGCATACTGAATTTGCATTTAACAAATTATGATAGTGACACAATAACTCCATAATTTTGGGGGGTATTTTTGGTAACAAAACCTAGTTTGACCCAAATAAGAAAAATCTGGAAAACTGGGAAGTTTCTAATGTTGTAAATGTAGAAAGGAATGTATGTTTCTATACTACATGTACATTATTTCATCTGTACAGTATAAGTTATGCATGCATGCATCTGAAGTTGAGGTATTGGAATGTATTGCACCCACATCAACCCAAATTACCATTAAATATTAAGCAAACGTGGTACAGGTACCTAACACCACACTAAAAAAACACTTTGCAATAACCTTCACATAGCATAAAAAACAGCTATTTGCCTGAATAAATTATGACCCCTACCTGCTGGATATATGGCCAAACAAAATGTTTCCATATTCTTTCTCTCTACCCACCATCAACTTTGTTTGGTGCCTAACATATAAGGTATGGTCTTGATAAAAATTGCTAAAATCTTAAATATTGTCTTTTATAATTAAAAAACAAAACAAACAAACAAAATGCAGACTGAATTTCTCCTATGCCTATACAATCTAATTCTTATTAAAATTTTGCCTGCAGCCTTTCCACCTATAATGTCATAATGAGGTTGATACATGGTTATATATATATCGACCCAAGAAAATTATTGGCCGAGGACAAGGGTGAGGACTTATTTAGGACAAAGATTTTTATTAGTACATTGTTTCTATGCCCCGACATGCCACAACTTAAGTTTTGTACATCCTAAACTCCTGCCATCCGGGTTTTAACCAATCATTACCATAACATATTATGGTCATCTGACCTAGACTTACCCTCCTAGCTACCTACCACCAACTTACAGCTAACAGTATAAAGAAAACAAAACCAGTCAGGTCTACTATACATAATAACTTATTAAGTCCAGTAATCCACAGCTTGCCAATTGGAATGGGCATGAGCCTAACCAGGCACCTAATCCAGAGAGATATGAAAACTTGCTTGCAAAAGGGTGAAATTGCAGTATATTCCTCTTGTAACAGGAAATTTTTATTGGGGCACTGTGATTTCACAATTATTTGGCCTCCATGTGGCCATGTTTTAGCCAATGAGAATAGAGGAAAGTTAGACTCTATCTAATATAACCATGTATTGACCAAAATTAAAATCCTATAATTGCTTTATCATTTTTCGTTATTTTGTGGAAGGTATAAAATTCAAAACCAGTTTTTTCTCTTTAGTCATTTGTTTAAGAAAAACAATTTTAGATTGATGACTTAACAGGTCCCCTTAAAATAAGATAATAATGTAACCTGTAATCACATTTGTATATTATATACATAGCTCATGCAAGTTATTAGTCCATCTACAATTAATTCTTTTTATCAAATCATTTAACAGGCAGACTTGGAAATGTATATCTTGAATACTTCTCTCTCAAAACAATTGATGAAAGTCATGTTTATCACTTCTGAGACATTAAAGACTATGAAGTGACAATGTATATTGATAGTGCTCCCACACTCACTTTAATGTTCATTGTATGCCATATTGTTTTTATTGAATGGGAATGTTACACAGCAAAGGTCTGTTATATAACTCTAATCAATCCTTTGGTTATGGATGCATAGAGCAAAATGATGATGATTTATATATTCCAAAACATGCTATTCATTATGTTAATTATAGGATACAATAGATTTAATTTCATCGGGAAGTCATAATTATAATACCAGGACAAATACTTGTTTTGTTTAGTGATTGGTCAATTCAACATCAAGAAGAGGTCAACAAAGAAGTCAATATTGTGAAAATGAAACAAAAAGGAAAGTGCAAGCACACAATAATACAGCATATTCACAACCAGTAGCTTACCGTCCACTAGATCTGCTACTGCTCGCCGAATTCCACGGTCAAATGCCTTAGCATCATCGGACCTCTCAAAGGTCAAACCAAACCTCTTGTCATCAGTCTGCCAATGGTGAAACTTAGGGTTGGCCTTCGTGTAACGAATATCTCGTTTTAAAATACAGTCCAGCACCACCTAAAAAATAATTGAAAACTTTGAAATAAACTAGTGTTTTATTTACTGAATTTCTTGCCTTATTTTCTGTACTATAGGTATCTTTTTAGAAGTATCCTAGATTTATTTGGTAAATGGTTAGCCTATATGCCTGTGTAAAAGAAACCGGAATCCCTTATTTTGGAGAAGAGTTAAATTGTTTCATGTACAGTTGATATAATTTCCAACACAGGTGGAACAGAATGAGAGTGTCAACTGTACTTGGCAAAATGCAAATGTATATATATAAATGTGGCAACTTGGAAGTACATGTCACTCAAAGAAATGTAATGATATGCTCATCTTCATAATGTGCCAGTGTACAGTTTTGTTGTTATGTGTGACTAATATTAATACTTTTCAGGAGTTGTGTCCACAAGAAAATGTTAGAGACTTGAGATGGTGAAATCATAGTCATCTCTGATCAGTATGGGATTAAAAAAAAAGACAAACCCATCTTACTATAGGTAATTACGTATACATGTACAACATCAGATTTGAAAAGATGCTCCATTAATACCATATGTCTGTTATACAACACATGATACATAACTATTTTTCCTAAAATATTTGTCTTTAAAGATTCCTGGACAAAAAAAGTTTTGAAAATCACTTGTCTGGCAGGTACATACAGGCATTTTCAAACTCAACAAGCACTATATGATGTACTGCAACAGTGCTGCCTTCAAGCATCTCAACACAAGTACTACTTTTATATGAAGAATGTAAAGGGAAGGGTTTACAGTGTCCATTATGCCAGATGTTGCCCATGTTTATGGGTAAGTACATAATATGTTGTGTGTATCTCTCTCAATAATGTGTGTATCGTCCTCAATAATCTGATGAGTAAAAGCTGTGTCCATTCACTCAACTCTTCAGCCTTTATTCACAATTAACAAAAGTTAGGAAATATCTTTATGTATATATTTAGTCCTGAGATTTGCAAACACACCTTTTCCCTATTATATTACAATACATTCATGGTGCATGCAGGTGTTACCATCCCAGGTGACACCAAGTTTTGTTTGTTTGTTTGCTGGGTGTATTGCCTCGCGAACAGCCAGGGTCATTTTGAGGCAGGGGTCTCCTTGTAGTAGTTGGTGACTACTTCACTGAACAACATAGGGGAGGTTGTCGCACGCCATCTACAGCAATTTTTTTCAAAAACAAATACAAACCAACTCAGGTAGGGAGTGTCGAACCACGCACTTTGGAACTTCACCTAAGGTTACGTGGCCAACGCTCCAACTGACTAAGCTATCGCAGCCCCAGGTGAAACAAAAAGACATGTTACAATAAAGACAGCCTTGTTGTATGATGTCCTTACAATCAGGTGCGTAGAAGTATGATGCAATCAATAAATTCAGTAATTATAGGTATTATACTCATATTACATTATGACTTGGGTTTAAGCAGAAAATAGACAATGTTTTAAAACACTGATGCCCTGTTGCAAAACTGAAAACTAATTACACTGGATCCAAGTTCATGGTTACAACAAAATTTAATGCAATGTTCTGACCTAAAAACAAAAGCTTAATTGAAGTCACAGAAAGGTCAAGTTTTTGAAAATGTCACATAATGCGCTGCACTCATATATATGCAGAAGTAATTGAAGTTATGTAATTCAATCTGGATTGTATAACCACTGTCACAACCAGCAAAATATGAAACTGGGATGAAACTGTTTCCCGCATTTCATACATTACAATCAAAGGGCCAAAGGCCCTGAGAAACGTCAGGGTCTGAGGTCATATAATAAGAAATTTAAAATTGGATTTTATAGTCAAACAGTTACATTTGTATCAGATGAAATGTCTTAATCTGGTTATTCCTATTCTAAATATATTCAAGAAAACATGTATAACATATTTATCTGCTGACAACTTTCCAATAGCTGAGTATAGTTCTTTCCCTATTTCTTTAATGCTTGTGGAAGATTACAGATATACTCCTGAATCAGTAAAGCTGCTTGTAAACTTTGAAAAAAATCAACTGAACGACAAATCGGTCTATTAACAGAACATGTACAACCAAAGATAAAATCCAAGATGTACACAGCCCAAGTTTTTTATTTTATTTATACTATAAGATGTTAATTAGGCCTGCAAACATCTATTTTATGACCCCTTGTGACATATTTTAACTCCGATAGAAAATTGCGGTCGCGTTGTCTGACGAGACATATCTAGTTTTGACAAGACACCAGTACATCAGTCACGGATCATAATCTTTAGATTCTTTTCAAATAAACAAATAATAACCTTATCTAATAAAATCCTCATGAAAAACGGCAATGTAGTTTGTTACAACTTGCCTTCAATTCCTGGTGATATTTCTTGCATATTCTAGCGACATACAAATGAATATGAAACTGCAAACGGTCGTTGGTTTAGTTACATTAGACATAACCGCCATTTTGGCCGATTAGTGATGATCACGTGATTAGTCACGTGACAACTGAAGTTATCTCGTGGAATGCTCGACTGCATTTGACTACGTAAATAGGGTTGGTTTTAGGCTTATATGAAATGTTCCTGCATATGAACTCAGGATGAACATATGAGTCTAAGACATGTGGATAGTTTCTCTGTGAATGCATGTAAATTTCAACGATGATCAAACTGATTTTTTTACTTTCGTTTTCAAGGCAGGATTGAGACAGAACTACGTAATCCTATGCCAACAAAATTGCATATACTGACGAGGAAATGTTTCTATTTATACTCAAAAATAGTCTAGAACACCAAACATTCATATTTTTTCATTTTAAATAATTGCAGTAAACACAGGAACCATCAGTTAAATAGTGTCAATAATTGCTGTCAAAATAGGAACTATATTAGGCTGCGGATGTATATCATTTGTATGACAGAAAAGAGGAATTGTTAGCCGGAAACAAAAGTGTCACTAACAAAATTTACCCACCACAACTATAACGGCAGGTGCCAAATTGCAAAGGCATCCTAACATTAAAAATTACACAAGACATGCACATTGATATTATCAGTATGTCTGCAAAACAGGAATGTTTTAAGTACAGTGGCAGTAACTCTTATGTTTCTCGTCAGGGTTGTGATCCAATCAAATCACTGATTGTAATAAGATATCTACTATGATAATGAGTTACTTACCATTTCAATTAATCATAGTATCCAACATTGTTTGTATATCATACAATAGCTATATAGGCTCACCTGCATGTACGTATTAAATATATACATCGATGGCAATCATTTGTTCAACAAGGACAATGTTATTATCATTCAACTTCTTGTCCAGCCCAAACTAACAATGACAACAAGCATACTGGTATTACTAAAGCAATACATGTCCCCTTACTGGCCCCCACTAAAAATATTAACATTGACCTAGATGTTGACCAAAAAACCATGAAACTCAAACTTGTAAGAGATATTTATAACAGTCCTTTATCATTGTGTGAAGTTTGGTCAAAATCCCTCAAGGAACAAAGCCACTGGAGTGCTGACAAACTTTGCTGTTACGGATGGACAGGAAACCTACCAGGTATATATAGTCCCCTAGTTTCATCGGTATGGGCCCAATAAACTAAGTGTAATACTTGCTGTTATATACATGTGAAAAATGAATCATTTTAGCACAGCCGTTTAACAGAAACCAATCAATCATGTATCCTCATTAATTATGCATGAATATGCATGCATCACATTGATGAGTGCATGCATATTTAGCATAGTGCTTGTCGGCATATGTATGATCATACCAAATGGGATTAAAATCTAACCATTTTTAGGGCAGGCTATTTACTTAAAACCTGAATGTGGCAGATGGACAGAGAAATAGATGGACAAACCCAAATGAATATTTCCCAATACAATTATGCCTGATCAGGATGTTAAAATTTTGCTCTGACGCTTACTCTTGTATCAGCATATGTTTAGACTCACCAAAGTGTACTTGTTTGCATTTAAAATTCAATTGAAATTATTCTTGGGTTTTATCAGTGATAATGAAATATTCATGGGCCATTGTATATATAATTGATGAAGTTTTGTCCTGGGTTGTGTGGTGTTGGTGTGTGGGAGGCAATCGGATCAGCCTACAAAAGTACAGGTCTACCAGTGGCAGAGACTTGTTGTGATGCCACAATACTAAAATACAATTTAATCCTTACCTGTACACAGAGCTGATCAAGAGTTTATTCCACTTACATATACTGTATATAATTTGATTAAAATGCTACAATCTCATCAGTTCAATATCATAACTCAGAATCAAGAAAGAAAAGAAATATAAAAGTAGTTATTGGGGAAAGCATCAATTTTGGTCTCCTTGATATCCACAAAAAAAAGATTAAGAAAAACTCCAAGGAAAGCTCAATTCTCCAGGGGGCCCTCTCCATGCCACCACATTATTTATATGATGGTCTATTTTCCCCAATACTGCACAGGTACCAACTACAGTACACTACAGAACATGTTTCAGCAAGTGCTGCTCACACATATTAACATACCTACATTGAACAATATATTTCCTCAAAATCCAGACTTCATACTCCAGACAATCAGGACTTCAGTGGCAGACAAATCTTGTTTCATTCATTAAGAGACAAATAATTGTTGTATAATTAGTATTTGTGCATAAGTAACTACCATTAACGACTCAGCTTGTTTGGCTATAGAAGCATTTTTGAAAAGTGGTTCCATCATGTATTGAATACTTACCGATTTGTCTGCTATTCTTTCTCCTTGTATTAAGTATTCATTTCTTGTGTGGTCTTCACCATTTGTTTTTACCAGTCTCCGTAGACCCACATTGCTTAGCCCACCCCCTCCCATTGGTACCCAACCCCCACTTGAATCATCCCTGGTCATAACTTGTGCCTGTACACGCACAAGAAACTCCTCACTGAAACACACAAAAAAAGTAAGATTAAACTCCTGAAAGTAACTACAAACACATGCATATTTACTTAGTAAATGTTTTAGGTTGTTGCGAAATGAAAAGAACAACTTAAAAAGTCTGTATGTTTCTAATTCAGGATTAAAACAGGATTAAAACAGACAAAATCAGACAGAATAAAATGTTATATATAGTGGATATTGAATGGTTTCCTGTTCAACATAACATATATTTCACGAGTATGATATTTTCACGAGTGCAAAGCACGAGTGAAAATATCAACATATTCTGTCATACGAGTAAAATATATGTGACATTAAACGGGAAACCATTCAATTTTCTTTTTAATGATTGCATTTAATTCATTTACTTAAAAACAAAATTAAAAACATGGAAAAATAATAATGTCAAAAAGTTCGGGAATCAGTAACATAATTCTTATCGCATTTCTTTGTGACGTTACTCTACGTCAACACGACGGCGCCATTTTGAAAGGACTGATCAAAGCAATTTAAGCGTTTCCTGCTGTTATTGGCAAATCTGTGCATGAAAGGCCAACGTCAAGCTTAAGTGAGTATTTTTGTCAAAAAACTAGTCTGAATATTTCAGAAATACAGCAAAATAACTCATTTATCTATCTTCCCTTCAATTGAAAAAAAAGTTTCAATGAGGTGTATACAAAGGTTCGCTCTGATTGGTCAAAAACAAAAAACTTATATTTTCACTGCAAAATCTTAATTTTCACTGCTCATCGCTGCAGTGAAAATATAATTTTTATAAGGTTGATTACTAATCTTTATATTTCACTGGCAAAAATGCAATAAAGTAATTTTGTATATAGTAATTAACATGTTTATACATTAAAAGTTAGGTTCATGGCCTAAGTATTTGACATGGGTATATAAATGAGCATATTGCAGTCATTTTATGGCACACAGTGGGCATGTTTCATTACAAATCCTGTAGTCTTTACATCATAAACACAGGCGAAAGATCTGTTCAGTTCAAAATTAAAGTTGATAATAAATACTGAAGTTTTACATCATAAACACACAGCCAAAAGATCTGTGTGGACAAAAATTAAAGTTAACAAGAAATTGTATGCAACAATAACCCTCAAATAACTTGTTAATGTAACAATGTTTGTATTGACGACTAAGTATCCGAGTCATTTCTGTATACAATGGGACAGTACATGTGGCATAGGCAATATTTATCTGGATCAAAAAAATGTTAAATCAAGTCTGAAACTGTAATCATCATACTTCAAAGATATCTGTCTCATGGTCTCACATTAAAGAATGAAATTTTCCAAATCAAATCATGGTTACTGTTCGATATATCCGTCTAACAAACTAGAAAGTAATTTCATCAAAAATCGTTTTACATTACGGCCATAATAAAAGTACTGTTAAGTGGAATATGCCCATCAAATATATACCCGGTCATAGACCTACGAGTGATCAATTGTTTTGCAATGACAATATAGCACCATCTTAAATGTACACAATATGTTGAAGTACATTTTGTGATATATTATAGAAGAAAAGCATACCAACTGTTTCAGTGTTTGTTACCAAACAATAAACTTTAATGTTAAGCTGGCTACATAGAGCATTGTTAATGATATTACATAATATATATAGAACTCTTACTTTCTATGTGATTATATAAAAGAAGTCAGTCATTTTAAGCAGTTTTCACTTTACTCCATTGAAATGCAATACTTTTTACTTGTGTTGAACATTGTATTGTTTAATTTGTTCCAATTGCTTCTGTAGACCTTTGTCCCTTGCAATAGAAAGAGACCTAGGCTCCTGAAGGAGCCAGTACACCGGCCTTCTGACCCCCTATTACAATCACTTCCTGTTCAACTTGAGCAGAAGCATGGATGTCCTGCTCTTAAGTGACACCAAACGCAGTGCTGTATCCATAAAGTACCTTCTTTCTGCATCATTTCAATTGTCAATCATGTGAAAAGATTTGCTTCCAAGAATCTGATGCTTATCAAAATGATCCTAGCCTGGTGTTACCATAATATAATGATACTATAATGTAAGCTACTAATGACAAGTAAACAAATATATTTAATATACATGCCTCAATCATAAATATAAGTAACAAATGATTTAATTTGACCTGGATTATGAATACAAACCTGTCAATATACAAATTGATTTAATTACATTAAAGTACATTATCTTGTACACAAAAAGATTGTAGGAATTGATTAAATGTACAATTATGCTGAATCATAATAATCTGTAAATAATTACTAATTTTGTAACCCTAAATATGTCTTTCCTCATGTTTTTAAAACAGAATAGGGAATGAATTTTTGTACGAAGAATTTCAATTTACCTGTTCTGGTTTTGATATGCCTTGATTTAATTTTTACAGGATTTACAGACAGAAAATATAACCTTGTATGAATAAGTCAATATACCAAAGAAAATTAATTCCACAAAACCTCTGTATAATAACTTGGAAAAACCAAAAACTTAAAAAAAAATGTAGGGTCTTTACAATTTTAAGTCAAGGGAGGAACCAGTAGGTGACACCAGACACAAGTAGCAAAGACCAACCGGAAGTCCTTTGTGCCTGTGATTGAAATCTGCCACCGAGTAGTAGTGTGTAACATATATAGAGGGATCTCTGGCCGCCAATGACAACTCAAGTGTCAGACTCAGGACTCCCTGATCAACGACGTGATAAGGCGTCATAATGGAAACGACAAGTTTTCTGTAGTTGGTGGGAACAATTTGAATGTGTCAACCCAAACGTAACTAAAATAGGTGTTAGGTTCCCCATATGTACAATATTCAGACCTAATTCATGTTCTACTTGGGATGTGCCTGCTATACACATATATGCCTGATCAGCTTCCATGGACAGAACAGAACAGACACAATGAAACAACAGAAAACAACTTGATATCCCATACATATATTTTCCTTTTGAAATCTCCTTGTCAGAAATGTTGCTGTCACGGTATCATTTCATTACTGTTTTTAAGCATTAATGTATACAAACATAATGACCAAATGACAACAGTTGTCAGTTTGATTACAGCATTAGACATATCCTGTCATTAAATGTACATGATTCATAAGAAAATCTTCATTTGTATGAAATAAACTTCTTTATGGATGGACTTCCGGTGTCAGTAGCTCCCCTTAAGTAAGACTTCTGTGAGCTGTTCGGAAGTAGCCTCTAGATCTTGTACTGTACAAAGTGTACATAGAGACACAAATGGGTACATACAAGGGCAAATCTAGAGCTAAATCGCAAGATATTCAGATCAAATATAAGAGCTACCCAGCTACAAAATAAATATTGTACAATGTATGTATGACTGTGCCATAATCAATTAGAAAATGAAATTGACTGTTATTCAACTATGTAAAAATGGTAAACTCCTTACATCATTGACAATGAGTCAATGGTGCTTCATCATGAGATGCCAACATACTTGTGTAGGTAAACAAGAGGCCAAAGGGCCTGAACGGTAATATGACTTTCAACAATTTGCAATTTTGCTTTGAATATAAAATATAGTAAACAAGAACTTTGAACAATAGGTAAAAGCATTGACACATTAAGTCATTAAAATGATCTAATTATACTGCTTGTCTAATAACTTTTTTAAGTTTTGAAATATAAAGCCAGGTCGGTGATGCCTCACTTATACAGCAAAATTCACTGTTTTGGACCCTGTCCATTCATCCCGAGAAATTAGATCTGCCTCATTTATATTAAATATGATTGCCCTTGCCCTACGTTTCACACCAAATTTGGAAGTAATCTGCTTTAGCGTTTTGAAAGTAAAAAGTTAATGGTGGATGGCGGACAGTGCATGACAATGGATGATGACAGATGGAGCATGATGGCTATAGGTCATCCTGACCCTTGGGTCAGATGACCTAAAAATGCAAACAAACTTGTGTAGGTAAAAATGTGATCAATTTCCAGCAGAGTCCATGCCTATAGCTAGCTCACATCTGGCAATGTATATACACACTGTGTGTGTGCATGTCTAACTGGGATTTCTTCAGGATTACTCCACTCCCAAATCATCAAAACAATGGCCCTGTTTACTAATAAACAGTACACTGCATGCCCTACACTGTACAAATCATGACTCCAATCAAAACTGATCATAACTTGAGATTCATAGGCATGAAGTCACCATCAAGAAGTATTCAGAGCTTAACATGAACATGCAACTTGCAAGGTAGTCACTTCAAATTCCTGTTCCAGAAGCCTAAGTAACAAAACATGCATATTTTAGTTATAGAATATATGTCAAGTGATTAAAGTTTTGAAAATGATGCAATGCATGTATACATATGAACTGATAAATATAAAATCTCAAAACTTTCAATTTGTATCAATATTCAAAACAAAATTAAAGCAGTATGTGAAAATTTCTCAAAAAACAAAAATCCACTACAATTTAACAACAAAGACACAAAAAAAGACATGTAAAGGTTTCAAGTTGTTGAATATTGCATATATACATAATTAAACATCCTCCAAAGATTTTCAAACCTCCTGAACACCTCTGATTAATGTATACACCTGTAATAGTACAGATGACTGTATTGCTTATAAATATAATTATATGTATCTCCTCCACAGCTTGAGCCAACTGTAAAATCTATCCAATGTTTTATTTTTTAAGCTAACTGATATTTTTCCCTCTCCAGCTTTCACCAAAAGTCAACCTTAAATGTAAATTTGTCTGTGATAAGAACATTGGTGAGAAGATAAAATTTAATAACATGATGCACCTTCTGCAATGCACCTGAGCACGGCAAGCTAGATGTACATGTTGTATCTTCAGGTGAGAAGTAACAGTATGCAGGGATATATATACCAATACATTGAATACAGCAAGACATGTTGCTGAAATGATGCAAAGTCATGTGGACTGCAATACACAGTCACTAAACATAAAATTTGATGCTAGCATAATATTGCAGCTCCCCTTCACTTTATCAGCTCCATTTTATCATATCAATTCCAAGAATCACTTTATTATACTGGTTCCCCATATAAAGGTTCCCTTGATCAACTCCCTCTTATTAGTTTTCTCTCTCTATCAATATCACGATTAGCTCCAAGTATCTACCAGTATCATGATTAGCTCCAAGTATCTACCAGTATCATGATTAGCTCCCTCTATCTACCAGTATCATGATTAGCTCCCTCTATCTACCAGTATCATGATTAGCTCCCTCTATCTACCAGTATCATGATTAGCTCCCTCTATCTACCAGTATTACGATTAGCTCCCTCTATCTACCAGTATCGTGATTAGCTCCCTCTATCTACCAGTATTACGATTAGCTCCCTCTATCTACCAGTATCCTGATTAGCTCCCTCCATCTACCAGTATCATGATTAGCTCCCTTTATCTACCAGTAGCATGATTAGCTCCCTCTATCTACCAGTATCATGATTAGCTCCCTTTATCTACCAGTATTACGATTAGCTCCCTCTATCTATCACTATCATGATTAGCTCCCTCTATCTACCAGTATTACGATCAGCTCCCTCTATCTACCAGTATCATGATTAGCCCCTTCTATCTACCAGTATCATGATAAGCTCCCTCTATCTACCAGTATTACAATTAGCTCCCTCTATCTACCAGTATCATGATTAGCTCCCTCTATCTACCAGTATCATGATTAGCTCCCTCTATCTACCAGTATCATGATTAGCTCCCTCTATCTACCAGTATCATGATTAGCTCCCTCTATCTACCATTATCCTGATTAGCTCCCTCTATCTACCAGTATTACGATGAGCTCCCTCTATCTACCAGTATCATGATTAGCTCCCTCTATCTACCAGTATCATGATTAGCTCCCTCTATCTACCAGTATTACGATTAGCTCCCTCTATCTACCAGTATTACGATTAGCCCCCTCTATCTACCAGTATTACGATTAGCTCCCTCTATCTACCAGTATCATGATTAGCTCCCTCTATCTATCACTATCATGATTAGCTCCCTCTATCTACCAGTATCATGATTAGCTCCCTCTATCTACCAGTATTACGATTAGCTCCCTCTATCTACCAGTATTACGATTAGCCCCCTCTATCTACCAGTATTACGATTAGCTCCCTCTATCTACCAGTATCATGATTAGCTCCCTCTATCTATCACTATCATGATTAGCCCCCTCTATCTACCAGTATTACGATGAGCTCCCTCTATCTACCAGTATCATGATTAGCTCCCTCTATCTACCAGTATCATGATTAGCTCCCTCTATCTACCAGTATCATGATTAGCTCCCTCTATCTACCAGTATTACGATTAGCTCCCTCTATCTACCAGTATCATGATTAGCCCCCTCTATCTACCAGTATCATGATTAGCCCCCTCTATCTACCAGTATTACGATTAGCTCCCTCTATCTACCAGTATCCTGATTAGCCCCCTCTATCTACCAGTATCCTGATTAGCTCCCTCTATCTACCAGTATTACGATTAGCTCCCTCTATCTACCAGTATCATGATTAGCTCCCTCTATCTACCAGTATTACGATTAGCTCCCTCTATCTACCAGTATTACGATTAGCCCCCTCTATCTACCAGTATTACGATTAGCTCCCTCTATCTACCAGTATTACGATTAGCCCCCTCTATCTACCAGTATCATGATTAGTCCCTCTATCTACCAGTATCATGATTAGCTCCCTTTATCTACCAGTATTACGATTAGCTCCCTCTATCTACCAGTATCCTGATTAGCCCCCTCTATCTACCAGTATCCTGATTAGCTCCCTCTATCTACCAGTATTACGATTAGCTCCCTCTATCTACCAGTATCATGATTAGCCCCCTCTATCTACCAGTATCATGATTAGCTCCCTCTATCTACCAGTATTACGATTAGCTCCCTCTATCTACCAGTATTACGATTAGCTCCCTCTATCTACCAGTATCATGATTAGCTCCCTCTATCTACCAGTATCCTGATTAGCCCCCTCTATCTACCAGTATCATGATTAGCTCCCTCTATCTACCAGTATCATGATTAGCTCCCTCTATCTACCAGTATTACGATTAGCTCCCTCTATCTACCAGTATCATGATTAGCTCCCTCTATCTACCAGTATTACGATTCTAAGTACATTCTTCAGAGATAATCAATATCCTTGTTGTTAGTGAAAATAGTTCAAAAGAAAATGTTCACAATCAACACTATCAGGATATTTAAATAAATTACTATTTCTTAATGTATATCCACTATATATATGTATGATCTTCACTTAGTAAGGGATATGTTACCACTATATCGGAAATTCCGAACATTCGCTGGGCAAAAATTAGAAGCAAATTACATGTTTTTGTACAATATCCATATTATTTTTAGCCTTGATATTTTGCATAAATGCATTTTTATAGATCAACTTTGTCATAAGTGAATCAAAGTAAAGTGCAAAATGAACTGTGGAAGGAAATAAAAGTGAGAGTTGTGACATCCCATCCCTTAGGTGATTGTAATATGGCAGGCGTAAATGCCTCCATAAAAATCTGTGAAGAGAAGGCCTTGAGTGCCAGCCACAACCTACTTTTCCCACCTCAAAAACTTTATTTATAACAAAGATATTTCAAATTTTTACCAAATTTGATTAAATATATTTTGACATATACTGGTAAATTCCTAATCACAAAGAATTCAGGAAATCTAACATGAAAATCATGTTGGGGAAAGCAATATCTTACCTAACCCCAAAAAGTGTACATTTTTCACTTGCCAAAACTAAAAAACTAGCTGCCCTGGATGTTGGGCTAATGGATTTTTACACACCTAATTTCTACTTTTTGGTATTTAGTTATTAAATGGACCTTGTTGCTGAATGAATCTTATAAATAATAATGGTAATATCTTTTGTTACAATGCTGCTATTGCAGTACATGTATATATATATAAGTGCCCAAGTAAACATCAAAGAGGTAAGAAAAGATGATATTTTCACTGAAATCTTATTGTTAACACTAAAGGATCAACAATTTTCTGGATGCAAAATTTTGCATCCTGTACAAGCTCGGCCGGGACGAATCATTTCTTGAAAGCATTTGACCACAGACACATCCCAATTGCAGCCTCATTACTAGTCAAGCTCAGCAAATAACAGCAATTCACAGTCAAACATGACTGGACAGAAAGCATGGCGAACCACGACAGGTAAGCAAGACTCACCAGAATTTCATTTTCAGACTCAAATAGCCACTTATATACAGGAGATTTGACTCCCAGACAGTCAATGGAAAGCTCCAACTTTATGCAATTGAAAATGTTCCATCCTGAGGCTGCATAAATTTGAAATCAGTGTATCCCCTGTGAAATAGGTATGTATCCAGGGTGAGAAAAAAAAAACAGGTCTGATGGCCCGGGACCAGTAGATTTGGTCTGTGGGCAAGTAAATATTGGTGACTACTTGCCCAATTGAAAAGTACAAAAATTCACTTTTTTTTTTTACCTTTCCCCTACAGCAATATAAGATACTACTAATTCAGTTTAATTGGACCACTATGTTTCACCTTTGGGCAAGTATTTTTGAATCCTAACTTGACCGAAGGACCAGTGATGCTGAATTTTTTCTTTCTGCCCTGGTATCTCAGTATTTTTTGTAGGTTTAATTTTTGACCAGCCAGTCCATGACTCACTTTTGAAAGGCGAGTCAATCCCAGACCATATCAGTGAGTCCAACACAAAATGTGTGCATCCATTGTCTATAGCCATTGCGGCATAATTATGGTTCTTTTAGTTGTTTTCATATGTAACAGTTTCATACAGGTAAATCAAACAGTGCGCTGTGTTCCTTTTTCTGTCCTGCTAGACTTTAGTACGGATTCCCGCGAGTTGCGGGACTTGACAAGTAACAGACTGCCGAAAATAGCTGTCTTAATGCAGGACCTATGGCAAAATGCATCACCAAGTTGCAAATCAGTATGATGGGACTGTGAAAGAAACGTTGACAGCTCCAGCTATATGCTCCCTAAAATCGAGAAAGGCACTGGCTGGTTGCTTATTATGTAAGACCCAATAATCCATTGAGTTTTAGATGTCACATTTTGGTTATATGCACCTGTCCAATCAAAGCGGAATGGATAAAATACCAGTACTTACAACTGAGCATTCATTTTGATATAAATAGAAACTTAACATGCAATTTAATGTGGTCAACAAGCTGATAAACATTACGTTGATATTCAGCAATAAGCTCCTCTGCTCTTGTGTTATAAGTCTCCTCCCTTACAAATCCCTATATCCTCTAGATCTCCTGTTTAAGGCTAGTGTAGCGATGGTCGATAGTAAATTTAAATAATTAGTTCTTTTAAAAAAGGTAACACCTTTTTAGCTGGTCAAGCAATCTGGTCCGTTTCAGTTATAATATTACATAACTACATTTGCTCTGCTCGCTGAAGACCAAAAAAAATCCTTTAGCAAAGTTGCTAAAATACCTTTTTTTCATAAGCAAATAAGAAATGGGTTGAGCAAGACATCTTTATCGATTAGAAGTTATTAATTATAGGTGTACAGTATCTAGCACATATTACATTGCTTTTTCGTATATACTAATAAAATACAATCTGTTAACTAAAGTATTTCTATTACTACAGGCAGGCATTACAGGTGTTCATTATCAAAGATAGATTACAAAACACCAGAAAAGATATTTTCTATTTTGTTACCTCAGAGTAGGTACACCACGTATATATACGTAAGTACTGTTCTCTGTTACTAGCTATAGTGACTTATTTTCACAATTGAAAAAAGTACACATTTGGGATAATACTTATATCATACTTTTAATGGAGTTTTATTAACATGACTTTCAAAACATATTTTTTCATGTTATTTGTTTTTTTTTTTTTTTTTTAATTTGGCAAAAAATGAAATTACCGTTAACGTTGCTGTGCTCATATTTGGGGCAAGTCATTGGATTTGGCAGAGGATGTTTGTTGTTTAACCTATTCCCAGCATTGGTACACACTTGTTAAATACTTAATACTATTGTAATACCATTAATGCCAATTGAAATAGCATTGAACAAACAATGATAATTTTTTTCAGACCAATGTAAGCTCGCCACAATAAAACTGCATATTCGTCTGTCGCAAGTTGTTACAGCTGCCTTGTTTGTGACTAAGTTATCAAGACGCTTTATGGAGCATTCCCCATCAAACAAACGTTCACATGAGTCGGATTGATTTATGTACTTCCGCTTGCGTACTTCTCACATACATGCAATATGCCTAATCACAAAATTTGATCACAAGAGAATCAATTTACAATGACATTGTAATATTGTATATATATATGCAAGGGAAGGAATCAAAGACAGGGAAATATATTTGCAGTCTAGATTGTTTCTTGGGTTAAAAACAGTTCCCAAATGATCCACAAATTTCAAAAATGCTTAATCATATTTTCGCAATTAGTGATTAATCAATTTGCAAAATGCTATCTACTGTGTGAGCAGAGATTCATCTTGTGCATTTAAACAAAATGGCAGCCTATAGCTATAGCTATAATGATCCCAACTCAAAGTGGATGTTTATGGCAAATCTAGTGAAAGGTAGTGATGGGCAATCGGATTCATATTGATAATCGATGATCGGAAATAATCGGAGGATCATAATCGTATATTAATTGATTATAAATATAATCAGACTTTTACTTTTTATACTTACTTTTGTTATTTGTATAATATCTTTAAGAAGATAGAACAAATGAGTGTATATATCACAGTACTGTTTTACTGAAATGCTATGAAATACCATACCAATTTTATGTATCAAAAGTAATCAAATATCATCTGTAACTACTAAGTGTAATGTTTTCTGATTTGTACCTGGTATGAATAATTTGAATTCCTGGGAATAATCTTACTTGTCAAAGCATTTAGTCAAACAAATCGCCTGCCCATATGTATGTGAACTTTGGTCACAAATGCCAGGAAAACACTTCTATTTTATTTTTATTTTGAAATACTAAATATAAATGCTGATCCTGAATAGCTATACATGAAAGGCAAAAACTTAACCAACCCTTGTTCGAGTAGACAAGGCTTACTCTGCAAACAGCCACCGACATGTCAAACGTTTTTTTCTACAGATGGTCCATCGACTTTGATTTCATCACGAACAAAGAAATCCCACACTTTATAGATTTTGTTTTCCCGTATAAGGTTAAATTGTCCGATATGAGTGTCTCGCTCCGGGAGTTTCTTACTGTCGTCTGCCATTTTGGCAAACACGTGATATTAGATCGGAACTCCTCGCGCATCTGAGGTGTTCCGATTAATGTTGTCTCATTCAGACACTTGTTGACTGTGCCTGCTTCGCCACGAAGTATCAAGCATCTAGTTGAACTAGATCACAATTAATGCAAAAAATGCCGATAATGAATCTGGGATACAAAATGATGGAAATCAGTGATTTCGACGATTTTCGATTATTTTTTTTGTAAATGATTAATAGCATCGCTGTCTTCTGAACGACTTTTAATCGATCGTCGGTGATAATCGCTCCATCACTAGTGAAAGGGAAATTTAAATATATGTAACCCTGGTAAATACTAGCCGCAATATACCTCTCGGCTAGAGAGATCTTCTCTTTAGCTCGATCGGTTGAGCGTAAGACTAGTAAGCCAGAGGTCCCAGGTTCGATCCCTAGCAGAGGCAGTGATTTAAATTTAATTAATCCTGCGCTCTGTTACATTTGCGCCCATGTAGGGACGAGTTCTTTCCTGGAGGGGGAGTATGTAACCCTGGTAAATACTAGCCGCAATATACCGCTCGTCCTTACCCTCGACCGCTCGTCCTTACTCTAAAAGATGGGTCACGAGTCTGGACATCTTATGGCTTAATAAAATGAAAACTGGATTAACACAAAACTTGCACATGTTAAAGACCGTCTCTGTGTAATGCCAGTGTTCATGGGCAAACAAGGTCAATGTATTAGTGTATGTAGTACATGTAAGAATGTTCGTTTACACTGACATGTTAGCATATTAAATGCCTAATATGTTCGTCTCAGACTAAGCATCTTCAAAAATCTTTTGCAATGAAACATTGCACTGTTGGTACAACAGAAATCTAAATATACTAGTTGAATGTATTTTGATTAAAGTCATAATCACAGATCAGAAACGAACCAGGTTAACAGATCTGAATATGCTTATGGTGAGATCGTAGCTTAAATATGGTATAAGGCCAGGTCCAATTTCATCTATGTAGTGTGCATGTGAAAGTTTTGGTAAAAAAGGAGACATTCACATTTGTATATCTGATTTAGGTTTGATAAAATATGAGGCATCATATATTAATTAGAAATAAAACTATTTTTACATAAAGCAGATAATGTATGGTATGTGCAGGATTATTTCAATTAAGTTCTTTTATATACAAGTGCTTTCCAAATCAGTAATGATTCAATGTAAAATTTATCCAAAAAGCATATTATTACCAATAAATAACTGTCACAAAGATGTTCTATTGCTGATCAATTATTCCTGTGATTGTGGCATATAAAAACTTCAAATTATTGCTATTATATATTAGAGCTGAAACGAATGTTCGCGAATGAATACCAATTCCCCGAATATTCGAATAGTGGAATCGTATTCGAATATTCGGTACGATATTTACTTCCCTTACTCCTTTGATCTGAAATATGTACAAACGTTCCATTTGAGTTTGGGAGCATTTCCAGCTAAATTCCAATAATTCTTAAGCAGAATGTAAGCTTTCCTTAGGGGTTTTAACGTACAAAGGTACTATACATCCAACATAGCAAATTTCAATCATCTCCGGGCCAAACTCATTGAAAACGTGTTCAAACGTCAGATTTCCATTCCAATCCAGCTTTCAGTTTAACATAAAAATACATGTATATACAACTATTTTGACATGAATAGGTTCCAAAACGCGTGAATGAAAAGATATAAACATTTTTCTGACATGACATCGTAAATAAGGTACAGTGCTGCTATCTTTCATATCCGTACTGTGTACAGTACTGTCAACCATGTGGTGCGCCATATGCATTACGTCAGTGTCAACGCTTTGAAACAATAGCAACATTCCCGGTTACAAGCGCTCAACCGACAGAGGACAATTTACCATGTGGACAGTTCGCGGTCATTTTATTTCATGTTATTTTACATACGGACCCAATGTAGTGAACGTTGATTTTTTTTATTATTTATTGGTCTTATAATGCAAATATTCCTTCTCTTGACATTGACAATATGACAGACACAAGCTCGTCAATCAGGTAGGCCAGCCATGTTTACGTTGTTGTCAATAGGCGAACTTGGTGATTCTTTTACGATTATTAAAGTGAGCTTCCGACGTAGTTCTGGCCATTCTTCAGTTGTTTATATCACTGTTACTTATTTAAAGCTTTTCAGTCATCTATCAAGCTTAGTATATCAGAAATAATTACATTTTCTTAAGTATCGACCATACACTACCGAATATTCGAATACTATTCGAATATACCAAACGAATATTCGAATGCCAAAATCTGGTATTCGTTTCAGCTCTATTATATATATAGTTTAAATTTGTGGATAAAAAAATAATGATTACATAATCTATGATACAGTTTATATAATCAGTAGTATCAATACCACATTACCAGCTAGTCTTCAGAATAATTTATGACAATATGTATATGATAAAATGACAGGTATTGTTCAAACATTTTTACGATACACTGGCTTTAAGTGTAATGCTATGCTATAAATTTTGCTGCTCACAATCCAATTTTGATAGCAGATATTATCAGGTACTCACAATGATTTATTTGCGATTAAATGTTTATTTTGACTGCTGTAACAGCATACTAGATCTGATTATAACATTAGGTGGTTGTACATATATATACCCGGTTGAAGTCAAAGTACATCTTCATCAAAATAAAAATGCAACTCATGATAAATTAACTTTAGGGGACAATGCCACATATATATATGAGAGTTTTAAAATTATGATACCCATTGTATGTTTTACTAAAATATTTGATCACATTGACTTCATACCTAGTACAGGGATATTACATCAGAGACATGGAGCTATAAAAAGTCATGAAATTATTGAACATTAAAACTATGTGATTTGTAACATGTGACTGATTTTGGAGTGGATATATATAAATCTGTATTTTCATAGATCTACAAAAGGAGGAAGTAATTTGTGTTCTATAAGAAATAAACAATATCATATTTCATACGTGTATCTCAACATAAACACACATTGTCACTGCTTGGTTCATATATATCATCCATCTATCTAAAAAAAAACTCTGATAGTTTTTAGTATGATTTGTAAAAAAAATGTTTTAATTAATTACAAAAAATAATAACTTAAGTTGCTTGGGTTACCAGTAAATTATACTGTTAAAGTCTAGCTAATCAAAATGTATATTTGATACACAGTTGTCATCATAACATGTAATGCCCATACTTGAATATAAATTTAAATACCCCAAGCTCCTGGTCAAATGAGCAGGTCACTATAATAAAGACAGGACTTCGACTTTGTGCGTCAGAATTAGGTCACTCGATATATTCAACAGTCGTCAATAAATATGAACATCGGTACAGATTATAACTAAACAAACACCAACATCAAACCTTATTCTACCAACCTGAAATGGAATGACCCTGAACAACAGTTATAACCTTTAGATTTGAGCATCAAACTGGACAGGCCTGCTTCAACACTGTACGAGCCATTCATGGCTATTTATGAATGAACATTTTCACATCAATGCAAGCTGTCAGGAACTTGCAATACACATCATCTGAATACACATGGTCCAAGCAATATTATGCCCCATAAACAACTAAATAAATACGTATAAAATACCCCGTGTTTAGATGGACCACTAACGTAGTCTAAAACTATCACTCAATTTGAAATGAATAGATGTTTAGATGATGAACGAAGCAAGCCTCCATGTTGCGTGTTCGCTGTATCCAGCCGATACATGGCAGACGACATGTCCAAAATTCACATTCATGGAGAATAATCCTGACAGATAATTTGGAATTGAAAATACTTACTCCTTCGCTGGCGTTTCTGACATTTTTCATCCCTACATCCTAAATAGTGAATTCTTATTCTTAAAAATCATCCTGCGATTCCCAGACAGGAAACGATATCGACAGTCATTTTTGAGCAATGTACTACGCGTTTGAAAATAGTCCAAAAACTGCTTGCATTTTGAACGTTAATCCATATTCAGGTTAAACAGTCTTTCCAATGTCTTTTCGACACACAAATAATTGATTTCCATGTCCATGTTGTCCATAAATTCCAAAATAACGAATTATTATGAGATGGCGTAGGAATATCTAAGCCAATATGGCGACGCTAGTTCACCTATAGCACGAACTACTTCGTATCGAATAATTCCTTTGCAAGTGCGCTGAAATATACCACGGGATATATGTCATAATACAACTGATTTCTAGGTACGAAGAACTGCTGTTTTAGTGTCCATACCTGTAGCATGTTATTATAAAATGTCATTATAGTTTCATTGTCTCTAAACATGCGGGGTAAACCAAGGTACATTGATATTTCCCATGTAAATTATCCCGACCAAAAACTAGCCAATGGGATGTACGGTTGAGTACTAAGCTGCCCGCATGACTGTCAATCATCATGTTCTGAATCAAAATGTCATTTCACCCTCCAGTAGGAACTATAGTTGTACCGGCGTGACGTCATTTGAGTCATCTGCTGTTAGTTCACGCCCACTTTTGGAGTGGTTTTATTACAGTACGGCTCACAATCTTTTGTTTACACTAAAAAGGTCTACTTATGAATGAACTTTGCGTCCGCAGTGATCCGTGACGCGCGCCTGTAGGGTGACCACGATATCGACTTCTAGCTAACTACAGCAAAACGGTAGATATGATCTTCTGCACTCATATCATTATAATCTAGTAGATTGAAAAAAGAATGTAGCTACAATATGGTATGAACTATAGTGTATAGATCTGACGCGAAAGAATATAGAGTCTATATAACATTCCGTAATAGTGGATACTTTATTTCATTCAATTTTATGCAGTACACGAGTGTGATTGATATGAATTTAATATCAGGATAGCAATACGGAAGTACACATAATGGTCTACTTTACTTACAATAAAATCCGGCTACGACAGTCTAATTGATTTTGACAGGTGCCCGTTTAGTACAGACTACTGTATCGTGTATGTACAACATTGTAACGTTAAACATTGTTTATTCTCGTATTTGCTTTCTTTCACTTAGATGTGAAACAAAATAGACTCTAGTATAAGACATTTTGATAAGTTGCCATCATAAAGCAAACATTCACTAAAAACAGTTTGATTATATTTATAAACGAAGGTAGGATGAAAAAGTTTAATTAATTATTTTAATTTAATATAGTCTATGTATGTTTATATCGTCCTTTTAAATATAAATGTATAAATATGAAAATATAATTTTATGAGAAGAAATATGATAATAAAAAAATAGTCGACTATGGTGAAGAGACAAAATAAAGGTTTGATTTTGCAATGTTTAATGTCCTATTATCAGCTCAGGGCATTTAAGGACGCGCCTGTGAGTGAGATGCGTGCGTGTGGTGAATGCGAATGTTTTGGGGCGGCTGCAGTATGTTCGTGTTTGTCTCCTTGTGATAGCGGGGAACTGATGCCGACTTTCTGAGTACTACCTCACTGAAGCATATTTCCAAAGACACCCAGCAGGACAACCCACCCGGTCACATTGATGGAAAAAGGCTCGGGTCAGCACAATCTTTAAGAAAGGGACAAATGCCTGGCAGGAAATTATAGACCAGTCAGTCTAACATCCGTGCATTGTAAAGTTTTAGAAACAATAATAAGGGAACACATAACAAATTTTATGAGAAGAAACAACTATTTTTCGCATAAACAATATGGCTTTTTATCGGGAAGATCGACATGCCTCTAACTTCTAGAGGTTATGGACAAATGGACGGAAGCTCTAGACAATAATACAATCATTGATTGTATTTATATGGATCACCAAAAAGCGTTCGACACTGTCCCACATAAAAGATTAGTCAAAAAACTTGAGGCGTATTATTTCTCAGAACAAATCATCTCTTGGATATCAGGATTTCTAACAGACAGAAGTCAAAAAGTTACCGTGAACGGTGAAGATTCAGAATGGGGTAAAGTAACTTCAGGCATTCCACAGGGAAGCGTCCTAGGGCCAATTCTATTTGTAATATTTATAAACGATCTGCCAAACATCGTTAAATCGGATATGTACCTCTTTGCAGATGATACGAAGATCTTTAAAATAATGGAAAACACTGACCACTACACTGAGCTCCAGGATGGCCTAAACAATATGTGCAACTGGACCGATACATGGCTTCTCAAAATGCACCCAGACAAATGTAAGCACACGAGAATAGGCAAAGGAATACCAAAGGATCAAGATCACCAAGATGTCACATACAACCCACTTCAAACAACAACACAGACAAATATATTGGCGTTATAATAGATTCTGATCTCATTTGAAGCCCACATCAGTGAAAAAGTTAAAAAAGCAAATTCCGTGTTTGCTCTCCTAAGAAGAACATTCCAATTTATGGATACAAAAAACATTTGTTCCTCTTTACAAATGCCTTGTACGTTCCCAACTTGATTATGCTAGCCCAGTATGGTATCCATACCGAAGCAAACATATACATATGATAGAGGGCGTCCAACGCAGGGCTACAGAGTGTCTTCCAGGGAAGAAAAACCTCAGCTACAGCGAAAGATTGGAAAAACTTAAACTTCCAAAACTGTCCTTTCGTCGAGTTAGAGGAGATATGATTGAGTTATACAAAATACTCAATGGTATATACAACAAGGAATGTTGTAATACCGTGGTGTTATGGGAAGACGCGTCACAGAGACACAGCGGAAGAGGAAACTCTAAGAAAATCTTCCCGAAGCGAGCATGGTTTGTTTGGTTTGTTTTTGTTTAACGTCCTATTAACAGCCAGGGTCATTTAAGGACGTGCCAGGTTTTGGTGGTGGAGGAAAGCCGGAGTACCCGGAGAAAAACCACCGGCCTACGGTCAGTACCTGGCAACTGCCCCACGTAGGTTTCGAACTCGCAACCCAGAGGTGGAGGGCTAGTGTTAAAGTGTCGGGACACCTTTACCATTCGGCCACCGTGGCCCCGAAGCGAGCAACATCAGCAGCTAGGAAAAATACTTTCTCAATAAGGACAGTAAAATATTGGAACAGTCTACCAGAAATAATCGTATCCGTGCCCAGTATAAACGCTTTCAAAAACGCTTTGGACAATCACTGGAAAAAACAAGAAATCTTCTATAACTATACAGCTGAAATAACCATATAAAACATAAAGTAATATACTGGACTGAATTTAACCTACTGTATTTGTGTACATGTTTCGATATGTGTTATGTATATATGTATATAAATATCTGAGTTTTTTTGGAGTCTGGTATAGAGGACTATAAAATGTCCTGAACCAGAAATAAACTTATCTTATCTTATTACATCGACAACGGGCGAGCCAGTCGTCTCACTCCGAAACATACTAAGCGCTAAGCAGGAGTAGCAACATCTCGGTCAGGGGACATAACCACAAACCTTCATCACAGGCGATCGTTCAACTAAAGGCAAAATCTGAGAGAGTCTCTAGGGAGACATGCATGTAGGAAGAATAAAGTCGCTGTCGCCAAATGAAAAGAAAAGTTAAGATCCCACATTTTGTTGAAATTGGTCAGCGTAGAATTTCAGACGTTATATAATTAGTACGATTATAAATGAACAACGACAACTTTTCTATTGGACAGATATAACCGATTTTTCAGTCATATACTGGCATTAATTGGTTAACCGAGTTGGATCGACTTACTGGCGTAGATTGGTTTCCTGGATGGACTGGATTGGTCTACTGGGGTGGACTAGATTGGTATACTGAGGTGGACTAGATTGGTTTACTGGGGTGGACTAGATTGGTATACTGGGGTGGACTAGATTGGTATACTGAGGTGGACTAGATTGGTATACTGAGGTGGACTAGATTGGTATACTGGGGTGGACTAGATTGGTATATTGGGGTGGACTAGATTGGTATACTGGGGTGGACTAGATTGGTATACTGGGGTGGACTAGATTGATTTACTGGGGTGGACTAGATTGGTATACTGGGGTGGACTAGATTGGTATACTGGGGTGGACTAGATTGGTATACTGGGGTGGACTAGATTGGTATACTGAGGTGGACTAGATTGGTATACTGGGGTGGACTAGATTGGTATACTGGGGTGGACTAGATTGGTATACTGGGGTGGACTAGATTGGTATACTGGGGTGGACTAGATTGATTTACTGGGGTGGACTAGATTGATTTACTGGGGTGGACTAGATTTGTATACTGGGGTGGACTAGATTGATTTACTGAGATGGACTAGATTTGTATACTGGGGTGGACTAGATTGATTTACTAGGGTGGACTAGATTTGTATACTGGGGTGGACTAGATTGGTGAACTTAGGTGGATTGGATTGGTCTATTGAGGTGGACTGGATTGGTCTATTGAGGTGGACTGGATTGGTCTATTGAGGTGGACTGGATTGGTGTATTGAAGTGGACTAGATTTGTTTACTGATGTGGACTAGATTGGTATACTGGGGTGGACTAGATTGGTATACTGAGATGGACTAGATTGGTGAACTTAGGTTGAAGGGATTGGTGTATTAAGGTGGCCTGGATTGGTGTATTGAGGTGGACTGGATTGGTGTATTGGGGTGGACTGGATTGGTGTATTGAGGTGGACTGGATTGGTGTATTGAGGTGGCCTGAATTGGTGTATTGGGGTGGACTATATTGATGTATTGGGATGGACTATATTGGTGTATTGGGGTGGACTGGATTGGTGTATTGAGGTGGACTGGATTGGTGTATTGAGGTGGACTATATTGGTGTATTGGGGTGGACTGGATTGGTGTATTGAGGTGGACTGTATTGATGTATTGAGGTGGACTGTATTGATGTATTGAGGTGGACTGGATTGGTGTATTGGGTTGGACTGGATTGGTATATTGAGGTGGACTGGATTGGTGTATTGGGGTGGACTGGTTTGGTGTATTGGGGTGGACTGGATTGGTGTATTGAGGTGGACTGTATTGGTGTATTGAGGTGGACTGTATTGATGTATTGAGGTGGACTGGATTGGTGTATTGAGGTGGACTGGTTTGGTGTATTGGGGTGGACTGGATTGGTGTATTGAGGTGGACTGTATTGGTGTATTGAGGTGGACTGTATTGATGTATTGAGGTGGACTGTATTGATGTATTGAGGTGGACTGGATTGGTGTATTGGGTTGGACTGGATTGGTATATTGAGGTGGACTGGATTGGTGTATTGGGGTGGACTGGTTTGGTGTATTGGGGTGGACTGGATTGGTGTATTGAGGTGGACTGTATTGGTGTATTGAGGTGGACTGTATTGATGTATTGAGGTGGACTGGATTGGTGTATTGGGGTGGACTGTATTGGTGTATTGGGGTGGACTGTATTGGTGTATTGGGGTGGACTGGATTGGTATATTGAGGTGGACTGGATTGGTGTATTGGGGTGGACTGGATTGGTGTATTGGGGTGGACTGGATTGGTGTATTGGGGTGGACTGGATTGGTGTATTGGGGTGGACTGGATTGGTGTATTGGGATGGACTGTAGTGGTGTATTGGGGTGGACTGGATTGGTGTATTGGGGTGGACTGGATTGGTGTATTGGGGTGGCTGGATTGGTGTATTGGGGTGGACTGGATTGTTGTATTGAGGTGGACTGGATTGGTGTATTGGGGTAGACTATATTGGTGTATTGAGGTGGACTGTATTGATGTATTGAGTACTGTTTACTGTCGTTTTCACTACCACGAGCCTTTTTTAGAGAGCATGTCATTACATATATTCTAACTAGATTTGCGGTGTGGAAGTCATCGATTAGACTATACTTCTCCTTTGGGAACATCTAGGCCTATTTTACTTGTTCAGGGGCCATAAGCGTGTCTCAATGTACGCATGCTAGCCCAGATACGTTTGTTACTTAAAAGCAGAGTAAAATGAGGCACACTTATGTATATATATATAGGCACAACGTGCCTTGCTGTCAGTTTTTGAAAGTACATGAATTAGTTCTTAATTTCGTATTAGACACCATGCCATTGGCATTACAGACATACTTGAGTATGGAGGTTTCTTAACTGGTGACCTAGACAACCAGACTTCTATCTGTAATCTGCCATATTAATGTAGAGATTATAACTTTTACTACTTGAAAAAATACGTATTTTCCAGTAAGTTTAATTTTGACGACTTGATTTTATTCAAAAGAAGGAATACCCTCGAGTTGTTACTATTATACAAAATTTGTTTGTGTTTAATATCATGCAGTCTTCAATTTCATCTTTTCTGAAAAAAGTCACTTTTGCAAATAAGGCATACGTCTTTCGGTGTATTTTTATTGGCAGCATTACAGAAATCACTGGCGCTTTCGTTGGCCCAAGGCCGACAACTCTCTTCCACTGTAGACCATCACGGTCATGGGTTTGATAAAAAAAAAAAAAAAAACAGGAATCAATCGGGGAATGGACATTATATGTTTTATTTGCTACATACGAATATAAATTATCAAATATATTAGTACTTGTATGGGTATGATATCATTTTGGTCATTAGTAACTGTATTTGCCTAGCCAGATAACCCTTCTAATGGGCAGATGTAAATTGCCGAGAGTGATGAAATGGAGAGAAATCCATAACTAATAGCGTTTTATGAATAATAAAATAATCTTTAAAAAATATGTGACATTTTACTGCATAGGCGTTTATACTTTTTTTTTAATTCAATTTCGATGCTGGTGTAATTCAACTTATTTATGACTTGCATGTTTCACTGATATATTCGATGAAAGCTGTAATGAACGTTATGTGTGATTAATAGCATAAATAAATAAATAAATAAATAAATAAAAAATAAATAAATAAATAAATAAACAAACAATTAAAAATGATATGAAATCCCTTGCGCCCTTTACGTGTTTGGGGGAGATACCGATTAATACGTAATTCTATCTGGATTAATGGAGCGGGGGATACATACTGACAGAAGATAAATGACGATCAATTCCTTCCAGGTAATGTCGCGTTCTCAAATATAGAGCCGGGGATAGTGACAAGAAGTTATCCGTGAAATTCAAGAGTATCGATAACTTAAATCACAACCCCCCCCCCCCCCCCCCCCCCCCCCCCCCCCCCAAATTATTCCTCACTTCGATCATTCTGCTGACAATAAAGCTACACCAGAGGCCCCCTCAAAATGCACTCGGCATCCATCACGAAAATCTTGATGATACTGGGAAAATAATAGAATAAACTGCATGTAAATCGCCGAGGATGGAATATTCACATTAAGGAAATTGAAATTACCATGATCAGACCTACCATACAGATTAGTGGTGAGCTGTCCCGGTTGGGTACGTTGTAAGTAAAAACCTAGATACAAAAACCACAATGTACGTGCACTTGAGAACAGTGTATGCTCCTCACTTTACCGACTTTTCATATTTTGGGATTGAGTTTCTTGAAGACATTAAAGGTAACAAAGTAAATTCCAATTCCTTTCATTTCACTCTCAGATATGCGTTAACATTAAACAACAAGAAACATATTCACCCGAATGACGTATGAACCTATTTAAACACTGAGTACACTACAAATTCTTCTTCATCAACCGTATACCTCGCTAATAATGTACAAAATTACCAGTTAGATTACTTACTAGATGTATGATAAGCGCGAAGAATGAGACTTTCCCATCGTGAACTTTCCCTTTCTTGATAGTTGCATCCATAATGACTTCATATACGGTATTTTCACGCCACAACACGGATTAGGTGAATCAGGTTGATAAGATATTGAGGAAATTTCATGGTTGTCATCACGATGGGATATTTGTTATTTATTTAATTGGCGTGTTTATTTAAGCAATAAACTGCCTAGATGCGGCAGACCTACTGGTATAACTGCCACATGTGTCACAGACAAACTGAATGGTGCGGGCAGACCTACTGGTATAACTGCCACATGTGTCACAGACAAACTGAATGGTGCGCGCTAGCGCACCATGATTGTTTGTCTGTGACACATGTGGCAGTTATACCAGTAGGTCTGCCGCATCTAGGCAGTTTATCGCTTATATTTACGTTCTATTAATGAATCGCAAAAATAAAAAAATATGAAAAAAATCTTCCAAAATTCAAATTTCCCGCTTTCTGCCTCAGGGCAACTTCAGTTATACTCTCATAGATGAAGCTGCTTTTGGTAGGGATTTACTAGTAATATATAAGGGCATTGCCACACCAAATGTAAATATTCATTAGTGTGTCCTACAGTTTCCTTGTCTCTTAACAAACCTCACGAGAATCAGAAAACATCGGCAATCATATGTATTTCTCACGTATAGAGCGATTTATTGATCAATCGGTCGTTGGTCCTTGTGATGTAAACACCACAACTATCAATATGATAACAAGCGTTGACATCGGAACACCTTACATATACTACTCCAATACATGGTATACAATCTGATCACATTATAATGTTTATTATGTCTTTGTCCATAAAATACATAACGGTGGGACTATTTTACAATGAGATGTGCTGATTGATTGTAATCACTGTTTATGATAAATGTACCTGCAAAGTGTTGTTCTCAATTGTGAATATTAGAAGTGCAAAAATGATTGATTTTACAAGACTACACTCTGGTTCATCAGTATACCATTGATGTACGACGTTGTTTATCAGTAAACCATTGATGTACGACGTGGTGTATCAGTATACCATTGATGTACGACGTGGTGTATCAGTATACCATTGATGTACGACGTTGTTTATCAGTATACCATTGATGTACGACGTTGTTTATCAGTATACCATTGATGTACGGCGTAGTGTATCAGTATACCATTGATGTACGACGTGGTGTATCAGTATACCATTGATGTACGACGTTGTTTATCAGTATACCATTAATGTACGACGTGGTGTATCAGTATACCATTGATGTACGACGTTGTTTATCAGTATACCATTGATGTACGACGTGGTGTATCAGTATACCATTGATGTACGACGTCGTTTATCAGTATACCATTGATGTACGACGTTGTTTATCAGTATACCATTGATGTACTACGTGGTGTATCAGTATACCATTGATGTACGACGTGGTGTATCAGTATACCATTGATGTACGACGTGGTGTATCAGTATACCATTAATATACGACGTGGTGTATCAGTATACCATTGATGTACGACGTTGTTTATCAGTATACCATTAATGTACGACGTGGTGTATCAGTATACCATTGATGTACGACGTTGTTTATCAGTATACCATTGATGTACGACGTGGTGTATCAGTATACCATTGATGTACGACGTCGTTTATCAGTATACCATTGATGTACGACGTTGTTTATCAGTATACCATTGATGTACGACGTGGTGTATCAGTATACCATTGATGTACGACGTCGTTTATCAGTATACCATTGATGTACGACGTTGTTTATCAGTATACCATTGATGTACGACGTGGTGTATCAGTATACCATCAATGTACGACGTGGTGTATCAGTATACCATTGATGTACGACGTGGTGTATCAGTATACCATTGATGTACGACGTGGTGTATCAGTATACCATTAATATACGACGTGGTGTATCAGTATACCATTAATGTACGACGTGGTGTATCAGTATACCATTAATGTACGATGTTGTATATCAGTATACCATTGATGTACGACGTTGTTTATCAGTATACCATTGATGTATGACGTGGTGTATCAGTATACCATTGATGTACGACGTTGTTTATCAGTATACCATTGATGTATGACGTGGTGTATCAGTATACCATTGATGTACGACGTTGTTTATCAGTATACCATGGATGTACGACGTTGTTTATCAGTAAACCATTGATGTACGACGTTGTTTATCAGTATACCATTGGTGCACGACGTGGTTTATCAGTATACCATTAATGTACGACGTGGTGTATCAGTATACCATTGATGTACGACGTTGTTTATCAGTATACCATTGATGTACGACGTTGTTTATCAGTATACCATTAATGTACGACGTTGTTTATCAGTAAACCATTGATGTACGACGTTGTTTATCAGTATACCATTGGTGCACGACGTGGTTTATCAGTATACCATTGGTGCACGACGTGGTTTATCAGTATACCATTAATGTACGACGTTGTTTATCAGTAAACCATTGATGTACGACGTTGTTTATCAGTATACCATTGATGTACGACGTTGTTTATCAGTATACCATTGATGTACGACGTTGTTTATCAGTATACCATTGGTGCACGACGTGGTTTATCAGTATACCATTAATGTACGACGTTGTTTATCAGTAAACCATTGATGTACGACGTTGTTTATCAGTATACCATTGATGTACGACGTTGTTTATCAGTATACCATTGGTGTACGACGTGGTGTATCAGTATACCATTAATGTACGACGTGGTGTATCAGTATACCATTGATGTACGACGTGGTGTATCAGTATACCATTGATGTACGACGTGGTGTATCAGTATACCATTGATGTACGACGTGGTGTATCAGTATACCATTGATGTACGACGTGGTGTATCAGTATACCATTGGTGTACGACGTGGTGTATCAGTATACCATTGATGTACGACGTTGTTTATCAGTATACCATTGATGAACGACGTGGTGTATCAGTATACCATTGATGTACGACGTAGTGTATCAGTATACCATTGATGTACGACGTGGTGTATCAGTATACCATTAATATACGACGTTGTTTATCAGTATACCATTAATATACGACGTGGTGTATCAGTATACCATTGATGTACGACGTTGTTTATCAGTATACCATTGATGTACGACGTTGTTTATCAGTAAACCATCAATGTACGATGTTGTATATCAGTATACCATGGATGTACGACGTTGTTTATCAGTAAACCATTGATGTACGACGTTGTTTATCAGTATACCATTGATGTACGATGTTGTATATCAGTATACCATTGATGTACGACGTTGTTTATCAGTATACCATTGATGTATGACGTGGTTTATCAGTATACCATTGATGTACGACGTTGTTTATCAGTAAACCATTGATGTACGACGTTGTTTATCAGTATACCATTGATGTACGACGTTGTTTATCAGTATACCATTGATGTACGACGTTGTTTATCAGTAAACCATTGATGTACGACGTGGTGTATCAGTATACCATTGATGTACGACGTGGTGTATCAGTATACCATTGATGTACGACGTGGTGTATCAGTATACCATTGATGTACGACGTGGTATATCAGTATACCATTGATGTACGACGTGGTGTATCAGTATACCATTGGTGTACGACGTGGTGTATCAGTATACCATTGATGTACGACGTTGTTTATCAGTATACCATTGATGAACGACGTGGTGTATCAGTATACCATTGATGTACGACGTAGTGTATCAGTATACCATTGATGTACGACGTGGTGTATCAGTATACCATTAATATACGACGTTGTTTATCAGTATACCATTAATATACGACGTGGTGTATCAGTATACCATTAATGTACGACGTTGTTTATCAGTATACCATTGATGTACGACGTTGTTTATCAGTAAACCATCAATGTACGATGTTGTATATCAGTATTCCATGGATGTACGACGTTGTTTATCAGTAAACCATTGATGTACGACGTTGTTTATCAGTATACCATTGGTGCACGACGTGGTGTATCAGTATACCATTAATATACGACGTTGTTTATCAGTATACCATTAATATACGACGTGGTGTATCAGTATACCATTGATGTACGACGTTGTTTATCAGTATACCATGGATGTACGACGTTGTTTATCAGTAAACCATTGATGTACGACGTTGTTTATCAGTATACCATTGGTGCACGACGTGGTTTATCAGTATACCATTAATGTACGACGTGGTGTATCAGTATACCATTAATGTATGACGTGGTGTATCAGTATACCATTGATGTACGACGTTGTTTATCAGTATACCATTGATGTACGACGTTGTTTATCAGTAAACCATCAATGTACGATGTTGTATATCAGTATACCATTGACGTACGACGTTGTTTATCAGTAAACCATTGATGTACGACGTTGTTTATCAGTAAACCATTGATGTACGACGTGGTGTATCAGTATACCATTGATGTACGATGTGGTGTATCAGTAAACCATTGATGTATGACGTTGTTTATCAGTAAACCATTGATGTATGACGTTGTTTATCAGTAAACAATCAATGTACGACGTTGTTTATCAGTAAACCATTGATGTACGACGCGGTGTATCAGTAAACCATTAATGTATTACGTGATGTATCAGTATACCATTTATGTACGACGTGGTGTATCAGTATACAATTAATGTACGACGTGATGTATCAGTATACCATTAATGTATGACGTAGAGTATCAGTATACCATTGATGTACGACGTTGTTTATCAGTAAACCATCAATGTACGATGTTGTATATCAGTATACCATGGATGTATGACGTAGTGTATCAGTAAACCATTGATGTACGACGTGGTGTATCAGTATACCATTGATGTACGACGTGGTGTATCAGTATACCATTAATGTATGACGTAGTGTATCAGTAAACCATTGATGTACGACGTGGTGTATCAGTATACCATTGATGTACGACTTGGTGTATCAGTATACCATTAATGTATGACGTGGTGTATATCAGTATACCATTAATGTACGACGTAGTGTATCAGTATACCATTGATGTACGACGTTGTGTATCAGTATACCATTGATGTACGACGTTGTTTATCAGTATACCATTGATGTACGACGTTGTTTATCAGTAAACCATCAATGTACGACGTGGTGTATCAGTATACCATTAATGTACGATGTTGTATATCAGTATACAATTAATGTACGACGTGGTGTATCAGTATACCATTAGTGTATGACGTGATGTATCAGTATACCATTGATGTACGACGTGGTGTATCAGTATACCATTGATGTACGACGTTGTTTATCAGTAAACCATTGATGTACGACGTGGTGTATCAGTATACCATTGATGTACGACGTTGTTTATCAGTATACCATTGATGTATGACGTTGTTTATCAGTAAACCATCAATGTACGATGTTGTATATCAGTATAACATTGATGCACGACGTTGTTTATCAGTAAGCCATTGATGTATGACGTGGTTTATTGGAATGCCATTGATGTACGACGTGGTGTATCAGTATACCATTAATGTATGACGTGGTGTATCAGTATACCATTGATGTATGACGTGGTGTATCAGTATACCATTGATGTACGACGTGGTGTATCAGTATACCATTGATGTACGACGTGGTGTATCAGTATACCATTGATGTATGACGTGGTGTATCAGTATACCATTAATGTATGACGTGGTGTATCAGTATACCATTTATGTACGACGTGGTGTATCAGTATACCATTGATGTACGACGTGGTGTATCAGTATACCATTAATGTATGACGTGGTGTATCAGTATACCATTTATGTACGACGTGGTGTATCAGTATACCATTGATGTACGACGTGGTGTATCAGTATACCATTAATGTATGACGTGGTGTATCAGTATACCATTGATGTACGACGTGGTGTATCAGTATACCATTGATGTACGACGTGGTGTATCAGTATACCATTGATGTACGACGTGGTGTATCAGTATACCATTAATGTACGACGTGGTGTATCAGTATACCATTGATGTACGGCGTAGTGTATCAGTATACCATTAATGTACGACGTGGTGTATCAGTATACCATTAATGTACGACGTTGTTTATCAGTATACCATTAATGTATGACGTGGTGTATCAGTATACAATTAATGTACGACGTGGTGTATCAGTATACCATTGATGTACGACGTAGTGTATCAGTATACAATTAATGTACGACGTGGTGTATCAGTATACCATTGATGTACGACGTGGTGTATCAGTATACCATTGATGTATGACGTGGTGTATCAGTATACCATTGATGTACGACGTTGTTTATCAGTATACCATTGATGTACGACGTGGTGTATCAGTATACCATTGATGTACGACGTCGTTTATCAGTATACCATTGATGTACGACGTGGTGTATCAGTATACAATTAATGTACGACGTGGTGTATCAGTATACCATTGATGTACGACGTGGTGTATCAGTATACCATTGATGTACGACGTGGTGTATCAGTATACAATTAATGTACGACGTGGTGTATCAGTATACAATTAATGTACGACGTTGTTTATCAGTAAACCATCAATGTACGATGTTGTATATCAGTATAACATTGATGTACAACGTTGTTTATCAGTATACCATTGATGTACGACGTTGTTTATCAGTATACCATTGATGTACGACGTGGTGTATCAGTATACCATTGATGTACGACGTGGTGTATCAGTATACCATTGATGTACGACTTGGTGTATCGGTATATCATTAATGTACGACTTGGTGTATCGGTATACCATTGATGTACTACGTGGTGTATCAGTATACCATTGATGTACGACGTGTTGTATCAGTATACCATTAATGTACGACGTGGTGTATCAGTATACCATTGATGTACGACGTGGTGTATCAGTATACCATTGATGTACGACGTAGTGTATCAGTATACCATTGATGTACGACGTGGTGTATCAGTATACCATCAATGTACGACGTGGTTTATTGGAATGCCATTACTGTACCAAGTGTAATATCGTATTCAAGTATTGTACGACGTGGTATATCAGTTTACCATAGATGTATCACTTGGAATATTAGTATTTAATTAATGTATCACGTGGAATATCATTTGATTCAAACATACAGAAAGAAAATATAGAAATGAGAGAATGGCAAAAGGTTGTTTACAGCAGCCTTGACTTTAAAACACTTTCTTTGATAAACGTTTGTACAGAATGAACAATAGTTTGGTTTTCGACATCAGTCAGATCTGGAGTACCACAAAGTACAGGACGTCGACTGTAATATCGCCATATCGTAAAACACTATCAATGAAAACTTGTCACTATCTATTATACAGACTATATTCAAACAATTAATAGATTTATAATATTAACTCTGTATAGGTTAAATTCAAACTACTGCATGAATGTCTCAGCCTTGTATGTACAATATTTAATCTGCCTTTTCCAATCAAATAAGAATAGATAAAGACTGAACTTATTAACGAATGGCTACTTTTTGACATTGTTTCGCACGTTATTCCATAATGTTATAGAAGAAAGAATAGAAGATTGGTATGAACTTGTGAACCTGATAATCGGACTTAGGAACAGAGTAAATTTTGGTGTTTCTCGCGTGGTATTTAGTTCGTTCGCTAACTTTGTGAAGAATATTAGTTTAATAAGACGGGGTTAAATTAGTATGAAGTTTATACACCAGAGTTAGTTTTCTTATTTGTCTTCTGTCAACTAGCGACTCAAGTTGAGTTTCTTTATATAAAGAGGTTTCACTCGAAAAAGAAGGCATAACAGTAATAATTCTAGCTGCTTCAAGCTGAACTTGTTCGAGTTTGTTTACATCCGTCAAAGAGCAACCATCCCATACTTCATATGCATCTTCCAATACAGGCAACATGAACGCTTTATAAATCCTTAACAGAGTGTTCCTACTTAATGATAAAAACAAAAACGTACATAGCACTGATATTTTTTTCACATATGCTTTTTAAAGTTCTGAAATATGAAGCGACCACTTTGCATCTGCACTAAATGTCACACCTAAGTGCCTTTGACTTTCATTTCATTACCAAAAGAAAGCTGTAAGGTGGAATGTATCTAGAATTTGATATCACTAACACATCTGTCTGAGGATTAAACTTGGTCAGCCAATCCAGAGACCATCCATTTAATATATCGAAATCTCTACCAAGGTAGATTTCAATATCATCAAAAGAGGAATACATCACAGAAGAACACGTATCGTCGGCAAATAAACTAGAAAAAACTTTAATTTATCAACAACATCATGATACAATGTATATATAAAACAGAAGTTGCCCTAACACAATTCCTTGAGCGACTCCAGCATTCGTGTATCCTGTACGGGAATACTCATTTTTAACAATAACCTGTCGTTTTCTACCCGATATATACCTTTTTATCCAATTAAGTTAGTCACCTCTTATGCCATATGTAGTCAGTTTAAATAACAGACCCTAATGCCAAGTGACCCGGTCAAGCGCCTTCGATATACATGTATCACAAAATATTAGAAAAGTTTTTTTTTTTTTCTGTAAAAGACCAGCATATAACATGATGTATTTCTATCAATTAGTGGACAGTGGAACGATGAATCATAAAACCAGATTGTTTCTCATAAAATACGTGTACTGAGTTTTCGTAGAAATAATTTTATACTTAAATTCAACGTGCTCAAAAACTTAAGCTATACAGGATAACAATTTCTACCACAATACCCCGTGTTATTCAACTCTCAGACCATCAGTTAATCATTACAGCCGTTGATTAACAATCTGTTTATACCACACGTGGTATAAACTCTGTACGCATTTTGATTGGCTAACACGGTGAACTTTGACACAAGCTGCAATTATTATCGACGTCATCAATAATCTAATGACGTCACATCACCGGGTCCCGGACGTCACCGGTACACTTTATTTGCATACGCGAAATTATACTTGGCCACGTTTCCCTTTGATTCAAACCGATATTATTGTGGTAGAAACAGGTCACACGACTCGAAATTGTTGGATATGGTATTTATTTTACACTCGTAAGTTATTTTTTAAAAGTTGCAAAAAACACTCGAGAAGTATACGAGTTTTTGTGCCTACCAAAAATGAAAGTAACGCCGAAATGTACAGAGAAGTCATGTTTCGAACACCAGTCGTTTCGGTAATTAGTGATACTTCGGGTCGAATTGAGAATTTTTAGGATTTAAAACTTGAAGCACTTTGGTTTCCCTTGAGAGTAAAACTTCCCTATCAATGTAAAGATTTTAACTTTTACTACTTCGGAAAAATATACATTTTCTATTAAGTTGCATTTTGGCGACCTACACTTAATTCAAATGAGGAATGTCTCTTTAAGTCCAACTCCAGCATATATCAGTTTACTATAGATGTAGCACGTGGAATATCAGTATACAGTCTGTATTTCTGCATTGATTCAGTTGTCATGAAAAAGTTTTAAAAAGACGGCCAAATTTCTATTTTTATAATTGTACTTTAAAATTAATAAGTAAGATATAATTTTTGATTAGAAACATATTGGAATTCTTTAATTTTTCTGTTTATAGCGATACATACCTATAATACCTATAATTCACCGAACTGATAAAATGATACGGTTACCTACCTGTCGAAGTGGTGAGTTACCCAAGATATCGCCCCGTCCATTTCCATATTTGGACCGATAACCACAACACGTGCAGCCTTGCCAGTGTAAACAAGTAGTCGGGCAACAAACAAACACACACTTATATTTTACACTGAGATTTTAATTTGACAGAGGAAGGATGTGTATGTGTCGTCTGCGCGTTACATCATGAATGACTACGTTGATATTCAACACAAACTCACATTGGCTTCCTATGACGCAGATCACGTGATTCGAAGCCTTACGCGCGCTAATCTGAATCCCTACATCGGCTCCTATACACAGTGCTGACCGCCTTACACAGAGTTGTATCATATCCTGCTGGTTAGAGGAAAGGTCATATGACGAAAAGCTAAACATTCAAGAAGCACCGTAGATGGGGATATCCCTAACTGTGCTAGATATATATACGTCGTTACTGCGCAGAGAAGTGAGTGTCAAACGTCATACGACATCAACCCCAAACGATGAGGAAACGCAGGCGGGAGTCAGGATAGTAATATGTGGGAGTGTACTTGAGAGTACATCTGTCTAAAGCACCTCATGTACTATGTGATACATAACATATTCGTGGAACATCTTGTCCGATGGAGATACACATTTATATATAAAATAATAATATTAATAAAAACAATTACAAAAACAAAAAATAACAAAACAAAAAACAAACAATAAAGAACAACAACATCAACACACAGTTTAAATAACCATAGAGTAGATGTTAGTTTCGTCATTTACTGAGCACATGCACATGAGAGCAGCTAATTACAAAGACACCTTTTTACGACAGGGCCATTGTATATAACGAGAGTTAGTCATTGTCATTCTTTGGTGTTTGACTAATATCCTGTTATAACACTAGTTACTCGTATAATATACTCTGTGCACGGCATGACAGGAGTCAGAAGAAAAGACACCTATTTACTGCACTGTTAGGCCGCCGTACATAATTTTGATGCTGACAACAGAGCACTTAACAGAAAACAGTGTCAAACCCGAAGAACAATGGTAAAACACGGCAGGCTCTGTGTCTGAATTTCACCTTCTTTAGAATCAAAATTTAGTGCTTTGTCGTCATTCCTACCTACCGAGATCTACCGACTGCATAATATCTGCATGGTGTTGTATAAGACCTGGCCCTAGTTTCACAAGTAACATGAATTCCCATAAGAAATCATATTTGGATTTAAGGAAAATATTTGTAAAGAAACTTTTTTTAAATCCTGTAAAGCTTTCATGCGGAAGAAGGTTAAGGGATGTTGGTGAAACTGGGACTTCAAGACAAAGGTGCTGCGTCAACAAGTTTTATTCCAAGTGATCCACAGTTGCCAACCAAGTTGCCTCTAACATCTTCCTTTCAAACTATTGAACAGGGACCGGATACTAAGAACGGACACGGCCGTGTTCTCTAGGTAAGTTACTGTACACGACATCAATGCGCCAGTGTCTAGGGACGGACACGACCGTGTTCTCTATGTAAGTTACAGTACACGACGTCAATGCGCCAGTGTCTAGGGACGGACACGGCCGTGTTCTCTAGGTAAGTTACAGTACACGACATCAATGCGCCAGTGTCTAGGGACGGACACGGCCGTGTTCTCTAGGTAAGTTACAGTACACGACATCAATGCGCCAGTGTCTAGGGACAGACACGGCCTTGTTCTCTAGGTAAGTTACAGTACACGACATCAATGCGCCAGTGTCTAGGGACGGACACGGCCGTGTTCTCTAGGTAAGTTACAGTACACGACATCAATGCGCCAGTGTCTAGGGACAGACACGGCCTTGTTCTCTAGGTAAGTTACAGTACACGACATCAATGCGCCAGTGTCTAGTGACGGACACGGCCTTGTTCTCTAGGTAAGTTACAGTACACGACGTCAATGCGCCAGTGTCTAGGGACGGACACGGCCGTGTTCTCTAGATAAGTTACAGTACACGACATCAATGCGCCAGTGTCTAGGGACGGACACGGCCGTGTTCTCTAGATAAGTTACGGTACACGACGTCAATGCGCCAGTGTCTAGGGACGGACACGGCCGTGTTCTCTATGTAAGTTACAGTACACGACGTCAATGCGCCACTGTCTAGGGACGGACACGGCCGTGTTCTCTAGGTAAGTTACAGTACACGACATCAATGCGCCAGTGTCTAGGGACGGACACGGCCTTGTTCTCTATGTAAGTTACTGTACACGACGTCAATGCGCCAGTGTCTAGGGACGGACACGGCCTTGTTCTCTATGTAAGTTACAGTACACGACGTCAATGCGCCACTGTCTAGGGACGGACACGGCCTTGTTCTCTAGGTAAGTTACAGTACACGACATCAATGCGCCAGTGTCTAGGGACGGACGCGGCCGTGTTCTCTAGGTAAGTTACAGTACACGACATCAATGCGCCAGTGTCTAGGGACGGACACGGCCGTGTTCTCTAGGTAAGTTACAGTACACGACGTCAATGCGCCAGTGTCTAGGGACGGACACGGCCGTGTTCTCTAGGTAAGTTACTGTACACGACGTCAATGCGCCAGTGTCTAGGGACGGACACGGCCGTGTTCTCTAGGTAAGTTACAGTACACGACGTCAATGCGCCAGTGTCTAGGGACGGACACGGCCGTGTTCTCTAGGTAAGTTACAGTACACGACGTCAATGCGCCAGTGTCTAGGGACGGAAACGGCCGTGTTCTCTAGGTAAGTTACAGTACACGACATCAATGCGCCAGTGTCTAGGGACGGACACGGCCGTGTTCTCTAGGTAAGTTACAGTACACGACATCAATGCGCCAGTGTGTAGGGACGGACACGGCTTTGTTCTCTAGGTAAGTTACTGTACACGACATCAATGCGCCAGTGTCTAGGGACGGACACGGCCGTGTTCTCTAGGTAAGTTACAGTACACGACATCAATGCGCCAGTGTCTAGGGACGGACACGGCCGTGTTCTCTAGGTAAGTTACAGTACACGACATCAATGCGCCAGTGTCTAGGGACGGACACGGCCGTGTTCTCTAGGTAAGTTACAGTACACGACATCAATGCGCCAGTGTCTAGGGACGGACACGGCCGTGTTCTCTAGGTAAGTTACAGTACACGACATCAATGCGCCAGTGTCTAGGGACGGACACGGCCGTGTTCTCTAGGTAAGTTACAGTACACGACGTCAATGCGCCAGTGTCTAGGGACGGACACGGCCGTGTTCTCTAGGTAAGTTACTGTACACGACGTCAATGCGCCAGTGTTTAGGGACGGACATGACCGTGTTCTCTATGTAAGTTACTGTACACGACATCAATGCGCCAGTGTATAGGGACGGACACGGCCTTGTTCTCTAGGTAAGTTACTGTACACGACATCAATACGCCAGTGTGTAGGGACGGACACGACCTGGTTCTCTAGGTAAGTTACTGTACACGACGTCAATGCGCCAGTGTCTAGGGACGGACACGGCCGTGTTCTCTATGTAAGTTACAGTACACGACGTCAATGCGCCAGTGTCTAGTGACGGACACGGCCGTGTTCTCTAGGTAAGTTACTGTACACGACATCAATGCGCCAGTGTCTAGGGACGGACACGGCCGTGCTCTCTAGGTAAGTTACTGTACACGACGTCAATGCGCCAGTGTCTAGGGACGGACACGGCCGTGCTCTCTAGGTAAATTACTGTACACGACGTCAATGCGCCAGTGTCTAGGGACGGACACGGCCGTGCTCTCTAGGTAAGTTACTGTTCACGACGTCAATGCGCCAGTGTCTAGGGACGGACACGGCCGTGTTCTCTAGGTAAGTTACTGTACACGACGTCAATGCGCCAGTGTCTAGGGACGGACACGGCCGCATTCTCTAGGTAAGTTACTGTACACGACGTCAATGCGCCAGTGTATAGGGACGGACACGGCCGTGTTCTCTAGGTAAGTTACTGTACACGACGTAAATGCGCCAGTGTCTAGGGACGGACACGGCCGCATTCTCTAGGTAAGTTACAGTACACGACGTCAATGCGCCAGTGTCTAGGGACGGACATGGCCGTGTTCTCTATGTAAGTTACAGTACACGACGTCAATGCGCCAGTGTCTAGGGACGGACACGGCCGTGTTCTCTAGGTAAGTTACAGTACACGACGTCAATGCGCCAGTGTGTAGGGACGGACACGACCGTCTTTTCTAGGTAAGTTATAGTACACGACATCAATGCGCCAGTGTGTAGGGACGGACACGACCTGGTTCTCTAGGTAAGTTACAGTACACGACATGAATGCGCCAGTGTCTAGGGACGGACACGGCCTTGTTCTCTATGTAAGTTACAGTACACGACATCAATGCGCCACTGTCTAGGGACGGACACGGCCTTGTTCTCTAGATAAGTTACAGTACACGACATCAATACGCCAGTGTGTAGGGACAGACACGGCCGTGTTCTCTAGGTAAGTTACAGTACACGACGTCAATGCGCCAGTGTGTAGGGACGGACACGACCGTCTTTTCTAGGTAAGTTATAGTACACGACATCAATGCGCCAGTGTGTAGGGACGGACACGACCTGGTTCTCTAGGTAAGTTACAGTACACGACATGAATGCGCCAGTGTCTAGGGACGGACACGGCCTTGTTCTCTATGTAAGTTACAGTACACGACATCAATGCGCCACTGTCTAGGGACGGACACGGCCTTGTTCTCTAGATAAGTTACAGTACACGACATCAATACGCCAGTGTGTAGGGACAGACACGGCCGTGTTCTCTAGGTAAGTTACTGTACACGACGTCAATGCGCCAGTGTCTAGGGACGGACACGGCCGTGTTCTCTATGTAAGTTACAGTACACGACGTCAATGCGCCAGTGTCTAGGGACGGACACGGCCGTGTTCTCTAGGTAAGTTACTGTACACGACATCAATGCGCCACTGTCTAGGGACGGACACGGCCGTGTTCTCTAGGTAAGTTACAGTACACGACGTCAATGCGCCAGTGTCTAGGGACGGACACGGCCGTGTTCTCTAGGTAAGTTACTGTACACGACGTCAATGCGCCAGTGTCTAGGGACGGACACGGCCGTGTTCTCTAGGTAAGTTACTGTACACGACGTCAATGCGCCAGTGTCTAGGGACGGACACGGCCGTGTTCTCTATGTAAGTTACAGTACACGACGTCAATGCGCCACTGTCTAGGGACGGACACGGCCGTGTTCTCTATGTAAGTTACAGTACACGACGTCAATGCGCCACTGTCTAGGGACGGACACGGCCTTGTTCTCTATGTAAGTTACAGTACACGACGTCAATGCGCCAGTGTCTAGGGACGGACACGGCCGTGTTCTCTAGGTAAGTTACTGTACACGACGTCAATGCGCCAGTGTCTAGGGACGGACACGGCCGTGTTCTCTAGGTAAGTTACAGTACACGACGTCAATGCGCCAGTGTCTAGGGACAGACACGGCCGTGTTCTCTAGGTAAGTTACTGTACACGACATCAATGCGCCACTGTCTAGGGACGGACACGGCCTTGTTCTCTAGGTAAGTTACAGTACACGACGTCAATGCGCCAGTGTCTAGGGACAGACACGGCCGTGTTCTCTAGGTAAGTTACTGTACACGACATGAATGCGCCAGTGTCTAGGGACGGACAACGCCGCTTGGTACTGTACATCTGACATTGCGCTGAAGACATGAAGTAACTCTACGGTTTTCACTTCAGTTTTAATTTTAAACTATGCACACTGTAGTTTCTTTCAACCAGCGTTGATTATATTTAGCTGGAACTATCATTTGATCAGTTGTGCCGAAAGTGAAAATAGATTGTGTCTATTTCAGGCGCTGGATCATCATGCGTGCGTGGGTGTAGGAATATTGATTGGATTGAGGAAGCTGTGTCGATTTCAGGCTTTCGTGTATAGGACTGCGTTTCGCTCTCTCGCTCAGTGTCTCTTTACGGAAAATAACATCAGACGACGGACTTCCAGCGTGTGGAACGAGGTAAGTATCTTTCTGTTTATATCATTAATATATCCACAGTATTTTGTCATGATGAAGCATATTGACATAGATTATACAGGGATACTATACCAACCTGGAAACTTATGTATTATACAGTTGGTTGCTATAGTGCAAGGTATACACCTATTGGAGTATCCGAATCCGTGTATTCTATTTTATCATATAACCTTACATGCACGCCTAGAATTTATGAATGTAGTGACATTGCAACATGATCATAACATTTCAATACAGAGCTAATGTTTCCATAAAATTGAGAAAAGTTATAAATTTACCTGGACAGGTAAAACATGTAAGCAGTGGTGCTGGATGATGTCACTCACATGATGGATCGAGTCTGGTCAACAAGTCGCACTGGTTTTAGATTTCCGTTGATATTATGTTTTATGCTTGACCTTGTCGCACTTAACTTCACAAAAGCAAGCTCAGGGTTGAAGAGACATTAATAACACCATGACGTTATACAACACTGCGTACTAATGCATACATTTTAACATCATATCAGTCTGCATAATATGGGATATCACACTTACTTCTTTTGATATGTAAGTCATTTATTGTTTATTTTCTGCACTTCAATACTATAAACATAGAGTATGTTGACTTTATTACTACAGAGTCACTTCACCAAAACGTTGTCACAGTCATAGAATTAGAAAGAAAAATTATCATTTCTGAAAAGCTTGGGGCTGCTAAATCAGTCAAAACAATTTCAATAAGTGGAATTTTATTGAATTTTAAGGGGTTGCCGTCGAAACAGTGACGTCATCAGTCTACAGCAAGAATGACAAACAGGCTCTTAGAGACCATTCTAGCAACGATGACGCACGCGAATCTATTTTTAGACAAAATCTATATATATCTGTATTTGTCCTTATGTCATTGAGAAAAAAAAAGATTACGGGAGCCCAGGAGTAAAGGGATAAGCACGAGAACTAAACAGTGTATTTTCACAAGCGGCATGTAAACATACAAAAAACAAGCTAACCGTCAGTACAACTGTTACAGCTAGTCACTTGTGAGTTATGATCACTACTAACCTAGTGTAGTACGTATATATTTATTATATTTACAAAAGGGTTCACCGTTTACAGCTTTCAATAGTTATATTTAGAGTATATATCACTAGTAATGTTTACAATTTATATAAGTAGTGATGTTTACAGTGTGATTCACTGGTGATGTTTACATTGTGTATCACTAGTGATGTTTACAGTGTGTATCACTGGTGATGTTTACAGTGTGTGTCACTAGTGATGTTTACAGTGTGTATCACTAGTGATGTTTACATTGTGTATCACTGGTGATGTTTACAGTGTGTGTCACTAGTGATGTTTACAGTGTGTGTCACTAGTGATTGTTTACAGTGTGTGTCACTAGTGATGTTTACAGTGTGTATCACTAGTGATGTTTACATTGTGTGTCACTAGTGATGTTTACATTGTGTATCACTAGTGATGTTTACAGTGTGTATCACTGGTGATGTTTACCGTGTGTGTCACTAGTGTTGTTTACAGTGTGTGTCACTAGTGATGTTTACAGTGTGTATCACTAGTGATGTTTACATTGTGTGTCACTAGTGATGTTTACATTGTGTATCACTAATGATGTTTACAGTGTGTGTCACTAGTGATGTTTACAGTGTATATCACTAGTGATGTTTACAGTGTATATCACTAGTGATGTTCACATTGTGTATCACTGGTGATGTTTACAGTGTGCGTCATAGTGATGTTTACAGTGTGTGTCACTGGTGATGTTTACAGTGTGTGTCACTAGTGATGTTTACATTGTGTATCACTAGTGATGTTTACAGTGTGTATCATTGGTGATGTTTACAGTGTGTATCACTAGTGATGTTTACATTGTGTGTCACTAGTGATGTTTACATTGTGTATCACTAGTGATGTTTACGGTGTGTATCACTAGTGATGTTTACCGTGTGTGTCACTAGTGATGTCTACATTGTGTATAACTAGTGATGTTTACCGTGTGTATCACTAGTGATGTTTACAGTGTGTATCACTAGTGATGTTTACAGTGTGTGTCACTAGTGATGTTTACAGTGTGTGTCACTAGTGATGTTTACAGTGTGCGTCATAGTGATGTTTACAGTGTGTGTCACTGGTGATGTTTACAGTGTGTGTCACTAGTGATGTTTACAGTGTGTATCACTAGTGATGTTTACAGTGTGTGTCACTAGTGATGTTTACAGTGTGTGTCACTAGTGATGTTTACAGTGTGTATCACTAGTGATGTTTACAGTGTGTGTCACTAGTGATGTTTACAGTGTGTATCACTAGTGATGTTTACAGTGTGTGTCACTGGTGATGTTTACAGTGTGTGTCACTAGTGATGTTTACAGTGTGTGTCACTAGTGATGTTTACAGTGTGTGTCACTAGTGATGTTTACAGTGTGTGTCACTAGTGATGTTTACATTGTGTATCACTAGTGATGTTTACAGTGTGTGTCACTAGTGATGTTTACATTGTGTATCACTAGTGATGTTTACAGTGTGCGTCACTAGTGATGTCTACCGTGTGTGTCACTGGTGATGTTTACAGTGTGTATCACTAGTGATGTTTACATTGTGTATCACTAGTGATGTTTACAGTGTGTGTCACTGGTGATGTTTACATTGTGTATCATTAGTGATGTTTACAGTGTGTATCACTAGTGATGTTTACATTGTGTATCACTAGTGATGTTTACAGTGTGTATCACTGGTGATGTTTACATTGTGTATCATTAGTGATGTTTACATTGTGTGTCACTGGTGATGTTTACATTGTGTATCACTAGTGATGTTTACAGTGTGTATCACTAGTGATGTTTACAGTGTGTGTCACTAGTGATGTTTACATTGTGTGTCACTAGTGATGTTTACATTGTGTATCACTAGTGATGTTTACAGTGTGTATCATTAGTGATGTTTACAGTGTGTATCACTAGTGATGTTTACATTGTGTGTCACTAGTGATGTTTACATTGTGTATCACTAGTGATGTTTACAGTGTGTATCATTAGTGATGTTTACATTGTGTATCACTAGTGATGTTTACAGTGTGTGTCACTAGTGATGTTTACAGTGTGTATCACTAGTGATGTTTACATTGTGTATCACTAATGATGGTTACAGTGTGTATCACTGGTGATGTTTACATTGTGTATCACTAGTGATGTTTACATTGTGTATCACTAGTGATGTTTACAGTGTGTATCACTAGTGATGTTTACAGTGTGTGTCACTAGTGATGTTTACATTGTGTGTCACTAGTGATGTTTACATTGTGTATCACTAGTGATGTTTACAGTGTGTATCATTAGTGATGTTTACAGTGTGTATCACTAGTGATGTTTACATTGTGTGTCACTAGTGATGTTTACATTGTGTATCACTAGTGATGTTTACAGTGTGTATCATTAGTGATGTTTACATTGTGTATCACTAGTGATGTTTACAGTGTGTGTCACTAGTGATGTTTACAGTGTGTATCACTAGTGATGTTTACATTGTGTATCACTAGTGATGTTTACATTGTGTATCACTAGTGATGTTTACATTGTGTGTCACTAGTGATGTTTACATTGTGTATCACTAGTGATGTTTACAGTGTGTATCATTAGTGATGTTTACATTGTGTGTCACTGGTGATGTTTACATTGTGTATCACTAGTGATGTTTACAGTGTGTATCACTAGTGATGTTTACATTGTGTGTCACTAGTGATGTTTACATTGTGTATCACTAGTGATGTTTACAGTGTGTGTCACTAGTGATGTTTACATTGTGTATCACTAGTGATGTTTACAGTGTGTGTCACTAGTGATGTTTACAGTGTGTGTCACTAGTGATGTTTATCGTGTGTATCACCAGTGATGTTTACAGTGTGGTGTGTGTCACTAGTGATGTTTACAGTGTGCGTCACTAGTGATGTCTACCGTGTGTGTCACTGGTGATGTTTACAGTGTTCGTCATAGTGATGTTTACATTGTGTATCACTAGTGATGTTTACAGTGTGTATCATTTATGGTGTTTACAGTGTGTGTCACTTGGTATGTTTGTTAATCACACCGACGATTCCTTTTATTATTGGATACACTGACGAGTACCATTCTGAATGACCACACCGTCCTTAATGGCCACAGCGAATATTAAACTTACTCTGCGTATAGTAAAACCGTTTAACAATAAATGGCTCGTTTTTAGGGCTGCACGCAGACGAATTCGGTGACACAAATGCCGTGAAATATAAGTCGGTGAACAAGATCGATACTTGCGTTTTTGGTACCAAGCCTCTTTTTAAAATTAGATATAGCAGCAAAGATGATATACCTGGAGAGGCTTCTGGAACTCTATATAGGAACCGTCGGCTGACGTCTTACACGACGTCTGTCATGGCAATCATTGCGAGTACTGGAGGGTTGGGGGTATGACGATATTACAAGTACTGGGGGATTGGAGGTATGACGATATTACAAGTACTGGAGGATTGAGGGTATGACGATATTACAAGTATGGAGGGTTGGAGGTATGACGATATTACAAGTACTGGAGGGTTGGGGGTATGACGGTATTACAAGTACTGGAGGGTTGGGGGTATGACGATATTACAAGTACTGGAGGGTTGGGGGTATGACGGTATTACAAGTACTGGAGGGTTGGGGGTATGACGATATTACAAGTACTGGAGGGTTGGGGGTATGACGATATTACAAGTACTGGAGGGTTGGGGGTATGACGATATTACAAGTACTGGAGGGTTGGGGGTATGACGGTATTACAAGTACTGGAGGGTTGGGGGTATGACGATATTACAAGTACTGGAGGGTTGGGGTATGACGGTATTACAAGTACTGGAGGGTTGGAGGTATGACGATATTACAAGTACTGGAGGGTTGGGGGTATGACGATATTACAAGTACTGGAGGCCCGAAGAGCAATTGAACTAATGAGGTGGCGCGGCATCCGTTTCAATTTGGTCGGATGCATCCTTTGGTAAAGGGGAACAAATTTTGGTCCTGCACCCTGGGGCGGGGACTAGTAGGGTAAATAAGCCAATTCTTCAAAACTATTTGTCTTCGGTAGGAATGAAAGGATTTCGTCCATATTTGGTCTTAAGCATTCTTGGATGAAAGGGAACCATTTTTTTGGTACAAATTCTTAAGTTGACATTAAACATAAGTCGACTAACCAGAAGTCAACGTCAAAGGTCATGATTTAGGGTTATAGTTCGTATCTTTTCTCTTACGAATATTTTGTTACATTACGAAGCAAAGTTGATTGGAATCAATGAATAAGTCAACTAACTAAAAGTGAACCTCACTGAAACAAAGGTCAAGGTCAAAGTATGCATCTTTTCACCAAGAGTCAACTATCAAGGTTAAAATATGATATATTTTCACTGATTAAACTTATTTTATGAAATTATTTAACAAAGTTAGTGGGAATTATACGAATCAAATGACCACAGGCCAAGGTCACCGACTCAAAGTTCAAGGTCAAAATTTGTATCTTTTCACTGATGAACATTTTGTCATGACATTATGAAGCAAACTTGGTCAGAACTAAACAAAAGGTAAACTGACCAATGCCAAGGTCACTGGGTCAACACTCAAGGTAAGGTGTGTAATCTTTCACTGATGAATATTTTGTGGTGAAATCATGAAACGAAGTTGGTCGGAATTAAACAATTAGTTTAACTGATAAAAAAGCAAATATTGGTATACTTTCACCGAGGAACATTTTGTTATGACATTATGAAACAAAGCTGATCAGAATTAAAAACAGTGTCAACTGACCACAGGTCTAGGTCACTGTGGAAAAATGTGTTCACTATTTAATTGAATTTGATCTCTGGGCCTGGCCATGGATTAGACAAAAACAAACTTTAAAATGAGTATTATACCTGTAGATGGAGGTGGGGAAGGAAGCAAGAGCCACATTTTATTACATGTATAATGTATACTTCGCTTCCTACTTGCAATTGCCTTTAAAGTCCAAATGTTAAATGTCAAACTGAGCCTCAGCGATATGGGCAGCTGGTTCATAATAACTGTGGGTGATACATAGCCACACGACGAGACTGTCGATGATATTCTCAATATTCTAGTTTGCTTTGAATTATCTTTGGAACCAGACCGCTAAATACATTTAAAAGTTGACAGAAATATGTGGTACTAGGAGGCAAATCCCAAAATGAGAAAAGTATTTGTAATAAAATCATTCTGGAATATCCAGGTGAGCGTTAGAGGTCTCGTGGGCCGTCTATTGTACTTAATATGTTGTTTATATTTTGTGCACATGTTTTTTTGTTTTTGTTTTTGTACATATTGGTTTTGTTTTTATAATTATTTCATTTTTTTTGTATGCTTAGTGTTTTGTTTTGTATACGTTGTTTTTTTGTTTTGTATATGTGTTTTGCATACATGTACATGTACTTGGCTTTTTGTTTTATATACGTTGGTTTGGTTTTGTATATTTAGTTTTGTATGCTAAGCTTTTTGCTTTGTATACGTTGTTTTATTTTGTGTATCTATTTTTTTTTGCTTTGTATCTTTTGGTTTTTGTTAGTATGCTTTACTGAATCTTATTTGAATAAATTGTTACTTATAAACTTATTTGAAAATAAAAAGTGGACTTTTCTAATCTCCTTTCGTCTATGGTCGGTGGTCCGAACGTCTGTTAACATTTCTTGTTACCGATATTTCTCAGAAAGTACTAAATGGATCTTTTCTTAAATTTTACTGTAGGTTTCTATTGGTCATTTGTTGTGCATGATACATTTTGAGAATGACCAGAAAACAAAATGGCCAATAAACGGCCATTTTGAAATTTGACAATTGAAGATTGTTACCGCTGTTTCTCAGTAAGTAATTAATAGGTTTTTTTAATTCATGTGTAGGTTCCCCTTTGTCCATGTTTATATTTCATTTTGAGACTGATGGGGAAATAATTGGTCGACAGGTGGCCATTTTGAATTTTGAGTTTTTTACCACTTTATCTCAAGAAGTACTTGATGGATCTTTCTTAAATTTTGTATGTTGGTTCTAGTCTAGTGTCTAGTTCTGCATATCAAATTTAGAGACTGATTGAAAAACAAAGTGGATAACAGGTAGTCATGTTAGAATTTGACAGTTGAAGTTTGTCATCACTATTTCTTCAATAATTCCGGAATGATATTTCTCAAGCTTGGTGTACAGATTTCCCATTGGTCACTAGTTGTGGTCTTTTAATTAAAATTTGATTTGAAAACAAAATATCTTTGATTTTTAAAGTTGAAAATTGCTATCACTGTTACTTATTCACAGAAAGATCTTCCTAGATTTCTCAAATATTTCATTTGCAGGTTCCCTATGTTATTAAATAATACAAAAGGTAAAGAGGAAAGAAGGGAAAAGTAGGGAAAAGATAGAAGGTATTTTGTTTTGCTGTGTATATGTTGTTGTTTTGTTGTGTATTTTGTTTTTGTTGTGTATATGCTGTTGTTTGTTGTGTATATGTTGTTGTTTTGTTGTGTATATGTTGTTGTTTTGTTGTGTATTTTGTTTTTGTTGTGTATATGCTGTTGTTTTGTTGTGTATATGTTGTTGTTTTGTTGTGTATTTTGTATATATATATATTGGTTTTGCTGTGTTCATGTTGTTGTTTTGTTGTGTATATGTTGTTGTTGTGTATATGTTGTTGTTTTGCTGTGTTTATGTTGTTGTTTTGTTTTGTATATATTGTAGTTTTGTTGTGTATTTGTTGTTGTTTTGTTGTGTATATGTTGTTGTTTTGTTGTGTATATGTTGTTGTTTTGTTGTGTATATGTGGTAGTTTTGTGTATATGTTGTGTATATGTTGTAGTTTTGTTGTGTATATATTGTTGTTTTGTTGTGTATATATTGTTGTTGTGTATATGTTGTTGTGTATATGTTGTTGTTTTGTTGTGTATTTTGTATATGTATATTTTGGTTTTGCTGTGTTTATGTTGTTGTTTTGTTTTGTATATATTGTAGTTTTGTTGTGTATTTGTTGTTGTTTTGTTGTGTATATGTTGTTGTTTTGTTGTGTATATGTTGTTGTTTTGTTGTGTATATGTCGTAGTTTTGTATATATGTTGTAGTTTTGTTGTGTATATGTTGTTTTGTTGTTTATATGTTGTAGTTTTGTATATATGTTGTAGTTTTGTTGTGTATATGTTGTTGTTTTGTTGTGTATATGTTGTTGTTTTGTTGTGTATATATTGTTGTTTTGTTGTGTATATGTTGTTGTTTTGGTGTGTATATGTTGTAGTTTTGTATATATTGTTGTAATTTTGTTGTGTATATGTTGTTTTGTATATATTGTTGTTTTGTTGTGTATATGTTGTTTTGTATATGTTGTTTTGTATATGTTGTTGTGTACATGTTGTTTTTTGTTGTGTTGATGTTGTTGTTGTGTATATATTGGTGTTTTTAATGAGTTGCTGTTTTTTGTTGAGTTTATTAGTTACTGTTCTGTATGCGTTATTTTTGGTCCCCTACCGGTGAAACTAGGGGAACTCTAGGGTTGCTTTCCTTCTTTTTATACGTATGTGTGCAACGCAAAAAGTTTGTCAGCGCTGTAGCGGCTTTATTCCTTCGGGCATTCACATTATGATAAAAAACATACTATCTCGAGATCGAGGCTCAGGGATTTAAGGTGAAGGTCAGGTCACTGTTACTATTTTCAGCTGGGGTTGGTAGGGGACATGTATTCAGCAGGCTCGTTTTTGCTAATTTTAGCTGCAAATATCAGTAAGACTGATGAAAGATGAACAATAACTGTACTTGAATATGTATTCGATACTGTACAAAATCCTCATTATAAGTGTCATTACAAGTGTTTTAGTCTTTATTTAGTGAGTCTCTAAAAGAAACGGCTATTTGATTATTTTGAACGGCACCTGGCAGTCAGGCAAAGCGAAAAAGCGTCGTCCGATAAAACAAAACGATGTATATGTATAATATCATCGCCTTATTTGACCAGTACCTTGACACCTTTGGGCGGCCAAACATATGGCAGAAATTTTATAATTACTTTTGTTAAAGGTACATAGTCGACCCTGTTTTGATAATGTTACAGATGTTCTGTTAATACTATCTTCCTGTAGTTAGCGATTTGTATTCTTATGTTTAGATATCGTTATTTTACGTCTAATATATATAATTCAACAATAAAATGGATTCTCAGGAGCTTGTATCTTTTTATAATCAACATGAGGTCTTGGGAGCTTGTATTTTGATAATTAACATGGGGTCCATGGAGCTTGTGTTTCGACAATCCATATGTTCTCAGGAGCTTATGCTTGGACATTTATCATATGTTCTCAGGAGCTTATGTTTCGACATTTAACATGGGTTGTGATGAGATTGTGTTTTGACGATTAACATAGGGTCTGCTTCAGCTAGCACCCTGAAAATGACTGACGGGGTCACCATGTCAGAACAATAAACACTTGACCTTCAATTGATCAGCTACATCTAATTGTATTTCATAAAAACAAATATAAATGTTGAAATGTACTCAATGCATAGTGGCAATATGAGTACAGCAATTGAGGTACTGTGTCAGTTTTTTTGTGAGTTTACGATTTCTAGGAAAGTTTTGCAAAATCTACAATCTATCCACATGTTTGTAGATTGCAAACATGGATATGTTTACATATTCATCTGTCAAAAAAGAGTAATTTGATAAGTTTGGATGGTTTATTAAACTGACCGTAAAGAGACACATTTGTCACGCGAACAGCACCGTTCAGCATATATCGTGTATTATATGTATAACGGAATACCATCACACAGCTGTTCTTTCCTTCCAGGACTGTGTAACGTCATCACACAGCTGTTCTTTCTTTCCTTCCAGGACTGTGTAACGCCATCACACAGCTTTTCTTTCCTTCCAGGATAGTGAAACGCCATCACACAGCCGTTTGGTCCTTCCCGGACAGTGAAACTCCATCACACAGCTGTTTGGTCCTTCTCTGACTGTGAAACGCCATCACACAGCAGTTTGGTCCTTCTCTGGCTGTGAAACGTCATCACACAGCTGTTTGGTCCTTCTCTGACTGTGAAACGCCATCACACAGCAGTTTGGTCCTTCTCTGGCTGTGAAACGTCATCACACAGCTGTTTGGTCCTTCTCTGGCTGTGAAACGCCATCACACAGCTGTTTGGTCCTTCTCTGACTGTGAAACGCCACCACACAGCCGTTTGGTCCTTCTCTGACTATGAAACGCCATCACACAGCTGTTTGGTCCTTCTCTGACTGTGAAACGCCATCACACAGCTGTTTGGTCCTTCTCTGACTGTGAAACGCCATCACACAGCTGTTTGGTCCTTCTCTGGCTGTGAAACGCCATCACACAGCCGTTTGGTCCTTCCCGGACAGTGAAACGTCATCACACAGCCGTTTGGTCCTTCCCGGACAGTGAAACGCCATCACACACCGTTTGGTCCTTCTCTGACTGTGAAACGCCATCACACAGCTGTTTGGTCCTTCTCTGACTGTGAAACGCCATCACACAGCTGTTTGGTCCTTCTCTGACTGTGAAACGCCATCACACAGCTGTTTGGTCCTTCTCTGACTGTGAAACGCCATCACACAGCTGTTTGGTCCTTCTCTGGCTGTGAAACGCCATCACACAGCTGTTTGGTCCTTCTCTGACTATGAAACACCAACACACACCGTTTGGTCCTTCTCTGACTGTGAAACACCACCACACAGCTGTTTGGTCCTTCTCTGGCTGTGAAACACCACCACACACCGTTTGGTCCTTCCCTGGCTGTGAAACACCACCACACAGCTGTTTGGTCCTTCTCTGACTATGAAACACCACCACACAGCTGTTTGGTCCTTCTCTGACTGTGAAACGTCATCACACAGCCGTTTGGTCCTTCCCGGACTATGAAACACCAACACACACCGTTTGGTCCTTCTCTGACTGTGAAACGCCACCACACACCGTTTGGTCCTTCCCTGGCTGTGAAACACCACCACACACCGTTTGGTCCTTCCCGGACAGTGAAACGTCATCACACAGCCGTTTGGTCTTTGCAGGACTGTCAAACGCCATAGAACTGCTGTTTAGTCCTTCCATGACTGTAAAACACCACCACACAACTGTGAAATACCATAAAACAGCTCAAAAATGATATAAGTTATATTTGAATTTTAGAGCACCCGGGGTCATTAACCCTGGAGACATTGCAATATGGCTGGAGTGTTTCCTTAATTTTCATTGGCCAATTTCCTGTTTCCCTCACAAGTACCCATCAGTGAGTAGATCTGTTCTTGCTAAAAATAGCTCAGATGGGAAATTCCCCAGGCATTGCCGACCTCTTCGTGCTATTTATAGCACGAACAGTTCGGCAATCTTTGCCTCCAATCACGCAACGTGTTACTTTGGACAACAGCCAATCAGAATGCTGGAAACAAACCATTGTTCGGGATCACTTTGTTTACAATACTGCAGACGAGAAACGAAGAGAAATTACAAGATATTTCGAAGAAAAAAAAAAGACTTGCAGAACACCCGGAAAAATACTTCAGGTGCAACAAGACTATTCCGGCCATATTTAAGTTCCAAAGGTCAGTCTGCATGCCGACTTTGAAAACTTTAGTGAACATTATTTGGACTGCATCGAGCCTTGTGATTTTTTTCATTCATTTTAGTTGGCCATATTACAAAACAGTTATTGCCTTTTGTGATCGGTGTAAACGAGACTATACGGACCTGGTCAAGAGTTTAAACAAACTCTGACCAGGTCCGTATAGCCTCCTGTACACCTCAACAAAATGCATTATTTGTAGAGTAAAGGTAAAACGATAATAATCTTCAGTAAGACCTATATACCAACATCTAAGAATCGCGAAGAGAGCACTAACTTCCACATGTTTGTAGTTTTCGGTACGTTTCAACTGTCATTTGCTGCTTATTTTCATTTGTTTTTGTTGTTTTTGTTTTTTGTTTTTATTTTGCAATTCGTTGAAAATAATATACATCTCATCAAACTATTTGAATTATTTACACAGACTAAGCAGATCGCATATCTTGTTTGGCGTCGACATTAATTTTTATGACATCCGGTTACGATTTAAAACGAATGTACGATTAATGCTTTATATTGCCTACATACTTTTCGTTTTAATCTCCGTGATATTATCAGGATTGTTTCATCAAATATTTTGGAAAGTATCCTTATACGGGTTTGAATATGATTGATATCCAAAATCGACACAAGCTGTTATATTGGGGACATAGGATGTAGTCCTGGCATGGGAGAAATGACGGAGACCGTACATCCGTGGGCGGTGTTAACAAACCTCGTGATTATTTTGGTGATTGGGAATGGTAGTAAATACGACAGTAAAATGAATGAGGCATGCAGACAATGTTGATGCTAGACTTCAGACGGATATTAATGTTTTGAAGCTCGGTGGAGTAGACCTGATAAAGAATTTCTGGTCAGGGGCTATAGCTTTTAAGGTAAAATGATGCTTTCAGTACAAATATAACTGGATACGAAAACAACACGAAAACAGAAGCGTAGATAACAGGGCGATAGTGAGGCAATGAATTAACCATTTACCAACTGATGTGCATCAAACAATAGCGGGTAGACAGTTCATCTGTCATTGTACTGTAGGGTAGACAGTTCATCTGTCATTGTACTGTAGGGTAGACAGTCCATCTGTCACTGTACTGTAGGGTAGACAGTCCATCTGTCACTGTACTGTAGGGTAGACAGTTCATCTGTCATGGTACTGTAGGGTAGACAGTTCATCTGTTACGGTACTGTAGGGTAGACAGTCCATCTGTCACTGTACTGTAGGGTAGACAGTCCATCTGTCACTGTACTGTAGGGTAGACAGTTCATCATTGTACTGTAGGTTAGACAGTCCATCTGTCACTGTACTGTAGGTTAGACAGTCCATCTGTCATTGTACTGTAGAGTTGTCTTCCAGACTTCATGTCGTTTAGGTAGGTATGAAGCAATATCCTTATAACAACAGTTATACAATCAGCTACATTAGAAAACTTTTGTTAAGTGAACGTGATCTTTTCGGGAAATGAATTTGCGTATCATTTGACATCAGATTCGATTGTAAATCCTATCTTTGCACGCACTCACGACACTGAGCGATTTGCCAGAGGTCCTCTAAAATCTCAGCATCTACCGAGGCAATGAAAGCAGTAAAACCTGAAGGGCATTGTTTGTTCGTGCATTGACCCTTGGGATACATTGAAATACTTGAACAAATATCAACACCAGATCAGGAAAATTCAATTCAGCCGTTCAATACTGCAGAGGCATGCATGTTAGACTTTGGTGCATTCCATTGTTAAGTGCAGAGCATGTGAATATGATGTCTCTGGTAGGCAGAATACCAGTACGTATGCACTGGAAGCCACATTACACCAGTTCGTCCATATACGTGTAAACGTTCGGCGCCAAAGAGATATCGGTACCTATAGTTTCTCTCACCTTAATAATCGTCGCGACCATTTCGGTCGGAAATAGAACTGCCACCTCTCGCACAGTGATCACCAACTACCTTTCGGAATGGTTGTTTGTCGCTTCGAGAAAATCCGTCACATTTGTCAGAACAATGCAGTTGGAAGGGATACACACTTTTCTACCAACCTTTCTGACACTGAAATAAGGTATAACACTAAAAAAGCATCATTGCTTTCTTCAGTGACCAATAACAGTTTATTTTCACACTAACCTTAGCAATTGATGGCGGGAGAGACTATGAATGAAAACGAAAACTGTGTAGTGAAACCTAACGCTTATTTATTAGGAACCGACATTATCCTGTTTGTCACAGTCGTCGTTGTGGCAAAAGTATAAAGTATGTAATGTAAAGCACTAGTATTGGTACATGTATAAACACGTTATATTCCACGACGCGTCGTCTCCCGACTCCAACTTTTATTGTCATGTTAGGTGACAGTGACTGATGTCAAGCTTACGAACAGACGTTCAATTGCCATGGACCGCAAAGTTGACCTGACGTCTGGTTGGCTGGGTAATAGGGTAAAATATTACAAACCGTTCAAAGAGGATTTCTGAAACTTCGGCGAGTCTTGTTAGTAGTAGAACTTACCATACAGCGAATTGCAAGTTAGTCAACAAAATTGAACTTTCAACAAAACGTTGTGCGAGGTATTTTTTTTTACCATTATGGGATAAAGCAGCCACTAATGCCTATGGCAAGACGTTTTTAACATTTAATCCCATATCCTCTTAAGGGAATATCTTTTTCACTTAAGTGAAAAAAGAACTTGCCATAAATGCCTTCCCGAGTTATAATCAAGGGCATACTTACGAGACTACAGTATGATACATGTTCAAATATCTTATAACTATTAAACACTTCTCAATCCAGACATTTAACTTAATATACATCGACATGCATTTTGATATTAAAAATAATTTATGAATAATATAATCACTTAAAATTTTCATGTTTGCTTTTCTATGTTGTAATTGCATGTAAGATACCGGATATGTTTTGGACAATGCCTAGGAATAATAAGAATGTAAATTTTTGTAACATTGTAAACATACTTGTTAGAATGAAGACAGGATTTTTACAATTGATACTTTATTGTTTTACGTAGGACAAAATTTTATGTTGTTGACATCATTGTTAAATTGTAGAAATTATTGGAATCCTTGAGACATTTTTGTTTTACGTAGAATTAATGGTTACATTGTAGAATATGTATCACGTAAACTTAATAGTTACATTGTAGAATATAAGTGTTACGTAAACTTATAGTTAAATTGTAGAATATTAGTGTTACGTAAACTTATAGTTAAATTATAGAATAATAGTTACATTATATAATATTAGTGTAACGTAAACTTAATAGGTTACATTATAGAATATTAGTGTAACGTAAATCTAATAGTTACATTATAGAATATTAGTGTAACGTAAACTTATAGTTACATTGTAGAATATAAGTGTTACGTAAACTTATAGTTAAATTGTAGAATATTAGTGTAACATAAACTTAATAGTTACATTGTAGAATATTAGTGTGACGTAAATTTAATAGTTACATTATAGAATATTAGTGTAACGTAAACTTAATTGTTACATTGTAGAATATAAGTGTTACGTAGACATTGTAGACATAATGGTTACATTGTAGACATAATGGTTACATTGTAGATATAATGGTTACATTGTAGACATAATGGTTACATTGTAGACATAATGGTTACATTGTAGATATAATGGTTACATTGTAGACATAATGGTTACATTGTAGACATAATGGTTACATATACTAGTAGTAAACATAAGCATTATACTTTAGACAGATTTGTTAGACATACCTTTGTAATTGTAAGAACGGTTGTAATGTTAAACATACTTATTACATATAAGACAGTTGTTTTGATGGTGGATCAAAATTTTAAAAAGGTATATATAACTGTTCCTATACAGATATTATAGTTACAATGTTCACTCAATTATCTTACATACTGTATATATAACTGTTCCTATACAGATATTATAGTTACAATGTTCACTCTATTATCTGACATACAATATATATAACTGTTCCTATACAGATATTATAGTTACAATGTTCACTCAATTATCTTACATACAATATATATAACTGTTCCTATACAGATATTATAGTTACAATGTTCACTCAATTATCTTACATACTGTATATATAACTGTTCCTATACAGATATTATAGTTACAATGTTCACTATATTATCTGACATACAATATATATAACTGTTCCTATACAGATATTATAGTTACAATGTTCACTCAATTATCTTACATACTGTATATATAACTGTTCCTATACATATATTATAGTTACAATGTTCACTATATTATCTGACATACAATATATATAACTGTTCCTATACAGATATTATAGTTACAAGTTTGACTCTATTATCTTACATACGGTATATAAATTGCCTTGTATTCATTGTTCGCGGTTTCATTTACGGGTGTACAGACCTTCATTACAGCAATTTCGTTCCATGTTAAATTGATTATAGGTATATACCATGTGATCATAAATAAGTTGTGTGAAGATGTTTGTAAAAAAACAACCTAGATGACGAGGAGTTATATTTAATGTTGAGGTCGTTTGCTCTAATCTAGCTTCTTCGTTGCTTACTCAGAATCTGAACGAGATATATTTGACGTTCATTAAACATAAAATCACCTGAAGTTACATGTAAATTGTTCAAATCTCATATATATCTTTGTCAATATTTTCTGTCATTTAATTATTTATGATTACAATATGTGATCGATTAATAGATTGAAATGACACACGTTAATGTTGTGTCAGCAGATTTCAGTAAACGCCTACGCGGATTGATCGAGATCAGCCCTCACTACTGGCGAATTCGTTCCATGATTTCAGACTACATAGAAATGCATTATCCTCATAATTTAACTGCTTCTCACTGAAAGAAAAAGCAGACGAGGTTGTCAATTAAAACACGGTTTTCTGACAAAGGTTCAGGACAGAAATGTCATCTTTATTGTTTTTAGAATATATTGACACGGGAACAAATCATATTAGCCGCACGATGCATATTTAACTGAGTTTAATATTGTTGAACGATAAAAAAGGTCCCGTTTGATGCCTGATGTACAGAAGTAGTATGTTATATAGGAGTAGTACTGTGATGTACTCTATACCCTAGGTAGTTATTATCAGTCTGTTTTATGTGTAAAAGTCAGACAAGCGCAGTCTCACTGTCTTATTAACCGCCAACTAGTATAACCGAACAAGCCAGTATATTATGTAACCTCGTAGTCATTATATTAAAATACATACACATAATTAACTAAATCAATCTGAATGAAAACATGTGTGTTCCTTGCGTGGTACGTTAGGGGTTAACTGGACACGAGGAAAGTGTCTTAAGGGAAGTAAATAATTGAAAAATGCACATTACCTTTGAGTCACGAACACTTGGTCACAACCTCCAGCGATTAATGGATTGTAACATATATTTACCTTAGATTCTCCATCCAAGTTTATACGACCGGAAGTGGGTATTACTTAGCATTAAGCCAGAAGAATTCGGTCCTCATCGCTACCACTTGTTACATTGTCTATACATCCACACCGTGATACATCACCGCCGAGTGATATCCCATTATTGAAAACTCAACGTTGCACACAAATAAAAGCGTTAAAAGCAAGCCGTATAAATGGCTGTGTCGGGATCTGTCAATGGTTCAAACAAGGACACGTGCATGTAGAAAGTGCAGCCGGAAGCGTGGATCCTTAATATACACGCTCATTGATGAGTGAAGCAATGTCAGGGGACAGTTTCCACAGACAATAGACAGGGACTGTTACGTAACAGACAGGCCTAGACAGACAGGATATATCTACAACTTATGACAATAAATACAGTTGTTAAAGTCGTAACGTTAATTAACAACAGCTAGTATGCCTAATGTTGTACCGCTGTATAACATATAAACTACCACTATATAACTTATAAAACAATACCACTGTATAACATATAAAATACCACTCTATAACGTATAAAATACCACTGTATACCGTTTAAAATAGTACCGCTGTATAACGTATGAAATACCACTCTATAACGTATGAAATACCACTATATAACAGTACCGCTGTATAACGTTGGAAATACCACTATTTAAGCATTGATGTCATTTTTTTTAGTTTCATCGGGGTATGAAACAAATTTTGTTTGCAAACTTCTGTAAGAATCCGCGTAGCGTGTAGCGGATTCTTGCAGAAGTTGCAAACAAAATTTGTTTGACGCGGATTCTTACAGAAGTTTGCAAACAAAATTTGTTTCATACCCCGATGAAACTAAAAAAATTGACATCAACGCTTATAATTAATTTTTGGAAATGATTTTCTAATTTAAAACATGTTTTATGTACAATTTTACTGGCTTTAAATGGGATTATTTTTCTCAAATCAATACGCAACGTCAATTGTCGTATTGTGACGTCACATTTTTCGCGCCATTCTCGGAATTTCTTTCTTTTGTACCGTTATAAAACGTATAAAGTTGTACCGTTATAAAACGTATAAATTACTGCTATATAACGTACTAGTTGTACCGTTATAAAACGTATGAAGTTGTGCCGCTAAAACGTGTTAAGTATACAGTTGTACCATTATATAACGTATAAAGTTGTATCATTATATAACGTATACAGTTGTACCATTATATAACGTATAAAGTTGTACCATTATATAACACATGAAGTTGTACCATTATATAACGTATAAAGTTGTATCATTATATAACGTATACAGTTGTACCATTATATAACGTATAAAGTTGTATCATTATATAACGTATACAGTTGTACCATTATATAACGTATAAAGTTGTATCATTATATAACGTATACAGTTGTACCATTATATAACGTATAAAGTTGTACCATTATATAACGTATAAAGTTGTACCATTATATAACGTATAAAGTTGTACCATTATATAACGTATACAGTTGTACCATTACATAACGTATAAAGTTGTACCATTATATAACGTATAAAGTTGTATCATTATATAACGTATAAAGTTGTACCATTATATAACGTATACAGTTGTACAGTTATATAACACATGAAGTTGTACCATTATATAACGTATAAAGTTGTACCATTATATAACGTATAAAGTTGTACCATTATATAACGTATAAAGTTGTACCATTATATAACGTATAAAGTTGTACCATTATATAACGTATAAAGTTGTACCATTATATAACGTATAAAGTTGTACCATTATATAACGTATAAAGTTGTACCATTATATAACGTATACAGTTGTACTATTACATAACATATAAAGTTGTACCATTATATAACGTATAAAGTTGTACCATTATATAACGTATAAAGTTGTACCATTATATAACGTATAAAGTTGTACCATTATATAACGTATCAAGTTGTACCATTATATAACGTATAAAGTTGTACCATTATATAACATATAAAGTTGTACCATTATATAACGTATCAAGTTGTACCATTATATAACGTATACAGTTGTACCATTACATAACATATAAAGTTGTACCATTATATAACGTATAAAGTTGTACCATTATATAACGTAAAAAGATGTACCATTATATAATATTTACATTCTGTGTTGCATTTGCCTATATGTCGTTATTAAACCAAATTGTATTCATGAGACTGTATACTACAATTTTAAGTGATTCGGTCAGAGTAGGAATACAGACTCAGGTGTTGCAGGTTAAAACAATGGCCGCCAGTTACTTTCGGCTTGGAGAGCTTTCTAATGCTAGCATTTATAATCCACAACAAAAAATAAAGCAACTTCACAAGTTATGAGAGTAATATTTTATAATTAAAACAAAATGTAGTCAACACAAAATAACTATAAGCGCCGTTCTTGATCTAGGAATTATCAAATTGTCAAGTCAATGTCGTCACACTCACAGGAGCTCGTTTCCGAATTTTCAAAAATGCAAGACACGACAACATTAAAAGACCAGTATTTATATAAAAAACAATCTTGTAAAAAATCGGGAGGATCGACATGGTTGCCGTTTGTGTATGTATATGGGATTTTAGTTTTGTGGTTATTCACTGATGTCAAAGGCCTACCTTACAAAATCGAGCCCCTGTGAAGTTGAAAATCGTCTGCTAAGATGTGACTGGTTAGACTTGAATCTGTTTCGAACGAAATATTCTTGGAATCGTTTTCACCTACTGTCAAGACGAACATTCATTTAGAATTTAAGAACTGATATTCTTCTGAAAATAACGTAAATCCAGTCGATAGAAACTTAGGTGTTTCCGAGGAATCGAGTCTATCCTGTACAATACCCGTTCAAAGCCGCATCACTTCTAAATGCTAACCGTATAGCATTGCGCCGAAAAAACGGTTTGGATTTTAAACAATCAGAAATTATGCAATTGTGAATAATTTGACGATATCTACAAACGTATATGAAGTAGAAAATAAAGTCAAATTTGTGCAAAACCATTGTATGTGTTTGCTATCAATAACGACACGAGGGACTATATTATTCCTTCTGAAATTTCGGCTTCAGTTTAAACAATTTTTTTGTCAATTAAGTGAACAAAAGGATAAGACACAAGTTATGTCAACTTATTGACGCCCTCTCCTAAATACAATATAATATTCATTGGCCTAGACAATATTAATGAAATATAACACATTATATACATGTATATATAGTACGAATGTATATCTTAAAATCTTAAAATCTTTTGCTGGACTTTATAAAATAATGCACATGTCTGAAAATATTTAGATTTACATTATCGGCATACAGATTGTTACCATACAATAAAGTATTCAATGTTATATTAATATTTAAGTTTCTTGAATTGTCAAATAAAATGGCTCTGCAATTTACATACTTTTCACATTCAAAGAAATAATGATAGGCACTCTCGCAACGATTTCCACAACTACAATCTGGACTATTTATGAGATTTACACGGAACAAATCATAATTCAATGCACTGCATCTATGTCGTAATTTAGTATGGATAATATTTGTCTTTCTGTCACCAAAATTATAAAATGTTGGGTATTTATCTTCATCAGACCTGGATATACTTTTTTTAAAAGTTGCCAAGGAAGGAGATGATCTAGTAGATTCATCCAGGTCATTCCACATGTGTAGAGATGAAGGTATAAAGGAGGAGGTAGTAAGGGAGAGTCTGTAGTGGGGAATTCTGTAATTATTGTTAGTTCGTAAGATGTAGTTGTTAGTATCGCCGACATTTGGAGGAAGAACAGAATTAAGATAATGTGGAGTTAAGTTCCTATCCATTTTGTAGAATAGACTTAATTTTCTTCGTTTTCGTCTCTCAGAGAGTGTCTCAAGGCTCGTTTCTGAGTATAAAGCTGAAACATTTACATATGATGGTAAACCAGTGATAATTCGTGCTGCCTCACGTTGGACTAATTCTAATTTTATAGAGTCTGATATTGAACACCCGTCCCAAAGTTCACATGCGTATTCTAAAATAGGTAAAATAAAAGTTTTGTAAATTCTAAGTAGAGCATCTCGTTTTGATATGAATTTCAATTTCCTTAACATATTGATCTTTTTCATAGCGGACTTATATATAGAATTAACATGATCTCCCCATTTAGCAGATGAACTGATTAATACACCAAAATGCCGATGAGTCTCGGTAAAATTTACAAAAATTCCATCAAAAACAATATCAAGGTCTGCTTCAATTTCGTTTGAATTAGATATGAAAATCATTTCGGTTTTATTAGGGTTAAACGTAACTAACCATGTTTTAGCCCAGGTGTTCAATACTTCAAGATCTCTGTTAAGTATTTGCTCTATCTCTTGACAGGAGTGGGTGGAAACTAAAAGAGAAGTATCATCTGCAAAGAGTCTAGAAACTGATTCAAGAAAATCGGCTATATCATTTATGTATATCAGAAATAGAAGAGGTCCTAGAATCGAGCCTTGAGGCACCCCTGCTTTAATCGTACTAAGAGATGAAAATGAATTGTTTATAAAGACTTTCTGCTTACGATTTGAAAGATAATTTTCAAGCCATTTTATAAATTCACCAGTAAAACCATATGATTTTAACTTAGTAATAAGTCCCCGATGCCATACACGATCAAAAGCTTTGGAAATGTCGCAAAATATCATGCACGTGTGCTTTTTTTCTTCGAGGGCCAAACAAATTTTGTGGTATAGTTCAATTAACTGAAAAACAGTGGAATGACCAGGCATGAAACCTGACTGATACTGATAAAACAATGAATTCTCTAACATAAAATTATGCATATGTTTGTACACAACTCTCTCGAACACTTTTCCTACTGTTGATAAAAGAGGAATTGGTCTATAATTAGTTACAGAATACCTATCATTTTTCTTGAATAGAGGCATAACATTAGCAGTTTTCCATACATCTGGATAAACACATGTTGATAAGGATAAGTTAAATAACAATGTTAATGGTATACAAACAGACTCAACAGTATATTTCAACATATGATGGCTGATTCCATCATGGCCAGATGCCTTGCCGAGTTTCAGTATTTTTAAAACATCTTTAACTTCACTTTGTGTAACTATTATATTACTTAATGTATTATTAGTTCTAGAGGGAAAAAATGGTAATACATGTTCACTGTCATCAAGACTGGTAATGCCACAAAAGTATTTATTTAATAGATTAGCTTTTTCGGAGTCTGTAGTGGCTAGAGTTTAGTTTCTAGATTAATTAGAATCAGTATCTATAAGGGTTGGAATCTGTTCAGTTGACATATTGGATTTCATAAGACGTTTAACAAGTCGCCAGTAAGATTTAGGATCCGAACTATAATACTCGTCAATAAGACCATGAACATTTTCATAAAAAATGAAGCGTGCATTTTTTTTCATGTTATTAACTTTATTTCTCTGGTCTTTATATTTCCTAATATCCGTATCGCGTTTTGTCGTTTTGGCCTTTTTATATAACCTATCACGGAATCTGATATTTTTCCTTATTTCCGAATTCATCCACGGCTTATCATTAGGTCTAATGGAAACTTCTTTAGAGGGGATACATTGATTAGCAAATTGTAAAAATAAATCGGTAAATAATTCGGCTGTTCCGGTATTTGAACTAGATGACGTCATTGATAGAGTAAGCTGCAAATTTAAACGCGTCATAATCTACAGTAAATAAAAAATCTTTATGAATGTAAATATAAGCATTGAACTGTTACCAAATGGTAGTATAGAGTCGATATGAATACAATTTGGTGACAGATAAATATTTCATGTCGCCCTACATTCTATTTATCTGTCACCCAAATTGTATTCATATCGACTGTATACTACCATTTGGTAACAGTTCAATGCTTGAACGTATACAGTTGTACCATTATTTAATGTATAAAGTTGTACCATTATATGACGTATAAAGGTGTACCGCTATAACGTGTAAAGTATACAGTTGTACCATTATATAAAGTATACAGTTGTACTGCTATAACGTTTAAAGTATACAGTTGTACCAGTTATATAACGTATAAAATTGTACCATTATATAAAGTATACAGTTGTACCATTATATATTTACATTTTGGTGGCAAAGCCACGATATAAACTAAGTAAAAATATTTGCAGTCTATGTGACCATAATTGACACCCAAAACGTGACATCAATCCATGCCGCGCACGAATATATTCACCCACCGGTACTATACTTGTACCTAACATAAATCGTTTTTTATGTTAATAAAAAAGTATCCAAAAGACATTTTATGCAATATTGTTACACAAATAATAAAATAAACATTGAACAGACTGTGTTTTTTTCGTAATATTTCAATGCACTTTTTTGTTTGCCAATCTGCAAGTGACAAATGAATTTTGAAAATATAGGCTGTTCTATTTGTCGAACCCCATTGACGAAAATCGCTGAATATTGGCATTTTGTATGCTAATTTTCAAATATATCAAAACGAATATGTCGAGAATGTAAATATAAGCATTAAACTGTCTTTTTTTGGTGTTTATGGTCGATAGCGCACAATATGACGTTTGTTTGCAAAGCTCTGGCATCTATATCGACCATAGACACCAAAAAAAAAGACAGTTTAATCCTTAAATAACGTTTAAAGTTATACCGCTATATAAAATATACAATTGTTCCGCTAAAACGTATAAAACTGTACTATAACATAACGTATACAGTTGGGCCGCCAAAACGTATAAAGTTGTACCATTATATAACGTATACAGTTGTACCATTACATAACGTATAAAGTTGTACCATTATATAACGTATACAGTTGTACCGTTACATAACATATAAAGTTGTACCATTATATAACGTATAAAGTTGTAACATTATATAACGTATACAGTTGTACCATTATATAACGTATACAGTTGTACCATTATATAACGTATAAAGTTGTACCATTATATAACGTATAAAGTTGTACCGTTATATAACGTATACAGTTGTACCATTATATAACGTACAGTTGGGAGCAAACTAAACTTGGTAGTCTAGTGCACTTCAGTGCACTACAAAAGTTAACTCCAGTTAACATCGAAGTGCACCTGAGTTAACATCGTAGTGCACTTGAGTTCACATCGTAGTGCACTGGAGTTAACATCGTAGTGCACTAGAGTTAACACTGTAGTGCACTGGAGTGAACATCGTAGTGCACTTGAGTTCACATTGTAGTGCACGTAGAGTCAATACATACAGAGTATTTGATATACAATGCATAATCTCTTGAACATATAAATGTTTCATTAAAAGAAAATTTCAAAAATATATATACAGGGACTAGTCCATGTATATTGTGTGTGTTCATGAGGTACATTTTACTTTTATTTCAGATATGTTTATTACATGTATATAAGTATAATACATGTCACGTATTGGTAAATAGAATATACACAAAAACTGACAAAATACAGGTATCATATTAGATTAATTCCACCCATTAATTCCACCCATTACATCCATGCATTTACACTAAATTAAGATTAATTATGATTAAGGAAGCATGGAAAATACCAGTTTTGAAATTAAAATTAAATCGATCAACAGCAAGCAATATCGATTCTGCCTTCATTGAAACATATATTGTACATGCAACATAAATGTTATAGTTTGTATACCGTCAGGTATATAGTCTTTCCAGACCAGGTAAATCACACAAAATGGGATTTTGATTGTTATTTTGTTGAAAGGTGTGAAAACACAGCCGAGGAATCTGGCACAAGGAGTCCAACTGTTCTGGGCATGGCCAAAGGGCATTAAGCTTAATTAAGGGTTTACCTGTACAGGTACTGTACTAGTCATGCATGGCTACCCCTCCCCTAAACTCTCATGTAATTATATATAATCAGTCCCCAATCTAATTTTTATCGTATGTACCTAATAAGTGTATAAATTAGTTTCCCCGTTAAAATTATTGATTATTATTGAGAAATAAAAATACTGGTTTGCAAGTTCAGGTTATTTTATAGACTTTTATAGAATTTTTAAAACTTTCGAGATAATAGTATAAAGGTTTCTAAAATCCAAACAAAAACTTGTGAGTTTACCTGTCGTTTTGATAAGTGTCACCAAGCTGTGTGTATTAGAGTATGGGTCAAATCCAAGTGTCAAAAATTATAGTTACAGTCATGCTAGACCAAATGTCTGCATCGACTAGATCTTAAAAATAATAGGTAAAACAAATATGTTTATATTTTGATTACTTTTTTCATTACTTATTACATTATTATATATACAAGATTATAAACAAATGAATTTTTTTTCAAATGTCTATAGGGAGGTTAATTACTTATCATTATTATTTTGCTGAAATGATTGATTACAAAATGTTGCATTTGACTGACCACTTTTACATGGAATTTACCTGGTGGTCACTCAGGTATGACCATACAAGACCAAGGTGTGTCCTCTCTGTACAAACTGTGTACATGTGTTGGTGATGAGTACCACTATCTATATGTCTGTAAAAATGATTCTGTTGTAGCACTACGAGCAATTTATATACCAAAATATTATTATATTAATCCTAATTGTGACAAAATGAAAGGAATGTTCTCTATATGTAATTCAGGTTTGTTAAGTAAAGTAAGTCGTTTTATCCAAAGAGTAATTAAGCTTTTAAGTGTGTAAAGAACATTAGAATAATTCATGATTTGTATGATTTATCTTGATTTGTCTATTGATTACTTTGTCCATCCAATAGTTCTCTTTTTCCCCTTTATGACCTCTTGTTACATATGTATATATGTCATGAGTGAACCAATAAAATCTTGAATCTTGAAATCTTGAAAATTGATCTGTTAGTTAGACCTTACCTGTAATTATATCCTATTGTTCTACTCTCACACCCGTAGTCTCACCTGACCAAGAAAATACTTTACCTGTATCGTAGTTCAGAATGTCTTACCTGGTAAACGCTTGGTGTCGTATATTGATCAATAAGAATAAAAATTTATTTATACTTACATTTAAAGTTGGATTATTCACTTTGACTTTCTTTTTTGGTGGGTGAGATGGGCACAACAAGGTACAACCGAGAAGCCACAGGGAGATTAACTTGTTCCTCAGTTTGAACTGTTTTCATAATTATGTAACGCGACTCAACTTAATACAGTTCTGTGAACAGTATACACTAGTAAACAGTGCTTGGTCAGTTGTTTCATATTTTGTATCTCCGGTAAACAAAATTGTTTTTGTTTTCACTGAATTTTCAGTTTCATTATTTAAATGACAATCAAAATGCAGTATAGCTAATTAGTATATGGATGAAATCTAAAATGATTTCTCATTTTATAACAAACATGGCTTTCAATGGAGATTACTTATATATATTTAATTAGGTACTCCTTAATTAATTAATAATTTATATTTCATGAATATAACTATTATTATAACATTGTATGTGAAGCTTTCAGGAAAATAAATTATTTTTTTTGTTTATCTAATATCAAACAAGTAATTAATGGCTTTCAATGGAGATTACTTAATATGTATACATAATTATAGGTATACTCCCAAATCAATTAATCATTTATATATCATGAATATAACTATAATTATAACATTGTATGTGAAGCTTTCAGGAAAATATATAAATTTATTTGCTTATCCAATATAAAACAAATAATTAACATAAGTTGAGGGGACGCTTCATACTTTTACACACAATGAATTATATAGTGCCACTAAATCATAATAAAATCTTAACTGCAAGAGATTGCTACCAGTCCAGTGCCCTTGGGGCCCCTAGACCACTGCCATTCATACCTGTTACATATTAATTAATTACCATGTGTGGTGTGGGTCACGCCTGATCAGGCTGGTTTCCCCAGTTAACTCCAAGGGGGTCCATTTATAGCAGGCATTATACCGATACCTTATCTAACTATAGGTATCCTCTCATTATATGTAAGCTAATAATTGACAAGATGAATGTACCTGTAGTCAGGTTTCATTAATACATCATTTACAAACATGAAATAAATATAAAATCAACCCACTAGAATGTCTGAAGATGGAACTTAAATATTTCATATTATTTTAGCATAGTATTAAAAATACACATTTCCTGCATCTGGCATGGATTGAATTCCTCTGGCCTTTATACGTTAAGACTGACATTTTGACAGAATATATTATATTTAAGTCTAAATAAGAAATCTCTCTGTCAGCAAGTCTAAATTAGTACTGAGTCAGAAGGTTTAATTGTGCTACATACACGAACATGGGTAGCTATACCTTCAAAACTTGACTTGCACACATAATAATTATACAACACATCAAATCATATAGCTCATAACAACATTTACCCAAGAACTGAAGTGCACATCATAGTGCACTTGGGTTAACATTGTAGTGCACTGGAGTTAACATCGTAGTGCACTGGAGTAAACATTGTAGTGCACTGGAGTTAACATCGTAGTGAACTCAAGTGCACTACTAAGTTTAGTCTAGTGCACTACGTTGTTCACTACGTGTGCACTACGAAGTGCACTTGGTACCAAGTTTAGTTTGCTCCCAACTGTATATAGTTGTACCATTATATAACGTATAAAGTTGTACCATTATATAACGTATACAGTTGTACCATTATATAACGTATATAGTTGTACCATTATATAACGTATAAAGTTGTACCGTTATATAACGTATAAAGTTGTACCATTATATAACGTATAAAGTTGTACCATTATATAACGTATACAGTTGTACCATTATATAACGTATAAAGTTGTACAGTTATATAACGTATACAGTTGTACCATTATATAACGTATAAAGTTGTACCATTATATAACGTATAAAGTTGTACAGTTATATAACGTATAAAGTTGTACAGTTATATAACGTATAAAGTTGTATCGTTACATATGGTATTACGTTGTGCTGTAATATAAAGGTATTGAAAAGCGGTAGTTAAATCAACCAGATCTTAAGCAACAACCGTTTTCCAAACAGAAGATCATATATTTACTAATAGCAGAAATTCAACCAAAACTGATACATCAAACGATTTCCAAAAAAGAGTGAAATATTGAAAGGGATATCTCGCACAAATTGGAAAATTTCTGGCTGTTCTGTACCTTTTAAAACTCTTTCTAATAACTTTTAAAACTGGTATTTACATCAAAATATCCTTCCTGTGGTCAGTTCGGACAGCCAAAAGTAGTGGAAGTATCCCTGGCTATAGCGTATTTTAGAAACCGGAACTGGAGGCTCACTGGATCATAGAATTTATGCTGGAAATAAGGTATATTTGCTGTTCACTTATAATATCCACTGGAATCAGAATTCCAATGCTTTGTTAGACTTATTTCTGATCAATTTTAAAATAAATACAAATGTTTTACACTTTTCGCCTAATAAAACGCAAACCTCTTGTGACGAAATCAGGGCCGCACAAACGTTTGTAAATCGATCTTGCTTGATTAATGTAGAAATTCTTAAAATCAAATACTTGTATTTTTGCTATGAATGATTGAAGTAGATATTTTGTGCATATGTCCTGAAATCCTAACTATATCCCTTCAACAACAGTATCAAATTCACCTAGAACACTAAACGATTTCCAAACAAAATGCAAAACGTGAAAGGTTTAACAAAATTTAACATTAATAGTAAATTTAATAAAACGATGAAATACAAACTAAAAAATATCAAAACAGATAGCAGATGATTTGAAAATGATGTTCATCGATACATGTATAACTTCTACTAGGAATTCAAATATCTAAATTACGAGGAATGTAAACAAAACGATGGATATATACCAAAACATTTTACTGGGCATTCAGAAATATTTTTGCTGGGGATTCAAAGATAAAAAATAGAAAATAACCAACAATAAATCTAAATCAAGAGACATTTAAACAAAACGATAAATATATACCAAACCATTTACTGGACAGTCAGAAACATTTTAACAAAACTACAAATATGTGATTTTTACTGTGAATTACGACATTGGAGTAAACGACAAATACATACTTGCTTTAGTAGACACCTAGACCCATTAAACAAAACGACACATATTTAACCTAATGTTGATATTCAGACACACATAGATAAAACCATTAAATGATAACAATAGTAGACATTTAAAACGAGAGACAACCCATTAATAAAGTTTCAGACCTACATAACGGAAGTAGCATAATACCAGAAAAAAGACAAATATAGAAAACTTACATATTGGAAGCAAACATTCAAGCAAGAGAAATAACGTGTACCAGTATCGGCTTAATAAAGAATCATAAGAATTATGTATACCGTTAGGAATCGTATGGGCTGGGAATCCTTCTCATAGTACTAAGTTAGTTTACATTAATAATTATCATATTACGGTTATTTTATATAATGCATTAAAACGCCATCTTTAGGAAGATCATTTTACAATACATTAATTAAATAAGTATTTATATAATAATCCGAATTTTTATGTTAATGACCGTAGCGACTAAACAACAACTGTTCTGAATACATAATGACAAAATTAGATGATCTGACAATACGGGAACATTGTACGATGTTTACTTGCCGAAATATACGCAATTTAATTCCAATCCAAACCGCCTCCCAGCTTCAGGTCGCCATCTTTGTTAAAATCAAAGCATCTGTGCGTTTGGAAGAGTAAGTACTGCAAAGCTTCTAAATGATCTTGTGATACAAATTTTAAGATTATAATAGAAACGAAATATGGATTTTAAAATAATTTGATTTAAATTACTTATGCTTTAGGTTAGCAAATAGTAGCAATTATTTACAATGAACTTTAACGTTGTACTCAATACTGATCACGTTACTTTTATTTAGACGTTTTCTATTTCTTTCGCTTCATTTCATTTAAATAATTGTTTTAGATTTCCCATTAATTTCGCGGGAAATGAATTTGATGACGTAGGAAGCCCACATGCTATAGAATCAGGCATCTATAGTCGATAAGTGGAGGTTTGGAGTGGATAACACTTTGGTCCATTAGCTGTATGACATTTCGTGGCGTCGGTTATTAGAACGTGACCCAGAAAACACGACGGTAATAAAAACAGAAGACCATTGAACATTACCGGATTATTTTCGCACTTTTTGAGACACCATTGTGCTAAATTACAATGGAAAGTAACAATGATGTAATTTATAGCTATCGTATCGTAATCTATATGTAGTTGGGCAAGACCTACTTTCGTTTTACAGTTTACGGATATGGTCATATAAATAATTCATCTTCTCAACCATAGTCGAATTACTTCACGGGATAGTTCTATCAAGTATATTTGTACTTCTCATTTACAGGGTGCATCTTTGTTTAAAATTGACTGGTCTGCAGGTGTGATCTGGCTAGTCTCAGCAGACCCTGACCCCAGGATCCCGTTACTATCGTATCCCTTTGTAAACACTTCATAATAAATGTAACTACAACTTTATACCTTCTGAAAGAGACGTGTATATGATATACCATATTTACGTGGATGGATACTTCAGCATTTTAAATACTTTGATATATAAATACTTATAACCGGTAAGCTTGTAATAATAATAATAATAAAAGGTAACGACTAAAAAAAAAACAAAAAAAAACAAAAAACAACGCGATAAGCAGCCGACAAAAAGAACTAGCTTTTTAACCAGAAACATAAAGTGAAAAGAACATCAACATACATACGATTTAGATGAATGTTATCGCAGCGTTTGGATTGCTTATTCTTAATAGTCTACAAAATAAGGTGAAACAAATAACTTCGTACATTATTTACCTACTACATTCCATAGTAATCCACAAAATAAGGTAAAATAAATGAGTTTTTACATTATTTACCACGTTATTCCATAATTATCAACAAAACAATGTAAAATAAATGAGTTCGTACATTATTTACCACGTTATTCCATAATAATCCACAAAATAAGGTAAAATAGATGAGTTCGTACATTATTTACTACGTTATTCCCTTATAATCCACAAAATCAGGTGAAATAAATGAGTTCGTACATTATTTACAACGTTTTCCCAAATAATTCGCAAAATTAAGGTGAAATAAATAAGTTCGTACATTATTTAACAGGTTATTTTATAATAATCCACAAAATCAGGTAAAATAAATAAGTTCGTACATTATTTAACAGGTTATTCCATAATAATCCACAAAATCAGGTAAAATAAATAAGTTCGTACATTATTTAACAGGTTATTCCATAATAATCCACAAAATAAGGTAAAATAAATAAGTTCGTACATTATTTAACAGGTTATTCCATAATAATCCACAAAATCAGGTAAAATAAATAAGTTCGTACATTATTTAACAGGTTATTCCATAATTATCCACAAAATAAGGTAAAATAAATAAGTTCGTACATTATTTACCACGTTATTCCATAATAATCCACAAAATAAGGTAAAATAAATGAGTTCGTACATTATTTACCACTATATTTCATAGTAAGCCACAAAACAATGTAAAATAAATGAATTCGTACATCATTTACCACGTTATTTCCTGATAGCCCACAAAATAATGTAAAAAAGATAACTTCGTACATTATTTACCACTAAATTCCATAGTAATCCACAAAATAAGGTTAAATAGATGAGTTCGTACATTATTTACTACGTTATTCCCTTATAATCCACAAAATCACGTGAAATAAATGAGTTCGTACATTATTTACAACGTTTTCCCAAATAATTCACAAAATTAAGGTAAAATAAATAAGTTCGTACATTATTTAACAGGTTATTCTATAATAATCCACAAAATCAGGTAAAATAAATAAGTTCGTACATTATTTAACAGGTTATTCCATAATTATCCACAAAATAAGGTAAAATAAATAAGTTCGTACATTATTTACCACGTTATTCCATAATAATCCACAAAATAAGGTAAAATAAATGAGTTCGTACATTATTTACCACTATATTTCAAAGTAAGCCACAAAACAATGTAAAATAAATGAATTCGTACATCATTTACCACGTTATTTCCAGATAGCCCACAAAATAATGTAAAAAAGATAACTTCGTACATTATTTACCACTAAATTCCATAGTAATCCACAAAATAAGGTTAAATAGATGAGTTCGTACATTATTTACTACGTTATTCCCTTATAATCCACAAAATCAGGTGAAATAAATGAGTTCGTACATTATTTACAACGTTTTCCCAAATAATTCACAAAATTAAGGTAAAATAAATAAGTTCGTACATTATTTAACAGGTTATTCTATAATAATCCACAAAATCAGGTAAAATAAATAAGTTCGTACATTATTTAACAGGTTATTCCATAATAATCCACAAAATAAGGTAAAATAAATGAGTTCGTACATTATTTACCACTATATTTCATAGTAAGCCACAAAATAAGGTAAAATAAATGAGTTCGTACATCATTTACAACGTTATTCCCAAAGTGACCAAAAAAGAAAAATGAAATAATTCCTCGCAATACACAATGTTTTTCCCATTTAAACATAATGGTTGTTAACAAATGATTCCAATTGAAATAGTAATCATATATTAATATGATTAAAATTCTCCATTTTGTTAAAGAACATTGTATGACAATCTATCTTATTGGTAGTGTAAGGGTGTTTAAAATGATTTCGCTCCTGACATTCAGAACGTGAGACACATCCTTACTGAGTCAGTAGAACATGGTCTAACCACAATTCGGCTAAGTCGTTGCCTCAACGACGGACGTAAAATCCGATATCGGTATACCAAAATCACCCTCGAGACATGCATATTTGGAGAATGTTTTTGTATATTATACCAGCTTTTGAATGCCAAAGGGTTATTTGTGCATTTTTTTTATTTGGTTTCTGTCATTTGAAGTGAAGCGACGTACGGGAGAGAAGCGTTTCAGCACAGCTAGAGCATACACTGTTTACTGGTACAGTCTGTGTGTTGCTGCGTTGAGGATGAGGAAAGTATTGATTTTGAACCTCTCGCTAACATTTGCGTAGGTGGAGGCTCATGAAACATTTTATGACGAAGCGTGGGCGGAAATTGTGCATGTCAGACACTGGGGCCCGCATAAGGGCAGTGTAAATAAACGGCGAACCGGAATCGCTGTTCCAATTCTTCTTCTGCAATATTTTCGGGCACATTTACATTATTGCTTGTTATTAAAGGGTTACAGCGGATACGTTTGCTTCCAAAGGAATATACTTCACGGAAGTTTTTGCACTCTCTGATTCTGATGGGTTCCTTTGGTAGTCCCTCCGATATGGCGTGATACATTTTATCCAAAAGTGATCTGAGACATTTTGCAATGTTGCTGGAAAAACATTATTAGCATTAAATTTCAACAGTCGGATTTACAGTGATACTTGCTTTCTGTGCATCATGTTCACCAAGGTTTCATATTATTTCATTTTATAAAGGGCGATCAGATACCAAATACCGTAATACACACAAAAATCTTGTTACAAAACATTATCATATGACACAATACATACATAACCATATAAGATAATACACAAATAATCACATAACATAATACACACATTATCATATGATGTAATACACACATTATCATATGATGTAATACACACATAATCATATGATATAATGCACACATAATCATATAATATTATACACACATAATCATATGCTGTAATACACACATAATCATATAATTTAATGCACACATAATCATATGATGTAATACACACATTATCATATGATGTAATACACACATAATCATGTAACCTAAAATACCAATAATTACAAACAACAACATGAACAAAGAACAATTATGTACCATATAAAAACAACGTGAACAAAATATATAACATGCAAACAACATGAACAAAGAACAATTACGTACAATATACTTACCCTGCAGATAGGGCGTAAGAATTGTACCTGCTGCCCCATTCCCTCATCGAAAGAGGCGACTAAATTTGGGATCTTATCTTTTTCCTTTATTGTTAATGACTTTCTTTTCCGTAATGTCTCCCTTGACAATGCCTCAAATTTGGCCTTAAGTTGAGCGTTCGTCTCTCAGCGCTCAGTATTTTGGGAGTGGGGCGACTGGTTCGCTCGTTGTCAGTATAATGTGACCGGGTGGTGGGGCGTCCTGCTGGGTGTCTTCGGCAGTATGCCTCAGTGAGGAAGCTCTATAAATCGGCAAAAGTTCCCGATTATCACACGGATACATAACACGAACATACGCACTCAACACACGCACGCATGTTGCACGAACGGGATGCCGTTTTTAAATGACCTTAGCTGTTGATAGGGCGTTAAACAATAATAAAACAAACTAAACATACAATAAACAAACATGAACAAAACAATAATTTATAAAATACATACAACAACATGAACAAAGAACAATTGCGTACAATATACAGTCAGCAAGATGAACAGGAAAACTATCTTGCATTATAATAAGAACGTGTGCCCAAACATTCCTTACAAGTGTTTATTGAAACTGCTGTTGAAAAGTCACCTTGTAAGGAAGCTGCCCAAGACGGTTGATCATGTGTTGACAATGTAATTGCTACTTCTAGAAAATTACAAATTTTCTTAATGAAGCATATCATTTAGTCTGGCACTAAATCCAGCGTACCATAATAACCACACGAGTTAATTCATGATTTGGTAACTATGTCAACTTCAGTAAAAACCATCTCCTTATTAGTGATTGTTGCATACCACTAGCTAATACTGATTTCCTCCATCAACTAGTTTATGTATTATATTTACAACGAGCACCCGAGATAGACAATATTCAAGCGATAATATCAATGAATTATCACTACAATGATGCTATACAGTTAACGATGAACCGCCGTGGAATATGGTTTATCTTAAGAGTTCTTATCCACAGTACGTGTACGTATAGATTAAATCCTTCCTCGTATTTCCTTTGCCTTTTCATATCTCCAACTGGTAATTATATGTATTGGGAGTTCAAAGCGTACACCTACATATTTTTGTATTAGACATTTACAATGTTTACCAACGACCTTTAAATGTACGTACATGCTAAAAATATGTCACAATTGTTAATATCTTAGCGTAATACTTATATCTCCCACATAGAAAAATAACAAAACTGATATACAAAAATGTTGATTTGATATTCGCTGTCAATGTGATGTTCATAATAACTGGCTTCATTATCTAGGATAACAATGACTTGCTAGTCTTATTGAGAATTCTGTGCAAGCTTTTCCAGTGACGTACGAAATCATGTTACTAAATCTCATATAAAAATGAATGTTTAACGTTTGAACGTCCATATAGGGAATTGTGTAATGTTCCTGCCTTTGAGTATCAATTGACTCATGTTAATTATATAACTACAAAATATTAAAGTTCAATGTGTCGGTATTTCTGATACCTGGTATACCTGTACATTTTTTTACTTCATTATTGTGTATCTACATTCATTATCAATTGATTTCAGTTATATATCTATATATTTAAAGACACTTAATTATATATTTTCTTCCTCAATATCTATTTTATATCTACAAATGTATATTTAAATGTTTATTCGAAACCAAGAAGAGAACAATCCTTACTTCATGTTTGTTATATTTACCATATATTTATAACGAAACAGTGCTGTGCTAAATGATTAACGAGACTTTGCACCTGCTTGTGATAATTTTATTGCAGTTTTATGTTAAATGGGATAATCTAATTTTATATGAAATTGGTAATAAGAATAATCATCTCTACCCTGTGAAACATTTTTTATGGTCAATCATTTCTGCCTTACGATAACTTAAATGATCTTTATTGACTACTTTGTAATGACTACTTTGTGATTATTTTCATGATCTATATTGACTACTTTATGATTATTTAAATGATCTTTAATGACTACTTTGTGATTATTTTAAATGGTCTATTCTGGCTACTTTGTGATTATTTTTTAGACTTATATTGGCTATACTGGCTTATTTAAATGATATATAAATGGATGACTTTGTGTTTATTTAAATGATCTTTAATGACTACTTTGGGATTATTTGAATTGTCTATAATGACGACTTTGTGTGATTATTTAATTCATCTATTTATGACTTCTTTGTGATTATTTGAATTATCTATATTGACGCCTTTGTGATTATTTAAATGATCTATATTATGGCTACCTTGGGTTTATTTTCAATAGTATATAATGTGATTATTTTTATGATCTATAACCACTACTTTGTGATTATTTTATGATCAATAACGCTTTTCTGTAATAAATTGATACTATACAACCTCAAATAATTTTAATGATATTTAATTCCTATTTTGTGACAGTGATATGATCTATAGCCGTTATGATGTGATGATTATAATGATCTATATTCGCTTCCTTGTGATAATTGTTATGGTCTATAAACGCTACTTTGTGATTATTATCTTGTGATGATTTGAATTATCTTTAACCGACACCCTGCTATGATCATAATGATTTATAACCGCTACCCTGTGATATTTTTATGACATATACCCACTACCTTGTGATATTTTTATGACATATACGCACTACCTTGTGATATGTTTATGACCTATAACTACTATCCTGTATTGCCTTAATAAATTGTATGACCTATAACCGCTATTTCATGGTTATATTTATGATCTGTAACCACTGTTTTGTCATAGTTTATTTTATCTATTATCGCTACCTTGTGATAATTTCATGACAAAATTAATTAACTTGTGATAATATTGATGATCTTTAACCGCTACCCTGTGATTATTTTAAGGGTCTTTAACCGCTACCCTGTGATTATTTTAAGGGTCTTTAACCGCTACCCTGTGATTATTTTAAGGGTCTTTAACCGCTACCCTGTGATTATTTTAAGGGTCTTTAACCGCTACCCTGTGATTATTTTAAGGGTCTTTAACCGCTACCCTGTGATAATTTTAAGGATATATGCCCGCTACCCTGTGATAATTTTAAGGACCTATGCCCGCTACCATGTGATAATTTCAATTATCTTTAACCGCTATTTTGTGGTAATTGTAATCATATATAGTCGCTACCTCGTAACAAATTGATGACCCATTAGTGTTACGCTGTTTTAAATTGTATGATGTATACTGGCTACTCTATGATATTTTCTATGATCTACCCCATACCATGAGATGATTTTTATTATATTCAATGACTTCCTCCCGATAATTTTCATAATCAATAACCGTTACCTTGTGATTATTTTTATGATCTATAATCGCTCCCCTGTGGTAATTTTAACTATATATAATCGCTATATTGTAATATTTCTTATGATTAAAAAACGCTACATTGTAATAATTTTAATGATATATAATAGCCACATTGTGATAATTCTAATGATCTATGACCGTTCTTCTGTGCTAATTTTAATTACATGGAATCGCTACCTTGTGATAGTTTCAATGAGCTATGCTCGAAATCTTATAATAATTTTATTATTGATCTACAATTGCTACCCTTGTAATAATCTTATTGACCTAAAACCGCTACCTTGTGATCTTTTTAATGGCCTATAAGCGCTACCTTATGATAAGTTTTGTGATCTGTTTCATACTTCATTGATACGGGTTGGGCATATTTAATGCCCCATTCAGTTTTCCATACTACAGCGACAGACCTGACAATAGTTTTAGCTGAAATTGTGGCTAGGTCAGCTTTGCTTGTCGAATTTTAGTCCTCGATGTTTGTAGTGTCTCTGCATGCCACGTCGAAATCCATATTAATAGTTGTACTTGTTTTAATCAAATGATCCAGCCTTCACTCCTAAATGTATCTGAATAGTTGAATTATGAGGACAGTGAAGTTTCGATATTTCTTCAGGCTTATTTCAATTCTCAAAACCTCTCTTGGATTCCACACTTAGTAACGAAGAGTAAGTCCTAAAATGACAAATGCTATGTGTGTTGACGTTGTATTCACAATTCGGCACGGTCTACGTTCCTCTGTAAACAAACTCATCCCCTTCCTCTGTAAACAAACTCATAGAAATGTGCCCGGACACTTATTTCTTGCACCAGATCATTAGAGACTGCACCAGGTCCCAGTTCTATAGAAAAAAAATTCTGTGGCGCCAGTACCACCACTTCTCGTTGTTGCTCTGTGCATCATCTCGTCCGATAGCCAGACAGACATATTCTTGATATAACACATAATAGTCTGACCGACATTCTGTCTGAATCGACAGTTGGTAGACAATAGGACAAACAGTTATTGATAATAGGTCGGTCAGTAAGTAAAAGATAAAACCAGGTAGGCAAACGTTGGACCACTGAAGATCAGGAAAATGAATGGAGTAGTAGTAGAGGTGTGATTACGACTGATGACAGGTAAAAGTGACGGTTTAATGGAGTAGTAGTAGAGGCATGATTACGACTGATGACAGGTAAAAGGGACGGTTTAATGGAGTAGTAGTAGAGGCATGATTACGACTGATGACAGGTAAAAGGGGCGGTTTAATGGAGTAGTAGTAGAGGCATGATTACGACTGATGACAGGTAAAAGTGACGGTTTAATGGAGTAGTAGTAGAGGCATGATTACGACTGATGACAGGTAAAAGGGACGGTTATTGGAGTAGTAGTAGAGGCATGATTACGACTGATGACAGGTAAAAGGGACGGTTTAATGGAGTAGTAGTAGAGGCATGATTACGACTGATGACAGGTAAAAGGGACGGTTTAATGGAGTAGAAGTAGAGGCGTGATTACGACTGATGACAGGTAAAAGTGACGGTTTAATGGAGTAGTAGTAGAGGCGTGGTTACGACTGATGACAGGTAAAAGGGACGGTTTAATGGAGTAGAAGTAGAGGCGTGATTACGACTGATGACAGGTAAAAGTGACGGTTTAATGGAGTAGAAGTAGAGGCGTGATTACGACTGATGACAGGTAAAAGTGACGGTTTAATGGAGTAGTAGTAGAGGCGTGATAACGACTGATGACAGGTAAAAGGGACGGTTTAATGGAGTAGTAGTAGAGGCATGATTACGACTGATGACAGGTAAAAGTGACGGTTTAATGGAGTAGTAGTAGAGGCGTGATAACGACTGATGACAGGTAAAAGGGACGGTTTAATGGAGTAGTAGTAGAGGCGTGATAACGACTGATGACAGGTAAAAGTGACGGTTTAATGGAGTAGAAGTAGAGGCGTGATTACGACTGATGACAGGTAAAAGGGACGGTTTAATGGAGTAGTAGTAGAGGCGTGATAACGACTGATGACAGGTAAAAGGGACGGTTTAATGGAGTAGTAGTAGAGGCATGATTACGACTGATGACAGGTAAAAGTGACGGTTTAATGGAGTAGAAGTAGAGGCATGATTACGACTGATGACAGGTAAAAGGGACGGTTTAATGGAGTAGAAGTAGAGGCATGATTACGACTGATGACAGGTAAAAGTGACGGTTTAATGGAGTAGTAGTAAAGGCGTGATTACGACTGATGACAGGTAAAAGTGACGGTTTAATGGAGTAGAAGTAGAGGCGTGATTACGACTGATGACAGGTAAAAGGGACGGTTTAATGGAGTAGTAGTAGAGGCGTGATTACGACTGATGACAGGTAAAAGGGACGGTTTAATGGAGTAGTAGTAGAGGCATGATTACGACTGATGACAGGTAAAAGTGACGGTTTAATGGAGTAGTAGTAGAGGCGTGATAACGACTGATGACAGGTAAAAGTGACGGTTTAATGGAGTAGTAGTAGAGGCATGATTACGACTGATGACAGGTAAAAGGGACGGTTTAATGGAGTAGTAGTAGAGGCGTGATTACGACTGATGACAGGTAAAAGGGACGGTTAATGGAGTAGTAGTAGAGGCGTTATAACGACTGATGACAGGTAAAAGGGACGGTTAATGGAGTAGTAGTAGAGGCATGATTACGACTGATGACAGGTAAAAGGGACGGTTTAATGGTGTAGAAGTAGAGGCATGATTACGACTGATGACAGGTAAAAGTGACGGTTTTATGGAGTAGTAGTATAGCCGTGATTACGACTGATGACAGGTAAAAGGGACGGTTAATGGAGTAGTAGTAGAGGCATGATTACGACTGATGACAGGTAAAAGGGACGGTTTAATGGAGTAGTAGTAGAGGCGTGATTACGACTGATGACAGGTAAAAGGGACGGTTTAATGGAGTAGTAGTAGAGGCGTGATTACGACTGATGACAGGTAAAGGGGACGGTTTAATGGAGTAGTAGTAGAGGCGTGGTTACGACTGATGACATGTAAAAGTGACGGTTAATGGAGTAGTAGTAGAGGCATGATTACGACTGATGACAGGTAAAAGGGACGGTTAATGGAGTAGTAGTAGAGGCGGGATTACAACTGATGACATGTAAAGGGGACGGTTTAATGGTGTAGAAGTAGAGGCATGATTACGACTGATGACAGGTAAAAGGGACGGTTTAATGGAGTAGTAGTAGAGGCATGATTACGACTGATGACAGGTAAAAGTGACGGTTTAATGGAGTAGTAGTAGAGGCGTGATTACGACTGATGACAGGTAAAAGGGACGGTTAATGGAGTAGTAGTAGAGGCGGGATTACAACTGATGACATGTAAAAGGGACGGTTTAATGGTGTAGAAGTAGAGGCATGATTACGACTGATGACAGGTAAAAGGGACGGTTTAATGGAGTAGTAGTAGAGGCATGATTACGACTGATGACAGGTAAAAGTGACGGTTTAATGGAGTAGTAGTAGAGGCATGATTACGACTGATGACAGGTAAAAGGGACGGTTTAATGGAGTAGTAGTAGAGGCGTGATTACGACTGATGACAGGTAAAAGGGACGGTTTAATGGAGTAGTAGTAGAGGCGTGATTACGACTGATGACAGGTAAAAGGGACGGTTTAATGGAGTAGTAGTAGAGGCATGATTACGACTGATGACAGGTAAAAGGGACGGTTTAATGGAGTAGTAGTAGAGGCATGATTACGACTGATGACAGGTAAAAGGGACGGTTAATGGAGTAGTAGTAGAGGCATGATTACAACTGATGACAGGTAAAAGTGACGGTTTAATGGAGTAGTAGTAGAGGCGTGATAACGACTGATGACAGGTAAAAGGGACGGTTTAATGGAGTAGTAGTAGAGGCGTGATTACGACTGATGACAGGTAAAAGGGACGGTTAATGGAGTAGTAGTAGAGGCGTGGTTACGACTGATGACATGTAAAAGTGACGGTTCATGGAGTAGTAGTAGAGGCATGATTACGACTGATGACAGGTAAAAGTGACGGTTAATGGAGTAGTAGTAGAGGCATGATTACGACTGATGACAGGTAAAAGTGACGGTTTAATGGAGTAGTAGTAGAGGCATGATTACGACTGATGACAGGTAAAAGTGACGGTTTAATGGAGTAGTAGTAGAGGCGTGATTACGACTGATGACAGGTAAAAGGGACGGTTTAATGGAGTAGTAGTAGAGGCATGATTACGACTGATGACAGGTAAAAGGGACGGTTTAATGGAGTAGTAGTAGAGGCGTTATAACGACTGATGACAGGTAAAAGGGACGGTTTAATGGAGTAGTAGTAGAGGCATGATTACGACTGATGACAGGTAAAAGTGACGGTTTAATGGAGTAGTAGTAGAGGCGTGATTACGACTGATGACAGGTAAAAGGGACGGTTTAATGGAGTAGTAGTAGAGGCATGATTACGACTGATGACAGGTAAAAGGGACGGTTTAATGGAGTAGTAGTAGAGGCGTGATTACGACTGATGACAGGTAAAAGGGACGGTTTAATGGAGTAGAAGTAGAGGCGTGATTACGACTGATGACAGGTAAAAGGGACGGTTAATGGAGTAGTAGTAGAGGCATGATTACGACTGATGACAGGTAAAAGGGACGGTTATTGGAGTAGTAGTAGAGGCATGATTACGACTGATGACAGGTAAAAGGGACGGTTTAATGGAGTAGTTGTAGAGGCATGATTACGACTGATGACAGGTAAAAGGGACGGTTTAATGGAGTAGTAGTAGAGGCATGATTACGACTGATGACAGGTAAAAGGGACGGTTTAATGGAGTAGTAGTAGAGGCATGATTACGACTGATGACAGGTAAAAGGGACGGTTTAATGGTGTAGAAGTAGAGGCATGATTACGACTGATGACAGGTAAAAGTGACGGTTTTATGGAGTAGTAGTATAGCCGTGATTACGACTGATGACAGGTAAAAGGGACGGTTAATGGAGTAGTAGTAGAGGCATGATTACGACTGATGACAGGTAAAAGGGACGGTTTAATGGAGTAGTAGTAGAGGCGTGATTACGACTGATGACAGGTAAAAGGGACGGTTTAATGGAGTAGTAGTAGAGGCGTGATTACGACTGATGACAGGTAAAGGGGACGGTTTAATGGAGTAGTAGTAGAGGCATGATTACGACTGATGACAGGTAAAAGTGACGGTTTAATGGAGTAGTAGTATAGGCGTGATTACGACTGATGACAGGTAAAAGGGACGGTTTAATGGAGTAGAAGTAGAGGCATGATTACGACTGATGACAGGTAAAAGTGACGGTTTGATGGAGTAGTAGTATAGGCGTGATTACGACTGATGACAGGTAAAAGGGACGGTTTAATGGAGTAATAGTAGAGGCGTTATAACGACTGATGACAGGTAAAAGTGACGGTTTAATGGAGTAGTAGTAGAGGCGTGGTTACGACTGATGACAGGTAAAAGTGACGGTTTAATGGAGTAGTAGTAGAGGCGTGGTTACGACTGATGACAGGTAAAAGTGACGGTTTAATGGAGTAGTAGTAGAGGCGTGGTTACGACTGATGACAGGTAAAAGTGACGGTTTAATGGAGTAGTAGTAGAGGCGTGGTTACGACTGATGACAGGTAAAAGTGACGGTTTAATGGAGTAGTAGTAGAGGCGTGGTTACGACTGATGACAGGTAAAAGTGACGGTTTAATGGAGTAGTAGTAGAGGCATGATTACGACTGATGACAGGTAAAAGGGACGGTTTAATGGTGTAGAAGTAGAGGCATGATTACGACTGATGACAGGTAAAAGGGACGGTTTAATGGTGTAGAAGTAGAGGCATGATTACGACTGATGACAGGTAAAAGGGACGGTTTAATGGAGTAGTAGTAGAGGCATGATTACGACTGATGACAGGTAAAAGGGACGGTTTAATGGTGTAGAAGTAGAGGCATGATTACGACTGATGACAGGTAAAAGGGACGGTTTAATGATGCTGAGGTACAATCCATTTTATTATTTTAAAATAGATGTGAATTTCTGGAGTTAAATAGCACGCTCCAAAAACCAAAGCAGTGTTTTGAATTCATTAATGTTTTTGAATTGATGTGACAGTCTGAAGTAGGCACTCCCTCCAAATTTCATCATGACGTTGATATCGTTGATATCATTTTCATTGTAATGGCGAACAAACTACTACGGGTGTTGAAGTCAGTTCAGGCCACACCTACATAGTACTAGCGTCGTGTTGGTGTGAATTGTACTTCCACTGAACGCCACTAAATCCCTGGGGTATCGTGAGCCTCAGGAAAAACGGTCATCGGTTACCAGTTATTTCAATCAGACCGAGTGTAAAACCGCACGTTTACGTTGTTTCGCTTGCTGGGTCAATAAGTGCAGGCTCTGTATGTCAGAATTGCGTTGTATTTTGAAAGTATTATGGTCTGAGTATAGGAATCAACTTTAAAGCTGATTCTTCCCCAAGGGAACTTTTGTACGTAGATTGTTCTCTCATCACAGTACTTAAAAGGCCATAAAATATGATACAATCATCCTCTCCTACAACGGGGACCGGGCACATACTTTAGGATTCTAACACTGGTCACCAAAGCTTTTTGTCACTTGTTGGGTTGATGAAAAATCTGAAAATGAATATGTGAGTACGTAGGTTTTGTAATCCTAATCCAATACCTCTCACTTATCTGTACAACTAGATACTCTGCCAATTACATACAACATCATCAAAATAGGACAGCAGACCAGTGATCCGCACCTTTTACTGTATCATGATTACACAATGTGACACAAGATTGGCTACAGTTTGAACCCAAATATTTATGTTTTTACGTGCTATTAATTGCACCTTGGTACAAACTTTTCTAAGATGTTACATACAAGTAGGTATTTTAGGTCATCTGACCCGATGACTCATTGCTATCATGACCTGTGCGTCGTCATGCGTCATGCGCCTTCCGTAAACTTAGTGTTACCTTATACCATATTGTTTTACATCTCCTTCAAAACCCCTGAACCGATTTCAATGCAGGAAGCTTCTATGGTGTTATATGTTCCCCTCCCCCTGGGCCTGGAGGGGCGGGGCCTGAGAGGTCAAATTTTCAGACCCAAATTTGTCAGAATCATTTACTCAGAAATCGAAAGGGTCTTTGGTGATTCTTTTTTAAATTATAGTTTCATTTCCCTTTGACATAATGTTCCCCTCCAAGGGATCCGGAGGGGGTAAATGTTGCTATAGCTTGTGTAGAAAAACCCAGGGGTTGAGGGATTGGGCAAAAAATGGTCGAATTTTAACAACCTTCTGACCATCAATGAAATTATTTTACGGTTGTAACACCATTATGGAACTTATCATAATTGTTTCGTTGCCAAAATTTGCGATTCAGACCAGCAGATGCACTTTTGGGGGAAGGGGTACAATCGAAATACGATGTTCTAATATCTTCTGCAAAACTGGAATGATAATGCAAGAAATTATGATGCCTTACATAAAATGTGAAATTCAGTGCAATCCTCTTCCCCAACCTGGAACCCTTGTAATTTTTGGGTTTGACCTCTCGGGATGGAGTCTTTAGATGAGGAGAAAGAGCAAAGACACTATCTGCAGTATAAGAAATGCTACAACACATTTTCTTTTAGGTTATGCGGGAGCTTATGTAATTTCAAGCAAAAGAGCAAACTTTAATGACTGTTAAGGCCCCAAGAACTCATGTTTATAAATTCATTTTTTTTTAAACTTTTATCATCTTTCATGTTTTTAAAGTAAGCCTACCGTCTAGTTGGGCTTCATGCGATGTGTAAGGTTCATTACGTGTCCATACTGTATAATATTTACGACAATATAAGACAAATTTATAGATCGACACATAAGTATTTGATAAGTAAAGAAATTAATATTTCAACAATATTTAATTGCGGATTTCGTCACGTTATATATAATTAATACGCATGCATTGATGTTACAAATATATTTCATCAATCGCTTTATATCTATGTTAAGTAGTTTTTGACATAGTTTATCATACGACATTCATTTGTTTATTATATGACATGCATAGTTCCTTATATTTCTCACAACCAAACAAGTACAAATGATAATAAATCATTTGCTTTGAAATGAAAAATTCTTATCAATTTATAGCTGTAATTGGTGAAATTTCAAAGTGACCTGTCATTATGAATATTGGTGAAATTAAAAAATGGAGAATAACCGTACAGATGGTAAATGTTTTGAATAGTCGTTAAATGAATTCCAAATTCCTTCCCATAATATTCCAAGGTCCTGTCCATTTGAAATACGCAAAATTCCTTCCCATAGAACTTCAAAGTCATGTCCATTAGAAAAACCCAAAATTCCTTCCCATAATACTCCAAGGTCCAGTCCATTAAAAATACGCAAAATTCCTACCCATAATACTCCAATGTCCTGTTTATTAAAAATACGCAAAATTCCTACCCATAATACTCCAATGTCCTGTTTATTAAAAATACACAAAATTCCTACCCAGAATACTCCAATGTCCTGTTTATTAAAAATACCCAAAATTCCTTCCCATAATACTCCAATGTCCTGTTAATTAAAAATACCCAAAATGTCTGCTCATAATACTCCAAGGTGCTGTCCATTAAAAATACCCAAAATTCCTTCCCATAATACTCCAATGTCCTGTTTATTAAAAATACCCAAAATTCCTTCCCATAATACTCCAAGGTGCTGTATATTAGAAATACGCAAAATTCCTACCCATAATACTCCAAGGTCCTGTCCATTATAACTACCCCATATTCGTACCCATAATAGTCAAAGGTCCTGTACATTATAACTACCCAAAATTCCTATACATAATACAATAATGTACTCCAAAGTCCTGTCCGTAAAAAATAAGCAATATTCCTACCCATAATACTCCAAGGTCCTGTCCATTATAACTACCCAATATATGTACCCATCATAGTCAAAGGTCCTGTTCATTATAACTACCCAAAATTCCTATACATAATACTCCAAAGTCCTGTACGTAAAAAATAAGCAATATTCCTATCCATAATACTCCAAGGTGCTGTCCATTAAAAATACCCAAGATTCCTACCCATAATACTCCAAGGTCATGTTTATTAAAAATACGCAAAATTCCTACCCATAATACTCCAAGGTCCTGTTTATTAAAAATACGCAAAACTCCTACCCATAATACTCCAAGGTCTTGTCCATTAAAATACGCAAAACTCTTACCCTTAATACTCCAAGGTCCTGTTTATTAAAAATTCGCAAAACTACTACCCTGAATACTCTAAGGTCCTGTCCATTATAACTACCCAAAATTCTTACCCATAATACGCCAAAGTCCTGTCGGTAAAAAATACGCAATATTCCTGGCCATAATACCCAAGGTCCTTCCATTAAAATACGCAAAACTCCCACCCATTATACCCCAATTTAATTCATTCTTTTTCAGACCTATAGTAAAAAATCATTTGAAAACAGTGTCTTATGCATTGATTTCAATGTATATTAGAGTTTCGTATATAGTGTTTTTAAATGTCAATTTAATGAATTTATGAACATTACGAGTTGGTTTTGTATTAAACACTATACTCACACATATATGGTATATCATATATATATATATATAATATGGACTACACACAAATGTATTAGTATTATATGGTAAAAAAAGCTACAATCACGTGCTCATGCTTCCTTGAGAGTTCGATATATAATCGTTCTCGCCAGATTCAAGGTAAAATGATATTATTTCAAGTACTCCAGTAAGAGGTCATCTTTTGATAAAATATTGTTTTTATAGTCACCAAAATTCTGGAGGTGATGATACTGGTATGTACACGTGGTTTTACAGTAGTTTGCCAAGATTTCCACAACACTACAACACTACATATCCGGACATGCTATCACAAAGTTTCACAAAAAGACATCGGGTACTGTCCAAAACCAAGGCATTTATTACCAATACGTGTATACGTCCGGAGAAATTACATTTCGTGATAAAATTGACTGTAACGTTATAATTACATTTCAATTTCCAATCAATGAGATCATTAAAACGCTTACTACTGCTTGTATATTGTGCTGTTTTCTTATTAATGAGACCACTCCTTTCAAGCGCCTAAGGATCAAGATGGGTCTTGTAGTTATGACGACAGATAGCAATTGAACGGCCTATCCCAAAAACAGTAATGCAAAAATCGAACATCCATCCCTAATGAGTAGAAACTATATTTAACTTTCAGTTTGGATAATAACGTCTCTTTAAATGTGTTAAACATGTGTACGGAGTACCTGCCAATTATGATAATATTGTACTTGATAACACATTGGCATACTAACATACCTCGGATCCTGTCTCTATTATTTTATGGATCTGATAATTAAAATGGTGCTGAATAGATACGCGTATCTGCGAGGTTACAGATTGTTGATCACGGAACCATAACTCTCACGGAATTAAAGTCATGGTCATAGGTTTCTAACGGTGTAAATAATATTGAGTTGCTATCGAACATAACTGACTTCCGGTAAATCTTGCAACCATTGGACTATAGAACATGGGATTGGCTCCGGCTACGCATGTTCACACAGGTGACGTATATTACTGACAGGTGCTGACTAATAGTGAACCAACTGTGACATTTAGACTCCTGATATTTAGAGCGAACGGTGACATGTAAACTCCTGATAGTTAGAGCAAACTGTGACATGTAAACTCCTGATAGTTAGAGCAGACTCTAGAGAAGTGAACCAACATCGATATGTAAACTCAACTAAGGTGCTTATATCGTTTGTTCTTTTGGACAATTCTTTGAGATAACAGAGGGTAGACACTGCTTGCAGACTTTAGTCGAGGGGGTTTGCCATAACATAATTTCTTTTGACCAGTTTTAGGTTCTCTAGTCTAGACGTCTGTCTTCTATGTATCAACACTTTTGGCCCTTAGCATCATTGATGAGTCCTAGAAAGACGAAACAACAGCATGATGCATTTTAATGCATTCTACTGTATCTAACTCCTGATTGAAGGGTGTAAATAACTTGTGTGTCTTTGTATAATCAGTGGAAACAGTTCACCTATGGTTGAATAACAGTCTTAAAAATAGCTATGTTTTCAATCAGGGTTGGAAATGAGGTGAAATGTTGATTTTGGTATTGAGATAAATAGAATATCTCTTGACTGTTTTGTAACCAAGGAGGAGGTTAATAGAATATATCTTGACTATTTTGTAACCAAGGAGGAGGTAAATATAATATCTCCTGACTGTTTTGTAACCAAGGAGGAGGTAAATAGAATATCTCTTGACTGTTTTTCGAAATCAAGGGGGAGGTGAATAGAATATCTCTTGACTAGCACTAGCGTAAATCCTGATTCATTAGATTGTAAATATACGATGGCCAGATGTGGTTCTTAATTCGCCCCGATAACAATATTATGTATACATTCTTCCCTCATGCAAGCGATATGATACCTTTTGATTTTTTAAGGTAACAAATACAACCACAGACGATGAAAGTGCATCTTCCATTATCAAGTGTTATTGGTTATGAAAGCAGGTATGTAGTTTAACTGCTGATATGAAGATTTAACGCCATTCATTGTGTATTTTAACGTCTGTTTAGGCTCATTGTGATTTTCCTTGCATGTCTTGGGGATGCATGGTTTTTGCCTATATTATGATTGACCTAGGGCGAATCGGCCGTATTAAACACTGTTTAGTATTCCATAATACCCATTGTGTGTATTTTATTATTTTATTTAATTCATTGCGTGTATTTGGTATTCCGTTAAATGTAATATATATTGTGTGTATTTGGTATTCCGTTAAATTTAATATCCATTGTGTGTATTTGGTATTCCGTTAAATGTAATATCCATTGTGTGTATTTGGTATTCCGTTAAATGTAATATCCATTGTGTGTATTTGGTATTCCGTTAAATGTAATATCCATTGTGTGTATTTGGTATTCCGTTAAATGTAATATCCATTGTATGTATTTGGTAATCCGTTAAATGTAATATCCATTGTGTGTATTTGGTATTCCGTTAAATGTAATATCCATTGTGTGTATTTGGTATTCCGTTAAATGTAATATAGTTTGTGTGTATTTGGTATTCCGTTAAATGTAATATATTTTGTGTGTATTTGGTATTCCGTTAAATGTAATATCCATTGTGTGTAATTGGTGTTGAGTTAAATGTAATATCTATTGTGTATATTTTATTATTTAATTTAATTCATTATGTGTATTTGGTATTCCGTTAAATGTAATATCTATTGTGTGTATTTGGTATTCCGTTAAATGTAATATCCATTGTGTGTATTTGGTATTCCGTTAAATGTAATATATTTTGTTTGTTTTTGGTAATCAGTTAAATGTAATATCTATTGTGTGTATTTGGTATTCAGTTAAATGAAATATTCATTGTGTGTGTTTGGTATTCCGTTAAATGTAATATCTATTGTGTGTATTTGGTATTCAGTTAAATATAATATCCATTGTGTGTATTTGGTATTCCGTTAAATGGAATATATTTTGTGTGTATTTGGTATTCAGTTAAATGTAATATTTATTGTGTGTATTTGGTATTCCGTTATATGTAACTTCCAGAGTGCGTATTTGATATTCCGTTAAATGAAATATTCATTGTGTGTGTTTGGTATTCCGTTAAATGTAATATCTTTTGAGTGTATTTGGTATTCAGTTAAATGTAATATTTATTGCGTGTATTTTACCGTCAGTTAAAAGACATCAGTCGGACTGTAAACATCGGTGAACATCGACTATAAACAATAACGAATAGTGGGGATGTAAAAGCAAGTAAATAGTATTTTTGAGAATTTTGAAAATACATCAGTTTCGATACACTGATGTCATGTTACTACACCAATATAAATATTTCTTATCACAATGAGTACCATGAGAGTATTAAGTATACCCAATTAAAGACATGGTTATATGTGTCCAACGCCAGTGCTAAAATATTTGAATCAAGCAAGTCAAGATGAATGACTGTGTTTAATAATCCTCTAACATAGCCGTTTGACATGTTCACGAGACGATAGTATATACATAGTGTACATGCGGATTAATATATGGTTTTGTTTGCAGTGGAAGGTAATGACAACATGATCGGGACGGTATAAACATCATTTGGATACCGACACGTTTATTACTTCATTTTTTATGATTAAGTTATACTATTTACGGTCTGAAATATTTTTGTTTGTATGTAGGTAATTTAATTATGTATATGTTTCTTAATTTTCTAAAGATCTCCGGTGTATACGTAATTATCACCCATATTTGTAAGTTATGTAAGTAATTTGATTATTTATATATATATATATCTATAGTATATAAGAAATTGAAATCTGTCCTTGCGAAGGTGAATGTATAAAAAATAACAAAAAACAGACTTTGCCGCAAGGCCTTTCTGCCCTCTCAGGCTTATTTGTACGTTGCTTAGATATGTAGGACGTCATCAATTGTGATGACGTTAACAATAGCGTGACGTAATAAACAAGGTCGGAACAGATGGAATACTGTACACTCAATAAACTTATTCTGCATTTAAGTTTGGTTTTAGCATTTTGATAAACATTTTTTCTTTTAACTCTCTTGTAACTACATCGTCACTATTTAACTTGTAGATAGGTAAAACATAAAAATCATTCCCAGAACACTGGTGAATATGTTTGCTTACCTTTAAAAATCTCAAGTCATCATCTTTAATTTGCTGCCTATGTACATTCATACGCAATCTTAATTCGCACCCAGTTTGGCCAACATAAAATTCACCACATGATTTGCATATTATAGTGTAAATAACGTTTTTAGAATTACATGTAATATTAGATCTTATTTCTATTTTTGAGTCATTTATAAAAGTATAATTTTTACACAAAATAAGAATCTTACATGTACCACATCTGGGTTTTCATACACTTTTGTACACCACTGTCAGCATGCGAGGTGTTCATATCAAATTTTGATCTACATAACAAACGTTTCAAATTCTTAGCTTGTCTTTTGCAATTGATAACTTTGTTATTTTCAAAAATATGTTTCATTTTCACACTATTTTTCATGTAGGTTTCATAATGTGTTATAATAGGTAGCATATTACAATTATTAGGATTATACGTAGTTACAAATGGTATGATATTAGTAGGATAATGTTTGTTCTTGAGGTACACTTTCAAGTCATTCAGTCGCTTATTTAACTTCTCCTTATCTCTAACAACTGTAATTAATTTGGATGCTAGACCATATGGAATATTCAGTTTGGTATGTTTAGCATGGTTGGAAAAAAAATCCAAATAATTATGTGAATCTGTAGCTTTACTATACAAATCGGTAACTATAGTATTGTCAATAAGTTCAACAAAAATGTCCAAAAATGGCATCCCAGTGTCACTGACTTCCATAGTATAATTTAAATCAGGATGTAAAGAATTTAGAATATCGAAAAATTCTGTAGGATCCTTATCAGAAATTATAAAGCAATCATCAAGAAATCTCAGGAAGTTTTCTTTTATATAATTAGCAAATGTGACTCCAAATTTGTTTTCAACTGTTTTATAAAGTTCCTCTTCCAAATATCCAAGAACAAGTGTGGCATATGTAGGGGCCATTTTTGTACCCATTGTCGTACCTTTACATTGTTGATAGATGTGACTGAATATGTGTTTCCAGGACATTTATCCAACCAATAACTTACAGCTTCTACGCCTAAATCATACGGTATATTAGTGTAAAGACTTACAACATCAAATGAAACTAGTTTACAATGATCACTCTTAACATGTTTTGGCAAATGAGATAAAAAATCTATATCATCACGTATAAAACTTTTAACTTCTGTGCATAGAGGCTTTAAAATGATGTCCAAAATATTACTCAAACGCTGAGTGACATGCTCAGGACCTCCTACAATAGGTCTAATTTGAGATCATTTGGTGATTTTAAACAAATATACTCAGAGTTTTGCTCTTTAATTGCTGTAGAAATCATTTTACTTTTGTGTATTTTTGGAAGTCCATAAAAATAACTTGAACGGTAATCAAATTCTGTCAGATATTCAATTTCTTCATCCTTAAAATTTCCATTGTGACTATTTATCAGAGAAGAAATACATTTCCTAGTCTCTCCATCTATGTCAGATGAAATTTCATGATAAAAACCCTCGTCAGACAGCATTTCTGTAATCTTATCACAATAATATTGTCCATTACAACAACCATGCCACCTTTATCGGCCTCCTTTATAACAATGGATCTATCTCCACTAAGATCTTCTAATGTCTTTCGTTGTTTAATTTTTCTTTGCGTTATTGGATGGTAATGGGTATGTTTTAATAGCAGAGATTGAGTCTTCCAAATATTTATCATTACATTTTGGTGGATTCCATTTTGATACATTTCTAACAAGAGGAGGATATATATATATATATATATAGAAGGCATGAAAACGTTAGCGAAAATGCAGTGTTGATTTCATTATTTCTACTTTATATCAAAATATATATGTTTGGTGATTTTCTAAAGGTCTGTGCATACGTAATTATCACCCATATTTGTATGTAAGTAATTTAATTATTTATATATATTTATATGTTGGTAATTTTCTATAGGTCTGTTCATACGTAAATATCACCCATATTTGTATGTTTCATAAACTGTTTGCTTTGATGCCGATTTATCTTTATAAAAAAATGTAACATCTTTATCATTTTTATCATTTGAAGAGGTATTAAACGGACAGCAATTGAAATGACAAGTTTAATTGTTTATTTATTATTATATAAATATATATTTTGTGATAATATGTAATGCCCATATACGTGCGAGAAATCCCTTTACTGTAGAATAACTCTAACATTATGAAAAATTAACCGGCCTCGCTAGACAGGCATTCACACACTTACCTTGTACTGGTATCGTATACATTGTATGATCCACTGTCTGCCATCGTTGTTTCCCAGGAAATCACGACTTTGCTAAGATTTTCAAGGGCATGACTTTGCCAGTAATAAGGGGTGGTATTACTACTCGACCAGCCTACAGCCGTTTTAACACACGTTTATCACCTTAAATATCCTTATGCAGATTTCATAAAATGTATCAGTGCCACGGTCGCGTAGCGACACAAATTTATCATTTTAATGCGCAACAAATTTCCCCCTACTTCATTTCCTACACCATTGCAAGGACCGTAAACGACCTCCTGTTCAATAGGTGGTGTTGATCTGTATTATGTCGTAACCTCGTGAGGTCCCGTGGACGATTTTACAAATAGTTCACCTTTACCTCGACAAAATACATTAAACTGAAAAAAACAAAAGATAACTCAGGTATTATAATTTCCCTGTGACAAACCAAATACCGGAATATGTATTTTAAACAAGTGTTTAAATGTTTAAACAGTTACGTTTGACTTTTATGTGTTGACGTAAAGTTCCACTTGTGTCTTTCTATGCTTCTTTTTATTTCAGCATTGGTCTCTTTATTTCATTATTGATCTCTTTATTTCATCATTATTCTCTTTATTTCCTAAAAAAATAAAGATTCCTTTACATGTCCATAGTTTATTTTCAAGTGAAAATGCATTTGATTTGATAAAGCGGTTCATATTTTGTTTTTAAACATTTATTTTTTACAAAAAAAAATAAATTTTATACTGGTATAATGATAATGCTATCCTTCATTTTTTAGCGGTCTTGTTCTTTCAAAATGTTTCAAACATAAAGTAAAAAAAAATCTTTAATAATAACAAAATAATAACTGCATGTACTAAACACAGGAAAGGAGGTGTTCTTGGCAATGACAACACGAAAAGAGGTGTCCTTAATTTATAGAGAAACTTGTTCGTTCGCTATAACAAAACACGAACATAAGTGTCCATTATTTATAGAAACTTGCTGGTTCGCAACGACAAACCATGGAAAGATGGGTACTTGATTTATATAGAAACTTGTTGGTTCGCAACGACAAAACATGGACAGATGTTTACTTGATTTATATAGAAACTTTGTTGGTTCGTAACGACATCATAACACGAAAATGGATGTCAATGATTTATATAAAAACTTTGTTGGTTCGCAATGACATCATAACACGAAAATGGATGTCAATGATTTATATAAAAACTTTGTTGGTTCGCAATGACATCATAACACGAAAATGGATGTCAATGATTTATATAAAAACTTTGTTGGTTCGCAATGACATCATAACACGAAAATGGATGTCAATGATTTATATAAAAACTTTGTTGGTTCGCAATGACATCATAACACGAAAATGGATGTCAATGATTTATATAAAAACTTTGTTGGTTCGCAATGACATTACACTAAAAGATATGTCCTTGATTTATATACCGACTTCTTGTTTCGCACTACATAACACGAAAAGAGGTGTCCATGATATATTCAGAAACATATAATGAAATGACAAAACACGATATTACAATATACAGATGTCAAAAAGATATGATCACTCTCGGTTTCAGAGACATCACTTGTCTGAAGTTGTCTCTGCTGTTATAGTGTGCAAGACATTGAGCAATATTGCACAATGCCAAGGGGAAGAAATTTAGAAAAAATTTCAGGAAAACCATAATTAATTAACTCTCTTCATTTTTCTCGGATGACCTTATTTCAGCCAATCAGAATTTGCGAAAAATATGATTTTATGATAGCACTGTTGATTGGTTAGTGTTTAACAACGCAAAGGCTCCTAAAAGACAAACATTTGCTATATTTTTCTAATGATATGTTGTTAGAAGGTGATATCGTTTTCCGCATATATACTTTATTTCACTTTTACACTTGTTTCTCATATCTTGTTATTTTTTATTTGTAAAGATTTTTTTTCTCAAAATAGCAAATACTGAACGATCAAGACTTCGTCGTTTTCACGGCTTACTAGACAATGAAAGCAGGCGTTTTCGAAACTTTTTATTAATAACTAAGTATTATTTTCTGTTATCCCACAACTATGCTTGTTTCACAACTAATATGGCACTTGATAAAATCGTAACTGTGTTGTTTTTGTTTACACACCGCGGTGTGAAACCACTTTCAACGCCTATTATTTGTCGTTTCTAACACGAAACAAATGTGAATGGCTTGCCTCTGGCCTTTGACCACGGACTACCTTTACCATCGCTCATTGCTGTCAGGTTCAACTTCGCGGAGTCATCTTTGAATATTTGCCCGGAGTCATTTTAACAAGTGTTCTATTAATAAAACACACAAACATTATGACTGGCCTACTATTATTTCATTTCGTAACATTGTAAAATTTACAAATATATTTGTTAACGACATTAGTCATTAATCTTAAAAAATACAATTTCCTTCATTACGAACTAAATTTTGTCGCGTAGTGACTTGGCTCAAAGAATTTAGTTGCTACGTTGGGAGAATTTGAACTCGGTATCCTACTTTTTTAGGGGGAAAATATAGAGGATAAACATGTTCCCTAACGAGTGAACCTTGTTTATTATGTTTATCTAACTCTCGTTAGTTAATTTTCAAATTCAGAAAAGACATTCGCTAAATGTCATGTCTTTTCTGAAGAATGATTTAAGAATTTACTAACGAGAGTTAGATGTACATGATACATAACCTTATTTATTATATGAACTAATCATTATACCCCCGCAACGAAGTTATGGGGGGGGGGGGGGGGGGGGGGGGGGGGGGGTATACTGGAATCAGGTTGTCCGTCCGTCCGTCCGTCTGTAGACGCATTTTGTCCGGACAACTCCTCCTAAACCGATGGGCCAATTCTGATGAAACTTCACACAAATATTAATGATCATGTGTAGATGTGCATGCCACTTTTTTTCACAAAATGATGGTTGCTATGGCAACTGGTCACTATAAACAGGTTTTCCGATAAGAACCATAACTTTATGATTGTCCGGACAACTCCTCCGAAACCGAAGGGCTGATTTCAATGAAACTTCACACAAATATAGAGGACCATAGGTAGATGTGCATGCCAATTTCTTTTTCTCAAAATTATGGTTGTTATGGCAACTGGTCACTATATTAATGGGTTATCTTAGTAAGCCTCTAATTAACAGTTCCAATTCACCATTGTCTCGTGCAGATTGCGGGGGTATTAGTTAGCCATCCTGGCGACAGTTCTAGTTATGTTCTGTTATAAAATAACTATTATAATTTGTTACTACATAAACTTAGTATAATCTTCTGTTATTACATAGAATAATATTAACTTATGTTATTACATAAACTTAGCATTATCTTTTGTTATTACGAAAATAAGTATTATCTTCTATTATTACATAAAATAACTCTTATAGTTTGTTATTACAACTATCTTCTGTTATTGCATATAATCAATATTTTCTTCTGTTACATATCATAAATAAAACAGCTCTTTTATTATATAGAGTATATATTCAGTATCACCTTTCGTGGTTTTTTTTTTTACCTTTTACCTCCTTCGACGCATAATCAATGTATACGCAAATAGCTCAGGCAAATCACCACTGTCTTAAAGAACTGTGAGAAATAGTCTGTCTTAAAAAGCTAATGGTGAAATAACATAATGTTTAAGGAAATCAGCACCATTTTAGAGTCATTGTTCCCATAACACAATGAATATGGAAATGCTTCTTTTCAGACCTCTCAACTGTCATCAATCCCAAAAACAAGTTGATAAGCGTTTTCCTGTTAAATCCCTCACAAGTGAGCACAATTTCGAACCCAAATGTGGTCATTGCTCAATTGCATGGACGTGATTGCGCAAAGTCATCCTACCGTTATGATCTTAAACATGATATTCATATAAGCTTGATGTCATTTTTAACTTTAAAGTGGTAAAGGTTTGACTCGTTTTCCTAAAACTAGTATTAAATGGGAACTTTTACCCTGGTTTTAACATATGCATTTTCCAAGTTATAGATGACCATTTGATCATACGTCACATCGTAAGCGACCCAGTGTAAGCCATGGATCTTATCCGCACTTTCGTGAAACATAGTCGATTTCGTGTAAATTGTGAATTCGAAAATTCGGCAATCTTTGTAAGTCGGTATTGAGGAGTGGCCATGTAACAGGCTTTAACATGTAATGCGTCAGAAGTTACCGCCTCCAACACAGTCTCGTAATTAGACGAGTGAGCTGGCATTATCACGATCTAAAAGGAGCCTTCTTAATTGTTTCTATTAGTGTAAATGAAGTATGATTTTGCGGGACAGCAATATATGGTGTTTGTTTGAACCATTGGCAACCATTAACGTCTCCTAATTAATCAAACTGTGCAGAATTGTCCAACAAACTTCTCACCGACTCAACGATGCATTTGTAACAGAACTTTGACAGCTGTATACCATATCATATATTATATGATTATATCGGATTGAAAATATTTGACATGCAGGGATGATGATCAACCTTAAATAACTGACGTATTACGACATGCAGGATAAAGGATGCTACCTATGTATACTTCACTACATAAACGCTATATTACTACCTATGTATAACACACTACATACACACTGTAATACTACCTATGTATAACACACTACATACACACTGTAATACTACCTATGTATAACACACTACGTACACACTGTAATACTACCTATGTATATTACACTACGTACACACTGTAATCCTTCCTATGTATAACACACTACGTACACACTGTTATACTACCTATGTATATTACACTACATACACACTGTAACCATACCTATGTATACCACACTACGTACACACTGTAACCATACCTATGTATAACACACTACGTACACACTGTAATACTACCTATGTATAACACACTACATACACACTGTAATACTACCTATGTATAACACACTACATACACACTGTAATATTAACTATGTATATTACACTACATACACACTGTAATATTAACTATGTATATTACACTACGTACACACTGTAATCATACCTATGTATAACACACTACGTACACACTGTAATATTAACTATGTATATTACACTACGTACACACTGTAATATTAACTATGTATAACACACTACGTACACACTGTAATCATACCTATGTATAACACACTACGTACACACTGTAATCATACCTATGTATAACACACTACGTACACACTGTAATCATACCTATGTATAACACACTACGTACACACTGTAATACTACCTATGTATATTACACTACATACACACTGTAATACTACTTATATATAACACACTACGTACACACTGTAACCATACCTATGTATAACACACTACGTACACACTGTAACCATACCTATGTATACACTCTACGTACACACTGTAATCATACCTATGTATAACACACTACGGACACACTGTAATATTAACTATGTATATTACACTACATACACACTGTAATACTACTTATATATAACACACTACGTACACACTGTAACCATACCTATGTATAACACACTACGTACACACTGTAACCATACCTATGTATAACACACTACGTACACACTGTAATCATACCTATGTATAACACACTACGGACACACTGTAATATTAACTATGTATATTACACTACGTACACACTGTAATCATACCTATGTATAACACACTACGTACACACTGTAACCATACCTATGTATAACACACTACGTACACACTGTAATCATACCTATGTATAACACACTACGGACACACTGTAATATTAACTATGTATAACACATTACGGACACACTGTAATATTAACTATGTATAACACACTACGTACACACTGTAACCATACCTATGTATAACACACTACGGACACACTGTAATATTAACTATGTATAACACACTACGTACACACTGTAATACTACTTATATATAACACACTACGTACACACTGTAACCATACCTATGTATAACACACTACGTACACACTGTAATCATACCTATGTATAACACACTACGTACACACTGTAATCATACCTATGTATAACACACTACGTACACACTGTAATCATACCTATGTATAACACACTACGGACACACTGTAATATTAACTATGTATAACACACTACGGACACACTGTAATATTAACTATGTATAACACACTACATACACACTGTAACCATACCTATGTATAACACACTACGTACACACTGTAATCATACCTATGTATAACACACTACGTACACACTGTAACCATACCTATGTATAACACACTACGTACACACTGTAACCATACCTATGTATAACACACTACGTACACACTGTAACCATACCTATGTATAACACACTACGTACACACTGTAACCATACCTATGTATAACACACTACGTACACACTGTAATCATACCTATGTATAACACACTACGGACACACTGTAATATTAACTATGTATATTACACTACATACACACTGTAATACTACTTATATATAACACACTACGTACACACTGTAACCATACCTATGTATAACACACTACGTACACACTGTAACCATACCTATGTATAACACACTACGTACACACTGTAATCATACCTATGTATAACACACTACGGACACACTGTAATATTAACTATGTATAACACACTACGGACACACTGTAATATTAACTATGTATAACACACTACGTACACACTGTAATCCTCCCTATGTATAACACACTACGTACACACTGTAACCATACCTATGTATAACACACTACGGACACACTGTAACCATACCTATGTATACCACACTACGTACACTCTGTAACCATACCTATGTATAACAAACTACGTACACACTGTAATATTAACTATGTATATTACACTACGGACACACTGTAACCATACCTATGTATACCACACTACGTACACTCTGTAACCATACCTATGTATAACAAACTACGTACACACTGTAATATTAACTATGTATAACACACTACGGACACACTGTAATATTAACTATGTATAACACACTACGTACACACTGTAATCCTCCCTATGTATAACACACTACGTACACACTGTAACCATACCTATGTATAACACACTACGTACACACTGTAATATTAACTATGTATAACACACTACGGACACACTGTAATCATACCTATGTATAACACACTACGTACACACTGTAATATTAACTATGTATAACACACTACGTACACACTGTAATATTAACTATGTATAACACACTACGTACACACTGTAATCCTCCCTATGTATAACACACTACGTACACACTGTAACCATACCTATGTATAACACACTACGGACACACTGTAACCATACCTATGTATACCACACTACGTACACTCTGTAACCATACCTATGTATAACAAACTACGTACACACTGTAATATTAACTATGTATATTACACTACGTACACACTGTAATACTACCTATGTATAACACACTACGTACACACTGTAATACTACCTATGTATACCACACTACATAAACACTGTAATCCTACCTATGTATAACACACTACGTACACACTGTAATACTATGTATATTACACTACGTACACACTGTAATCCTTCCTATGTATAATACACTACATACACACTGTAATATTACCTACGTATAACACACTACGTACACACTGTAATACTATGTATATTACACTACGTACATACTGTAATACTACCTATGTATAATACACTACATACACACTGTAATACTACCTATGTATATTACACTACATACACACTGTTATACTACCTATGTATAACAAACTACGTACACACTGTAACCATACCTATGTATAACACACTACGTACACACTGTAATACTACCTATGTATATTACACTACGTACACACTGTAATACTACCTATGTATATTACACTACATACACACTGTAATACTACCTATGTATATTACACTACGTACACACTGTAATACTACCTATGTATAACACACTACGTACACACTGTAATACTACTTATGTATAACACACTACGTACACACTGTAATCCTACCTATGTATAACACACTACGTACACACTGTAATACTACTTATGTATACCACACTACATACACACTGTAATACTACCTATGTATATTACACTACATACACACTGTAATGCTACCTATGTATATTACACTACATAAACACTGTAATCATACCTATGTATATTACACTACATACACACTGTAATCATACCTATGTATACCAAACTACGTACACACTGTAATCCTTCCTATGTATAACACACTACGTACACACTGTAATACTACCTATGTATATTACACTACGTACACACTGTAATACTACCTATGTATATTACACTACATAAACACTGTAATCCTTCCTATGTATAACAAACTACGTACACACTGTAACCATACCTATGTATATTACACTACGTACACACTGTAATACTACCTATGTATAACACACTACGTACACACTGTAATACTACCTATGTATATTACACTACGTACACACTGTAATACTACCTATGTATATTACACTACATAAACACTGTAATCCTTCCTATGTATAACAAACTACGTACACACTGTAATATTACCTATGTATATTACACTACATACACACTGTAATCATACCTATGTATAACAAACTACGTACACACTGTAATATTACCTTTGTATATTACACTACATACACACTGTAATACTACCTATGTTTATTACACTACATACACACTGTAATCCTTCCTATGTATAACACACTACACACTGTAATCCTTCCTATGTATAACACACTACGTACACACTGTAATACTACCTATGTATATTACACTACGGACACACTGTAATATTAACTATGTATAACACACTACGTACACACTGTAATCCTCCCTATGTATAACACACTACGTACACACTGTAACCATACCTATGTATAACACACTACGTACACACTGTAACCATACCTATGTATAACACACTACGTACACACTGTAATCATACCTATGTATAACACACTACGTACACACTGTAATACTACCTATGTATATCAACTACATACACACTGTAATACTACTTATATATAACACACTACGTACACACTGTAACCATACCTATGTATAACACACTACGTACACACTGTAACCATACCTATGTATAACACACTACGTACACATTGTAATCATACCTATGTATAACACACTACGGACACACTGTAATATTAACTATGTATATTACACTACATACACACTGTAATACTATTTATATATAACACACTACGTACACACTGTAACCATACCTATGTATAACACACTACGTACACACTGTAACCATACCTATGTATAACACACTACGTACACACTGTAATCATACCTATGTATAACACACTACGGACACACTGTAATATTAACTATGTATAACACACTACGGACACACTGTAATATTAACTATGTATAACACACTACGTACACACTGTAATCCTCCCTATGTATAACACACTACGTACACACTGTAACCATACCTATGTATAACACACTACGGACACACTGTAATATTAACTATGTATAACACACTACGGACACACTGTAATCATACCTATGTATAACACACTACGTACACACTGTAATATTAACTATGTATAACACACTACGGACACACTGTAATCATACCTATGTATAACACACTACGTACACACTGTAATATTAACTATGTATAACACACTACGTACACACTGTAATCCTCCCTATGTATAACACACTACGTACACACTGTAACCATACCTATGTATAACACACTACGGACACACTGTAACCATACCTATGTATACCACACTACGTACACTCTGTAACCATACCTATGTATAACACACTACGTACACATTGTAATATTAACTATGTATATTACACTACGTACACACTGTAATACTACCTATGTATAACACACTACGTACACACTGTAATACTACCTATGTATACCACACTACATAAACACTGTAATCCTACCTATGTATAACACACTACGTACACACTGTAATACTATGTATATTACACTACGTACACACTGTAATCCTTCCTATGTATAATACACTACATACACACTGTAATATTACCTACGTATAACACACTACGTACACACTGTAATACTATGTATATTACACTACGTACATACTGTAATACTACCTATGTATAATACACTACATACACACTGTAATACTACCTATGTATATTACACTACATACACACTGTTATACTACCTATGTATAACAAACTACGTACACACTGTAACCATACCTATGTATATACACACTACGTACACACTGTAATACTACCTATGTATATTACACTACGTACACACTGTAATACTACCTATGTATATTACACTACATACACACTGTAATACTACCTATGTATATTACACTACGTACACACTGTAATACTACCTATGTATAACACACTACGTACACACTGTAATACTACCTATGTATAACACACTACGTACACACTGTAATCCTACCTATGTATAACACACTACGTACACACTGTAATACTACTTATGTATACCACACTACATACACACTGTAATACTACCTATGTATATTACACTACATACACACTGTAATGCTACCTATGTATATTACACTACATAAACACTGTAATCATACCTATGTATATTACACTACATACACACTGTAATCATACCTATGTATAACAAACTACGTACACACTGTAATAGTACCTATGTATAACACACTACGTACACACTGTAATACTACCTATGTATATTACACTACGTACACACTGTAATACTACCTATGTATATTACACTACATAAACACTGTAATCCTTCCTATGTATAACAAACTACGTACACACTGTAACCATACCTATGTATATTACACTACGTACACACTGTAATACTACCTATGTATAACACACTACGTACACACTGTAATACTACCTATGTATATTACACTACGTACACACTGTAATACTACCTATGTATATTACACTACATAAACACTGTAATCCTTCCTATGTATAACAAACTACGTACACACTGTAATATTACCTATGTATATTACACTACATACACACTGTAATCATACCTATGTATAACAAACTACGTACACACTGTAATATTACCTTTGTATATTACACTACATACACACTGTAATACTACCTATGTTTATTACACTACATACACACTGTAATCCTATCTATGTATAACACACTACACACTGTAATCCTTCCTATGTATAACACACTACGTACACACTGTAATACTACCTATGTATATTACACTACGGACACACTGTAATATTAACTATGTATAACACACTACGTACACACTGTAATCCTCCCTATGTATAACACACTACGTACACACTGTAACCATACCTATGTATAACACACTACGGACACACTGTAATATTAACTATGTATAACACACTACGGACACACTGTAATATTAACTATGTATAACACACTACGGACACACTGTAATCATACCTATGTATAACACACTACGTACACACTGTAATATTAACTATGTATAACACACTACGTACACACTGTAATATTAACTATGTATAACACACTACGTACACACTGTAATCCTCCCTATGTATAACACACTACGTACACACTGTAACCATACCTATGTATAACACACTACGGACACACTGTAACCATACCTATGTATACCACACTACGTACACTCTGTAACCATACCTATGTATAACACACTACGTACACACTGTAATATTAACTATGTATATTACACTACGTACACACTGTAATACTACCTATGTATAACACACTACGTACACACTGTAATACTACCTATGTATACCACACTACATAAACACTGTAATCCTACCTATGTATAACACACTACGTACACACTGTAATACTATGTATATTACACTACGTACACACTGTAATCCTTCCTATGTATAATACACTACATACACACTGTAATATTACCTATGTATAACACACTACGTACACACTGTAATCCTTCCTATGTATATTACACTACATACACACTGTAATACTACCTATGTATAACACACTACGTACACACTGTAATACTATGTATATTACACTACGTACATACTGTAATACTACCTATGTATAATACACTACATACACACTGTAATACTACCTATGTATATTACACTACATACACACTGTTATACTACCTATGTATAACAAACTACGTACACACTGTAACCATACCTATGTATAACACACTACGTACACACTGTAATACTACCTATGTATATTACACTACGTACACACTGTAATACTACCTATGTATATTACACTACATACACACTGTAATACTACCTATGTATATTACACTACGTACACACTGTAATACTACCTATGTATAACACACTACGTACACACTGTAATACTACTTATGTATAACACACTACGTACACACTGTAATCCTACCTATGTATAACACACTACGTACACACTGTAATACTACTTATGTATACCACACTACATACACACTGTAATACTACCTATGTATATTACACTACATACACACTGTAATGCTACCTATGTATATTACACTACATAAACACTGTAATCATACCTATGTATATTACACTACATACACACTGTAATCATACCTATGTATAACAAACTACGTACACACTGTAATAGTACCTATGTATAACACACTACGTACACACTGTAATACTACCTATGTATATTACACTACGTACACACTGTAATACTACCTATGTATATTACACTACATAAACACTGTAATCCTTCCTATGTATAACAAACTACGTACACACTGTAACCATACCTATGTATATTACACTACGTACACACTGTAATACTACCTATGTATAACACACTACGTACACACTGTAATACTACCTATGTATATTACACTACGTACACACTGTAATACTACCTATGTATATTACACTACATAAACACTGTAATCCTTCCTATGTATAACAAACTACGTACACACTGTAATATTACCTATGTATATTACACTACATACACACTGTAATCATACCTATGTATAACAAACTACGTACACACTGTAATATTACCTTTGTATATTACACTACATACACACTGTAATACTACCTATGTTTATTACACTACATACACACTGTAATCCTACCTATGTATAACACACTACACACTGTAATCCTTCCTATGTATAACACACTACGTACACACTGTAATACTACCTATGTATATTACACTACGTACACACTGTAATCCTACCTATGTATAACACACTACATACACACTGTAATACTACCTATGTATATTACACTACATACACACTGTAATACTACCTATGTATAACACACTACGTACACACTGTAATACTACCTATGTATACCACACTACATACACACTGTAACCATACCTATGTATAACACACTACGTACACACTGTAATCATACCTATGTATAACACACTACGTACACACTGTAATCCTACCTATATATAACACACTACGTACACACTGTAATCCTACCTATGTATAACACACTACATACACACTGTAATCCTACCTATATATAACACACTACGTACACACTGTAATACTACCTATGTATACCACACTACATAAACACTGTAATCCTACCTATGTATCACACGACGTAACTCTGTATAATCATTGATTTCCACTGCTGACTCATTCAGTATCCTGCTCCGGCTTCCATTGATCCCGAGATAGACATGGCCCACTTTCCGATCCAATCGATATTACTAGGTACACACAGGTAGGATGTACAGACGTTATTGAACAAAACACATTATTAATGTATGGCGTTTAAAAAGTATACTGCATCAATATATGATCTGGTATCTCTCGCTTGTCCCTGGAGGATAAGTACGATTGTGTCATTCATTATCATGCTAACTGTAAAACTAACTAATTATCCAATACGGTATCATTTGACCGATTTTCTTAGGATTTTCAAAATCAGAGGAATATGATATAACAGTAGTTATCTCCTGCTGTTCCCGATGACAATGTAACCGAATCGTGGCAGTTTTCATTGTTCAGTTTCTGCATTGCTTGTCATTTGTGTCATCAATAGGTCAATGTATATTTGAGAACTGTTTTCATGTGCGACATTTGATCTAAGAAACAAGATGTGAAGAGGAAAAACGAAGAAGAAAGAGTTGGTCGAAAAAGGATGGTCGTCATGCTAATTCATTGCTGATGAGAAATTCTTGGTTGAAAAATGATGGTCGTCATGCTAATTCATTGCCGATGAGAAAGACTTGGTTGAAAAATGATGGTCGTCATGCTAATTCATTGCTGATAAAAAAGAATTGGTTGAAAAAGGATGGTTGTCATACATTTTCCTGTCGATAAGAAAGATTTGATTGGAAAGGGATGGTCTTCATATTATTTCCGAAAAGGCAGTACTCACTGTATACTGACATCTGAACAACTTATCAAGTATTTTGAATTATGATAAAAGTTTTCGAAAAAAAATTTTGCCCAAGAAAGGTCAACAGGGGCTGAGATATGAAACCCTAAATGCGCAAAGATAATAAATAACAGTCAAGCAGGGACAGTGATTACCAAACGTATAAAAATGCCAGGAAAGTATTGTGTATCATTTATTTTAATTCTTTTTGGACAGTAGTTCAAATACCATACAAAGAAGGACAAACTATCCATGCCAAGTTTTGTACTGACATAATGCTTCCGAATGTCACAGAACCTGCATCAAACGTGTCGAAGTAAAGGACAAGATGACATGCAGCTTAATAACGACAACGTTTTCTCCGAAAAAGAACTGCATATTCGATTATGAAACAAGAGAAAGTCTACAAATTGACTAGCAATATCAGCGATGCCAAAGCTGTGGACTTTCTCAAGCTCTGTAGCGACGAGGTTCAAAGATATGGAACAAGAGGACATGATATAAAGGGGGGGTAAGCACTTAGCTTAATTTATGCATCGTGAGGCCTGCACATTTCCAAATTTTCATATTATTTTGCTACAAATTATACACGAGTTATTCCCCTTTATAACTTATATTTCCATACATACTTATCTGCCCCTGTCAAGCAGCTAGGAATTATGGGTAGCAGCTTTCGACGCGCGCCATTAAAAAATTGTCAACAAACTTTTGTAATTTGAAATATTCTACTAATTTCCTGAGTTCCTTTGGCCTTCACACTTAACCCACCCACTTCCTCCCCTGATTCTTTTATCTTCTTATTTTATGTTTACTATATTGGATGATGTTTCACATGCCTGTTTTTTAAGGCGGCGGAGTTTGGCAACCCCCACACAGGCTTTTGTTGTAATTGACTACCATTGTCATTTTTAGATGTTTATTTTTGGACGGTTTTTAATTATTGTGTTATGCTATGTTAATTTTGTATTGTTAATTTGTAATATGTTTAGAATTGATATTAAATGTCACCATATGCCATATATGGTGGCCATTTTCAATCTATACATTCTTTGTGTTGTCTGTGACAGGACCGAAGATGCATAAAAATATTTCCTCAGCATACTCGGCTAGATATAAGGAAATACTTGTTTGGTCTGCGCGTTGTTAGAATATGGAACAATCTCCCAGAACATGTTGTCTTAGCACCAACAGTAAATTCTTTCAAAAATAGACTAGATAATCATTTGGAAAATCAGGAATTTTTATGTAACTATAACTGTGAAATTATATAGGAATTGGAACTGTTGTCACAATTTACTGATTTTATTTATTGTAATAATCATATTTTAGAGTCCGGTATAGAGGATCAAAAGGTCATGCATTGGTTATACAATTTATCTTATCTATCTTATCTATTATAGATGTACCATCCACTCTTTTGACTTTTTCTTGTTTCCTTTGTTAACGAAAATGCTCTCTGAGAAAACGCGTGTCAGGAAGGGCACTAGATGCTGTAGTTATCCAGTGTCGCGCCAGTATACCAAAGGGAGTCTACCAAGGCGAGGGAAGCGCGTGTTTCTGCCCTTCAGTCAAGGGGAGGGGGTTACTTTTTTTCCTTTTTTTCTTTTACTTTTTTTTTATTCTGCAATATTAAAGCAGCATTCCAATCATATCATACATTTGTTTTATGACAGTAATGGCAGTAATGACAGAGTTTATTGAATGACCCTCGTACAGAATTGATGTATGTTTATTCTTCCTACATCAAACTATCTACTTCAAGCATTGAGGCTGTATTGTAATGTCAAGGAATTCTGACGGCCATAATCTTGTTATTTCCATTAGGAACAATATACATTTTCGCAAAAACACTGAAACGTGGTCGTTTCTCAATTTCATCTACGGATTAGCTCTCATGAGCATACAAATATAATATATATATATATATAGTAACTATAGTTAACTAGACGGAGCTCCATTTAATATTCTTCTTCCTGGTTGGTTTTGCTGTGTTGGCATTCTGCGAGGTAGAAAAAGTAGTAAAACACTTGAACATTGTCCATTACGTATGATTTGACAGCAGTGTAGACATAACATGATTGGTTTATATCCAGGACAAAACAGACCCACGCATAAACATTCTTAGAACACTACCAACTGTTTTTATACACCTGTATGAACTGAGAACATACGCACTGCTTTTTTAAACCTGTATAAACTAAGAACAATTCACACTGTTTTTATACACCTGTATGAACTAAGAACAAGACACTGTTTTGTTACATACACCTGTATGAACTATGAACAAGACACTGTTTTGTTACACCCTTTTTTGTAGACCTGTATGAACTAAGAACAATTCACACTGTTTTGATACATCTGTATGAACTAAGAACAATACAAAATGTTTTTATACACGTGTATGAACTAAAAACAATACAAAATGTTTTTATACACGTGTATGAACTAAGAACAATATGCAATGTTTTTATAAACATGTATGGACAAAGAACAATACACACTGTTGTATACACCTGTATGCACTAAGAGCAACGCACAGTTTATTATCCACCTGTATGAAGCAAGAACAATAGACGCTATTTTATACAACTGTATGAAGTATTAACAATATACATCTTTTTATACTTATGTATAAAGAACAATAGATGCTGTTTTATACACCTGTATCAAGTAAGAACAATAGACGCTGTTTTATACACCTGTATGAAGTAAGAACAATATACAGTTTTTTTTACACCTGTATGAAGTAAGAACAAGATACACTGGTTTATACACCTTTATAAAGTATAAACAATAAACGCTGTGTTTATACACCTGTATGAAGTAAAACCAACATAAAGGTTTTTACTTCTGAATGAAGAACAATAAATGCTGTTTTTATACACCTGTATGAAGTAAGAACAATAGACGCTGTTTTATACGCCTATATGAAGAAAGAACAATAGACTGCTTTATAAACCTGAATGAAATTAGAACAATAGACAGTTTTATACACCTTTATGAAGTAAGAACAATAAGACATTGTTTTATACATCTGTATGAAGTATGAGCAATACACACTGTTTTTATAAACCTGTATGATCTAAGAACAATACACACTGTTTTTATAAACCTGTATGAACTAAGAACAATACACACTGTTTTCATACACATGTATGAACTAAGAACAATATACACTGTTGTATACACCTGTAAAAAGTAAGAACAAAACACACTGATTTTATACACCTGTATGAAGTAAGAACAATATACAGCTTTATACACTGCATGAAGTAAGAACAATATACAGTTTTTATACACCTGTATAATGTAAGAACAATAGACACTGATTTTATACTTCGTATGAAGTAGGAACAATATAGATTTCTATGACGCAAAAACAATTTACATTGTTCAAAACTCCTGCATGAAGTAGCACAACAGCATTTTGATTTCATTATCCGATGGAAAGGATACATTGGTTTTTATGTATACCATTTAAAGCTGTCACGATTTAGGTAATGTTCGATGTTGTTTACAAACTAGGTATAAAAACGAACGAAAGAATTACCATTTGCCAGCTACACCTTTTGAAATTATACCATTTGCCAGCTACACCTTTTGAAATAAGAGCTAGTATTTGGTAACCTTCGTGGGGAAAGTGACAAAGGATTAGACTGACCGCATTCATATTTGTATAGAACGACTATTCATTCATTACTAAAGTATTGTAAAGGGTAAAACCAGAATCAGGTATAGCTCATGAGCAGCATTTTAAAATCATCGAAATACTTGCCTAGAAAGTACAGCCCACCTACCATGCTTTTAACCTGTCAAAAGACTTGCCAAACAGGTTTACCTATAGCGGAATCATTGCTGCCTTGGATAACAGGTGCACATTGGTGCTTGTCATGCTTGGGTTCTTCGCTGCAGTTAATGTCACTGGCATACTTTTCAAACACCTACTTTGTGTTTATGGGGTTGAGGAAGGTGCTTGCGATACTCTATAGTCCTATTATATTTGTGCGAACGATGCCAGATTAGGATACTCATTGTCAAAAGACAAAGGCGAAGAGCACAACAGATACTGTAACACTTACTAGGAAAACTACCCAATGTGGTGACTTACTTATCGTAATTATTGTCAATAGACAAAGAGCACCACAGATACTGTAACACTTACTAGGAAAACTACCCAATGTGGTGACTTACTTATCGTAATTATTGTCAATAGACAAAGAGCACCACAGATACTGTAACACTGACTAGGAAAACTACCCAATGTGGTGACTTACTTATCGTAATTATTGCCAATATACAAAGAGCACAGCAAACGCTGTAATACTTATGTATGTATCTATATTTAGATACTGTATACTTAACTAAGATAACACACAGGTGAAAATTTAAATACATGTTATTAATGACAGTTGCATATCGGCGACACAGCTTGAGTAAATGTTAATATTTAATTATAACTGTAAATCGCCAACATAACACGAGTAAATTGAATACATATCTAATACCAGTTGTAAATTGCCGACATTGTCGGTATAAATTAACTAGATTTAATTTCAATTCGTTGTAGACAAAATTGCCGATTAAAAATATTTCTTTTAATTTCGATGTAAGATTTAATAGCAATTACAAACCACCAACACCGCCAATGTAAAATATTGTCAATTGGTGTATCTTGAGAATCGGAATATAATTTTGCACTGTCGTCAATATTCTCTATTTATAAAGGTAATGTTCATCCATCGAACACACGATCCAGTGTCCATGTTGTTATCATTACGTATTTGGCATAAACAATAACGGCATTATTGGCGGTAAATGGATATTCAGTCAGCTTGATATCCGATTGACGGACTGTTGTAACAAATCGTTTTCGATCACCTTACATTAGACTACACTGCTATCGACAAATACTCGTTGGCTATAGTGTAAGTGGTATCGGATATATAAAACGTGACTAAACCGACATGTGTGTCCAATTCATTGATATAAATAAATATTATGCAATAGTAACAAAAATCAACACATTTTCTTCTGCGCTAACGTTTTTATTTCAAGTGCAATAGAAAATCTTATTTGTTCACACAGAAGGTAATACACCAAGGCGTGAATTACTCCTCAATTGCAAGAGATTATCATTTGAACAAATAATAATACATATAGATGATATATGAATACATTTATATAAATTATAACATAAACAAATCTAAAACATAGAAATAATAATATATACAAATAATCATAGTTTTCTACATAAAAATCATAATGAATATTCATAAATACCAATTATAAAAAATAATCATGCATACTAATTATAACAAATATATAATATTTACAAGTTATAGTACATATAAATTATTGTAAATGCAGGTAATAATACATTCAAACATTGATATATACAAATTATAATACATTAACATTATTGATCATGCAAATTATACTATAATCAAATAATAAGATATTCAAACAATAATACATCAAATCATAATACATACAAATCATTATAGATACAAATCATGATACACTAAAATAACGATATCAACAAATTATGATAAACACACCCAATATTAATATAAATTATAATACAATAAATTAAAATAATATATGATACATGCAAATCATAAAACATTAAAAGAATAAATCATACAAATCATAATACATATGTATAATAATATAGGTAAATTATAAACATACAAACAATAATACATATACATAATAATACACATACAATGGTATTTAGAAATAATAAATGATTAAGAAGCCCCCGAGTCAGTTCCGAGTGACAGAAGCTGTCACAAATTACAATGTTATCATTCTATGTATGTTCGACCATGTTTTCACCGTTTTAATTGATAAATGATATCATTCTCAAGCAAATAAAGGATCCTGTTAACCTTCAACAGGGCAGGTATATGCATATAGACGGCAATAACAAGATCTTATAAGGTAGCCGACATAGGTAGCGTGATAAAGGTAGCCGACATAGGTAGTGTGATAAAGGTAGCCGACATAGGTAGTGTGATAAAGGTAGCCGACATAGGTAGTGTGATAAAGGTAGCTGACATAGGAAGCATGATAAACGTAGCCGACATAGGTAGCGTGATAAATGTAGCCGACATAGGTAATGAGATAAAGGTAGCCGACATAGGAAGCATGATAAAGGTAGCCGACATAGGTAGTGTGATAAATGTAGCCGACATAGGTAATGAGATAAAGGTAGCCGACATTGGTAGCGTGATAAAGGTAGCCGACATAGGTAGTGTGATAAAGGTAGCCGACATAGGTAGCGTGATAAAGGTAGCCGACATAGGTAGTGTGATAAATGTAGCCGACACCGGTAGCGTGATAAAGGTAGCCGACATAGGAAGCGTGATAAATGTAGCCGACACCGGTAGCGTGATAAAGGTAGCCGACATAGGTAGCGTGATAAAGGTAGCCGACATAGGTAGTGTGATAAATGTAGCCGACATCGGTAGCGTGATAAAGGTAGCCGACATAGGTAGCGTGATAAATGTAGCCGACACCGGTAGCGTGATAAAGGTAGCCGACATAGGTAGCGTGATAAATGTAGCCGACACCGGTAGCGTGATAAAGGTAGCCGACATAGGAAGCGTGATAAAGGTAGCCGACATAGGAAGCATGATAAAGGTAGCCGACATAGGTAGTGTGATAATGGTAGCCGCCATAGGTAGTGAGATAAAGGTAGCCGACATAGGTAGCGTGATAAAGGTAGCCGACATAGGTAGCGTGATAAATGTAGCCGACATAGGTAATGAGATAAAGGTAGCCGACATAGGTAGCGTGATAAAGGTAGCCGACATAGGTAGTGTGATAAAGGTAGCCGACATAGGTAGCGTGATAAAGAAAGCCGACATAGGTAGTGTGATAAAGGTAGCCGACATAGGTAGTGTGATAATGGTAGCCGACATAGGTAGCGTGATAAATGTAGCCGACATAGGTAGCGTGATAAAGGTAGCCGACATAGGAAGCGTGATAAAGGTAGCCGACATAGGAAGCATGATAAAGGTAGCCGACATAGGAAGCATGATAAAGGTAGCCGACATAGGAAGCATGATAAAGGTAGCCGACATAGGTAGTGAGATAAAGGTAGCCGACATAGGTAGCGTGATAAAGGTAGCCGACATAGGTAGTGTGATAATGGTAGCCGACATAGGAAGTGTGATAAATGTAGCCGACATAGGTAGTGAGATAAAGGTAGCCGACATAGGTAGCGTGATAAAGGTAGCCGACATAGGTAGTGTGATAAAGGTAGCCGACATAGGTAGCGTGATAAAGGTAGCCGACATAGGTAGTGTGATAAAGGTAGCCGACATAGGTAGTGTGATAAAGGTAGCCGACATAGGTAGCGTGATAAAGGTAGCCGACATAGGTAGGATAAGGTAGCCGACATAGGTAGTGTGATAAAGGTAGCCGACATAGGTAGTGTGATAAAGGTAGCCGACATAGGTAGTGTGATAAAGGTAGCCGACATAGGTAGTGTGATAAAGGTAGCCGACATAGGTAGCGTGATAAAGGTAGCCGACATAGGTAGTGTGATAAAGGTAGCCGACATAGGTAGTGTGATAAAGGTAGCCGACATAGGTAGCGTGATAAAGGTAGCCGACATAGGTAAGCGTGATAAAGGTAGCCGACATAGGTAGTGTGATAAAGGTAGCCGACATAGGTAGTGAGATAAAGGTAGCCGACATAGGTAGCGTGATAAAGGTAGCCGACATAGGTAATGAGATAAAGGTAGCCGACATAGGTAGTGAGATAAAGGTAGCCGACATAGGTAGCGTGATAAAGGTAGCCGACATAGGTAGTGTGATAAAGGTAGCCGACATAGGTAGCGTGATAAAGGTAGCCGACATAGGTAGCGTGATAAAGGTAGCCGACATAGGTAGTGTGATAAAGGTAGCCGACATAGGTAGTGTGATAAAGGTAGCCGACATAGGTAGTGTGATAAAGGTAGCCGACATAGGTAGCGTGATAAAGGTAGCCGACATAGGTAGTGTGATAAAGGTAGCCGACATAGGTAGCATGATAAAGGTAGCCGACATAGGTAGTGTGATAAAGGTAGCCGACATAGGTAGCGTGATAAAGGTAGCCGACATAGGTAGTGTGATAAAGGTAGCCGACATAGGTAGCGTGATAAATGTAGCCGACATAGGTAGTGTGATAAAGGTAGCCGACATAGGTAGCGTGATAAAGGTAGCCGACATAGGAAGCGTGATAAAGGTAGCCGACATAGGTAGTGTGATAATGGTAGCCGACATAGGTAGTGAGATAAAGGTAGCCGACATAGGTAGCGTGATAAAGGTAGCCGACATAGGTAGCGTGATAAATGTAGCCGACATAGGTAATGAGATAAAGGTAGCCGACACCGGTAGTGTGATAAAGGTAGCCGACATAGGAAGTGTGATAAAAGTAGCCGACATAGGTAGTGTGATAAAGGTAGCCGACATAGGTAGTGTGATAATGGTAGCCGACACCGGTAGTGTGATAAAGGTAGTCGACATAGGTAGCGTTATAAAGGTAGCCGACATAGGTAGTGTGATAATGGTAGCCGACATAGGTAGTGTGATAAAAAAAGCCGACATAGGTAGTGTGATAAAGGTAGCCGACATAGGAAGTGTGATAATGGTAGCCGACATAGGTAGTGTGATAAATGTAGCCGACATAGGTAGTGTGATAATGGTAGCCGACATAGGTAGTGTGATAATGGTAGCCGACATAGGTAGTGTGATAAATGTAGCCGACATAGGTAGTGTGATAATGATAGCCGACATAGGTAGTGTGATAAAGGTAGCCGACATAGGAAGCGTGATAAAGGTAGCCGACATAGGTAATGAGATAAAGGTAGCCGACACCGGTAGTGTGATAAAGGTAGCCGACATAGGAAGTGTGATAAAGGTAGTCGACATTGGTAGCGTGATAAATGTAGCCGACATAGGTAGTGTGATAAAATTAGCCGACATAGGTAGTGTGACAAAGGTAGCCGACATAGGAAGCATGATAAAGGTAGCCGACATAGGTAGCGTGATAAAGGTAGCCGACATAGGAAGCATGATAAAGGTAGCCGAGATAGGTAGTGTGATAAAGGTAGCCGACATAGGTAGTGTGATAAAGGTAGCCGACATAGGTAATGAGATAAAGGTAGCCGACATAGGTAGTGTGATAAAGGTAGCCGACATAGGTAATGAGATAAAGGTAACCGACATAGGTAGCGTGATAAAGGTAGCCGACATAGGTAGCGTGATAAAGGTAGCCGACATAGGTAGCGTGATAAAGGTAGCCGACATAGGTAATGAGATAAAGGTAGCCGACACCGGTAGCGTGATATCTGGTGGCTGGTGACGTCGTTACGAACAAGAGGCTGCACAAAAATCACGATGTCAAGATCTTTCTTAACGATCTGCATGACAGGAATATGAGAATGAGGTTTTACCTGTATATTAGGCATCGCATAACTTGATGTCTGTCCACAGGCATTATTACATATCCTTTCTGAATAAAGAGCCCGGCTTTCATGATAGCCAATGAACCCGTACTTACATATGTAAACCTTACCAGTTCGAGCAATCATGCTTCCTTTTTGTAATCCTTCAGATTACCATTTATTGATATGGATGCGACCTTACTCAAAAAAACTTAATCAAGAAAGTTTTGTTTGCTTGCTTAGCTCGTTGTTCAACCGCTCCTGTCATCAACAAATTGCCTTACTATCATTCTAAGTACTATGAAATCAGGGTTGAATTCGTATTGTGATACTCTACAATCCTGAGCATCCGTTCCTGAAAAACATTCTCTCCTATTTCAATATCTAATTTGTCCTTCCATTACCAAATCCCATTCCAAACATACTTAAGTAATAAACTGGTCGAGTGACACAGCGACAACACCATGGCCTTTCACGTTGGCGGCCAGGGCTGGATTTCTCGATCGGACGTGAAAAGGTATAAGGGTCACCTGTTTTTAGTTTGAATCACTGTTTACACATCTGTACTTTTGGTGCCTGCCTCTTTCTTAATAGTTTGATAATTCGTTTGCAAACGTGTTACATTTTGCGTAAATTAGTAAATACTTTAGCGAATGTTTTAGAGAAGACGTTATTATATTTGTCACTCAGATTGCATTCATATTGACTAATAAATGCCATCTGATAACTGGTCGATGGATAATTGAGAAGATAAAGCGGATATGATTGATCGTTTGGCTAGCAATGAATCCTCCTATTTTCATTGTGGCAGAAATATTGAAATAAAAGATATTTTTACCCGCCTGGGAGAAAATTAGATGTACTTTATGACTTGTATATAATATTGCTTTACGATTTGATGATATCCGTGTTTGTTTTAAATTGTAAAGGAATCATTTTTACCTATTACTTTAGTCAATAGACTACCTCCTTGTCCTTCAGAACCATAATCACGTGATCCGGAAGTATTATCCGGCGTTATAGAAGCCATAACTGTTTGAAGATTACGATTATAAATTATAGTAGACGACCTTCCGAAAGTCTATCATATGGGAAATGTTCTCCTAAAACTGGGGATTGGACAACGGAAACAGTTTCCGAATGACAATGTTTTTTATTTTTTGAGTAGCGATAGCATATGATTGACAAAACTCAGATGGTAGAGATTTATCGTATAGTATTCCCCTCTGATTTATCGTATAGTATTTCCCTCTGATTTATCGTATAGTATTCCCCTCTGATTTATCGTATAGTATTCCCCTCTGATTTATCGTATAGTATTCCCCCCTGATGAATCGTATAGTATTCCCCTCTGATTTATCGTATAGTATTCCCCTCTGATTTATCGTATAGTATTCCCCTCTGATTTATCGTATAGTATTCCCCCCTGATTTATCGTATAGTATTCCCCTCTGATTTATCGTATAGTATTCCCCTCTGATTTATCGTATAGTATTCCCCTCTGATTTATCGTATAGTATTCCCCTCTGATTTATCGTATAGTATTCCCCCCTGATGAATCGTATAGTATTCCCCTCTGATTTATCGTATAGTATTACCCTCTGATGAATCGTATAGTATTCCCCTCTGTATAGTATTCCCCTATGATTTATCGTATAGTATTCCCCTCAGATTTATCGTATAGTATTGCCCTCTGTATAGTATTCCCCTCTGATTTATCGTATAGTATTCCCCTCTGATTCATCGTATAGTATTCCCCTCTGATTTATCGTATAGTATTCCCCTCAGATTTATCGTATAGTATTCCCCTCTGATTTATCGTATAGTATTCCCCCTCTGATTTATCGTATAGTATTCCCCTCTGATTTATCGTATAGTATTCCCCTCTGATATATCGTATAGTATTCCCCTCTGATTTATCGTATAGTATCCCCTCTGATTTATCGTATAGTATTCCCCTCTGATTTATCGTATAGTATTCCCCTCTAATTTATCGTATAGTATTCCCTCTGATTTATCGTATAGTATTCCCCTCTGATTGATCGTATAGTATTCCCCTCTGATTGATCGTATAGTATTCCCCTCTGATTTATCGTATAGTATTCCCCCCTGATTTATCGTATATTATTCCCCTCTGATTTATCGTATAGTATTCCCCTCTGATTTATCGTATAGTATTCCCCTCTGATTTATCGTATAGTATTCCCTCTGATTTATCGTATAGTATTCCCCTCTGATTTATCGTATAGTATTCCCCTCTGATTTATCGTATAGTATTCCCCTCTGATTTATCGTATAGTATTCCCCTCTGATTTATCGTATAGTATCCCCCTCTGATTTATCGTATAGTATTCTCCTCTAAAATATCGCATTCACTGTATGGAAAATCTCATCTAATGACAAATTATCTTTAATTATGCCCTATAACATTGGTCTGTCCGTCGTACCAGATAAAATAATCTCCATCATTAATTTAAGTCAATGCCAGCACAAGTGGTAATAAAACAGGTAGGTCATAAACTATCGAATATGGCGTGTTTCCGTTCTAAACTCATCAGCGACGGGAACAAGCCTAATGCCATGTGTTAAGTCAATGGCAATTTCCTTCTTATTTACATAAAGATATAGTAAATCGTGATCTAACACTAACAATTACACAATTGTATGAGTACACCATATTCCTAAAACAATCAGGGTCACCTAATTAAATGTTTGCTTCCTATGTTGGTCTTCCTGAGGATGGGAAGTGCCAAGAAGACACTGATTTAATATATAGGGACTAACAACTTGTTATGTACATGTAGTTATACGAATCTCACTTTCATAAACTGATTAGTTTTGTATTGAAATTGAAACCCATTCGTCTTTTGCATTTAATCTATAATATTTATATCTAAAATTACATGTTATTCCATCTGGGAAAAAAACCTTTATTGACACATTTTTCAGCGGAAGTTGCCATTCACAATTGCATTGCAAAAAAATCTAATTGTGATCAATTTGTGGCCATTTTACAGTGTCTTTATTATTGATGGAGTCCAAAGTCATCATTTGTCACAGCATACAATATCGAACTAATTGTGAGAAAATATTTGTTTCCTTGCAGTTTACATGTTTAGGTAGCGGGGAACATCCGATGCCATAACCATGATACGATTTTGTCGCATTTCGGGTAGATAGAAGCTAGACATTTTCACAGAAAATATATCATTCCCCGACTAGCTACGCAGACATGGTATAAAGATATATATATATATATAATTCATTTTTCTTTGTTTTCTTGGTAAATTCTTTTCATTCTTCTATATTTACCATTATATGGCACTGCCACTATATAACCCTACCAATTCAGTTGCGAGTTCACCAGCTTATGAACTGCCAACTGAAATTTGAATTTGAAAATTTCAAAAAAAAAATCGCAAGACAAATAAAAAAATCGCATATGGTAAATATAAGCATTGAACGGCTTTCAGTTGGCATTCATAGTCAATATGAATGCCAACTGGACAGAGGCAAATTCAACATGAAGCGCGCACATTGAACTGCTTTCAGTTGGCATTCATAGTCAATTTGAATGCCAACTGGACAGAGGCAAATTCCATGAAGCGCGCAGCTACGCGGATTCATACAGTTTGCAAACAAAATTTGTTTCATACCCCGATGAAACTAAAAAAAAATGCCATCAATGCTTAAATATATATAGTTTTGGTCCGTTATATAGAGATAAATAATTTTGGCACATAACATGGAGATATACATTTTTTTCACGTTAGGCCTACATTAAGATATATATTTTATCACGTTATATATAATTATGTAACGTAACATTAAGATATATATTTTATCATGTTATATAGAAATATGTAACGTAACATTAAGATATATATTTTATCACGTTATATAGAAATATGTTACGTAACATTGAGATATATGTTTTCGTCACGTTATAAAACGATATATATAATTTTGGCACGTTATATAGAGATATTTAATTTTTACATATTATATAGAGATATATAATTTTAGCAAATCATATAGAGATATGTAACTTAAGCAAATTATGTCGCGTTATATAAAAATATATTATTTTGGCACGTTACATACAGATATATAATTTTTGCACGTTACATATAGATGTATATTTTATCAAGTTATAAAGACATATATTATTTTGACATTTTATACAGAAATATATAATGTTAGAACCTTAAACAGAAATATGCAATTTTGACACCTTATATAGAGATGTTATTTTTGGCACGTTGTACAGAGATATATATATTTTTTTCTTCGTTTTATAGATAGAGATATATAGTTTTTTCACGTTGTATAGACATATGTATTTTTCTCAAGTTATATAGAGATGTATAGTTTTCCACGTTGTATAGAAATGTATATTTTTTCACGTTATATAGATATAAAGTTTTTCACGTTGTATAGAAATGTATATTTTTTCACGTTATATAGAGATATATATAGTTTTTCACGTTGTATAGAAATGTATATTTTTTCACGTTATATAGATATATATAGTTTTTCACGTTGTATAGAAATATATATTTTTTCACGTTATATAGATATATATAGTTTTTCACGTTGTATAGAAATGTATATTTTTTCACGTTATATAGATATATATAGTTGTTCACGTTGTATAGAAATGTATATTTTTTCACGTTATATAGAGATATATAGTTTTTCACGTTGTATAGAAAGATTCTCACGTTATATAGAGATATATAGTTTTTCACGTTGTATAGAAAGATTCTCACGTTATATAGATATACATAGTTTTTCACGTTGTATAGAAATATATATTTTTTCACGTTATATAGATATATATAGTTTTTCACGTTGTATAGAAATGTATATTTTTTCACGTTATATAGATATATATAGTTGTTCACGTTGTATAGAAATGTATATTTTTTCACGTTATATAGAGATATATAGTTTTTCACGTTGTATAGAAAGATTCTCACGTTATATAGATATATATAGTTGTTCACGTTGTATAGAAATGTATATTTTTTCACGTTATATAGAGATATATAGTTTTTCACGTTGTATAGAAATATATATTTTTTCACGTTATATAGAGATATATAGTTTTTCACGTTGTATAGAAATGTATATTTTTTCACGTTATATAGATATATATAGTTTTTCACGTTGTATAGAAATGTATATTTTTTCACGTTATATAGATATATATAGTTGTTCACGTTGTATAGAAATGTATATTTTTTCACGTTATATAGAGATATATAGTTTTTCACGTTGTATAGAAAGATTCTCACGTTATATAGAGATATATAGTTTTTCACGTTGTATAGAAAGATTCTCACGTTATATAGATATATATAGTTTTTCACGTTGTATAGAAATATATATTTTTTCACGTTATATAGACATATATAGTTTTTCACGTTGTATAGAAATGTATATTCTTTCACGTTATATAGAGATATATAGTTTTTCACGTTGTATAGAAAGATTCTCACGTTATATAGATATATATAGTTGTTCACGTTGTATAGAAATGTGTATTTTTTCACGTTATATAGATATATATAGTTGTTCACGTTGTATAGAAATATATATTTTTTCACGTTATATAGACATATATAGTTTTTCACGTTGTATAGAAATATATATTTTTTCACGTTATATAGAGATATATAGTTTTTCACGTTGTATAGAAATGTATATTTTTTCACGTTATATAGATATATATAGTTGTTCACGTTGTATAGAAATGTATATTTTTTCACGTTATATAGAGATATATAGTTTTTCACGTTGTATAGAAAGATTCTCACGTTATATAGAGATATATAGTTTTTCACGTTGTATAGAAAGATTCTCACGTTATATAGAGATATATAGTTTTCCACGTTGTATAGAAATATATATTTTTTCACGTTATATAGATATATATAGTTGTTCACGTTGTATAGAAATGTATATTTTTTCACGTTATATAGAGATATATAGTTTTCCACGTTGTATAGAAAGATTCTCACGTTATATAGAGATATATAGTTTTCCACGTTGTATAGAAATATATATTTTCTCGCGTTATACAGAGATATATGATGACGCAACAAAGCAAACAGGAATCAAAGAGCATCACACTTAACATTCTGTTACTACAGGTTTCGGAAATCCATCATTGTACTGTAAACAAATACAGCGGCAATAACAACACCAAAATATCGACGTATTAACGGAGAATAGCTATTAAACTTGAGAATACCAATACATATAAATTCCTCTCACCATTTAAACACTATACAATTCAGTTCATTGCATCCGAAGAATGTTTCACCTTTCATTCGCACGCCGTAACAGCTGCGTTTTAAGAGATAGATATTCGGGATTTTTGTGGATAAGATTTGAAACTGTTGCTTCTTGAGAAAAGAATATGTACCTTTAAAAGTAACCACAGATTATCGTTTTGAAGGTGCTCTCTCAGGTGCTCTATTCAGCACTCCAAACATATTACAGCTGATATACAGTCCTCCCATCTGTTCTCGTAATTTTGTCATGCTTGTAGTCAGTCTTCGTTTCCTCATAGACTGTATAGAACTTTATGACCAAGTGTTAAACAAAGCGTAGCCTATTCGACTACAGTATATCATACCATCTCGTTTGATTTTATTTGATTTATACTATCTCGTCACAATATTTTCAAACTTGGTATCAATAGGATTATCGAAAAGACAGTTCTAGCACGCTTCACATTGGTCATTAGTCTGATGAAGGTGACAGTGTAGTTATCGAAACGTCACAGTCGTAAGTATCATATTGGTTGTGTCATATAACTTCGATCATATTTACTTTACCCTAAAGAAAAATGTCTGAGAAAATATAAAACCCAATATCTTAATTTAAATTATTGAATTCAATTTCACATACAATGTAGTTAACGGTAATGTAACATACGATATATATGATCATTTTCAAGCGTACTATAATTAATTCAAATATATTAAATCATCAGTTTAAATAATTCATATTTTACCAGGTTTATGTATTATGCTACATGAAGATTGACAAATAAGCTGAGCTTGATTTCCCATGTGTTAATTATGTATTTATTATTATATTTTGTATCTATCTACTAATGCTGCTGATTAAACATTGCATTAAATTGATATACTATGTAGATACATTGTAGGATTGTATTATCATTGATTACTTAATTATGTAAATGACGTTTAGCTGTGTGTACTGTTGTAGTTATATACTGTTTATGTTAATGACGTATAGCTATGTGTACTGTTGTAGTTATATACTGTATATGTTAATGACGTATACCTGTGTGTACTGTTGTAGTTATATACTGTTTATGTTAATGACATATACCTGTGTGTACTGTTGTAGTTATATACTGTTTATATTAATGACGTATACCTGTGTGTACTGTTGTAGTTATATACTGTTTATGTTAATGACGTATAACTATGTGTACTGTTGTATTTATATACTGTTTATGTTAATGACGTATACCTGTATGTACTGTTGTAGTTATAGACTGTTTATTTAATGACGTATACCTGTGTGTACTGTTGTAGTTATATACTGTATATGTTAATGACGTATACCTGTGTGTACTGTTGTAGTTATATACTGTATATGTTAATGACATATACCTGTGTGTACTGTTGTAGTTATAGACTGTTTATGTTAATGACGTATACCTGTATGTACTGTTGTAGTTATAGACTGTTTATGTTAATGACGTATACCTGTATGTACTGTTGTAGTTATAGACTGTATATGTTAATGACGTATACCTGTGTGTACTGTTGTAGTTATATACTGTTTATGTTAATGACGTATACCTGTGTGTACTGTTGTAGTTATATACTGTTTATGTTAATGACATATACCTGTGTGTACTGTTGTAGTTATATACTGTTTATGTTAATGACGTATACCTGTGTGTACTGTTGTAGTTATAGACTGTTTATGTTAATGACGTATACCTGTGTGTACTGTTGTAGTTATACACTGTTTATGTTAATGATGTATACCTGTATTACTGTTGTAGTTATATACTGTTTATGTTAATGACATATACCTGTGTGTACTGTTGTAGTTATATACTGTATATGTTAATGACATATACCTGTGTGTACTGTTGTAGTTATATACTGTTTATGTTAATGACGTATACCTGTGTGTACTATTGTAGTTATATACTGTATATGTTAATGACGTATATCTGTGTGCACTGTTGTAGTTATAGACTATTTATGTTAATGACGTATAGCTGTGTGTACTGTTGTAGTTATATACTGTTTATGTTAATGACGTATAGCTGTGTGTACTGTTGTAGTTATAGACTGTTTATGTTAATGACATATACCTGTGTGTACTGTTGTAGTTATATACTGTTTATGTAAATGACGTATAGCTGTGTGTAGTGTTGTAGTTATAGACTGTTTATGTTAATGACGTATAGCGGTGTGTACTGTTGTAGTTATAGACTGTATATGTTAATGACGTATACCTGTGTGTACTGTTGTATTTATAGACTGTTTATGTTAATAACGTATAGCTGTGTGTACTGTTGTAGTTATATACTGTTTATGTTAATGACGTATACCTGTGTGTACTGTTGTATTTATAGACTGTTTATATTAATGACGTATATCTGTGTGTACTGTTGTAGTTATATACTGTATATGTTAATGACGTATAGCTATGTGTACTGTTGTAGTTATAGCCTTTTTATATTAATGACGTATAGCTGTGTGTACTGTTGTAGTTATATACTGTTTATGTTAATGACGTATAGCTGTGTGTACTGTTGTAGTTATAGACTGTTTATGTTAATGACGTATAGCTGTGTGTACTGTTGTAGTTATATACTGTATATGTTAATGACGTATACCTGTGTGTACTGTTGTAGTTATATACTGTTTATGTTAATGACGTATAGCTATGTGTACTGTTGTAGTTATAGACTGTTTATGTTAATGACGTATACCTGTGTGTACTGTTGTAGTTATATACTGTTTATGTTAATGACATATACCTGTGTGTACTGTTGTAGTTATAGACTGTTTATGTTAATGACGTACAGCTGTGTGTACTGTTGTAGTTACATAATGTTTATGTAAATGACGTATAGTTGTATGTACTGTTGTAGTTATAAACTGTTTATGTTAATGACGTATAGCTGTGTGTATTGTTGTGTTATATACTGTTTATGTTACTGACGTATACCTGTGTGTAGTGTTGTGTTATAGACTGTTTATGTTAATGACGTATAGCTGTGTGTATTGTTGTGTTATATACTGTATATGTTAATGACGTATACCTGTGTGTAGTGTTGTGTTATAGACCGTTTATGTTAATGACGTATACCTGTGTGCACTGTTGTAGTTATAGACTGTTTATGTTAATGACGTATAGCTGTGTGTACTGTTGTAGTTATATACTGTTTATGTTAATGTTATATACCTGTGTGCACTGTTGTAGTTATAGACTGTTTATGTTAATGACGTATAGCTGTGTGTACTGTTGTAGTTATATACTGTTTATGTTAATGTTATATAGCTGTGTGTACTGTTGTAGTTATATACTGTTTATATTAATTTAATAACGTATAGCTGTGTGTTCTGTTGTAGTTACGTAATGATTATGTTAATGACGTATAGCTGTGTGTACTGTTGTAGTTATATACTGTTTATGTTAATGACGTATACCTGTGTGTACTGTTGTAGTTATATACTGTTTATGTTAATGACGTATAGCTGTGTGTACTGTTGTAGTTATAGACTGTTTATGTTAATGACGTATACCTGTGTGTACTGTTGTAGTTATATACTGTATATGTTAATGACGTTTACCTGTGTGTACTGTTGTAGTTATATACTGTTTATGTTAATGACATATAGCTATGTGTACTGTTATAGTTATATACTGTTTATGTAAATGACGTATACCTGTGTGTACTGTTGTAGTTATAGACTGTTTATGTTAATGACGTATACCTGTGTGTACTGTTATAGTTATAGACTGTTTATGTTAATGACATATACCTGTGTGTACTGTTGTAGTGATGTAATGTTTATGTTAATGACGTATACCTGTGTGTACTGTTGTAGTTCTATACTGTTTATGTTAATGACATATAGCTGTGTGTACTGTTGTAGTTACATACTGTTTATGTTAATGACGTATACCTGTGTGTACTGTTGTAGTTATATACTGTTTATGTTAATGACGTATACCTGTGTGTACTGTTGTAGTTATATACTGTATATGTTAATGACGTATATCAGTACGTACTGTAGCCTTGCGCCGTTGCGGTTTGATATTATTTAGTCAAGTGAGCTGATGTCGCTTAGACGTCGGTTGCCAACTTTTTTATCCAAGCATTTTTTTCAATAGCTACATAGACCTCATATTATGTATCGAGTAAAGGACAGCCCAGTTTGTTTAAATGCAATGAATTGACCATATTTTGAAGGTCACACAGGTCAATTATGCTAAAATTCTTAATTAAATTCTTCTCAATAACCATGACACCTGATATTAGGCCAGTACTATTCTGGGATGATTGGCTACCAAGGTAGTGGAAAGAAATGATCTTGACCTACTTTTGAGGTAGCTTGGATCACATTTCCTTAAATATTTAAACGGCGTCTTCTCAATAACGAAGAGGTCCAGAGACCTGCTATTCGGTTGGTAGGATGCTAGGGTGAAGGGCTCTCATATTTATTCAAATGAGTCGCATTTAAAGTGATGATGTTTGGTCAGTGACATGCTTGGATAAACGATTACCAGACTAGGATGCATATATTCATATGAATGAGCTCAATGTCAAGGATGTCAAGGATGTTTAAAATCTTTCAGCAACTTTCTGCTTCTGAATACCCAAAAGGGCTAGATGTAAGCCAAAGAAAATGCTTGTGTATCCAAAATCATGCGTGCACCATAAAATATGTTTGTTGCTAACATACAGTGTATGTGTACTACTGTAAATGAAATTATGTCTTTAAAAGGAAGGTCAGTCTTACATACTGAATCATATCTTGAAATAAAACCCACAATAACCAACGATCATTAGCTTCTACTTTGCAGAGCAAACTCATAATATTTATCAACTAACCGTTTCACCTTAAAATCACGTCTTGATTAATGCAAGGTGAGCGATACAGGCCCATCTGAACTGTTGTATTATAACTGAGAGTCTTAGACGACCAAAATAGATATAACGGTGCAGTTATTTGTGCATTAATCATGATATTCATACTTTCATACTAGACAAACACCCAGGTTTTTAAGACCCCATTAATGATATTTTTCGGGTTAAATAAATGATAACACTTGCGAATCGCCTGGCCTCTAGTCCAATTTCTACTAGATCAAAGTCATTTGATAAAGCATTTAGAAATGCAACCGACTTGTAGTCTCTGACGAGATTATCCTCCTTTAAACAACTCTGTAACGTCTGACGTGTGTTGTTATGGCATGCATGGATACGGGGTACTTACCTTAGCTGATCTGTCAGGTCGATACTGCTCACGTGCGGCACAAACGGACCCTTACAGAGACGTCCAAGTGATGTCATGTTGGGCAAGTCGACCTGTTGCATTATTGAAAGCTGTGCGATAATGTATATAAAGTCTGCTTCACGGGAACATAGTCGACCTTGACCATCAAAACAACCGGAAGTTGCAAGGTTGAATGCAAATGCTGACATGTTGTGGTTCCAAGTGTCATGTGATACTACCATAGCTAATATTTCTTCGTGTCACATTTAGATCAGCTTTCTAATATCACTAATTCTCTTCATATGTGTGAACATGAGGATGTATTTACTTTAAATACCAACGATACAGTGCTTAGTATCACCCTGTAGTCTTCTGTAATGATATGCTCCACGTTTATACAGCTCATGCCATGCATAGTCTATCATTAATTGTAAAGAATGTTTTTCGAGATTTTGTATTTTAACATAATGATATGTCATTCCATTAACAATACATGTTTGTTAATTCTGCGAAACACGACAATGATGTCAAGCCATCAATATGGACACTGTATGAACGCCATCTCAAGTGACGTAAACCGAACAAAAATACTCTGCTTGAAACTAGCTGGATTTTCTTGTGAAATAACCCCTCTTCAATGCAAAGTTTATTTCCAGAGACACAAGTAATCCATATGAGGATATTTGTGTCTTTTTTTGTTTCGTAATGTCCTTCCTAGGTTGTTACACTGGCATACTGGCCATAGAGGGAAAAGATTAAGCGATAGGTATACTGGTCTTGGGGGATTAACAACAAGAGACAGTGATACTGGCCGTGGGGGAATAAAAACTGGAAATAGGTATACTGGTCGTGGAGGGTTGAGGAGCATGAAGAACAAAAGATAGGTATACTGGTCGTGGGGGATAAGAAACAAGCGATAGGTATACTGGTCGTGGGGGATAAGAAACAAGCGATAGGTATACTGGTCGTGAGGGATAAAGAACAAGAGATAGGTATACTGGTTGAGGGGAATAAAGAACAAGAGATAGGTATACTGGTCATGGAAATAAAGAACAAAAGATAGGTATACACGTCGTGGGGATAAGAAACAGGATATGGGTATACTGGTCGTGAGGGATGAAGAACAAGAGATATGTATACTGGTTGTTGAGGATAAAAACAAGAGACGGGTATACTGGTCGTGGAGGATAAAAACAAGAGATGGGTATACTGGTCGTGGAGGATAAAAACAAGAGATGGGTATACTGGTCGTGGAGGACAAAAACAAGAGATGGGTATACTGGTCGTTGAGGATAAAAACAAGAGATGGGTATACTGGTTGAGGAGAATACAGAACAGGAGATAGGTACAACTGTATACTGATCATGGGGGATAATAAACAAGAGATAGGTATACTGGTTGAGGAGAATCCAGAACAGGAGATAGGTATACTGATCCTGAGGATAAAGAGATTGGTATACTGGTCGTGGGGGATAAAGAACAAGAGATATGTATACCAGTCGTGGAGGATAAAAACAAGAGGCAGGTATACTGTTCGTGGAGGATAAAAACAAGAGATGGGTATACTGGTCGTGGAGGATAAAAACAAGAGATGGGTATACTGGTCGTGGGGATAAGGAACAGGAGATAGATATACTGGTCGTGGAGGAGAAAAACAAGAGATGGGTATACTGGTCGTTGGGATAAGGAACAAGAGATAGGTATACTGGTCGAGGGTGATCAAGAACACGAGATAGGTATACTGGTCGTGGAGGATAAAAACAAGAGACGGGTATACTGGTCGTGGAGGATAAAAACAAGAGACGGGTATACTGGTCGTGGAGGATAAAAACAAGAGATGGGTATACTGGTCGTTGGGATAAGGAACAGGAGATAGGTATACTGGTCTTGACGTTAACGAACAAGAGACAGGTATACTGGTAGTAAAGATAAAGAACAAGAGATGTGTATACTGGTCATGGAAATAAAGAACAAAAGATAGGTATACTGGTCGAGGGGGATAAAGACCAAGACATAGGTATAATGGTTGTGGGGGATAAAGAACAAGAGATAGGTATACTGGTTCAGGGGAATAAAGAACAAAAGATAGGTACAACTGTATACTGATCATGGGGGATAATGAACAAGAGATAGGTGTACTGGTCGTGGGGGACAAGGAACAAGATATAGGTATACTGGTTGTGGGGGATAAAGAACAAGAGATAGGTATACTGGTTGAGGGGAATAAAGAATAAGATATAGATATACTGGGGAATAAAGAACAAAAGATAGGTATACTGGTCGTGGAGGAGAAAAACAAGAGATAGGTATACTGGTCGTGGAGGAGAAAAACAAGAGATAGGTATACTGGTCGTGGGGATAAGGAACAAGAGATAGGTATACTGGTCGTGGGGGATAAAGAACAAGAGATAGGTATACTGGTTGAGAGGAATAAAGAACAAGAGATAGGTATACTGGTTGAGGGGAATAAAGAACAAGAGATAGGTATACTGGTTGAGGGGAATAAAGAACAAGAGATAGGTATACTGGTTGAGGGGAATAAAGAACAAGAGATAGGTATACTGGTCGTGGAGGAGAAAAACAAGAGATAGGTATAATGGTCGTGGGGATAAGGAACAAGAGATAGGTATACTGGTTGAGAGGAATAAAGAACAAGAGATAGGTATACTGGTTTTACTGGTTGAGAGTAATAAAGAACAAGAGATAGGTATACTGGTTGAGAGGAATAAAGAACAAGAGATAGGTATACTGGTTGAGGGGAATAAAGAACAAGAGATAGGTATACTGGTTGAGGGGAATAAAGAACAAGAGATAGGTATACTGGTCGTGGAGGAGAAAACAAGAGATAGGTATACTGGTCGTGGGGATAAAAACAAGAGATAGGTATACGGTTGGAGGAATAAAACAAGAGATAGGTATACTGGTTTCTGGGAGAGATAAAAACAAGAGATGGTATACTGGTCGTGGAGGATAAAAACAAGAGATGGGGTATACTGGTGTTGGGATAAGAACAAGAGATAGGTATACTGGTCGGGGGATAAGAACAGAGATAGGTATACTGGTCGTGGAGGAATAAAGAACAGAAACGGTATACTGGTTTTACTGGAGGAATAAAACAAGAGATAGGTATACTGATCGTGGGATAAAAACAAGAGATAGGTATACTGGTCGTTGGGATAAGGAACAAGAGATAGGTATACTGGTTGTGAGGGATAAAAACAAGAGATAGGTATACTGGTGTGGATAAGAACAAGAGATGTGTATACTGGTCATGGAAATAAAGAACAAAAGATAGGTATACTGGTCGAGGGGGATAAAGACCAAGACATAGGTATACTGGTCGTGGGGATAAGGAACAAAAGATAGGTATACTGGTTCAAGGGAATAAAGAACAAAAGAAAGGTATACTGGGTGTACTGGTTAAAAGGAATAAAGAACAAGAGATCGGTATACTGGTTGTGGGGGATAAAGATCAAGAGATAGGTACAACTGTATACTGATCATGGGGGATAATGAGGGGGACAAGGAACAAGATATAGGTATACTGGTTGTGGGGGATAAAGATCAAGAGATAGGTATACTGGTTGAGGGGAATAAAGAATAAGATATAGGTATACTGGGGAATAAAGAACAAAAGATAGGTATACTGGTCGTTGGGAAAAGGAACAGGAGATAGGTATACTGGTCTTGACGTTAACGAACAAGAGACAGGTATACTGGTAGTAAAGATAAAGAACAAGAGATAGGTATACTGGTCATGGAAATAAAGAACAAAAGATAGGTATACTGGTCGAGAGGGATAAAGACCAAGACATAGGTATACTGGTCGTGGGGATAATGAACAAGAGATAGGTATACTGGTCGTTGGGGATGAAGAACAATAGATAGGTGTACTGGTCGTGGGGGACAAGGAACAAGAGATAGGTATACTGGTCGTGGGGGACAAGGAACAAGAGATAGGTATACTGGTTAAGGGAATAAAGAACAAGAAATAGGTGTACTGGTCGTGGGGGATAAAGAACAAGAGATAGGTATACTGGTTGTACTGATTAAGGGGGATAAAGAACAATAGATAGGTATACTGGTTGAGGGGAATAAAGAACAAGAGATAGGTAAACTGGTTGAGGGGAATAAAGAACAAGAGATAGGTATACTGGTTGTGGGGAACAAGGAACAAGAGATAGGTATACTGGTTGTGGGGGATAAAGAACAAGAGATAGGTATACTGGTCGTGGGGATAAAGAACAAGAAATAGGTATACTTGTCGTGGGGATAAAGAACAAGAAATAGGTATACTGGTTGAGGGGAATAAAGAACAAGAGATAGGTATACTGGTTTTACTGGTTGAGAGGAATAAAGAACAAGAGATAGGTATACTGGTTGTGGGGAATAAAGAACAAGAGATGGGTATACTGGTTCAGGGGAATAAAGAACAAAAGATAGGTATAACTGTATACTGATCGTGGGGATAATGAACAAGAGATAGGTGTACTGGTCGTGGGGGATAATGAACAAGAGATAGGTGTACTGGTCGTGGGGGATGAAGAACAAGAGATAGGTGTACTGGTCGTTGGGGATGAAGAACAATAGATAGGTGTACTGGTCGTGGGGGACAAGGAACAAGAGACAGGTATACTGGTTAAGGGAATAAAGAACAAGAAATAGGTCTACTGGTCGTGGGGGATAATGAACAAGAGATAGGTATACTGGTCGTGGGGGACAAGGAACAAGAGATAGGTATACTGGTTGAGGGAATAAAGAACAAGAGATAGGTATACTGGTTAAGGGAATAAAGAACAAGAGATAGGTATACTGGGGAATAAAGAACAAAAGATAGGTATACTGGTTGAGGGGAATAAAGAACAAGAGATAGGTATACTGGTTGTACTGGTTGAGAGGAATAAAGAACAAGAGATAGATAAACTGGTTGGGGGGAATAAAGAACAAGAGATAGGTATACTGGTTGTACTGATTAAGGGGGATAAAGAACAAGAGATAGGTGTACTGGTCGTGGGGAACAAGGAACAAGAGATAGGTATACTGGTTGTACTGATTAAGGGGGATAAAGAACAAGAGATAGGTATACTGGTTGAGGAGAATAAAGAACAAGAGATAGGTATACTGGTTGAGGGGAATAAAGAACAAGAGATAGGTATACTGGTTGTACTGGTTGAGAGGAATAAAGAACAAGAAATAAGTATACTGGTCGTGGGGAACAAGGAACAAGAGATAGGTATACTGGTTGAGGGGAATAAAGAACAAGAGATAGGTATACTGGTTGTACTGGTTGAGAGGAATAAAGAACAAGAGATAGGTATACTGGTCGTAGGGGACAAAGAACAAGAGATAGGTATATTGGTCGCGGGGATAAAGAACAAGAGATACGTATACTGGTTGTGGTGGATAAAGAACAAGGTATAGGTATACTGGTCATTGGGATAAAGAACAATAGATATATATACTGGTCGTGGGGATAAAGAACAAGGTATAGGTATACTGGTCGTTGGGATAAAGAACAATAGATATATATACTGGTCGTGGGGATAAAGAACAAGAAATAAGTATACTGGTCTGGGGGATAAAGAACAAGAGATAGGTATACTGGTGGAGGGGAATAAAGAACAAGAGATAGGCATACTGGTCGTTGGGGATAAATAAGAAGAGATAGGTTTACTGGTCATGGGGGATAAAAAATAAGAAAATGGTATACTGGTTGAGGGGGACAAAGAAAAGGAGATGGATATACTGGTTGAGGGGGACAAATAACAAGAGATAGGTATACTGGTTGAGAGGGATAAAGAACAATAGATAAGTAAATTGATTGAGGGGAATAAAGAACAATAGAGATGTATACTGGTCGAGGGGGACATAGGAGAAAAGGTAGATGTTCTGGTCGTTCGGGATAAATCAGATGAGATAGGTATACTGGTCGTAGGGAATATAGAACAAGAGATAGGTAAACTGTGGTGGGAGATAAAGAACAAGAGATAGGTATACTGTGGTGGGAGATCGAGAACAGGAGAATAGGTATATTGGTCATGGGGATAAAGAAGAAGAGTTATGTTTACTGGTCGTAGGGAATAAATAAAAAGAGATAGGTTTACTGGTCGTAGGGGATAAAGAACAAGAAAATGGTATACTGATTGAAGGGGACAAAGAACGAGAGATATGTATACTGGTCGAGAGGGATAAAGAACAAGGGATATGCATACTGGTCGTTGGGATAAAAGAATGATAGTGATATAAGATATGTACTGTCGGGGAAAAACAAGAGATAGTATATGGTCTGGGATAAAACAATAGATAGGTATACTGTTGGGGATAAAGAACAAGAGATAGGTATACTGGTCGTGGGGGATAAAGAACAAGAGATAGGTATACTGGTCGTTGGGATCAAGAACAATAGATAGGTATACTGGTTGTGGGGGATAAAAACAAGAGATAGGTATACTGGTTGTGGGGGATGAAGAACAAGAGATAGGTATACTGGTTGTGGGGGATAAAGAACAATAGATAGGTATACTGGTCATTGGGGATAAAAACAAGAGATAGGTATACTGGTCGTTGGGGATGAAGAACAATAGATAGGTATACTGGTTGAGGGGAACAAAGAACAAGAGATAGGCATACTGGTTAAGGGGATAAAGAAAAATAGATAAGTTAACTGATTGAGAACAAGAGATGGGTATACTGGTCGTGGGGGATAAAACAAGAGGTAGGTATTCTGGTGGTTGGGATAAATAACAAGAGATAGGTATAATTGTCGTAAGGGATCAAGAACAAGAGATAGGTATACTGGTTGAGGGGAACAAAGAACAAAGAGATAGACATTCTGGTCGTTGGGGATCAATAAGAAGAGATAGATATTCTGGTCTTGGGGGATAAAGAACAAGAGATAGGTATACTGGTCTTGGGGGATAAAGAACAAGAGATAAGTTTACTGATTGCGGGGATAAAGAACAAAAGATATGTATACTGGTCGTGGGTGTTAATGAACAAGAGATATGTATACTGGTCGTGGGTGTTAATGAACAAGAGATAGGTATACTGGTCGTGGGTGATACTGAACAGGAGATAGGTATACTGGTCGTAGGTGATACTGAACAGGAGATAGGTATACTGGTCGTGGGTGATACTGAACAGGAGATAGGTGTACTGATCGTGGGGGATAAAGAACAAGAAATGGGTATGCTGGTCGTGGGGGATACAAAACAAAAGATATGAATACTGATTGAGGGGTTAAAGAACAAGAGATAGATATACTGGTCGTGGGGGATAACAAAACAAGAGAAAGGTATACTGGTTGAGGGTGACAAAGAACAAGAGATAGATATTCTGGTCTATTGTGATAAATTAGAAGAGATAGGTTTACTGGTCATTGGGCATAAATAACAATAGATATGTATACTGGTTGAGGGGACAAAGGACAATAGATAGGTATACTGGCAAGGGGGGATAAAGAACAAAAGATAGGTATACTGGTCGTGAGGGATAAAGAACAAAAGAAAGGTATACTGGTTGAGGGGAATAAAGAACAATAGATAAGTATACAGATTAAGAGGGATATAGAACAAAAGATAAGTATACTGATTGAGGGGGATAAAGAACAAAATATAAGTATACTGATTGAGGGGGATAAAGAACAGTAGATAAGTATACAGATTAAGAGGGATATAGAACAAAAGATAAGTATACTGATTGAGGGGGATAAAGAACAAAATATAAGTATACTGTTTGAAGGGGATAAAGAACAAGAGATAGGTATACTGGTCGTGGGGATACAGAACAATAGATAGGTATAATGGTCGTTGGGCATAAAAAAACGAGATAAGTTTACTGATTGAGGAGGATAATGAACAAGAGATAGGTATACTGGTCGTTTGGGATGAAGAACAAGATATAGGTATACTAGTCGTTTGGGATAAAGGACAACGGATATGCATACTGGTCGTTGGGGATAAAGAACAAGAGATAGGTATACTGATTGAGGAGGATAATGAACAAGAGATAGGTATACTGATTGAGGAGGATAATGAACAAGAGATAGGTATACTGGTCGTTTGGGATGAAGAACAAGATATAGGTATACTAGTCGTTTGGGATAAAGGACAACGGATATGCATACTGGTCGTTGGGGATAAAGAACAAGAGATAGGTATACTGATTGAGGAGGATAATGAACAAGAGATACTTGTCGTGGGGGATAAAAATTAGGAGATAAGTACAGTGTTAGGATATAGGAACGATGTAGTGTTTTCTGTTATTTGATTTGATGTAAATTGAATTGTAAACCTATTTTATGTTTTTTAAACATTATTTGGTCCTCACAAACATTTAAAACTCTACAGCATGAAGTACGTGTTCATTTAAATTGACTATCTGATGTTTTATTGATGATTTCAGATATGCTGCCCTACCGTGTTTCTGTGTCTTGAAGTGGGGATTATGCACATCGTAAGTTACACAATAATATTAATACAAAATATGATTTGCGATATTTTGAAGATAAACAGTTAAATGGAAAGTGTGTATGTTACATCGTAGTTCCTGACATTTACCAACATAATATTTTGTACTTGGTGATTTGTAATATAAATGAATTTGATATAATTCAAAGACTTGTGTGAAACTGCGTTTACGATTTACTGCTTCATCATGTAGTATTCATTTGACAATTAAGACTCTGAACCATATTTGTTTTTATATTATTAACTGTATAGTTTTATGCTATACTTTTAACAATACCTTTTATGCTATTATCTATATAATTATATTTATACTGTTAATTTTATGATTGGTATGCTATGTTATTAAGTATATACTTTGTATATGTTATATTGTTAACTATATAATTTCTATCTTATACTGTTAAGTATGTACTATCTGTGTTCTACTGTTAACTATATACTACTTATGCTATACTGTTAACTTTAACTATATATTTGATACGGTTAACTACATATTCTTTTATGTTATATTGTTACGTATATAATTTGTTTTTTATATTGGTAATAAGATAAGAAATATGTTATACTGTCAACTAGATATGTGATACTGTTAACTATATAATTTGCACTGTTAACTTTATAATTTGCACTGTTAACTTTATAATTTACATTTTATACTGTTAACCATATACTTTTTCTGTTTTACTGTTAACTATATGTTATTTATGCTATATTATTAACTAGATATGTTATGCTGTTCAGTATACAATTGATTATGTTTACCATATAATTTGTATTTTAAACTGATAACTACATATTTGATACTGTTTCAACTTAGATTTCAACTTTATGATTTCGAACATAATTTTGCCATGATAATATTACAGTAATGTAATTTCACTTCTTTAACATTGAATAATTTCAATTGTACATATTAGTATATGGTTAGCGGATCGTTATATATCACCTAACTTCAGGTAAATGATAACGATATATTTCCCTTAATAATGATATTTTTATAGTAGAATTATGACATTTACATGTGGGCCATGAAAGTTCTACTATCTGTTATCTGTAAACTGTATTTTAAGATTGAGGGTCTTATTTTTTCCTTCATAACGTATAACCATATAATTCATAGCTTAATCATTATTTATCTAAATTTTGAAATTGACCATTTACATGATTCTATCATATACATAGATTTTTCATAAGTGGTTATGTCATATTGCATTTATTAAAGAGTAAAGTTTATATGCCATGAACCGTAGGCGATTGGCATATCTACGAATTATTTAACGATATTACTAGATTTCAGACTGACGTTTATGAGAATTAAGTTCCCATTGTTTGTGTGCAGAATGCAGCTTTCTGATTGATTTTTTCTTTTCATACCTCTATGAAAAAAGTTAAAAAGCGAAAAATGTGACGTCACAATACGACCACGTTGCGTATTGATTTGTTCAAAAGAATCTCTTATAAATAAGTGAAACTGTACATAAAACGTGTTTTGAAATACCGTTTCAGAAATTAATTAGAAGCATTGATGTCAATATTTTCTTAGCTTCATGAGGGTATTGAAAGAAAGCAAATTTTTGTATATACAATATAGTTGATTATATCAACTTATACAATGTAGTTGATTATATTGACTTATACAATATAGTTGATTATATTGACTTATACAATATAGTTGATTATATTCACTTAATACAATGTAGTTGATTATATTGACTTATACAATATAGTTGATTATATTGACTTATACAATGTAGTTGAGTATATTGACTTTATACAATGAAGTTGATGATGCTGATTAATAAAATGAAAACAATCAGTGAAATGTGTTTTTTTAATATTTTGCTAGCTAAACCGGTAAATTGCTTCACATTGACACAAAAATCAACTACAGACAAACACAGGAACTAAACAATAAAACCTACCGACCTTGTTGTATGGTTAATAATTACACCAAATACATACCGACCTTGTTGTATGGTTAATGATTACACAAAATACATACCGACCTTGTTTTATGGTTAATAATAACACTAAATACATACCGACCTTGTTGTATGGTTATTAATTACACCAAATACATACCGACATTGTTGTATGGTTATTAATTACACCAAATACATACTGACCTTGTATGGTTAATAATTACACCAAATATATACCGACCTTGTTGTATGGTTAATAATTACACCAAATACATACCGACCTTGTTGTATGGTTAATAAATAACACCAAATACATACTGACCTTGTTGTATGGTTAATAATTACACAGAATACATACTGACCTTGTATGGTTAATGATTACACCAAATATATACTGACCTTGTTGTATGGTTAATAATTACACAGAATACATACTGACCATGTTGTATGGTTAATAATTACACCAAATATATACCGACCTTGTATGGTTAATAATTACACAAAATACATACTGACCTTGTTGTATGATTAATAATTACACCAAATACATACTGACCTTGTATGGTTAATAATTACACCAAATATATACTGACCTTGTTCTATGGTTAATAATTACACCAAATACATACTGACCATGTTGTATGGTTAATAAATAACACCAAATACATACTGACCATGTTGTATGGCTAATAATTAGGGCCCCGCATCGAGAGATGCGGGTGCCCTATAGTAATCAGGTTGTCCGTCTGTCTGTCCGTCTGTCTGTCTGTCCGTCCGTCTGTCCGTTTTTTTCTTCTGCACAAAAATGATTGAAGGAGATGAAGGATTTGTATCAAATTGGAACTGATGATTCCTCATGCATCCTAGATCAGATGTGTAGTATTTCATGCAAATCGGATTCAAAATGGCTGTTAGGCGGCCATATTGGATTTTAACATTAACATGAAAATACTGGATCTTTGTTTTTAACTGTTCACTATTCGATTATGCAAAGTTGTCAAGAAATAAACCAAGAGTTAACTGACAGAATGATCAAACTCATAGTTCAAGGTCACAAGTTCAAAGGTCAACGGTCAAGGTCATCCTGGGTCGGCTTCAAAATGCCAGGTAATTGACCCTTTTGGATTTTAGCAGTCAAAACAATTTTGACATTTTCTTATCAATGAATGATCTTGTTCTCAATTGGAAACTTTGATTGCTTCAACAATTTAAATTCGTTTGAAGGATTTAAAAGGTCTAAAATTGTCATTTACTTTTTTTTTAGAAAAGGAATGTAATCCTATCATTATTCAAAAGGCTTTATTCAGCACAAATCATCTAATAACATGAAATGTTTGTGCTTACTTAGTTTTCCGACGTGATATCACCATCAACTGCTCCTATACTAATAACCTAAGTTGAATATAATATTATATAACTTATTGTAGTTTGTACTAATAACCTGGTTAATTATATAAATTTCCCATTGAAGTTTGTACTTATAACCTGGTTAATCTTATCACCTGATTGATTTTAATTTGTAGCAATAACCAGGTTAACTGTAATTTTGTTTAATAAATAACCTGGTTTATTAGGGCCCCGCATCGAAGATGTGGTGCCCTATAGTAATCAGGTTGTCTGTCTGTCTGTCTGTCTGTCCGTTTTTTTCTTTTGCGCCAACTTATTGACAAGAGTTGAAGGATTTCGGTGAAAATTAGGTACCACTTACAAAACCGTCTGTTGCCATGGTAACAAATGGAGGTTTCTGATTGGTTGAAATTTCTATATTGTTCGATTTTGGTGAAAATTGGTACATAGTGGTTTTTAGGGAAGCCAAACACAATGGTACCACTTATGAAACCGTCTGTTGCTATGGTAACAAATGGAGGTTTCTGATTGGTTGAAATTATTGGGAATTTTCGAGTTGATTTTGGGAAAAAATCAGGCTAAAACGCATTGAGAATGGGGTCGTTTGGCGCACCCAGTTATATAGGCAGGAAAAACACTGACAATAATTATTACATTTACCCTGAAGGGTCAGACACATAGCGGGGCCCTTTCTGACGTGTCAGTGTTCTAGTTACACCAAATACATACTGACCATGTTGTATGGTTAATTATTACACCAAATACATACCGACCTTGTTGTATGGTTAATAATTACACAGAATACATACTGACCTTGTATGGTTAATAATTACACAAAATATATACCGACCTTGTGTGGTTAATAACTACACAAAATACATACTGACATTGTTGTATGGTTAATAATTACACCAAATACATACTGACCATGTTGTATGGTTTATAATTACACCAAATATATACCGACCTTGTATGGTTAATAATTACACAAAATACATACTGACCTTGTTGTATGGTTAATAATTACACCAAATACATACTGACCTTGTATGGTTAATAATTACACCAAATATATACTGACCTTGTATGGTTAATAATTACACCAAATATATACCGACCTTGTATGGTTAATAATTACACCAAATACATACTGACCTTGTTTTATGGTTAATAATTACACAGAATACATACCGACCTTGTTGTATGGTTAATAATTACACAAACTACATACTGACCTTGTATGGTTAATAATTACACCAATTATATACCGACCTTGTTGTATGGTTAATAATTACACAAAATACATACTGACATTGTTGTATGGTTAATAATTACACCAAATACATACCGACCTTGTTGTATGGTTAATGATTACACCAAATACATACTGACCATGTTGTATGGTTAATAATTACACCAAATATATACTGACCTTGTATGGTTAATAATTACACAAAATATATACTGACCTTGTAATGTTAATAATTACACCAAATACATACTGACCATGTTGTATGGTTAATAATTACACAAAATACATACCGACCTTGTTGTATGGTTATTAATTACACAAAATACATACCAACATTGCTCTATGGTTAATAATTACATCACGAAGAAAACTAAAGTGGTCCTAATGATGACCCCATACTCACTTCCGATGGGATCATATATCATTTTATTAGTAGTAGGTATGGTTTTGATTAACATGATACTCTGTAAAGATATGGTATATGGTTTTGATTTACCTGATAATTTGTAACGATATGAGACATGGGTTTGATTTACGTGATCTCCCGTAAAGATATGAGACATGATTTTGATTTACCTGATAGTCTGTGACGATATTACACATAGCTTTGATTCACCTGATAGACTGTTACAATATAAGACATGGTTTTGATTTACCTGCTCACCTGTAAGGATATGAGATATGATTTTGATTTACCTGATCAACTGTAAGGATATGAGACATGATTTTGATTTACCTGATGTTCTGTGACAATATGAGACATGTTTTTGATTTACCTGATCACCTGTAAAGATATGAGACATAGTTTTGATTTACCTGATAGTCTGTGACGATATTAGACATAGTTTTGATTTACCTGATTTACCTGTTGTATGATGTTTTGTATCATATGAGATATGATCTGGTCATGTTGTATGACGTTTTGTATCATTCGAGATATGATCTGGTCATGTTGTATGACCTTTTGCATCATTCGAGATATGATCTGGTCATGTTGTATGACGTTTTGTATCATTCGAGATATGATCTGGTCATGTTGTATGACCTTTTGCATCATTCGAGATATGATCTGGTCATGTTGTATGATGTTTTGTATCATACGAGATATGATCTGGTCATGTTGTATGATGTTTTGTATCATACGAGATATGATCTGGTCATGTTGTATGCTGTTTTGTATCATATGAGATATGATCTGGTCATGTTTTATGATGTTTTGTATGAGATATGATCTGGTCATGTTGTATGATGTTTTGTATCATTCGAGATATGATTTGGTCATGTTGTATGACCTTTTGCATCATTCGAGATATGATCTGGTCATGTTGTATGCTGTTTTGTATCATATGAGATATGATCTGGTCATGTTGTATGATGTTTTGTATCATATGAGATATGATCTGGTCATGTTGTATGATGTTTTGTATCATACGAGATATGATCTGGTCATGTTGTATGATGTTTTGTATCATATGAGATATGATCTGGTCATGTTGTATGATGTTTTGTATCATATGAGATATGATCTGGTCATGTTGTATGATGTTTTGTATCATATGAGATATGATCTGGTCATGTTGTACGATGTTTTGTATCATACGAGATATGATCTGGTCATGTTGTATGATGTTTTGTATCATATGAGATATGATCTGGTCATGTTGTATGCTGTTTTGTATCATATGAGATATGATCTGGTCATGTTGTATGATGTTTTGTATAATATGAGATATGATTTGGTCATGTTGTATGATGTTTTGTATCATATGAGATATGATCTGGTCATGTTGTAGATGTTTTTTATCATACGAGATATGATCTGGTCATGTTGTATGGTGTTTTGTATCATATGAGATATGATTTGGTCATGTTGTATGATGTTTTTTATCATATGAGATATGATCTGGTCATGTTGTATGATGTTTTGTATCATATGAGATATGATCTGGTCATGTTGTAGATGTTTTTTATCATATGAGATATGATCTGGTCATGTTGTATGATGTTTTGTATCATATGAGATATGATCTGGTCATGTTGTAGATGTTTTTTATCATATGAGATATGATCTGGTCATGTTGTATGATGTTTTGTATCATATGAGATATGATCTGGTCATGTTGTATGGTGTTTTGTATCATATGAGATATGATCTGGTCATGTTGTATGATGTTTTGTATCATATGAGATATGATCTGGTCATGTTGTATGGTGTTTTGTATCATATGAGATATGATCTGGTCATGTTGTATGATGTTTTGTATCATACGAGATAGGATCTGGTCATGTTGTATGATGTTTTGTATCATACGAGATATGATCTGGTCATGTTGTATGATGTTTTGTATCATATGAGATATGACCTGGTCATGTTGTATGATGTTTTGTATCATACGAGATATGATCTGGTCATGTTGTATGATGTTTTGTATCATATGAGATAAGATTTGGTAATGTTGTATGATGTTTTGTAATCTATGAGATATGATCTGGTCATGTTGTATGATGTTTTGTATCATACGAGATATGATCTGGTCATGTTGTATGATGTTTTGTATCATATGAGATATGATCTGGTCATGTTGTATGATGTTTTGTATCATTTGATTAATGATCTGGTCATGTTGTATGATGTTTTGTATCATATGAGATATGATCTGGTCATGTTGTATGATGTTTTGTATCATATGAGATATGATCTGGTCATGTTGTATGATGTTTTGTATCATACGAGATATGATCTGGTCATGTTGTATGATGTTTTTTATCATACGAGATATGATCTGGTCATGTTGTATGATGTTTTGTATCATATGAGATATGATCTGGTCATGTTGTATGATGTTTTGTATCATACGAGATATGATCTGGTCATGTTGTATGATGTTTTGTATCATATGAGATATGATCTGGTCATGTTGTATGATGTTTTGTATCATACGAGATATGATTTGGTCATGTTGTATGATGTTTTGTATCATACGAGATATGATCTGGTCATGTTGTATGATGTTTTGTATCATATGAGATAAGATTTGGTCATGTTGTATGGTGTTTTGTATCATATGAGATATGATCTGGTCATGTTGTATGATGTTTTGTATCATACGAGATATGACCTGGTCATGTTGTATGATGTTTTGTATCGTATGAGATAAGATTTGGTCATGTTGTATGATGTTTTGTAATCTATGAGATATGATCTGGTCATGTTGTATGATGTTTTGTATCATATGAGATATGATCTGGTCATGTTGTATGATGTTTTGTATCAGTTGATTAATGATCTGGTCATGTTGTATGATGTTTTGTATCATATGAGATATGATCTGGTCATATTGTATGGTGTTTTGTATCATATGAGATATGATCTGGTCATGTTGTATGGTGTTTTGTATCATATGAGATAAGATCTGGTCATGTTGTATGATGTTTTGTATCATATGAGATATGATCTGGTCATGTTATATGACGTTTTGTATCATTCGAGATATGATCTGGTCATGTTGTATGACCTTTTGCATCATTCGAGATATGATCTGGTCATGTTGTATGATGTTTTGTATCATACGAGATATGATCTGGTCATGTTGTATGATGTTTTGTATCATACGAGATATGATCTGGTCATGTTGTATGCTGTTTTGTATCATATGAGATATGATCTGGTCATGTTTTATGATGTTTTGTATGAGATATGATCTGGTCATGTTGTATGATGTTTTGTATCATTCGAGATATGATCTGGTCATGTTGTATGACCTTTTGCATCATTCGAGATATGATCTGGTCATGTTGTATGCTGTTTTGTATCATATGAGATATGATCTGGTCATGTTGTATGATGTTTTGTATCATACGAGATATGATCTGGTCATGTTGTATGATGTTTTGTATCATATGAGATATGATCTGGTCATGTTGTATGCTGTTTTGTATCATATGAGATATGATCTGGTCATGTTGTATGATGTTTTGTATCATACGAGATATGATCTGGTCATGTTGTATGATGTTTTGTATCATATGAGATATGATCTGGTCATGTTGTATGATGTTTTGTATCATACGAGATATGATCTGGTCATGTTGTATGATGTTTTGTATCATATGAGATATGATCTGCTCATGTTGTATGATGTTTTGTATCATTTGATTAATGATCTGGTCATGTTGTATGATGTTTTGTATCATATGAGATATGATCTGGTCATGTTGTATGATGTTTTGTATCATATGAGATATGATCTGGTCATGTTGTATGATGTTTTGTATCATACGAGATATGATCTGGTCATGTTGTATGATGTTTTTTATCATACGAGATAAGATTTGGTCATGTTGTATGATGTTTTGTATCATTCGAGATAAGATCTGGTCATGTTGTATGATGTTTTGTATCATACGAGATATGATCTGGTCATGTTGTATGATGTTTTGTATCATACGAGATAGGATCTGGTCATGTTATATGACGTTTTGTATCGTATGAGATATGATTTGGTCATGTTGTATGGTGTTTTGTATCATATATGAGATATGATCTGGTCATGTTGTATGATGTTTTGTATCATATGAGATATGACCTGGTCATGTTGTATGATGTTTTGTATCGTATGAGATAAGATTTGGTCATGTTGTATGATGTTTTGTAATGTATGAGATATGATCTGGTCATGTTGTATGATGTTTTGTATCATACGAGATATGATCTGGTCATGTTGTATGATGTTTTGTATCATATGAGATATGATCTGGTCATGTTGTATGATGTTTTGTATCAGTTGATTAATGATCTGGTCATGTTGTATGATGTTTTGTATCATACGAGATATGATCTGGTCATGTTGTATGATATTTTGTATCATACGAGATATGATCTGGTCATGTTGTATGATGTTTTGTATCATATGAGATATGATCTGGTCATGTTGTATGATGTTTTGTATCATATGAGATATGATCTGGTCATGTTGTATGATGTTTTGTATCATACGAGATATGATCTGGTCATGTTGTATGATGTTTTGTATCATATGAGATAAGATCTGGTCATGTTGTATGATGTTTTGTATCATATGAGATATGATCTGGTCATGTTGTATGATGTTTTGTATCATATGAGATAAGATTTGGCCACGCTATATTATGTTTTGTATCATATGAGATAAGATCTGGTCATGTTGTATGATGTTTTATATCATATGAGATATGATCTGGTCATGTTATATGGTGTTTTGTATCATATGAGATATGATCTGGTCATGTTGTATGATGTTTTGTATCATATGAGATAAGATCTGGTCATGTTGTACGATGTTTTGTATCATATGAGATAAGATTTGGCCACGCTGTATAGTGTTTTGTATCATATGAGATATTATCTGGTCATGTTGTATGATGTTTTGTATCATATGAGATAATATTTGGCCACGCTGTATGGTGTTTTGTATCATATGAGATAAGATTTGGCTACTCTTTAATTTGATATCATGAGATGACAGCTGGCCACGCTGGTTTGTTTCATATGAGATAAGAAATGACCATCTGTATTTTGTTTTGAATTATTGTTGTCGTGTGTTAGCTGGTAATCCGTGTTACCAAAAGGGCTGACATTGATAGATGGAACAGTCACAATTGGGACGTTCCCCAAGATTTATCTTTCAGTTGTAGCAGAATTATCACTGGGCATTGTGACCCGTTTCCGGAAGTTTATTGTTTACCTGTTATGTCATCCTTAGTGGAACTGACATAAAATGAAATATAACATTTTAGGCAACTCGCCTAAAACATTAATATAATTTCCGCTGTCGGCTCTTCTGAAGCAGCATTATGAATAATACATGCTTCAGTATTATAATATTTTTATTATACTTATCTTTAAAGCTGATGGCGTTTTTACCATTTTCATGGTTTATTTCACGGTTGAATTAAAACTTGAATTAACATAATTTCATTTTATGAGTGCATGCTGTTTTAATTTTTAGAGTCGTGTAAAGCAATGTATTTCAACAGGGTAAGACTTTTATCATATAAGCACCTGTATACATATTTCAAAACATGAAACTATACCATCAATATATAATGCGCCTATATCAAAATTCAAACAAAATTTACCTACAAGATAATGTAATCAAACTGTAACTCCACACTAAACCTTGAGGCTATTGCTCCCAAAACACAAACCTAAAATAAAGAAAACAAAAAAGCTCGTATAACAAGACACACAAAATGCAAAAACTTATATATCTATAAAATAAAGTACATGTTCCTTTAAATAATGTTTACACAACTCATTTATAAAAACTGATCCATCTATAAAATAATTCAAATGTGCCTTTAAGTAATGTGTACACAACTCGTTTATAAAAACTGATATATCTATAATAAAGCAAATGTACCTTTAAATAATGTTTACACAACTCATTATAAAAACTGATAAATATATAAAATATAGCAAATGTACCTTTAAATAATATTTACACAACTCAGTTATAAAAACTTATACATCTATAAAATAAAGCAAGTCCAATACAGTAGCCTTAATTAATGTACATGTATCAAATAGACCACTTTAAATACAAACTGTTTTCCATGAAAAGTTTTCGTCATCAAACAATATGTCTGTGTTAAGAGATATAATTTGTAGTTCAAGTTTTATATTTCAAGTTAAAAGTCTCATTATAATAGCTTATGTACTAAGAGAGAAATTTAACTCAGTATGGAGCTAAAACAGAACACTTTAAACGGCTAATTTAATGTACAAAATTTGAAATGTGCGTTGGGATGCGTATATATAGAAATAATTATATTATATGGACTATTTTTATAGCTTATGTTTTTAGAGAGTTTAGTGTTTAATAAAAATGTTGAAGACGTCTTTGTCTCGCTTCGCGACAAAAACATTTATATTAATGTACCTATGTAATCATTCCAACTAAATAAAAATGTATTTATGAAAAAAAAAATCTATAAAATAACGCAAACTAAATATGCCTAAAGATATTGCTGACAAATGGTACCTATATTAAAATGTAAAAAAAAGTGTTGTTTTTATTATAACAACAAATTGTATTTGTAAAAAATACAAAATATGTATATATGTTGATAATACAAAAAAAAAATGTTTTCATGTAAATAATATAAACAAATTGTAGCTAGAACAGAAGGCAAGAAAAGAGTACATAGGACTAATATGAAAGTAAATAACGTAGTTTATAAACTTCTATAATATCCTGAAAATAGAAATGGAAACGATTGGTCAGTTTATAAACAAAAAACTTATTTAATTTAGAAATTGAGAAACAGTTGTACCGAAAATAAATCGTTGTTATTTATATACATGTACTCAAAATGACTCAACATGTATAAAAAAAACTTCTTAAATACAAATTATATCTATATCCATTTGAGCGAGATAATATGTGACAATTTCCATACAAGTAATTCCCTGATAAATGCAAACACTATTTAATAGGCATCAAAATAATAATGGAATAGACTTGGTGTTCCGACTCAAATATAAATATAATTCAAGCGAACTTGAAAGTTATTGTCCTCTTATTCTCACAGGATAGCAGACAACTTGAATAAAACGCGTCAGCAACTGTTGGAGTAGAACTGGAATCTCTCTTCCGTAACTATAACTGATGCGATTTCACTTCCTCAGTAGACATTCGACCCAAGTCATGCATGGGCCAATAAACCTCTCTGCACCACTGCCCATTTCAATAGTCTTCAAGGTAAGGATGAGTTGAAGAATCATCACAACCTTCAAAGGTGCCACTCTTCCCTTCGGTATCTGTCATGCCTGTCAGAGTCAGCGTTATCTCTTTGTAGGAACATCAGCAGAACTGTGATCCCAGAAAACATGCAACACAGGCAGAAACATCACAAAGTCTCCTTCAAGGACACAGAGTCTTCGTTTCATGCTTCACTTCCGTTGAAGAATCAAGGTCCGCAAAGCTACCACATGGCTATTGTAACGAGTCTTCTCCTCTAATCACCAGTCGGCCCATTGCCTGCGAACTCTGGGCTCTTTGATCCGTAAACATTTCATACTCCACATGCATCTCCTTTCCCCTGTACGTTGGACAGTAGATGAAACCTACAAGGCCGGTACCTACTGTTCATTCTATTAGCATCAACCGAGCAGGGTAAAATGACAAATAAGTGCCAATTTTACATTACGGGCCATAACTTCTAAATCATTGAAGATGCATCACCTAAAGACAATATACTGTGCATTACCGTTAGGCCTCAGTGACCTTAACCTCAAGATCAAAGGTGAAATAAATGAAAATTTTCCAATAGTTTCCTGAGAGGGTCTTAACTTCTAAACCGTTGAAGATATTATGATAGAAACTAAAGCATATTTGCATATCATACTGCACTTCAGAAACGTGACTGTTACATTGAACTCAAGGTCATAACCTGTGCAAATTTAAGTAGTTTTTGTCCAGGCCAAACTTTCTATGCTTTTGAAGATATCTTGATGACACTTGAAACATAGGTTGCATCATCTAAAGATTATTTGTAGTGCACGGTCTTGTGGTCACTGTGACGTTGACTTAAAGGTCAAAGATCAAATCAGTGCAATATTCCTAATACCGTTTGACCTTGACCACCTAATGGCATCTGTATTAATGGTAACATCTTATAAGTGGCTAGTACAATCTGTATTAATGGTAATATCGGGCTGGTAAAGTCTGTTTTGGTGGTAATATCTGGTTAGTAAGATTTGTATTTGAGGTAATATCTGGTTAGTATAATTTGTATTAATGGCAATACCTGGTTTGTACAGACTGTATTGATGGTAATATCTGGTTAGTAAAATTTGTATTTGAGGTAATATCTGGTTAGTATAATCTGTATTAATGGCAATATCTGGTTTGTACAGACTGTATTGATGGTAATATCTGGTTAGTATAATCTGTATTGATGGTAATATCTGGTTAGTATAATCTGTATTGGTGGTAATATCTAGTTAGTACAATCTATATTAATGGTAATATCTGGTTAGTGCAATCTGTATTGATGGTAATATCTGGTTAGTATAATCTGTATTGATGGTAATATCTGGTTAGTACAATCTGTATTGATGGTAATATCTGGTTAGTACAATCTGTATTGATGGTAATATCTGGTTAGTACAATCTGTATTGATGTTAATATCTGGTTAGTATAATCTGTATTAATGACAATATCTGGTTTGTACAGACTGTATTGATGGTAATATCTGGTTAGTATAATCTGTATTGGAGGTAATATCTGGTTAGTATAATCTGTATTAATGGCAATATCTGGTTTGTACAGACTGTATTGATGGTAATATCTGGTTAGTATAATCTGTATTGGAGGTAATATCTGGTTAGTATAATCTGTATTGATGGTAATATCTGGTTAGTACAATCTGTATTGGCGGTAATATCTAGTTAGTACAATCTATTGGTGGAAATATCTGGGTAGTACAATCTTTATTGATGGCAATATCTGGGTAGTACAATCTTTATTGATGGTAATATCTGGGTAGTACAATCTTTATTGATGGTAATATCTGGGTAGTACAATCTTTATTGATGGTAATATCTGGGTTGTACAATCTTTATTAATGGTAATATCTGGTTAGTATTATCTGTATTAATGGTAATAACTGGTTAGTATAATCTCTATTAATGGTAATATCTGGTTAGTATAATCTCTATTAATGGCAATAACTGGTTAGTATAATCTCTATTAATGGCAATAACTGGTTAGTATAATCTCTATTAATGGTAATATCTGGTTAGTACAATCTCTATTAATGGTAATATCTGGTTAGTATAATCTCTATTAATGGCAATAACTAGTTAGTATAATCTCTATTAATGGTAATATCTGGTTAGTATAATCTCTATTAATGGTAATATCTGGTTAGTATAATCTCTATTAATGGTAATATCTGGTTAGTATAATCTCTATTAATGGTAATAACTGGTTAGTATTATCTCTATTAATGGTAATATCTGGTTAGTATAATCTCTATTAATGGCAATAACTGGTTAGTATTATCTGTATTAATGGTAATATCTGGTTTGTACATAATGTATTGGTGTTAATATCTGGTTTGTACAGAATGTATTGGTGTTAATATCTGGTTTGTTTGATCTGTTGTGGTGGTTATATCTGGTAATAAAATCTGTTATTAGTCTCGTAGGGTACAGTGTGTAATAAGATACAAATATTGTATTAAAAGTGACAGATTATAATGTTTAACCACTGAATTAGAAACATTTTAATATACAACATAACATAGATATCAGCTTTAGCTGTATAAGAAATAAAAAACACGGAATACCAACAAAGACAAAAACACGGGATACCAACAAAGACAAAAACACGGGATACCAACAAAGACAAAATCATTTAATACCAACAAAGACAAAAACACATAATACCAACAAAGACAAAAACACGGGATACCAACAAAGACAAAAACACAGAATACCAACAAAGACAAAAACACGGAAAACCAACAAAGACAAAAACACGGAAAACCAACAAAGAAAAAATCAGTTAATACCAACAAAGACAAAAACACGGAATACCAACAAAGACAAAATCATTTAATACCAACAAAGACAAAAACACAGAATACCAACAAAGACAAAATCATTTAATACCAACAAAGACTAAAACACGGAATACCAACAAAGACAAAATCATTTAATACCAACAAAGACAAAAACACGGAATACTAACAAAGACAAAAACACGGAATACCAACAAAGACAAAATCATTTAATACCAACAAAGATATAAACACGGAATACCAACAAAGAAAAAAACATTGAATGCCGACAAAAACAAAAGCATGGAATAAAAAATATTTTAATAATGATAATAATAAAAGACATTTAATATCAACAAACATAAAATCATGGAATACATTCAAAGACCAGGAATACCAACAAACACACAAAAACATGCAATACCAACAAACACAAAAATGCATTTGTTAGCGATGTAACCATTATTGTCATACTGAAGGCTATTATAGTTTGGTAGTGGTGTTACCATTGTCATATGATGAGTCTATTAGTGAGGGGAGGTAAATGTTACACAGTTTGGTAGTGACGTGACCATTATTGTCATACTGTAGGTAAATGTTACACAGTTTGGTAGTGACGTGACCATTATTGTCATACTGTAGGTAAATGTTACACAGTTTGGTAGTGACGTGACCATTATTGTCATACTGTAGGTAAATGTTACACAGTTTGGTAGTGAGGTGACCATTATTGTCATACTTTGGGTAAATGTTACACAGTTTGGTAGTGAGGTGACCATTGTTATCATACTGTAGGTAAATGTTGCACAGTTTGGTAGTGAGGTGACCATTATTGTCATACAGTAGGTAAATGTTATACAGTTTGGTAGTGAGGTGACCATAATTGTCATACAGTAGGTAAATGTTACACAGTTTGGTAGTGAGGTGACCATTATTGTCATACTGTAGGTAAATGTCAGAGTTTAGTTGTGAGGTGACCTTTATTGGCATATTGTAGGTTATTATGAGTTTGGTAGCGATATGGTTATTACTGCATGATGGCACACATATTGATTATGATAAATAAGTTGCTGATTGACATTAAAACACTATTAAGCATACAGATTCGAATTCCAAATAGGTAATATATAATGCTTTATTAGATATTTGTTTTCGTGTAGACGCTACGAATGGAAGCTTCAAATGAATGTTGCTGGTCTTCTTTGTTAATGTTCAATTTCGCGCGTACTTGTTACAGGTAGTAGGAAGCCATAATGTCAGAAATGTTGGGATTCGCCTTTGTCTACATCAATTCCACGGAGAAGTGATCTGGCTCTATCAATACAGTGTAAATTTGATAGTAACAACAACATGAACGTGAATAGGTAGAGAAAATCGTTATCAAACCTCTCCCAGAAATCACGTGATGCATATCAGACTTGTCATTATCTGTAGCTGAGTATACACTCATTCATGCAGATATATGAATGGGGCGCGCGGCCACGTTCGGCACGCGATTCGACGGTGGGTAATGGATCCGCATCTCTGCTTATTGATCACCTGACACATGTGAACTTTTCTACCTTTGCGCATTGCAAAGGACGTTTTTATTGCTTAGTGCGCGTGTTGGCTTGGCAACAATCGAACTGTTTGCTGCATGTGTTTTCTATTCGTTCATGAAATTGGCAGACGTAGTTATGAATGATTCTCATGTCAATGAGTTGATTTCCTGGGGTCAAGGTCGTGTTAACTGTTCACACATTATCGGTTTGCATCGATCTGTATGTAAGATAGTCGTTAACATTAATGAAAGGTGGCGCTTCTAGTCCCATTCATGTCGGATACTATACGGGAAAGAGCGAGCCATACGTAACTATTTATGGTATTTAGCTGGGTTTAGTCCAAGTGGATGAACGCCAGCAAGCTTTTGAGGTTCAGTTTTGTTGCATACATTTGTACGAGGTTCAAATTATAAATATACAATGTAGCATGTACAATTAGACTGATCAGTTTAAAAATCAGTGTTAATATTATTCAATCTCTCTTCTGTCCAAAGGGAGGCAATGCAGTTGATCAATCTTGTTTCTTATTTCAAAATATATCTTATTATCACTTTTCCCATTTTGGGGTCTGCCTTTCAGTATAATGTATTGTATTCATCAATTACTGTAACCTGTAACTAATATGTTTGTTTGTTTACTGAGTTTATCCCTAAGTGAACAGTCAGGGTCATTTTGAGGCGGGTCTCCTTGTAGTAGTTGATAACTATCTCACTGCATCACACACGGTATACTGTCACTTGCCTCCCAGAGCAATTAGTGTAAAGCGTCTTCTCTAAGGAGACAACCACGACATCACAGACCGGCCCGTTTCTTAGCTTTCCGAGAAACACAAACTTCCACGGGTAGGAGCATCCGACTGAGCAATCGTGCCCCCTTTATCTGATATTTCTGCTTTGTAGTTCGAAAGAAGGTCCAAAACAAATTCAGTTGTAGCCACTCAAAACAGCCATTTGATTTGATTGGCCCGCCCCTTTGACACGGGGATAACTACACCATACCTAGTTCATAATTTCCAATAATATCGCAGACCAAATTGGGCCCCTCCCCTATATCTGCAAGGGAAACAAGTCATCGATTGATGCACCATTATGTATCCATTCTCCAATAACTCCCTGCGTGAAATTTGATAGATTACAAACATACCTCATAAGACGTGCTTAATTTTCTTCTAACGTATCCCTACCATACAATCCCTATTAAGCCCTGCCCCAATGCCTTCAATTGGGGATGCTTCAGATTGAATTTTCAAAAGAAAAGTGGCTTTGAATATTTGCATTATTTCTCTTTTTGGGCCTGCCCGTCAAGGTTGTCCAGATCCAGCGTTTATGAAAAAAAGTGATTTCCCTTCACCAAAGGATGCTTCACACCAAATTTTTACCCAATCTGATCCTTCGTGCAAAAAAAGTTTTTTTTAAAAAGAATTTGGTATTACTTCAATATTAGGACACAATCGTCAGGCCCCTTTGGGTCCAGATCCACCGTTTTCACAAAATCGGTTCCCTTTGACCCAAGAATGTTTCAGTCTCTTTGTACAATTATGCCTTGACATTCTTTCAGTAATATGATTTGGTAAAAGTCTGATTTGTGGTTCTTGACTAGTAGGGATCCATAGGAAATGTTGACGGACGGACGACGAATGCTGCGATATGACATGTGTTCACTAGCATTTTTTGAAAGTGATCCACAAATTGAAGATAGAACGTTAAGAAATAAGGAACTGGGATGGAGGCACACATAACGTGAATGGAAAATAGATGGAGGCATAAAACAACAAAAAGAACCGAGGTTAGATATAAATACAACAAGAACCGATTTTAGGTATAACTACAACAAGAACCGAGGTTAGATATAAATACAACAAGAACCGAGGTTAGATATAAATACAACGAGAACCGAGGTTAGATATAAATACAACAAGAACCGAGGATAGATATAACTACAACAAAAACCGAGGTTAGATATAAATACAACGAGAACCGAGGTTAGATATAACTACAACAAAAACCGAGGTTAGATATAAATACAACGAGAACCGAGGTTAGATATAAATACAACAAGAACCGAGGTTAGATATAAATACAACAAGAACCGAGGTGGGGTTTAAATACAGCAACAAGAACCGAGGTGGGGTTTAAATACAGCAACAAGAACCGAGGTGGGGTTAAATACAGCAACAAGAACCGAGGTGGGGTATAAATACAGCAACAAGAACCGAGGTGGGGTATAAATACAGCAACAAGAACCGAGGTTGGGTATAAATACAGCAACAAGAACCGAGGTGGGGTATAAATACAGCAACAAGAACCGAGGTTGGGTATAAATACAGCAACAAGAACCGAGGTTGGGTATAAATACAGCAACAAGAACCGAGGTGGGGTATAAATACAGCAACAAGAACCGAGGTTGGGTATAAATACAGCAACAGAACCGAGGTGGGGTATAAATACAGCAACAAGAACCGAGGTTGGGTATAAATACAGCAACAAGAACCGAGGTGGGTTTAAATACAGCAACAAGAACCGAGGTGGGGTTTAAATACAGCAACAAGAACCGAGGTGGAGTATCAATACAGCAACAAGAACCGAGGTGGGGTTTAAATACAGCAACAAGAACCGAGGTTGGGTATAAATACAGCAACAAGAACCGAGGTGGGGTTTAAATACAGCAACAAGAACCGAGGTGGGGTATCAATACAACAACAAGAACCGAGGTGGGGTTTAAATACAACAACAAGAACCGAGGTTGGGTATAAATACAGCAACAAGAACCGAGGTTGGGTTTAAATACAGCAACAAGAACCGAGGTGGGGTTTAAATACAGCAACAAGAACCGAGATGAGGTATAAATACAGCAACAAGAACCGAGGAGGGGTTTAAATACAGCAACAAGAACCGAGGTGGGGTTTAAATACAGCAACAAGAACCGAGATGAGGTATAAATACAGCAACAAGAACCGAGGTGGGGTGTATATAAATACAGCAACAAGAACCGAGGTGGGGTTTAAATACAGCAACAAGAACCGAGATGGAGTATAAATACAGCAACAAGAACCGAGGTGGAGTATAAATACAGCAGCAAGAACCGAGGTGGGGGATAAATACAGCAACAAGAACCGAGGTGGGGTGTATATAAATACAGCAACAAGAACCGAGGTGGAGTATAAATACAGCAACAAGAACCGAGGTTGGGTATAAATACAGCAACAAGAACCGAGGTTGGGTATAAATACAGCAACAAGAACCGAGGTTGGGTATAAATACAGCAACAAGAACCGAGGTGGGGTATAAATACAGCAACAAGAACCGAGGTGGGGTGTATATAAATACAGCAACAAGAACCGAGAGGCAGGGTATAAATACAGCAACAAGAACCGAGGTGGGGTATAAATACAGCAACAAGAACCGAGCTGGGGTATAATTACAGCAACAAGAACCGAGGTGGAGTATAAATACAGCAACAAGAACTGAGGTGGGGTATAAATACAGCAACAAGAACCGAGGTGGGGTTTAAATACAGCAACAAGAACCGAGGTGGGGTTTAAATACAGCAACAAGAACCGAGGTGGAGTATAAATACAGCAACAAGAACCGAGGTGGGGTTTAAATACAGCAACAAGAACCGAGGTTGGGTATAAATACAGCAACAAGAACCGAGGTTGGGTATAAATACAGCAACAAGAACCGAGGTTGGGTATAAATACAGCAACAAGAACCGAGGTTGGGTATAAATACAGCAACAAGAACCGACTTTGGGTATAAATACAGCAACAAGAACCGAGGTTGGGTATAAATACAGCAACAAGAACCGAGGTTGGGTATAAATACAGCAACAAGAACCGAGGTTGGGTATAAATACAGCAACAAGAACCGAGGTGGGGTATAAATACAGCAACAAGAACCGAGGTTGGGTATAAATACAGCAACAAGAACCGAGGTGGGGTTTAAATACAGCAACAAGAACCGAGGTGGGGTTTAAATACAGCAACAAGAACCGAGGTGGAGTATAAATACAGCAACAAGAACCGAGGTGGGGTTTAAATACAGCAACAAGAACCGAGATGAGGTATAAATACAGCAACAAGAACCGAGGTGGGGTGTATATAAATACAGCAACAAGAACCGAGGTGGGGTTTAAATACAGCAACAAGAACCGAGATGGAGTATAAATACAGCAACAAGAACCGAGGTGGAGTATAAATACAGCAGCAAGAACCGAGGTGGGGGATAAATACAGCAACAAGAACCGAGGTGGGGTGTATATAAATACAGCAACAAGAACCGAGGTGGAGTATAAATACAGCAACAAGAACCGAGGTTGGGTATAAATACAGCAACAAGAACCGAGGTTGGGTATAAATACAGCAACAAGAACCGAGGTTGGGTATAAATACAGCAACAAGAACCGAGGTGGGGTATAAATACAGCAACAAGAACCGAGGTGGGGTGTATATAAATACAGCAACAAGAACCGAGAGGCAGGGTATAAATACAGCAACAAGAACCGAGGTGGGGTTTAAATACAGCAACAAGAACCGAGGTGGGGTATAATTACAGCAACAAGAACCGAGGTGGGGTATAAATACAGCAACAAGAACCGAGGTGGAGTATAAATACAGCAACAAGAACTGAGGTGGGGTATAAATACAGTAACAAGAACCGAGATGAGGTTTAAATACAGCAACAAGAACCGAGATGAGGTTTAAATACAGCAACAAGAACCGAGGTGGGGTATAATTACAGCAACAAGAACCGATGTGGGGTATAAATACAGCAACAAGAACCGAGGTGGGGTATAAATACAGCAACAAGAACCGAGGTGGAGTATAAATACAGCAACAAGAACTGAGGTGGGGTATCAATACAGCAACAAGAACCGAGGTGGGGTGTATATAAATACAGCAACAAGAACCGAGGTGGGGTGTATATAAATACAGCAACAAGAACCGAGGTTGGGTATAAATACAGCAACAAGAACCGAGGTGGGGATAAAACAGCAACAAGAACCGAGGTGGAGTATAAATACAGCAACAAGAACCGAGGTGGGGTATAAATACAGCAACAAGAACCGAGGTGGTGTATAAATACAGCAACAAGAACCGAGGTGGGGTGTATATAAATACAGCAACAAGAACCGAGAGGCAGGGTATAAATACAGCAACAAGAACCGAGGTGGGGTATAATTACAGCAACAAGAACCGAGGTGGGGTATAAATACAGCAACAAGAACCGAGGTGGGGTATAAATACAGCAACAAGAACCGAGGTGGGGTGTATATAAATACAGCAACAAGAACCGAGGTGGGGTGTATATAAATACAGCAACAAGAACCGAGGTGGGGTGTATATAAATACAGCAACAAGAACCGAGGTGGGGTGTATATAAATACAGCAACAAGAACCGAGGTGGGGTGTATATAAATACAGCAACAAGAACCGAGAGGCAGGGTATAAATACAGCAACAAGAACCGAGTTGGGGTATAAATACAGCAACAAGAACCGAGGTGGGGTGTATATAAATACAGCAACAAGAACGAGTCGGGGTATAATTACAGCAACAAGAACCGAGGTGGGGTATAAATACAGCAACAAGAACCGAGGTTGGGCATAAATACAGCAACAAGAACCGAGGTGGTGTATAATTCAGCAACAAGAACCGAGGTGGGGTATAAATACAGCAACAAGAACCGAGGTTGGGTATAAATACAGCAACAAGAACCGAGGTGGGGTATAAATAAAGCAACAAGAACCGAGGTGGGGTATAAATACAGCAACAAGAACCGAGGTTGGGTATAAATACAGCAACAAGAACCGAGTCGGGGTGTAAATACAGCAACAAGAACCGAGGTTGGGTATAAATACAGCAACAAGAACCGAGGTGGGGTATAAATAAAGCAACAAGAACCGAGGTGGGGTATAAATAAAGCAACAAGAACCGAGGTTGGGTATAAATACAGCAACAAGAACCGAGTCGGGGTGTAAATACAGCAACAAGAACCGAGGTTGGGTATAAATAAAGCAACAAGAACCGAGGTGGGGTATAATTACAGCAACAAGAACCGAGGTGGGGTATAAATACAGCAACAAGAACCGAGTCGGGGTGTAAATACAGCAACAAGAACCGAGGTGGGGGATAAATACAGCCACAAGACTCGAGGTGGGGTATAATTCAGCAACAAGAACCGAGGTGGGGTGTATACAAATACAGCAACAAGAACCGAGAGGCAGGGTATAAATACAGCAACAAGAACCGAGGTGGGGTGTAAATACAGCAACAAGAACCGAGGTGGGGTTTAAAGATTTTGCCGGTATAAATACGTGTACAACAAAAGTCGATTTGTGGATGTAAATACAACAGTATGAATGGAGATGTGGTATTAAACAACAACAATAGTTTGGTGCATGTTCATTGGTTCGTCGCTATGAAGGATATTTAAAATCTGATTGTACCACCTGTTAGGTATTCGCTCTCTGGTTAATAACACAAACGATCAATTATATATACGCATGTGTAAACCTAATGGCAAACCGTCGTCTCACTTCTCAGATTAGTGTGAGTCATGTGTCTAGACCTGTATACCGTCTTATGTGTCTGTCCGGGTACGTACGCTAGACACTACATGTGTACAGCTCCGGCTGTTTTTAGACGTTAAATCTAGACGGGGTGAACGCTTCACATTGTAATGTCTTACAGAAATGACTCGGTCAAAACACAGTCTATCCAAACTATCGCTCACTGATACTAACGTGTATTTCAGCTCTAGTATTGATTGACAAGTTGATATATGACCAAGCAAATCATATTACTGCTGTACATTCGCCTTTGGTACGCCTACGCACATGATACTGCAGTATCAATCTCGGTTTACTGGGTCAAGGGTGCACGGCAGTATTGATCGGTCACTCTGCAAGAGAAGGGACGAAGGAGTGCTAAGCATACAACGCTCTCGGGGACCAGGGGCATATCAGCTAGTAATACACTGTCCGGCCAAGTGACACAGGGGCGAGCAACACACCACATTCTCTGATGGCAGTGACACAGGGGCGACCAATCCAAAACGCTTACTGGGGCCAGAAACGCAGAGACGAGGAATACACAGCACTCAATTGGGTCAGGTAGGGACACAAAGACGAGCAAACCAGAACGCTCACTGGGGCCAGAAACGTAGAAACGAGAAATCCACAACGCTCAATGAGGTCAGGCAGGGACAAAAGGCGAGCAATGTCTAACGCTCACCTGAATCAGAGCAATATATAATTTTCTTAACGTTCAATATGCATCGTTGCAGGATAAAAAAAACCATGGGGAAGTTTCCATGGTCGACATCATGATCTCGTTGGTCAACATTATGTTTCTTTACGCGATGTCACCACTTTATGGCTTTATCCGGATAAGACCTAGATTACTAAGGCGGGTGTCGTCGATGAAGCAGAAACGCTTACTCTGTTAAAACATCTGGTCGTATTATCCCTGCACCTTTTCAGGACTCCGTATTTTATCCTCATTTTAACGATTTGAGTTTGTTTGATTAATGTGTCGATATTATATATTGTTTCTGAAGTCAGGTACACAGAGGCGATTGAGTTATACACAACGTTCTCTGAGGTCAGGGAGACAGAGGTAAGAATTACACAATGTTCTCTGAGGTCAGGGAGACAGAAGCTATAATTACACAACTTTCTCTTAAAGAAGCTAGGTACACAGAGGCGATTGAGTAATACACAACGTTCACTGAGGTCATGGAGACAGAGGCTAAAATTACACAACTTTCTCTAAAAGAAGCTAGCGACACAGACTCGGCAAAATGCACAACATTCTCTGAAGTCAGGGACAGGGAGGCGAGTACTACACAACGTTCTTTGAAGGCAGACACACAAAAAGCGAGTATAACACTACGTTCTCTGAAGGCAGACACACAAAAAGCGAGTAGTACAATACGTTCTCTGAAGGCAGACACACAAAAAGCGAGTAGTACACTACGTTCTCTGAAGGCAGACAAACAAAAAGCGAGTAGTACAATACGTTCTCTGAAGGCAGACACACAAAAAGCGAGTAATATACAACGTTCTTTGAAGGCAGACACACACAAAGCGAGTAGTACAATACGTTCTTTGAAGGCAGACACACAAAAAGCGAGTAGTACAATACGTTCTTTGAAGGCAGACACACAAAAAGCGAGTAGTACAATACGTTCTTTGAAGGCAGACACACAAAAAGCGAGTAATACACTACGTTCTCTGAAGGCAGACACACAAAAAGCGAGTAGTACAATACGTTCTCTGAAGGCAGACACACAAAAAGCGAGTAATACACTACGTTCTCTGAAGGCAGACAAACAAAAAGCGAGTAGTACACTACGTTCTCTGAAGGCAGACACACAAAAAGCGAGTAGTACAATACGTTCTCTGAAGGCAGACACACAAAAATCGAGTAGTACACTACGTTCTCTGAAGGCAGACAAACAAAAAGCGAGTAGTACAATACGTTCTTTGAAGGCAGACACACAAAACGCGAGTAATATACAACGTTCTTTGAAGGCAGACACACAAAAAGCGAGTAGTACACTACGTTCTCTGAAGGCAGACACACAAAAAGCGAGTAATATACAACGTTCTTTGAAGGCAGACACACAAAAAGCGAGTAGTACAATACGTTCTCTGAAGGCAGACAAACAAAAAGCGAGTAGTACACTACGTTCTCTGAAGGCAGACACACAAAAAGCGAGTAGTACAATACGTTCTTTGAAGGCAGACACACAAAAAGCGAGTAATACACTACGTTCTCTGAAGGCAGACACACAAAAAGCGAGTAGTACAATACGTTCTCTGAAGGCAGACACACACAAAGCGAGTAATATACAACGTTCTTTGAAGGCAGACACACAAAAAGCGAGTAATACACTACGTTCTCTGAAGGCAGACACACAAAAAGCGAGTAGTACAATACGTTCTCTGAAGGCAGACACACAAAAAGCGAGTAGTACAATACGTTCTTTGAAGGCAGACACACAAAAAGCGAGTAGTACAATACGTTCTTTGAAGGCAGACACACAAAAAGCGAGTAGTACAATACGTTCTCTGAAGGCAGACAAACAAAAAGCGAGTAGTACAATACGTTCTCTGAAGGCAGACAAACAAAAAGCGAGTAGTACACTACGTTCTCTGAAGGCAGACACACAAAAAGCGAGTAATATACAACGTTCTTTGAAGGCAGGGATATAAAGGCGAGTAATATGCAACGTTCTCTGGAATTAAAGACATAGGGGCGAACAATACAAAACAGTCTGAAGACAACATGAGCTAAAAATATTAGTTCAACGTTTTCTAGGACCCGAGGGACACTATCACTCCCCTGGATAAAGATCGGCAAAGAAAGAAGTTCAAGATATTATCTTTGTTGAATAGAAAGCTGCGCAGTCATCTGTGTTACCAAGGATGGAGGAGCCGGATACATGGTAACTTTTATGACCATAGAGATAAGTGAGTATATGCAAACACATAACTGACAGCAGACAGTCCATAAACTAATCCGTGTACGGACAAGTTATCCTACAGATAACATTCCTACCCTGTAGACATACGGAAACTATATAATAAAGAATTCCGATATAAAAACGAAACCGTAATTCTGACTCAAAATCGATCAATTGAAGGCAAAATATGAGCGATAAATATAAAGATCAGCATGGAAACCCGATACAAGGATAATACGACCACGTGTTCCGCAAGGGTAAGTGTACACACATGCACGTAGAGGCAAACCCTTAAAGTGAGAACTAAGGTGGTGACAAGGAACCACGTGGTATATCAACAAACATTTAACTCCCCCGACCTTCCATATACAGTCGCCAGCTGTCACAGAAATCGTCGTATTGTGAACAAGTCATTGAATATCGAATCAACTGGCACATATAAACACCGTAGGTACGAATGGAAAATGAACAATCAGAAATATTATTGCACAGCTTAGTTGTAAGCTGCCCTTCGCAATGTTTCCGTTACCTAGTCTGATGAACTCTTCATAATAAAATGTAATCTGTTTTGTGTTGAACACAAAACCAAGCCGACCAGGAAGGGTAGCATATCTTAACACCAAAATGAACAAAGCTGTTATAGACAAGAAATTCTTACGAGTTCATCCTCGATGCATTAACGAAACACGCTCAAGTTCAATTCTCATCTGGGTGCGTATAACGCCTTTGACAAGAGAACGAAGACGTTCCTTCGGTTTAGAATAGGAACTGATATGATATAGAGTAGAACGTTTTAAAAAAGATGATGTTCAAGATGGAAGAAAAGCTCTTAAGAGGTCCTCAAAATCTACATTCAATTAATTCCATGAATTCCACCGTCTCGTACCGTAGCACATCCACGCCTTTAACATTATATCTTGCCTTCCTGCTTGCCATTCCTAGAACCATCATGTCAGGACTACAGTTATATTGCTATTCTGTATACTTTACAAATAGAGTCAACTTAAAGAGAGTTTTGAAAAAAAACTGCAGAAAGGTTTTAATTTAATCTAGAGCATCAACCCCTAAAACGCCTCTTTATTATTAAAGTGTGTACACAACCACATCCAATTTCAAACCAAACAGAAACTTTTAATTTCTTGTTATTAGAACTTTCCTTCAAACACAGAGAATACAGACTTATCAACGAAATCATAATTTTTCCATCCATAAAACTAGGTAAAAATAATGTAGGTAAATAACGTTGATGTTTCGGCGGTGTAACTTCGCGAAAAATCCCCACCAAGCTGTTCAAATCAAAAACAGATTATCTTTGTAGACGAAGGGAAACAACTCGATAACGATTTCTACCCGGCCGTCCCATCACCGTAGAGCTTTGAAATTCCTAAGTCCCATCTTCTGAGCCTCTAAATGAAACTCAGTGTATTGAAACATTGCAATATAAAAGTCTGAATACTATTTTTGATACATTTTCCAGAGTTTACATTAAACGGTTACTCAATTATAGAAAGTACATCCGGCCAATGTGGATGTTTTGATTAATCTGAATGGTAGCACGGCAAAATGTGTATGGTCATTTTCTCTAGTAGCGACTTGTTGATTAAATTAGCAATGCTGGCTTTATATGAGGTACTACGGAAGCGTATTAGGGCCACTATAAAAAAAATTAAATCGTACGTACGATTTACTAATTCGTTCGTACGGATTTACTAATTCGTACGTACGATTTATTAATCCGTACGTACGGATTACTAATTCGTACGTACGATTTACTAATTCGTTTTTTTCAAACTACAGATAAAGACCATTACTGTTGGGACTGTGGGTTAAGTAGAACTGAACTGGAGAGGGACTTCACGGGCGCACCCACAAGATGAATTTGGAAGATTTTCTTTGTAGATGAAGGGAAACAACTCTATATTTCCACGATGATAGTCCATATTGTCGTTTGACAGTTTTGTTCACATTATTTAGAATGATAAGTTACGAGAGGTTTTCATGAAGGTTCCGACCCATCAGGAGACTTCACTCATGAAATAGTATGTGAATATCAAGATACTTTTGTATTCCGTTAAAGAATATGCCAGATCATTGATAAAACAACTACATACTCAATGAATTCTCTTTCGGAGTGGATTAAATCAAATAGTCCATAATTGTTAATAGAATAAATAGATTAAAATCAAAAATGAAAACAAAACACAAGTCTGCATTAATTGATATCGATTTCAAAACCATACTCAAACATTTACATAACTTAAAATAAATCCCCATCATATAAGGCTTCTCTCAATTTGAGCATCGTCTGGAAACACAAGAATATTTCCAAAAGTACATCGCTTGCTGTATAAACAGTGTAAACCTACTAACACATTGTCCTTTTTTTCAAAAGAGAAAATACTCGCCAACTTTCTTCAATATTGAAATCTTTCATAATTCCGACTTTTGACAAGGATATGGCTCTAACTCGATTACTAAACCTCATAAAAATTATCAACACCATTTCATTGCTGGCTCGAGTCGTTGTTCAACTAAGCCTCTATAACAACTATCCTTCTGAGAAATATCAACAGGATATGATGCACTCGTAGGTGTCATCACCCCATGAAAACGCTGATAATATAAGATGTATTCAGAGGCATGTTGGTCTGTGACGCAAGCAAAAAGACGGAGTAACGTGATGAAATAAATAGAGGAGAGGTATTGTTTTATATTTTCATGTGAATGTCATGTTTTTTTCCCACCATAATCTGATATTTTTATAATCTATCATTGCAAGGAAGATTACATGATTTCATTTTGACAACACTTTTTCTTTTTTAAATGTTCAAATTTTAGTGAAATAAAAATGCCCCCGAAATATTAGGAAAAAATTCTCAATAAAATTAGTTTCTCACTATAACCACTCAACATTTTCTGAGAATTGTGGCAGTTTTTAACCCTTATTTTGAAATAATTGATTTAAAAAAAATCGATATCGAGAAAATAAGCATAAACAAACAAAGTTTTCTTTTGCAACAATGAAAATGGTGGCGCAAAGCTCACTCCAGTCAATTTTCGGTTCAATATTTACTGACTGTGTTGTATCCCTTTAAATCAGGACTGCAGTCCTATAAAGATATTGCTTACTCCAGAAGTGGAATTAATGTAAAAAATCTTTTGATTAATCTTTGACATCAACTCCTAAATATGTTTCTTCCAAAAAAATCGTGTGATCTTTCTACTCTTATCACTCTCGTACTTCATTAAAAACTTAAGTAGCGGCTACGCCATCTAGCGATGAAAGCCTTTTTTTCCAAGAACGGAAAACCGGGTGTCGTCGATTAAGGCATATGTTGTTTACATTCCGAAACACCTGGGCTTATTGAACTTATATTTATGTGAAAGGGTCTCATTACAAATCTACAATTTTATCTATTTTTCCTCGTTTAAACGATTTTCAGCTAGAATTATGGTTTCGTTATTATTATGGTATTTTTTATTTTTATTTTTAAAGAGTCTTCTCCACTTATTGATAATTGATACTCCAACAATGTTAGAGGATTACACGGCGAGACACTTATGTCGGGATCCTTAGCTTGTAGCTTCTAACTTCCATGTCGGACTAATACTGCGGACAGTGATACATTTTTAGAGACTGGAAATGGATCATATTCAATATCTAAAGGACATTGAAACTGTACCTCGTTTCATGAATCCATCATTAGATCTAACTAAATGCGGCCCAGTAAATACAAAAATCGAATTAAAGCAAAAACAAACAAAAAATGTTATTTTTCGTTTTACTTTGTATTTGTCCAGATTGGTACACACATTCCGTATTTTTAACAACCAAGGCTGATATGTTCGAAATAGGTTATTGAAGTGGTGAAATGATGTTGCAACGTGTATCGTGGCAAATTATTATCTCTTTCTGTGAATTATTGATTTAACTGTTTAAATGGGATAAGTAATATATTGACAGTAAGTACAAACCGTTGTCATCAAGTTTAGAGTTATAAATACTGATATTATTGTATCATTCTTTCCACTCTGAAATCAGGGCGAACTAGTACAGTGTCAGTTAGGGTTCGGTTGCTAAAGGTCAATTAGCGACAGAATTGAAAAATGAAATGGCAACAGACCTACAGCTAGCTGAGTAACGCCTATAAAAGGAATTTTAATATATAAAATATCGTAATATAAAAGTCCTAATGATATTCCAGACACAGTTTCCGGGATGTACAATAAATAGTTACTAAGTAATAGAAACTATATCTGACCAACGCGAAGAATGTTTTTATTAACCTAATGAAAACACGACACTTCACAGGTTTTTATTTATAGTCATGGGATTGAGCGAAGAGAAAGGTGTTGTGTTTCCATATGGTATTTTTCTTTCGAAGCCACTTGTCGATTGAATTAGTCTAGAGCGTAATAATGATTTAACAACGCAAGCAAAGCCAGTATCACCTTATCGAAAGGTGATCGTATCTGCCTTTTAGTTTAGATATACAATATAGGGTACTTTTTCTCCCGATTTTCGCTGACAAAATGAGTATGATGAAAAAGGCAAACTCCTAAACAGGGTTTCTTCGTAACAAAGTAAAATATCTTGGTATGAAAACCTGAGTTATGTTAAATTAAATGAAGATAAAATCATCAGGGATTACACAGTTTAACTTGTTACAGTTTCATATATATCAACATAACATAGAGAGACTTTGATTTAAAAACAATGCATGGCCCATTATTTAGCAAGGGTTGACAAAGATGAGGAAAATGTACTATCTGATATTTCTACAATACCAGGTTCTTCGTATCAAGATTGACAAACACGCCGGAAGTTTACAATCTTATATATAGTAGCATCCATATGCTTCACCATTCGGAGAGTCTGTGTGACACTTTCTTTTATCCAAAATTATTTTAACTCTCGCTTAGTAAGCCCTCATGGGAAAATGAATATCAAGTCCACATTTCTTTTGTTGCCAGTAGACCCTGCTGATTTGGACAAAGCAATGAATATTTTTTTCCAGGATCAGTATTTCATTTACAAATGCTCGCCAATGGGTTGTTCCATATTGTGCTCACTTTTTCAAAACTTTTCTACCTTTTCCAATTGGCTTATCAGAGAAAAATCTGGGTTGAATACATCAGATCATTATCTTGATGACTTTATCAAACTTGTCTAAATTCCCACATCATTTTATAAGAATTACAAAGGGTATGAGATAAGTTGGACACCTGTGGTCAAGATTCCTTCAGTACTAACTTCAATGGCACTTGTCTATTCCCTAACCAAACCTAGTTTACAAAGGATACACTTTCAGATGTTTACAGACGATACAGTTTACTTCAGGAGTGAATGGGCCGGTCTTCAGTGGCCAGCCCAGTGGCAAATCCTGGACATATTGTCTGATGTCATTTTCCCTGAATTAGTGTCCATTGTATAAGCAATCCAGATTTGGTCAAACAAACCACAGGGCAAGCGCATTCTATTTAGATCAGACAACCAAGTTTTAGTTTCACATTGAACAAAATGTCATCAAAGGCAAGTAGACGAATGTAGAGGAATTGGTTTTATTATTAAGTCCAGCAATATTGATTTTAAAGCTAGACATATAGCTGGCCGATAAAGAAATCGTTGATTTTAGCTTTCTAGTTTTCAGTGGTTTTGTACCTTTTGTACCCCCCCCCCCCCCCCCCCCCCCCCAAAGGAATCGAAACTATTGCCCAAAAGTTTTTGTTGCGAGGAAACTGCTCGAGTGTATGGAAAGATTAAATCCAACCACTGAATTACAACTCTCGATTAATTATGATATATAAATACGATTAATAGAAGTTTTGAGAAAAAATTGTAGTCCAGTAAATGAAGCATTAATTTTCTGATACAAAATGTTCCAAAAAAATATCTCATTCGTTCAGTTTGCTTTACAACCAACCCGTAAGCAGTTTTAAACTTTCAGGTTCAAATATCCTAGTTTGCATAGTGGGTTCATCAATAATAAGCGAACGTTCTTGCATGCTCATGCCAGACCAGATGGTATACATCTGGGCATTCAGCGCCATGGAGCACAGATTTGGTGGCAGGACAAAAGTGGGATACAGTTTCTACAAAGGTTTGAACACGTTGCATCAATGTTGATAATTCATTGTGGTGCTAATGACCTTGGGAAAATACCCCTTGGCTGACCTCTGTGAGGGCACTTGTTAAGATATTCCTATGCATGAATCTGCCGCAAACATTGATAGTATGGTATGCCTAGGTAGGTACCGGTGTGGAGATATAGTGACAATGACAGATATATTGCATTATCATTGGTTCGTCTGAATAGTCTTACAGCAAATTTTGTTATAGGTATAGGGAGTTATTCAAGTATCTATACTTGGTGTTGGTTTCGTCAGAATTTTATGAAGATGACTGTTCATTTGACAAGATTAGGACATGATAGATTCTTAAACACTCTCTAAGGTGGAATAGAGACATTTATTCAGGTAGAAAACAAATGTATGTTTCCTGATATGCATTGACAAGATAAGTTATGATCTAGGCCACAGTTTTCCTTTTTCCTGTAGCGACTTCTGGGCTCCCCTGTTGTTGGTGGCGGTGGACAGTGGATATTTTTGATATCCGTGGACATTTTGATATCCATGTCCACATGGCGGATGTCGCTACATCTCAGGAAATCAGTACTATCACTGATGAAGTTTCCATGACTGATGACCCTCATTGTTCTTTTTTTATCAAAAGATAAAATACTGACCAACCTTCTCCAATATTGAAATCTTTCATAATTCCGACTTTTGACAAGGATATGGCTCTAACTCGATTATACTGGTTACTAAACCTCATAAAAATTTATCAACAACATTTCATTGCTGGCTCAAGCGGTTGTTCAACTAAGCCTCTATAACAACTATCCTTCTGAGAAATATCAACAGGATATGATACACTCGTAGGTGTAATCACCCTATGAAAACGCTGATACATATAAGATGTATTCAGAGGCATGTTGGTCTGTGACGCAAGCAAGAAGACGGAGTAACGTGATGAAATAAATAGGGGATATTGTTTTATATTATCATGTGAATGTCATGTTTTTGTTCCACCATAATCTGACATTTGTCATCATCTATCACTCCAAGGAAGGTTATATAATTTCATTGATGACAACACCACTTTGGTTTCTTTTTTAAATGTTCAAATTTTGGTGAAGTAAAAATGCCCCCGAAATATTAGGAAAAAATTCTAAAATGAAATTAGATTCTCACTATAACAACTAAACATTTTTGGGACTTGTGGCAGGCTTTTTTTTTATCCTTATTTTGAAATAATCGGGTTTTTTTTAAATTGCATAATTTTCTCAAAAAAGTTTTGATATCGAGTAAATTAGAATGGAAATGGTGGCGCAAAACAAACTCAAGTCAACTTTCGGTTCAATATTTACTGACTGTTGTATCCCCTTTAAATCAGGACTGCAGTCCTATGAAGATATTGCTTAATCAAGAAGTGGAATTAATGTAAAAACATTTTGATTAATCTTTGACATCAACTCCTAAAAACGTTTCTTGCAAAAAAAATCGTTTGATTTTTCTACTCTTAACACTACCATACTTCATTCAAAACATTAATAGCGGCCACGTCCTCTGGCAATGAGAGATTTTTTCCAAGAATGCAGAACAGCTAACGAAAGACGGAATAAAAACAAAACAAAAAAAACCCCACATATTCATTGGAACATACTGTGTCCTTCTATTGGTCGATTCGTTTTTGTTTTCATACGAGGCTGATTATATTGAGGAGCTTACCAGTACAGATGACATTGCGAAATATCTAACAAAAACTTTATTGATGTAAATCGGTAGTTCTCCTGTAGTTGTTGAAATTAATTGAAACTATATCTCGTTTTCATGAATCCATCGTTAAATCAAACTTAATACGGTCCATTAAATACAAAACTGGAATTACAAAACAAAAAACAAAAAACAAAAACCAAACTTTTTACTTTATATTTGTCCCGCTTGCACACACATTCCGTATTTTTAAGAACCAAGGCTGATATGTTCAAAATAGGTTATTGAAGCATTGAAATGAGTTGCAACGTGATTCGTGGCAAATTATGATAACTCTTGTGTGAATTATTGATTGAACTGTTTTAAATGGGATAAGTAATACATTGACTGTAAGTACAAACCGTTGTCATCAAGTTTAGAGTTATAAATACTGATATTATTGTATCATTCTTTCCACTCTGAAATCAGGGCGAACCTGTACAGTGTCAGTTAGGGTTCGGTTGCTAAAGGTCAATTAGCGACAGAATTGAAAAATAAAATGGCAACATACCCTCAGCTAACTGAGGATGTTTTTATTAACGCACATTATGTTGTTTGCTTGCAAAGCTCTGGCATTCAAATAGATCATAAATACCATACAAAAACAGTTCAATGCTTAAGTAAACGATAAACCGTAGAATGATACCATAATTGACATAACCATACATATACATTTACAATAGAGAATTTCAAAATGACCAAGAGGATTTCTCCGAGTTACGTCAACAGCCATAAACATTTACAACAGAGAACTTCAAAATAATCAAGAGGATATCTCCGATTTACGTCACTAATAATATAGTCAATATATGTAACGAAGAAATTAAATGTCAATGCAACGTCTTTTGTTTCCACTTCAGATTCGTTCCTGAACGAATTCAGCTTCGATACAAACAAAGGCAGGAAGGTCAGTGAGGTCACTCATCAAAAGATAAAGGACTGAGTATCCGTCCATATTATTGCAATCCTTGTAATAATCGCTCAATGTCAAAGTCAGACTTGCTCGTAGATATGTGTACTTGTGATAATACGTCAGTACACGTAGACTCGTCTAGACAGATACTAAACAAACCGGCGGACTGTGGACACTCAAGGTCGCCGGTAACCGTGAGGTATCTGTGTATCAGGTGTTATACCACAGGTTTTGGAGGATCTAGGCGTGAATTTCATTTCATTATCTTTTGCAGACGTCCGCTCTCTTCAGCGACTTAATTTTGCATTAGGACAACTATAAATAAACTAAATTTTGTTATCAGAGTCTTTATTGGGTACACTATAGACATGTCTTCATCATAAAGTCAATTTATTCTCAATGGATAAAAAATCATTCTGAACTGGGTGGGGGATGGGGTGGGGTGGGGATGGGGTGGGCTATGGGGTGGGGGATTTCCTGTCTACGTCACTACGTGTCCTACCCAAGGTCATTTGTCGAAGTCTCGAAGTTAGTTCTTCTGTATGGCCCTGTATTTATAACAGCATTTAGGCCCTGCGGGTTACACGATATACACGTATACGATAATTATAATGCATGTATACGTAGTGGATAATTGATCAATATCCAATTATCGGGTCACATCACTATTTATATAATATTATATTTCTACGATCTTAGCAGCCATGTCATTGTGTATTTATCTCAGTTATACCTACTGACTAATTGAATCCCTGGGGTATTTTATAACTGTGTTCTTACTTATCCATACCATCGTGTGTCATTTAAAATCTGGGCCGGGTATGTCTGGAGGAGTGAACTAACCTATCCATACCATCGTTCCTAAAGCATACCTACACGTCAATAACTGTACAACGGTCCCAGGGGATGTCTAAAGAGGCGAAGCGGTCCTCTAGAAGTTTACCTAAAACATCATGATCGAGCTTGACGACATATTCTTCACAGAGCCAGAGAAAACAACAGGTACGAAAACCTGGTTTTTATATGATGTAATGTAGAGATATGTGTTGTTATCAGGTGTTCGTGTCACAGGATGTATTGTTTTCGGATATCAATTTTAATCGCATTACTGTTTATCTATGATCTGCCGCAGCTTTGTTTTACTCTGACTACACGTTGTTTTAAATACCTATCTCACTTATACTTCGCTGGTGTTAATGTAATTATATATAGTACGTCAAATTAGGTTATGTGTTGTTATCAGGTGTACATTTGAAGATGTGTGTTGTTATCAGGTGTACAGTTGAGGATGTGTGTTGTTATCAGGTGTACAGTTGAGGATGTGTGTTGTTATCAGGTGTACATTTGAGGTTGTGTGCTGTTATCAGGTGTACAGTTGAGGATATGTGTTTTTTTTCAGATGTACAGTTGAGGTTGTGTGTTGTTATCAGGTGTACAGTTGAGGATGTGTGTTGTTATCAGGTGTAAATTTGAGGTTGTGTGCTGTTATCAGGTGTACAGTTGGGGATGTGTGTTGTTATCAGATGTACAGTTGAGGATGTGTGTTGTTATCAGGTGTACATTTGAGGTTGTGTGCTGTTATCAGGTGTACAGTTGAGGATATGTGTTTTTTTTCAGATGTACAGTTGAGGTTGTGTGTTGTTATCAGGTGTACAGTTGGGATGTGTGTTGTTATCAGGTGTACAGTTGAGGATGTGTGTTGTTATCAGGTGTACAGTTGAGGATGTGTGTTGTTATCAGGTGTACAGTTGAGGATGTGTGTTGTTATCAGGTGTACAGTTGAGGATGTGTGTTGTTATCAGGTGTACAGTTGAGGATGTGTGTTGTTATCAGGTGTACAGTTGAGGATGTGTGTTGTTATCAGGTGTACAGTTGAGGATGTGTGTTGTTATCAGGTGTACAGTTGAGGATGTGTGTTGTTATCAGGTGTACAGTTGAGGATGTGTGTTGTTATCAGGTGTACAGTTGAGGATGTGTGTTGTTATCAGGTGTACAGTTGAGGATGTGTGTTGTTATCAGGTGTACAGTTGAGGATGTGTGTTGTTATCAGGTGTACAGTTGAGGATGTGTGTTGTTATCAGGTGTACAGTTGAGGATGTGTGTTGTTATCAGGTGTACAGTTGAGGATGTGTGTTGTTATCAGGTGTACAGTTGAGGATGTGTGTTGTTATCAGGTATACAGTTGGGGATGTGTGTTTTTATCAGGGGTACAGTTGGGAATGTGTGTTTTATCAGCGGTACAGTTGGGGATGTGTGTTTCATCAGCGGTAGAGTTGGGGATGTGTGTTTTATCAGGTTTACAGTTGAGGTTGTGTGTTGTTATCAGATGTACAGTTGAGGATATGTGTTGTTATCAGGTGTACAGTTGAGGATGTGTGTTGTTATCAGGTGTACAGTTGAGGATGTGTACTGTTATCAGGTGTACAGTTGAGGATGTGTGTTGTTATCAGGTGTACAGTTGAGGATGTGTGTTTTTATCAGGTGTACAGTTGAGGATGTGTGTTGTTATCAGGTGTACAGTTGAGGATGTGCACTGTTATCAGATGTACAGTTGAGGAGGTGTGTTGTTATCAGGTGTACAGTTGAGGATGTGTGTTGTTATCAGATGTACAGTTGGGGATGTTTGTTGTTATCAGGTGTACAGTTGGGGATGTGTGTTGTTATCAGGTGTACAGTTGAGGATGTGTGTTGTTATCAGGTGTACAGTTGGGGATGTGTGTTGTTATCAGGTGTACAGTTGAGGATGTGTGTTGTTATCAGATGTACAGTTGAGGGATGTGTGTTGTTATCAGGTGTACAGTTGAGGATGTGTGTTGTTATCAGGTGTACAGTTGAGGATATGTGTTGTTATCAGGTGTACAGTTGAGGATGTGTGTTGTTATCAGGTGTACAGTTGAGGATGTGTGTTGTTATCAGGTGTACAGTTGAGGATGTGTGTTGTTATCAGGTGTACAGTTGAGGATGTGTGTTGTTATCAGATGTACAGTTGAGGATGTGTGTTGTTATCAGGTGTACAGTTGAGGATGTGTGTTGTTATCAGGTGTACAGTTGAGGATGTGTGTTGTTATCAGGTGTACAGTTGAGGATGTGTGTTGTTATCAGGTGTACAGTTGATGATGTGTGTTGTTATCAGGTGTACAGTTGAGGATGTGTGTTGTTATCAGGTGTACAGTTGAGGATATGTGTTGTTATCAGGTGTACAGTTGAGGATGTGTGTTGTTATTCAGGTGTACAGTTGAGGATGTGTGTTGTTATCAGGTGTACAGTTGAGGATGTGTGTTGTTATCAGGTGTACAGTTGAGGATGTGTGCTGTTATCAGGTGTACAGTGAGGATGTGTGTTGTTATCAGGTGTACAGTTGAGGATGTGTGTTGTTATCAGGTGTACAGTTGATGATGTGTGTGTTATCAGGTGTACAGTTGAGGTATGTGTTGTTATCAGGTGTACAGTTGAGGATGTGTGTTTTTATCAGGTGTACAGTTGAGGATGTGTGTTATTATCAGGTGTACAGTTGAGGATGTGTGTTGTTATCAGGTGTACAGTTGAGGATGTGTGTTGTTATCAGGTGTACAGTTGAGGATGTGTGTTGTTATCAGGTGTACAGTTTGAGGTATGTGTGTTATCAGGTGTACAGTTGAGGATGTGTGTTGTTATCAGGTGTACAGTTGAGGAGGTGTGTTGTTATCAGGTGTACAGTTGAGGATGTGTGTTGTTATCAGGTGTACAGTTGGGGATGTGAGTTGTTATCAGGTGTACAGTTGAGGATGTGTGTTGTTATCAGGTGTACAGTTGAGGATGTGTGTTGTTATCAGGTGTACAGTTGAGGATGTGTGTTGTTATCAGGTGTACAGTTGAGGATGTGTGTTGTTATCAGGTGTACAGTTGGGGATGTGTGTTGTTATCAGGTGTAAAGTTGAGGATGTGTGTTGTTATCAGGTGTACAGTTGAGGATGTGTGCTGTTATCAGGTGTACAGTTGGGGATATGGTGTTGTTATCAGGTGTACAGTTGAGGATGTGTGTTGTTATCAGGTGTACCAGTTGAGGATGTGTGTTTGTTATCAGGTGTACAGTTGAGGATTTGTGGTGTTATCAGGTGTATCGTTGAGGATTGTGTGATGTTATCAGGTGTACCAGTTGGGGATGTGTGTTGTTATCAGGTGTACAGTTGAGGATGTGTGTTGTTATCAGGTGTACAGTTGAGGATGTGTGTTGTTATCAGGTGTACAGTTGAGGATGTGTGTTGTTATCAGGTGTACAGTTGAGGATGTGTGTTGTTATCAGGTGTACAGTTGAGGATGTGTGTTGTTATCAGGTGTACAGTTGAGGATGTGTGTTGTTATCAGGTGTACAGTTGGGGATGTGTGTTGTTATCAGGTGTACAGTTGAGGATGTGTGTTGTTATCAGGTGTACAGTTGAGGATGTGTGTTGTTATCAGGTGTACAGTTGAGGATGTGTGTTGTTATCAGGTGTACAGTTGAGGATGTGTGTTGTTATCAGGTGTACAGTTGAGGATGTGTGTTGTTATCAGGTGTACAGTTGAGGATGTGTGTTGTTATCAGGTGTACAGTTGAGGATGTATGTTGTTATCAGGTGTACAGTTGAGGATGTGTGTTGTTATCAGGTGTACAGTTGAGGATGTGTGTTGTTATCAGGTGTACAGTTGAGGATGTGTTTTTATCAGGTATACAGTTGGGGATGTGTGTTTTTATCAGGTATACAGTTGGGGATGTGTGTTTTTATCAGGTATACAGTTGAGGATGTGTGTTTTATCAGGTGTACAGTTGGCGATGTGTGTTTTTATCAGGTATACAGTTGCGGATGTGTGTTTTTATCAGGTATACAGTTGGGGATGTGTGTTTTATCAGGGGTACAGTTGAGGATGTGTGTTGTTATTAGATGTACAGTTGAGGATATGTGTTGTTATCAGGTGTACAGTTGGGGATGTGTGTTGTTATCAGGTGTACAGTTGGGGATGTGTGTTATTATCAGGTGTACAGTTGAGGATATGTGTTGTTATCAGGCGTACCGTTGAGGATGTGTGTTGTTATCAGGTGTACAGTTGAGGATGCGTGTTGTTATCAGGTGTACAGTTGGGGATGTGTGTTGTTATCAGGTGTACAGTTGAGGAGGTGTGTTGTTATCAGGTGTACAGTTGAGGAGGTGTGTTGTTATCAGGTGTACAGTTGAGGATGTGTGTTGTTATCAGGTGTACAGTTGAGGATATGCGTTGTTATCAGATGTAAAGTTGAGGATGTGTGTTGTTATTAGATGTACAGTTGAGGATGTGTGTTGTTATCAGGTGTACAGTTGAGGATGTGTGTTGTTATCAGGTGTACAGTTGAGGATGTGTGTTGTTATCAGGGGTACAGTTGGGGATATGTGTTGTTATCAGGTGTACAGTTGAGGATGTGTGTTGTTATCAGATGTACAGTTTAGGATGTGTGCTGTTATCAGGTGTACAGTCGAGGAGGTGTGTTGTTATCAGGCGTACAGTTGGGAATGTGTGTTGTTATCAGGTGTACAGTTGAGGATGCGTGTTGTTATCAGGTGTACATTTGGGGATGTGTGTTGTTATCAGGTGTACAGTTGAGGAGGTGTGTTGTTATCAGGTGTACAGTTGGGGATGTGTGTTGTTATCAGGTGTACAGTTGAGGATATGTGTTGTTATCAGATGTACAGTTGAGGGATGTGTGTTGTTATCAGGTGTACAGTTGGGATGTGTGTTGTTATCAGGTGTACAGTTGAGGATGTGTGTTGTTATCAGGTGTACAGTTGAGGATGTGTGTTGTTATCAGGTGTACAGTTGAGGATGTGTGTTGTTATCAGGTGTACAGTTGAGGATGTGTGTTGTTATCAGGTGTACAGTTGAGGATATGTGTTGTTATTCAGGTGTACAGTTGAGGATGTGTGTTGTTATCAGATGTACAGTTGAGGATGTGTGTTGTTATCAGGTGTACAGTTGAGGATGTGTGTTGTTATCAGATGTACAGTTTAGGATATGTGCTGTTATCAGGTGTACAGTTGAGGAGATGTGTTGTTATCAGGTGTACAGTTGAGGATGTGTGTTGTTATCAGGTGTACAGTTGTGAGTTATGTGCTGTTATCAGGTGTACAGTTGAGGATGTGTGTTGTTATCAGGTGTACAGTTGAGGTTGTGTGTTGTTATCAGGTGTACAGTTGAGGAGGTGTGTTGTTATCAGGTGTACAGTTGAGGATGTGTGTTGTTATCAGGTGTACAGTTGATGATGTGTGTTATTATCAGGTGTACAGTTGTGAGGTTATGTGCTGTTATCAGGTGTACAGTTGAGGAGGTGTGTTGTTATCAGGTGTACAGTTGAGGATGTGTGCTGTTATCAGGTGTACAGTTGAGGATGTGTTATTATCAGGTGTACAGTTGAGTAGGTGTGTTGTTATCAGGTGTACAGTTGAGGATGTGTGTTGTTATCAGATGTACAGTTGAGGATGTGTCTTGTTATCAGATGTACAGTTGATGATGTGTGTTGTTATCAGGTGTACAGTCGAGGAGGTGTGTTGTTATCAGGTGTACAGTTGATGATGTGTGTTATTATCAGGTGTACAGTTGAGGAGGTGTGTTGTTATCAGGTGTACAGTTGAGGAGGTGTGTTGTTATCAGGGGTACAGTTGGGGATGTGTGTTTTATCAGGTATACAGTTGGGGATGTGTGTTTTCATCGGGTATACAGTTGGGGATGTGTGTTTTTATCAGGTGTACAGTTGGGGATGTGTGTTTTTATCAGGGGTAGAGTTGGGGATGTGTGTTTTTATCAGGTATACAGTTGGGGATGTGTGTTTTTATCAGGTGTACAGTTGGGGATGTGTGTTTATATCAGGTATACAGTTGGGGATGTGTATTTTTATCAGGGGTACAGTTGGGGATGTGTGTTTTTATCAGTTGTAGAGTTGGGGATGTGTGTTTTATCCGGTGTACAGTTAGAGATGTGTGTTTTATCAGGGGTACAGTTGGGGATGTGTGTTTTTATCAGGTATACAGTTGTGGATGTGTTTTTATCAGGTATACAGTTGGGGATGTGTGTTTTTATCAGGTATACAGTTGCGATGTGTGTTTTTATCAGGTATACAGTTGAGGATGTGTGTTTTATCAGGTGTACAGTTGGCGATGTGTGTTTTTATCAGGTATACAGTTGCGGATGTGTGTTTTTATCAGGTATACAGTTGGGGATGTGTGTTTTATCAGGGGTACAGTTGGCGATGTGTGTTTTATCAGGTATACAGTTGTGGATGTGTTTTTATCAGGTATACAGTTGGGGATGTGTGTTTTTATCAGGTATACAGTTGCGGATGTGTGTTTTTATCAGGTATACAGTTGAGGATGTGTGTTTTATCAGGGGTACAGTTGGCGATGTGTGTTTTTATCAGGTATACATTTGCGGATGTGTGTTTTTATCAGGTATACAGTTGGGGATGTGTGTTTTATCAGGGGTACAGTTGGCGATGTGTGTTTTATCAGGGGTACAGTTGAGGATGTGTGTTTTATCAGGGGTACAATTGGGGATGTGTGTTTTTATCAGCGGTACATTTGGGGATGTGTGTTTTTATCAGGGGTACAGTTGGGGATGTGTGTTTTATCAGGGGTACAGTTGGCGATGTGTGTTTTATCAGGGGTACAGTTGGCGATGTGTGGTTTATCAGGTATACAGTTGGGGATGTGTGTTTTATCAGGGGTACAGTTGGGGATGTGTGTTTTAACAGGGGTACAGTTGGGGATGTGTGTTTTATCAGGGGTACAGTTGGCGATGTGAGTTTTATCAGGGGTACAGTTGGGGATGTGTGTTTGATCAGGGGTACAGTTGGGGATGTGTGTTTCATCAGCGGTAGAGTTGGGGATGTGTGTTTTATCAGGTTTACAGTTGGGGATGTGTGTTTTTATCAGGTGTACAGTTGGGAATGTGTGTTTTTATCAGCGGTCAGTTGGGGATGTGTGTTTTTATCAGCCGTAGAGTTGGGGATGTGTGATGTTATCAGGTGTAAAGTTGAGGATGTGTGTTGTTTTCTTTGTTTAATTTCTTTTGATAGAAGAGACATAATTCCTGCTATTTCACTGTGTTCAAGCTTCTGGTTTTCTTTTGCAAAGGAATTTCTATGTCAAAATATATACTTTTTTAACACTGAAATCCTGTAACACGACATAATTTGTTTTATTTTAATCGAAATGTCTGACATTGTGTTTGACAATCAAGGATAGTCTAGTTTATATTTACTTTCTATATGGGCGATATCTATTTCACACCGAAACAGACGTACCGATAACAAAAGTCGGTCGGTGATATACGGGACAGTGATATTAAACTGCTATGATAAGTGACTAGTGTTGTGACAGTTTACACCAAATCATGGACGGAGAACAAGAACAGTTGATCTTTAAAAAGAAAGGTAGGTAGTTGACTTACTCATCAACTTTTGCTATCAAAATTTTCCGTCATCATTCCCGAGTTATTCAAATGAGGTTATTAACATCAGTAGTCAGTCATAGATGGACGAAAAGGCTGTGTAATAAGATATATTCAATTGAACATACGACTCGTATATTCTTTATAGCACTTAATTTATATCTACGTATTCGATTCACCAGGATATAGTTTGTACAATTATATCCACGATAAGTGTCGCATGTGGTGCTGGACGTTTTCACCTCCGGAACACCAGGTACTGCTGTTGGTCAAAGTTGGAATATGATGTCTTTCTATCGTTATCTATTTTTCTCTTTTTATCTGTTTTCACATTTTGTGTTGTTCATTGGGTTGTTTTTATATGATTTTAAGTTCAGATTGTATCCTTTTCTATTTAACGCATGAAATCAGATTGTATAATGAAATACCAGACCTCATTGGGTGTTGATGACGATGACATCTATGTGTCTAATGTTAGGTCCTGTGTTGACAGTGAAATGCATCGCTACCTCTGGTGTATCGATAATGAGATACATCATTACCTCTTGTGAGGAAAACTAAACACATCCCTATATCCTGTATTGCTAATGAGACACATCGCTACGTCCTTTATTGAAAATGAGACACATCGCTACCTCCTTTATTGAAAATGAGACACATCGCTACCTCCTTTATTGAAAATGAGACACATCGCTACCTCCTTTATTGAAAATGAGACACATCGCTACCTCCTTTATTGAAAATGAGACACATCGCTACCTCCTTTATTGAAAATGAGACACATCGCTACCTCCTTTATTGAAAATGAGACACATCGCTACCTCCTGTATTGAAAATGAGACACATCGCTACCTCCTTTATTGAAAATGAGACACATCGCTACCTCCTTTATTGAAAATGAGACACATCGCTACCTCCTTTATTGAAAATGAGACACATCGCTACCTCCTGTATTGAAAATGAGACACATCGCTACCTCCTTTATTGAAAATGAAATACATCGCTACCTCCTTTATTGAAAATGAAATAGACCACTACCTTCGTAAATGGCGATTGTGTTGTGATTTACTGTTACCTGTTCAATAATATCATCATACCATTGAACACAATTTAAAGTTGACGCAAGTGTTATTAGAACTAGAATTTATTATATTTCCTGTTTTTATTTCTTTTACTTCAGGTGTGTTTAACGGTTACAATTCTTTTGTGAGTGCGGACACTGAGTTAGATTGGCGGGAAAGCCCTTACAACCCTGAACCTCCAGGACATTAACTACACGGTCGGACAGCGCCAGGGACGATGGTGGCAGGGAGCATGTTTCAGGCCCGTTAGAAAGAAGCTTGTACTGGATAATCTCACTATCCAGTTCAACAGTGGTCAACTGACGGCAGTGCTGGGTAGTTCAGGTAAGCAATTTTTATCGGGTAAAACAGCGTTAATGTGTCGACATCCTGTCACTTTCGTTGCCTGGTTTACATTATTTCTGTAGGGAACGGTCATTATTTAAACAAGATCCCAGAGAGATAGGTCTTGGCGTGTACCATTAAATGATCTTGATAGACTTATTTTCAAATAGTGATAACAAGCTTTAAATGACAAATTGAAAGATGGCAAACTGTCTGCCTTTTTTTCCAACCAGACTTAAAATTCAATGAACACAACTAATGGGAACATCCTTATGGAGGTTTGAGAAATGTCCTTCGAGGACATTTACTTATGCTTTGTAGGCACAAGGAAGTCTTTATTATCTTCAATTATCACAAAATATTTCAATTACCTGCTAGCCACTGTTTTGGGGTTTAAATGCTTTTACTGGCCCCCTTTTTTAGATCGGTTTATCAAAAGACAATGTGTGTGTTTTTTTATCTATTTATTTTTTTTGCGGATCATTTTCGCAACTACAATATGTGGTACCTGAAAACCCCAATAAGTATTTAGTTTTGATGTAGAGGTGTATATCATATTATTCAGTAAACGTGTGAGGTGAAATGGAATACTTAATATACGTTAATATTAACTGAAACTGTGATTATATATGAAGTATACTTTTGAATAACAGTCGGTGCTTTTTTAAGGAATAGCAGTCCAGTACGTATTTGCGTGTGGATACTTGTTGCATGTTTTTTTCTGATGTAGAAATTTAGTTGTAACCAGAGCCAGTAAACGGGAAATAGACATTTCTTCCCCGATTCACACAAACTTATTATGGTTTTTAATTTAATTGCGGGCGTTATATACAAACCAAGGGTATATTGTTAAATATCGTTACATCGACTTTATGTGTGGCTATTCACGATGTCATATAAGATATTCGGTATGTCCAAAACACGACATAGGTGTACTTTCCCTCTCCCTTTGTCGCCATTGCTGACTACAGCCTGGGAGTTGGTTAACAACAGTCTATCGGTGGAATTATTGTCAATGCTTTTCCCTTTTACCAGCGTGAAGTAGCAATATCAAACTTCCGATCAAAATCCGATGGCTGCCTGTTAACTATTTTGCTTTCCTGATCAAGAAAGAATAAGCACAACTAAGAACTAAGGGAAACCTACATTTTATGTTTGCGCAATATTCCTTCAGAAAGGTCAACCAGCTCAAAAGGACGATAACATGTCACTTTAAAATTTGGTAAAATATATTTAAAAAAAATCAACACATTTACGGGTTGTTGATATGTATAATAAAATGCTGATTCCATCGAGCTGATTTATCAACACCCCGGTAAATGAAGTCCATTTGACAACGTTTCTTCGAACAAGTGATCACTCTTCTCAATTATAACAATATCAACTACCAAATATATATCAAGATAAAATTATTGTTACAATGTTATTGTGTCCGACAACTTTAGTGATTAGTCGGTATAGGTATATTTCCCAATATAAAATATAGCATCGGCTGATTCCATCGTTCTTTAGTAAGAACTATCCATTGCAAATAACCTTGATTTATCAATGTTGGTTGACCTTTAACGGTTTAATTATAACAGTACTTTGTATATTTTACCTTGTACGGTTTCAATTTAACAGTACTTTGTATATTTTACCTTGAACGGTTTCAATATAACAGTACTTTGTATATTTTACCTTGAACGGCTTCAGTGTAACAGTACTTTGTATATTTTACCTTGTACGGATTCAATATAACAGTACTTTGTATATTTTACCATGTACGGTTTCAATATAACAGTACTTTGTATATTTTACCATGTACATGTACGGTTTCAATATAACAGTACTTTATATATTTTACCTTGTACGGTTTCAATATAACAGTACTTTGTATATTTTACCATGTACGGTTTCAATATAACAGTACTTTATATATTTTACCTTGAACGGTTTCAATATAACAGTACTTTGTATATTTTACCTTGTACGGTTTCAATATAACAGTACTTTATATATTTTACCTTGAACGGTTTCAATATAACAGTACTTTGTATATTTTACCTTGAACGGCTTCAGTGTAACAGTACTTTGTATATTTTACCTTGAACGGTTTCAATATAACAGTACTTTGTATATTTTACCTTGAACGGCTTCAGTGTAACAGTACTTTGTATATTTTACCTTGAACGGTTTCAATATAACAGTACTTTGTATATTTTACCTTGTACGGTTTCAATATAACAGTACTTTGTATATTTACCATGTACGGTTTCAATATAACAGTACTTTGTATATTTTACCTTGTACGGTTTCAATATAACAGTACTTTGTATATTTTACCTTGTACGGTTTCAATATAACAGTACTTTGTATATTTTACCATGTACGGTTTCAATATAACAGTACTTTGTATATTTTACCATGTACGGTTTCAATATAACAGTACTTTGTATATTTTACCTTGTACGGTTTCAATATAACAGTACTTTGTATATTTTACCATGTACGGTTTCAATATAACAGTACTTTGTATATTTTACCATGTACGGATTCAATATAACAGTACTTTGTATATTTTACCATGTACGGTTTCAATATAACAGTACTTTGTATATTTTACCTTGAACGGTTTCAATATAACAGTACTTTGTATATTTTACCTTGAACGGCTTCAGTGTAACAGTACTTTGTATATTTTACCTTGTACGGATTCAATATAACAGTACTTTGTATATTTTACCATGTACGGTTTCAATATAACAGTACTTTGTATATTTTACCATGTACGGTTTCAATATAACAGTACTTTGTATGTTTTAGCTTGTACGGTTTCAATGTAACAGTACTTTGTATATTTTACCTTTTACGGTTTCAATATAACGGTACTTTATATATTTTACCTTTTACGGTTTCAATATAACGGTACTTTATATATTTTACCTTTTACGGTTTCAATATAACGGTACTTTATATATTTTACCTTGTACGGTTTCAATATAACAGTACTTTGTATATTTTACCTTGTACGGTTTCAATTTAACAGTACTTTGTATGTTTTAGCTTGTACGGTTTCAATGTAACAGTACTTTGTATATTTTACCTTTTACGGTTTCAATATAACGGTACTTTATATATTTTACCTTGTACGGTTTCAATTTAACAGTACTTTGTATATTTTACCTTGAACGGTTTCAATGTAACAGTACTTTGTATATTTTACCTTTTACGGTTTCAATATAACAGTACTTTGTATATTTACCATGTACGGTTTCAATATAACAGTACTTTGTATATTTACCATGTACGGTTTCAATATAACAGTACTTTGTATGTTTTAGCTTGTACGGTTTCAATATAACGGTACTTTGTATATTTTACCTTGTACGGTTTCAATATAACAGTACTTTGTATATTTTACCTTGTACGGTTTCAATGTAACAGTACTTTGTATATTTTACCTTGTACGGTTTCAATGTAACAGTACTTTGTATATTTTACCTTGTACGGTTTCAATGTAACAGTACTTTGTATATTTTACCATGTACGGTTTCAATATAACAGTACTTTGTATATTTTACCTTGTACGGTTTCAATATAACAGTACTTTGTATATTTTACCATTTACGGTTTCAATATAACAGTACTTTGTATATTTTACCATTTACGGTTTCAATATAACAGTACTTTGTATATTTTACCTTGTACGGTTTCAATATAACAGTACTTTGTATATTTTACCTTGTACGGTTTCAATATAACAGTACTTTGTATATTTTACCATTTACGGTTTCAATATAACAGTACTTTGTATATTTTACCTTGTACGGTTTCAATGTAACAGTACTTTGTATATTTTACCTTGTACGGTTTCAATATAACAGTACTTTGTATATTTTACCATTTACGGTTTCAATATAACGGTACTTTGTATATTTACCTTGAACGGTTTCAATGTAACAGTACTTTGTATATTTTACCTTTTACGGTTTCAATATAACAGTACTTTGTATATTTACCTTGTACGGTTTCAATATAACAGTACTTTGTATATTTACCATGTACGGTTTCAATATAACAGTACTTTGTATGTTTTAGCTTGTACGGTTTCAATATAACGGTACTTTGTATATTTTACCTTGTACGGTTTCAATGTAACAGTACTTTGTATATTTACCATGTACGGTTTCAATATAACAGTACTTTGTATGTTTTAGCTTGTACGGTTTCAATATAACGGTACTTTGTATATTTTACCTTGTACGGTTTCAATGTAACAGTACTTTGTATATTTTACCTTGTACGATTTCAATATAACAGTACTTTGTATATTTTACCATTTACGGTTTCAATATAACAGTACTTTGTATATTTACCTTGTACGGTTTCAATATAACAGTACTTTGTATATTTACCTTGTACGGTTTCAATATAACAGTACTTTGTATATTTTACCATTGTACGGTTTCAATATAACAGTACTTTGTATATTTTAGCTTGTACGGTTTCAATATAACAGTACTTTGTATATTTTACCTTGTACGGTTTCAATATAACAGTACTTTGTATATTTTACCATTTACGGTTTCAATATAACGGTACTTTGTATATTTTACCTTGTACGGTTTCAATATAACAGTACTTTGTATATTTTACCATGTACGGTTTCAATAGTCCATGTAAGAAATATATTCAACAATAGTGTTTGTATTTACCAGGTTCCGGGAAAACGTCCTTACTGGATGTTATTGCACACCGGACTGATGGCGAATTGACGGGAAAGATGACACTTAACAAATTTGAATGTACGAAGGATTTTGTTAGACAAAGCACTGCTTATGTCATACAAACAGACCGTCTGTTACACACTCTAACAGTGAAAGAAACACTTATGTATGCCGCCCTCCTACGTCTGCCCAGCATGACCACGAAGAAGGAGAGGATTGCTAAGGTAGGGGCATTATCCTTCATCGCAGACTAATGTTACCATTTTTATGACATTCGTGTTTAATCAAAAGAAATTAAATACTAAATAAACCTTTAACAATTATTTCATACCTACTTTGTTAAGTTCGTGATGCTACCCACAACAAACTGTTATATACCCCCCCCCCCCCCCCCCCCAAAAAAAAACAACAACAAAAAACAAAAACACTTTTACTGCATTGTTGTAATCATTTTAAAAATTAACCGTTAACGATACAGTAAGCTATATTTGAATGAGATGGTACGAAATCTCTTCATGTAGGAGTGCTCTCAGAATTCAGAGAATCCTTCTATATTCACTAATGTTCCTCTACAAGAAGAGACTGATACGGTCCGATGGTCTGATTGGAGATGATAATATATGTAAACAGGTCGACACAGTGATACAAAAGATGGGGCTGAACCCAGTGAGGAACTCCAAAGTCGGGGGACTGATTGAAAGAGGCATCTCGGGAGGGGAGAAGAGACGCGTGACCATTGCTATCCAACTCCTACAGGATCCAAGTAAGAATGAATGTTTACATACCAGATCGTCAAGTAGAATAACGTGCATGCTTGCAGTTCTCGAAAACGAATTTGTTCTGAAAATAGTTCCGATATGTAACGGTGTGGGGTACGAGCTGAATAGTTCTGAATGCACGCCAAATTACTTTTAAATGCTTCTTTGGTGTTTTCTAAAACTAACTGTTAACCGAAGAGTTTTACTTAAGGTAAATGGCGACCGAATACAACAAAAATATTAACATCATGTCCCACGGCAACACTTTGATTCTTTTTTCCCCCCAATATCTTTCATATTTTTTCTTTTCTTTCTTGCTTTTTTTATTCTCCTCAGTTTGTGTCTCTTTGATACACGTTCTCGTAGAATACTTGGTTGGGATTTACCCTTACTATTTAAGAAATCATTTGCGTTGTATTTTGGTATGATTACATCTGCTCCTGTGTACGTAGGTATTCTGCTTCTGGACGAGCCGACCACTGGTCTGGACAGCTACACAGCACGTCATCTGGTCAGTAGTCTAGCCGAACTGGCACACAGGGGCACCATTGTCATTCTCTCTATCCACCAGCCTCGATCTGACATATTTGGACTGTTGGACAAGGTGGCACTGATGAGCACCGGACGTATGGTTTATTATGGCGACACCAACAAAATGGTGGAACACTTCACGCTTGCAGGCTACCCCTGTCCACAGTATGCTAACCCACTCGATCACTATGGCAAGTTTGTTAACCAATGCCTATTATACCAGATCCACGTTTTTATTTATTTTTCACTTTTTGTATCGTCCATTATGGTAACCTGTATAAATACAAAGCTGCTCCTTCAGGTGTATTTGATATCTCTCCCCTTTGTTTTCAGTTGATGTAGCTAGTGTCGACCGTCGAACTGTACAACGGGAAGCATTAACATCACAGAAACTCAACAAGCTTGTTCAAATCTATCAAAACTCGCTCATCTTTGATGACATTCGACATGACGTAAGGAAACTAATGAAACAGTCACACAAAAACGAAAAATCAATGGAAGTCCATCGGCCAACTAAACCGAACGTATTCCGTGTGATATACACACTCCTGAGGTACGTGGTGATTACATCAACGTAACGAAATTCTATGTGAATATATATTACATAATTAAACTATTTTTGTGTAAAAATCGGGCCGCGATAGCTCATTCAGTTAGAGCGCTGGCCATGGGGCCTCGGGTGAAGGTCCGAGGTGCTTGGTTCGACGCTCCATACCCGTGGTGGTTTGGGTCGCTGAGAAACGGACCGGTCTGTGCTGTCGTTGTTAGGGGCGTAGCTAGACCAAAGGAAATGTGTAAGCCCAGTTGAGGGGTTTTGGGCCGCCTAGGCCCCCAGTGGGTCCTGGATGGAGCCTTGGTAGGGGGTTCATGGGACAAACCTCCCCGGTGGAAAATTGCTTTAAAGATATTATAAAGATTTTATAAGGTTCTACAGTTGTTTCCCAATGGTTTTATTCCAAATCTGACTGCTCTAAAATTTTGTACAATTGATTCTTTTTCGACGATGCCAAATGTCAATTTAGTTAATGTCCATTTGCATGTAACCGTGTTGTTGCGACTCAGAGCTCAGAGCGTTTAACAAGATGTCCGAGGTTTGTCCAATCGGCAACCGGCGACTTGAGAGTAAAAACTTTCAATTTTGGTTGCTGTGATCAAAGCATTACCAATGCACACAGTATATGTTTTCGGTCTGAACATGTATGTTTGGCTGTGTAACGTTACCCGAGCCAGGAGTTGGGCTTCTAGAGCTAACATTAGACTGGACTTCTAGAGCTAACATTAGACTGGACTTCTAGAGCTAACATTAGACTGGACTTCTAGAGCTAACATTAGACTGGACTTCTACAGCTAATATTAGACTGGACTTCTACAGCTAACGTTAGACTGGGCTTCTACAGCTAACATTAGACTGGACTTCTACAGCTAACATTAGACTGGACTTCTACAGCTAACATTAGACTGGACTTCTACAGCAAACATTAGACTGGACTTCTACAGCTAACATTAGACTGGACTTCTACAGCTAACATTAGACTGGACTTCTACAGCTAACGTTAGACTGGGCTTCTACAGCTAACGTTAGACTGGACTTCTACAGCTAACGTTAGACTGGGCTTCTACAGCTAACATTAGACTGGACTTCTACAGCTAACATTAGACTGGACTTCTACAGCTAACATTAGACTGGACTTCTACAGCTAACATTAGACTGGACTTCTACAGCTAACATTAGACTGGACTTCTACAGCTAACATTAGACTGGACTTCTAGAGCTAATATTAGACTGGACTTCTACAGCTAACATTAAACTGGACTTCTACAGCTAACATTAGACTGGACTTCTACAGCTAACATTAGACTGGACTTCTAGAGCTAATATTAGACTGGACTTCTACAGCTAACATTAAACTGGACTTCTACAGCTAACATTAGACTGGACTTCTACAGCTAACATTAGACTGGACTTCTACAGCTTACATTATACTTGACTTCTAGAGCTAACATTAGACTGGACTTCTACAGCTAACATTAGACTGGACTTCTACAGCTAACATTAGACTGGACTTCTACAGCTAACATTAGACTGGACTTCTACAGCTAACATTAGACTGGACTTCTACAGCTAACATTAGACTGGACTTCTAGAGCTAATATTAGACTGGACTTCTACAGCTAACATTAAACTGGACTTCTACAGCTAACATTAGACTGGACTTCTACAGCTAACATTAGACTGGACTTCTAGAGCTAATATTAGACTGGACTTCTACAGCTAACATTAAACTGGACTTCTACAGCTAACATTAGACTGGACTTCTACAGCTAACATTAGACTGGACTTCTACAGCTTACATTATACTTGACTTCTAGAGCTAACATTAGACTGGACTTCTACAGCTAACATTAGACTGGACTTCTACAGCTAACATTAGACTGGACTTCTACAGCTAACATTAGACTGGACTTCTACAGCTAACATTAGACTGGACTTCTACAGCTAACATTAGACTGGACTTCTACAGCTAACATTAGACTGGACTTCTACAGCTAACATTAGACTGGACTTCTAGAGCTAACATTAGACTGGACTTCTACAGCTAACATTAGACTGGACTTCTACAGCTAACATTAGACTGGACTTCTACAGCTAACATTAGACTGGACTTCTACAGCTAACATTAGACTGGACTTCTACAGCGAACATTAGACTGGACTTCTAGAGCTAACATTAGACTGGACTTCTAGAGCTAACATTAGACTGGACTTCTACAGCTAACATTAGACTGGGCTTCTAGAGCTAACATTAGACTGGACTTCTAGAGCTAACATTAGACTGGACTTCTACAGCTAACATTAGACTGGACTTCTAGAGCTAACATTAGACTGGACTTCTACAGCTAACATTAGACTGGACTTCTACAGCTAACATTAGACTGGACTTCTACAGCTAACATTAGACTGGGCTTCTAGAGCTAACATTAGACTGGACTTCTACATCTAACATTAGACTGGACTTCTACAGCTAACATTAGACTGGACTTCTACAGCTAACATTAGACTGGACTTCTACAGCTAACATTAGACTGGACTTCTACAGCTAACATTAGACTGGACTTCTACAGCTTACATTATACTTGACTTCTAGAGCTAACATTAGACTGGACTTCTACAGCTAACATTAGACTGGACTTCTACAGCTAACGTTAGACTGGGCTTCTACAGCTAACATTAGACTGGACTTCTACAGCTAACGTTAGACTGGACTTCTACAGCTAACATTAGACTGGACTTCTACAGCTAACATTAGACTGGACTTCTACAGCTAACATTAGACTGGACTTCTACAGCTAACATTAGACTGGACTTCTACAGCTAACATTAGACTGGACTTCTACAGCTTACATTATACTTGACTTCTAGAGCTAACATTAGACTGGACTTCTACAGCTAACATTAGACTGGACTTCTACAGCTTACATTATACTTGACTTCTACAGCTAACATTAGACTGGACTTCTACAGCTAACATTAGACTGGACTTCTACAGCTAACATTAGACTGGACTTCTACAGCTAACATTAGACTGGACTTCTACAGCTAACATTAGACTGGACTTCTACAGCTAACATTAGACTGGACTTCTAGAGCTAACATTAGACTGGACTTCTAGAGCTAACATTAGACTGGACTTCTACAGCTAACATTAGACTGGACTTCTACAGCTAACATTAGACTGGACTTCTACAGCTAACATTAGACTGGACTTATACAGCTAACATTAGACTGGACTTCTACAGCTAACATTAGACTGGACTTCTACAGCTAACATTAGACTGGACTTCTACAGCTAACATTAGACTGGGCTTCTAGAGCTAACATTAGACTGGACTTCTACAGCTTACATTAGACTGGACTTCTACAGCTAACATAAGACTGGACTTCTACAGCTAACATTAGACTGGACTTCTACAGCTAACATTAGACTGGACTTCTACAGCTAACATTAGACTGGGCTTCTAGAGCTAACATTAGACTGGACTTCTACAGCTAACATTAGACTGGACTTCTACAGCTAACATTAGACTGGACTTCTACAGCTAACATTAAACTGGACTTTAATCGCTGATTCCTTCTGCTTGGGCTTGAAGAAGGTGTCGATCTTCTGCACATTTTTGATAGCCTTCTTTATTTTGAATAAATACACTTGTTAACTTTATACAATTGGAAACAAGGGATTGATAGGCTAGTCATAGACAAAGTATGAAGCGTTTGATATTAAGACATATCTTTTATAGTACATTGTATAAGGTAGACTAGTTATTAATTTGGTTATCTAATACAATAATTTAATGTTATGATCATTACTTATATTTTATTCAATGGTTACTTGAAATATTGGCCCCTGACACATGGTCTGATTTTTTATGTGTAAGCCCGGGCTTTATATTTTCTTATGAACGGTACGTCCCTGGTTGTTGTGATTGTTCTGGATGGCACGGGCCTCCCGTATCTAATGCGGTAGTCACCAACTACTACAAGGAGACACCCTACTAATAGTGACCGTAACTGTTCACGGGGCGATAAACCCAGCGAAAAAAAAAATCAGCGCGTCATGTGCTGTGTACTGGTTAATATGTTTGCTGATTGTGATTGGACAGCTTAATCTGATAAAATGTTTACAGCAAACATGTGTAGTGGCGTCATCAAAACTGTCGAAGAAAACTTTAATGACTAATCAAAAACACTGATTTTTCAATGCACTAATTAATAAAACGACCAAAGAATCGGTATTTTGACCAACCGGGTGGACTGTTTCCTTAATAAATGGCCAAATTTACCATTCAGTAGTTCTAAAAACCTTGAGCAAGGAATTGACAGGCGAATTTGCAAGATTGTTAAAATTTTAACCATCAACAGGAAAACCAGTTCCTTATTTCAATTAAGTTCCTTGTACATACATTCCATACCATATGTTAAAACTAGACAACTTTTGGGTATTGACAGTTTGCGAGTCTTAAGTGTTGATATTTAATGAGGATCAGCAGCGGATGAGTGTTTTAGTTGTTGAGTATCAAAGAATGAGAGTTCCGACGATAGACGGGCGGTGAGAGTTCCAACGATAGACGAGCGGTGAGAGTTCCAACGATAGACGAGCGATGAGAGTTTCAACGATAGACGAGCGGTGAGAGTTCCGACGATAGATGGGCGGTGAGAGTTCCGACGATAGACGGGCGGTGAGAGTTCCGACGATAGACGAGCGGTGAGAGTTCCAACGATAGACGAGCGGCGAGAGTTCCGACGATAGATGAGCGGTGAGAGTTCCGGCAATTGAAGAGCGTTGATAGTTTCGAAAATTGACAAGCATTGAGATTTTCAAAAATTGACGAACGTGGAGAGTTTGGACAATTGACCAGCGTTGACAGTTTCAACAACTGACAAGCCCCGAGATTTTCAGCAATTGACGAGCGTGGAGAGTTTCGACAGATAATTCGACAGTTGATTCGTGTTAAGGTTTGATGATAACAGCAGCGATGTGATGGCAATTGATGAGCTGATAAATCTCGATATTTGAAGTTTTTGATAGAAACCCTTTACTTCTTCCTTTTCAGTCGCTGTTACCGCCACACTGGTAGAGACCGAAGTATCTACTTTAGTCGGACGTTCCTGCTGTTTTCTTTCGTGCCTTTCATCTGTCTGTTCCTGCTACAGATGGGTACCGACCAGCGAAGCATACAGGATCGCATTGGGTTGATATACCAGGGCACCAGTGTACCATCCTACATGGGATTGATGAACGGGTTCTACCTCTGTATGTTCTTCATGCGTTTAATCTATTACTGTGGTTATAGGCGGATCAGCATTTTACATGAACACTTAAGCAATGATTTCTTTACCTACATATCATCTTTGTTATTTACTGTACATGACACGACTACTTTCTACGTCAATGTCCGATAAATGGTGCTTGTACTCTTTTCAGAAGTAGTTTCGATTGTTATGCAAACTACTTTTGATTCTCTCCTCACATCTACTGGTATTTCCTCACTTCTTGTCACCTCGGCTCACATGATTGTTTTCTGACCTTGCTTTTGTCTCCTCACTTCAGATGATGTCTTATTCATCTCCTTTGCCTCCTCGCCTCAGATGATATCATTTCACCTCTGTTTTGTCTCCCCACCTCATATGATGTCCTCATACTTCTTTTTTGTCTTCCCACCTCATTTTTGTCTTCTCAATTCAGATTATTACTTTCATCTCCTTTTCGTCTCACCTCAGATGATGTCTTCTCACCTCAGATGATATCTTTTCATCTCCTCTTCGTCTCACCTCAGATGATATCTTTAATTTACTTTTAATCTCACCTCAGATGATTATCTTGAAGAATGTATTCTCACTTCTATTAGTCTCTTGACTTTCTTTCCTCCTCATTCAATTGCTGTCTTTTCATATGGACAAGGATTCGACACTTTTTATCATGATGTAAGCTATCTTAACTTTTATACAGTTTGCTATCTTAATGTAATAGTTTCCTTTCTTTTTTCCAATTAGTCTACCTTTAGCGATTTAAAAACAAAATAAAGATAATCTGCGGGACAAAGATTTGAATTAACTATGTTAGCTTATTGATCTTGTGTTTCCCGTCTGGAGATCTGTGATATTTAGTTCTTTTCTCCACAGTCCCACCATTAAGAGATCTGTATTACCGGGAATCCATGGACGGCCTGTACACGTCCGTAACATTCGTCATTGCCTACGCGCTGTATGCGATCCCCTTCCACGTAATCAGCACCGTCCTCTTCAGCATCGTCGTTTATTGGTAAGTACACAGAGTCAAACTAGTGTATTCAATACGAAGTGAAGCACATTGTGATGTAACATATTGGTAACTCGATGATTACTGAAGTACATATTTCAACGTTATATTATTTTCACGCTGGAAGCGCTAACAAATGACTGCTTTAAATAAGGGGCCCCATAGCATTAATCTGTTAAAATGTGATGAGCTAAAATTGAGCAATTCAAAACATAATTATTTATGGCATACATAGTTTCAACTTTCATGAGTCCTACTGTTGCAGTTAATTTAATTAATAAGTTTCTTAGACATTGAACCTTACTGGCTAAATGCATAATTCCCTAAATTAAAAAAAATATATATATATACATAATCAGGGCGACAGGTATGTACAGCGACTGGATAAAGTACGCCATATTCAACGCCGTCCTGACCTTACTCCAGTTCGTGTACGAGATGCTGACCATTGGTGCCATGGGCTTTTTCCTAGATCCACGTCTCGCCATCAACGTAACTACTCTTATCATGACATTTGGATACCTCATCTCTTCTGGTCTCATCAGGTACTGTTCTTATTACACATACTTATTACACATACTTATTACACATACTTATTCATTCTTCGTAACATCTATATATCAAATCGATGCGGACAAAATATCCAAAAGTTAAAAAAAAAAAAATGTTGTATTTTTTCATCTATTTTTGTTTGCTAGTTTGTTTTTGAAACCATTGCATTTTTTATAACGTGTTGTCAGAGTGCTACTACAGTCGTTCAATCGGGCATAGGGTTTTTCAAAAAGATTTTACATGTAGGCGACGTTAACAGAAGGTACCGTTAGTTTAGAGCATTATTTTATTGAAGAAAATCCTGCTGGGAACAAATCTTAACAATCAAATTTTATGATTCAGAAATTCCTCTTCCTTTTCAACATATATGAAAAGATGTTCTGCGCAGAGCCTTGATATACATACTGCACATGTATTTTTTCTGTTCTGAAATTATATGAAGATATCACCAAATTAAAGTGTTTTTAGCTAACGAATTTCGATATAACTTCTGGCTGTTAACGTGTTACTAGGCGCCTGGATAACATGTTGGACATCATACAGTGGTTAAGCTACGCCGGGGTACACAAGTACGCCTCACAGCTTCTGGTGGTCAACGAGTTTCAGGACCTGGTGTTCCAATGTACCAACTCCAGTGAGTAAACAGTTGTTATTAGTCACACACAAAATAAATTGTAAACAACTGTAGAAAGTATTAGGTATAAGCATGACAGTGGATTTGAAAGCGTTAAGTAAACATGCGGTACATGTATAAGAACTTAGATAGATATATAGCACGTGACTACTCGTCTATACAGTGATTACTACTTCAAAATCATTGTGTCGTCAAAAATCACCAATACACGTCATATTATCAACCTAGATTTCAATCCTATAACAAATAAAACTTTAAATAAACTTATTACAATGGTACATAGCAACGTGCTAGCTGAGTTTCGATAAGGCATTATGGCTTATGTTTACGAAATTATAATTCATTAGTATTTAACATGTCACCGAATGCAATCAAATCCCAAAAACTGCCAAAACATACACCAATAAGTTGGACACCCCGAAAAAAAAATGTCGGGATTTGGTAAGGTGATGAACAGTGCGTTTCGCTTTAATTAATGAAGAAAACTGTTGCGTCATGATGAAATAACCATTTTTGTTTGTAGCCACTGAACCGTGTCAGTACCGAAACGGAAGTGCCTTCCTGGACGCCTATTTCCCTGGAGCAGAGGACACGATAACTCGTGACGGTGGGATTCTCGCAGGATTTTTCGGTTTCTTTCTTCTCCTCCCTATATTGACGTACACATTCAGGGGTGGAAGGAATCTGCACTAGTAAGGACATGTCAGGATATCGGCCACTGGGTGGAGTTAAAGGGGTCAGGCAGGAACAATTTGTAACGGCAGGAATACCCGTGTTCTAGAGGACAACCATCAATATTGTTCCAACAGTCAGTCGATTATATGATTTAGTGAAAAGTGCACTCACCTTTCACCGGGGTTGGATTATATTGGAAGAAAAGGCACGAAGCATCGCCTGGTCAGGTGTTTTTCCTGCAACTCCTGTTTCCTCTAGACACTTTCAACACGTTATCACTCGGAGTGATAATCATAATTTCCTGATTTTGTTGAGTGATTGATTTATAATAAGATTATTTATAGAATGTAAAGTGAGGATGCGACAATCCTCCTGCCTTTTTACGTCCTGTTTACCGACGCTAAATCGACACTATTTTCGTTTTTCATAAACTCACTGTGAATATTCCATATTGTTATTTATTTTGATCAACACGCTTTGTACATATTTATTGAAAAAGTAAAGATGATTCCTTGATATGTCTGTGTTGCTTTGTTGGAATGCAAGAGCTGGGGTATTGAAAACGGGAACAATTGTAAGCTGTAACAGTTACATTGGTAGAACAGGTTGGTAACCTCAGTAATATAGAAGAGCATTCTTTTTTAAACGATAGAACACTGCAATGTAAACAAACCTGTAATGCTAAATCAAAATTTATAAAACGGTAATTAGAATCAATTGAACGAGTTAACGAAAAGCAGGACCATGTGATCCGGAAAGATAAACCTCTTATGATTGGTCGATGCAGGCCATGTCAACCTAGGTAAAATGTATACATTGTAAAATTCTAAAAATTAGAACCGGTGTGGTTAAGATAGAAACATCCTATATATCAACGAGTATTGACAAGTTAAGTCATTCGCACCGCACTAGGGAATAAAATACATGTACTTCCAAATGAGATTGCGATGTTTTTCCATAGCCATCACACACTAGCCTCTCCCGGAATCCGTGATGTAAATAACAAAGAAATCGTGATTTTGGACATCATCTACGATTTCATTGAAATGAGGTGATTAAAAGACAACAACAACAACAAAGAAATAGAACTGGTTCCAGGACAAGTCGGCTATAAAGCATGCCTCTGTATTGGGTCCAGATAGGTCACCAGCATAGTATACCGTACTAGATATCCCGGCTATATAGATAAGATTATTAGGGTGGGTATTTGATACACAGTGGTAAAGTGTATCTATACTGTGCTCTTACCTTAACTGGAGATAATTGCATATCGTGCATGCGCATGACTTATGAGAAATGTCTGTATCTGTCACACATTACTTACGAGAAATGTTTCTATCCATCAAACATGACTTACGATATATACACATACTTATTACACATACTTATTACACATACTTATTCATTCTTCGTAACATCTATATATCAAATCGATGCGGACAAAATATCTAAAAGTGAAAAAAAAAATAAAAAATCATCTGTTTTTGTTTGCTAGTTTGTTTTTGAAACCATTGCATTTTTATAACGTGTTGTCAGAATGCTACTACAGTCGTTCAATCGGGCATAGGGTTTTTCAAAAAGATTTTACATGTAGGCGACGTTAACAGAAGGTACCGTTAGTTTAGAGCATCATTTTATTGAAGGAAATCCTGCTGGGAAACAAATCTTAACAATCAAAGTTTATGATTCAGAAATTCCTCTTCCTTTTCAACATATATGAAAAGATGTTCTGCGCAGAGCCTTGATATATATACTGCACATGTATTTTTTCTGTTCTGAAATCATATGAAGATATCACCAAATTAAAGTGTTTTTAGCTAACGAATTGTGATATAACTGCTGGCTGTTAACGTGTTACTAGGCGCCTGGATAACATGTTGGACATCATACAGTGGTTAAGCTACGCCGGGATACACAAGTACGCCTCACAGCTTCTGGTGGTCAACGAGTTTCAGGACCTGGTGTTCCAATGTACCAACTCCAGTGAGTAAACAGTTGTTATTAGTCACACACACAAAATAAATTATAAACAACTGTAGAAAGTATTAGGTATAAGCATGACAGTGGATTTGAAAGAGTTAAGTAAACATGAGGTGCATGTGTAAGAACTTTAGATAGATATATAGCACGTGACTACTCGTCTATACAGTGATAACTACTTCAAAATCATTGTGTCGTCAAAAATCACCAATACACGTCATATTATCAACCTAGATTTAAATCCTATAACAAATAAAACTTTAAATAAACTTATTACAATGGTACATAGCAACGTGCTAGCTGAGTTTTGATAAGGCATTATGGCTTATGTTTTCGAAATTATAATTCATTAGTTTTTAACATGTCACCGAATGCAATCAAATCCCAACAACTGCCAAAACATACACCAATAAGTTGGACACCCCGAAAAAAAAATGTCGGGATTTGGTAAGGTGATGAACAGTGCGTTTCGCTTTAATGAATGAAGAAAACTGTTGCGTCATGATGAAATAACCATTTTTGTTTGTAGCCACTGAACCGTGTCAGTACCGAAACGGAAGTGCCTTCCTGGACGCCTATTTCCCTGGAGCAGAGGACACGATAACTCGTGACGGTGGGATTCTCGCAGGATTCTTTGGTTTCTTTCTTCTCCTCCCTATATTGACGTACACATTCAGGGGTGGAAGGAATCTGCACTAGTAAGGACATGTCAGGATATCGGCCACTGGGTGGAGTTAAAGGGGTCAGGCAGGAACAATTTGTAACGGCAGGAATACCCGTGTTCTAGAGGACAACCATCAATATTGTTCCAACAGTCAGTCGATTATATGATTTAGTGAAAAGTGCACTCACCTTTCACCGGGGTTGGATTATATTGGAAGAAAAGGCACGAAGCATCGCCTGGCCAGGTGTTTTTCCTGTAACTCCTGTTTCCTCTAGACACTTTCAACACGTTATCACTCGGAGTGATAATCATAATTTCCTGATTTTGTTGAGTGATTGATTTATAATAAGATTATTTATAGAATGTAAAGTGAGGATGCGACAATCCTCCTGCCTTTTTACGTCCTGTTTACCGACGCTAAATCGACACTATTTTCGTTTTTCATAAACTCACTGTGAATATTCCATATTGTTATTTATTTTTATCAACACGCTTTGTACATATTTATTGAAAAAGTAAAGATGATTCCTTGATATGTCTGTGTTGCTTTGTTGGAATGCAAGAGCTGGGGTATTGAAAACGGGAACAATTGTAAGCTGTAACAGTTACATTGGTAGAACAGGTTGGTAACCTCAGTAATATAGAAGAGCATTCTTTTTTAAACGATAGAACACTGCAATGTAAACAAACCTGTAATGCTAAATCAAAATTTATAAAACGGTAATTAGAATCAATTGAACGAGTTAACGAAAAGCAGGACCATGTGATCCGGAAAGATAAACCTCTTATGATTGGTCGATGCAGGCCATGTCAACCTAGGTAAAATGTATACATTGTAAAATTCTAAAAATTAGAACCGGTGTGGTTAAGATAGAAACATCCTATATATCAACGAGTATTAACAAGTTAAGTCATTCGCACCGCACTAGGGATTAAAATACATGTACTTCCAAATGAGATTGCGATGTTTTTCCATAGCCATCACACACTAGCCTCTCCCGGAATCCGTGATGTAAATAACAAAGAAATCGTGATTTTGGACATCATCTACGATTTCATTGAAATGAGGTGATTAAAATACAACAACAACAACAAAGAAATAGAACTGGTTCCAGGACAAGTCGGCTATAAAGCATGCCTCTGTATTGGGTCCAGATAGGTCACCAGCATAGTATACCGTACTAGATATCCCGGCTATATAGATAAGATTATTAGGGTGGGTATTTGATACACAGTGGTAAAATGTATCTATACTGTGCTCTTACCTTAACTGGAGATAATTGCATATCGTGCATGCGCATGACTTATAAGAAATGTCTGTATCCGTCACACATGACTTACGAGAAATGTTTATATTTCTCTATCCGTCACACATGACTTACGATATATTTCTCTATCCGTCACACATGACTTACGATATATTTCTCTATCCGTCACACATTACTTACGAGAAATGTTTCTATCCATCAAACATGACTTACGATATATACACATACTTATTACACATACTTATTACACATACTTATTCATTCTTCGTAACATCTATATATCAAATCGATGCGGACAAAATATCTAAAAGTGAAAAAATAAAAATAAAAAATCATCTGTTTTTGTTTGCTAGTTTGTTTTTGAAACCATTGCATTTTTATAACGTGTTGTCAGAATGCTACTACAGTCGTTCAATCGGGCATAGGGTTTTTCAAAAAGATTTTACATGTAGGCGACGTTAACAGAAGGTACCGTTAGTTTAGAGCATCATTTTATTGAAGGAAATCCTGCTGGGAAACAAATCTTAACAATCAAAGTTTATGATTCAGAAATTCCTCTTCCTTTTCAACATATATGAAAAGATGTTCTGCGCAGAGCCTTGATATATATACTGCACATGTATTTTTTCTGTTCTGAAATCATATGAAGATATCACCAAATTAAAGTGTTTTTAGCTAACGAATTGTGATATAACTGCTGGCTGTTAACGTGTTACTAGGCGCCTGGATAACATGTTGGACATCATACAGTGGTTAAGCTACGCCGGGATACACAAGTACGCCTCACAGCTTCTGGTGGTCAACGAGTTTCAGGACCTGGTGTTCCAATGTACCAACTCCAGTGAGTAAACAGTTGTTATTAGTCACACACACAAAATAAATTATAAACAACTGTAGAAAGTATTAGGTATAAGCATGACAGTGGATTTGAAAGAGTTAAGTAAACATGAGGTGCATGTGTAAGAACTTTAGATAGATATATAGCACGTGACTACTCGTCTATACAGTGATAACTACTTCAAAATCATTGTGTCCGTCAAAAATCACCAATACACGTCATATTATCAACCTAGATTTAAATCCTATAACAAATAAAACTTTAAATAAACTTATTACAATGGTACATAGCAACGTGCTAGCTGAGTTTTGATAAGGCATTATGGCTTATGTTTTCGAAATTATAATTCATTAGTTTTTAACATGTCACCGAATGCAATCAAATCCCAACAACTGCCAAAACATACACCAATAAGTTGGACACCCCGAAAAAAAATGTCGGGATTTGGTAAGGTGATGAACAGTGCGTTTCGCTTTAATGAATGAAGAAAACTGTTGCGTCATGATGAAATAACCATTTTTGTTTGTAGCCACTGAACCGTGTCAGTACCGAAACGGAAGTGCCTTCCTGGACGCCTATTTCCCTGGAGCAGAGGACACGATAACTCGTGACGGTGGGATTCTCGCAGGATTCTTTGGTTTCTTTCTTCTCCTCCCTATATTGACGTACACATTCAGGGGTGGAAGGAATCTGCACTAGTAAGGACATGTCAGGATATCGGCCACTGGGTGGAGTTAAAGGGGTCAGGCAGGAACAATTTGTAACGGCAGGAATACCCGTGTTCTAGAGGACAACCATCAATATTGTTCCAACAGTCAGTCGATTATATGATTTAGTGAAAAGTGCACTCACCTTTCACCGGGGTTGGATTATATTGGAAGAAAAGGCACGAAGCATCGCCTGGTCAGGTGTTTTTCCTGTAACTCCTGTTTCCTCTAGACACTTTCAACACGTTATCACTCGGAGTGATAATCATAATTTCCTGATTTTGTTGAGTGATTGATTTATAATAAGATTATTTATAGAATGTAAAGTGAGGATGCGACAATCCTCCTGCCTTTTTACGTCCTGTTTACCGACGCTAAATCGACACTATTTTCGTTTTTCATAAACTCACTGTGAATATTCCATATTGTTATTTATTTTTATCAACACGTTTTGTACATATTTATTGAAAAAGTAAAGATGATTCCTTGATATGTCTGTGTTGCTTTGTTGGAATGCAAGAGCTGGGGTATTGAAAACGGGAACAATTGTAAGCTGTAACAGTTACATTGGTAGAACAGGTTGGTAACCTCAGTAATATAGAAGAGCATTCTTTTTTAAACGATAGAACACTGCAATGTAAACAAACCTGTAATGCTAAATCAAAATTTATAAAACGGTAATTAGAATCAATTGAACGAGTTAACGAAAAGCAGGACCATGTGATCCGGAAAGATAAACCTCTTATGATTGGTCGATGCAGGCCATGTCAACCTAGGTAAAAGGTATACATTGTAAAATTCTAAAAATTAGAACCGGTGTGGTTAAGATAGAAACATCCTATATATCAACGAGTATTAACAAGTTAAGTCATTCGCACCGCACTAGGGAATAAAATACATGTACTTCCAAATGAGATTGCGATGTTTTTCCATAGCCATCACACACTAGCCTCTCCCGGAATCCGTGATGTAAATAACAAAGAAATCGTGATTTTGGACATCATCTACGATTTCATTGAAATGAGGTGATTAAAAGACAACAACAACAACAAAGAAATAGAACTGGTTCCAGGACAAGTCGGCTATAAAGCATGCCTCTGTATTGGGTCCAGATAGGTCACCAGCACAGTATACCGTACTAGATATCCCGGCTATATAGATAAGATTATTAGGGTGGGTATTTGATACACAGTGGTAAAGTGTATCTATACTGTGCTCTTACCTTAACTGGAGATAATTGCATATCGTGCATGAGCATGACTTATAAGAAATGTCTGTATCCGTCACACATGACTTACGAGAAATGTTTATATTTCTCTATCCGTCACACATGACTTACGATATATTTCTCTATCCGTCACACATGACTTACGAGAAATTTTTATATCGATCAAACATGACTTACGATATATTTCTCTATCCGTCACACATGACTTACGATATATTTCTCTATCCGTCACACATGACATAAACAAATGTCTCTATCCGTCACACATGACTTACGAGAAATTTCTCTATCCGTCACACATGACTTACGACAAATGTCTCTATCCGTCACACATGACTTACGAGAAATGTCTCTACCCGTCACACATGACTTACGAGATGTGTCCAAATCCGTCACACGTGACTTTCGTGATGTCTCTATCCGTCACACATGACTTACGAGATATGTCTCTTACCTTCGGACATTACGCTAAGGCTCCTGACTAAACTTGATATGTAATGTAGAAATCTTCTTCCTACAGACCTCTTTACTGGTGTAATATTTCTTACTACACTGACTGCACTTTTCAACCTCCTACAGCAGACAATGATACATGTGTCGTTCGCACGTGATTTGAAGTTCATCGCTTAAATAAGTTCAGATGGAGCACATTTCTGTGGTCTCAACACCCCACTGGAGGTGCATATTGATTTTGGCCGAAATCCCACCGTTCTACGTACTCTAGAAATGATGACAGAAACGCCCGTCGACCCGTCCACATTAAGCAAAAATACAAGAAAGCTGCCAAGCACACGTTGGTTGAAGTTTATCAGTTAAATTTGTACCGGATTGAGCATATTTCCGTGGTCCCCACATTCCCACTGGAGGTGCATATGAATTTTTGGCCAAGATCCGACTGTCCTAAGTAATCTAGAAAGATGAAAGAAACTCCCGTTGATCCGCCGCATTAAGTAAGAATATAATAATGCTGCCGCGCGCAAGTGGTTTGAAGTTGACCGCTTAAATGAGTACCGGATTGAGCATATTTTCGTGGTTCCCACATCCCACTTGAGGGGAATATAAATTATGGCCAATATCCGAATGTCCTAGTATTCCATACATGGTGACAGGAACGCAATTTGACCCGTCCTGCTTCGGTAAAAATGATACTGCACGTACGTGGTTTGAAGTTCATCACATGAATGAGTTTCAGATTGAGCATATTTCTGTTGACTCCCTATCCAATTCCGAGATTCGCCATTCCTAAGTACTCCAGAAATGATGACAAAAACGCATTTTGACCCGTCCACATTAAGTAAGAATGAAATTCATCACTTAAATGAGTATCGGATGTCCACCCCCTTGCAGGGTCGGGGTTGTTTCTACATTACGTTCTGTTCAGGGGACATTGGATTGAAGAGCCAAAAAATAAGGTCCACAAATGTAAGCTGATTGTAGAAGGCGACTTGAAATTGGCCCCCTGTGTTTTCTATATAGGGTCATTGAGGGACCACGATAGATCTTGCCATTTCTTTACTTATATACCATTTGTCTAGTTTATTCTACATCTGATATATCATGGCGCTGTAGCTTTACGAAATTTAACAAATATATTATAACAACAAAAGGTCAAAATGGCCCTCTATACTCTTTATATAAACTATATATCTTTAACAAGAGATATATAAATATGTATATGGAATTCATATACGTGTACACATAAATCCGAAAGTAAAGCTGTATATAGACTTATACTCACTATTTCTTGTATGAACAGACAAGGTAATGATTTACATGACTATTGAATTTCAACATCAAATATGTCGCATTGTTTTGATAAAATTACAAATAAATCGTGTTTGAGCATGGTATTATTGGTTTTTAAAATTGTTAGGCATTGATGTTAGATGTAATTTCGTATCTTAGTGTTATAAACTCTTAAAATAAAATGTGAGTGGTTCTCTTCACACACAGTAAATGGAACAGTTTTCTTTCGATTGTAATTATTTTTATCGATTAACCAATCTGTTATAGTAGTAAACAACCACATCAATATAAACGTTTTTACAGAAATAGTATTGATTTCAGTTTTCAATGAAATATAATTCATCGGTTCTGAATTAAGCTTCATTTCAGTCGTTGATGATTAAACCTAAATATCTGTAGATATACATTAATTAAAAAATACGTGATGGCTCAAACAACTACATCTGTACGGTAATAACACCACTAATACGAGGGTCAAACTAAACTAATACGTGGGGGTGGACGATTATGTTTTTTTCTGGACAAATATAATCAACGCAAACTGGAGCCAAACATAATTCATATAAAGTTCACTGGACAGTGCAAACGACCATACAAACATCACTGCCCAGAAACCATCCCCAGAACACCAATCTCACGCTCGAGTCTATTAACAATACACACGAGCGTACTAACACGACTGCCCAGAATCCAGCCCCGAAACAACAATCTTACGCTCAAGACTGTTAACCATTTTGTTTATCTGACATACTGTAGATTACAATCATTTAAAGTCTATTGATGTGGATAACCGTACGCCCATGGTAATTGTCATGGCATCCGAATCGTGCCTGGTCCAGTGTAGAAAAGGTCTGTGACGTCCAAGCCAACTCCAAGGAGAACGCTTGTCTAATTGCACTAGGCCTTAGAGTAATTACAATTCTGATTAAGGAATTTAATCACTCATTATCTCAATCATGACAAACTAACTGAAGGACATGTATTAGTATAAGAATCCTGATTTAAAGACAAAAAAATTGGTATTTAGTTTTAATGAAGCATCTCTAAACATATAACATGATAATCATTTATGTTATCTTAATTCATTGCAATACAGCAACCCAGAGTTTATAAGTGATGTCATTGTCCAAGTTCAATTCAATTCATTTTATTGACTTTAATCTTTACAGCCAATCAGTTCATATAACATATAACACAATACATTGGCGTCAGTTACATTTCATTTATTCGTTGTGAAATTAAATAATATTCTTTTAATCTGAGAGTTACCTCCCTCTAAATACAAAATACGAAGGATGATTGATATGTTGTGAGCCTCGTATTGAAGGAGGTACCCAATGATGTTCTTTTTTTAAGTCCTACTATTCTCTGACTATATAGGGCCGTGTACCCAAGGAAAGGTCTCATTTGGTAAGTTTCTATCGACGAGGTAGCACTCTAAATAAACAAGACAAGCGGCTTTTGCAAAATGAACAAAATCGGTGAAGAGCAGTGATCCAGTATTTGCATAAAAAAGGCACAACACCTAAGGCTATCCATAATGATATGGTAGGACCACTAAGGAAAGATGCTCCTTCCTTTGCTTCAATTTAAGCGCGGCCGACAGAGCCTTGACGATGACGACCATCCTGGAAGCCCTGTCAATGTTGCAACCCCAGAAATGGTCAATAAAGTTCATGATATTGTTATGACTGACAGACGAGTCACAAAAAGGTATATAGCCAGTAGAGTTGGCATTTCACAGGAAATTGTATATTCCATTCTGACCGAGGATCTTGCAATGAGAAAGCCGATAGGTACCAAGACTTCTGACAGTTGATCAGAAGCACACCAGGTGCACATAATCGCATGCTAATCTTGACGTTTTTGAGGAAGAACCTGCCAACTTTTTTCAGAGATTTTCACTATGGATGAAACATAGGTCCATCATTTTACCCCAGAGGCCAAAAAACAATCGAAACAATGGAATCAGTAATTGATAGATGCAGTGATATATCTTATCATGCATGTAAATGTAGATGTAATTTAGTCACGGTGATATTGTGATCGTCACCAAAATTCTGTTAGCGATATTCATTACAATAACAATTCGTAAGACAGATCAGGAGACTTAACGTATAGAAATTATAGCCGAGCATTTGAAAAAACAAACTAATTTCTAGATGGCAATTTTAATGACTAAAGTTTTGCCGTGGTAACTAAGGACAGACTTACGTGAAAATGTTCAACAATGTTATAATCATGTACACGATGTGATCAAATTTCCTTCAGTAAGCCATATGACCCCAGTTTTTTGGACGGATACTGACGTTAACATGGACCAGTGCTCGAACATCCCAATAGAATATCTAAAATTTCTATTTTTGTTATGTTTGCGAACTATATCATACTATCTAAACCTCTACTAATCAAAATAACACGCGATAAATATTTCCATGTCGGTATTGGGCTGTACATCCATGCACCCCATAACCGGCATGGAACGGCCGATGTTTTGTAGGAGAATAATGAGAAGAGCCAAAATGAATTAGACTGCGCCGTACAACTGTTTCAACCTTCTAGGATTCGTAAGGGATGATAAGGCCTTTAAGTATTGAGCATTTTGGGCGGCGAAAAATAAATCTCGGATATAGCAAAAGCAATGCCGAAATCTCTAATTCAATGCCTAGCTTTTAAATTAATTTCATTTCAACAATTAATATTGAACAAAAATATACAATAGGATCAGATAGCTGGTTAATCCTAAATAAATCTCCATGTATAAATAAATGATTTAAAATTTAAATAGATATAACAAATTGAAGCATATAAATATGAAGAGATATTATATTTGTACTGATACGTTTATTGGTTAAAGGGAGGTAATAAGTTTGCAGTATATATATATCTTTATTTATTTCAAATTCTACAGACCCGGGCGTCCACTTACAGCATGGACAACAAATACACCCTAAGTTTAAAATATCACAGTCAGTTTTACATGTACATATAACACAGACTTTTATATATAAAACATTGAACTAGAGGAAAATAGTATTCTTTAGTCGTACTTTGAACATAGCAAAGACAAATAAAACATATCACAGTATGGAAAAAAATCAAATGAGTTAAAATTATATTGAATCCTGTTTCAAACACTATACGTTTTAACATCTATGCGACTTCTCTGATATTAAACTGAACGGAACGAGATGGTCATAGATTACGACCAGTTACTAAAAGACACATTTGCTCACCTGAATTAGGACAGTCAAATACACTATTTACACATTTTAAAAGAAAAACACAGTCTAAATATGCTCGCCTGTGTTCCAGGCTTAGAAGATTAAAATACTTACAAACTGCAGTGTAAGGACATGGAATTTAAGTCGACATGTGTCTTAGAATATTAAAACAAATCAGAAACGTGCGCTGAACAGCTTAAAGATTGACTTAGACCTGCGATTTCTTATTTTATCCTGAAAACTTGAAATGCCAGGTTATGTCAGTTGAACAATATGTTGGTCGTCTCGTTATCACTGTATCTATGGTGTTACAATACAGTAATTACTACACTCTTTCCGTACTTGTCCTCTATCCACTTTCCTTTACTCATGTCTTCCCTTTCTCTTTTGTTTTTTCCCGTCGTTATAACCACCTCCACATTCATCCTCATTTGTCATTGACTGTTGCAACGACGTCAAATCCCGAATATAAACAAAATTAATCTCCCCTCTACAAAAACATCTCGTTTCACCACGGTCATAATTTTTTAAGCGTCATTATTTTAATTACAGAAAGTTCGTTTTGTTTTCTTTTTAATAACAAGCAGAGAATATCAACTTGGAAACGACATCCTTGATGTACATTACAATGGACAAAACGATGACACACATGAACAAATCATAGACTTACACGTCGTCTTGACCGATACCCGCTATGCGAATCTATTTCAAAGTAGGGTTAAGTCAAAACCTTAAACATCAATAAGCGTCGAAGACCAGTTTAACATTACAAAGGGAAATAAGATACAATCGAGTCTGACTTCATATCACACAAGGAAATAAAATATTAACGAGTCTGACTTCATATCACACAAGGAAATAAGATACTAACGAGTCTGACGTCATATCACACAAAGAAATAAAATACAAACGAGTCTGACTTCATATCACACAAGGAAATAAAACATTAACACGTCTGACTTCATATCACACAAGGAAATAAAACATTAACGAGTCTGACGTCATTTCACACAAGGAAATAAGATACTAACGAGTCTGACGTCATATCACACAAGGAAATAAAACATTAACACGTCTGACATCATATCACACAAAGAAATAAAATACAAACGAGTCTGACTTCATATCACACAAGGAAATAAAATATTAGCGAGTCTGACTTCATATCACACAAGGAAATAAGATATTAACGAGTCTGACTTCATATCACACAAGGAAATAAAATACAAACGAGTCTGACTTCATATCACACAAGGAAATAAGATACTAACGAGTCTGACTTCATATCACACAAGGAAATAAAACATTAACGAGTCTGACTTCATATCACACAAGGAAATAAAACATTAACGAGTCTGACTTCATATCACATAAGGAAATAAAATATTAACGAGTCTGACTTCATATCACACAAGGAAATAAAATGTTAACGAGTCTGACGTCATATCACACAAGGAAATAAAATATTAAAACGTCTGACTTCATATCACACAAGGAAATAAAACATTAACACGTCTGACTTCATATCACACAAGGAAATAAAATATTAACGAGTCTGACGTCATATCACACAAGGAAATAAAATGTTAACGAGTCTGACGTCATATCACACAAGGAAATAAAACATTAAAACGTCTGACTTCATATCACACAAGGAAATAAAACATTAACACGTCTGACTTCATATCACACAAGGAAATAAAATACAAACGAGTCTGACTTCATATCACACAAGGAAATAAAATATTAACGAGTCTGACGTCATATCACACAAGGAAATAAAATATTAACACATCTGACTTCATATCACACAAGGAAATAAACATTAACACGTATGACGTCATATCACACAAGGAAATGAAATACTAACGAATCTGACGTCATATCACACAAGGAAATAAAATATTAACACGTCTGACTTCTGACTTCTGACTAGATTGAATCAACAATTATACTCTACATCAGGTACAATGTATATAGTATGTATGGAAACAACAACGGTACTCTACATCAGGTATATTGTCTACATAGAAACAACAATGATCCCCTACATCAGGTATATAGTCTACATAGAAACAACAACGGTACTCTACATCAGGTTTATAGTCTACATAGCAACAACAATGATACCCTACATCAGGTATATAGTCTACATGGAAACAACAATGATACCCTACATCAGGTATATAGTCTACATGGAAACAACAATGATACCCTACATCAGGTATATAGTCTACACAGAAACAACAATGGTACAAATGTACCCTAAATCAGGCATATAGTCTGTATGGAAACAACAATGATACCCTAAATCAGGTATATATTCTACATGGAAACAACAATGATACCCTACATCAGGTATAAAGTCACATCTAATACTAAGGCGTTAAAGCGATATTACAGAGGACACATACGTAAATAACACCTTTAGATATGCCAAACAATGAATATAAAACTACACAATACAGTTGTTTCGTCCTTCAGGGATTCGTCAGTGATGATAGGTGCCAAAAAGTGTGGAATTGCTGAATCCAGTGAAGCTTAGAAAATACAAGCGGACCTAAAACTGATACAGCATTCCAATTTGGACATTGAAATGTTTTAAACAAACATGAACTAGTTATGTGTAGTGTATTTAGTTCTGTTTGTCCTCGGGTCTTTGTAATAGTTTCAAAGTCTGAAAAACAATACATGTGTTTGCAGCATTAACAGGAAATGCCCGTAAGAATGTTACCAGGGTTCCCCTGAAAAACACTCGTATTCCCTCGGTCTTGAAACTTCGGTATGCACAGTCTGTTATACTTTTGTATTGGCCAACCATATCACCTTGGTAGCGACTCTTGATGACGTCAATCGGCATACCTACGCCCCAGTTGATACACCCGGCAAATCCTCCTCCGAGACTGTCGGCCACCAGTCCATGAGAGTCAGTCAGACCCCGCTCCTGAAGAAAATGTTGTATCTGATGAAAGTTGACCATAAAAAGTCCACCTAGTGGGATCTCACGACAGAGCATCAGCGACGCACCTTTGTATAGCCCAACAAGACCATTATTTACAAGTATGTACCGCCCAACATCCAAAGGACCGCGAAAGTATTTTGTTTGGCCACCTGGATAACACACAATTTTTTAAAATTAACTTTTTTTAAAGAGATGCATCAAGTAATTGTGGGATGTATGTTATATCATTCGCAAGTGATGTATACCATAAGGCGATACACTGTGCATAATACCAATCATTATTCTTAAGGAACAAAGAAACAGGTGTTGTTGGGTTTTTTAAATTTGATTACTAACAGGGGATTTCCCGTTGCCATTGTGATGCTGCTGCTTGTGATTGGAGAACGACTTTGACGTAATCAATGGGGATGACAAACGTCATTTCCGCCAGGCTGCCTATACATCCGGCAATATAACGGCTCCGCCAGTCGACATCCGCTGGATTGTGCTCTTTGTTGAACAGGCTCAGTGCTGTGTTATTTACTCCAAAGAACACAGCATTTGTGAATGGGACGGAACACAACGGCCAGGAAAGTCCCCTTAGTAAACCATTGGACTGTACAATGAAAACGTGGACATTTGGTTCAGAAATATTATCATACTGACACACAAAACACACAAATACATCAATCCAGACATAATTAACCTGGATTTGTTATTACTTTTACTTGTGGTTGTTTTCGATAATGGTATATATATATATATATATATATATATATCGTAAAACCTTGCACAAATGGTGCAACTTTATGATAAAAGCTAATTTCGATTTCCGATAAACATTATCAACACAAAGTCAGAATAAAGACTCACAAGCGTATTTCTGTAGACTGCGGTGAGTATGTCGGGAAGTCGGGTATGTGACTGTGTCTGCAGAAGGACCTATGCGAGATATAGAGATTATCACCATGGAAGGAATCAAACATTTACACTGATAATCATTTAACATGAATAGAATGGCTTAAGGGAACATTAAACTGAGTCATTACAATCTTCAAAAGACTTTTTTATAGGAGAGTGGGTGGCATAGCGGTGTTCATATTTCAGCACTTCAGTCGAATAATATGCAATGTTTAGTTATTGTACAGTTTATGTAGAGTGCGTTCTACAACATTTGCTCTGTGTTCAGATTTATCAATTCATTTTTTTCCAACACTCAATAACGCGTTATATAATATGCACTAAGCTTATCACGTATACAGAAATAACAGTGACCAATTTTTTTTACTAACTTGTACAGGGTTTCACGTTCTCTCAACAAACAGGGTCATATCTGAACGGAACACAATACCCTCTGAGGAATTTAACATTTTAACGTCCGTAACTTTCTAATAAATCAATATAGTATGTTTAAATTTATTCAGTTTATCAAAGTAGAAAACATAAAACAATTATCACTAGCAAATGAACAAAGGAAAGATTTGTAATTCTTTAATTAAAATTAATTCATTTTTAACTAATCAAATTGATAATATATGAATTGCTGTTCTTTAAGACAGTAGTAAGAATAATATTTGTTGAATTTAAATTTAGGTGATGACAGTAAGAACTATTTTGTAGAATGAATAATTAATTATGTAAGAGTGGGTGCCTTTGTCCTTTAATGGATATACAATGTTTTCCATTAAGTTGTAAAACTTACGGAATAATGTTTAATTGAATTGAACATGAAAAAAAAAATTCAAATGAATTATTCCAGCACACATTCAGTACCATTTATGAAATAGATAATGTTACTACATTTTTATATCATGACATTGATAATAACTCATATTTCACGGAAACTATAAAAATAATAAATTGGAAGGGGAAAAAAGAAGAAAAAAATTAAAAGAAATAACGAGGATATTGCCGTTTACATAGAGTAAGCAAGTCTGATTGTCTTTCATGGACTCCAAATCAATGTCCTCACAGTTTTGATGTAGGGGACAAATGTTCTTATTGAGAAATATTTTGTATGAACTGATGTTCAATACGCATGAAAGTCTACGTTATATTTATTTTATTTATGGAATACACAGCAGCACTATAAAACCTACTTATGTAATTTTGGATTTGATACAAAGAGGCCCGAATGATTGTCATCGGCATACTGACATCTTGATTACTGTAGTAACAAGATACATTGGAAGGAGACAATACGCTGAAAAAAAGAGATAAAATTGAATCATGGTTTTCATTATATACATGCGTGCATATTTTATTACCTTAATGGTGTCAAACGGGAAGCCAATTAGTACAACGGCCACACCTGTAACACAACGTAAAATCTACTCTTCTATCATTCATTATACTGTATACGAAAGGAATAAACTGTCAGGTTAACTTATAACTGTGTCAATGAACAAGGACTTAAAACGTCAATAGACACGAAAACTACAAAAGCATCACAACATATGGACAGATAATGTCGCAGCTTCAATATATAGCTACAAAATACGCCAAAACATGAAATACAAAAACCAAAATAATGTTGATATGGAGTGACACCCACCATATCAACTGTCTACCTGTCTTTAATCAGGGAGACTGTTACAGACACATAGGCACGTGAGGCACACAGTTATAGACACGATAACATAAGACAAGCGGTTACACACAGGATATTAGACACATTGTTAAAGACACAGGACATGAGACACACAGTTACAGACACACAGGACATGAGACACACAGTTACAGACATACAGGACATGAGACACACAGTTACAGACATACAGGGCATGAGACACACTGTTACAGACACACATGACATGAGACACACAGGACATGGGAACACAGTTATAGACACACAGGATATGAGACACACAGTTACAGACACACAGGGCATGAGACACACAGGACATGGGAACACAGTTATAGACACACAGGATATGAGACACACTGTTACAGACACACAGGGCATGAGACACACAGGACATGGGAACACAGTTATAGACACACAGGATATGAGACACACTGTTACAGACACACAGGGCATGAGACACACAGGACATGGGAACACAGTTATAGACACACAGGATATGAGACAAACAGTTACAGACACACAGGTCATGAGACACACAGTTACAGACATACAGGACATGAGACAAACAGTTACAGACATACAGGGCATGAAACACACTGTAATACAGTAACATGAGACATACATTTACAGACACATAGGGACATGAGACACCATGATACAAACAGGAAAATGAGACATCATATTACAGACACACAAAAATGAGACGTCTATTGTATTGGTACAATGATCATGTTATATGGATATTTCCTGTCGATTCTTTTAAATTAGGTTTCGCCAATGCATACATACATGTGGTATTTCCATTTTCTCAGTGTGTCTAATGTGTAAAGATACTACCGAGTGGCGGAAGGATGGGAGAAGAACATAGGAAATGAAAACCGGAGTGATGAACAGACATATCAACGAGCTTCCAGCACGTTTAACATTCCCATGGTTTTCATCAACCTTAAACAGTAATGCTATTTACTAGAAAGAGAAAATCGACAATAAGGAAATTGAAATCGTCCTTATAACAAAGGTTACTAAACAGCCGACGAGACAAAAGGAAAGACAACGAGAACATCTAAGCTTAATGCACAAAAACAAAAAACTAATAAGATTCAAAAGTCCAAATAAAGGCAAAAAGAAATGAATATGATGCCAAAACAAAGAGGAAGACAACAGCTTAAGTATCAAAATTCTTTGAACGATGTTTCCATCCAGTTTGTATATCTGTGTCACTTTGTTATCTAGGCCTACAGGTGCCACAGAAATAGACAATAGATACTGTGTAGTGTATTGTAGTTAGACAATGTAACTATGATAATGTGTGCTCTAAATGTACCCCGGGTTGGAGGAACGACTAGCCCATATCATTGGCACGACACAAAACATTCATTTTCATAAGTCGTAGTTTGTTATCATTAATATTATATATAAGGAACGGAGAAGTTTCTAATGTCCAGTCCAACATCACATGACGACAATGCGTCACAGATATAGGACTCAAAGTCATTGGCCCGGGCAGTTAAGTGCTAGATGTATTAAGTTCATGTTCGTTGTTTTTTTCACTAATAAACTTTCAATTATCTGTTTGTGTTTTGTTACTTTATTTTTTCTCTGATGATTAAAAGCTAACCTAGTTACAATAATTCTAACCGAAGTAAAGTATGATTTACATAATTAAATTCCATCATTTACCTCCGACACCTCCCGCTACAAAGCTATGGAAGGAGTAGTCCGCCATCTCTCTGTCGCTGTGGTGTGCTGTCAATTGTTCTTTAGGGTACAAGGACATGGATCATGGTGACTTTTCCAGATAAATAACATTCCTCTACATATGGAGTTACGCTTAGTAATCAGCTTGTTTTGCTATTTGTTTTGTATTATGTCTCTTTTTTATATTTACAAATCACTCATGGTAAATACACATGACACTTTTTATTTAGAGGATTATTGAATTTATTGTTTAACCTACTCGAGAATGTAAAACCTTGGCGAAGTATTGCCTTGGGCATCATACAGCTACAATGTACTTACCTACGTACGTGTCGGGTAGGAATCGATTGACTCTTCCTTATAACAGGGTATATATAGAGAGCTATAAAAAGATATTTCGTCAGTGAATTGTTCAGTTACGTTTCCTGTTTTTGTTGATTAAAGATGAGTGCTAGCACGTGACCTGCACCAGGTGTACCAATAAACCTCCTAATATGTACTGGACAGATACCGACTCAGCGTGTTGCCATCATGACAGGTGTGCATACTTGACAAATCATCCCTATTTATTTCTCAGCGTACCCTAATTAAATAACATCTTACGTGAAATATTTACACTGGCGTTAATTGTATGACAACCGAAGTAATCTATGTATTCCAGTAGGGAATCCTTCGAGATCAGGGATGTTACCAATATCCTAACTGGTATGTACAGGGAAGATAAAAGCGTACATTTGATAAAAGTGTTATTGTTGTCAACGGGGGTCTTCTCGATAATCAGAGGAATTTAATATGACAGGCCATTGGTCCATATGTGATGTGAGTGTCTATATTGGTAAAAGTATTTTGTCTTGTAAATCTCCCTGCTCAAACAGAAAACAATATATCGAAAATGGGTATTGATTTTAATTTGATAAAGATTAATATAGTTTTCATTCATTCAATTAAAAAAAATAATCAGAATTTTTGAAAATATTCTTTTATACGAAATATTATACTGACATTGCATTAAAATTGCATTTTTTCTTATTTTAGCTATGTGGAAATGAAGAGATAATTATATAAATAAAAATAAGCATTTTCGTTTTATGTGTATTATAGACAATTATCGTACTAGTATATTTCATTGTATATACAAATAAATGTTATTCCTAGACCGCCATCACCTGCTGTCCAGATACTGTAGAATCTGTGAATATACAACAAACGTCACAGCGTTCACCGGAAACGCTCGGACACACGTCACAATACTGCCTCTATAGAACACCCGGAGTCCATCTGCCTTAAAGCTTTTGATTGCACAATCCAACGGTCCCTTGTACTGACCCACCATATCTGCCTGATAACGACTCTTTACAACGTCAATTGGCATTATAGAGAACCAAGTCATACTTCCTGCACAGCCACCAGCGATAAAATCAGCTATGAATCCCTTGGAGTCAGTCCAGCCTCTAGATTTGATGGCCTCGCTGAAGGACTCGTAGACGAGGAGAAAGAGGCCGTAAGATGGGACTTCGCGCCAGAACATGGCTCCACCACCCTTGTATAATCCCAACAATCCTTCAGTTCTGTACACGTGTCTGGCACACTGTATTGGTCCCTTGAAATAAGGGTCTTTGCTTGCTCTCTGGACTACAATCACAATGTCAGCATTAATTTAGTAACGTTATTTCGTTAAAGACATCTACAAAGTGTCTTTTTATGTAAGCATAATTTTGTCATGGCACTAACGAAATGCGATTCTTAAAATGCAATTACTGAAGTTTAATTAATATGTGTTATAGTGAAATCGTTTTTATTTTGGACGGATGTATTCCGAAAGGTCTTTTCCATACCTGCTGTCTTATGTGCATCATGGGAAACCTGGGACTGCAACACGACTTTGACATAATCAGTAGGTATGACCGGAATCAGTTGTGCAGCGCCCCCTACACATCCCGCCAGGTAAATGTTGAGGTAGGATGACTTCTTAGTGTCATTGTCCTTGTCCAGGAACTTAAGGGTGTTCCCGTAGACGCCGAATAGGACCGAGTTTACAACTCCGTAGGACATCATCGGCCATGACAGTCCCCGAAAGAAGCCAGTAGTCTAGACAGGCAAAGGAAACAAGAATGTATCTTAATCTGGTTTCTTTTTTAAAGGTGCATATTATATTACAAGTGGGTTTGTTTTTTTTGTTTTTTTTTAACTTATTATCATGTTGCCCTTGGTATTAAAGTATGATACTTGCGCATATATTCATCTAAATTTAGTAATAGATAAATATAAGGTTGTCGATTTACCACCATACTAACCGAAGTAATATTGACTGTTATACCACATGTATATCATATTCATGCTGAAACACTCTTAACATCCGTCTAGAAAACGTTGAAATAAATCAATAAAGAACTATCATTTTTTATTCTCTTTATAGTTTATAAAATCTTCAAAATCAAGAAAACGCCAACATGTGAACAAAAACGTATGTAGCTAAATATAGAATACACAGATACTCAACCGGGATTGGGGCATCGGAACCCTCCGGCATATTAAGGAGAACCGACCAAGTCTAACTCACACTAATACAGAATACACGGAGACTCAACCGGGATGGGGACATCGGACACAGATATTTAACATATTCCTTCTTTCTATAATAAATTACCAAACATTGCACTGTTTCAGTGTTTTTAGATTATGACATAAACATTGTACATATACAAAATGGTCAATATCTCTTACAGTTCCGAAAGAAAGAAGAAAGGGTGCAAGAAATCAATACAAAGAAATGTTATCAGGAAAAATATAAAGATAAATGTATGATCATATTTATTTTAACTTTGAAAGTGTGATATCTTTAATTTTGGTGATTGTCAGAACATATATTCTAGGATAACAACATTGCCTTCAATTGTCTGATGTGCAAGATAACAAAATAAGATGTGTGTAGAGTAGAATGGTGTCTATATGTAACATACGAAATGTAACTGTGGCATAGTTACTTACTTCAGTGTCTAACTTCGATCAAATACATATTTATGTTGTATACCAATTTCATTTATGTTTATACATAGGTATGTAGTTAAATGCAAGATTACTGGGGGACTAACTTTTGAACACTTGCTAACCTTAATATAATTCGCAGAGAGGATTGATAAAGTTCAACACAAGTACAAGAAATATGTTGTTAACCTTAATGAGTATTGGTAGGAAACAATATCCCAACGGGCTGTGTCAGTCGCAACTGGCAACCATTTCTGTGGTGAAATTTTAAATATAAAAAGCTATAAAATTATATATTATTATAAAATAATCAATTCAGAAATAATAGTGATGTCATATTTCCATCATTTTTTCATTAAGTGATGTTGGAACATTTTCTTTTCATTTGTTTTATAAATGTGTTCTCGGTTCTCACCCATCCCTGCTTGAAGATGTTTGAGACCATCGCCAGGGTTCCTTTTCGCTGATTTCCATGTTGTGTCTGTAATTTCACCTGAGGTAGAACAATTAACAACATCTGAGATCAAATAAATAAGTCTATGGCATATGTTAAGTGTTTATTTCTATACGCGAAAAAAGTATCGCTTGGTCACTCTTTATACACAAGTAATGTGATCATAACAGTACATAAACATAAATCAGGATACACGTTGATTATAATATCAACTTCTACCAGATCATCTGTCAACTTATCTTATAGATTCTACCAAATCAACTGTCAGCCTATTCTGTAGATTCTACCAAATCAACTGTCAGCCTATCTTAGGGATTCTACCAGATCAACTACCAACCTATTTTGTAGATTCTACCAGATCAACTACCAACCTATTTTGTAGATTCTACTAGATCAACTGTCAACCTATCTTTTAGATTCTACAAATTCTACCAGATCAACTGTCAACCTATCTTGTAGATTCTACAAATTCTACCAAATCAAGTGCCACCCCATCTTGTAGATTCTACCAGATCAACTGTAGAGATTCTCTATCGTGTCAGAAGAATGAGTATTTCTCGTAATTTTTGTCAATAACATGTAGCATGATTAACGTGTTAATTATATAATATGGACTTCCATGATTACCTTTGTAGTGTCAAACGGGTGTCCAACCAACAGACCAGCCGAACCTGTAGAGATACAGACATATTGATTACCATCATAATCAGTTTGGTTTGTTAGTGTTATTTGTTTGATAAGTTTTAAGTAATTTCTCAATAACTACCGTTCCACGCGCTGTTAGGATCTGTCAATCACCTGTAATATGATATACAATAACATGAAGAATGATTCAGAATGCATTGTTATAATTGTAGAGAAGGATGTACTACACCTCCGATAGCTCCCGCTATGTAGTCGTTTATAAGATGACTAGGCATGTCGGAGAAGGCGGACAGCTAGACGTCGCTCATCTGTTGATTCGCAATACACCTCCTCTGCAAGCAAACACCTGAAGCTGGACTGTTTTACCAGAAGCACAGGAATGGACCAGAGACAACCCGGAAGTACATCCTAATGGTTTTCTCCTTCTGATGATATTATCGCTGTATTGCTTTCCTGAATAAGTAATCATATTGTTTTAATGTCTAATTAATTCTAGTCACATCTACAATTGTTATCAATATGTCTTTTTTTTTCATTTAAAGCTGACTTGAATATGTCGCTAACCTGACCTGACGATTTATTTAAGTGGTGAGAATATTATAGGTTGTCACTGCACATAGCTGGATAACGAACGCGCCTACTTTGAAATATAGAGTCTTAAAAACAACTATTTTTATATCTTTTTCCAGAAAGTTATATTTTTGTTTATTCTCGTCATTTACTTTGTTTTCAAACTGAAGACATCAATAATGATAATTAAGCATTTTACGAACGCATAAGATTTGTTTCTTTTTTGTATTAGGTGTTTAATTGCGTTTTAGGTCTAAGCATTTAATGTGATTTTAATGTGATTAATTTAAAGTAAATTTAACATGAAAAAATATGACCTAAATATGACATGATTTTTTTTTATTTCATGTCAAATTCAGTTCAATTTCTTGACCTAGATTGACTATTTGCTCTTTTCAGGTCAATTTCGTCTGAACATTTTCATATGAAATTGACCTGAATTGACATGAAGACCTTTTGCCTAATATTAGATGGCGGGCTAAAGTTAGCAGCGGATTCGTTATTCGTTATTGGAGATTCAAATAATGAATTCGCCACCAACAGCAGATTGGGGATTCAGTTCTTTATGTTTAATTGATATTTCTTATTATTAACATTCTCATGTTGGATTCGAATGACGGATTGGGGATTCAGTTTCTTATGTCCAATTGCTATTTTTATACCCCGCCAAGAAATGGGAGGGGAAAATATAGAGGATATCTAACAGTGTTTTCAGTAATACCAAATTATGTAATACTAAATATATTTCAGGACTGTGGCTAATATTTTTATATTTTTCACTAGTGCGTAGCATAAGTGAAAAATATCGGAGTATTAGCCACACTAAGGAAATATATTTGGTATTACTGAAGATACTGTTAGATATTCTGTTTATTACATTTATAGCAAAATATACTGAGGCAACTCAATATTTCCCAGAATTCATTGCGGTCCCCTGTCAACGGCTAACAAATGTACGCCAAATTGTGACGTTATGTATTCTATCTTGCATTATGACGTCATATAACATGACGGAGAGCTATATTCAAATCTTAATTTTCCCCATTGTCGTTGGTAAGCAGTATTCTGATTGGTCAAATCAGAAAAAAAAAGATATTTTTCACTTTTATGGAATGGAAAATTTTCGATATTTCACAGGTATAAATGCAATAAATAGTGTTACTCGTGTCCGTCCCGTCCCGCCGGCTTCACTATTAAACTAACATATCTATATAACTAAATAATCATGTGATTGTCACATAACATACATGATGTCTGCTTGCGCACCTTACACGTTTTTGTCGGATCAAACATCCAAGATGGCCGCCACAGACCCGGATTTACTGAAAACATCTTATTTAATAACGTTTGTTACATCTGATGGATTCTAATGGAACTTGATGGGAGATATAATACCATGACAGCACTGATAATAAACAACTTAAAAAACCAGACAAACGATTTCAGATGGCCGCCAAATAGAGGATTCTGATAGGTCAATATTCAAATACCGTCCGATTCACATGAAATTGGCTTTGCAAAGACGATGGCAGTATCTAATGTCAAAATGTCAATAATAGATAACTGAATCCCAAATCCGATGTTGCTAGTGGATTCATTATTCGAATCACCGATCATAGTTCATAAAAAACGATTGAACATAAGAAACTGAATCCCCAATCTGCGTTATTCGAATCCCGTCATAAAAATGTCAATAACAAGAAATATCAATTAAAGCCTGGCGTTCCAGACTTGAGAACTCATACAACCAAACGGAAATATATGCAGTTGCCTCGCGAGCATCAACGAATTGCTACAAAATCGGTGATCGGGAGGATGCAAACCTTGTCATCGTATCCACGGGTGATACTGAGTAGGGTACATAATATGGTATCTATATTTCCGTTAGTTAACATTTCTCTTCACTGTTGGATATTTTATAAAGACTAATATGAGGTTTTTACTCTGGCACTGTAGTGGACATATACATTTATACGTTATAACTACGAGCTGTTTTAATGTAAGCACTATATATCTACGAATATCATTATTATCCCAGCGTAATAATGAAACTGGAAGTATCAGAATTACATCCCAACTTATACCGACCCCTTCTGTTTTAGATAGGCAAAAAAAATGTGTCTTTTTTAAATCCCTCAATGATTTGCTAACGATACTTTTAAAAACCAATTTCCCACATTTTGAACATTTTATGAATATACAGTATAAAAAGGAACCTGTTTCACAAATAACAAGCCAGACGTCAAAGTATGGGTCACAGTGACCTATATTTGGTTCGGGAAACTCCGCTTTCCCATCGGTGGCCATTCTATTATCTACTATCTTGAGATTGTATGTATAGCAAACGCTCGCGTTATCGTAGCCATAACATGAAACTACAAAAACAAGAAGGACAATAGAAAGTGAGGCCACATGCGTGTTTCACTACTACACAAAGTACACATATATCAGTAATTGGGCTCAGAGAGCATGTGTGTGTTGTGTACGTGTAAGTAATGCGACTCACACATTGCATAGCGATCAACAAACAACTGATAACTTATCCGTTTACACTTTAAGCAACAGTATACCCGTGGAGCCCGGTACCCAGCGGACTTAAACACCAGACACACATATACTATGATAATAGTTCACCATCACTAGTACTTACGTTTTCTATATATAACCTCACTCATACATACCGTGTAGTCATGTAAACAAAAATCATAGGTTCTAAGTCGCCAATGGTCCCGATTCTCCTAACCTGTCACTTGTCATTATCTTACATATCTTCGTCAACAGAGCCCTGACCGAGGTCACACGTATACTACCGGGTATGATACTCTATCTCGGTTGTACTGACCCTGTACCTACCTGAAAATCAGGGTCAGCTAATTTACCACTACGGCTACTTTTGTTCTATTTTTAGGTTACCATTGTGTAGGTAGACTCGCTAGTTCGATATGTGTATAGATACCAGACGGGACAACTGAGCTTTTGTCCTGCGTAACCAGTACAAGAGTGTGAGTGACGGTATATTGCCTAAATGTAAGGTTTCGTCACACCAACTATAGCGTATATTAGTTACTGGTTATGACTCCGCCAATCGTAAGGTTTCGTCACAACAACTATAGCGTACGTTAGTTACTGGTTATGACTCCGCCAATCGTAAGGTTTCGTCACAACAACTATAGCGTACGTTAGTTACTGGTTATGACTCCGCCAATCGTAAGGTTTCGTCACAACAACTATAGCGTACGTTAGTTACTGGTTATGACTCCGCCTAATGTAAGGTTTCGTCACAACAACTATAGCGTACGTTAGTTACTGGTTATGACTCCGCCTAATGTAAGGTTTCGTCACACCAACTATAGCGTACGTTAGTTACTGGTTATGACTCCGCAAATCGTAAGGTTTCGTCACAACAACTATAGCGTACGTTAGTTACTGGTTATGACTCCGCAAATCGTAAGGTTTCGTCACAACAACTATAGCGTACATGTACGTTAGTTACTGGTTTATCGCCTACATGACTCCACCTAATGCAAGTACATGCACTCTGACGTTTATAACTTATAATTAAACTCTTCATTCTTTTATGATACAGATCTATTCCATCAGACGAAGTAACTTTGATAACAATGGGTGTGGACGCATATCTATTATCAACAGCACAGGTAATCGTACGATATTACGTCTATCACCTGACAGGTAAGTATAAGTCGTATTCCAATCATTTTGAAATCATGTTTCTCATATACATTGTTCGTATAAAATGAGTAATACCAATATATCAAATTTTGGGCATTATTAGGAAACTTTCAGACAGCAGGATCTTAACACATTTATATTGGTTTTAAGGCGGCAGCTGTTGTCAGTTGTTTCCATTTCATTTGCAATAAATTGTATTACAACAAAGCCGGAGAATATGGTATCGGACAAAGTCTACATAATACATACACAATCTATACCTCACTGGTATAATACGGTCATATACACAATTACAACAAACATGGGCAATGTGTACCTTATTTATCCGTGCCCTCAACTACCACTATAACAACATCAAAAACAACGATACCAACAACACAAAAACATGGGCAATGTGTACCCTTATCCGTGCCCTCAACTACCACTATAACAACATCAAAAACAACGATACCAACAACACAAAAACAACAATAACAACCACCATCACTGCAGCAACAAGCACAACAACAGAAAACAGCAATACAACATCATCGCAAACAGCAAAAATATTTCCACCCCTACCACCACATTACCAACAAATTAACCAACACAGAAACCACCATAATAACACAATCAACAGAAACAACAACAAACAACAAAAACAACAGCATTACCAACAACAACACATCACGAACAACACCATCACCACCACATTAACAACAAATCAACCAACACAACCACCAACATTTTAACACCACCACCAACAACGACAACACATCAACAACAACACCATCACCACCACACCAACAACACTTCACCCAACACAACCACCAACATATTAACACCACCACCAACAACGACAACACATCATCAACAACACCATCACCACCACACCAACAACAAATCAACCAACACAACCACCAACGTATTAACACCACCACAACCACCAACAACGACAACACATCATCAACAACACCATCACCACCACACCAACAACACTTCAACCAACACAACCACCAACGTATTAACACCACCACAACCACCAACAACGACAACACATCATCAACAACACCATCACCACCACACCAACAACAATTCAACCAACACAACCACCAACGTATTAACACCACCACCAACAACGACAACACATCATCAACAACACCATCACCACCACACCAACAACAATTCAACCAACACAACCACCAACGTATTAACACCACCACAACCACCAACAACGACAACACATCATCAACAACACCATCACCACCACACCAACAACAATTCAACCAACACAACCACCAACGTATTAACACCACCACAACCACCAACAACGACAACACATCATCAACAACACCATCACCACCACACCAACAACAAATCAACCAACACAACCACCAACGTATTAACACCACCACAACCACCAACAACGACAACACATCATCAACAACACCATCACCACCACACCAACAACAATTCAACCAACACAACCACTAACGTATTAACACCACCACAACCACCAACAACGACAACACATCATCAACAACACCATCACCACCACATCAACAACAAATCAACCAACACAACCACCAAGGTATTAACACCACCACCAACAACGACAACACATCATCAACAACACCATCACCACCACCACATCAACAACAATTCAACCAACACAACCACCAACGTATTAACACCACCACCAACAACGACAACACATCATCAACAACACCATCACCGCCACCACATCAACAACAAATCAACCAACACAACCACCAACGTATTAACACCACCACAACCACCAACAACGACAACACATCATCAACAACACAATCACCGCCACCACACCAACAACAAATCAACCAACACAACCACCAACGTATTAACACCACCACAACCACCAACAACGACAACACATCATCAACAACACCATCACCACCACCACATCAACAACAATTCAACCAACACAACCACCAACATATTAACACCACCACAACCACCAACAACGACAACACATCATCAACAACACCATCACCACCACATCAACAACAAATCAACCAACACAACCACCAACGTATTAACACCACCACCAACAACAACGACAACAACACATCATCAACACCATCACCACCACACCAACAACAAATCAACCAACACAACCACCAACGTATTAACACCACCACAACCACCAACAACGACAACACATCATCAACAACACCATCACCACCACACCAACAACAATTCAACCAACACAACCACCAACGTATTTACACCACCACCAACAACGACAACACATCATCAACAACACAATCACCGCCACCACACCAACAACACTTCAACCAACACAACCACCAACGTATTAACACCACCACAACCACCAACAACGACAACACATCATCAACAACACCATCACCACCACATCAACAACAATTCAACCAACACAACCACCAACATATTAACACCACCACAACCACCAACAACGACAACACATCATCAACAACACCATCACCACCACATCAACAACAAATCAACCAACACAACCACTAACGTATTAACACCACCACCAACAACGTCAACACATCATCAACACCATCACCACCACACCAACAACAAATCAACCAACACAACCACCAACGTATTAACACCACCACAACCACCAACAACGACAACACATCATCATCAACAACACCACCACATCAACAACAAATCAACCAACACAACTGCCAACACCAACCAATGCCAAAAACAACGAATACACCTCCGCCACATCAACAAGTAACTTATTCCCTTAGCAGCCCACTGTCTCAATGATTTCAATATATGAAATCGTTAAAAAAATTATTCATACTCGAACGAAATAATGCTAAAATATATATATGTATATATATATATTTGGAGTGTATGACATACTTATTCAAAGTTAATCAAGCATTTTTAGTGGTGTTGAACTTAACATCCTATTTCTCACCCCGAAGTATCAGCACTAAGGAATTTCAGATTACTTCAAATAATAGTAGTTACATGTATATCACTCAATTGAAAATGAGAAAAAAATGACTTAACACTGATCCCTGATTCAATCTTCTTAAGGATTGATTGTCAATTTTGTTGCTTGCATGGACTGATGAAGGGAAGTGAACCTCGTGCAAATGAAGTGAACTGCGAAGCAGTTCATGTACCATTTGCGCGAGGTTCACTTCCCTTCATCAGTCCATGCAAGCAACAAAATTGACAATCAATCCTTATATTTACGTTAACCAAATTTAAAACTTCGCCACCAGATTGCAAAATTCGGTCGCAACAGTGTGACGTAAGTGTGTCACTTTGTAACATTGTTATACTTATCGTACATGTGTGCACAGTAGTGGAACAGCAGACAGTCAACTATTCTCGTCGCCAAAGCAACACAAAATATAGTGCCATACACGTTTTGATTATTACGATGTTGATACACATAGATACGATATTTTCAAGGTAAAATATTCATTTATAACAAATATTTATGATATTGTATAATAAAAACTTAGCAATACCCATATAAATACGAATTTAAAGTGCAGTGTTGACAGTATAGTATGTGTGTGATTTGGTCACTTGAGACACAGGGACTCGGTTAAAAAAATGATGTGATGCAGTCTAATATAGCCGGGATATTCAGAGCTCGAGAAAAAGTGTAACAATATGGATTTTAGTCGCAGGTTAACTGGTGATGTACATGGTGTTCTTGAAATATTGGATTTCATTGTCGCACTGGCGTTTTGGGATGTAAATTCTGATAATAGTAAGTAAAGAAACATTGATTTGAAAATTGGCGGTATTCGACGGCCGGAAACTTGTGTCCTCCATATGTTTAGATTGAGTCAAATTACGACAATAATGTGTCCCTGTTCTCGATATAGCATACTTCTGCTACCAGTCTGTTTTGTGTTGTTAAATAGTGTTTAAATTGAGGTTTATTTTCTGTTACCACTGAAATGGTATTAAGCATGGCATTCGAAATACAGCTAACGTTAGACCTACTGCGCTACGTAGGTCATGAGCTCGGTGCTATCGAGAGTGTCAGTGTTCTGTCAGATCCTGTTTTCTAAACTGTCTGCATTATACTGGCATTTTTATTAGCACATAAAGCGGCTATTCCACTTGTGTTCATATACGTTTATAACAATGTTACACAATTCACAAAGTGAAAGTGCATTCAAGTCTGAGGCGGTACAGAACTCGATCGCCATTGTAAACTCAGTGAATGTATTCACACGCCGGCAAGAAAGTGATTCGTCTCTCAGAACAGAAGCACGCGACCCAAAATCTTCAACGGGAAATGAAGTGATCTTAGTTTACTATGTTCATTGAGGCGGAGCGAAGTGAAAATGTAAATATTAAGAAATGTAAGTTGGAAATATACCTCGGCCAAAATTGTTACTAGTCTAAGTTTATATACTAAGTCTTTATGTCACTCTCTATCAAAGATTTGTTTCTGTCACGGAATATATAGTGACATTACTGTCCTTTTATTTCTAAGTTTCCAAGGAATGTATCATCAGCCACCATGATTTGCACAATATCCAAGGAAAATCTTTGTCAACAAATGTAAATTGATTATTTTGTCGTGTATCTTTTCTAGCAACTTTACAACATTGATACTCAGTTGATCACAATGTTTTTATTGTTGTCAAGACAAACGAATGTTCCAGACCAGATAATGTAATATCCCGTCACATTCATACGGTCAGTAAATCTAGTCTCTAGTAAGCAAAAAAATTGCAATCCATGACATTATCCATATGAGTGTCTTTACATCTAGTAGGGTTTTCATTTTTAATATTCTCACGTGCGCAACAAAGTTATGTCTGCATTTTTCGTGACCGTTCTGAGTCTTGTAGCATGTACCATATCGTTTTCATGTCCCGTGACGTATACACGAACACTGGATAAATGTCCAGGATTCGTAGATTGTCGTCTTACAAGTTCAATGTTTATAGCCTACTAGTAGAACCTGAATAACTAGGTAGACACCCTTGAGAAATGAACATTAGACAAGAGTGCAGCTTTCCATTGAATCTAGTTGATGAATTGCTGTGTGGTTTTACCTAAAGTTTATCTTAAATTGAAGTTTTAACAACATGCGATACTTGACACAATATGGAGTTATTGTCACTAGATCCGCAAACAATATATTTATCTACTTGAAAAAGAAAGACACTTTATTTAAGTTTTTGAAGTTCAAAGCCTTTGTTTTCCTAACATATAAATTATGACGAAATTACAAAAATATGTTGAATGATAGAATATACTTAGTATACCTAATGATGGTATAATGTGATAATCAATACCGTAGCTCTTCATAATTACAATTAAAACCGGGAAACTACCCACAGATTGCAGGGAATCTCTAATGCGGTGCTCCACTCTCTATATGTAAATGAGCCACGGAAAATATGTCATCACGCATGCGCAAACTGGTTGGTTTAAAAAAAAATACGGAATGGCAATCAAAGTCATGCATCAGAAGCCAAAAGTAGATCAGACGTACCAGTTGCTGCGTGAAGACAAAGATATTTTCAACATCATCTACGAGTCAACGTGAAGCTGTTAGACAAAAGTTAAATATAGGTTAAACGTAAAAAGCCACGTGAACGTTCCGCGAGGTCAATTTGCCCGCAACGAGGTGTGATACTCGACATGATATTTGTAGTAAATAAGGAAATCGTTTGAGTAAACTATGGTGGCAGTGAAACTTCTTGGTATTTGATAAGTAAACCCATGTTTTATCTGTTCATCATCCGGGGATGTAACTCGGCACGCGCAGGGTTTGTTCACGTTCCAATTTCAGATGTTAATTAAATAATTTACTCATGAATTGTTGACGTTACTGATCAGGTTTGACGGAAATTAGGTGGAGATAAATCTATAGGGGATTATTTAAAAAAAAAAAAACATTCAATGTTCGTCGTTACCCGTCGTCGTCATCGCTATTGGGTATTGTGGTCATGATCTGTAGTAACGCAAAGAGTACCACACCAAGAAACCAAGATCTAGATTACATGCAGACATTGTGAAAATGCAAGGAGAATAAGACCATGTGTTCCGCCAGGGAAAGCGTCTTCTACTCGAAGGACGTCATATTATTTTGAACGAATGCGAGGTAGTCATACGATAATGTATGTGACAAAGTTTCAGTGTTTTACCTGATTCAAGGAAACCAATAGATCATAGATTAGTCAGTTCCTCGCCTGATCAATGCCCAAAGCGATATATCTAGGATTAACAAGTTGTTTGTATATTGATGATCCAAACACAATATAAACTTACTTTACGTCAGTATTTATACATGTAAATTAAAGTTGATGATATGCTTTGTTGTTCAGAGTAATAATGGAATTACTCAACAGAAACAAACATATACAAGTAACAACTCACCATGTGACGCCCGATCTGACAATGGTGTCCTCCTCGTTTGTATCCAGGGATAACTACCGGATTTACCGGATTCTGCAGCAGGTACATGTACGTAATTATATATCGTTGGTATCCACCAGAGTGTGAAATATAACGTGCCAAGACATGTATCTGGCAGTCTCTGATAACCGATATGATAACGTTTATAGGGACCAACCAACCAATTGCTTTTCCATAGACTTTAGTGTTAACGTTTTGTAGTATGCCATTGAAATTCTAGAAATCAATTTGGCAATTATGGTTTATAATCAAAGTTTATGGTCTCATAACACTTAATAAAAAAAAAGAAAAAACGTTGGGTCCTTCAGCTCAAACATTTTCCAGGGTAGCCATTTTGAAAATGGGTAAATTTCACAGTAAAATTCTAAAAAAATACCTGAAATTTTTACCTGTTAATCATTATGACCAGAACGTTTGAAAAAAAATCAATCAGACTTACAAAAAATATATCAACATTACCTATGGATAGTTACCTTTCAGGCTACATATCTATTTTGGAACTTAATAATAAACTGGCCAATCAGTGGCTGCCAAACTTTTAATCACTGGCACAACTTTCAAAAGTCTATTTTTCAATTGGTTGGTTGTTCCCTATATAGGATCTTGGTACAAGTATGGTTAATAACTTTTATTTTTACTTTGTGAACGTTTTGAAATCAGATTTAGATGCTTAATTTTAGTAAATGTCAAATGACTAGGAATAGCAAAATATATGAAAACCTTTATGTTTTTGAATGGCATCTAATTTGAAACTGATTGAATACAGAAACACATATTATATTTATTAAACTATTTATATGGCATATGCATGCTGAAGTTCAAGTACATTGAGATCCGTCTGAAAAATTAAAAAACGCGATATCAGACCTACCAACCCATATATCAGTTCTTACTGTGATTAGATTAACATGTTGTGTGCCAAGGTCACAGAAACTGAAGATATCTGATAACAATCTACATTAACGAGGGGTACAGCCAGTCGTTTGTCACACAAAAACATTGATGTCACATTGACATTGCTTAAATGCAGAAGTTTTTGTTTAATACAAACATGTCTTTTTACTGACGAAATATAAAGATGATCCGACCGTGACACAGACATACACGCTAAAGTATACCCAATCTCTCTGCCTGTCATGCTACCCTGATAAACAGTCCATATCGATACATGGTTCAGTATACTATCCGCATCAACTTTCGGCGTTACATGTTAGACATTCGGAGCATTACGTTTTTATCTGTATTACAGAGTTAGGTAATCTGAAGGTTAAGTTGAGAAGGAGGATTGCTGTAGAGGCCAGGTAGTGTCCTGAAGTGACACCAGTGGTTACAAGGTGATGACCAAGAGAGCTATGGACCACTACGTGGCGGGGGCCATGGGAGGTTAGTAACAATATAGATCGGTAACAGGTTAGGTTGGCCAATTAGTCAATCAGTAAAATGTGTATGAATACAAATAAAGGAAAGGTCAATGCTTTCTGTGTATAGTGTTACCACAGGGGCACGTCTAGTCTTACATTTAAAAAATTGCCAGAAATACCTATATATAGGTGCCTATATATATATAAGTATTTCTGGCTTTTTTTTAAATATAAGACTAGACATGCCCCTGTGGTGTTACTGCACTAGATCAAATACTGGATGGGCCTTATTTCGCATTCAGATTCATATATAATAAGGACACACTTAAGTTGAACAACAAGACATCAGAGAACTAATTGCATTCTTTAGAAAATTGAAAAGAACGATAAACCACATGCTCTTCTTCAGCGTCACATTTTGATACCGAAGTATGATAACAGACAAAACACCTTTAACAATGTAGTATGACATTACCGTGTACTATATAACAGAACGACCACCAACATACCCGATTATATAACATCATTTTATTTCAGTTCTGTTAGCTTGCTTCTGACACAGGTTTCTATAGACTACAGATCTGATTTGTTAATACTGAACCTTATCAGAGTATTCGGATTGAACTGATACGGACAGTAACAGTGTGTGTATGGTTCAGATGTGGAGCAATGTGTCCGACATCGAGATACTAATCTGGGATGTATGCCTTGATCTGATTAAGGTCCAGTTTACTATCTATCGTATTATAGTTTACCCAAACTACTTCCTTATTGTACTTCAAATATCCTCTTGGCTACCTCACGTCGGTGCGGGAAAATTGACCTTGCGGAAAACCCAGTAAGGTGTTATAGATATCATTTCTTCATTTGCATTGGCTTTGATTCGGAGTTTTAACCTACTTTCCTTGAAGAAAATAGTTGTGAAATTATTTTAACACCTTGAAATCATTATGTCCTTATATGAAGTTTTTGATAGGACGTTAAATAATATAAAACCTAATTAAAACAAGCTTAGCTTTGATATCACTGGTTTGACCTACATATAACTTACCATAGCTTTGCTGTCACTAGTTTGACCTACATATAACATAGTTTAGCTTTGATATCACTGGTTTGACCTACATATAACTTACCATAGCTTTGATATCACTGGTTTGACCTACATATAACTTACCATAGCTTTGATATCACTGGTTTGACCTACATATAACTTACCATAGCTTTGATATCACTGGTTTGACCTACATATAACTTACCATAGCTTTGATATCACTGGTTTGACCTACATATAACTTACCATAGCTTTGATATCACTGGTTTGACCTACATATAACTTACCATAGCTTTGCTGTCACTAGTTTGACCTACATATAACATAGTTTAGCTTTGCTATCACTGGTTTGACCTACATATAACTAGTTTAGCTTTGCTATCTCTAGTTTGACCTACATATAACTAGTTTAGCTTTGCTATCACTGGTTTGACCTACATATAACTAGTTTAGCTTTGCTGTCACTAGTTTGACCTACACATAACATAGTTTAGCTTTGCTATCACTGGTTTGACCTACATATAACTAGTTTAGCTTTGCTGTCACTAGTTTGACCTACATATAACTAGTTTAGCTTTGCTGTCACTAGTTTGACCTACATATAACTAGTTTAGCTTTGCTGTCACTAGTTTGACCTACATATAACTAGTTTAGTTTTGCTATCACTAGTTTGACCTACATATAACTAGTTTAGCTTTGCTATTACTAGGTTGACCTACATATAACTAGTTTAGCTTCGCTATCACTGGTTTGACCTACATATAACTAGTTTATCTTTGCTATCACTGGTTTGACCTACATATAACTAGTTTAGCTTTGCTATCACTAGGTTGACCTATATATAACTAGTTTAGCTTTGCTATCACTAGGTTGACCTACATATAACTAGTTTAGCTTTGCTATCACTAGGTTGACCTACATATAACTAGTTTAGCTTTGCTGTCACTAGTTTGACCTACATATAACTAGTTTAGTTTTGCTATCACTAGTTTGACCTACATATAACTAGTTTAGTTTTGCTATCACTAGTTTGACCTACATATAACTAGTTTAGTTTTGCTATCACTAGTTTGACCTACATATAACTAGTTTAGTTTTGCTATCACTGGTTTGACCTACATATAACTAGTTTAGCTTTGCTATCACTAGGTTGACCTACATATAACTAGTTTAGCTTTGCTATCACTAGTTTGACCTACATATAACTAGTTTAGCTTTGCTATCACTAGTTTGACCTACATATAACTAGTTTAGCTTTGCTATCACTAGTTTGACCTACATATATCTAGGTTAGCTTTGCTGTCACTGATTTGACCTTCCTGTAATCAGTTAAAACTATGATGAAGCGATGCCTTCTCTAGCTTAAGTTTTATTTCAGGAATCAGAATTTTGTGTGTATCTTAATGGATTAAAAATAGTAATGTTTTGACGAGGCAGGTATTAAATTCATGTTTACAATGCATATGTGCCTCGTGTTTGATAGGTAATTTTGCATACAAGACATTAGATATTCTGTAATTACCAAACTTATTTATCGTAAAGCATCTATACGATGGTCTATTATTTTTTATTATAAGTTACTTGATTTTTGAAATTTAGATTGAATTTTTGTTCGTTACAGGAACCGCCGGTTACTTTGTGGGGTACCCACTGGATACCATAAAGGTATGACAATGCCATAAAGGTATGACAATGCCATAAAGGTATGACAATACCATAAAGGTATGACAATACCATAAAGGTATGACATACTATGATACCGCATTCATACTTATATTCCTAACAATATATATTGCAATTAACTTTTCTTAGCGTGTGTGAACATGTGAAACGGCCAGTATTACCAATATATGATTTGGTTTCATATAAAGGTGCATGTTTCTGACACTCTATTTGTATTGAAATGTGTTAATATCTCGCATGTCTCTTGTAAGTCCTTTGCGATTGCAGGGGTAGACATTGTTTTTCCACAAAATGTATGAGATAACTTGCATGACATGTTTCAATTAATTTGAATAGTAGCACGGTTCAGGGTATCCCCATGTTCCAAAATGCGTATATTGTACCATGGTTGTTCAAAATAATGAAAATTATGAAATTTATTGCATAATGGGATTATTGTACCTCCCTATCCAGACTTTTATTTCCACTAGTTTGGAGTTTCCTCCATCGCCATTTTATATGTAATGTAACACTGTGTACATTTGTGTCACTAACAAGTCATGGAAAGACGAAACAGCTGCATGATGAAGATTAATATTTATTTTTGTTTGTATCGTGATGTGCTAATGTCGTGTGTCTTAACTTTCATACCGCCCGGAAAACTATATGACTCCTCATTATACATTTGATATTCGCGAAAGTAAAATGATTCGCATGAACCATTAGAGAGTAAAGAAACATCTTCGTGTAGTTCACATAGTAGGAACATTAAAGAAACCCTTTCATTGACAGAATGTCTACCGTTACAGGTACAGCTTCAGACACAGAGTGTGGGAAAGCGTGGGTTAATGGCGGCTCTATCCAACACGTGGAGACAAGGGGTGGTAAGTAAGTAGGATTTCAAATACATGGACACCTCTGTAAATGAATGGGAAAGGCAGAATCAAACTATCTTCTATATATTTGTCAAATATACAACATCATACTGAATCTAACAGCATTTTTTGTCATTAAAACTTTGCCCCTACCTCCGTTTTCATTGTTGCTAGGCTGGCTGGATGATTGTATAGTTTCATGTTCTATGTTACTTGGCAGATGATTTTTCATTTGCTGTATGTTAATCGGCTATATGATTTTAGTCCCGTGGTATGCTGGATTAGTTTGTTGTTTGCAAATATGGGCAGGATGTTGCTGTTCTGTATAGCTATTCTGGATTTTGTTATTTGATAGGTTAGATGATTATTTTTTGGCTGACAGATTTTAGTGTTGCTGGATGGTCTTGTTTTGTGTTTGTGTTGTTAGACTGGAGGATTTTACCGGGGAATGTCATGGCCTCTCTTCTCGACCGGATTCACAACATCCGTATTCTATGGGGTTTACGGCAATACACTAACATTTCTGGAACCAGAGAAGACGAAGCAGAAGTCAGCATACAGTAAAATAGTTCTTGCCGGAAGTGTGGCCGGGATGGCCCAAGGACTTCCGGTCATTCCTATCGACTACGTCAAAGTTGTTCTTCAGTCTCAGCTTTCTACACTTGGAGATAAATCTGCAACTAAGGTCAACGGTATGTATTGCTAAGGAATAACCATCAACAATACTTCAAAACCCAGCTTTTTTAACTATGGTTAGGAAAGATATTATTCCAAAACACTTTTATATCAAAGGTAGACATCTTTTAGAAAATCTTGGATACACATTGATTAGATTGTTCTGTATTACTAAAATCTCAGGTAGACATTTTAATACGCTCAGTGAAATAAAGGTGCTAATATCTCTTTATGCCTTTTCCACAATCCCTTGATACACAATAACTAATTGATAGTTTTCCCATTAGTGTGCCTTGGTCACCATTACTACCCGGGTCTCACTGAGAAAATGACATCACTTCGATAAGACAACACCCTTGCCTTTTCAAACTCCTTGCACGTTTAAGTCCTAGTTGATATTAAGACAAAAATTACGGTTTTAGTTACACATAAGTATCATCTTGGTAAATAGACTAGATCGACATCCTTACGTCGTTAGTAACGTCAATGTAACATAATTAGTCGTTTTTACAGGTGTGCATGCGAATGCAGCCAACATCCACTACTTCCGTGGCCCATCGGACTGCGCACGCAGCATTGTCAAGACGAGTGGAGTGGCAGGACTGTTCAAAGGAGCCACAGCAACGATACCCCGGGAAGTCATTTTCTTTGCTAATTACGGTTTGATATATGAATGCCTAAGTGACTTCATCAAACAGAAGAATTGGACAGATTCACGCGGTTTTTTTGCAGATTTTATCGGTGGTGGTTTTGCAGGAAGTATTTCTTGGATTTTCGTGATACCATTCGATGTCATAAAAAGTCGTTACCAGGCTGACTTTAGGGGTAAATACGGGAGTCCCGTTGACTGTGCTATACAAAGCTACCGAACGGAAGGTATAGGCGTTTTCTACAAAGGTTGTTTGGTCACATGTGTGCGAGCATTTCCGGTATGCGCAGTGTCCTTTATGGTATATGCACAGGTGACTCAGTGGCTGAGAAATCGTCAATGAATGCCAAGTGGACACGAGATTAATTTTAACTATGTTTATGCGGGGAAATATATAATAAAATATCGGTCTTAGTAGCAGGTGGTTACTCTATATTGAAAATATTTTGCCGATATAAATATAATCTTTCTTTTGTCATTCTTCCGTCACAACGCAAGCGAACACCTCGATTATAACGATGAAATCAGATCGAAAAGCTGAGTTTATTCCTCTTCTTAGAGGGGCATTCCTACGTTCGGACATCAGAAACATGCACAATTTCTACTGATGAAATCTATGTCCGAACGATGATTGTATGAGTTCTGTGTCTACATGTAATGAAATTAAAGCCGAAATATACAAGAAAAATTCGTATGCTATACAAATACCGCATGTCTTTGTGGTAATTAGTGATACTTCGGGTCTAATTAAAAATTTTCAGGACTTAATACTCGAGGAACTTTGGTTAATCTTGAAAGTTAATGTGATGATTATAACTTTTACTACTTGGAAAAAATATATATTTTCCAGTTAGTTTAATTCTGTCAACCTAAACTTTATTCAAACGAAGGAATGCCCCTTTAAACCATAGTTTGGCTCGCCCATAAGCGTAGGCCTAACCAGGGACGTATAATATATATGTCCCTGGTCTAACCAAATCTTATTAGAGTCTGCAAGTGTTTTGACGAGAATAATACTCGTCATAATTGCTTAAAACGGCTAATCAGACAGCAATGTCCAATGAATTATAGATATAACTAAGGATATTTAGAATAGTCTGGATACACACATTAAATCGGAATATTAAACATTAAGATAAAGACTTTAGCCATTGCTGTTCATTCAAATTTGATAGTACCTTAACTTTTAAAACTAATATGGAGTTTAACTAGGGATATTTTGCTTTTGGTAAAAGCAAATCTGTCACAGAAATAAACTCTCGGAATTCGGGAATAACCAAACTTTATTTAAGCATCAACAAATTCAACCATTCTCAACAGATATCAATTAAATACTGATTAAAACAATTTGACAGTAACATGTGAAAGTAATACACGCCTCTTGCTGAGAGGTTTGGGAAGGCACTGTTCTGTAGCTCATCTTAACTTAGTTATAGTGAAGAAAATTAACTTGATGACCTGAGTATATTATCACCTCTATGTTGCGTTGTTTACATATATAGCATGGCACTATAAACGAACACTTAAAAATACTGACCATAGACACGCAGAACACATGTAATTCTTAATAATACACTGATACACACATTAAAATCAATATAGGTAAAACATTAACATTCACAATGTATAGAAATAAGTGCAGCCTAATAACATATATACTTCAGAACGGTTTAAATTTGCACTTATGGAAATACTAGAAGTATTTAAGACACACTGGCTCCAAATCATCGTGTTTACAATGCTACAGTTGTATACTGTTGTACAATAAAACCGTACACCTGCATTACAATATGACTTTATAAATGTAAGCAAAATGTACAACGAGAATACTTTGACTTTATAACCGCAATTAAAATATAACCGCAATTAAAATATACAATGAGATTACTTTGACTTTATAACCGCAATTAAAATATAAAGAGATAACTGTGACTTTATAACCGCAATTAAAACATAATAAGAGATAACTTTGACTTCATAACCGCAATTAAAACATAATAAGAGATTACTTTGACTTCATAACCGCAATTAAAATATACAATGAGATTATTTTGACTTTATGAATGCAATTAAATTGTACAATAAGATCACTGACTTTGTAAACGCTTGACATCTCAGTAGTAAAATGTGTCTTTTCAAAAATAGATTTGAAAATAACTTAACATGGATTCTCCTATAATAAACAGAATTTAACACTAATGTTAGTGTAATACTATATCAAATTGATATCCTGCGTATTACTTGAAAGTGTTAGATCCTCTTTAAGAAGTATGCATTGTACATATACCTATGATCAGGCACTAAGAGAAATACTCTGCATAATAAAAATGTTTAAAAAAAATCAAAAGCAATAAAAGTTATCAATTTCATAAAGTAAACTACTGAAAGATAAAAAAAGTATTTTGTGTATAACATTTATATGGCAAGACCCAAATAAAAGGTTTAAATAATATCACAGCACACCAATATCAACCTTACATGATTTACATGTCACTAATATCTAAGGTAAATCTCAAAGGTTACAAAATCATATGTACATCAAACAAGAGGACAGACAACCTGACAGACAACCTGAAATTAACTGATGAAGTTACAGGCAATTTGATTGGTGGAATTCCTCAGCGCTCTGGGAGTATCATGGGGACATACATTTGACACTATGGTTGGTTCATATTTGACTATGGAATATTTCTTATTTTTTTAATGAAATCTATTCATGGAAGTTAGAAGTCGAAAATGTCAATTCTTTATGCATGCACATGACACAACGACAGGCAAAAGGTGACCTGGGACAAGGTCATAAGCTCTCAAAATCCAATCAGACTAGATATTTCTGTTTTACCTGTGTAAATATAGTAGGCAACTCCACTTAAATGAACACATGGGAATCATAAAGCAATTTTAACATGCATTCAACATTTGGTAATTTCATTAACTTCTGAGTAAATATTTACATAATATACAATAATGAATAATTCATATTCTATCATTACACCTTTGAGGTCACAAAATGAGAGAGAAAATACTCTTCTACATTTGATAATGAAGGATTGGGATATTTCCACTAATGGGGTCACACTTAATAATTGTCCAAAGAGTGGACTATCCTAATTCTTCATCCCCATATTTGGATCTGTATTTCCCTTTAATATTCAACTTGATAAGTATTTAATTAACATCAGGACCCGGTTGTTCAAAGGGTAATTATAGTTTCACAACAATTTTAAAATCATTATAAAATCCTTTCTGGTAAAAACTAACTTCCTACATGTCTATTATAAGGAATACACATAATAAGGTTTTAAGGTAAAGGAGAAATGAGCTTTTCACTAATCAGGTGATTAAGCTACTGACATTTTGAACAACTGGGTCCTAATACTCCGTCTTTTTCTGACCAACAGTATAAGTATGAGTGGAAATGTAATAATATCACAGATTTACACAGTAAACAGATCACATTGGATACAACAGTATCAGACCAATAGGTATGAGAGGCATACAGGATAACTATAATAACCTTGAGTGTCATTCAGACATCCACATCAGCATTGCCACAGTGAGAATTAAATCACAATTTGGACAAAACTATGAAAGAAGCAGTAAGACATAAGTCACTGAAATGAGATCACATTTTGTTGATGAATGAAGAATGTTAGTCCTCAGAGTAGTGATCTGAGCCTTGAAGGTAGCGCATCACTTGTGCATAGACCATGAACTCAACAGCATTAGAGGAGAAGCTACGAAGACAGATCGCCATGCTGCCCCTGTAGAAAACTCGCAAACCCTCCTCTCTGTAGCTTTGTACGGCACAATTTATGTAACCACTGAACTTTCCGCGGCAGTCCGCCTGGTACCGACTCTTCACCACGTCTACCGGCATCACTGATAGCCATGCGGTGATCCCTGCCAGGCCACCCCCGAACAGGTCAGCTACCAGTCCCCGCGAGTCACACCAGCCCCTCTCCTTCATCTTACCACTTATGTACATATAGGTTAGACCATACACACCAAAACAGGGTATATCTCTACCCATTGTCAGTCCTGCACCCTTGTACAGTCTATGTAGGCCCTCAGTACGACAGATATAACGTGCACATTCCATAGGACCCCGGAACATGGCACTCTCAACTGTTGCTGTGACAACTGTAACAGATTAACAGCCATTCTAAGTAACAGCCAAGTGATCAATTTGCAGAGGAATCGGAGTTGGGATTTTTTTAATACTATAATAAAGAAGGATTGATTCAATATATCCATCCCCAAAATAGACAAGACAATAATTATAACGGATAATATTTCTATGATGGTTTTATGCATTCCTAATTAACTATCTCCCTGATAATTAATACAAATATTGATTTGTTCATGTAAACATTTCTTAAACACTTACATCATGTATAGTATAAGATTCCAGAAATTGTTAACGAAAATGTACTTAATATGATGAAAGAAAATCAAATTTCATATTTTATGAATCCCTTGTACTTAAATTTTATGTATTTCCCTGGAGCACCAATGCAAAACTTCAAGATTATTTTACCTTTGACCCGCTTGCAACCTTGACATTTAATCAAAGTGCCTTTTATGTGATACTTTTGTAACTGAGATATCGACTAAGCTACTTACCTTTGCTGGGATGTACCTCATGTCTGATCTGAGACTGTAGAACAACTTTGATGTAGTCTATGGGGATGACCACCAGACTCTGTGCTGCTCCTCCCAAACACCCCGCTAAAAATATCCTGCTATATGCTTTCTTCCGTTTCTCTCTGTCAGGCTCCAAACACTTGAGAACATTTCCATACACACCAAAAAATATGGAGTTTGTCACTCCTACTGTGATCAATGGCCAGGACATGCCCCTGTAAAACCCTTTGATCTGTAAAACAAAATAATTATGTATTTAATGAGTATAATCCTGACCTGCATCACCAAGTACAACTTCATTTCATTAATGACAACGGCAGTGTAATAAATTATCACACAACATCACAGTACGATCACAATAAAGTTAAAACATAAACACTGAGCATGGTAACATTAATAGCTGTATGGAACAAGTCTAATAGTGCAGTGATATCAACAAGAGGCCCATGGGGCCTGTATCGCTCACCTGGTTGGATTAGACCAAATGTCAAAATATTGTTCATATTCAATTTGTTTTATTTGTAAATCTCAAACAATGCTATATATGGTTATAGTGTGGGAATCCGAACTGCTTTAAAGATTAATGAAGTCCAGACTCTCTAAGGTTTGAAATACCTCAAGAATTGTTTTTAGAACATGCATTCATCACTTTATGACTAGTAGCGATTTAAAGGAATTACCTCTATTTCCCCTATTGGGCCCCACCCCTTTGGCCCCTCGGGGGTCAGAGTCACCATTTATGCAAAATCTGTTCCCCTTCCCCCAAGGATGTGTCTGACCAAATTGGGTTCAAATCCATTCATAACTTTATGACTAGTAGCGATTTAAAGGAATTACCTCTATTTCCCCTACTGGGCCCCGCCCCTTTGGCCCCTCGGGGGTCAGAGTCACCATTTATGCAAAATCTGTTCCCCTTCCCCCAAGGATGTGTCTGACCAAGTTGGGTTCAAATCCATTCATAACTTTATGACAAGTAGCGATTTAAAGGAATTACCTCTATTTCCCCTATTGGGCCCCGCCCCTTTGGCCCCTCGGGGGTCAGAGCCACCATTTATGCAAAATCTGTTCCCCTTCCCCCAAGGATGTTTCTGACTAAATTGGGTTCAAATCCATTCATAACTTTATGACTAGTAGCGATTTAAAGGAATTGCCTCTATTTCCCCTATTGGGCCCCGCCCATTTGGCCCCTCAGGGGTCAGAGTCACCATTTATGCAAAATCTGTTCCTCTTCCCCCAAGGATTTGTCTGACCAAATTGGGTTCAAATCCATTGATAACTTTATGACTAGTAGCGATTTAAAAGAATTACCTCTATTTCCCCTATTGGGCCCCGCCCCTTTGGCCCCTTGGGGGTCAGAGCCACCATTTATGCAAAATCTGTTCCCCTTCCCCCAAGGATGTGTCTGACCAATTGGGATCAAATCCATTCATAACTTTATGACTAGTAGCGATTTAAATGAATTACCTCTATTTCCCCTATTGGGCCCCGCCCCTTTGGCCCCTCGGGGGTCAGAGTCACCATTTATGCAAAATCTGTTCCCCTTCCCCCAAGGATGTTTCTGACTAAATTGGGTTCAAATCCATTCATAACTTTATGACAAGTAGCGATTTAAAGGAATTAGCTCTATTTCCCCTTTTGGGCCCCGCCCCTTTGGCCCCTCAGGGGTCAGAGTCACCATTTATGCAAAATCTGTTCCCCTTCCCCCAAGGATGTTTCTGACTAAATTGGGTTCAAATCCATTCATAACTTTATGACTAGTAGCGATTTAAAGGAATTACCTCTATTTCCCCTATTGGGCCCCGCCCCTTTGGCCCCTCGGGGGTCAGAGTCACCATCTATGCAAAATCTGTTCCCCTTCCCCCAAAAATGTTTCTGACTAAATTGGGTTCAAATCCATTCATAACTTTATGACTAGTAGCGATTTAAAGGAATTACCTCTATTTCCCCTATTGGGCCCCGCCCCTTTGGCCCCTCAGGGGTCAGAGTCACCATTTATGCAAAATCTGTTCCCCTTCCCCAAAGGATGTGTCTGACCAAATTGGGTTCAAATCCATTCATAACTTTATGACTAGTAGCGATTTAAAGGAATTACCTCTATTTCCCCTATTGAGCCCCGCCCCTTTGGCCCCTTGAGGGTCAGAGTCACCATTTATGCAAAATCTGTTCCCCTTCCCCCAAGGATGTTTCTGACTAAATTGGGTTCAAATCCATTCATAACTTTATGACTAGTAGCGATTTAAAGGAATTACCTCTATTTCCCCTATTGGGCCCCGCCCCTTTGGCCCCTCGGGGGTCAGAGTCACCATTTATGCAAAATCTGTTCCCCTTCCCCCAAGGATGTGTCTGACCAAATTGGGTTCAAATCCATTCATAACTTTATGACAAGTAGCGATTTAAAGGAATTACCTCTATTTCCCCTATTGGGCCCCGCCCCTTTGGCCCCTCGGGGGTCAGAGCCACCATTTATGCAAAATCTGTTCCCCTTCCCCCAAGGATGTTTCTGACTAAATTGGATTTAAATCCATTCATAACTTTATGACTAGTAGCGATTTAAAGGAATTGCCTCTATTTCCCCTATTGGGCCCCGCCCCTTTGGCCCCTCAGGGGTCAGAGTCACCATTTATGCAAAATCTGTTCCTCTTCCCCCAAGGATTTGTCTGACCAAATTGGGTTCAAATCCATTGATAACTTTATGACTAGTAGCGATTTAAAGGAATTACCTCTATTTCCCCTATTGGGCCCCACCCCTTTGGCCCCTTGGGGGTCAGAGCCACCATTTATGCAAAATCTGTTCCCCTTCCCCCAAGGATGTGTCTGACCAAATTGGGATCAAATCCATTCATAACTTTATGACTAGTAGCGATTTAAATGAATTACCTCTATTTCCCCTATTGGGCCCCGCCCCTTTGGCCCCTCGGGGGTCAGAGTCACCATTTATGCAAAATCTGTTCCCCTTCCCCCAAGGATGTTTCTGCCAAAATTGGGTTCAAATCCATTCATAACTTTATGACAAGTAGCGATTTAAAGGAATTAGCTCTATTTCCCCTTTTGGGCCCCGCCCCTTTGGCCCCTCAGGGGTCAGAGTCACCATTTATGCAAAATCTGTTCCCCTTCCCCCAAGGATGTTTCTGACTAAATTGGGTTCAAATCCATTCATAACTTTATGACTAGTAGCGATTTAAAGGAATTACCTCTATTTCCCCTATTGGGCCCCGCCCCTTTGGCCCCTCGGGGGTCAGAGTCACCATCTATGCAAAATCTGTTCCCCTTCCCCCAAAAATGTTTCTGACTAAATTGGGTTCAAATCCATTCATAACTTTATGACTAGTAGCGATTTAAAGGAATTACCTCTATTTCCCCTATTGGGCCCCGCCCCTTTGGCCCCTCAGGGGTCAGAGTCACCATTTATGCAAAATCTGTTCCCCTTCCCCAAAGGATGTGTCTGACCAAATTGGGTTCAAATCCATTCATAACTTTATGACTAGTAGCGATTTAAAGGAATTACCTCTATTTCCCCTATTGGGCCCCGCCCCTTTGGCCCCTTGAGGGTCAGAGTCACCATTTATGCAAAATCTGTTCCCCTTCCCCCAAGGATGTTTCTGACTAAATTGGGTTCAAATCCATTCATAACTTTATGACTAGTAGCGATTTAAAGGAATTACCTCTATTTCCCCTATTGGGCCCCGCCCCTTTGGCCCCTCGGGGGTCAGAGTCACCATCTATGCAAAATCTGTTCCCCTTCCCCCAAAAATGTTTCTGACTAAATTGGGTTCAAATCCATTCATAACTTTATGACTAGTAGCGATTTAAAGGAATTACCTCTATTTCCCCTATTGGGCCCCACCCCTTTGGCCCCTCGGGGGTCAGAGCTACCATTTATGCAAAATCTGTTCCCCTTCCCCCAAGGATGTTTCTGACTAAATTGGGTTCAAATCCATTCATAACTTTATGACTAGTAGCGATTTAAAGGAATTGCCTCTATTTCCCCTATTGGGCCCCGCCCCTTTGGCCCCTCGGGGGTCAGAGTCACCATTTATGCAAAATCTGTTCCCCTTCCCCCAAGGATGTGTCTGACCAAATTGGGTTCAAATCCATTCATAACTTTATGACTAGTAGCGATTTAAAGGAATTGCCTCTATTTCCTCTATTGGGCCCCGCCCCTTTGGCCCCTCAGGGGTCAGAGTCACCATTTATGCAAAATCTGTTCCCCTTCCCCAAAGGATGTGTCTGACCAAATTGGGTTCAAATCCATTCATAACTTTATGACTAGTAGCGATTTAAAGGAATTACCTCTATTTCCCCTATTGGGCCCCGCCCCTTTGGCCCCTTGGGGGTCAGAGTCACCATTTATGCAAAATCTGTTCCCCTTCTGCCAAGGATGTTTCTTGCCAAATTTGGTCAAAATCCAATTAGAACTTTTTGACTAGTAGCGATTTGAATCAAATGTTGACGGACGGACGGACCGACGATGGACGGACGACGGACGCTGCGCCATGACATAAGCTCACCGGACCTTCGGTCCAGGTGAGCTAATAAAAACAGTGGGTAGGGCACCAGGGTTATTAATGGGTTAGGGTATCAGGGTTATTAATGGGTTAGGGTATCAGGGTTATTAATGGGTTAGGGTATCAGGGTTATTAATGGGTTAGGGTATTGGGTTATAAATTGGGTGAGATAGCAGGGTTATTAATGTGATGTGGTATCAGGGTTATTAATGGGTTATGGTATCAGGGTTATTTATGTGGGGTATCATGGTTATAACTTGAGTATAAGGTATTAGGGCTGTTAATGGGTTATGGTATTAGGGTTATTTATGTGGGATACCAGGGCGATGGATGCCACAGCACAGCAAAAACTTACTAACGAGCTAAAGAGGGATAGGGTGATGAGGCTTAGGTAGGGTGATACTGCTTGGGTAGGGTGACAAGGCTTGGGTAGGGTGACAAGGCTTGGGTAGGGTGACAAGGCTTGGGTAGGGTGATACTGCTTTGGTAGGGTGGCAAGGCTTGGGTAGGGTGATACAGCTTGGGTAGGGTGACAAGGCTTGTGTAGGGTGACAAGGCTTGGGTAGGGTGACAAGGCTTGGGTAGGGTGATACTGCTTTGGTAGGGTGACAAGGCTTGTGTAGGGTGACAAAGCATGGGTATGGTGACGAGGCTTGGGTAGGGTGACAAGGCTTGGGTAGGGTGACAAGGCTTGGGTAGGGTGACAAGGCTTGGGTAGGGTGATACTGCTTTGGTAGGGTGGCAAGGCTTGGGTAGGGTGATACAGCTTTGGTAGGGTGACAAGGCTTGTGTAGGGTGACAAGGCTTGGGTAGGGTGACAAGGCTTGGGTAGGGTGATACTGCTTTGGTAGGGTGACAAGGCTTGTGTAGGGTGACAAAGCATGGGTATGGTGACGAGGCTTGGGTAGGGTGACAAGGCTTGGGTAGGGTGACAAGGCTTGGGTAGGGTGACGAGGCTTGGGTAGGGTGACGAGGCTTGGGTAGGGTGACCAGGCTTGGGTAGGGTGACACAGCTTGGGTAGGGTGACCAGGCTTGGGTAGGGTGACAAGGCTTGGGTAGGGTGATGAGGCTTGGGTAAGGTGACGAGGCTTGCGTAGGGTGACAAAGCTTGGGTAGGGTGACAAGGCTTGGGTAGGGTGACAAAGATTGGGTAGGGTGACAAGGCTTGGGTAGGGTGACAAGGCTTGGGTAAGGTGACAAGGCTTGGGTAGGGTGACACAGCTTGGGTAGGGTGACAAAGCTTGGGTAGGGTGAGAAGGCTTGGGTAGGGTGATACTGCTTTGGTAGGGTGCCAAGGCTTGGGTAGGGTGATATTGCTTTGGTAGGGTGACAAGGCTTTGGTAAGGTGACAAGGCTTGCGTAGGGTGACACAGCTTGGGTAGGGTGACAAAGCTTGGGTAGGATAACAATGATTGGGTAGGGTGATACTGCTTTGGTAGGGTGACAAGGCTTGGGTAGGGTGACAAAGCATGGGTAGGGTGACACAGCTTGGGTAGGGTGACAAGGCTTGGGTAAGGTGACAATGCTTTGGTAGGGTGACAAGGCTTGGGTAGGGTGATACTGCTTGGGTAGGGTGACAAGGCTTGGGTAGGGTGACAAAGATTGGGTAGGGTGACAAGGCTTGGGTAGGGGGACAAGGCTTGGGTAGGGTGACAAGGCTTGGGTAGGGTGATAAAGCTTGGGTAGGGTGACAAAGCTTGGGTAGGGTGACAAAGATTGGGTAGGGTGACAAAGATTGGGTAGGGTGACACAGCTTGGGTAGGGTTACAAGGCTTTGGTAGGGTGACAAGGCTTGGGTAGGGGGACAAGGCTTGGGTAGGGTGACAAAGCTTGGGTAGGGTGACAAGGCTTGGGTAGGGTGACAAGGCTTGGGTAGGGTGACAAGGCTTGGGTAGGGTGACAAAGATTGGGTAGGGTGACAAGGCTTGGGTAGGGTGATACTGCTTTGGTAGGGTGACAAGGCTTTGGTAGGGTGACAAGGCTTGGGTAGGGTGACAAGGCTTGGGTAGGGTGACAAGGCTTGGATAGGGTGACAAAGCTTGGGTAGGGTGACAAGGCTTGGGTAGGGTGACAAGGCTTGGGTAGGGTTACAAGGCTTGGGTAGGGTAACAGGATTGTCTGTGCATATACAACTTGTATATAATTTGTTCAGGGAATTCTTCTGAAAGACTGTCAAATTTTCTTTTCCTCTCATTAAGATACTGTAACATGTACTAAGGTATATAAAACAGTGAAATATTCATAGCAAACCTACCCATTGTTGTCTATAAATGTGTCTAAATGCATCAGTGAAGCCCTTGTACTGATTTCCATGCAGTTGTGTTTGAAGCTGGGTCTGTAACAAAAGGATGAACAAATAAATATAAACTACACATAACTTTTAAAACATATATATACACTGTAACTTTTAATAATCTCAGTGAACATTTTACTGAATATAAAGTTCATTGTTTTTCTATTCATCTGCAGGAAAATACACAATATAATAAGTTTTCAGCAAACACTGTATGGATCAAAGGTTTGTACACAAACTACATTTACAATGTATAACACCTATAAAATACAATGTTTAGTTACATGTATATGGGAAGGGAAATAACTCTAGCAGTAAGCTAACATTCTTTTCTATCACAATGATCAACCTGAAAATCAGACAAAATCACATCAAATAGTTCATTGTAGAAGTTGCGAGAGGAACATATATTGAGTCATATATTTTCATTTTTTTTTCTGCCATACTGCAAGGTCTTTGTTCACAACTTATATTAACTGACTATAAAATCAAATCATATCATCATACTACCATCAATAGTGGATTTAATTTTTACTCTAAATGATTTGATTAAATAGAACACATTTTTGTTTTGTTTCTTTTTAAATAAGCTCCACATACCTTTGTTGTATCGAATGGATAACCAACAGCATACCCAATAGTTCCTATAAAATCAAACAGAAATCACTTTACAAGTTTTATTTTATTACAAACACTTTTTGTGTCAATCTCATTAATACATTGATTGCTGGAAATCACTAAGTGTTTGAAGCCTAATTCTGGTTTCTATCTTTCTTCATTAATATGATAAGAAAAGCTGCACTAAAATCAAGTTAGTAGCTAGTCATATATTTGTGAAACATTTTTTTAAAGTCTGGAGCTACATTGAGTAATACAGTGTTTTTTGTTTTTTTGTTTTTGACTGTCCAGTAAAAATATGTATGAATTGAAAAGAAAAACAAGAGGCCAATGGGGCCTGTATCGCTCACCTGGTTGGATTAGACCAAATGTCAAAATAATGTTCATATTCAATTTGTTTTATTTGTAAATCTCAAACAATGCTATTTATGGTTATAATGTGGGAATCCGAACTGCTTTAAAGATTAATGAAGTCCAGACTCTGTAAGGTCTGAAAGACCTCAAGAATTGTTTTTAGAACATGCATTCATAACTTTATGACTACATGTAGTAGCGATTCGAAGGAATTACCTCTATTTCCCCTATTGGGCCCCGCCCCTTTGGCCCCTTTGGGGTCAGAGCCACCATTTATGCAAAATCTGTTCCCCTTCCCCCAAGGATGTTTCTGACCAAATTGGGTTCAAATCCATTCATAACTTTATGACTAGTAGTGATTTAAAGGAATTACCTCTATTTCCCCTATTGGGCCCCGCCCCTTTGGCCCCTCGGGGGTCAGAGTCACCATTTATGCAAAATTTGTTCCCCTTCTGCCAAGGATATTTCTGGCCAAATTTGGTCAATATCCAATAAGAACTTTTTGACTAGTAGCGATTTGAAGCAAATGTTGACGGACGACGGACGGACGACAGACGGACGGACGGACGGACGCTGCGCCATGACATAAGCTCACCGGACCTTTGGTCCAGGTGAGCTAACAATGATTGCTTTCCTTGAGAGTTAATTTCCCTTGATAATACATTGTACACTGTAGGAATATTAATTATGGGTAATGTAGTTTTTCAGCGTTTTATACATTAACAGATACATTTGTACCTGTATAAACACATGAAGTCAGGTTTCATAGTGTTATACATATTGATCAGTGATAATTAACATAATATGGAATGATTGACTCATGTACATATGTATGCATAACATTATAATTTTTCATGGATCAGTGAGTATAGGTGTAGGTATAACCATAGACATATATACATGTTGTCTCGGGTATAACGTTATACATATGGATGTATGGATGGATATATATTTTGTCAGCGTCTATTTATTATCACATACATACAATTTATACACAGTACGTAGTTACATAACATACTGTATAAGCTACATAATGACATTATACTGTCTATTGCTAACAAGATACATGTAGAACGAATCCTTCTTTTTTGTGTGACTCCTGCAAATTTAGCAGCCGAAAAATCGATAACAACACAGATTAAACGCCCATTTGCTATATTCTCGCACACGAATGTATGATTACGAAATCAAAACAAACAGACGGCATTTTGTTTCCTAAGCCTCATGTGCATACCAGTCGTGTATTATTGAGACTACCTACAATGTTATCAACCTACATCAGGGCATGCACACGTGATACAGTCATATATTGTTACCTCCGAGTGCTCCAGCTATATAATCGTGGTAGGGACTCTCAGCTGCCATGCATCTCTCGAACAAGCACCTCGTGGGTGCAAGTAAACTCTAATCAGAAAGTAACACGGTTCGTTTTGAGCTTGTACCAATCCAATTTTCTTCAAACGTTTTTGCGACCACGAATGTACGCACAGACCTACTCAAGTCCCTGCATTTTAATAATCACAATTTTTTTAAATTGTTAGACACAAACTCATAAAAGTTACTTTGCAGCATTTATTTGTTTACTCCGAACATTTCTCTAAACTCGCAAAATCCAGAATAAAAGTAAATTGAAAATCCCAGTCGATAGTAATTTTTAGCTTTGAAAGTAAAATTAATTATCGGTGAAATTAATGTCTGCATTTTGTGTGCGATACACGCATCTGGTCTGGTTGACACTTCCTGTCCGATTTGATATGTAACAAAAGGTCAATATGGCAAGCCCAGTAGTTTATATAACATTTTGTTCGCGGAGCAATGTTAATCCAGTATTTTACAAAAAATATATAAGATATCTTACATGTTTATGAGATATCTTATCATCCCTTTGGGCGGCACGAATTACAAAAAAAAACAAAAAAAACCCAAAAGACCCCATAAAACCCCAAAAGACTCCAAAAAACCACAAAAGGCTAATAATAGAACTTTAAACAATGAATTATAATAATATGAAATAATTAAGATATATAAATCATTATTTTACACGTATAACATCGAGAATGATTTGTTTCTCCGGAACAGTTGTGAAAGAATTTGATACGCGTTACCGTACTGTACCTCCCCTGATTCCCGTGTGTAGAATAAATAATACTGACTAGGCGTATTGTGAGAAATGTAATCAATTCATTTTCTTTAATATTCATATACATTCCTTAGATGTCTCAAAGGTGAATTTAGATAAAAGTTTATTTGCCGGGTAAAAACATAATAGGAGTACGCACGTATAGTAATGGTAATATACATGGACTTCAGCAAAGCTTTTTATAAGGTTTGTCACAGACTTCTACTCCACAAAAATGGAACACAATGGAGTCACTGGAAAACTGCTAAATGGATTGCTGAATACCTTACAGGTCTAACTCAACAAGTTGTCATAAATGTGTAAAATCAGAAAGCTAACCAGTCGTAAGCGGAGTCCCCCAAGGAAGTGTAATAGGGCCAATCCAGAACTGCTGCTATGTACTACCAAGCTATTTGCTGATGACTCCAAATTATATACCAAAAATTCGACACGGGAAGAACAACTTAATCTACAGCTCAGCATAGACAAAATATGTCAATGGACAGAAAATTGGTTGATGAGGTGGGCTCTAAACAAGAGACAAGCTACACCATCACCCAACTCAACAACACCTTCGACATACATGTGAAGAAAAAAGAGTGAGAAAGACCTAGGTGTCATAATAGACCAATTCGGCCAATATCCGTCAAAATGACGATTACATTAGCGGTCTGTTGGAGAAGGGGCGTGAGGAGGGTTATATACAGTGAAGATTTTAATATATCAGTGCAGATAAGATAGCAAAAAAGGTAATAGTTTTGTTGATTTAGTGTGTGAGGACTTCAAGGGCTGCGTAGGGGATATGTGCCTTGAAGCCCTCAAGAGTAGTGCATTGTACTGCTGCTACAGGAAGGAGGTTCCACTGTGTTATTGTATGTGGGAAAAGTGAGTATTTGTATGTGTCCTTCCTAGCAGGGATATGTTTGAATGTTCTGGTGTCTACTGGGATGGGAATGGGTGTGTAGTCGACGGCTACTATTTGATTTGTTATTTTGTAGAATAGTATTAGTCTGGATTGTAGCCGTCGTGTTTGTAGTGATGGCCATTGAAGTTTATATATCATGGAATTATAGGTTTATAAGATATCTTATTTAAAGGTAACTTGTATCATATATATCTAATCATATATTTTTTATCATATAAAGTTAATCAGATAACTTATGTAATTATTTAAGATATCTAATATGATTTGGGAAAATCCTAGATCAACGCAGTCTCTTTATATATAAACGTTGCTCTGTAAATAAGTGACAATTATATGGACGTACATACATATCCCTGCCATAGATCAATGTATTGTATGATCTTACGTACCGAACCTTTGTATCACTTACATAACCTTACCACATTGCTTATTATAAGTAGAAGACGCATTGTAATACCAGTCTGAGATTTAATAAAAAATTACAATGCGTCTTCTCGTTCTGATCTATCGGAGTTACCTCCCTTCGACTGAGGCCGAAATAAATCCTACTGTATATTTCATTTTTTTTTTTTTTAATTCCGTCTTACTTGATCAAGAACAATTGGTTAATTAATGACACATATGGAAATGTAACACAGATAATACAATTTTTATATATACTCAAATAAAAAGACATATTTGTTATGTTTCTTATATATTATAAGTCGTAACGAAATCGTAGTTATAACTTAAAAACGGGGGTCGCGGTGGCCGAGTGGTTAAGGTGTCCCGACACTTTATCACTAGCCCTCCACCACTGGGTTGCGAGTTCGAAACCTACGTGGGGCAGTTGCCAGGTATTGACCGTAGGCCGGTGGTTTTTCTCCGAATGAATATAGGTTGGCATGGAGACCATTGGGAAAGTTCAGGGGAAATAAGACCAGGTGCCCCAGTATAGTGAGCATCTTCTGCTCCATAGACGACACGTGTCATCTAAATATAGGTCAACTCCGGGTTAACATTCACAACCTCGAATAATAATTAAGGTGGTTACAAACACTCGGCATACCTACAAACATCAAACACGTCTGACGTCATATCACTGAAGGAAATAGAATATTTCCAAATGAGATTACGACGTCGACGTTAAAGTTTTTCATTGTTTTTATCCGAACATGCATCTCTTGAAATTTGAAGAGTTTGATATGACTCAAGTGTTTCCACCTGAAGTTCAAGCGAAGCGTTTAGAATGATATTTAAATGTATTTGTGTGAAGTTAAACCAACGTTCATGTGCCCACCTCCTAAATGTGCTTCGACTATTTTAAAAATGAACTTTGTGACAGCACAAACACAGCTCTCGAACTTACAATAAAATTAAACTAAATATTTGAAGAATAATTGATTAAATTCATTAATTTTTCAAATAAGAAAATTATGTAAATTCATGACCACATTTTCGTAAACGCTTTTGATAGAGCATTCCATTTTGAGTACTCTCATTAACCAAAATGCCAGGTGAACCCGACTCTCTTGAAAGGATTCTATTCTGAATTGAATTATTAAATAAACACAGGTATTTGATCAGATATCCAAGAAATTAACAAAATGAGCGCTAATGACATGTATTGTTTGCATAAAATGTCTGGATGAGAAACACACATTCGAACTACTTCCCCTACCACTAACTGTGCAATGTAATTGCTATTTGCATATTGGCAAGGGGCGGTAGCCGCGAACATTTTACACCCTTTTATGTAAGGTTCGACGTACCGAGATAACCTTTCCACTAAAATGATATTGGATTCGCTTTCAGAGAGAAAATAATCCAGAAAATAGCATGTCTGTCATATTTCTTTATCCCGTTGTCAAACCACATTCACTGATCATCGGGACAGGTTTGTCGTTATGCCGACAGATAAGTATATAATAACTTGGTCTTTTGCCTACAAAGTGAGCTAGGCTTGCTTAATAACAGAGGAAACCCTACCAGCCCTCAGTGTATCGCAAACAATGAACCATTAACCGTTCAACACATTTTATTGGATTGTATTGATCTACAAACTACAACCATTTTGACCAAGAGATACGTACTACAACAACATACAATGTACCATGTCTTAAACTTCTGTTTGAAACTGTTAACACATAGTTAATTTTGAACTTTAATTTCTCAAACCACACATAACGGACTACTTCCAAAGACGAAATACTGACAAAATGCTATAATATCACAAATATGAAAGGACCTGTTGCAGGATGGCCCACGAAGGAATTCTTTGTAAAACATTTTATTTTGATAAAAGATGTCAAAATACACATGGAATGGCCTATTATTTTTAATTTTTATTTTTGGTGCGATTACAGCGCCACCTTTTACTGATTTCGATTGAAAATTTTACCAAGAGATTTCAAATGCCGCTAGTATCTTAATGAAAAAATAATGTGGGAATCCGAACTGCTTTAAAGATTAATGAAGTCCAGACTCTGTAAGGTCTGAAAGACCTCAAGAATTGTTTTTAGAACATGCATTCATAACTTTATGACTACATGTAGTAGCGATTCGAAGGAATTACCTCTATTTCCCCTATTGGGCCCCGCCCCTTTGGCCCCTTTGGGGTCAGAGCCACCATTTATGCAAAATCTGTTCCCCTTCCCCCAAGGATGTTTCTGACCAAATTGGGTTCAAATCCATTCATAACTTTATGACTAGTAGTGATTTAAAGGAATTACCTCTATTTCCCCTATTGGGCCCCGCCCCTTTGGCCCCTCGGGGGTCAGAGTCACCATTTATGCAAAATTTGTTCCCCTTCTGCCAAGGATATTTCTGGCCAAATTTGGTCAATATCCAATAAGAACTTTTTGACTAGTAGCGATTTGAAGCAAATGTTGACGGACGACGGACGGACGACAGACGGACGGACGGACGGACGCTGCGCCATGACATAAGCTCACCGGACCTTTGGTCCAGGTGAGCTAACAATGATTGCTTTCCTTGAGAGTTAATTTCCCTTGATAATACATTGTACACTGTAGGAATATTAATTATGGGTAATGTAGTTTTTCAGCGTTTTATACATTAACAGATACATTTGTACCTGTATAAACACATGAAGTCAGGTTTCATAGTGTTATACATATTGATCAGTGATAATTAACATAATATGGAATGATTGACTCATGTACATATGTATGCATAACATTATAATTTTTCATGGATCAGTGAGTATAGGTGTAGGTATAACCATAGACATATATACATGTTGTCTCGGGTATAACGTTATACATATGGATGTATGGATGGATATATATTTTGTCAGCGTCCATTTATTATCACATACATACAATTTATACACAGTACGTAGTTACATAACATACTGTATAAGCTACATAATGACATTATACTGTCTATTGCTAACAAGATACATGTAGAACGAATCCTTCTTTTTTGTGTGACTCCTGCAAATTTAGCAGCCGAAAAATCGATAACAACACAGATTAAACGCCCATTTGCTATATTCTCGCACACGAATGTATGATTACGAAATCAAAACAAACAGACGGCATTTTGTTTCCTAAGCCTCATGTGCATACCAGTCGTGTATTATTGAGACTACCTACAATGTTATCAACCTACATCAGGGCATGCACACGTGATACAGTCATATATTGTTACCTCCGAGTGCTCCAGCTATATAATCGTGGTAGGGACTCTCAGCTGCCATGCATCTCTCGAACAAGCACCTCGTGGGTGCAAGTAAACTCTAATCAGAAAGTAACACGGTTCGTTTTGAGCTTGTACCAATCCAATTTTCTTCAAACGTTTTTGCGACCACGAATGTACGCACAGACCTACTCAAGTCCCTGCATTTTAATAATCACAATTTTTTTAAATTGTTAGACACAAACTCATAAAAGTTACTTTGCAGCATTTATTTGTTTACTCCGAACATTTCTCTAAACTCGCAAAATCCAGAATAAAAGTAAATTGAAAATCCCAGTCGATAGTAATTTTTAGCTTTGAAAGTAAAATTAATTATCGGTGAAATTAATGTCTGCATTTTGTGTGCGATACACGCATCTGGTCTGGTTGACACTTCCTGTCCGATTTGATATGTAACAAAAGGTCAATATGGCAAGCCCAGTAGTTTATATAACATTTTGTTCGCGGAGCAATGTTAATCCAGTATTTTACAAAAAATATATAAGATATCTTACATGTTTATGAGATATCTTATCATCCCTTTGGGCGGCACGAATTACAAAAAAAAAAAAAAAAAACCCAAAAGACCCCATAAAACCCCAAAAGACTCCAAAAAACCACAAAAGGCTAATAATAGAACTTTAAACAATGAATTATAATAATATGAAATAATTAAGATATATAAATCATTATTTTACACGTATAACATCGAGAATGATTTGTTTCTCCGGAACAGTTGTGAAAGAATTTGATACGCGTTACCGTACTGTACCTCCCCTGATTCCCGTGTGTAGAATAAATAATACTGACTAGGCGTATTGTGAGAAATGTAATCAATTCATTTTCTTTAATATTCATATACATTCCTTAGATGTCTCAAAGGTGAATTTAGATAAAAGTTTATTTGCCGGGTAAAAACATAATAGGAGTACGCACGTATAGTAATGGTAATATACATGGACTTCAGCAAAGCTTTTTATAAGGTTTGTCACAGACTTCTACTCCACAAAAATGGAACACAATGGAGTCACTGGAAAACTGCTAAATGGATTGCTGAATACCTTACAGGTCTAACTCAACAAGTTGTCATAAATGTGTAAAATCAGAAAGCTAACCAGTCGTAAGCGGAGTCCCCCAAGGAAGTGTAATAGGGCCAATCCAGAACTGCTGCTATGTACTACCAAGCTATTTGCTGATGACTCCAAATTATATACCAAAAATTCGACACGGGAAGAACAACTTAATCTACAGCTCAGCATAGACAAAATATGTCAATGGACAGAAAATTGGTTGATGAGGTGGGCTCTAAACAAGAGACAAGCTACACCATCACCCAACTCAACAACACCTTCGACATACATGTGAAGAAAAAAGAGTGAGAAAGACCTAGGTGTCATAATAGACCAATTCGGCCAATATCCGTCAAAATGACGATTACATTAGCGGTCTGTTGGAGAAGGGGCGTGAGGAGGGTTATATACAGTGAAGATTTTAATATATCAGTGCAGATAAGATAGCAAAAAAGGTAATAGTTTTGTTGATTTAGTGTGTGAGGACTTCAAGGGCTGCGTAGGGGATATGTGCCTTGAAGCCCTCAAGAGTAGTGCATTGTACTGCTGCTACAGGAAGGAGGTTCCACTGTGTTATTGTATGTGGGAAAAGTGAGTATTTGTATGTGTCCTTCCTAGCAGGGATATGTTTGAATGTTCTGGTGTCTACTGGGATGGGAATGGGTGTGTAGTCGACGGCTACTATTTGATTTGTTATTTTGTAGAATAGTATTAGTCTGGATTGTAGCCGTCGTGTTTGTAGTGATGGCCATTGAAGTTTATATATCATGGAATTATAGGTTTATAAGATATCTTATTTAAAGGTAACTTGTATCATATATATCTAATCATATATTTTTTATCATATAAAGTTAATCAGATAACTTATGTAATTATTTAAGATATCTAATATGATTTGGGAAAATCCTAGATCAACGCAGTCTCTTTATATATAAACGTTGCTCTGTAAATAAGTGACAATTATATGGACGTACATACATATCCCTGCCATAGATCAATGTATTGTATGATCTTACGTACCGAACCTTTGTATCACTTACATAACCTTACCACATTGCTTATTATAAGTAGAAGACGCATTGTAATACCAGTCTGAGATTTAATAAAAAATTACAATGCGTCTTCTCGTTCTGATCTATCGGAGTTACCTCCCTTCGACTGAGGCCGAAATAAATCCTACTGTATATTTCATTTTTTTTTTTTTAATTCCGTCTTACTTGATCAAGAACAATTGGTTAATTAATGACACATATGGAAATGTAACACAGATAATACAATTTTTATATATACTCAAATAAAAAGACATATTTGTTATGTTTCTTATATATTATAAGTCGTAACGAAATCGTAGTTATAACTTAAAAACGGGGGTCGCGGTGGCCGAGTGGTTAAGGTGTCCCGACACTTTATCACTAGCCCTCCACCACTGGGTTGCGAGTTCGAAACCTACGTGGGGCAGTTGCCAGGTATTGACCGTAGGCCGGTGGTTTTTCTCCGAATGAATATAGGTTGGCATGGAGACCATTGGGAAAGTTCAGGGGAAATAAGACCAGGTGCCCCAGTATAGTGAGCATCTTCTGCTCCATAGACGACACGTGTCATCTAAATATAGGTCAACCTGGGTTAACATTCACAACCTCGAATAATAATTAAGGTGGTTACAAACACTCGGCATACCTACAAACATCAAACACGTCTGACGTCATATCACTGAAGGAAATAGAATATTTCCAAATGAGATTACGACGTCGACGTTAAAGTTTTTCATTGTTTTTATCCGAACATGCATCTCTTGAAATTTGAAGAGTTTGATATGACTCAAGTGTTTCCACCTGAAGTTCAAGCGAAGCGTTTAGAATGATATTTAAATGTATTTGTGTGAAGTTAAACCAACGTTCATGTGCCCACCTCCTAAATGTGCTTCGACTATTTTAAAAATGAACTTTGTGACAGCACAAACACAGCTCTCGAACTTACAATAAAATTAAACTAAATATTTGAAGAATAATTGATTAAATTCATTAATTTTTCAAATAAGAAAATTATGTAAATTCATGACCACATTTTCGTAAACGCTTTTGATAGAGCATTCCATTTTGAGTACTCTCATTAACCAAAATGCCAGGTGAACCCGACTCTCTTGAAAGGATTCTATTCTGAATTGAATTATTAAATAAACACAGGTATTTGATCAGATATCCAAGAAATTAACAAAATGAGCGCTAATGACATGTATTGTTTGCATAAAATGTCTGGATGAGAAACACACATTCGAACTACTTCCCCTACCACTAACTGTGCAATGTAATTGCTATTTGCATATTGGCAAGGGGCGGTAGCCGCGAACATTTTACACCCTTTTATGTAAGGTTCGACGTACCGAGATAACCTTTCCACTAAAATGATATTGGATTCGCTTTCAGAGAGAAAATAATCCAGAAAATAGCATGTCTGTCATATTTCTTTATCCCGTTGTCAAACCACATTCACTGATCATCGGGACAGGTTTGTCGTTATGCCGACAGATAAGTATATAATAACTTGGTCTTTTGCCTACAAAGTGAGCTAGGCTTGCTTAATAACAGAGGAAACCCTACCAGCCCTCAGTGTATCGCAAACAATGAACCATTAACCGTTCAACACATTTTATTGGATTGTATTGATCTACAAACTACAACCATTTTGACCAAGAGATACGTACTACAACAACATACAATGTACCATGTCTTAAACTTCTGTTTGAAACTGTTAACACATAGTTAATTTTGAACTTTAATTTCTCAAACCACACATAACGGACTACTTCCAAAGACGAAATACTGACAAAATGCTATAATATCACAAATATGAAAGGACCTGTTGCAGGATGGCCCACGAAGGAATTCTTTGTAAAACATTTTATTTTGATAAAAGATGTCAAAATACACATGGAATGGCCTATTATTTTTAATTTTTATTTTTGGTGCGATTACAGCGCCACCTTTTACTGATTTCGATTGAAAATTTTACCAAGAGATTTCAAATGCCGCTAGTATCTTAATGAAAAAATATTTTCTGCCTTACCATAAACACACTCAACCAAAATGAACTATTTTTTAATATTGTATGCCCGACTTGTGAATTTATTTTGCATAATTTACATAATACATGAAAATGGGTGGCAGACAGGGATACTTTTTTCGTCATTTTGATTTCAGTAATTCAGAAAAATATCAACAGATGTATCTAAAACCCCGAGTGCAGACAGTGAAAGTGTTTTAAAAACATCTTTGATATCCTTGTGAAACATTACAAAAATATCAAGATAGTATGTCCCTGGCAAGTAAGAGAAATATCATGTTTATCTCCTCTACCCCCAAAAATCAACAAAACCCGGACAAAAAATTCAAAAGCTACTAGTGCCTTAATGAGAGATTATTTGTTTCCAAAGCATGACTTTCTTCAGCCAAAATGAACTAGTTTTGAAGAAAAACTATTATTGCATAATTTATGTTTTATTTGAAACTTTTCTTCGTTAAATCTGTGGAATGACTAAAAACGATTCAAGTACATGTATTAAACCCCGAGTACAAATTTTCTACGTGTTTCAAACTTTTCTGTCGTGTCATTGAGACAAAATATGATAGCATGAACAAAGTAAATGACTTTCCAGTGAGAGTTTTCACTAGTTATTTATTTATATGTTTACTTTATATAGTACAAGAGTTCTTAGTGTTGTATAAAATATGTAGGCATTCCATATGCATATTTGTCTTTTATTCAGATATATAACCCTAATCCTAACCATAACCCTAACCCTTGACGAATACAGAATTGGTTGTAATACTATAAAGGGTAATGGATTGTACTTTATGTAGTAGAACAGTATCACTACTGCCTTATCACAATACCTTATTCGCAATGGAAGCTAAATGCATTGGTTTAAACTGCAAAACCTCATTGAAATACAAATATGCAGTTGGCGATAAAAGATATTCTCGATATGTACAAGAATGGATGAAACCCCTGTTGGAAGCTGATGGTATTGCAACAACTGATGTTGGGGAGGCAAAGATGTGCCCAAAGTGTTATACTAGATATTTAAGGAAGCGTCCAAGGTCAGAGCCCATGGTAGATGACTCAAATACATATGAGTCCAAGAAGAGCAACTGCAATCCTGTTGAGGAAGAAAGTGTCTCAATCTGTCCTACGGTTGATGACCTCTTTTTCACTCCATCCTCTCGCAGGAAATGTTGCCTTTGCCTTTCATATACTGAACAAACTGCCACAATTCCTGAAAAGGCTAGGTTCCAATTGATCTTGTTTCACAGGATATGGGTCTCTAAGTCTGCGAGATCATGCGCAGACCACTTTATTGGGAAAGACTTGGATCCTAATTTTCCAATTACTGCTGCTGGAAGGGAAAAGTTGTCACGCTATCTTCCAGATAAACATGAAGAGGTGATCAATGATCTTCTGAGATTATCGTACCAACTTGGAAGTGGAAAGACATCCTTTTCTTTCAATCTGAAAAATATGGATGACCAAGACTGTCTGGCTTGGACTGGGTGGAACATGGAGCAGCTGCAATAGCTTCATAGCCGATGTGCACATCTAATATCTTCCCAGTGTTTGTCAACAGAAGATGTCTCCTCTTGTTTTGGGTCAAACTCAAAACGGACATATCATATACACAGTTGGCATCCCTATTCAACCTGCATAAATCCAGTGTCAGTAGAATATTCCACAATGTTACTCAATCTCTCGAGGCGACAGTTGTTACCTTGTATCTGGGATCTGAACATATTTCTAGAGAAAACGTCATCAACCATAACACTGCATTCCCCAAGACTTTCTTTAGTGATAATGTCACAGTTGTTTTAGATGGAACGTACATCTATATTGGAAAGAGTGGCGATCACGAGTTTCAAAGAAAAAGTTACTGCGGGCAGAAAAAAAGAAACTATATTAAATTTATGAGTGCAGTTTTCCCAGATGGATACGTCTTGGACACGGTTGGGCCATTTTTTGGGAGTGAAAATGACGCCACAATAACCAAGAAAATCCTTGACGGAATTGAAAGCCTGAATCCTCTCCTGCAGCCAGAGGACCATATCATCGTAGATCGTGGATTCAGGGATGTTCTGAAAGACATCTCTGAAGTGGGATATGGACATCACATGCCATCCTTTCTCCAGCCAGGAAAGAGTCAGCATGATTCTCTTGAAGCCAACACTGATAGATGCATCACAAAAACGAGATGGGTTGTTGAGAGCTATCACGCAATATTTAAGAAATTTAAATTCTTTCAGACAGAACTCTCATCTAATCACTTCATTGACATCATTGCAACACTCGTAAAGGTTGTAACCGCTTCCCTGAACTTCCTCCGTGTTCTATATATGAACCTTCTTCTGAACAGGTGCTGAAAGACAGGGCAATGGCTGAACAAATGAAAGGGTTATCAACTAAGGTTAATGAGCTTGCACAAAGGGGGAAGAATGAACCGGAGTTATCCAAACGTGCCCAATCTTACTGGCAAAAGCGACTGATGTTACCTTTCCAAAACTCTCTGAGGATTACTTGGAAACATTGGCGTGTGGAACATACCAGCTGAAGTTAGCAAACGGTTATATAACCGAGCATCTCAGTGATGACGGAGACTATGAGGTCATGGTATACCAGCACTCCGATGACCTATTGCGCTGTCAGCTAAGGTCACGTCATAGATCACAAACCAAATATAACATCTGGATTTCATATCATGATGCACCAAATCCGATACAGGCATACTACTGCACATGTCCATCTGGTCAGAGGATGGTAGGCATGTGTGCACACACCGCAAGTGTCCTCTACTACCTCGGAGTGTATAAGCATTCTTCGACCAATCTAAGGAAATCCAGTTTTAAAGAATACATGCTATAGACAGAATTTGATGGGAAACCTTCAATAAACAAAGAACACACAAAACACATAACAGATCAATGAAAAATTCAAAAACAACAAACATTTGTTTCTGCGGATCCAGTACATATATTTGACCATATTGTCGTTATTACTTACTAGACCCTATGAATATAAATATATATGCACTATGTGTTGTTGATCCAAAGGTCTAGATTTGAATTACCTGTCGTAAGTGTACTATGAGAACTGTTTATATATAATATATAATTATGTATATATACACAAAGGTGTCTCTATATTCCAAATCATCCGGCTACTTGGCTTTGGACGAGGAAAAGGGAATACATATCACTACTCAACTCGCCATCTTTGCTACAGTTCAAATCATATGTTTTTCCTTCAAAAATCATAATTCTGAGCACCACCAACATGAAATTTAACCTGTACTGACGTTATCTTTTTATCATACTGCTTTTTAGTAAAATGGGTATGGTGTTCATGGTGTTTGTAAAGAGAAGAGAGGTATAATGTGGTGTGCAATGTGTACATTGTTTGCATTTGTACTTAAAAGTGAACGGAGATATATCAGACACCTGATATCTGATGTTAAGAACGCGTACATAATAAAATAATTCATAAATCAACAAAACATCATTCAAGAGGCACTTTATATGCAATAAAAGTAGACATTTTCACTCGAAACTGTAGCATGAGAAAAATCCCGTATTGACTTTCAGTACTTCCAGTACTTTGATATACTCAAAAAAATAGGGGTAATGCATCTTTGAATTGAAAAATGGCTCAATGGCCAAGGGTTTAGCTATACAAAATTTTGGCATCTGTTTATATGATTGGTAAAGATGTTTTTAAAAGTAAAAAGTTGTCTGCACTCAAATACAAACATTGTTGAATAAATGGATTTTAGTATAGGTATAATTCGCAAAAAGAGCTGTCTTTATATTTTGAATTGTTCTCAAATAAAAATGAAATACACTTTTTATATAGTTGTTACGTGTTTGTAAGTGCACAAGATCAGGCTTCAAAAAGAGAGTATAGTTGTCAACATTTTGTCTGAATTTATACATTTTTTTAGCTGTTATTGACGGGTGATACTGCCATCTGGTATATGCTATTGACTGAAGTGCCACCTGTTGGCAAAATGAGAAAATGGTTTCCAAATGTCGAAAAGTTATGAGGAATTGATCATATTTGATGAATCAATCATTTTTAATGAAAAAGCTCTGTGGGCCAAAATCACTATATAGCTGCAACAGGTCCTTTTTATTGATAAGGAAGCTGCTCTATCTTGTTTATGAGGGATCGTAAACTACAATTGGTTTGTTTGGTTTGTTTTTGTTTAACGTCCTAATAACTGCCAGGGTCATTTAAGGACGTGCCAGGTTTTGGAGGTGGAGGAAAGCCGGAGTACCCGGAGAAAAACGACCGGCCTACAGTCAATACCTGGCAACTGCCCCACGTAGGTTTCGAACTCGCAACCCAGAGGTGGAGGGCTAGTGATAAAGTGTCGGGACACCTTAACCACTCTGTCACCGCCGAGTAAACTACAAAAGGTTCTTTATCAACTTAAAATGCTTGCTTGGCCATTACTCAATCAATTATGTATCCAAAAGTCGTGGTACCGGTTTAAATACAACGTACCGTTAAATCAGGGTTGCAGCCATGTCGCGGTACTGTATACTCCATAAGTGGAATTAATGGAACGTTTATTTTGAAGAATTCCAAAGAGTGTAACTTCCGCTTCGAAAACGCTCTTCTATTTTATATATCTGATCTTGTTCCTATACACTACTTTACTTCAAAGTAAAGTCTTCGTTCTTTTCTGATTATACCGGGGCGTGTTTCGTGAAAAACAATAATTAGGTCATGATTGAATACATTTTCATAATCAAGAGAATGATTCAATTTATGGTTAATTCTTTGTTGAGTTTAGTGGCAATCTATTTCGTAGAACATTGGATTATCCACGAAAACAAATTCTAAAACAGCCTTACTTTAAAAAGTGACCGATTTATCGAATTATTGGAACAGGTAGCAAAGCCAACAAACGTCCTTCACCTCTAGATATAAAGATATCTTAGTCTCTTTTCAAAGGCTATACAATGACGAGCTTGTAATCAAGGGCACTATATATATTCTTCCATATCCGCCGCGTACCATGATCTTTTCTTTAACAAATAACCTACTGTTAAGCTAAATGATAACTGGATTTTACATTTCTAGAAAGTCACATTACTGCTTTCACAAGCGTTTTATATTTGTTCAAGGTCTTGTTTACAATAGCACAATTTCCCTGTCAGATGTTAAAAGTTGACGAAATGATGTATGGGTATGCATGTAAAGACCACGAGAGGTCTCGTTTTGACGAAGTAACATTACCTGGATTTCACGTAAATTTACCTGGCGGCTGTGTCACGACGCAATTTGTAATAAAAAAATCAGTCTTTTTTTACCGGATAAATTGTCATCAGATGGAAAGATAATCTTCACTTGGTACATGTTTCGACCTAATTATATTAGAAAAATACTTATTTATGACACCTTGGTACTTTTTCAAAGACATATGAAAATCTTTCTTTTGGAATGTGTAAAGTATGCATATTTTGTCATTTTCTTTTTCAATTTTGAGTTAGGCTGAAGGCTTTGTTTAAAAAGACAATAAGAAAATACAAGGTCTCTTGTAATATCAATGTCACCGCACAAGGTAAACCATACTAAAAATAGTTATCATAGAATGTTTTTATACCGTACGTATTCACAAATGGTAGAAGGCCTTATCTCAGAACATACACGTAAACATGTTTACCTAGATGTCAAATAGTTTTAATTGTTAATCGTTTTGTACTATACAAAAGGTTATCATTAAATAATCAGTAATCCGATACATAGCACTAGAGTATCGCTGTTCTAATGTCAAAAATAGTCGGGAAATTTTCGGTTCACCTGTTTTTGCCCACGAGACGAAGTAATTAACTGATGTGGTTTTTAAAAGAAGGGAATGTGATACTACATGTAACATGTTGCTTAACAATATATTTCCTTAAAAATATTACACGATAGCCGTGTTAAAATATAATGCATACGTGAATAAAGATTCAGATTAATATGTTGGACACTCAAAAACGTCAACAGATCTGTATATTACAAGTACAAAACCTTAATACGTAGAAACAGGTCACACTACTCGTGATTTTTGGATATGGAATTTATTTCTCACGAGTAAGTTATTTTTTTAAAGTTACAAAACACACTCGCTCAAGTTCGTGTCTTTTGTAACTTTTAAGAAATTACCTACTCGTGTGAAATAAAATGCATATCCAACAAACAATCGTTGTGTAAACTCTATACATCCTTCCATTTTAAAACCAGATAAATATTATACATCCTTCCATAATAACACCAGAAACATATTATATATCCCTAGGGCCATAATAACACAAGATAAATGTCGTATAACCTTAGGGCCATAATAACACAAGATAAATGTTATATAACCTTAGGGCCATAATAACACAAGATAAATGTCATATAACCTTAGGGCCATAATAACACAAGATAAATGTCGTATAACCTTAGGGCCATAATAACACAAGATAAATGTCGTATAACCTTAGGGCCATAATAACACAAGATAAATGTCGTATAACCTTAGGGCCATAATAACACAAGATAAATGTCGTATAACCTTAGGGCCATAATAACACAAGATAAATGTCGTATAACCTTAGGGCCATAATAACACAAGATAAATGTCGTATAACCTTAGGGCCATAATAACACAAGATAAATGTCATATAACCTTAGGGCCATAATAACACAAGATAAATGTCGTATAACCTTAGGGCCATAATAACACTAAATAAATATTATATATCCCTCTATAATGACACCAGAAATATTATATATCCCCATAATAACACCAGGCAAATCCTATATATCCTTCCATTACAATATGACTTGAATAGTTTGGTTTTACCACAGAATGGAATAAATATACAATATACTGTGTTAGTGGATCAGTACAGTCTGTTTCGGTTTCCTGTTTATAGTCCGAGACAATAGATGTGACTCGCTTTTTAATAGATTGTGGAACATATAATATAAGTAATATAGCATAAAAAGCTAAACTAATTTCAAAAAGGTCAAGGTCGGGGTTTCAAAGATTTGTGGCAAACGGAACTTTCAGAAAACTTAACCGAAGTGTCTGGGTTAACACCGTGTACATAACCCCATCGCAATATTTTAACAGTGGAACTATCAAATTGTTAATATGAATGTAATAAATATCAAATGTCCAAAATGTATTGGGTCCATTCTAAATTTGCTGTCCAAACATCACTGACGAGTTATAAGACGATGAACCAGCTGTATGGTAATGGCTTCTATTCATTAATCAGTGGTGTATCTATTACAAAATTCATAATCTGATGGCCAGTCCATATGTAATACACACCGTTGTACGACTAAATTATTCACATTCCTAACACATATAGCCAAATCTACCGGTGTCCCTGATGAGGTTGACATCGATCAATATCAGAAAATCTGAAAGGACGGTGAAACATCTGAAAATAATAAAATACGAAGTATTACGTTTTATTGATTATTTCGGAGCCCATTTCTGTAAACCGCGTTACCTCGTTGTGTATAAACGCCTTTCCATATAAAATACTACAGTGGGGAATATCTAGCTTGAAACAGATAGGGTTCCATCGACTTCTTAAAAGCTGCTTATTTCTCTGCAGATTTGTTGAAACATGTTTCCATACAGCTCGAGAATTAGATGCAGCACAACCCACATTATTTAAACTGCCATCACAAAGATGTCAGTGACGGTTATATGGTCCAAAGTGTCGATACCTGACCTCTATATCGGGGTACGGTAAAGCATCATCCCGAGTACCTATAGTGGTGACGAATGGTTCCATGAGGTTTATTCTGGTATTGTTATGGAGTATCGACAGTTGAAACTACTCACGGCGGATTACAACCGGCAATGGATTACACAGCAGTTTGTACTGCACGTGACTTGTTGCCAGTGCCAAGGTTAATGACGGATTGGAGGTTGTCTCGGTAACGGAAAATCATATTCAGCATTAGATAGGACAGCTTAAACATTGTGCCAGCAATTTCTGCAGTACAGTAGTGGATATTCCTGGCTTCAAATTTAATGTGATGTATTGTTCCGTTACATAACAAAGTTGACCTCTCTGTAAGGCATTGCGCTACTGATGCCAATTCTCAAGTCGTGTTCGAGGGTAAACACAGAGGACTTTATTTGTTTAAGTTAAAACTGGTCGAAGTCTTGACGATGATTGTAAGTCACATATTCCTCCAATAGAGCTGTGAAATATCCCTTTGTTCTGAGGAGTGACTCCTGCTTGTCTTTTTTTAAATTCCCACGGAGGAGATTGCGCTTGTTTATTCCTTAGATAAGTGGATGTATTGACCCAATCCAGACATGGACGACTGATGATTACACGGACGTGTCTGCGACAAATATCTCCAACACAAGATAACAGTAAATCCATTTTATTGGTTTACAACAATTCGTCAATAAAAAACCAAGCATATCAAAGAAAAAACATTATCTTAAATTTTGGTACAATAAAATTTTCACAAAAGTTATTATGCCGATTAGAATGACTAAATATTAGCCATATTTTAGGACGGCACCATTAATGATCTCATAGATCATCAACACAATATAAATAAATAAAACCAACTTACTAATGCCGTGCTGGGCAGGCTGTGTTTGGCAGTGGTCCCACACATGATAACACCAGAGATGTATGTATCTGTACTATTAATCAGACGAATTACAACGACACAAAAACTATGACACTGCATCCCATCTCAATAAATTCAATGTCTACGTCATTGCGGACATTCTTGGCAAGATGAAAAGTAAAATTGAAAGCGAAAAGAAAGCGATAATCAGAACAATGAAAACATGCTGAACAACACTACTTTATTCAACTACTTTCCTCACATGAAACTGAAAGATTATCATGATGTCTACTTAGTATGTAATACGTCTGTCTGTCTGTCTGTCTGTCTGTCTCTGAATGCTATTCTCTCCCTAGCCTGTCCCCGATCTCTAGAATATCAAACTAATAAATAAAATTTAGCTTTATAATGTTGAAAAATGTGTATGTCCTCTTAAAGAATTTATTAACTAAGAGACTGCCAGCTTTTCTATTCTCTTGTCTTTTTACTGTTTCTTAATTCGCACTAAAAGCAATGCACTCGTGCAAGTCATCATAGACCCACCAAAGACAACATATTACATAAGTTAATTAATTCCCCCTCCAAGGTGTTCAGTGAGGTAGTGAGAAACAGTTATATTGTCACTATGAAGCCAGACAGTAATGGAACTATCCAGATCGTCTGTACGATATGTAAAAACATTAAAGAAACAAACAAAAATCTATATCTTAAAACACAACATACAATTGGAATGTATATTAGTGCTTTGAAAATAATTAAGCTATGGTGATGAATCGCTGATTTCTCGGTATAATTCTTTCTTGATTAAATTTTCTATCCTCATGTTTTGCACTAAGTGACTTGTATACCCCCGGCATTCACATCCTTGGAGGTATACTAGTAATTAATGATAGATCCTGGTTCTCAACACACAATCGACTGATCAAAATCCGACAGATGGTTCATGAGGAGAAGTCGTACATGATTATTTACCCAAGACGTCGGTCGAACGTCGACAGCAATAGGTGACAAGATCCACGTTATTGGGTAGTAGAACAATAGGCAAAATACAATAGTTATCGTGACAGCGTGACATATTAGCATTTAACGTTGGAAAAGGGACAAAAATCCAATCCACAGGATTGTATAAATTGACACCAGTGGTTAAATTACCAATGAAATGCAGGTGTTGGCAGTGTTAAATAATGATTCATTCCTCTCCCTGCTCCGACGGAGTCTCCTTGTAATTATGATCCTATTAAATCCTCTGTCCCGTTATGACTTCACGTGTCCACTTACAACTTTCTTAATTGCGCAACTGATGTTAAAATACCAAATAAATGTACACCGTGTCGGTGTTACTAACTTTTGCCAGTTCCGGGACACTTCCTTGCGCAATGTCGCATGTCTGCCTTTTTTCTGTGATTTCATCAATCGTGCGCCAGTGCATAGACCACAGGCGACTGCTTCTGGTAACTAGAAGTATTGATACCATTTTTAGCCCCATACTCCTACTGTATCAATAGTGTGTAACACTTGAAGATTGGGCGATACATCGGCTCTGGAACGGAAGTAGACTACTTATCTTAGAGCTGTTTTACAACGGACAGTCTATTGATCGACAATTATAGTTAGCATTGTTTACAGAGCTGTCGACCAATCATATTGCCCCTTGCAAAACCACTCTAAATTATATAGCCTACTTCCGTTCCACAATCGATGCATCGTCGGCTATCACGAACGCTTTTGGTCAGTTTTCTCATTGTCACAAGAAAATAAGAAATAATAACATGCATTGATATTTAAAGATTCTACACCAAGGTACGTTACTGAAGTTTGTGCGCATTTGATATCTTTGTCGGATTGCTCACCCCCACTTCCCAATTTTCAAGTGTTACACCTTGTTGATATAGTAGGGGCTACAATTTTTTCTATAAATACTTACCAGAAACAAACGCTTGTGCATAGTTAGATTTTGGAAATTCACAGTATGATAAAAAGCATTACTGAACACAGCTGACGCTTTGTCGTCATAATCCACTTGTTTGTATATATGTACATCGAGATGAGGCATTGCCAAACATGTAACGCTAACCACGTATTAATGCTGCTGGAAATAAGCTGTGTGTTCCTCTATGGAGGGACTGGGACTGAATGTTGGTCATCGTCTATAATATATGTATCAGTCACGAACACCTTCAAGGTATCTCATAGTCTGTGCGTATATCATGAACGCGGTAGCATCCACCGGTAAACTACGTAAACACGTCACTAGCACTCCCCTATAAAACACCCTGTAGCCTTCTCTTTGGTAACTCTTTATTGCGCAGTCCAGAGGGCTCCTGAACTCGCCCTTCAGGTCGGCTTGGTATCGACTCTTTACGACGTCAAATGGCATGATGAGGAACCAGGTAAAACTTCCAGCACAGCCACCCCCGATCATGTCGGCCATTATTCCGCGCGAGTCTGTCCAGCCCTTCTCCTTGAGTTTGTTACTGAGGTATTGGTAGGTTAGACTGTACATGCCATACGAGGGAATATCCCGACACATAACTACATGGGAACCTTTGTAGAATCCCAGCAAACCTTCCTTCTTGTACACGTGCCATGCGCAGTCAAGTGGGCCATTGAAACACGTTCTTTTCGCAGCAATCACAGCGCCACCTAGAAAAGGTAAATAATTCCTTGGAATACGTGTACATAGAATAATGATAATAAAGTAATACTTCGCACGTGCATAGAGCAATGTCACTAACTTACATAAAGTAAACAAACATGCACAAAAACGTCAGAGAAATGATCGAGCACACTGAACAATTCCAGCGAGATGTTCACCCCTAACCATGCCAATGAGACGTTCACACAGAACAATACCAATAAGACGTTCACATAGAACAACACCAGTGAGACGTTCACACAGAACAATGCCAGTGAGACGTTCATACAGAACAATGCCAGTGAGACGTTCACATAAAACAATGCCAGTGAGACGTTCACACAGAACAATACCAGTGAGACGTTCACACAGAACAATGCCAGTGAGACGTTCACACAGAACAATACCAGTGAGACGTTCACACAGAACAATGCCAATGAGACGTTCACACAGAACAATACCAGTGAGACGTTCACATAGAACAATGCCAGTGAGACGTTAGAACAGAACAATGCAAATGAGACGTTCACATAGAACAATGCCAGTGAGACGTTAGAACAGAACAATGCCAGTGAGACGTTAGAACAGAACAATGCCAGTGAGACGTTCCCACAGAAAAATGTAAATGAGACGTTCACACAGAACAATGCCAGTGAGACGTTAGAACAGAAAAATGCAAATGAGACGTTCACACAGAACAATGCCAGTGAGACGTTAGAACAGAACAATGCCAGTGAGACGTTAGAACAGAACAATGCCAGTGAGACGTTAGAACAGAACAATGCCAATGAGACGTTCACACAGAACAATACCAGTGAGGCGTTCAAATAGAACAATGCCAGTGAGATGTTCATACAGAACAATACCAGTGAGACGTTAGAACAGAACAATGCCAGTGAGACGTTAGAACAGAACAATGCCAGTGAGACGTTAGAACAGAACAATTCCAGTGAGACGTTCACACAGAACAAAACCAGTGAGACGTTCACATAGAACAATACCAGTGAGACGTTAGAACAGAACAATGCCAGTGAGAAGTTCACACAGAACAATGCAAATGAGACGTTCACACAGAACAATGCCAATGAGACGTTCATACAGAACAATACCAGTGGACGTTCACACAGAACAATACCAGTGAGACGTTCACACAGAACAATGCCAGTGGACGTTCATACAGAACAATGCCAACGAGACGTTCACACAGAACAATGCCAATGAGACGTTCACACAGAACAATGCCAGTGAGACGTTCATACAGAACAATGCCAGTGAGACGTTCATACGGAACAATGCCAGTGAGACATTCACACAGAACAATGCCAGTGAGACGTTCACACAGAACAATGCCAACGAGACGTTCACACAGAACAATGCCAATGAGACGTTCACACAGAACAATGCCAGTGAGAAGTTCACACAGAACAATGCCAGTGAGACGTTCACATAGAACAATGCCAATGAGACGTTCACACAGAACAATGTCAATGAGACGTTCACACAGAACAATGCCAGTGAGACGTTCATACAGAACAATACCAGTGAGACGTTCACATAGAACAATGCTAATGAGACGTTCATACAGAACAATGCCAGCGAGAAGTTCATACACAACAATGCCAGTGAGACGTTAGAACAGAACAATGCCAGTGAGACGTTCATACAGAACAATGCCAGTGAGATGTTAGAACAGAACAATGCCAATGAGACGTTAGAACAGAACAATGCCAATGAGACGTTCATACAGAACAATGCCAATGAGACGTTCACATAGAACAATACCAGTGAGACGTTCACACAGAACAATGCCAGTGAGACGTTCACATAGAACAATGCCAGTGAGAAGTTCATACAGAACAATGCCAATGAGACGTTCACATAGAACAATACCAGTGAGACGTTCACACAGAACAATGCCAGTGAGACGTTCACACAGAACAATACCAGTGAGACGTTCACACAGAACAATACCAGTGAGACGTTCACACAGAACAATACCAGTGAGACGTTCACACAGAACAATACCAGTGAGACGTTAGAACAGAACAATGCAAATGAAACGTTCACATAGAACAATGCCAGCGAGACGTTCACGAAGAACAATGTCAGTGAAACGTTCACATAAAACAATGCCAGTTAGACTTTCAAACAGAACAATGCCAATTTTTCGAGGAATGCCAGCGTTGGAACTCTTGGTTTACCTCGACATTGGACCTTTCACTGATTAATTTTCAGTTTTTCTATTTTCCATCATCCATTTCTTAATCCCATTAATGTAATATAAGTTTGATCTTGTCTACAACTTACCCGCTGTAGCTGTTCCTAGCTCTGCCGTTGCATTTGGAATCTGAGACTGAAGAACGACCTTGATGTAATCTGTCGGAATGACCGGAATAAGTTGTGCAGCACCACCAGCACATCCTGACAGGAATATCTTAAAATAGCAATCTGATCGCCTGTCCTTGTTTGTCTCCAGCCTCTTCAGGACGTTACCTTGGACACCAAAGAAGACGCTGTACGTGATGCCGTAAGAGAACATGGGCCATGACAGACCACGATAAAACCCTCGTACCTGTAAATATAGAGACATGATAGACCACGATAAAACCCTCGTACCTGTAAATATAGAGACATGATAGACCACGATAAAACCCTCGTACCTGTAAATATAGAGATATGATAGACCACGATAAAACCCTCGTACCTGTAAATATAGAGATATGATAGACCACGATAAAACCCTCGTACCTGTAAATATAGAGATATGATAGACCACGATAAAACCCTCGTACCTGTAAATATAGAGATATGATAGACCACGATAAAACCCTCGTACCTGTAAATATAGAGATATGATAGACCACGATAAAACCCTCGTACCTGTAAATATAGAGATATGATAGACCACGATAAAACCCTCGTACCTGTAAATATAGAGATATGATAGACCACGATAAAACCCTCGTACCTGTAAATATAGAGACATGATAGACCACGATAAAACCCTCGTACCTGTAAATATAGAGATATGATAGACCACGATAAAACCCTCGTACCTGTAAATATAGAGCTATGTTGTAATAGGTCTTACAGATATTACATCAGATAGAGATATTACAAATAATACAATCATAAATTATACATTAAGAGAGGTATTACAAATAATACGTTGGAGAGGTATTACAAATAATACATAGGAGAGGTATTACAAATAATACATCGGAGAGGGGTATTACAAATAATACATAGGAGAGAGGTATTACAAATAATACATCGGAGAGGGGTATTACAAATAATACACCGGAGAGGTATTACAAACAATACTTCGGAGAGGGGTATTACAATATATACATCGGAGAGGGGTATTACAAATAATACATCGGAGAGAGGTATTACAAATAATACATAGGAGGGGTATTACAAATAATACATTGGAGAGGGGTATTACAAATAATATATAGGAGAGGTATTACAAATAATACATCGGAGAGGGGTATTACAAATAAAACATCGGAGAGGTATTACAAATAATACATCGGAGAGGGGTATTACAAATAATACATCGGAGAGGGGTATTACAAATAATATATAGGGGAGGTATTACAAATAATACATCGGAGAGGGGTATTACAAATAATACATCGGAGAGGGGTATTACAAATAATGCATCGGAGAGAGGTATTACAAATAATACATCGGAGAGAGGTATTACAAATAATACATCGGAGAGAGGTATCACAAATAATACATCGGAGAGAGGTATCACAAATAATACATAGGAGAGGTATTACAAATAATACATCGGAGAGGTATCACAAATAATACATCGGAGAGAGGTATTACAAATAATACATCGGAGAGAGGTATCACAAATAATACATCGGAGAGAGGTATCACAAATAATACATCGGAGAGAGGTATTACAAATAATACATCGGAGAGAGGTATCACAAATAATACATCGGAGAGAGGTATGACAAATAATACATCGGAGAGGGGTATCACAAATAATACATCGGAGAGAGGTATCACAAATAATACATCGGAGAGAGGTATTACAAATAATACATCGGAGAGGGGTATCACAAATAATACATCGGAGAGAGGTATCACAAATAATACATCGGAGAGAGGTATTACAAATAATACATCGGAGAGAGGTATCACAAATAATACATCGGAGAGAGGTATCACAAATAATACATCGGAGAGAGGTATTACAAATAATACCTCGGAGAGGGGTATTACAAATAATACATCGGAGAGAGGTATCACAAATAATACATCGGAGAGAGGTATTACAAATAATACCTCGGAGAGGGGTATTACAAATAATACATCGGAGAGAGGTATTACAAATAATACATCGGAGAGAGGTATTACAAATAATACATAGGAGAGGTATTACAAATAATACATCGGAGAGGTATTACAAATAATACATCGGAGAGGGGTATTACAAATAATACATAGGAGAGAGGTATTACAAATAATACATTAGAGTTAGGTCTTACAAACAATACATCAGAGATACGAATTACAAAAACATTTATAGAATAAAGCCAACCGTTATAATTAACCTCTAAATCTCTGACCATCTGTATACCTACCCATCCTCCATGATTATGTATTTTACGAGCGGCTTCGATAAGGCCTCCGATCTGACTATTACTCAGTTTGGAACATGTCTGCAACTGCACCTGGAAATCAAAGATTTTATTCTTGATATCATCACTTAGCAATAAAATCACCTATTTACAATTCACACCAATAATATCGCAAAAATACCTTGACCACCATGCATCTGGTCAAACGTTGTTAAAATGCATCGCGCACTCTTTCAAATGTCAAAAAGGTAAATATCCGAATGGAAATCTATATTTGATCCTAGAGTAAAGCAAGGCTCTGGGTGGTCAGGTGGCATATTGAGTGGTATGACACTCGGATGGTACGGAGGTCACAATGACCTTTCACCAAGGCGGCCGGGGTTCGATTCCACGATTAAACGTGACAATGTTTGGGGTAACCTGTCCGATGTTAGTTTCCCCCGGGTACTCGAGTTCCTTCCAAAGTTAAACCCCTCGTGCGCTTTAATCCAAGCCAATAAATGTAATTAATGTTGATATATACTGACTCTCAATTATTGTAACATTAATAAAGGTTACTTTTAAAACAACACTACCGACACATTTTAACATATAAGCATGATACTTATCGAATGTTTTGGCAGATTTAAACAAAAAAGTAATAGATGTCTTGGAATTACAGAAAGGAAATCGGTAAATGGCTCACCTTGGTTGTATCAAGAGGGTAGCCAGCAAAGAGTCCGATGGTGCCTGAAACGGCAAAAAAGGCATTATAAACTTTTCATGGACACAACACGCGTATAATATCAACAGGAACTGCCGCCAGGATGGCTACACATTCTCCAATCCTTCCTTATCCCCACGCTGCCCACTTTTTTCCTGTCCCGCCCTTCCTCCTAGGTACCAATAGGTTGTGTATATAGAGAACTGTCCCGCCCTACCCCCTAGGTACCAATAGGTTGTGTATAGAGAGAGATATCCCGCCCTACCTCCTAGGTACCAATAGGTTGTGTATAGAGAGAACTGTCCCGCCCTACCTCCTAGGTACCAATAGGTTGTGTATAGAGAGAGATATCCCGCCCTACCCCCTAGGTACCAATAGGTTGTGTATAGAGAGAGATATCCCGCCCTACCTCCTAGGTACCAATAGGTTGTGTATAGAGAGAGATACCCCGCCCCACACCCAGTACCATAGTGTGATAGAAGATACCGACCACCCCTAGGTACCAAGTTGTGTATAGAGGAACTGCCGCCACTCTTGTACCAAATGTAAGAAGAAATATCCCGCCAATGGTACCATATGTTGTTAGAGAAGAATCGCCTACTTGGTACAAGGTTGGTATAGAGGTATGCCCGCCAGTACCAGGTACCAATAGGTTTCTACAGAGAGACTCCGCTTCACTCCCTAGTACCAATAGGTTTGTAAGAGAGAATTCCGCCTACCCTAGTCCAATACGGTGTTATAGCAGAGTTCCTCCCATACCCCTAGGACCAAAGGTTGTGTATAAGGAAGCCGCCTACTCATGTACAATATGTTGTATAAACGATATCCCCATACCTATGGTAACAATAGGTTGTGTTAAAAATATCACCCTACCCCTGGTAAATGGCTCACTTTGGTTGTATCAAGAGGGTAGCCAGCAAAGAGTCCGATGGTGCCTGAAACGGCAAAAAAGGTTCCCGCCCTACCTCCTAGGTACCAATAGGTTGTGTATAGAGAGAGATATCCCGCCCTACCTCCTAGGTACCAATAGGTTGTGTATAGAGAGAGATATCCCGCCCTACCCCTAGGTACCAATAGGTTGTGTATAGAGAGAACTGTCCCGCCCTACCTCCTAGGTACCAATAGGTTGTGTATAGAGAGAACTATCCCCGCCCTACCTCCTAGGTACCAATAGGTTGTGTATAGAGAGAGATATCCCGCCCTACCCCCTAGGTACCAATAGGTTGTGTATAGAGAGAGATATCCCGCCCTACCTCCTAGGTACCAATAGGTTGTGTATAGAGAGAACTATCCCGCCCTACCCCCTAGGTACCAATAGGTTGTGTATAGAGAGAGATATCCCGCCCTACCTCCTAGGTACCAATAGGTTGTGTATAGAGAGAGATATCCCGCCCTACCCCCTAGGTACCAATAGGTTGTGTATAGAGAGAGATATCCCGCCCTACCCCCTAGGTACCAATAGGTTGTGTATAGAGAGAACTGTCCCGCCCTACCCCCTAGGTACCAATAGGTTGTGTACAGAGAGAACTGTCCCGCCCTACCTCCTAGGTACCAATAGGTTGTGTATAGAGAGAGATATCCCGCCCTACCTCCTAGGTACCAATAGGTTGTGTATAGAGAGAGATATCCCGCCCTACCTCCTAGGTACCAATAGGTTGTGTATAGAGATAACTGTCCCGCCCTACCTCCTAGGTACCAATAGGTTGTGTATAGAGAGAACTGTCCCGCCCTACCTCCTAGGTACCAATATGTTGTGTATAGAGAGAGATATCCCGCCCTACCCCCTAGGTACCAATAGGTTGTGTATAGAGAGAGATATCCCGCCCTACCCCCTAGGTACCAATAGGTTGTGTATAGAGAGAGATATCCCGCCCTACCCCCTAGGTACCAATAGGTTGTGTATAGAGAGAGATATCCCGCCCTACCCCCTAGGTACCAATAGGTTGTGTATAGAGAGAGATATCCCGTCCTACCCCCTAGGTACCAATAGGTTGTGTATAGAGAGAACTATCCCGCCCTACCCCCTAGGTACCAATAGGTTGTGTATAGAGAGAGATATCCCGCCCTACCCCCTAGGTACCAATAGGTTGTGTATAGAGAGATATCCCGTCCCTACCCCCTAGGTACCAATAGGTTGTGTATAGAGACAACTGTCCCGTCCTACCCCCTAGGTACCAATAGGTTGTGTATAGAGCGAACTGTCCCGCCCTACCTCCTAGGTACCAATAGGTTGTGTAAAGAGAGAGAACTGTACCGCCCTACCTCCTAGGTACCAATAGGTTGTGTATAGAGAGAACTGTCCCGCCCTACCCCTAGGTACCAATAGGTTGTGTATAGAGAGAGATATCCCGCCCTACCTCCTAGGTACCAATAGGTTGTGTATAGAGAGAGAACTGTACCGCCCTACCCCCTAGGTACCAATAGGTTGTGTATAGAGAGATATCCCGTCCTACCCCCTAGGTACCAATAGGTTGTGTATAGAGAGAGATATCCCGCCCTACCTCCCTAGGTACCAATAGGTTGTGTATAGAGAGAGATATCCCGCCCTACCTCCTAGGTACCAATAGGTTGTGTATAGAGAGAGATATCCCGCACTACCTCCTAGGTACCAATAGGTTGTGTATAGAGAGAGAACTGTCCCGCCCTACCCCCTAGGTACCAATAGGTTGTGTATAGAGAGAGATATCCCGCCCTACCTCCTAGGTACCAATAGGTTGGGTATAGAGAGAGATATCCCGCACTACCTCCTAGGTACCAATAGGTTGTGTATAGAGAGAACTGTCCCGCCCTACCTCCTAGGTACCAATATGTTGTGTATAGAGAGAGATATCCCGCCCTACCCCCTAGGTACCAATAGGTTGTGTATAGAGAGAGATATCCCGTCCTACCCCCTAGGTACCAATAGGTTGTGTACAGAGAGAACTATCCCGCCCTACCCCCTAGGTACCAATAGGTTGTGTATAGAGAGAGATATCCCGCCCTACCCCCTAGGTACCAATATGTTGTGTATAGAGAGAGATATCCCGCCCTACCCCCTAGGTACCAATAGGTTGTGTATAGAGAGAACTGTCCCGCCCTACCCCCTAGGTACCAATAGGTTGTGTATAGAGAGATACCCCGCCCTACCCCCTAGGTACCAATAGGTTGTGTATAGAGAGAACTATCCCGCCCTACCCCCTAGGTACCAATAGGTTGAGTATAGAGTGATATCCCGTCCTACCCCCTAGGTACCAATAGGTTGTGTATAGAGAGAGATATCCCGCCCTACCTCCTAGGTACCAATAGGTTGTGTATAGAGAGAGATATCCCGCCCTACCTCCTTGGTACCAATAGGTTGTGTATAGAGAGAGATATCCCGTCCTACCCCCTAGGTACCAATAGGTTGTGTATAGAGAGAACTATACCGCCCTACCCCCTAGGTACCAATAGGTTGTGTATAGAGAGAGATATCCCGCCCTACCTCCTAGGTACCAATAGGTTGTGTATAGAGAGAGATATCCCGTCCTACCCCCTAGGTACCAATAGGTTGTGTATAGAGACAACTGTCCCGTCCTACCCCCTAGGTACCAATAGGTTGTGTATAGAGCGAACTGTCCCGCCCTACCTCCTAGGTACCAATAGGTTGTGTATAGAGAGAGAACTGTACCGCCCTACCTCCTAGGTACCAATAGGTTGTGTATAGAGAGAACTGTCCCGCCCTACCCCTAGGTACCAATAGGTTGTGTATAGAGAGAGATATCCCGCCCTACCTCCTAGGTACCAATAGGTTGTGTATAGAGAGAGAACTGTACCGCCCTACCCCCTAGGTACCAATAGGTTGTGTATAGAGAGATATCCCGTCCTACCCCCTAGGTACCAATAGGTTGTGTATAGAGAGAGATACCCCGCCCTATCTCCTAGGTACCAATAGGTTGTGTATAGAGAGAGATATCCCGCCCTACCTCCTAGGTACCAATAGGTTGTGTATAGAGAGAGATATCCCGCACTACCTCCTAGGTACCAATAGGTTGTGTATAGAGAGAGAACTGTCCCGCCCTACCCCCTAGGTACCAATAGGTTGTGTATAGAGAGAGATATCCCGCCCTACCTCCTAGGTACCAATAGGTTGGGTATAGAGAGAGATATCCCGCACTACCTCCTAGGTACCAATAGGTTGTGTATAGAGAGAGATATCCCGCCCTACCTCCTAGGTACCAATAGGTTGTGTATAGAGAGAGATATCCCGTCCTACCCCCTAGGTACCAATAGGTTGTGTATAGAGAGAGAACTGTCCCGCCCTACCCCCTAGGTACCAATAGGTTGTGTATAGAGAGATATCCCGCCCTACCTCCTAGGTACCAATAGGTTGTGTATAGAGAGAGATATCCCGCCCTACCCCCTAGGTACCAATAGGTTGTGTATAGAGAGAACTGTCCCGCCCTACCCCCTAGGTACCAATAGGTTGTGTATAGAGAGAACTGTCCCGCCCTACCCCCTAGGTACCAATAGGTTGTGTATAGAGAGAGATATCCCGCCCTACCTCCTAGGTACCAATAGGTTGTGTATAGAGAGAGATATCCCGCCCTACCCCCTAGGTACCAATAGGTTGTGTATAGAGAGAACTGTCCCGCCCTACCCCCTAGGTACCAATAGGTTGTGTATAGAGAGAACTGTCCCGCCCTACCCCCTAGGTACCAATAGGTTGTGTATAGAGAGAACTGTCCCGCCCTACCCCCTAGGTACCAATAGGTTGTGTATAGAGAGAACTGTCCCGCCCTACCCCCTAGGTACCAATAGGTTGTGTATAGAGAGAACTGTCCCGCCCTACCCCCTAGGTACCAATAGGTTGTGTATAGAGAGAACTGTCCCGCCCTACCCCCTAGGTACCAATAGGTTGTGTATAGAGAGAACTGTCCCGTCCTACCCCCTAGGTACCAATAGGTTGTGTATAGAGAGAGATATCCCGCCCTACCTCCTAGGTACCAATAGGTTGTGTATAGAGAGAGATATCCCGCCCTACCTCCTAGGTACCAATAGGTTGTGTATAGAGAGAGATATCCCGCCCTACCTCCTAGGTACCAATAGGTTGTGTATAGAGAGAGATATCCCGTCCTACCCCCTAGGTACCAATAGGTTGTGTATAGAGAGAATTGTCCCGCCCTACCTCCTAGGTACCAATAGGTTGTGTATAGAGAGATATCCCGCCCTACCTCCTAGGTACCAATAGGTTGTGTATAGAGAGAGATATCCCGTCCTACCCCCTAGGTACCAATAGGTTGTGTATAGAGAGAGATATCCCGCCCTACCTCCTAGGTACCAATAGGTTGTGTATAGAGAGAGATATCCCGCCCTACCCCCTAGGTACCAATAGGTACCCTACCCTTAGGTACCAATTTGTTGCTGATACGGATAACTACCCAGCCCTACCCCCTAGGCACGGATAGGTTGTGTATACGGAGACCTACCCAATCCTACCCTATGGGTACCAATAGGTTGTATACAGAAAACTGTCCAGTCCTGAATACAGAGAATTATTAGGCTGTCCAATTCGGTACTTACAGAACTATCAAACCCTACACATTAAATACCAATAGGTTTACGAGACGGATAACATAACACCAAGGTTAATTAAACCGTTAACCATGTATGGCCCGTATATCATTAGTTGTATAGGTTTTTATGACCTTTAAATCTTTCGGGTTCATAACCATGCTATTTCAAACAAACGAACGAAGTATTCACAGCAGATATCAATGATAGGCGATTTACTTAGGGGTTTACACTACTATAACAGTTGATGTTTTAAAACGGCTCAGGTAATACCGCCGAGTTAATAGGTAAACAGGTAAACTTATGCATAACACGTTGTGATCAGGTTATCCATTCAACGTTGAAAAAAATATGCAAGACTCTTTCACTTTCTGCGTGTGCAATGACTAACCCGTCCTCGTTAATACCAGTCAAAGGTCACTTGGCAGTGCCATTACATTATCCATCTACATCAGGTTTAATTACGTTTATTGAGTAATCAATTTCCCCGAGACATTTTCGCGATTAGTTTTTACCTCAGAAACTTGTGTGTTAGCCTTCCTCGCTTCCGGTTCAAAACAAAGAATTACTATAAAAACTGCTATAGCAGGAATAGAGGCTAATCTTTTCTATGAATACACCAGTGTATATTACAGAACGTCCCCAGTATGCATACCTTCGTAACAACAGCAGTCTCACAAGGCATTTGTCAATACGCAACGAATGTTTTATAAACCTGTACGTATTTGTAAGTGTATCCTGGGAATTAGAAACTTATAGACATGCCAGGTCTCAACTGCTATCTCACTCTCCACGGTGACATGTGAAAATACACCAGACATGTTGTCACGGCCAGAGGAAACTCGGGTTACAGTTCCAGATTGTTATTATTCACTCAGACACAGTGTTACAAGAGGTCACGCATAAAAAGCAAATTTTACAAATGGCGGAATACAACCAATCTTGCACTTACTAACATTAATTTTGAGAGCACACAAACATAACATAGACAAACTAAACCTATCATTTTTGTCAGATTATGGTAGGCACAGTAATAGTTTGGAATAGATAAATTTCTAATTTGGCATAGTATTTCATAACTACAAGCAAATAAAAATGATAATCGTCACCAACACCATTAGAACACAAAAAACAAATTCGATCATTACAAGTTATACCAGCCCATCGTCCCGTTTCTATAGGCAAAAGTAAATTTGATGTAAGGAATTTTGAAATGTTGTTTTTTCTCTTACATTCAATTTAATCAAATAATCTTCAATTTGAAATCTAGACTTATACATGGAGTACATCTGTCCTCTAGATGACACATCTACATCATTAAACCATTTCTGAACGAATTGGTCCTGAAGTCTTTGCTTTAGAATCTATTTTCTCTTTATTTAATGTACAAGTTTCCTGTAAATTCCATACAAAGTAAAAACCAGTTTAGAATATAGCTTTCACATAATTCATCCATTTACATGTGACACTAAGACACCTGCAGCCTACATATATACCCTAGGATCGTGTGATAAGTCTTACGTAGGTCGTCATTTAAAGGTATACTGAAGTGAGGGAGATAGTGTAACGCGCTACCGTCGGTTTCTTCTAATACTACAAACATCCAACTGAGTACCACTCGTTACCCGGTAGTATGCGTCACCTGAAACGTGTGTATGCACATAATGGTTGTAAGTAAACACAAAATCGTCAAATATATTTCGAAGTAGGATACATTCCACAAAAGGTATTCAGAAAATACACAGTAGGATGATTCAGTTTTCGCAAATGTATAAATCTGTTCAGATGAGTTTTAGTAAGTGGCGTTGGTGTTTATTTGTATAGAGAGTGCAATACTTCCGAGATTCTGTACAAAGACGCGGAAGATTAATTACATGTACTTTATAGCGAGTACCAAAACATAACAATACATTATATCTAAACTTCTTTAAAAGTACTTCCGTTTTCAGGCAAATTTTCCTTGACTACCAAACCATTGCCTACCAAACCATTGCCTACAAAACCATTGAAGATAAATCATATGGATTTTGAAAGGAATCTTTGTATTTGAAATTGACAATAAATTCAGTTAACCTAAAACGTCGTACATACATTACGTTACCTATCACGGGTAGTTAACCTAAATATCTTACACACATTACGTACAATACCTACACCTATCACGGGATCAAGGCCCCATCTCCTGTGCTGATAATCAGAATATATCGAATTTCACTTGCAGGTCAGATATTTTGGGATTGATATTGAGAGACATTCAACGCTAGGCGAGATGTAACATTGCATAATCCCCGAGGAACATTGTGTAGTGTTTCCGCTCCAGTAGGCCCAACTATTAACGAACAATAAACTTCCTATTCACAACGGAGGAAAAAAACGTTCTCAATGCGTTACAGCCATGGGCGTCGTGCGGGTCGATCCGATGTAACCCCTGATTAAACCATTCCTGTGGTATTTGTTTGGTCTGTCCTTGGTATACCATTCTAAATACACAGATCAGCACAATTTTTTTTACAGATTGTACAAACGGCTGCTACAAACATTCGGTAGATTTTTTTCACTTAAATTTATTGACATTTTCCATACATAGTAACGAGGGATGATGATTCAGACACAACTTGTAACTCCTATAGTATTCCAAATATATTTATATTGGAATTCAAACTTCATGGTAAAACACTACAGTATGTATAGCCACGAGTTCTACTTTGTCTTATTTAAACAAATTCAGACGCAAATGAACAACAAAGTATTCTACGTTACATAAGAAAATATAGCTTAATATAACGTAGCCAAAACTCCAATTAAAAAAAAAAAAAATTCAAAATAAATAAACACGATCAATATAAATGTGATGTCGTCAAATGCTAAGATGTGTATTATATACCAATATAAATTTTTAGACATCAATTTTTTATTGTTCGATATTTAACAAGAACACCATAAACATAATCCGTACTCGCACTACACTGAACGATAAACTCTGCACGTGGTATACACGCCTTCCGTCAAATATTGTCGATTGTCGTGGATATATAACGACGAATATAAAGGTGGAAACACCGGGGTATTTACACCGATACAAAAAATAATCTTACCTCCCAAAGCCCCGGCTATGTAGTTGTGTATTACACGTTCTGCCATCTATACAGACAACCATATGTGTGTGTGATCTACAAAAGTACCGGTGTTTAATCCATACTCATGTGTCACTCAGTGGAAATTCCCCACAATACTGCGCATGCGGAATGCGAACATCGCGGAATGAACTCTTGGAATTGGTCTCCATTGTTTTATTGTTCTCATGCCCAATAAAACAAATACAGTATTGTATCTGGAACAACAGCAGATCAGTGATTCAAACTCGTAATTGTAATTAGTGATTTCGAAGATTACAACTACTACTACCTTAAGAATGGCTTTATCAAAATATAAATACTAGTGATCAAGGGGTCGAGAAAACATGATTTTGAATATCGCCAAATTGTTCCATGCCGGTGTAAGTTCAACAGACCTGATTGTAAACTCACCCCGATCACTGGTCGGTCTGCGGTTAATTGCTATTTTGTAAATCGTAGGCGGTGTATAAAATACGTGAACTCTTGTGTGACCAAGCTGGACATCGTCGGCAAGTACGAGTTCTTTATTCACTGAAGTCAGATACCGTAATCGGTTTATATATATTTATATAAACAAAACCACTAATTGGAATAAGAGAAATGAACATTTACAAATAAAAAAAACTGCATCATTTTTATACTCGTTTATTAGTTGTCCTAAATATAATTTCCAAGAGTATAGAAATGTTTTATTGATATTCTGTACATTTAAGTAATAGAACAAAATACTGGGTTAAGTTTTGTAATAAAATTTCAAATTTCTCATTTCTTAAGTCAGTATAAGACGTATTGTACTCGACTGCGATGTTCTGTTATTTCTTTCAATACCACCACATCGCCTTCTTTTATTTTTATGTGAACATCGACAGAACCTCTTGACCAATTTTCTCAGTGTTATATTTTACACCAAATTGTTAAATTCTATGTTAAACATCCCGTTAGACATGCGTGTATTTTCGCCATATGTTCCTTCCGCTTTTAAGCACATTCGTGATATACCGGATATGAAAACTCTTTTCAGTTCAGTTGAAAGACATTTATCTATTCTATAGACTTTAATGTTCTTTTACCTACCTTAGCCATTTGACGTCATATCACATAGTCCACATCATCTATTGGTTATCTCTTTTGTTCTTTTAAACCCCGTTTTCGTTTTAATTGTCTAAATAGATAATGCGAATGCTTTTGAAAAACGAGCCCTTTCATCTGATTTTAACCACTGCTACCCACATGTTTGTTGATAGGGGGGGGGGGGGGGGGGGGGGGGGGGGATGTGAATGGTCTTTACAAATGGAAAATTGTATTTTACAAATATCATTTACGTATTTTTTGTGACAGATTATTTTCACAAAAAACAACAACAAAAAGTGTGGGTATATTTTGTAACATAATGTCTAATAGATACCGAGTAAAGGGAGTGTTTTAAACAACTGGCCGACAGTCACAATAGTGGCACGAACACTTGTCACATAAACCGTTTCCAAAGTGTTGGTACACCAGGCGCTTCAAAAGTACCACGTGTTTTATAACTCTCTCAACAACGTTTATTTTGTAATTATGTCAGATTTTACAATACCCTACGCCGCAATAACAAACAGTTCGTTAAATTGAGTTGATTCTGTCCTAGCTGTCGGTATTTATGCATCTCAGTTCCAATTTCAGACGGCAGAATGTCAACAGATATAGAGTCATCCGCCACCGTGCGAGGTATCGGAAATGAGAAGACTCTGTTTATAAGGCTTGGCGGATTGAAACATTACTGGAAATATAACGTCGGGGAACTTAAAAGCAAATGCCAAACATATCATAAACAAATCCTTTTTAAAATTTAATATCTACATATTTTTGTAATTATGTGTGAAGGGGTGAAAATGAAAACAAATATAGACATAGATGATACGTCACAACGATAATGTTATGCAGATATGCAATTAGCGATTCAATTCGAAGGCCAAAGTAACTCTTTTTCAAAATAAAATTATAGATGCTTAAAATATTCTATCTTATTCAAGAGTTCGATATAAATAGTTATTCCCTTTAATAGCATCGGATTATTACAAGGATGTAACCTTGAAGTAGATATAAGTTTTGGTCAACAACATCTTGGTTGATTTTGTTTACAAGATCTTCCAACAGACTTTTGGCGTGATCAAAAGTCATTTTTATTATTATATTGAAGAGTTTATATCAGAACAGGTAACATAGACCTTACAAAGCCCTTTAGCTTTACCTACAGGTATATCGATGATGATGTGTCATTAAATAATAAAACCTTTATTGGTCATGTCGCCCGGTTATTTATCCCTTGTAGAACTTCAAATCAAGGCCATTACATACTCTTCAACATCAGCCGCTTACCTCGATTTTAAATTGTTAAATAACTAGCAGGGACAGCTTACAAATAAGATGTATGACACATGTGATGATATCAGCGTTTCCCAATTGTTAATTTTCCATTTCTAGATAGTAACATGGGTTCTACTACTTCCTGTAACTGCGATATTTACTCGTTCGGGTGGCCCCTGCTGATTATTACGATTTCTTCGACAGATGTAGATTACTGATAACCTACGCGCAAAATTATCAGTTTATACGGTAAGTTTGCTGAGAGCTGGATTGAGTGTACAATAGAAGTGATTAGACTCCTTACATATGAAGTTTATACATTAAAATATTTTATTTTCCCTACATTTCTTAATAACAACACAAGGTTTCGAGAGATGCACGTTGAAGGCGACCCCCGGAAAAGTATCTGATTTGTTATGTACATAAATACCTTTTATGATCTACACTCATAACAAGAAAACTCGGACGACAGATTAGAATGAAAATGGCCACCAAAATGGTGACATTTAAAATCATTGAATAAAAACTGAGTCATACTCGTGACTCAGAAAACATAAAAAATACAGATAATGATAGAATTTAACACACTGAAATTGCGTTCTAGAAACAAAAGAAGCATTTATTACAATAATTAACTTCAATATCATCTAGCCTAAGTGGGGTTGCCAAAAATCGCCACAAAGACACTTCTGAGTAAAACATCCGAATGTCTTCCCCACCCAATCAATAGCCAGGACTTCCTACACTCAATCGAAGACCTGGATAACACATTTCATTCATTGTATAGACTTTTTTCCTGTTTTCCATATTCTACTGGAATATTGTTTGAGAACTGCTTCTGAATTTGATGTTTATTCAGGCAAAAAACATGTAAAAAAATTACATCTATCACACGAATAAGACTATAGTACATTAATGAAGCATAGCAGATTCTCTTAAAATTAATATAGTAATAAGATATCAAATACATTGTATTTTATCACAGATTAATAATTTGGACTGATATCTTGTACATCAAATATCACAGATTAATAATTTGGATCGATATCACATACATGCACTAGAATTAGGGAAATACATAACTAATTAATCTAATTACCAAATTGAAGATATTTTGGTAATAAAACCAGATGTTGTTATTGGCCTTGGATTACCCTTAAAGCCTACATAAAAGGCTTATTTCCAATTGGGTCCTTTATACCAATAAGAAATACGTTTGCTCACATTTTGACATATTTCAGCGATTAAAAACATTCCACATATCCTCATTAGTGGGTCAGTTTACTCTTATGATTTGATCATATAACATTTAATGCCTTCGAATGAACTTGAAATTTAGATATTTGACCTGAAATTTTTTTACAAAGGTCAAGTCCTTGAATGGGGTCCTTGTACATATTACCAAACAGCACACCCTCGAATTATATTGTTTGTCCAATCCATTCAGTAAACTGTTTCACTTGTGACGTGGGCGTTACACGAGGCTAAGACTTGTGGGTTCTAAAACAGTATAACAAATAACTATACACACCCCTAAAGCTGTACTTCAATACAACATAATCAGGGGTCACTGGTTAAGTATGGTTAGTTTCCTGATCAGAGTGAAAATAAGATTTTCTTACCGAATTCCATTAATAACAATAATGTCTGGGAAATAAACACAATGTTTGTAGTCAAATTGTACTGATTAACAACATATAGATAGTCAAGTCGGTTAGTGTCTTAATCAATTTGCCAATTCGTTCTTGAATTTTTCAGGAGTTGTAAGCTCCTCTTTGGTAATGTCTTTGTATAATGACTTTCAAAGACCGTTTGGAGGGTGTGTTTCAACTATAAACATTCTTGTATCAACACTTAGGCAAGGCAAAATTGCCCCTAGGTCTCCAAAGACAAAATATCTTCACGTTTGGTCTTGAATTCCTGAGCAGAGATGTGCCGCCAATACCGAATAACATAGACAATGGGTGATTTAAACAGAAAGTATAGTATAGTGTAAATGGACAAAACATTAGAATACCTATACCTCTCTGTATCTTCCTGGACGATATGTTTTTATTTAAAAGTCTTTTGTCAGATAATACAAGCCTACTACAGTAGGACCAATGTCATCAATGTTCCTCACTTTTAAGGAAACTTCTGAAGGAAATTAAATCCATATGAACAACATGGAAATAATATAATATAATATAATATAATAATATATATTACTGAAAGCATTACAGATTTTAAAGGTTCCTTAACTCAGATTTGTTCCTTAAGTTCTGTAATGCTTTCATATGAGAAACTTAAGTAAAGGATTTTCCTTAATTCAATGTACGTTGATGAAACTGGGCCTGGTCAACTGCGACAAAGATATCCATGCACTTTGTCTTCATACCTACCTAATTTTTGCCATTTGTTTCCAAAAATGCGTAATCTAATTTTGACAATTCTAAACAATTTGTCCACGTTATCTCGTCACATGCCGTGATGCACTTTGTTTGATGTATTTTGTACATTTAGTCAGTTCATTTCCCGCTATTTATTACTAACCCATTTATGTTTCAGGGACTCCACCATGTACAACCAGCTTCTATGACAAATACACAGCTGTTTATTTCTTCGGTATTGAAAAGCGGTGTATTTGTAAAGTTTTTGTGGGGGTTTTTTTTGTGTTTTTTTTTTTTTTTTATATTTAATTCTTCCACCATGAAATAAAGTTTTTTTACTGCTGTTTTGCTTGTCCTTGTCACACTTTGAAAACTGCCATATTAATGCTGTTGGTGTAACAAAGGCCATTAGAAAGTTTAATCTGATTATTGTGTCCTATAACATGAAACACGGAAACATAAACCTTTGCTTTTCAGGGACACAACTCGACAATTGAGCATCTTCCAGTATTTTTTTTGTAAATGGTTATGTGGTTAGATTTGTAAAAAGTAATTTAGAAGTAGATTATTTTCTGAGATGTTGATTATATAATAAATGGTTAGACATTGATGATCTTTTCTTCAATTACAATAATTTTGATATCTCTGTTTATAACATAATCGTCTCGTTATCCAATGAATTCGACCATTTACTATTTCTGTATGAAACTAGTGTAATATACCCTGTCGCCAGTCAGAAATCAATTGTGACTTCATTATATGGACAATGACTTGACGTCATGAATTGTGAATGGAGCACCAAAATGGATGTCTCCGTTTGATTAAGTCTTCCACATTTTTACCTTAAAATCTGTCAAGACGAAGGGTTTCTTATATATGTGATAGCAGGTGTCGTTCATTTATTTTCATTTCATTTGAGATTGATAAAAATTCATCTCGTATTTTTTTTCTTTTTTCTTTTTGCTAGCAATGACTCTCAAAATAACTTCAAAAACTCTTAATAAAATCTTGTATGAAATGAAAGCTCATTTAAGATCCTATACATTCTTACTGGATTTGGTTGGAGACAACGAAAACAATGTTTATTGACTACGATAGTTGACGAGAGGATTCAGTGCGTTGTTTTTGTGTAGTTTACTGACGTAAAAATGACACGTCCGGAAGAGTTATCGCCCTTACCTTTTACATGTATGGTGTATTTCTATATTGATTATATCTAAATAAATTTCATCTCCCCTTCTTTACATCATCATCATCATCATCATGCAAATGCATCCATTACTTTCTGCTCACAACATCACTCATGCACATTCACGCCCATTGACACGCAGACTTACTTCATCTCACTTATGGCTTCTGTCACAATACTGTTACCAATCTGATTTACTGATTCTGTTTTCGTTGTCTAACTGAACGTTTAATTTGTTCATTGTTTGCTTATGAAATTAATTTGGATACATTCATATTCACAATTTTCGATCAAATAAAAACATGGTTACATAGAGTATTAACATGTTATCATTTACATATTTATTTTGTTTCCATGGTTATATTTCTAGTTCGTGTAATTTACTGATGCTTGTTATCTAGCATGTGCGATGGCTGGGAACAGGCATGGTGAAATATAAAAACACTGCATGCGAACACAATACTATTTTGTAGAACACACTGCTATCAATCATGCAGCTTAATTGGAGCACAGTGGTTCATGTAATTACTGTATGGACAGAATGCACATTTGCAGATTTTTATAAAAATGATAAACGGGCATTAAAATTGTTAAACGGCTGTAGTAAATCTTGACAGAACATTCAAATACTATAATATATAGTAGTCGGTTACAGTAGGAATCGAACAACAATAAATAAAAATAAATATGACAAAATAAATGGCGTGTCTGAGTTCTATTTCTAAAGGACTGTTCTTGAATGATATTATAGTGAGATGACCTTCCAATAATATAACATTTCCGCAGGTTATTCAATTTGCCTGCAATCCTGTGAGAATTACGGGAAAATAATTGCCCAAAGAAGCCAGCTAAATGCTTTAATAAATGTACATGTATACAGTATTTTAAAACTTGTAGTAACCACAGGCGCTTGCATAGAAAATTAGAAAAAATGGGGGGAATGATACCAGTGGTATGTGTACTGTGTAGTACTTAACAGATTACACATGCTACTGTCAAATAAAAAAAAATGAAAATCACATATTCTATGCAAGCGCCTGTGGTAGTAACTTGTTCACAACCACTAAATAACACAACCCAGATTTCAGAACATCGTGATAAGCTCTCGTGTGTTTAATCAAATGTGTTTATAATATGTATCATAAAAAATACCTTTCATCTGTATTTATTAAGGTTTCATGTTTACATACGCATACTGTTTAAGTACAGCCGATCATGGTTTCTATGTCCTGTTATTAGTGTTTCCAATAAGAAACCAAAACATCCGGTGAGTCATTATGTCAAGGACCATGCGAAGTATAAATGCACTGTAAGTATTAGATCATGATCAAAATCTGGTCTGATCTTATATCAAGAATGATAAATACGTAAACCACAACTGAGTACATGTATAAATATTTTACCAATATGATCTTATATATCTCACTATACTGTGAATGTAGTCAGCCCCCTATCGTGTACATGTTTATGGCGATTGGTGCTCAAGTCGACGGAATTTTTATGACCGGCGTCGTCAGAGCTACGATTGGGCCCCATGCTCACCAGTCACCAATGTAGTAAATCGTCATATATTTCAGTACAATTTGGTAAAAAAAAAAAAAAAGTCCCTCAAGCCTAGGCTATCAAGGATACGATATATTACAAATGTTAAAAATATATGTAACTTAATTATAGAGAAATAACCAACACCTGATGATAGTTTCCAGACGTGACGGGTATCACGATAATCATTGATTTTGGTTTTGGTTTATTTTGTTTAACGTCCTATTAACAGCCAGGGTCATTTAAGGATTATCATTGATAATTAGTGAATATGCTTAATGTTAAACACGGTCAGCATTTTACTTCCTTAAATGACCCTGGTTGTTAAAAGGACGTTAAACAAAATGAAATAAATTTCTTAATTTAATCAGAGACATATATATGTCTCTGATTTAATATAATAACTGTACATATATACATTGGCTTTGGGTTGATCTGTAATTTGTATATTTTGAAATAGGCTATATTTTAATTTTGTCCAGTTAAACTGGGGTAATGCGATTTCTACAAAAACAATATGTTGGCTGATGGAAGTCAACCGGTATCACTTACCGTAAACCCTTTAAAGCAGAGACCTATATTAATTTAGTCAGCGACCTATAAAAAATTTAGTATATAGTCTAGGTCTCTGATTTAGTATATAGGTCTCTGTTTAAAGCAACATACTCACGAACAACCTAACACGTGTATTAATGGCAATCCAAGATGCTCATTCACGCTCTCCTAACATTAAAATGACCGCTGGCCTGGACGCTGGACCGGGGGAGTCCTTGAGACATCAGTGTATAAAAATAACTCGCCGCATTTATATTTATAGCGAGATTTGTCACGGAGTCGAGAACGAGGCTATAACAACGTGCACTGCACATAAACTACACACATGACCGTTGTTTACATATCGAGCATACGTGAACTTTGCCTAATAATGTTTTCATTTAAACATATTAACAGAATATTCGCGTAATACCCAGGTAACTGAACAAAATAAACAAACATAGTTTACATTTAAATACTTAATTTTAAAATGTAGCAATAATCTTAGATCGGTGAAGTTGACAATGTTCAAAAGCTAACCAGCAATCCAATAGACGTCCAGAAAAATCGGAATTCGAGTCTATTCCTTTTTCTTCTCTCGTTAAATTCCAACGAATCATTTCCTTTCCTAAGGAAATACTCGGGTTTTGCCGATTTTACGCACTTTTGTGCCTTTTTTGGCAGAATCTGTCTGCGTTTTCGCAGTTCCACGCTTGCGGCGTTCCGCCATTTTGTATGGACTGTAAAACCCGCCGTTGCATTGTGGGACTAATTTTCAGAGAAACTTGGTCCGGCAGCCAGTTATTATTTTTGGGAATTCCCCGTATACTTTCATTAATACACATTTTCTTTCAGATTCTGATTCACGATAATCTGTTAAATCCTAAAACTGTAAAAAGCTTAAAATGTAAACATTGATATATATGTTTCTTCGTGAGTATGTGGCTTTAAATTGATATGATATGACAACTTAGTGTAGTTTTGGACATGATGTACTGTCACACATGTACCACACTGAAGAATGCTTGAACTTAAGTACAGAAATGAAAACATCAAATGCATTTTGAAACAACGAGTGATGGTAAATAGTGCTGGGGTGATCCCCTAGATCCTGCGTTGCAACACAAGATGAATGGGAACCAAATCATACCCTGTCGAGGTGTCAGCAATCACAGGCGCTTGCATGGAAAATGAAAATTAAAAACAAAATGATATCAGTGGTATGGGTACTGTGTAAAAGTACACATACCAATGTCATATAAAAACAAGAAATATCTTTAAAAAAAGATAAACGGCATAGTTTTAATGTTGGTGGTTATAATGTAAAGCTGCTGGTGAAATAAATTAACGAACTGATTAATAAATGCGCAGTTTCATCACGGATAACAAAATTATGTCAGTTTGAATCATTTTTGGTGATAATAAGACTGCATTCGAATCAGGAATATGATTTTATCAATGTGTCATTTGAATAGATACATCCACGTATTCAGCTTGCATTCAATCTTAATTTTGTTTCGTCTTTAACTGCATATCTGCATTTTGCATTTACCGCTACATTGACTAATCACATACTTCATCTTGACCAGTAACGCCACCTTTCTTGACCTTTTTTGACGTCAGGAATCCTATCAAACGCAGATTTTGTACGTATTTTCAATGTCAGTTTCTGACTACGTTTCTCGGGCAATAATCATCAAATCGACCGTAGCTCTAGCATTATTACGTGCCGACCTCGTCTTAATTTTAGCTTGTATTCTATTTAATATTCCATTGAATGGCATTTCAAATTATTAAGGAAATGTGTACATACGTATATATCAAATGTATGATAGTGTTTTGTATTGTCAGAATAGAGCATTACAACAACAAAAACCATGACCATTAACAGGAAAAATTAACAATGCGGTCTACTCATTTATAATCTAGCATAGCTTAGCTTGTATTCTATTTAATATTCCATTGAATGGCATTTCAAATTATTAAGGAAATGTGTACATACGTATATATCAAATGTATGATAGTGTTTTGTATTGTCAGAATAGAGCATTACAACAACAAAAACCATGACCATTAACAGGAAAAATTAACAATGCGGTATACTCATTTATAATCTAGCATAGCCAAAAAAGTAACCGAAGTATATTTATATATAAAACCATTTAAATGTGTATGTACACTTCTTACTTTACACACAATATCGGATAATGAAACGTATCTGCCCTATCACCTTTTACAAACCTGACGACCAATAGGCCAGACCCAAGTTAACTCGAATATTCCGTTACATAACATGTATAACAGGCCTATTTCTTTGCTGTTCCTAGAAACCGATATTATTAGGCAAAAAGCAAAGTACAGTTTCGATAATGTGTACCTAGCTAAACAACAAAAATGTAATGATACATTTATGTATTAATTAGTTATCATCGCTTAGCTCCTCCACTACTTTTATATTATATACATATATTTGGCCGGAGTAAATTATTTTCTACTTTAATACACAACATATCATGATCTCCGGACCAAATTATAATTGCTAATCTGCATATTGTTCGTTTCGAAATTGAGATACCTTTCTTTCTTTCATTTTTTTCTTTCGTTACAGCCGTGCTTCACTAATGACAGAGACATGTAACATCGATACAGTACGGAATTATTTTAAATGTCTTAATTAAGGATGAATTAAAGATTTCAACTTTTTTTTTTAAATCAAAATATTCGAATAAAGTTGTAAATATTTTTAAATGTCAACACACGTGCACCGAAACTGTGACGCTTATACCTGTAAATAGATTATAGCAAAGTAGGTTCCACCGTCTCAGTCTGTGATATGGATAAGGAAGCCATATTTTGTATACTTTGTACTTTGTATGCTTACTTCATATTTTCTACGTTTGTGTAATAAGTGATTAAAATAAATTGACCCCTTCCCTCTATTCGTCTCTCTCTCTCTCTCTCTCTCTCTCTCTCTCTCTCTCTCTCTCTCTCTCTCTCTCTCTCTCTCTCTCTCTCTAACAAAATAAATGCATGTTGACAATGTGTTAAATAGTACCTGCCAACTAAACAGAAGCGAATTAAACCTGATTTTAATATTCTCGTCGTGTATCCGTGCTTGCGTGTGTCCATACTCGCCCCATATTCTTGTGGGATGTATTCACGGTTCATTCCACAAAACCTCGCTGCGCATGTTCTCGATTTATGTATCAAGAGTTTATTTAAATATAGTGTAACAACCCTACCAACCTGTACACATATATAAATTAATCAAATCTATGGCCAAAGTTTTCGTCCGGAAAAATATCTCGGTCAATACCGGTATTTCAAAAACGGGTATAAAGCTTGGGAGACGAGCACAAAATAAGGAGACGTGATTAAGCCTAAACGAGGTCACTACGACCTCTATAAATGTTATTTTTGGCCATAACGGCAGTAAAAAGGAAAAGGCGACCTGTCATGTACTAAAATAAGGTAACTGTGGCCTTTATTTCTGTTTTTTACTTTGATTTAAGGTTTTCGGAGCCTGTTCCCGTCACCGTTGTAGGCAACATCGCTAGCCAAGAGCGTTCAATATGATAACTTTAACGAAGTTGCGTTGTGGGTGACATAAAAAGGTAGTGTGTCATGTATACGGCAACTGTAACAGTAAACCGCCGGACTTTTCCCATTATGAAAAACGAAATCCTGAAATAGTTCTAACATTGGGCCCCAGTCCGATACCCATCAACTGTCACCTCCATATATTGTCACGTCCGAATGCGAGACCGTTAAATATGTATGTTCGTATTTGAACAACAGGTATCTGAGAATTTGTTAGTCTTCATGTAATGGGACATTCCCTAGTATGTATAGCAAAATATACCTTCGGTAAAAATGACACCCCAAGAGTACATTATAAGTAGCCCGAGTTTTCTCTGGCCCTGTTACCATGTTACACCAGACATGGTAACAGGGCCAGAGAAAACTCGGGCTAATTATAAGGAGTTCCTAACCTTATAATGGGGGTGTCATTTTACCAAATTTAAAAATAAACAAAAATAAAAAATTGTATTCAGCATTTATAAAAAACAAATTGCGAAAAAGCGGCAGTATCCACATGGTTTCCGGTTGTGTATGCATACTGAATTATAGTTTTGTGGTTATTCACTGATGTCAAAGGCCTACCTTACACTAAAATCGAGCCCCTGTGAAGTTGAACATCGTCTGCTAAGTTAGCGACACTGATGTGACGGGTTAGACAGGAATCGGTTTCGAAAGAAATATTCTTGGAATCGTTTTCACCTTCTGTCAAGACGACTTTCATTTAGAATTTAGGAGCCGATATTCCTCTGAAAACAACGTAAATCCAGTCGATAGAAACATAAGTGTTTCCGAGGAATCGAGTCTGTTCTGCGCAATACCTGTTCCTGGCCGCATCTCTTCTAAATGTTAACCGTATACGATTGCGCCGAAAAACGGCTTTATTTTTTAACAATAAGAAATTATGCAATTGTGAACAATTTGACGATATCTACAAATGTATATTAAATATAATACAAAGCCAAATTTGTGCAAAAACCATTTTATGTGATTGCTATTAATAACGACATGAGGGACTATATTATTCCTGCTGGAAATTTCGGCTGTTCTGGTATTTGAACTTGATGACGTCAGTGATAGGGGAAGCGGCAAATTTAAACGGGTCATAAACTACAGTAAATAAAAAAATTGTTATGAATGTAAATATAAGCATTGAGCTGTTACCAAATGGTAGTATACAGTCGATATACTAATTTATCCATTTATCTGTCACCCAAATTGTATTCATATCGACTGTATACTACCATTTGGTAACAGTGCAATGCTTAGATGTACTTAGTGGCATGTACATTCTACATTCAACATATGAACTGCTTTATTAACATAGACGCTAGTACAGGCTTGCAACAGCTGTCTGTTTTCCACATTATGCGAATAATTTGCAAACACTTGCGTAATGAACAATCAGGATGATGTAGGGATATCGTTTCATGTTTCCACACGTATACACATACACAGGAATAGATGCACTTCTATCACCACCCTATCCACACACAGTGACCTGCTTTATCAATACAATGTCACATGACATCCCTTATCGTGTCTCAGGTGAAACATATTATGATGGCGACCGAAACGGATGGCCGTTCAAAATGGGCAGGCTACACAGAGACAGCTCACCCGGAGATATTCGACATCCGTGCCATGCCACCCCAGCCCAAAACGAAAAAACCCGGCCAGCTTTCTCCGGAAGAGATAAAACAATATTTTGAGGAGGTAAGGTCCAGAAAGACTATTGTGATATATTATAAGCGAGTCACAAAGTTAGAAACACTACTCCTATGTCCTGATATGATGTCAGGACCTCGAGATTGTTTTTTGCTTTTATTTAAGTTTTAAATTACCTGTGGATCTAGCCTACTCATTCCTTATCTACGATGTCTGTAAAGGACTCGCACAGCTAAACATTTTATAATGTTATTTGTTAGTGACTCAATCCCCACCTGGGGAATTCCCGACTTTTTCACCTATAGTCCTTTTCAGTAGGCGTGTATATTTTTGTTTTTCAAGTCTTAAGACATTCCTCTTTATTCTCGTATACAGGAAGTACCTATTTCGCGTGTTAATTACCCAAGAAAATAGCTACAAACCTTAGAAACACATCTCCGTTAGGGACTTGGTTTAGCTGATTGACTGATTTAGTTGTGCGAGCCCTAATCAGGCCTCCTGATATGTACCCTTATCTACCGTCCTTATATGACTTCATTGTGTTGATAAGACGTTCAGCAATAAACAATCCTGAATATTACCCCACCTCTTAATAGCCAGCTGTGACTTCTTACTAGGAAAAAACACATTACTAAATTAAATGTCAGAAGATATAAGATGATAGAAGATGCGATTTTCTTCCTTTTATTTTATACAATCACTTGTATACACAAAATGCCATCATTTATATAAAAAAGCAAACCATATATTGGCGTCGAGTGACAATAATACACACTACTGTACCACCACATATGCTAAATACACATGTACTGTCCTGTCGCTACCTGTTTCCTTATTTTTGTAATCAAAAAGGTGCTGTAAATGTTTTATACATGTATATGCAAAACCTAGAGCACATTTCCTACAGCGGTCCATTATATAAACAAGGTCATAAATTCTTCTCAACTGTTCGCCATTAGATGGACAACTTAATTAAATATCTTAACGATATAATGTAATTCCAATAAACAAGGTGACACAATTAGATTAAAAAAAGAATAAGACAACTTCAGGTAAACGTCCTGAGGTAACACATTCAAACATTGAATAACAAAATGAATGCATTCTGTACATGCAAACATCCGAAAGTAAAGGTCAACCACTGTAAGTGGCATCTTTTGGATGATATCATTCATATATTCTGTTTTAACAGTTTTATAAGTCAACAACAAAGGGAGACTTGTGTTGAGTAACAGACAATAATTTAGTCTATACTCATCTTTCCAGGGATATGTCATAGTGAAGGACTTCTTCACGAAGGAGGAATTGGAGCCATGTCTCCGAGATTTCGAGATCTTGGTGGAAAACCTGGCTCAGAAGCTATACAAAGGTGGCAAAATCACAAGTGAGTAAATGGGATACCAAATGTTGGTATATTTTATTATTATAATTATTATAAGGCAAAAAATGCATTGTCATGATGAAACCCACATCTACATGTTGCTTCAGTTTCCATTTAACATTCCAGATCTCTATGAGGACAGCGATGTGTTTACAAGACTGATCAAACTTAACGAAGAGTTCCCGGGGGCTGCAGTACTCCTTCACAAGATAGGGAACCTTCCACAGGTAATTAAACACACACGTGGTTGTGGTACTTCTACACAAGATAGGGAACCTTCTACAGGTAACTAAACACACACGTGGTTGTGGTACTTCTACACAAGATAGGGAACCTTCCACAGGTAATTAAACACACGTGGTTGTGGTACTTCTACACAAGATAGGGAACCTTCTACAGGTAACTAAACACACGGGGCTGTGGTATTGCTACACAGGATAGGGAACTTCCACGCTAACTAATAATATGTGAACATCCAATGAACAGATATAACACAGACCTGTCATTACAGCGCAATAATGGATCACCAAATTTCATCAATAGAATTATCTAGCAATACTTGCATATTTTACCTGCTCAAGATTTATTGGATGTTTGTTTTAAAGATACCACTTTCACATGTTGTTTTCGGATGTAAAAAACATATTTTCATCATTACTTTATTGCTTTTCCCATCGACAGTCGCTACGGAATCTGTGGGGTAACGAGCGTCTGCTTAATGTGATGGAGCAGGTGCTTGGTCCGGATATTTCTGGAATGCCTAATTGGAATTTACGGACAAAGACACCATACAATGAAGAGCTCACCGTCCCCTGGCACCAAGGTCAGATTGTTATCACTCTTAATATGAATACTTCGCCGTCCCTTGGCACGAAGGTCAGAATATTATCACTCTTACAATGAATAGCTCAACGTCCCCTGTCACCAAGGTCAGGCTATTAGCACTCTTAATATGAATAGCTCGCCGTCCTCTGGCACCAAGGTCAGACTGTTAGCACTCTTACAATGAATAGCTCACCGTCCAATGACAACAAGGTCAGAATGCCATCTCCCTTAAAATGAATACTTCGCCGTCCCTTGACACCAAGGTCAAACAGTTATCACACTTACAATGAACAGCTCGCCGTCACCTAGCACCAAGATCAGACTGTTAGGACTCTTACAATGAAGAGCTCACCGTCCCCTGTCACCAAAGACAGGCCGTTATCACTTTTACAATAAATAGCTCGCCGTTCCCGGCAAAAAAGGTCAGAATGCTATCACTCTTACAATGAATAGCTCGCCGTACCTGGCACCAAGGTCAGATTGTTATCACTCGCCTTATTCATGGCTTTAATGTGATGGTCTCATCTCATGGTCCACTTATCTGAAAACATTGGTTGGAACATTGTTCAAAAGAAATTTGGCTGGTATTTGATATTATAAAATGAATGACCTTGACCTATATTCAAGGTCACATTAGTCAAAAAGGCTTCTTTTCAATAACAAAGAGGCTCAGGGACTTGATATTGGGCCGGTAGCATGTTCGGGTGAAGGGCTAAACAGTTTGTTCAAATGGAGGACCTTGACCTTCAATCAAGGTCACAGTGGTCAAATAGGCTAAAATCTATAAACAACTTCTCAATTACCAAGAGGCCCAGTGACTTGATATAAGGCCCGTCGCATGCTTGTTTGAAGGACGAGAAAATTTATTGACATGAATAAACCTAAGCTACTCTGATATTTGAAAAAAAGTGGTAATCAGCAGTGTATCTGCAGAAATGACCGAGATCAACTTCAAAGTTTCTGTAGAGACAGGAGAGCGATACTGGCCAATTGGGTCTCTTGTTGCCTCTTAAGATGTTTGGGTATCACTACATGTATTTTGGTTTTCCTTCCCCGACATATGGGATGAATAAAAGCTATTTAAGTCTCATAAAGTCTTTAGTTTCACGTAAATAAACATATTTAACAATTCAATAAACTTAACTCACCTACAGATGCCGGTTACCTTGACAACGACTCGTACAAAACATTGCTGGCGACAGTCTGGATACCTTTCCTGGATACAAATAAACACAACGGCTGTATGGAGGTTGGTAGTCTTGTATGATTTCGTGACCTACACACTAGTAACATCGACATGGTAATGGTATTATAGGGATGAGATTCTTCCTATTTTCAGAGAATTTCCTCTTTTTTGGCTCGGTTTCCAAAACAAACAAAAAACTTTAGATTCGCTTTAAAAAGTCCAAAATGATATTTTTGCAGGTAGGGTTAGTATTTCCCCTCATTTTCTTATGTACCTTTCTCCTATTTTTGGATATGCACGAATCTCACCCTGAGTAGACTTACTCCTTCCTCAGACGGATGCCAGACACATGTGCATTCTTGGTACTTGGGTTTCTAGTCATGTATTTTTTTTTATTATAGTGCCAAAGTCGGTTCGTAAAATTAGCTTTTGTATCTCTGAAGTTAAGTCGACACGTAATACTTCGGTTGTTAGAACATCTACGCGTATATAAGAACTTTGATAAATGTATCTAATACCAGGTCATCCCGAAAGGTCACCGCAGTGGGAGGGTGGGTATGCACCAGTGTTGTGCGGGCGGAACCTGGTATATTATGATCGAGGATGAGGAAATGAAGAAAACCTTGGGTGAGCATTCAAATATACATGTCTAATGAAATGTAAACGTTAATACAAATGAAACGTATATACTGTAACAGTACAGATACATAGATATTTGATATAGGTGTACAGATACTGTGTATATACAGGTGTACAAATAGAGTGTAATACATGTGTATAGATAAAGTGTATAAACAAATGCATAAATAGAGTATGGACGATTGTAACTGTGTAAACAAAAATGAATGTGCTAGTACAAATATTAATAAAAAACATACTGAAACTTAAATAAGAAATACATTTAAGATGTTTTCTTTTAATTTTACACTTTTGACAGGTTGTTCAACAGAGGAGAGAAAAATCTGTCCGATTCCTTACGGAGGCTTTTTGTTATTCAACAACGTAATCCCACACAGGAGGTAGGTCTTAAACATCACTACACAGGAGGTAGGTCTTAAACATCACCCTACACAGGAGGTAGGTCTTAAACATCATCCTACACAGGAGGTAGGTCTTAAACATCACTACACAGGAGGTACGTCTTATACATCGTCCCACACAGGAGGTAGGTCTTAACATCGTCCCACACAGGAGGTAGGTCTTAAACATCATCCTACACAGGAGGTAGGTCTTAACATCGTCCCACACAGGAGGTAGGTCTTAAACATCACTACACAGGAGGTAGGTCTTAAACATCACCCCACACAGGAGGTAGGTCTTAAACATCACCCCACACAGGAGGTAGGTCTTAAACATCACCCCACACAGGAGGTAGGTCTTAAACATCACCCCACACAGGAGGTAGGTCTTAAACATCATCCTACACAGGAGGTAGGTCATAAACATCATCCTACACAGGAGGTAGGTCATAAACATCATCCTACACAGGAGGTAGGTCTTAAACATCATCCCACACAGGAGGTAGGTCTTAAACATCACTACACAGGAGGTAGGTCTTAAACATCATCCCACACAGGAGGTAGGTCTTAAACATCACTACACAGGAGGTAGGTCTTAAACATCATCCTACACAGGAGGTAGGTCTTAAACATCACTACACAGGAGGTAGGTCTTAAACATCACTACACAGGAGGTACGTCTTATACATCGTCCTACACAGGAGGTAGGTCTTAAACATCACCCCACACAGGAGGTAGGTCTTCAACATCACCCCACACCACAGGAGGTAGGTCTTAAACATCGTCCCACACAGGAGGTAGGTCTTAAACATCACTACACAGGAGGTAGGTCTTAAACATCACTACACAGGAGGTAGGTCTTAAACATCACTACACAGGAGGTAGGTCTTAAACATCACTACACAGGAGGTACGTCTTATACATCGTCCTACACAGGAGGTAGGTCTTAAACATCACCCCACACAGGAGGTAGGTCTTCAACATCACCCCACACAGGAGGTAGGTCTTAAACATCACTACACAGGAGGTAGGTCTTAAACATCACTACACAGGAGGTACGTCTTATACATCGTCCTACACAGGAGGTAGGTCTTAAACATCACCCCACACAGGAGGTAGGTCTTCAACATCACCCCACACCACAGGAGGTAGGTCTTAAACATCGTCCCACACAGGAGGTAGGTCTTAACATCGTCCCACACAGGAGGTAGGTCTTAACATCGTCCCACACAGGAGATAGGTCTTAAACATCGTCCTACACAGGAGGTAGGTCTTAAACATCGTCCCACACAGGAGGTAGGTCTTAAACATCACTACACAGGAGGTAGGTCTTAAACATCACCCCACACAGGAGGTAGGTCTTAAACATCACTACACAGGAGGTAGGTCTTAAACATCATCCAACACAGGAGGTAGGTCTTAAACATCACTACACAGGAGGTAGGTCTTAAACATCACTACACAGGAGGTAGGTCTTAAACATCACTACACAGGAGGTAGGTCTTAAACATCACTACACAGGAGGTAGGTCTTAAACATCACTACACAGGAGGTAGGTCTTAAACATCATCCAACACAGGAGGTAGGTCTTAAACATCACTACACAGGAGGTAGGTCTTAAACATCACTACACAGGAGGTAGGTCTTAAACATCATCCTACACAGGAGGTAGGTCTTAAACATCATCCAACACAGGAGGTAGGTCTTAAACATCGTCCTACACAGGAGGTAGGTCTTAAACATCACTACACAGGAGGTAGGTCTTAAACATCACCCCACACAGGAGGTAGGTCTTAAACATCGTCCCACACAGGAGGTAGGTCTTAAACATCGTCCCACACAGGAGGTAGGTCTTAAACATCACTACACAGGAGGTAGGTCTTAAACATCACCCCACACAGGAGGTAGGTCTTAAACATCGTCCCACACAGGAGGTAGGTCTTAAACATCGTCCCACACAGGAGGTAGGTCTTAAACATCGTCCCACACAGGAGGTAGGTCTTAAACATCACTACACAGGAGGTAGGTCTTAAACATCCCCCCCCCCCCCCCCCCATTACACTCACACCCTCCCACACACCTACACAAACTCAACCTCACCCTCACCTTGCGTCACTCACATCCTCGCGTCACTCACATCCTAGCACACACCCACACAAACTCATCCTCACCCTGCATCACTCACACCCTCACACACACCTACACAAATTCATCATCACCCTGCATCACTAACACCCTCACACACTAACACAAACTCTCACTCACCCTAACCCAGCGTCATACACACCCTCACACACACCTACACAAACTCACATTCACCTTCACACAAACAGGAGATACAGCAGATCGGCATAATCAATGATTTACAGTTAATAGTACATTTGTGTTATTCACGAAAAGTATCAAAGCTTACCTTGCCGATATAAAACGTCACGTTACGTCACTGTGCGTTGCCATCGCCTTTTACTTGCCCGACACCTGTTTTGATAAATAAATATTTTACTGAAATGCACAGAATGGTCAAAACATAATTTCGATGAGCTCCATTTGCAGTTATTTGATGCTGGGTCAAATTTGCTGAACATCAGCATTCGACATTCATGATTTGAACGTTGCACAGATCGTCAAACGATATGCATAATTTCAATGTTGCAGAGCTCAACATACGACATTTAACATGCAGAATTGGAATTTGTGTAGGTTTACTGATGACATTCAAAATACAGAATTAGCATATTGTGCAGCTTGCTATACCATTAGATCTATATTTGAATAGTTAAAGAAGTATTATCGTAGATGCTTTAAACAAGAAAGCTTGATTTTGGACGGGGAACAAGTGAATAGTAAAATAATTTCAAATAGTTTCAGGACACGGTTTTGACAGGCCAAATGGTGAATTGCAAAAAAATAATAGTGTTTATGTGGAAGAACATACCTCGTAGGGGAAGAAACAATTGAAACAAAAAATATTGCCTGAAACTATGACATGTGTTGTTTGGCGAGGAAGTTAAAAGATATGTAGGGGTTACACAGCGAATTATTTATTTAATTATTTGTTATGTATGGTATTTCTTTCATTAAAGTTATTTTTCAAATGTTACAAAAACAGGAGCTTAGCATTATTATTATTATTTTTTTATTTTTTTTTTATTTTGGGAAAATAACTAACGTTAGTGAAAGAAAGTTAAAGAAGTATCATATTCAGCAACCATGAGTTTGTGTGACCTGTTTCTACCACAATAGAAAATCTATTATGAGGATGAATTGACTTGTTTTGAGCCAACGTTTGTTCTAACGTAAGGATATGAACTGAAGTGAAATGCCGATATGCAAATCTGATAATTTATTTCAAATCGTAATAAATAATAAGTCAATAAATTGGTAGAAATCGATATATATATATATTTAAAAATATGATAAAACAACTGCGAACTACTTTTTGTGCATTTCCAGGACCTCATGAAGCGGCCTTTAAGTGCTATCCAATCAAAACGTATTGAACCACGTGATTAAAAGTAGTCACGGATTAAGGTCACCGTGATTCAACCAATCGAATCGTATGGTATAAACTGAATGCTATTCAACAGTTGTTATGATTATTTCATGCCAAGTTGAATAACACCCACCTATTGTGGTAGAAACTAGCTTTCTTGATGCGTAATAAGACATCAGCTAACTTAAAACATTCAATCCATATATTTGGCGGAAAACCGGCCGATCGTCTTTGGTTGAAAACTTATTTTGTTAGTCCGTGAAATATTTCGTTGGTGTATGAAAACGTGCCATCTAGTAAATGGTCGGAGAACAGCAATTTACATTATCACGTTCAGTATAACTTACATGTAATATTACAATGTACACTCGGGTACTGTTTTCGTAAACTGTTGACCAGGATGGAAATGAGAATGTGTCTTAAAGAGATGGTGCGATGCATTCGTTTAACTATTACAAGTTGCGAAAATCTAACGATTATATATTTATAATTTTAAAACAGTAGAAGAATATATGGAACACATTCAGAATGTTAAATGGAGTATACGTGTTTAATTTATTAATATATTAATTCTTGTGCAACTGGATATAAGACATTCGACATTCAATGCTGCGCAACATTGAAATCCAGAATGTTGAATATCGTATATGTCGAGCTGCGCAACATTCAAATACTGATTGTTGAATGTCGTAAACCGAGCTACATAACAATTAAATTCTGAATGTTGGATATTGAATTTTAGATTCCGTATGTCGAATGTTGAGCAAAATCCACATAGCTCAACTTTCCTATATCTTGCAGTGCACACAAGACAAACGATACAGTTTATTTCCTATTGGAATGTTTATCCAATAAACTTTGGGAGAACAAATAACGAGAACGTATATAATTTGACTTTTCACAACCAGACGTACCTGATCTGTGCAGATTCTACCCATTGATTTCTCATCTCTTTGTCGGAAGATCACTTGACGTGCTTTTGTAAAATAATACTGAAAATTATAATTTATTGAACTATGGGTATATTGCAAATTCCCCATTCCAATTTGGAAATTTCTTTCGAACGTTTTGAATTTCCTTAGTCGCCTCCTTGGCACCAACACTACAGAGGCACTTAGCATCACTGACGAGTCCTAGAAGGACAAATCCTCTGTATGGTGTCCCTGGTATTAAATATCGAATCCTAGAAGGATGAAACAGTTGTATGGTGCCCCTGGCATCCCTTACGAGTCCTAGAAGGACGTATCATCTGTATGGTTTCCCTAGTATCTCTGACGAGTTATAGAAGGAGGAAACAGTTATATGGTTCCCTGGCATCAGTAACGAGTCCTAGCAGGACGAAACAGCTGTATGATGAAGTTAAATTCAGTTTTGGCTCTATTGTTTGTACCTCTCCGTTGTCGCTTCCATATTGTTTTCTCTTTTTGAGAAATGTGACGTAATCCCAGATTTGACCTAGATGTGTATGGTTGTTGTTGTCGATGAAGCAGGAGACGCTTACTGTACCGGAACATCTGGTCTAATTCTTATTGTACATTTTCAATGATTCCCATGCAACTCTTTGTTTGCCCTCGTTTTGTCAATTTTGAGTTAGAATTTCGTTTTTATATTGGTATTACTTGTTTTCGTATTGAAAGGTGTATTTAATACAATCCTTATATATATATATATTTCTGTTTCAGTCTAGAAAACTTTTCTGACAAAGTCCGTTGGAGTATCGACTTACGATTCAAGAAGACGGGGCTACCTAATGGGATGTTCGGTCTAAAACCAGACGTGGAAATGCGATCCTCTAAAGACCCTAATATGAAGATAGACTGGGATACATTTGACTCTATAGACAGAACAAAGGCGCAGATGAAGTCAGTCAAAGATATTGTCAAGGTAACGTCACAGATACATCAGTGGAGGTATTAAAATTACATATAGCTGTATGAAGTATTCATTATTTGTCATATCCTCTGTCTAGTATTAACATGGTTTGACACAATCCATATTGCTATGTTTAAGTTTAGATATATTTTAAGGATTTTAAAATATCATTGGTTATGTACAGTTGTTTCCGCTCATTTGATAGAAATAAAGTAACGAGTACATCTGCCAAACCTCAAAGTCGTAGGTACAGGCTACTCTCAATAAAACGATAACCAATTATGTTCATTCGACACCTAGGTAGAGGAGGAACAGGATTTCGACTGTTCCGTCCAGGGCCCCTGGATGAGGAAGTGGGAGCTAACTCACGACAATATCCACGTGAGAAAACACTTGTACGTGGAGCGGGTGAGGGCGCAGGAGGAAGAGGAGAAACGACAACAGGAACTCAAGGAATCTCCTGCCACAAAGAAACGGAAGCAGGAAGCCTGATGCTGTGATACAAATACGAACTCGTTATAAATTACCTAAAATATTGGACTTATTCCCATTTAATTAGGTGTTATATTGGATTGAATCAGATATACAACTCAATGGACTGTCTTTTAAATGAATTCATTGGAAAAGTGTTAAAAATCATTTTCATTTGCATCACAGAATGTTAATATGGAATTTATGGGAAAAGTGTTCAAAATCATTCTTATTTGCATCACAGAACATTGTATTGTTAATATGAAATTAATTAATCGTATAATTGTAATTTTATGATGAAATAAATCATTCTATTGGCGGTTGTGTTTAAATGATTGAATTTCTGATCGACAACATCCTCGAAACAGAGCCCTCATTTGGTCTTCGTCATTTTGATTTGTTGCTTGTATTTCCAAATGGTTAATTTTCCATTTCTATATAGTAACATCACTGCTTCCCCTACTTACGTGCTTACCTGCCCCAATTGTCTCAAATGTAACGGATATGTGATATTACACTCAAGGACATAAAGTTTCAAGAGATGCAGGTTGATGAAGACCATGTGAAAGTTTTATGGTCAACATCGGGATATTATTTGGAAATATCCGGGAAATATTCTATTTTCTTGTGCGATATGAAGTTAGACATGTTCGATGCGTGTTGACATGCCTACTGGTTCCGTTGTCACCAGCCTAACTGAGATTGTGACTTTACCCGGATTTGACCTAGATTTGTATTGTGAGTGACGTCAACGAAACAGAAGATGCTTACTCATTAAACAAATGGTATAATTCTACTTTTGCCTTTTTTCACGAGTCTCGATATCTATATTTTTGTTTACATTTTACACTTGTTTTATCGATTATGAGTTAGTTTCGTTATTATGTCGGTATTCTTCATTTATTTATTTTTTGTTCCAAGCATTCGTTTCATTAGAACACTTAAGAATTGATGTCTACAAAGTTGCAAAACGTATGCATGTAATATACAGAAATGTTTGCTTGAGCATGTATTTTCTTAATATCATAAATAATTTGCTGCGGTTGCTAACAGTTTCTTCTATAGAGTTACTTTGTGGTAAGATGTAGCAGCTGTGAATAATATTACACAAATGTGACATATAGAGAGGCATTTCAAACAGAAAAAAATGCTCTTATTTCATACATCTGATCATAATAAGAAGGATGCTTTCAAGAAAAGTTGGAGCCTTTTTCAGAAATATGCATCATTTACTCTATGGTTTAACAATGTTTCCTAAAAGCCTTCTTGTCATGTCCAGAGTTTTTAATAGGCGTGTCCAACTAAGTTCACTTGTTTTTTATGCCTCCCTATATGCCATATTTATGTGACATCATTCTCACAACCGCCATTTGCATTTCAGGGTCAAACTAGAATCAGTGTTTATAGAATAAGTCAAATCCGGTCAAACCAATGCTCACATTGTGTGCTATGGATACTTGTGAGCAAAACGGCATGGTTATTATGTGCAATATATGCGATATGTGTCCCCCAGAAACATTTTCGCATGTTTTGTTGAAATTTAGAAATAGCTTAACAAATTACATGTCGACACCAAGGCCATGGTTAACCATAATACATAACAATATATCGAGTTACTTCTGGTTTATAGCACCAGAGTGATTTATAGTCTTAATATCACTGAATGTGATATCTAGATGCCCCTTCAGGGTTTAGTGTGTCGGTCATTTTGGAAGAGTAATCCGAGATGACACAATATGTCAAAAATGAATTTATACAACATGTCATCAATTATCTTAAATTGCTGATTTTAGTTACATAAACATTAATATAATAACACCATTCATTGTTAAACAAAACGAAAATCGTTTGAAAAATAAATCTTTAATACATATCTTTAAGTCGAGTCCAGGAATGTTTGGGTACAGCTTCAGGTGCCAACATCCAAGAATTGAGTTTTGAAAGGTTAGAATTGTCTTCATATTTCACAAAATACTCCATTGAAGTGGGGCAGTGTATTGTCCTCAATATTTCCTAAAGTGGGCATATGATAACTACGCTGAAGGTGAAAGGCTGAACACCTTTCCTTAGGACAGTTAACACGTGCAAACGCATCCTTTTCCAGTGGTCCAGCTACCTGTACACTCGCAGGCTGACTTAAGTTACAAATAAACAGAAAAAGTCTGGTCAACTTTCAAGGTTTTTTACATGGCAATAATGAAATACACCCGTTTACGCAACAGGAGTGTTATGTGAAATGTGAAGACAATTCAAAACTCTGTTACTATTCTTGGATGTTAACATATGTTTATACAACTGTAAATGCTGTTCTCATTCTTCGGATTGATAATATTATGAGAATTTCCTATTACTCGGAGAATATGTTTTACCTATTGGAATATTTCGACTGCGACACAGTCTTCATCAGACGAATGTGTCACTGACAAGTGGTCAGCTCTGTGAAATGTCACGTGCAGGTGGACAATCACGTGACACTAGAAGAACATTGTACACATGGGGTAGGTCCAGCCCCTCGTCTCTTTTCAATGATGGTCGTCTCATCCAGGTATCAGAACCATCATTTTGGTTCCGATACGTGGATGATACCATGACCAACCTCAACGAATACCACATAGATGAGTTCTCAGACCACCTGGACAAGATAGACGAACACATTAATTTTTTATCCGAATGTGAGGAAAACGGCAAGATCCCTTTTTTGGATACTTAAAATCCATATCAATAATGATAGCTCCACCAAGGTTATTGGCTATAGGAAACCTGCCCACGCAGATCGGTACCTGAATTTCAAATCCTACACCACTTGGACCACTAGCGATCGGTAGTAAGAACAGTATTCCATCGAGTCGAGAAACTAGTAACCAACAAAGATGACCAAAATACAGAGATCGAACACATCAAGACAGCATTACGGACCAAAGAATACCCAGAGTGGATGTTCGCCATCCCAAAAAGAGAGAGAAGAAAACTCCAAACAAACAGACAAACAACAATACTAAGGAAGTGTGCATTGGTCATCCTTGTATACGTGTTTTGTCCGAGACATTGCACAGAATCTTCAGAAGGCATGGAGTGAAGATCTACCATCTACCACAAACCACAAATTCTACAATGCAACAACTCACACATGTGAAAGATAAAACTGACAAGTTGAAAAAGTGTGGTCTACTATATAAGATGTGAACATTGCAACAACGACTATGTGGGGGAAACAGGCAGGTCACTAGACATCAGGCTGAAAGAACGCCAATCAGGAACCAATTCAGGATCCATGAACATTGTAGCCACACGCGTTATACCACCAATCTCATTACCACTAACATCTTGACATCGGAAGAACAACACACAACAAAGGCGAGTCAAAGAAGCTATCGCTATTAAACAGAGACGGCCATTGAACAGAGACGAGGGGCTGGGTCTACCACCTGTGTGCAATTATCTCCTAGTGTCACGTGATTGTCCATCTGCACGTGACACTACACAGAGATGACCACTTCTCAGCAACCCATTCGGCTGACGAAGACTGTGACGGTCAAAATATTCCAATAGTTAAAACATATTCTCTGAGAAATGGAAAATTCCCATAATATCTATGTTTATGTTCCAGAAAGTATATTGACTTATGGAAAGCTGAACCCGAACATTCCTGGACTCGACCTACAATGTAAGGTTTTAAAAAATTGTTTTTAATGATTTTCGTTTTGTTGGACAATGAATGATACCTAATATGTTTATGTTATCAAAACAACAATTAAAGATAATTCATGAAATATTATTGTTAGATAAATTCATTTTTATATAGATTTTCTACATGTACCATGTATATAAATTATATTGTGTGATCTCATTTTACTCTTCCAAGATGGCCGACACATTAAACCCTTTAAATACCATATGAAGAATGGAGTGTAGTAGTTATTTTAAGTTTTACCACAGAATCAGACGATCTGTAAAAAGACTACTAAAACACACGAGGAGTGAAGTGGCAAAGGAACAGACCAGGTAGGATACTTCCATTTGTCTTTTTTCATTACATTTGCGTTTCATCTCGGTAAAAATACAACATACGTGTCCATGAAACATTATGTGATGACGTGTTCAGATGTACATCATCAAGTGACGTCACATATACCGACACTGCTAATTTTGTTTTCATAGATATTACTATGCGAAATGTTAGCTTATTAAACTCTCTTCTTTGCACGCGTGACGAAACAAAACAACAAGAGGTGGTAACTCTAATCATTTTAATGTGTAAAATAGTATATTATCTCAATCATGAGTCTTTCCTGTGCCACACTGGTCTGTGAACACCTATTGTTTCCTTCCGCTGCCTGAAGTAAGCAGACTTGATTTTTTTTTATAATGTCACTCCTCCTGCCATTAATTTATGTAACGAGTAACGTCAGTAAATGATTCGAGACAACACATTGTCAGTGTCGTCAGTGGATGGTTGATCGAGACACTACGTTGTCAGTGCCGTCAGTGGGTAGTTATATTACCTAGCGAAACCATTGTCATCGGTGGATGGTCGATAGACACCATATTGTCAGTGCCATCAGTGGATTGTTGGTAGAGACACCACGTTGTCAGTGGATGGTTGGTAGAGACACCGCGTTGTCAGTGGATGGTTGGTAGAGACACTGCGTTGTCAGTGGATAGTTGATAGACACCACATTGTCAGTGGATGGTTGGTAGAGACACCACGTTGTCAGTGGATGGTTGGTAGAGACACCACGTTGTCAGTTGATAGCTGATGGACACCACATTGTCAGTGGATGGTTGGTAGAGACACCACGTTGTCAGTGGATGGTTGGTAGAGACACCACGTTGTCAGCTGATAGACACCACATTGTCAGTGGATGGTTTGTAGAGACACTACGTTGTCAGTGGATGGTTGGTAGAGACACTGCGTTTTCAGTGGATGGTTGGTAGAGACACCACGTTGTCAGTGGATAGCTGATAGACACCACATTGTCAGTGGATGGTTGGTAGACACTACGTTGGCAGTGGATGGTTGGTAGAGACACCACGTTGTCAGTGGATGGTTGGTAGACACTACGTTGGCAGTATATGGTTGATAGAGACCATGCTGTCAGTGCAGTCAGTGGATGATTGGTAGACACAATATTGCCAGTGTCTTCAGTGGATGGTTAGTAGCGACACCACATTGTCAGTGTCATCAGATGATGTGAAGGAACAAGTGGCCCATAGGGCCTGCATCTATCACCTGGATATTTCGGTAATCAGGGTTACATTACAATTACTTTCTACCTTTTTTATGAATCTTCTAACTATGGTTTAAACCAAATCCTGTCATTCTTCAAGAAGGAATTAAAAGTTTGTTTTTTCAACATTTCCCCTACTAGGCCACCTTACTGCACCCCAAAAGGGAACCCACACACCCCATTTATACATTAGATTACCTTTGCCCAATAATGCCCAAGACTAAATTCCATCAAAATTCATTATCTAGTCATTCAGGACAAGTAGGAATTTTCTGGATGTACCTCAATTTCCCCTATTGGACCCCGCCCCTAAGGCCCCAGGGGTGTCAGAATCACAATTTATGCAAAATCTGTTCCCCTTCCACCAAGGATGTTTCTGACAAAATTTGGTTAAAATCCATTCAGTACTTTATGACAAGTTGCAAATTAAAGGATTTACCTCTATTTCCTTTCTTGAGTCCCACCCCTCTGGTCCCAGTGCGGCCAGTGTCACCATTTATTCAAAATCTGTTCCCCTTCACCCAAGAATGTTTTTGACTAAATTTGGTTAAAATCCATTCAGCACATTGTGACAATAGCAATTCCAAGGAATTGCTTTTATTTCCCCTATTGGCCCCAAAGGAGTCAGTCACCATTTATGCAAAATCTATTCCCTTACCCCAAAAGATGTTTCTGACCAAATTTGGTTCAAACCCATTAAGTACTGTACTTAAAGACTAGTAGCGATTACTTCTCATTTCCCTTAATTGGGCCATTCCTGTCAGGCCCCTGTTCCCCTTCCCCAAGGAAGTTTCTGACCAACTTTTGGCCAGGTGAGCTAAAAAGATGCGAGTCCTACATTGATAACAATTACTGCAATGGAGAGATTATATCTTTAGTAACTGACCATTGATCAAAGACCTGTCCTACATCTAATCATATCAAATGAACAATACCCAGCTCTGTGAGGCAGGTATGATAATTGAACAATTTTACATTAGTAATCATGAATCCACAACACAAGTTATACTAGAAAATAAGAGCTTTTTATTATTGGTTGAAATCCAACCTGTGTATAACAAATAATTCATACAACTTTACAAATCAGTAAAAAAACAGATTATATAACAAATTGACATCCTTAGTAAAGGTACAGTAGGTCATCAAAATATTGATTTCTACACTTCACAGAAACTCACATCTTTGATATTTACCACATCATTTCAACAGAATATTTCCACAACAATATTCAGTTCTGTATATATATTGAGAAAGTTTGTAAGAGTTATCTCTCTTGTCAGCAAATATTGACAACTTCATGTAAATCTTTACTGAAACCATAGTAGATATAGATTGTACTGAACATTTCACTAGCACTTGACTTTGAAATAAACGAAATCAATAATAATTTTCTGACAAAATACATGTATACATGTCCACTTGATGAGAAAATGACTTACAATACATACTTTCCAAACTCTACGAACAACAAAAATAACATCAATAAAATTTTAAATACAAATTTCATTTTTGTGAATTTTTAATAGATGTCCATGCATAAAAATGTATACTCACTGTATATATAGATAAGAAAACATGATACTTTGTATTTGTTAGCTGTAGTATAAACATTTCTAACAGAAAACATACAGGCAATACTGTCCGAATGACTAGGGACATAGAGGTATTTGTTGTGAAATGCTGATCAAAGTCTTTTCCAGAAGCTGTTACATAGGAAGCTAAAATGTGGAAATAAAAGTCATCAAGATTCTCCTATTTCTTGAGTCATTTTTTGATCTATTACATCCAAATGATTTGAGTAAATCACTTATATTTTACATGGGATTTATTTTCACATAAAGGTGCGAGAGTCAATCACAAATTTAAATCCTTTGCAATTATATGTATGACAATTACATTTCTGGATGGCAGCCAAGCTATCAGTTCACAATACAAGAGTCTTGCAGGTCCATGACTTTCCATAGCTTGTCATTAAATGTCATTTCTAGATCAGCATTCACAAAAACATGTACATTGTATTTGCAAATACAATTGTATATCTGGAGAGGTAATTATATAAGTTCACGAAAAAAATTTGAAGTATTTGCGAAATTTAAGTGATTAACAGTACCTCTAATGTCTCAGAAACAATTTATAAAGGTAAAACAGTTAGAAAACAAACCCTCATTAACTACTGCAACTTTGATTGTCATTCTGATAAGACTTGAAGAATTAAATACCTGCACATACATTTCCTTTGGCTCTCTAGATAGACAGCTACACTTTACTACAATTATTGCACAAGAAAGTATATACTATCTCTTATTCTATTGCTACATCAGGCCAGTCCCTACAACAATGAGTTTTGTTCAGAATCCTATGGAAAATCGATTTTAAAATTGACAATAATGACTATTGAATATGTAATCGGATGGTCAATGTCATACATTAGACAAAAATCTCAATATTTCATTGGGACATTGTGTGGTTTTCCATAGAAATTTTACTGTTAATGCACTCTCATCATCATAAACTTCATTAGCTTCTAAATGTTTGCCAATAAATTCTACCAGTCTTGAATTTCTGCAAATCGGTTTTCATGGCCTCATCATAACATGAGAATTTTTTACATTTGATTCCTTACTTGGTAGGTACTCTTTCATCAACTAGATCAAGGAACATCAGCAAAACAACCGGAAACCATCAGGTGTTTCTATGCTCTACATTAATAGTCCATGAGAGCATTTCTGAATGACCAGGAAACACTTCGTATCCCAAGCTAGGCTACCGATACTAACACAACAATGCCAATACTCGGTGACATCTCTTCATTTTGGAGGGACCTCAAGGATTACAATTCAGACAAAACATCCTCTCCATACATTCGTCATAACTGTTAAAATGAAAGAATAAATAAAGAGTTACATTTTAGTGAAAGCGCTTCTAAGAGTATCAAAATGTAATACAGGTATATTATATAATTATTTACTGTTTAGTTTAGTTTAGGTGTTTAGACAGAAATTTTTAAACACTCTCTACCATCGTCGGTTCAGAATAAAAACTCTTCCCATTTAGAGGGGAAAATATTAAAAAGTGTATGTAACAATATGGTTGCACCCACGAAGGCATGCAGATTCCGTACATGTGATAAACATATAGTGGGCAAGAAGTCCTATGGGTCTTAAGCGTTTGAACAAGTATAGCCTAGAACAGCAATGTTTTTTGGTATGTTAGGAACAGCCCAGGTGTGATTATCATGCTTGACAGGACATCTCTGTCAAATAAAAAGATATCAATAATATTCTGCTAAAATGGTTTAAATTTTTTGATACTATATTTCTGAAACACATATTCCAGATCACTGACAGCCACTGTTATTGATATGCAGCATCTATAAAGTGTACGTATGTTACATTCAATTTGATTGGCTGAAATTAATTCTGATAGGAAAATGTGACAGAGACAATCAAAAAGCCTCTATTGAATCGAAGATTTTTCAAAGAGTTGACCTTCAGGTGATAAGTATAGCAGTGTAATGCAGTTAACCGTGGGTATCGGACAATGATTGTCTATATAGGCTAGCTACAGGCCCACTATAAAACAGAACATGTAATATGGCTAAGGCTACTTACTTGATTGTTGAACAAAGTTGACAAAAATCTCCCTGACAACTACAGCACTGCTGGATGGAGTCTTTAGCAACCATGTTCTCACAAAAACAACATTTTGATGGGTTTACTTGACAGTTCTTCTTTGCTGGAAAATTTCCTGAAACAAGAAATGGTGATAAAGAAGCAATCTGGATCAATGGTACAATAAAAAATTATTCACATTTACGATTTATGTAAATTACTACATTTATGAGCAAATAAACTAATAGTTGATACTTACCTTTTCCTTTGAGTTTGAAGAAATCAAATGACTTTGGGGGACAAGGATCAGTATCTATAGACATTTGTTCCTGTGGTGTAGTGAGCTGGCCAGTCTGGTCAAGACACATCTGTCCTGGGAGTGTGGCACTGGGAACTCTCTGAGACATACATGTGTCAACAGTCATCTGCTCCTGTGTTGAAGGGGCTGACATTGTCAATTGTCCCCCATGGGTCAGACACATCTGACCTGGGAGAGTTGTGGAAGGGACTGTCTGCGGGGGACTTTGGCTTGGAAATATGATGTTGTTATCATTAGCATCAGTTATCATGTTGTTTGTCTTGCTCTTCATTGCTCCACTGAATAGTATTTGTCGTGTCTTCTCTGAAACAGCAGAATTCCAGATGTGAATTAATGTCAGAACAAGAACAGAGCAAGACAATATAACAAAAGGAACGTGACCCCAGGGGTGTAAAATTCTGAAAATGTTCCACTAGCCCAAGGGCTACTATGTAGCTTATTTTTCCCACTAGCCTTTAGCCTGATGAAAATTCTACTAGCTTGGGCACTAGGGATTAGAAAAGTGGAAATTTGCTCGCCCCAGTGGAAATTTCTGACACTTTCTGCTATACCCCAGGTTTTTTTATTATTACCACAGCTTTATCATCATTACTACAGGTTTATCATCATTACCACTAGATTTTGATTATTTCCACTAAATTTTAGTTATTACCACCAATTTGGTTAAATTGGTAAAACTCGACTGCTAATATCCTACTATTTTATTGCAATACCCACATAAACTACTTTCACCACTAATTGGGACAGAGAGGCAGCCTAGGATAAAGATCTTGGAGACTAAAACAAGCAATATAACTAACTAATCTGAGTCCAGTCAAAACACTAACCACACTGGAAAGGTATTCTAATTTTAACGATGTGAAATCCATAATTACCACAATAAATGTACTGAAAAGTTGCAAAAGTGCAGGGGCTAGTAGAACTCTGATCAGGGCTAGTGGAAAACATAGGATAGTGGAAATTTTTTAAGAATTGTACAGCCCTGCATACACATTGATGATGGCAGGTTGTCTTCAAAACCATAAATATTTTATTATAAATTATCATAGTACAATTTCATAGTTGATTAAATGAATGATTCATTTTGTAAGTCAAGATTCCTTGAATTAGTTACATAGATAATTTAAATTCTTCTCTAAAACCATATTTCTATGACTAGGATATTGATTCCAGTGCGACTTCCCAAAACTGATCACCTCTTGATACCGATCGAAATGGTTATGTACATATACGTAATCAATCCTTCTTCATTATATACTTATATATATAGTAATGAAAAACTTCTGCATACCGATTCCTCTGAATTTTTAAAACCGAAATGACTGTCAAGAATGGTTAAAATACACACTCAAAACTATTTTTGTAAATCAGCCGATATATAGCTAGCTACCTGAACGACCATGGCAGATTCGAATTCCCAGCCAACCGACTGTGAAATCATATTGAAATCTTCTTGAATCTCGTAATCTCAGTACATAACACCTATGACTAGAGGAGCATTATGATTTAATTGTGTACTAATATCAAAATGACTTGCAAATCACCATGATTTATCAAAACGGTGAAGTCTGTTAACCATAAGAAAACAAGTAGAGCTATATATAGTAGCCAGAGCTTTGCATCTCATTTGCATGAGCTCATGAAGGCCCCTAACAGGTATTTATATGCAGCAGACAAATTTGCATACCATAAGGAAACTAATATGTAGACCAGACTTCATTTTAAAATGCACTATTAATGATCTTAATAAGGCCGGTAGGGACTGGTTAATGTTTAAAATTATTGTTGTTATTTTTATTTGTGAAAACTATACTCTTAGTTTGAAATGCCTGTAAGCACAGAGGTGCAGCGATAGGCCGGATGCAAGTCTATGAGTGAAATTATGGCATATGTGTTTTCAGTCAGTAATAGAATTTATTTAATAGTTGATTTTTTGTAAATGCTTTATACGTATTCATTAACCTGCATAATATTAACACTGCTTCAAAGATACAAAACGTTCTCTGATCAATATTATCCCAGTATCCTGATTACCAGTCATACTTCTCCAAACGGAACCGTCTCTAATATGGACACAAAGTCACGTACCGTGCACGATCAGTTTAGGGAAGTTCCAGTATATTAAGAAATGGGCAAATGAAACAGAAATTGCAATTTCCTGTTACAAAAATGGGTGATTTTACAGAAAAAAATCCACAGATGATATTTCAACTCGTTTTATGAAATAATAACATATAAGATTACATATAAATGAGACATTTTCTGGTGGTATAAATGCGATTTGCTACTGTTTACGAAACTTAATAAAGCTTATCCTTTAACATTCCTGTTATCCTTTACCCAAGTGAAATCAAGACTTCTCCAGACCTGCTGACGCCGGACTTAGCCAAGATGTGTCTAAGGTTCCTCTGACCCTGACATCACTAAGCGTGATTTCAGGGTCAGAGGAAACTCAGGCAAGTAAAGTCTAGAAGCTGGAGATTTTGTTTTGTTTCGACAAGCAGCCGGTCGCGAATGGCATATCAAAGTCATTAATACGAAAGGTATAGTTACCATACACTGCCTTCAGATGATCTTTCCCGGACACACCATCACTTAGCTCTTTCTGACCAACATGTGTTTTAAGCTGGAGGGGAGAACAGTCGCCGAATGGATTTCTTCTCTTCGGCATGCTGATGCAGAATAACAAAATGGTTTCTTGTGTTTTTGTTTTGATCACGTGCACACTGTTTCGCGCGAAATGTAATGCTAACTTCCTGTGTGTAACTATGCGCATGACTGTGATACGAGATAGATACGAGATAGATAGGAGTTATTTCCCTTTGGTCGTTAAAAACGTTCTGATATCGTATTTATATTTAACCTTTACCTTGACCGATCAATTATCTATCGTCATGTCGAGCCATGTAGTCAGAGACCTATATCATATATGATTAATTCAGTTAAGCTCTTCAAACTAAGATAATGTGCATATATATAAGTACATTTGTAGCAGGAGTGGAAAAATGCACGGCCAGACCGGGTCTTAGGCAAAAATCGAATATTGCTTAACAGGCAGAAATCAAATTTTGCCAAAGCAGAAGCAAAATTATTTTTGCTTAGGCAGAAATATTTTTGCCTTATCTAGGCAAAAATCGAATTTTGCCTAGGCACAATTATTTTTGCCTAGGCAAAATTCGATTTCTGCCTAGGCAAAAATATTTAATTATGACATCCTTCCCGCGCCATATCAAACAACCTTTTTGTCATTAAAAAAATTATATGATATGATATTAGATTCTATGACAGTGAGTGTGACAGCATACGGGGACGAAGAATTAAATACACTGTACATTAAGGTGATTTCACATCTCAATAATAAAAAAAGCGTGTTAGGGTCAGGATATTGGAGAGTTTGTTTCTAGTTTGAAAAATATAATTACAAATATAATTACACTTGAAACTTGTTTTGAAAAAAAAAAGAGACCTAGACTGGTTTCATCAGCCATAACTCTTTTCATTTCTTTCAAGATACACCAAATATTATCCGTCATTTTATCCTAATGTTACACGCATCTCCTACAGCCACTTCCGGTTTTGCTGCCTGTTAAAAAAGCAATATTCAGTTTGATATTATGGAAAATGACATGCATTAGAAGAATGAATATAAGTAGTGGCAAATCTCTGACGATGTTAGGATTACTACATGAACGAGGCAGTTGGGCTGCTGATAAACAGTAGCATAAACACACCGCAAAATGGCATCGGTAAGATTTGTTACACTTTTCACAATGGTCGTCTGCTAAAAATGCCGGCCAATATTTCACATTTATAGCGATAGACAATGTTGTTTTATGAAAAAACTATCGCAACATCTATCCAACAGCATTAATTTGATTATATATTTTAATAGCAGCAATTTTCAATGTGATGGAGTCAACACGGCTGATGTACTGTACACGATGCTATTATTTAGGCTGAAACCACCCGATGATCTACAATTCCCACCTTGCTAATCCTATGTTAAGTGCAGTGTCCCACATCTGAGCTGCCAGGCATACAATATGAAGGCATAATCAACATAAACAATGAATGCACTCAGAAACGCAACACACCAGTGTTTTATTGATTTTTTTTTCTGTACAGAACTTGCTGACCTACTGTACAAAATAGTATTTGACAGACATTTAGACTTCATTTGTACTTTTTGTGCTTGGTTTATGGTTGGTTCACGATTAATCATTTTCCATTTATCATAAATTTACAGTGTACTTGATGTAAAGGAAAGTTCAAGAAAGGTTGTCGCATATGCATAATCCATCTTGCATCTTTCCATTATTTTAGAACACTACTTACTATCCCAGAATACTATAGTGATTGGGGTTCAGGTCTCTCTTCTATCATCTGTTAACAGGACGTTGGACAGCCTAATAGTAGGAGATAGTCATAGGAGACAGATAAAAATGAGTCACCTGCAGAATAGGAGATTGCCACACTTGGAATCTATATCCTATCCATATATACTTTTCTGTGAACTTTCTTTTCATTCCAATCCGCTTTTTTTATGGTTTATTAACTCACTTGCAAAGGGGTAGGGAGCTTATGCCATGGTGTGTCATCAGCCATCCATCGTCTGTCTCTCCGTCTGGCATCAACTTTTCCTTGAAACAACTTCTCAATAACCAAAAGCCCACAGACCTGAAGGGCAGGGCTACCAACTTTGTTGAAATTAATTACCTTGACCTATGAATGACCTTTGCCTACATTTAAGGTCACATAGGTCAAATAGGCTAAAAATTAAATGGCTTCTTTTCAATAACCAAGTCAGAGACCAGAGACCTGATATTGGACCTGTGGCATACTTGGGAAGAAATATAAAGATTGTTCAAATGAATGACATTGATCTTTACTGAAGATCACAGGGGTCAAATATGCTAAATTCTTGATTTCTTTATTTAATAACCAGGATCTGGCAAGTTTGTTTCAAGGTCAGTGAGGTCAAAAAGGATAAAATCATAAAACAAATCTCAATTACAAAGACACCCAAGACCTGATATTGGGCCTGTGGCATGCTCAGATGAAGAGCTACCAACTTTGTCTGTGAAAATGAATGACCTTGGGCTATATTCAAGGTCACTGGGGTCAAATAGGCTAAAATATTTAAAAGCCCTTTTCTCAATAATTAAGTTACTGAGACCAGGGACCTTATATTGGGCTTGTAGAATGCTAGGATGAAGGGCTACAAAGTTTGTTTAAATGAATGATCCTGACCTGCATTCAAGATTAAATGGGTTAAAGCTAACATGCTAAAATCATTAGATTATTTTCTTGTTTAACCCTTGTGGTGCTGAATTGTCTTCCATAAGGATGGCATCAAGTGCTGATTTGTTTCAAAAACAAATTTTTACAAACCATTTTTAGCTCACCTGGTCCGAAGGACCAAGGTGAGCTTATGCCTTACCGTGGCGTCCATCGTCCGTCCGTCTGTCAACAATTGACTTATTTGACTTCTTCATAACCCCTGATCGGAATTTGAACAAATTTGGTCAGAAGCATCCCTATGGGTAGGAGACTCAAAATTGTACAAATGATTGGGCTGACCCCCTGGGGGCCTCTGGGGCAGGGCCAAAAGGGTCAATTTGGTGCTATTGATATAAACGACTTCTTCTCTGAAACCATGCAATGGCTGTCGCTCATATTTGCCTGGTAGCATCACTAAGGGATGGGGATTCAAACTTTTACAAATGATGGGGCTGACCCCCCAGGGGCCTGAGGGGCGGGGCCAAATGTGGTCAATCGGGCTATATTCATATAATTGACTTCTTCTCCTGAACCAAGCAATGGATATCTCTCATATTTTACTGGTAGCATCACCTTGGGGTAGCTAGGAATTTGAAATTTTACAAATGACGGGGCCGATCCCCCTGGGGGCTGAGGGGCGGGGCCAAAAGGGGTCAGTTTGCAGAATTGATATAAACGACTTCTGCTCTGAAACTAAGAAATGGATATCGCTCATATTTGCCTGGTAGCATCCCTATGAGTTGGGGATTCAAAAGTGTACAAATGGTGGGGCTGACCCCCCCCAGGGGCCTGAGGAGCAGGGCCAAAAATGGCCAATTTGTTCTTCTCACATATTACTCACATTTGTATGGTAGCATGGTTATGGGGTTGGGATTCGAAATTGTAAAAATGTTGGGGTTGACCCGGGCCGCCAGGGGGCTGAGGGGTGGGGCCAAAAGGGGTCAATTTGGCTAAATTGATTTAAACAACTTATTCTCTGAAACTTAGCAATGGTTTGACTGGTAGCATCCTATTGGGGAGGGATTCAAAATTGCATAAAGGAAGGAGCTGACCCCCAAGGGGGCAGAGGGCAGGGTCAAAAGGGGTCAATTGGTCTAAACAAGTTCTTCTCTGAAACTAAGCAATATATATCACTCACATTTGTGTGGTAGCATCCCTATGGGGTCGCTCCAAAAGTCCATTTCATTTCATGGATTAATGCACTTTTTGGCATTTTATGTATTAAAATAAAACCAATGTACATGTACCCATATAAAATGCTTATGATATATATTGACATAGCAATACCATTGACAAATATACTTAAGCATCATTCTTGTTTCATATCTCATGAAACCAGGTGAGTGGTACAGGCCCTCTGGGCCTCTTGTTTTTCTTGATGCTAAAATATCAAGAATGATCCAAATAATATGTTCCAGACATTCAATGTCAATGTCAATTTTATGAAAAGTTTAGCACTTCATCTGCTAAGCCTGAAAAAGTGCAAATGTTTTTTAATTCTTTAAGATATCTTTTATCTACATGAGTACACAATACAAATCTTTTATTTTATCAATAACAAAAGACCCAGGGACCTGGTATTTGTCCTGTAGAATGCTTGGGTAGAGGGCTACCAAGTTTGGTCAAGTGAATGACCTTGACCTACTTTCTAGGTCACATGTACTAAATCTATAATCAGATTACTTCTCAATACTGTTACATTTGAATAAATAGGTCATCAGCTTAACATCTGCATTAATGACCCAGACCAGCTTCAGAGTTGCATTAGAAGTCAAGTAGTTGAGTGATACAGGCTCATTCAGCCTCTAGTTTTCTTTAGTTTACATGTATGTCTCATTATATAATTAACACCCAATCGTTAGATCTTGTATTGCAGTGTATCGTAGAGTATTGTAGAGGAGTGGAAATTCATTAGATTGATTGACACCTATCCTTGTATAACCCTGGCTGTTGCAAAGACTTTTAAAAAAGACTGATTTCATTGAACAAAAAGTACTCCATGTAGTTACCATAATTTCTCACATAATTCCTTACTGGTTGCATATGTATCTAGAACACTGTCTGCAAATGTGTTAAAATCATCAAACAGCTTCCAATGGAAGTTCTAATTCCAAGTTTGTGACATATTTATTTTTGAACCATCTACATGTATATCACTGACTTTCAATGAAATCAATCAACTTTAAAAGTGGCGTAGATATCAAGCCTTCTAACAATGTTTGCTATTCATAACAGATGAGCATGCCTAAGACAAGCCTATTGGAGCAAGTGTATTTATTGTCAGTAGTACACAATATTCAAAAAATTACTCAGGCTTGTGTGATCAAATATTGAAACAAAAATCATTTAGATATATATTTCAATAAAGTATTATTTCATTGCCACTAAGTCTGATAAGCTTATTATTTATTTTGTACTACACACTGGAGGATAATATTCAGGGTGGAATTTTTAGCCCACCATCTGATCGCCTTGCGTCCGTGATCCCTCCGTCCTTCCGTCCGTCCCTCCGTCCCTTCGTCCGTAAACAATTCTTGTTGTCGCTTTTTCTCAGAAAGTGCTGAAGGAATCTTTCTCAAATTCCATATGCAGGTCCCCCTTGATCCGTAGTTATGCATATTGCATTTTTGGACCAGTCAGAAAACAACATGGTCGACAGGCAACCATCTTTGATTTTGACAATTAAAGTTTGTTATCGCTATTTCTCAGAAAGTACTGAATGGATCTTTCTGAAATTCCATATGTAGGTTTCCCTTGGTCCCTTATTATGCATATTGCATTTTGGGACCAACCTGAAAACAACATGGCCGACGGGTAGCCATCTTTGATTTTGACCATTGAAGTTTGTTATTGCTATTTTACAGAAGGTACTAAGGGATCTTGCTAAAATTTTATATGTATGTTCCCCTTGGTCCCTTATTATGCATATTGCATTTTGAGACCAATCTGAAGTCTGAACACAACATGGCAAACAGGTCGCCATCTTTGATTTTGACCATTGAAGATTGTTATAGCTATTTTACAGAAGGTACTGAAGGGATCTTGTTAAAATTTCATATGTAGGTTCCCTTTGGTCCCTGGTTTTGCATTTTGGGACCAATTTAAAAATAACATGGCCAACACACAGCAATTATTGCTAAATCTCAAATTTCATATATAGGTTCCCCTTGTTTGAAAAGTACTAGAGGGATGTTTCTCAATTTACACAGGTTAGTAAGGGGAAGGGAAAAATAGAGAGAGAAGATCAATCTGACATGGAACCTATAAAGATCATTCAATGTTCAAAGTTGTGTCACCTCTTCAACAAAGTTTCAGTACTTACCAGTAGGAGTTATGATAGAGGAGTTAATTCCTAAAGAGATTGTAATAAAAAAAAACTGCTGAAATGTCATAAAATTTACAGAGGAGGTATGAGTCATTTATTCAAATTACAAAGAAATGAAGATAATTATATATATTTATCAGAAGATGGGAAAATTCACAGATATTCAAATGGATAAAGCACTTACAATCTTGCCAATAGATGTTTGATGTGAAATGTAATTATTGACAGGGATATTATGTGTGAATGATAAGATCCCCTTTATATCTGAGGTTGTGATTTATGTGTACACATATCATGTTAAGTGTCAGTATAAAATTAAATGATATATATTATTGTGTATATATACTTTTTTGTATGATGTCCATATATAGAAACATTTATTTAATATTACTAAATTCACTGACTACTGTCTTGATGCATATGTAATGCTTCATGTATATTCTGTAATTTAGCAGTTATGTGTTAAAACATAACAGCAATGTACTAACAAAAAATATAACAAGGATTGTTCTTCAATGTTGGAAAACATTTATTTCTTGTTAATGTGATACATCTTTAACCAATTTCAAATGTATCATTTTATGAATTGATAGGAAATGAATGCATACAAAAAAAAAAGTTTTTTCAATGTGGAGATCATTTTGAAAACCAGTTTTAGAATCTGAAATGTTTAGAGTGATTAACAAAACCTAAACCCTGTGATGTTCTGGTAGCAGTGGTTTACATTGAAAGTTTCTGAACCCTTTGATGTTCAGGTAGAAATGGTTTACATTGAGGTCATCTTTAAAAATATCTTGGTTTGCTGTAATTCGACCAGGGGGTTTAACATATATGGGTAGGTAGATTTTCAACCTTCAATACAAAAACAAACCAGATTATAAACTGATTGGAAATCATTATTTATTTTGTTGTCTTAAACAAAAGAAACATAATAGCATATTTGGGTTTGCAAGACGTATTTTCAAACTTGCAAAGCAACTTCTGGACATAAATCTCCGGAACAGTCATGATTCAAAAAAAAAAAGATAAAACATTTCATTTTTCACAATAAAATTTTCAGAGTACTGTAAGCGCATTTTTTTTTTGGGGGTGGGAGGGTTACGCAAAACCCAACTATGTTTCCTTTTTAGCCTGACATTGCCAGAACCCAGGCAAAAAAGTGTGATATACAGGTAGACATGGTGTACATTGACAGTATCTGGACACTGTGACGTGCAGGTAGACATGGTCATGTTGACAGTGCTGAACCTTGTGATGGACAGGTAGACATGGTTTACATTGACAGTGCCTGAATCCTATATTGTATGGGTAGGAATGGTTTACATTGACACTGTGATGTACAGGTAGACATATTGCATGGTTAATATTGACCGTGCCTGAACCTTGTGATGTACAGGTAGACATGATTTATATTGACAGTATCTGAACCTTGTGATGTACAGATAGACATTGTTTACATGGACAGTGCCTGAACACTGTGATGTACAGGTAGACATGGTTAACATTGACATAGGTTGAACCTTGTGATGTACAGGTAGATACTTTACATTGACAGTGCCTGAATCCTGTGATGGACAGGTAGGCATGGTTTATATTGACAGTGTCTGAATCCTGTATTGTATTGGTAGGAATGGTTTACATTGACACTGTGATGAACAGGTAGATATGATTTACATTGACAGTGCCTGAACCTTGTGATGTACAGGTAGACATGATTTACATTGACATAGGTTGAACCTTGTGATGTACAGGTAGACATCGTTAACATTGACATAGGTTGAACCTTGTGATGTGATGTACAAGTAGACATGGTTAACATTGACATAGGTTGAACCTTGTGATGTACAGGTAGACATCGTTAACATTGACATAGGTTGAACCTTGTGATGTACAGGTAGGCAGGTGCGGGGCCAAAAGGGGTCCATTTAATTTGGCAATATTGGTATTAACGACTTCTTCTCTGGACCTAAGCAATGTATGACAACAATGTTTCAGCGGTAGCATCCCTAGGTGGCTTTTTGAAACTATTAAGATCAAGAGATGAACACAATTTTGATGTAAAAATAAGCCCAGGGGTCTTTCCCCACCCCAAAGGGACTTTAGGTTTCTTTAAGCATAATCATGTTGAGTCTTGACTTTGTTTCTAGGTTATATCTTTGAAGCAGTTGAGATCTCCACCCCATAATCATAATATATATATATATACAATGTAGCATTGTTAGACACTAACAAATATAACATGAAGGCATTATTTTTATGTTTGCTCAAATAAACCAAGTGAGTGATACAGGCCCTCTGGGCCTCTTGTTTGTGTTATATCCTTGATGATGACTCAGGCTAGATGACTTACCAGTTGCAGTAACCAGATAGCTCAGTATTTTAGTGTTTATCTAGATGTTTAAGGTGTTGATGTTCTCTGGAATTAATTAAACAAGTGCAATAATACTTGGAAGTACGTGTCACAAGCCTTTAGACGATGGACATATTAAATTGTATAATAAATGTCTTTAATTCAATATTTCATTGAAAACAAGTATAAGATTCTATTTATCAAATAGCTCATATTTATAAGAAAAGAAGGAAGAGCTCTCATATTGATAAGACAATACTAATTTCAACTCAAATGATAAGTTTTCCTCCACAAAAGCAATCGTGTGTTGTCACCAGGACTGTCTTTATTGATGATATGTCACAAAAGTATTATTAAGTTTTACAATAATTTATGACATGGCCGGATGACAGAACATGTCAGTTATGTGAGATTCTATTAGTAAATGCTTTGTAGCATGTGATGATGTAACAATACACCATTCCATGTCTGACAGATCTGGTCAAAAAGACAAAGTCACAGGTTTGAGTATTGAATAGCACAAACACCCATTAGTAAAATATTTTCGTAAAATTCAACTAAATCAGGTTAAAGCCATTGATGTCCCTAACGTTTAGGACAGAAAACAGACTGAAGAAAGGTTATGCAAGTCCTATTAATGTCCTCAATTAACGAATGGATCTTTAAACCATAGCCTTACAAATGGTCACTCAACTGTAGTCTGAATGCTTTCAGATACATACATATGGGAGGAATCATGTTTTCAATATCAGACCTTACATTTATCTGTTTATCAGTCATTCCATACTTACCTGGTCCAGTTTGAATTATAACGCCTACCCTGACATATTGATGGTGTCTAGATCTAACTGCAATTTAGGAGATATCTGGCTTAGGTGAGCAATTTAATGACAATAGGGCCCAAAGCAGGATCTAATGAATAAGTCAAAGTAGGTATAAGCCACTAGTCCACATATCACAGATCGCCAATGGTCAATATCGATATTGAAGGTATATCTTAACTTCAAATACTTCTTGAGTTGATTTGAGGTTCCTGTTTACAAACGGTAGGCTGGTAGTTTGCTCAGTAAATAGTTTACATTTAACAGCATTTAGAATTATTGAATTTAGAGAAAATATTAACTTGTGTCTTAATCCATTCTGAAACAAAATGTGTGCCTAGGTGCTAAAGTGTAGCTTCTGGTAGTTCATGCATGAGGCAACGTATTTGTAAAACCGTTTATTTAATTACCATAACAAGTGGCATATACACATCAGGCTTTATGATGATATCAAAAGCAGGATTAAGAAAAGCTGAGTTGATGGTCCCTCTGCCCATGAACCATGTAGTAGTTGGCTGTGTGGGTAAGGTACAGGGGTACATCATAGTTTGGTGATGGACCTCATGCCTTATTTGGGCATAATGTGACTGTAACCTTGGAGATTGTGTGGCACACCTGAGACACACCTGATCTTCTGCACTAAAATAGATGCAACATATTATGTGCATATGATTATTTTAGGATCCAGTCAGTTGACAGATGACAGGAGTTGTTTGCCATAATTGCTCATTGGAGCATAAAATATGGCTGTTAATATATCCAAGGCCTATCTGTTAATTACGAAGTTACAGAAGAAATATGGATTTAAAACTGATGCCAAACTCTGGAAGAATAGGAAATGTTGGATAAATGAGATTGAACCTCCTGGCAAAAAGGTACGTACGGTAGGTTATAACGAAGGTTGGAAAAGATTGGCATGTCAGTGTAAATTTCTTACTGAAGGGATTCTTAATATCATTGATATCATTCAATAACATGTCAATGTATTTATAACGCTGAACACAAATAATTGTCCTTGGGATGTACATCTGTACTTTACACCAAATAAAAAAGCAGATTAATTATTTATACAATAACAACAGCATATATATACATACTGTTATCTACATTACAGGTATAGTATCTTGATCTATTCATAATTAAAAAAAAAAAAAAATGTTAAGGAAATACACAATAATATCTGCCTATAGGTGTTTTGCCAATTCTGTATTCAAACCAGTGACAATAATTAGAAATTGAGATAATATTTTATTATAAACAGCTAGCTTGTTGAATTAGATGGTGGTGAATCACTTCATGTCAGATATGCATCAGAATATAATTTGTACTGTATGATTTACACACACCAACCTATGATACACTGTGGAAAGAATTATTCTGTTATACATACGGTATATAATTATATTGAACTATCAATGGCTTCCTTTCATAATTTTAATGCATTTCCTGTACATGGATATATACATATTCATACAAGATCTCTACATAATAAAATGGACTTTAACACACCATGGCGTTGGTGAAACACCTTTATATACACAAATATAATTAATTCTGTGAAAGGTGGTGGTCAGATAGGTAAATAAAGAAAAGGACATACTAAAATGACCATGGATGGTTATAAACGGTCAAAATAGCAGTTATCATCTGAACTGTGTAAACACAAATTTGAAAAGACCCTAAGATGAAAGCAAAATTAAGGAAATTAGATTTAAAAAAAATAGTTTGCTGTGCTAGAAAAATGATAACTGGAAATGGTACTATTCACAGTGGTGCCATGTCATTTCTAGTTCAGTGGTTGGAGACAAACATGCCCTAATTATTGGTTAAACGATAGAATCACAATAATAGACTCAAATTGTAGGTAAGTCTGTAGAATCTGGGAATCAATGAACTGATCAAACATTTAAAGCAAAAACATTTCTTGAAAAACTATTTGTAGTTTTTAGAGGAGGTGTTCATGGGTGGTACAAATTGTACTGTTGGCTCTAATGGGAATGTACTGTCCATACCTGTCAGATTGGTCTTAATGTCTGATATAGGTAATGTCAGCAGGGTCATAAAACTCTGGCATTCCATTGTATATTCCATGTATATACTGTGTACACACCAAAATCATCTTTGTTTATAGTGCATTGGCTACCTGGTGCATTACCTTCGGCCATCAAAAACTACCTGTCTTTTGTCTGTTGCAAGAGATCATCTCCTTCATACCATATTCCAAGTTTTTGACCTTGGAAAACCATCATTGGTACGAAGTAGTTTAGCCATAAATGGCTTTTTTAGCTGATCTGTTGTATTATGGGACTAGTAAAGAGGCTGAAATAAATATTTTGTGAATGATTCAATATTTTTTAATTTTTTAAATTAAGTTGATTACAAGGCTTTATTATTTTATAATCATAATAATGGACTATATATGTAGATTAGCATTGGTCTTAATTGAAATTCAAGAGTTCAACATTTAATTGTTATCACTTCAAATTAATAATGGGTACTTAAATATCTGTCCTAAGACTTGGGTATTTCACAATAGGAGTGGCCTAAGCACTAAGCAGATTTTTTGAAATGTTGGACTCTCAATAGAGCCATAAAGGGCTGCTATTTCAAAAATATATCAGAAAAAATTAACTTCAAGTGTGTTATCTAAGGCCCTTTTAACCTATTGTTTTGAAACAATATGTAATTTAGTACTTTTTAGTACATTTGTATTCACAGATTTTGGCTTAACATTCAGTGAAAACTTGATGTTTATGATATAGTAAAAGTTACGAAACTATTTCCTCCATGATAAGTCGGCAGCTTGAAAACATATTCTTTTCAGAATCAGTGATATACATTTTTGTACCAAATAAAACCTGATCAGGAAAACTGTTACATTGTAACCTTGGAATGACTTCCATCAAGTTTATCTTTGCTCCCTGCTGAATGTCACCTTCAAGTGGCCTAGTATGTAATTGGACAGTATACTCAAAGCATGGCTAGCTTGAATAAGCTTTTTCACAAATTATTTTTTCATGTTTTATTCAATTGATATATTTAAGTATTTAACTTGAAGGGTTATAAGGTTTTGCTATATTAACCATACTTGTTATCTATTCTTCACATCTTATAGTTCTTAAAAATCAAAACTATGCAAGAATTTAATTGGTTTATATCAATGTACCAGTATGTATGCTTATGCTAGCAGATTAGCTGGTGATTAAAAGTTTACTTGATCACTTTTAATTTCAAAAGTGTACATGTACCATGGCCTACTTTGACCTTTTACAAGTTTCAATGTCTGCATGGTAAAAATTGACCTACAAAAGTGTACCTCCACCATCAAATGCTCTTTTGATAAATATGGTCAACAATGACAGACGAAATGGCATCAAAGAAAGAGTTATAATATTTTGCATTGCCACTGTCATTCATGCACCACCATCTAATTTTCAATTTTCTGGTGTAACATGTCAATTTGGTAAACCAGTACATACAATGAATTTTAACAAAAAGGAGTGTGATACATTATCATTCAGTATATATACTAAGTACAAAGTGTTGTATCCTTTGGTCTGAAGCTGTATCTGAATAGGTATGTGATTAACATGACAAAGAGTTTATAAATCAGAACCCTTTCCTTACAAAGGGCATAGCTAGATATATGTTACAATAGAATCAAAGTTTGACTTTGACAGGTATGTATAGATCTATTACTATTGAACATACCATTGTGAGGTTATATATTGTTATTATCAATATATATATAAGTTCATATTTTTTTTACTGAGAATGGTGCATACATTGCTTTTCTGTGTATTCCAATACAGCTTGACCTTTTTGTCACATCTACAGTTCAAAGTATAGAAATTATACTTTCTCATTAAGTTTTATAATGAACACTTGTAAAAGGCTGACTAATAAATAATTATCAAAATCAAATAAAAACTGATACCACATGAAATTAATATTTGTTTGATTGGAAATTACTTCAATTTTGCACTTATTCTATTATAAAAACTCAGTAGTTTTAGTCATCAATACTTTGCCAATACAAAGTCTGTCCCCTGTATAAGCTTACTAGACATATATACTGTGTGAGTAGTTGGTGGATCAAGCTAACTAGACATACTGTGTGTAGTTGGTGATCTCTTTATCAAGCTAACTAGACATACTGTGTGTGTAGTTGGTGATCTCTTCATCAAGCTAACTAGCCATACTGTGTGTAGTTGGTGATCTCTTCATCAAGCTAACTAGACATACTATGTGTAGTTGGTGATCTCTTTATCAAGCTAACTAGACATACTGTGTGTAGTTGGTGATCTCTTCATCAAGCTAACTAGACATACTGTGTGTGTAGTTGGTGATCTCTTTATCAAGCTAACTAGACATACTGTGTGTAGTTGGTGATCTCTTCATCAAGCTAACTAGACATACTGTGTGTAGTTGGTGATTTCTTCAACAAGCTAACTAGGTATACTGTGTGTAGTTGGTGATCTCTTCATCAAGCTAACCAGACATACTGTGTGTAGTTGGTGATCTCTTCATCAAGCTAACCAGACATACTTTGTGTAGTTGGTGATCTCTTCATCAAGCTAACTAGACATACTGTGTGTAGTTGGTGATCTCTTCATCAAGCTAACCAGACATACTGTGTGTAGTTGGTGATCTCTTCATCAAGCTAATTTAGACATACTGTGTATAGTTATTGATCTCTTCATCAAGCTAACTAGACATACTGTGTGTGTAGTTGGTGATCTCTTCATCAAGCTAACCAGACATACTGTGTGTAGTTGGTGATCTCTTCATCAAGCTAACCAGACATACTTTGTGTAGTTGGTGATCTCTTCATCAAGCTAACTAGACATACTGTGTGTAGTTGGTGATCTCTTCATCAAGCTAACCAGACATACTGTGTGTAGTTGGTGATCTCTTCATCAAGCTAACCAGACATACTGTGTGTAGTTGGTGACCTCTTCATCAAGCTAACTAGACATACTGTGTGTAGTTGGTGATCTCTTCATCAAGCTAACCAGACCTACTTTGTGTAGTTGGTGATCTCTTCATCAAGCTAACTAGACATACTGTGTGTAGTTGGTGATCTCTTCATCAAGCTAACCAGACATACTGTGTGTAGTTGGTGATCTCTTCATCAAGCTAACCAGACATACTGTGTGTAGTTGGTGATCTCTTCATCAAGCTAACTAGACATACTGTGTGTAGTTGGTGATCTCTTCATCAAGCTAACCAGACATACTTTGTGTAGTTGGTGATCTCTTCATCAAGCTAACTAGACATACTGTGTGTAGTTGGTGATCTCTTCATCAAGCTAACCAGACATACTGTGTGTAGTTGGTGATCTCTTCATCAAGCTAATTTAGACATACTGTGTATAGTTATTGATCTCTTCATCAAGCTAATTTAGACATACTGTGTATAGTTGATAACCTTTTATAAAGATAACTAGGTAATGGTATACTGTGTGTAGTTGATGACTCTTTGTAAGTTGATGGACTCTTTATCAAGCTAACCAGACACACAGTGTTTGTATAGTTGATGGTCTCTTCATCAAGATAACTAGGTATACTGTGTGTAGTTGGTGATCTCTTCATCAAGCTAACCAGACATACTGTGTGTAGTTGGTGATCTCTTCATCAAGCTAACTAGACATACTGTGTGTAGTTGGTGATCTCTTCATCAAGCTAATTTAGACATACTGTGTGTAGTTGGTGATCTCTTCATCAAGCTAACCAGACATACTTTGTGTAGTTGGTGATCTCTTCATCAAGCTAACTAGACATACTGTGTGTAGTTGGTGATCTCTTCATCAAGCTAACTAGACATACTGTGTGTGTAGTTGGTGATCTCTTCATCAAGCTAACTAGACATACTGTGTGTAGTTGGTGATCTCTTCATCAAGCTAACTAGACATACTGTGTGTAGTTGGTGATCTCTTCATCAAACTAATTTAGACATACTGTGTATAGTTGATAACCTTTTATAAAGATAACTAGGTAATGGTATACTGTGTGTAGTTGATGACTCTTTGTAAGTTGATGGACTCTTTATCAAGCTAACCAGACACACAGTGTTTGTATAGTTGATGGTCTCTTTATAAAGTTATACAATATGATGACTCTTTATCAAGCTAACTACAAATAGTCTGTGTAGTTGATGGACTCTTTATAAGATAGGGAGGCTGTGATAGCGGAGTTGGTTAAAGCATTGGCTTATGAACCTCAGGTGATGATCCAAGACCTGCGGTTGGATGCTCCCTACTCCCTACCTGTGTCGGTTTGTGTTTATCGGGAAGCTGAGAGACAAACCAGTCTGTGACCAACATGGTTAATGTTGTGTCTTTGGGTAAGACACTTTACCCTAATTGCTCTGGAAGGCATGCGACAGGCCTTGTGTATGTTGTTCATTGGGGTAGCCACCAGCTACTACAAGGTGACCCTGCCTCAAAATCCCCCTGGCTGTTCACAGGGTATTAAACCAAACAAACAAATACACTTCATAAGCTGCCCAGACATATTGTGTGTGGTTGATGGACTGTTTATAAAGCTAACCAGTAATACTGTGTGTGGTGGATGGACTGTTTATAAAGCTAACCAGACATACTGTGTGATGTATGTATTGTATACTATGTATAGGTTAGACTTTAGTGGTGTGGTTGTGCCCTCTACACTCAATTGTATAATGAATGTCAATTGTGGAATTTTGAATATTTGTGTCAGATCTTAACAGGATAATTCACTGCTTCTCACTTGAACCTTTTATGTATTTACATGATTATCAGAGGACTTCTGCTAAACTTGGCCACAGGCATGAGATAGCTATAGGTGACCTTCAATTTTATGCTGTGTTTAGTTCTCACTTAGAGCCCACATTTCCAGTATGCTTCGACTGTCCCAACTGTCAAATCAATTTTGTATGCTTTACAAAATCATATTTTCATGTAACTCTAGTTGACTTTAACATTGGCTGAGTTATCCTATTACACACACGTGGATGAAATGAGCCATGTAACATATTTACTGTCATTAAGTAGCTATACCCATAACTGGATGCCACACATTAATGCCAAGAAGTTGTTGTGTCTCTATGTACAGATAGTGAACTTCAAGATACAGCCATTATAAGAAGAAACTTTATCACACTACATGTGTATGATAATTGATACCTGGTAACTCCACTGACATTGATCTTGTACCTGATGTGATGCCTCATTACTTTCACTTAAAATGTGTATTCAGTCATTGAATCATAAGACTTTTTTTTATAGAAGATTGGTTTACTATCCAGATTTGATTACCAATATATTGTTGACTTTCTAATATGGAATTCTTGTATTAATCCCATCAAATGAGTATAACATTATTGATCTCATTACAACTGACTAAATTGTTCGTTTAAGTACAGCTGACTTATTTAAGTAGCTAGTATATGCTAAATTAACCTGTTAATTAGTTTGAATTTGCATAATGTGTCATATGTTTACAAATTTGGAAAAAAAAACTTGTTAGGGATCTTTATAAGTTACCATTACTGCCAACCTGTCAGCTGGGATTTGGTTTACATTGCTGGTACATTAGCTTTGTAAATTTCATGATTTTACATTACCACATCCTGCTGTGCCTATGTCAGACATCAGTGTAGGAGGCAATCCCTGGTATTACTAACACACCGATGCCTGGAGTAATAATTTTACATAATTTTCCCATCTCCCCAGTTTAACCTCATTAGTATAATTACTTCATAGAGTCAGATAGAGAGAAAAGTCTGAGGTAGGATTTATAAATCAAAGTTCATGTAGGTGTAAAATGGGTATAATTTGTCAAGTAAAATTTCATGAAATATAAATATATGATATCATAATTAGCTCTGTAGAGAACCAGGTGTAAATCTGTACAAGACTCAACATGTGATTTCATATATTTCTACAGGACAGATGACTTAAATTACTAGGTAGATAAAAAAACTATACAATATTGCCAATGATTTATTGACAAAATCCAGTGTTTTTACTGGGGCTTACCCCTTCAAGTGATTAGTTATGCTTATAGTTGATAGATCTTATTGTAACACACAGCAGCCTCTGATGATGTTGTCATCGATACTGTCACCAGATTATTTACATGTAGTAACAAGGTAGCAAAATGACTCACAAATACAAGCTGTGTAAGGGAGGGACATCTACAGGTATAAAGTCATCATTTTACAGGTGATATTGGTGAAAGTTTTATGTGACAACAGGATCTCATGTGTTTGTTACCAGGCAGAGGAAATATACTGTAGAGGAACAATGTAGGTGTGTTATCTCGGACAATCTGCCCTTATGCGACTGATCCTGTTCTGATTTGGTGGTCAATTTTGAAGAATTTAGTTGTCTGGCCTTTGGAGAATACGGAACTCAATCATTGTTTGCTCAGTACTTGATTGAATTGGTAAGGATTCCCAAAAGCATACACTCCAGTTTAGCACAGGTGGAACACAAAAGGGAAAGGACTTGTCCCTTCAATCTAGAAGTTCAACGTACCCTTATGATAACTGATGTAGAGCTGTAAGCAAACTGGTAAACTGTTATCTTTGCTGCACATAAAGATCCAAGTTATCAATGGTCTATAGTGAATGGTAAAAAACATACGATAATGATTGAGATTGAGAGATATACAGGTAGGTTTAAAACTACTGGCTATAAACAAATTGTGTCCCTATATAAGACTGTTATGAACAGGACGCCAAAAGACCTTCTGTCTATGAGTTAGGACACTGACCTGGGAACTTGGTGCCAAATTCTCTGTCATTTCAACATTTAAGAAGTAAAATGATAATTTTGTTTTCTTTGTTGAAATTGAAACTACAGTATACATAGTTTTGTCTTTATATGACTTGATACTGGTGTGACTGACCTTATGTTGGACTTAGTGTGGAAATATACAGTTACACCTCCATCATAGAAGTGGACAGGGTTCTCCTTTGTGACTGCATGTATAAAGTATGAATTAAATGGTTCCAATTGACACTTAACTGATTTTATTATCAGAATGATTAAAGGACCTTGTTCAGTTAAACTGTTAAAAGATTGAACAATTTAGAAAGATTTAGTTAGTTTAAAAGAATATTTGAAAGATTTTTCAACACCATCAAATAACTACATGTATAAGCAGATCCATCAGGAGTTGTGTCTTTAATTTATTACTTTTTAAATGACATTTTTATTACGTAATTCTTTCAAAGCAATATCAAATGTAGGCTATCAGTAATCTATTCCATATCTGAAGTCTTCAGACTAGTGTGCGATTTGTAGTGATTGCTGTCTTTTCCATATTGGATTTAGGCAGTTAGGGATTTTTTTCCCAGATCATTAAAAGAATGTCTTCATCTGCTTAGATAAAGAGCTTATACACAGGCAAAATCATGCATTTACCTTTCTTTTCAATTTTCATTGAGTCACATTATCAAAATCCTTTTGAAATAAACAAGCAAAAAAAAAGAGAAAATTACAAGCCTAACATTTTCACAGATCTGGTCTTGGCCTAATTAGCACATTATGAGAGCTTTGCTGAACATAAACAGATGCTACATATACATATAAATGTACCTAGGAAACGTGGGGTTGATTCTAGAAACTTTCTAGGAATTTCAATGACTGTTAAAAATAAACCATCAAATCAAAATCCTGTAAAAAATGAAATTTCTTATACTTCCCTAGGTTGTCTATAGCTGTGTGTTGTCGGTTGGTAGCTTGTTATTATCAAACAATATTTTATGTTTGATACTCATTACAATCTGGTCAAACATTTTGAAATATCAAAACCAGTTCTAGATGACATAATGTTTGAAATTGTAGCTGGATGGCAAATTAAACTATCTCAAAGTTGACAGCCATTTTAATTTTTGATGAGGAGTATTCATAATTAAAAATTAAAAAGCTTCATGTATAATTTAGGTCAGAATTATCATTTTACAGTCATTTGTTCTTTTACATGACATTATGTGTCCTATCATACCGGTAATGGAATAATATTAGCAAATTAATGGAGTAATTAGGGTTGAAGTCACAATATTCCTTATGGGGGGGGGGGGGGTATAATAAAGTCTTGTTTCTCAAAGTGTAACATCAATACTAAAATTATAATACTTTTTGTTTTCCCTTGTTTAGCTCACCATCATCCTATGGTGTGCTATTCAATTCGTCCTTCATCCATGGTCCGTCCATAAACAATCCTTCCCATATTGTACCTATTCAATTTTGTGTCTGATCGGGACAGGTGAAGTTTGTTATCTCTATTTCTTGAAATCTGATTATTTCATATTTGTGTCCTTCGGGTATTAGTTCAGTACCAATTCAATTTTGAAAGTACAGTAAGGATATTTCTCAATCTTCAAATGTTGGCTCCCCTTGGTCCCTAGTTTTGCCCATTCAATTTTGATTGGTGAAGTTATTTCTATTTCTCAGAAAGTTCTTCTTAGATCTTTCCTTGATTTTGCCCGAAGGTTTATCCAAATTATTAAGAAGAAGGAGGAAAAAATGACAAGTACAGAAAATATAAGTCTTACATAGAACCAATAAAGACACATTCAATGGTGGGTGCCAAGATCCTTCTTGGATGTCTTGCTTTTGACATATTGAAATTTATCATAATATGGAAAAAAACTGAACATATATAATACAGTGATAGTTCAAGTCAAAAATTTGTTTTATGATACTGAAACATGTTAAGTATCAATGACATGTACAGTCAATTTCATTACACCATTGATGAATTGGTCCTTTTACATTTTGTCGGTTTCAATTTTTCAGACAAAGAAAAACATTAGGCAAAAATTTGCACGTGAAAGCTTTAAAACTTTCATATTTTGTCAGCATTAATTAAAAGTTGTCAATTTAGGATTTGACTTTATTTGCTAAATAAGTATCTTATCAACACAGCTTGTTGTATCAATATTGAATGTATTTCAAGCATTTTCAAATGCTGTTCCATACACTAGATAATAAACCACCTAATACAAGTTTATAGGGGGTATCACTATGGAATTCTATAATCATTGATATTGTCTTCATCAGTCATATTAGCTCACTTCTTCTTTGTTTGAAATTAATTTCCATTAAGAGTTTCTTGGTAGTTACCTTGTGAGTAAATTAATACCATGGTTTATTAGCAACATTTGGTATGGTGTAGTGTGACTTTTGATTATTGTGCATCACTAAGCTTTATAATCCAATACAATTGATACTTGATAGCATTATTGATTTGGTTTGAAACAAGGTGTGCTATAAATCACTATTTAATCATGTGTGTTGAATTTGTTTTAACCTTTTTTCAGATTTTCTGTGGTAGGAGTAATTCAACAAGAATGTGTATGACACACAGTGGCTTGCCAACTGTTACCAGGGAATCTGACAAAAGCCTTGTTAGTTTGTCCCTGTTATACCCAAAAAATAGTGTGTCTCCTTTATAGATAATATGCCACAAAGGAGACTGTGTAGATCCTTCATTTCATTATACTGTGGGTCACAGATATTACATATTTAGATATATGTGTCTGTGTCAATAAAGATGCCAATATTAAAAGTAAAATTAAAGTCTACCCTAAAAAGGTCATTAAGCTTTTAACAGCACTAGATATAAGGCTTACACAGACCCAGCTGCTGCATTGCCTGCAGATCTCTGTATAAAGTCCCTTATCAGGCCTAACACTACATAAAGGATGTAGATTCTCTGGAGATGTCGACAGCATTCTCATGTGAAACATTTTTACACCCTTGAAGTGCCATCTTGGAAGAATAAGAAGCTTCCTGATCTCAAAAATGAACCGTGGAAATTATTGGTTCCAAAACAAGTTGGGTTTTGTTGAAGTTCGTAGTCAGCTGCAGTTCAAGCTTCAGACCAGGATTTACTTTGATTTTACTGGAATGCCTGAGGTTTGTATTAGGATCAGATTTGCTGCATTTGATAAACCCAGGTTTATATAGACTTACATGATTATTTCATTCTGATAGTGTTTTTCAAAGAGAAGACAACTCATTGTGTGTCATGGCAAACAAAAGCCTGTCAAATATGTGGTCCAAATAAAGTTACTGTGGTGTGAAATATCATACAATGATACAAATATGGCACTGATCTGGTGGCAGGTGATATACATGTAATATACAAATATTGACATGCACTGGTTAGTACAATGACTTGGGAGAATGACAGCTACCAGGTGATACACCAATTCAGGTTCACAGGACAAAGACCCACATAACAACTCCAATCTCTGTTGATACACATTGGAGACTCACAAACACATCTCCATTCTCACACTGAGGCCCTCTGGAGACCCATACATACAAACACACCTCCATTCTCACACTGAGGCCCTCTGGAGACCCATACATACAAACACACCTCCAGTCTCTGTTGATACACATTGGTTCAGATTTGCAGGGCCCTGAGTTAAGGACTCATTTAAACACACTTCCATTCTCACAGGGCCCTCTGGATCTGAGGACCCACACAAACACGCCTCTAGTCTCTGTTGATAGTTGATACACATTGGAGGCAGATTAACTGACATAAACACACATCCAATCTCTGTTGATAAACAGTTATTCACCCTTGCCCTGCAGGTAGGATGTAAAAAATGTACCTGCTGTTCCCATTCAATAATTTGTAAGGTGATTAAATTTGGGATCTTATCTTTTTCCTCTTTCTTAACCACTTTCTTCGTACAAAATTTTCCCTTGACACAGCTTCACTTTTGCCCTTTAGTTGAGCATTCGCCCCTGTGAGGAAGGCTTTGTGTTCTCCTACCAGAATCTCAAAAAATGGTAGTTGCTACTCCTCTTTTAAATGCTCAGCATTTTGGGAGTTGGCAGACTGGTTCACTTGTTAATTGTCATTATGATGTGACCAAGTGTTCTGATGGGTGTCTTTGGCAGTATGTTTCAGAGAGATAGCACTATAAATTTGGTATCAGTTCTGTATCAAGGAGGCAAACACAAGCATACACATATGTATACTGCATGCAGCCTCTCAAAAGACACACTCACCACATACAGTTAGCACAGAGGGGTTTACTCAAATGACCATAGCTGTTGATAGGATGTTGAACAATGCAAAACAAAATGAAACTAGTGCTGATTTAAAAGGCTGTCTGAATACCCACACAAGTAAACCTCAATTGAGATTCACTGGTCCATCTTTATTAAGTAATTCATAATTACTGTCTAAGACAAACACAAGTACCCTCAATTATTGCTGATTGGTTGGTGTCACAAAGCCTTTCCATGTTGATGAAAAACAAATTTCTTCCTCACTATCTATGGCATAATACTTACAAATCATGACTTGTCCTTAATTAAATGACCATAGATGTTGATAGGTCGTTAAACGATACAAAACCAAACCAAACACTCATCAAATAGCATTCATTGCGACAATGCTTTAGACTCAAAGTCCCCATTCACAAGTTAAAGGTTCAAAGTGACACAAATATGCTCCTATTGGCTGGAGTCACCATACTGCTGATGGTTTTCTGATGGAGAGTCTGTTACTGTATTGTACATTCTTAAACAAAGAATTCCAATTTGTCCTGTATTTGTTATGCCACCATGCATATTCCCCTATAACATAATGATGCTTGACATCATAAAGTGCTTGTTGTCTCCATTTGTTGGCCTCTCTGTCATTATATCTTGGTAAGTCATAGTTTTCAGCTCAATTTCTTTGACCCAAGCTACATCACATTGACAAACACTAATAATCAGGAAAATCCTTACCTGCAACAGAAATGAAAGCATACTTATAGTAATTAAAGTTTATTTAAATAAATTGTCAACGTCACAAAGCATTGAATACCAGTTGAGTATTGCAGGCCATTTTGGGCTCTTGTTTTATTGTTTAAAGAATGTGAGGCATTAATCACAGGTCAACAAATGGTTGTAGACTGATGAAGATTTGTTTGTATGAACGGTTTTATGCCAATATTATTTCTCAAGTGTGATGAAGACTGAAATACTTAGTCATATGCTTAATCTGCTTTATATAGTATTATGGGTCAAGCTAAAGACTTGTTACTATGAAAATACTAAAGTGGAATGGGTACCTTGGAAGTATATGTCTTTATAAAACCCCAAAATGAAAATAAGTTGCACTGTCAGCTTAATATTCACTTGTGAACCTTAATTGTACTACAGGTTTCTTGATACTCAAAATCAGAACACAGAAAACAAATAAAACAAGTTTTCAATCCTGTCAATTATGTCGGTGGGCTGGAATTTTGGAAAAGAACAATAAAGAAGGCGTGGAATGCTTTTGAAGTTGGCAGCAAGTATCACAATATCCTCCATGGTTTACATAACAGTCTGTATAGATATACACATGTGTAGGGAATGCTTCAGAATCCGATTTATGATTGTGAGTTGCCACTCTGAGAGTAAACATTCCTACTAATTAGACAGAGTAAATATAGACATCTATATAAACAATGTACAGGTACAGATTTGGTACAAAGGTACCAGTTCGGGGCTATGTACCAACATTGAGGAAATCATAGTTTGGATGTTAATTTATACCAGGAGCTAGGTTACATTTTTCTATCCATGTGCATCATAATTTATTATTGTATGCTCCATCATGTGGAGGATATTGGGAAGTGGGGCATTTTAAGCATCATTCATGTCCATCATGACTGACCCAGTTCATTGTTATCACTTCAAGATTTATGAATAGAATTTCAGCAATTTTAGTCTAGTATTATAACAATATCTCAGATTGCTTTACCCAGAGATGATTTCTGTTTTTTGAAATTTTTGGAGTTCAAAAATTAGGTCAAGGTCAAATATTAGAGTTCAGATGAGTTTCAGGAATTGAAGATCAAATTCATTTTTGATATTATTGGGAATAATTATCACATCACCTCACTGTGTTGATCATCAGGGAAAGCCATCATCATTGAGTTTTACTGCAGTTGTCACCCTTCTCCCTGTCAAGTTCATGTTTCCACAGAAAACACACCAGAGATTAAACATCATTAATGGTGTACATGTATCAATGGTATATATTGTCATATATTTTTACACTAATTTATTGTTTTAAGTTTTAATGTATTTTGTTTAATTTTGTTGTGTTCAATGATAAGTCTGTTAGATAATTCTTTCTACTGGTTGTTTACACTTCAGGTATCTGTTGTGATAATAGGTTACATTGTTTGGATGATAAAATGTTTTATATCAAACAAAGTGTTATCTGTCAGTGATTAACATGGGGTACTTAGAGGTTAAGTGAACCTATATACAGACCTGATGGCTCCAATATATTGATGTATGGTATGTGTTCAAAAATGATTTTACATTTTGAACTGTCGTCAGTACCTATGAGTCAGTACCTATGAGCCTATGATCATGCAATTATTTCTAAAAATGCTCTGTATATTTTGATAATCTTCTCAAACTCCTTTTACAGAAGCAAATTTTGATACTGAGCTCAACATTTCCTCTTGGCTATAACTGGAATTGTGTCAACTTTATTGGCACTCAAACAATACTTTTTATTATATATAATTAGATTCCAGTCCATAATGAATAGTAAAGATAGTGACTTACTAAAAAAATTGTGCTAATTTATCTGATTTATTATCTTCCACTGTTTGTCCTCCATAAACAAGTTTATAAATGCTTCTGTTTCTTCAACTTATACATTATTGCTTGTATTGTATGCATTGTTGATCCTCTATGTTTGTAGAGAACAAAATCAATTGTTAAACTGTAAAAGTTTGTGTCAATTAATAAGCAAACTTTCTTGTAGGGAAATAATGTTTTATATACATGTTTAGACAAAAGAACCTGAATCTAAGAATCCAGGAATGAATCTATCATTGGACACATAACAAGATTGAAATGGAATCTGACATACATTTATTAATGTGATGCTTTTGTTGTATCATTAAATCCTGGGAATTAATTGAGTCTTAATTGGTATGATCAGCCTGCTTTATAGAGTAGACGATCCTACCTTTTTATGATAATGTTATACAGACTATGAAAATAAACATATATTCAGTGTATTATATTAGGATAAATCTGGTAAACTAGATGTCTAAGTTGATACCCAAAATAAAAATTTAATATTGGGGAGATATTCAAATTATATTTAGTTGTGGTCTAAGGGGTTTTCACTGAAGATATAGTTACACAAGGCCTAGGACTTAAATTTCTGTCTCTTTAACACTGTAAACACTGTCACATGATGATAAAGGATCCAACAAGATAGCAGCCAGTATATTGTGATGGCCTTGTGATAAACAGTGACTTTATATTTCTCCTTTATCAGATAATCTGTGACAGCCTACAAATAATTCAATTAGCACACAAGCCTGTCAACCAATAGTTGGTTTGTCTCAATATTTTTGTTTATGTTTTTAATACAAAAAAAATGCTCAGTTAGCAGTCTATGAACATAGACAATGGTCTGTGTCGTGTATGACAGTGTGGCATGGCAGTTGACTCATTTCCGTGTCCTGAAGAACCTAGTTACCTTAGCAGGATTGATAGGCGACACGTAATTAAACATCCTGTGTTTACCCAGACAAACCTCTCCGGCACACCGTACAGCCAATCACTTCTTAATAATGGGATTATATGTTAGAGGATGTCAAAAATACTTTTAATATTTAAAAAATAATATTTAATGTGAACTACAGACACAATGTTATATACCTGAAGAGACAACTCGGGTAGGTGCTGTGTACACAGTATACAATGTGTACTACACCAGAGCAGTGTGAAGGAGTAGAGAAAAAAATCACAGTTTTGAATGACATCCAAACCAATATATAATATAGTACTTGTACAACATGTGGAGTATTGTACTTTAAACATGTTTGTGTGTAGAGGGGTGGCCACCCAGACCTACTAATATAGAGATGTGCAGAGCGGATACTTTGGTAGTGAGGTTAGGTCGGTGTAATCATTGTGCCGATCAAGTGTGGATTATGTGTGGATCAGGGATTTAAGTGTTATGAAAGTCTGATGATGAAATTCACCATGCGAAGGAACAAGACTTGGGGGAGCAGTCGTGTATTAAGTGAAATGGTAAACATATTATTTCTTCTGAAATATTAATTCATTCTGATTTTTTTTTTTTTTAATCTTTTAATGTATTTATTAATTGTCATAGTATAATGTAATTGGTATCAATTATTATTGATTGATATTTCTTAACATCTATAAACTTGTCTAGTGAACTTTTGCAGTTCAAAAAATATATTTAGATTTAAAATATACCTGATATTTCTATGTTATAACTATATCCTACATGACCATGACATCAGTGTAATGAAGATGTCTGTGATTTTGATCCTGTCAGTTTGCACTGGCTGTAAAAGTACACATCAAAACTTGTTCATTATTATGGTGTAAATTATTATATCCTGTTTAGGTACTATACCCGATGTACTTTATAGTGAATTGCTATGTGAGTGATACAGTGACGTTTGTGCCTAAAGGACAATCTGACCCACACAATTATATTCATGAATTTGACTTATCCAAGAAAGTGTCAGTTTCTACAATGAGAGAATAGATATGTATTGTAATGTGTTAGTGAGGGGTAAAATGAGGCTCGTCTTGTCCTCAGGTAACATACACCTGTGTTTGTATACAAGATTGTTATCTCACCGACCCACACCATGCGGGACCTGTCTGGCTCCAGACAGGGGAGCTGTACACCTACTATGGCTCAGTGGTACAGTTGATGCTGAATAACAGGGGGGGGAGGGGGGGGGGGGGGGGGAGGGATGGCCAGGAGGGTTGTGCCCTCACTTATAATCTCCTATGTGGCATCACAGATCACATTTACAGTAACATAAGTCTATTCTGAATGGCCTCAAATTGCTTGAAATGGAAATATAGAATCTGACTGCAGAATTAAAATTGAAGTTAATAAAAATCAACCAAATAGAAACAATGCCTAATTGGTAACTGTTCCTTTTTCTCTTTTTGTCTCACTTTTATACTCCATTCTTGCCCTTAATCTCATCCTTTCAGTAACATTTAGAATTGAATGTAAATGTGCTGTAATTCCACATGTTCTAGTTATTCTGGTTGTTGTAATAATTTGTTATACTGTATTTCTTGCTGTATTGTTTGCAGATGCTGTACTGTACTTGTCTCTGTCCCCTCCTTATTGTACCTTATCTGTCCTAATTCTATATTCAGCTCTGTCCCTGTTCTATATTTGTCTTTGTCTGTGTTCTACACTCGTCTCTGTCCCTCTCCTAGACTTGTTGTCTCTGTCCCTGTTCTATATTCCTCTAGCTCTGTCCCTGTTCTGCACTTGTCTTTGTCCCTGTTCTATACTCCTCTCTGTCCCTGTTCTACACTTGTCTCTGTCCCTGTTCCATACTTGTCTCAGTCCCTGTTCTATACTTGTCTCTGTCCCTGTTGTATACTCGTCTCTGTCCCTGTTCTATACTCGTCTCTGTCCCTGTTCTATACTTGTCTCTGTCCCTGTTCTATACTCCTCTCTGTCCCTGTTCTGCACAAGTCTCTGTCCCTGTTCTATACTCGTCTCTGTCCCTGTTCTATACTCGTCTCTGTCCCTGTTCTATACTCATCTCTGTCCCTGTTCTATACTTGTCTCTGTCCCTGTTCTACACTTGTCTCTGTCCCTTTTCTGCACTTGTCTCTGTCCCTGTTCTATACTTGTCTCTGTCCCTGTTCTACACTCGTCTCTGTCCCTGTTCTATACTCGTCTCTGTCCCTGTTCTATACTCGTCTCTGTCCCTGTTGTATGCTCGTCTCTGTCCCTGTTGTATACTCATCTCTGTCCCTGTTCTATACTCGTCTCTGTCCCTGTTCTACACTTGTCTCTGTCCCTGTTTTACATTTGTCTCTGTCCCTGTTCAATACTCATCTCTGTCCCTGTTCTACACTCGTCTCTGTCCCTGTTCTATACTCGTCTCTGTCCCTGTTCTACACTCGTCTCTGTCCCTGTTCTACACTCGTCTCTGTCCCTGTTTTACACTCCTCTCTGTCCCTGTTCTATACTCATCTCTGTCCCTGTTCTACACTCTTCTCTGTCCCTGTTCTATACTCTTCTCTGACCCTGTTCTACACTGGTCATTGTACCTGTTCTATACTCGTCTCTGACCCTGTTCTATACTCGTCCCTGACCCTGTTCTATACTCGTCTCTGTCCCTGTTCTACACTCCTCTCTGTCCCTGTTCTATACTCGTCTCTGTCCCTGTTCTACACTCATCTCTGTCCCTGTTCTACACTTGTCTCTGTCCCTGGTCTATACTCGTCTCTGTCTCTGTTCTATACTCGTCTCTGTCCCTGTTCTACACTCGTCTCTGTCCCTGTTCTACACTCGTCTCTGTCCCTGTTCTATACTCGTCTCTGTCCCTGTTCTATACTCGTCTGTGTCCCTGTTCTATACTCATCTCTGTCCCTGTTCTATACTTGTCTCTGTCCCTGTTCTATACTCGTCTCTGTCCCTGGTCTATACTCGTCTCTGACCCTGTTCTATACTCATCTCTATTCCTGTTCTATACTCGTCTCTGTCCCTGGTCTATACTCGTCTCTGTCCCTGTTCTATACTCGTCTCTGACCCTGTTGTATACTCGTCTCTGTCCCTGTTCTATACTCATCGCTGTCCCTCTTATATATCTGTCTTTGTCCCTGTGTTATTATACTCCACCCTGTGTTATTATATCGTACTCGTCTCTTGCCCTGTTATCTGCCTGGCTAGATAACTGCCTCAGTGCCTACCCCACACAGTGACTACTGTGTAGTGTTATCAGTAGGCTTGGTTTTGAATATCACCCTGAAACACTTTCTACACATAATTCAGCAGTGCATACAGTGGGATAAACATGGAACCTCTTCACCAACAGAAGGTGCATGTCTGTGTTTGGGTTATGTAGGGGTACATAGCCCTCAGTCAGTGTGTTTCGGAGATATGGAGTACCAAAACTCTTGACAAATGCTAATGTCACATCGCAAACAAACGGTAAGCATAGTTTTGTCTCTGATGATTCACTGGTTGTCCCAGACCACCATTTAGAATCCTGGAACTCCAATAGTCCAGCAGGAAGGAGAATGTTATTGAACCTTAAGATTTATTCTACAGTTCAGTCTGTGATTTACAGACATCATGGTCGGGATATATAATTTTACATGTTCCTTAATATAGCTATGTGATATATATGTCATAATGATTTATGTTCTTCATCGAGATGGCTTTAATATATGTTCCTGATGGCAAAGATTTTAAGTTTCAGTAGCATTTACTGGGAAGATAATGATACAAATATCATATTTGTCAAAAACCACTTTATTTCCTGAAAATCTGTGATTCTGGTAGGTTGAGGTGTGACACTGTGTTATGGTGTTATGGAGGTATGTGTACAACCACCTGTTTGGAATGTCCCACATTGTTACATAATTAACAGGTCACACTAGTCTGGTGTTAAGATTTAGTAGTCATGTGGAGACATTACAGTATGTCTTATACATTCTGTTCGATTCACTGAAATTGTAAAATATATACACTCTGCTTAGGATTTCTTCGTATACTGTATCGCGCCATTGCATTTTATTATACAGCCAAACAAAAAAAACTTGTTTTACAAAAATGGCTTTTATGACGAAATCTTACTGAATATCAATGTGATGGGTGTATTTTTTTTCTCATCAGGATATGCTCAGAATTTATTGATATACGGACCGGATGTACCAGATAATATTATGATGAATTGAGAATTAATTATCATCACCATTAGTCAGTCAAGTCACAGGAGGTTTAATTGACAAGAGTTTTAGGTCTGTCAAGTCTAGTGGAGTTAGACTGTTGCAATATATTAAAATTGATATTAATCTGTAAATGTTTGTTTTATAAACTGATATATTTACCTACGTGTATAATGATCATAACTTGATGTCAGTCTATCAGCCCCAATTCTCACCTGTGTAATGTACAATACACATATATCATGATTATGATAAACTGATTTCTGGCTGTATGTCCATTGTTTGTCTATGTAAAGTAGGGATCTGATAAAAGTGATCAGTTTTTAAGTAGAGAATCAATAGCTTTGTAAGCTGGCAGTGTAGAGACAGGCAGTGCACAGCAATATCGTGGTGATCGATCAGTGATTAAGATTAACAGACACCAATGCACACACCATACCTGTACTTGGTCAGTGATAGCACAGACTTAGACCAACTTATATCAGTCTGTGGTACGGTGATAGCAAACACCAGCTTATCTAGAAAACACCTCATATTAACTTACCATTCATTCACCAAAATACCTGTGTATTCCATTCAGAAATTCAGACGGAAAATCCTTTAGATTTATTGCTAATTCAGCTGCATAAGTTTCGTGCACAATTTACTAGTCACTTATATTTTATCAGGACCTGAACATGTTCAGGGGAGCTTTATTTGCTGGTCGCATATCAGACCTCAGTCTTCTGAGTCAATAAGGGTTTTTTTTGTTTAAATGAATTTCAGCTCCCAGTATTCTTACAAATAGCTGTCTCCATCTCTGAGGAATGGTTGTCCTCAGTACTACTGTTTTCAGTAGCAATCCTGTTATTAAAGATTAATTTCCATATATATATAAATCTCAGTATATAATCAACCAGATATGTTGTAATTCATTAGCAATGAACAGAAAGAACTGTCATATGTGATTGTAGTCCAAAGGACACTGTTTGAACTATTCTGCTTTGTTGTTGAGTAATTTTGGACGATAATCTTTGCTAAATGCATCAAATTCAAATTATGACCAAAATTCCACAATGGTTTCAAATGGATGTTTATGCATGGTCTGTAACCTAAGAAAATATTTCCTAGTAATTGCAAAAAACAGCTGAATGGACTACCATACATCTTGGAGTAACCCTTTAAGTTTATGTTGATGTTCAATAATTTTTAACAATATTGCATTTATTGCCAAACCTTTCCCTGTAAACTACAGAAAGCCCAGCTTTTCATCCTAACCTAAAAATAAATAGCTTTTCATCTTAATCTAAAAGGAAAGATTTCTACCTTTAAAAACCCTTCAGGTTCCCTGATCTTAAGGTCGGCTTTGGTCTAGTGAATGTTTAGTAAACAAATATATGCCGAGAAGTATATAGTCATAAACTTAACAATTATATATAACATATATCTGGGCGTACCCACTGAGTATTGTGTAATATCAATAGAAGCCATGACATGGCCAAATGCTTGTAACATTTTAATACAGAGTTCTAATGATCACTACATGATCTCACACTTTACTGAAAATTATAGACTTGCACTACTCAAAAATTTATATCTAACTTCTAATTTAGAGGCATACCAGATAGTTTATAAAATTATCAGACTTCAAGATTTCCCTATTCCTGCTCATATTTGATTAAGATGGCAATAAGTGTATGCTATTAATGTAATGTATTTATCATTTGATAGGATTACCCTACTTATTTCTTGCTCAAATATTTCCGGATCCATATTCCCAGCTGGTACAGTGAGTGCAGCCGCCTCATTTTGATATTGGCAAATCTCGTCTCTGATGTTGGTTCCTTTAATATTGTATGCAAGTTTGAAGTTTTCTTGATATTTTGAAGATTCCTTTCCCTGGCTTTTTTTTTGGGGGGAGGGGGGGGAGGGTTCAAGATTTCCAATACATCAGACATGAGCATAACAATACACAGATAATATCTCACATGATTAGATATATGATTCCTTCATGTTTATGTCTGGTGAAGATTTCTACCTATTTATATCTAGGGTTTGCATGAACATTTCCTACTTAATTAACTTTTCCTGTCCAAGCAATAACAGTTTAATCTATAGCAATATCATGGTGTTACTGGAAACAAATCTACTGTAGCTGAAGATAAATAATCACATACCATAACGATCAGGCAATCTCTTAAAATATGTGAGCTGTTAGCAAGAATTATCTATGGTATCTGGTGTCTTCAAAGATAGCATATTATTGAAATTTATCGAATAGTGATGCTTAACACATCATCATTGTCTGTTGTTCAGGAAACTCTATGGACTTGGAATATTGCCAAGTGAAAATAGTCCCTAAGTTAAAATTCTTAGCAATAATAAGTATTTGATTAATTTAATAGGCCATAGAATTACATAAACTAACTATATGCTGGATCTTAACCCTTAGACTGCTACAAGCAGCTGAAGTCATGTATCACATCTGTATTAGCATGAAAACAAGTGTGAACATTCATTTGTACTATGCTCATACAATTGATGGGAATGAAATTGGGAGGATTGAGAACTCGGCTAGCCGATAGCGAGTTATCCCCTAAAGCCATATACTAAGGGAGAAAGAATAAGTGTTATAGTTGATAGTTTTTTCTCCCTCAAAGCGATATTGTATGTATTTTGTTCTGTTGTATCATACACATTTTATGGAGCAAGTAGGAATTATATGTGAATGGGTACAGTTCTACTTGCCCATGACAATTATATTCTTTGTAAAACAATGTTACACCCAAATTATAGAATATTCTGATATTCATGTATTGCCCCACATCGATTAAACCTTTTACTTTGTAGACATGCAGATTAGGATTGTGTTTTTTTTTTACTGATTATCGGATTGTGTTATTACAGGACCCCGCCCCAGCGCAGGTGCAGGACTGGTGTCTTGTGGATGGGGAAGGGGAACGCTACAAACTGCCAAAAACCATGCTGTTTATGGGCCGAGAGGAATGTGATATTGTCGTCAGGGTAAGGATTTACACAATTTTTTCATTGATAAAGTTGACAGTATTCACTATTCAATTTTCGGAAATTATTTACAGGAATTCAAGTTAATCAGAGAAACAACTAGGATACAAGAGACCAGACTTTCTTTTTCTCAGAAATAAGTTCGTTGTTTTTTAGCCCACCATCATCAGATGGTGGGCTATTCAAATTGTCCTGCGTCCGTGGTCCGTCGTCCCTCCCTCCGTCCGTAAACAATTCTTGTTATCGCTATTTCTGAGAAAGTACTGAAGGGATCTTTCTCAAATTTCATATGTAGGTTCCCCTTGGTGCCTAGTTATGCATATTGCGTTTTGAGACTAATCGGAAAACAACATTTCTCAAATTTCATATGTAGGTTTCCCTTGGTGCCTAGTTATGCATATTGCGTTTTGAGACCAATCGGAAAACAACATGGCCGACAGGCAGCCATCTTGGATTTTGACAATTGAAGTTTGTTATCGCTATTTCTGAGAAAGTACTGAAGGGATCTTTCTCAAATTTCATATGTAGGCCCCCTTGGTGCCTAGTTATGCATATTGCGTTTTGAGATCAATCGGAAAACAACATGGCCGACAGGCAGCCATCTTGGATTTTGACAATTGAAGTTTGTTATCGCTATTTCTGAGAAAGTGCTGAAGGGATCTTTCTTAAATTTCATATGAAGGTTTCCCTTGGTGCCTAGTTATGCATATTGCGATTTGAAACCAATTCGAAAACAACATGGCCGACAGACCGCCATCTTGGATTTTGACAATTGAAGTTTGTTATCTCTATTTCTCAAAGTACTGAATGGATCTTTCTCAAATTTCATAAGTAGGTTCCCCTTGGTTCCTTGTATTGCATTTTTGGACCAGTCTGTCCTGAATACAACCTGGCAAACAAACAGCCATTATTGTTAAATCTCAACTTTCTTATATAGCTAGGATTCCCTTGTTTGAAAAGTACTGGAGGGATGTCTCGATTTGCACAGATTAGTAAAATGAAGGGAAAAGTAGAGAAAAGATCAATCTGACATGGAACCTATGAAGATCATTCAATGGTGGGCGCCAAGATCCCTCTGGGATCTCTTGTTTAGAAATATGTTTCACTGGCAAGTCCATTGTCTAGATTCTCAAGTTAGATAAGATGTAAATTATGCATTTAAGCTTATAAAATGTAACCCTTGTAAATATTGGCTACAATATACTGCTCGGCTATAGAGAACTTTTCTTTAGCTTGATCAGTTGAGCTTTAGACTAGTAAGCCAAAGGTACCAGGTTCAATCCCTTGCAGAGGCATTGAAATAAATATAATTGATCATGACCTCTGTTACAAAATTTGTTTTTAATTCATCAGAATATTCATCAGAATATTTACTGGGTATAAAAAGCTATGCTCTAAAGCAAGATGAATCAATTTACATGTGAACACATTTATGAGTCTATAACCAAAGGCTATATTTGTCAGCAAGTGTCAGAATACATGTTTAAGGTACACTGTTTATAAACTGGGCTGAGCATACATGATAGGCTTCTGAAGTGCTAATGAGGTTCCCAAAATCAACAAGATTTGTCTCCCCTTGCCCCCTATTCCAAGCACACACCTTGCACACTGGCTACCGTGTGTACACAGATATATAACTTGATCATGAATGAGTCAATGTTTGTGATGGAAACCTGTTTAGCCAGTGACTGAGGACGTCCACACGGTCAGTTAGGGATCTGTCTTCCCCACCAGTGACCGGACATTGTTCTCGTATAGTGGACACAGTTCTGTCTGGAAACATCAAATCTGTATACCTGGAATCCTCTGGTAAGTCGACCTGAAAGGTCAGGTTTTCTTTCCATGTGGAAATTCATTACCCCTGAAGCTGTAGATCAACTGCCTGTCAAACACTGTTAGACTAAAGGTTATGTCAGCCAGGTAATGTGTGGTACTTTTGTTAACATGCTCATAATTCTCTTTCTTTAAATTGGTTTGAATTATCACCGGCAGGTTAATGTATAAATGAGTAGATGATAATGTATGTACTGTGATATAAGGCAGTGCGGACTGTGTATTGACAGTCACAGATATGTGTGTATTGATCCGGTGAACTCTGGGTATTACTGGGGTAGGGGCTTCAGGATAATTCCTAAAGACTAGTAAGGCTGTGTTGGGTTATATCCTCTACACCTGGTGTCCTGTTCCCTGACATGGTTCCAAGACATGTATGATTTCTGTTGGATTGTTTGTGTCAAAATGGTTTGTGTTGGGATGGTTTATAGACATCAACACATGTGGACAGTCACTGTTGTGTGATGGTCCTCTAGTTCTGTCAGGTGAGTTGACATTTATGCCTTATCAGGTGATATCTTCCACTGCTAATTGACTGATCCCTTTAAATAAGTGTAAATGTGTTCTCTGTATATCTGATCTACAACATATTTACAAATGAGAATTCTACACTGTATTAATTAGTTAGAAAGTAAAATTAAAATTTTGATTAAACTTTTTTCCCTGATTTGAATTCAACATATAAATAATTGAAGATAAAACATCATTTCAGAACACAAATTTCATACTATCTTATCAGTGACAGCATTTGTGAGTTTTCCTATGTAGACTTACAATCATTTTGTGATACATCAATGCTGCTTCAAGCCTTCCTTAATAAATCAATGCTTCCGTTACTGTAAATTGTTTATGTGTTTGTTTACGTCAGTTATGTTAATTAAATCAGCTCAAGAAAGCATCCATTGTAAGAGAAGTAGGATGGTATCAGGATATACTTTTAACTCAATCACCTCTTGTATTTATTCCGAATCTTATATTTCAATCTAAAGAGGTTTTCACAAAGGCTGTGTTGAAAGTGTTCTTAGTCATCCTCTCCCAGGGGGCGGGAGACAGGCTCCGTTTCTAGGTATACTTACAGAGCTGTTGACTGATCTATGTAGGGGGTGGGAGGGCACCCTAAATACATACAAAAGTGTTGATTAATTGTATCACCTGGGTAGGTTTTCCTCACCTCGGTAGGATTTAGGGGTAACACAGTAAATGAGTATGTTGTGATTTAATACACTCAGTCCCAGTTTAGACCTTGCTGACTATAATCTACACTGGGGCTTTGTAGTAGGTGTAACCCTCAGTAAGAGGATCTGTATAAGGTGTCTCAACAATGTCTACATGCGACAACCTGTTGACAATATAACCCTCTTGTAAGGTGGTTAAAATAAATCTCTGAAATTTTTATACCTGGATGTAAAAGAGCTCTAAATTATAGCGGGTCACCTTGTCAGAGCAATGTATGGCATCCATGGTGTAGCCAAGGGAGAAAGCTGTAAAAATCCCATTATAACTGATACAAAATATTCAGTATTCAGATAAAAATGTATGTACATATTAAAACTCCACAAAACCTCTGAACACAATTTTATGCTGTGATTCTAACAGGACAGGAAAATGTAACATCAATATTTACAAACTGGGTCAGGTTTCTCTTGAGCAATCTTACAGTATGATAGTTGTGAGGGTTGACTTCACACACTTTTGCAAATTGGAAAAATTAAAATGGCATCACCCGAATTTGAACTCAGTCTGCAACACTGGACAGATTCTTAAACCAACTGAACTGCCTGATCACTGGTGAATACATTTACTTGTATTGTGAATTTGTCCACTTAAGGTTGAATATTGAAAACTGATATTCTTGTCCAGAAATATAAGCCATTGAAACTTGCTTCTCAGAAATATATGAATTGTACAGCAGAATGGTTTGTTTTGTATTAGGGATATAGGTATATGTTTGATGTAGGTCTTAACCCATTACCATAACATAACTAGCTGCCAAAATATTAATGTAACTCTACAGTAGACAATGTCCTTACTGGAGGGAGAGATTGTGTTTGACTACCACAATATTAATACAAACATAATCAGAAACACTAACCACAACTCCTTATAGATGTTAACCTTTTGTATTCGTAGTTGGTTTGTATTTTTTTTACCACAGGTTGTTTTTAGTATAGATTGTGATACCTAAACTTAAACAAACATGTAAATGTTTTGGTTTGAATCTCCATTGTAATATAAGTGGTAACAAGTGTTGTATGAAGCACTTACTCCTTGATAAACACACACTGTATTGAAGAAGAGAACATTTCAATAGCAAAATGAGGTCATGGAGCAGTAAGTTTCCGAAATGTTGTGGAAGAACATAAAAGTTTCATCGACTAAACAAGTTGGTAGAACAAAAACATTCATTGGCCAAGCAAGTTGTTAGAACAAGAAGTTTCATTGACCAATTAAGTTGGTAGAACAGACAGTCTCATTAGCCAAACAAGTTGGTAGAACAAAAACATTCATTAGCCAAACAAGTTGGTAGAATTGAATCCTTCAACCAAACAAGTTGGTAGAACAAAAAGATTCATTGGCCAAACAAGTTGGTAGAACAAAAAGTCTCGACCAATTAAGTTGGTAAAGCAAAAAGTTTCATTGGCCAAACAAGTTGGTACAACAGAAATGTTCATCGACCAAACAAGTTGGTAGAACATAAAGATTCATTAGCCAAATAAGTTGGTAGAACAGAATCCATTGACCAAACAAGTTGGTAGGACGGACAGAAAGTTTCAACAACCAAAAAAGTTGGTTAGACGGATAGATTCATTGGCCAAACAAGTTGGTAGGACAGAAAGTTTCATTTGCTGAACAAGTGGTAAGACAGTTTAATTAAGTTTCATTGGCAAAACAAGTTGATAGGACAGAAAGTTTCATTGGCCAAACAAGTTGGTAGGACAGAAAGTTTCATTGGCCAAACAAGTTGGTAGGACAGAAAGTTTCATTGGCCAAACAAGTTGGTAGGACAGAAAGTTTCACTGGCAAAACAAGTTGGTAGGACAGAAAGTTTCATTGGCAAAACAAGTTGTAGAATATAAAGTTTCATTGGCCAAACATGTTGATAGGACAGAAAGTTTCATTGGCCAAACAAGTTGGTAGGACAGAAAGTTTCATTGGTAAAACAAGTTGGTAGGACAGAAAGTTTCATTGGCCAAACAAGTTGGTAGGACAGAAAGTTTCATTGGCCAAACAAGTTGGTAGGACAGAAAGTTTCATTGGCAAAACAAGTTGGTAGGACAGAAAGTTTCATTGGCCAAACAAGTTGGTAGGACAGAAAATTTCATTGGCCAAGCAAGTTGATATAACAGACATCTAGTGAAATCAAAACAACAAAATTGAATACTTCTTACAGAACTACTGACAGAAAGTGGTATCAGTTTGAAGAAGAGGGTGGAGCAAATCCATTTTCACATTATCACAAATAGATATTAGTGGGTAGGATTGTATAACACAGGTATAAGACAAGATTGAATTTGTGGTAGTTAACATATCTACAGCCTAGGGCTTTCATTCTTCTGGAGTTGTTTGTGTGTGTGACCAGATTTTACACCCAAGAAGATCTTAGGTTTCAAAGTAAGATTGATCTAACAAAGTAACCCTTGAATGTGAAAGTCTGAGGATGACATTTAATGAGATTTCCAAGGTTGACCTGACATGATACTCTGTTCCTTGTTAGAGAATGGTGTCACGCTGTATTGCATTACAACAAAACTTCTACAACCTGAAAACTATGTGAAGTATACTGCTGGTGTGTCTATAAGCACTGTTGTGTGCAACATTTGATACTCTAATTTATTTAAGAAATGATTATGGAAAGTGAAGCTATTTACTGAAAGATTTATAAGGAAGTATATGGAAAATGTATGATGATTCCATATTTGTATAAATGAAGAAAAACATTGGATAACAAGTAAGTGGTAAATTGATTGCCTTTAAACTGTAGCAGTCATGTTGTTGCTGTCTTAGATCCAAGTGGTGTACACTTCAGAGCACTGAAGGTGAAACTCTTTTTCAGTTCAACAGTTTCCACCAAAACAAAGTGATGACTGAATGTCTTTGTATCTAATCATAGTTCATTAGCATGAAAACATGATGAGGTCTGTTGAACTGAATTAAAATATTGTTGAGGACTGGCTATACATCAGATTTAGAGTAAGGTGTGGCCTCCTGTGTGAAGACAACTACATGTGTGTTGTATAAAGATGAAAGGGTTAGGATGTGTGACCTTCTATAGATGGTCACAATACTTAGCAAACAGTCCCCCACTCCTTGTCCGTGAAGTAAAGGCACAGGTTGGAGGTCCATTGAAACTATATACCTTTACATAGGTAACCTGTTATGAGCCGCCGCTTACAAATAGCTATAGAGATTTTTTTAGCACCCAGTTGATGGTAAGGCATGACTTACGACCGTTGGACAGGTATATATTACTATACATAGATCACCGGTCTGATGACCACTTTGTAGTCTATACCGCTGTCTGATCACATGGAAAACACACCATACAGAATGTTTAGGCATCAGCAAAATTTTGAAGTGCAATAGATTTATCTTGTTTTAAAGATCTGTATGGTATGTTTATTGGTCAGGGTCAATGTTATAAGGTACGCATCCTGTAAGATGCACAATAAAATATTCATAGGAGATTGGAAAGGCTGTAGTTTGGAGTCGTATTGATCAGAATTGTTCTAGAATTGATTCCTGCTTGGTCAAGATTCTGAAGTTGATAAACAAAGAGTGACCATATACCTGGACATAGGAATTCATCAAGATGAAATCTTTAGATTTAGTATTGAAACTGAGTTTAAATACCTGCCATTAGCTTTTAACAAAGGGTTCATTTACTAAACTCCTGATAGATAACGGACACTTTGTGTTTACTTTGGTACTAATATTCTATGGGTGAAGTATAGTGTATTGATTGTACAGGTTGTTTGTTAGTAGAGGATTAGAGGAAGATTATACTAAAGTATTGTGTTATCTTAGCACCCGGTCAAGGATTGATTCACAACACTGTTGGTATAGTAATCTAGGCATTCTAGATCCATACTAATAAAGGCATATGATACTTCAACTTGGTACTACCATATATGATACTTAGCTGTATAAATACTCTGACTACCATATGTGACTACGGTATGTGATACTCTGGACTATGGTATGGGATCCTCGGGACTACTGTATGTAATTATCAGGACTAATGTATATAATAGTCTGTAGGTGATACTCTGGACTACCGTATGTGATACTATAGGGACTACTCTATGTAATACATGTACTTGGGACTATACCGTATGTGATACTCGGAACTCAACTATGCTGTATGTGATACTTGGGACTACTGTATGTGAAACTCGAGATTACTGTGTGATACTACAGGGCAATTGTATTTAAAACTCAAGACAACTGTGTGATACTCAGAACTGCTGTATGTAAAATTCGAGACAACTGTGTGATACTCAGGACTACCGTATGTGATACTCGAGACTACCATATAGGATACACTACTGTGTGATACTCAGGACTACCTTATGTGATACTCGAGACTACCATATAGGATACACTACTGTGTGATACTCAGGACTACTGTATGTGATACTCGAGACTACTGACAGTACTGTGTGATACTCAGGACTACCGTATATAAAACTTGAGACTTCTGTGTGATACTCAGGACTACCATATGTTAAACTTGGGACTACAGTGTGATACTCCGAACTACCGTATGTGATACTTGAGTCTACCATATGGGATACACTCCTATGTGATACTCAGAACTACCGTATGTGATACTCGAGACTACCATATGGGATACACTCCTATGTGATACTCAGAACTACCGTATGTGATACTCGAGACTACCATATAGGATACACTCCTGTGTGATACTCAGGACTTCCATATGTGATACTTAAGTCTACCATATGGGATACAAGGGACTAACTATATGTGATACTTGAGTCTACCATATGGGATACACTCCTATGTGATACTCAGAACTACCGTATGTGATACTGGAGACTACCATATAGGATACACTCCTATGTGATACTCAGGACTACCGTATGGGATACAAGGGACTAACTATATATGTGATACTAGGGAATACAGTACAATATGTGACATTTGATATTAAGCTGTATGATACTTGGAACACTGACAGAATCCATACACTGAATAAGGGACAAAGTAATTACAGATCCTATCAAGGTAAAAAGTCCATTACATATTAGACTACATATTAGACTACATATATCAATTTGAAGATTTGATGGAGATGAAAAGTGAAATTAGAATGTTTTAAGTTTGTAAATACCTAAACCTGATTTCTCAGGATTATGGTTTTTAAGGCTTTTGGTATCAGCAAAATCAGCACAGTTCATTGCTGTTCGTTTCAACTTTATTGATCCATTAGTATCACTATATGAGGGTTAGCTGTAAAATTCTTATAATACCTGATTTAACGACATACTTAGGTCAAATGTGGGATCATAATAATCATAAAGTGAATTCCATATCCTGTTATTATTATAATAATGTGCAAGAAATTGTATCTTAACTTCCTTTGCATCCCATAATTGTTGAAATAATTTTGTTATAAAACCAATACCAGACTAGCTTCCCTACAAATAATGAGTATACAGAGTGTTTCATGGGATCAGAAGGTATTCTAATCCTAGAGGAACAATTAAAGATGGAGACAAGATCAGATTCCAATTAAGTCTAAAGACAGTCACCACTTTCCTATATACCCTTACAAAGCATCAGTGGTGCTGATACAGGGATGCCATTACTTCATTTAGGCTGTATTCCATCATGATCTAACAATAAAAAGCAGATACATGTAGCTGTGTATTATAATGATTGAAAGGTTGATACTCTGAAATACAACCAACACTAATACAATCTGAAGTCCTTATTGAATGACATATAACATAACATGCATCACCAGTACTGTACTATATAATGTACATCAGCAGAAAATCTGCCTGTAGGTAAGGTGTTGAGGTTTGTGTGTATTGGTTACTGGTCAATATGAAAGTGTACAACAACAGGTGGACTTGCTGATATGTATTGGTAATAATATTAGGAGGAGTACTACAGCTGGACTCTGTCCTGTGTCATGATGTTAGGAGGAGAAACTACAGCTGGACTCTGTCAGTCTATCATATTGTTAGGTTATAGGGTCACACATAACAGAGGGAACCTGTCAGTATATCATAATGTTAGGTTAGGAGGGGAGACATAACAGGGGGAACCTGTCGGTATATCATCATGTTAGGTTAGGAGGGAGACATAACAGGGGGAACCTGTCAGTATATCATAATGTTAGGTTAGGTGGGGAGACATAACAGTGGGAACCTGTCAGTATATCATAATGTTAGGTTAGGAGGGGAGACATAACAGGGGGAACCTGTCAGTATATCATAATGTTAGGTTAGGAGGGAAACATAACAGGGGGAACCTGTCAGTATATCATAATGTTAGGTTAGGAGGGGAGACATAACAGGGGGAACCTGTCAGTATATCATAATGTTAGGTTAGGAGGGAGACATAACAGTGGGAACCTGTCAGCATATCATAATGTTAGGTTAGGTGGGAGACATAACAGGGGGAACCTGTCAGTATATCATAATGTTAGGTTAGGAGGGAGACATAACGGGGGGAACCTGTCAGTATATCATAATGTTAGGTTAGGAGGGGAGACATAACAGGGAGAACCTGTCAGTATATCATAATGTTAGGTTAGGAGGGGAGACATAACAGGGGGAACCTGTCAGTATATCATAATGTTAGGTTAGGTGGGAGACATAACAGGGAGAACCTGTCAGTATATCATAATGTTAGGTTAGGAGGGGAGACATAACAGGGGGAACCTGTCAGTATATCATAATGTTAGGTTAGGAGGGGAGACATAACAGGGGGAACCTGTCAGTATATCATAATGTTAGGTTAGGAGGGGAGACATAACAGGGGAACCTGTCAGTATATCATAATGTTAGGTTAGGAGGGGAGACATAACAGGGGGAACCTGTCAGTATATCATAATGTTAGGTTAGGAGGGGAGACATAACAGGGGGAACCTGTCAGTATATCATAATGTTAGGTTAGGAGGGGAGACATAACAGGGGGAACCTGTCAGTATATCATAATGTTAGGTTAGGAGGGAAACATAACAGGGGGAACCTGTCAGTATATCATAATGTTAGGTTAGGAGGGGAGACATAACAGGGGGAACCTGTCAGTATATCATAATGTTAGGTTAGGAGGGGAGACATAACAGGGGGAACCTGTCAGTATATCATATGTTAGGTTAGGAGGGGAGACATAACAGGGGGAACCTGTCAGTATATCATAATGTTAGGTTAGGAGGGAGACATAACAGGGGGAACCTGTCAGTATATCATAATGTTAGGTTAGGAGGGGAGACATAACAGGGGGAACCTGTCAGTATATCATAATGTTAGGTTAGGAGGGGAGACATAACAGGGAGAACCTGTCAGTATATCATAATGTTAGGTTAGGAGGGGAGACATAACAGGGGGAACCTGTCAGTATATCATAATGTTAGGTTAGGTGGGAGACATAACAGGGAGAACCTGTCAGTATATCATAATGTTAGGTTAGGAGGGGAGACATAACAGGGGGAACCTGTCAGTATATCATAATGTTAGGTTAGGTGGGAGACATAACAGGGTGAATCTGTCAGTATATCATAATGTTAGGTTAGGAGGGGAGACATAACAGGGGGAACCTGTCAGTATATCATAATGTTAGGTTAGGAGGGGAGACATAACAGGGGAACCTGTCAGTATATCATAATGTTAGGTTAGGAGGGAGACATAACAGGGGGAACCTGTCAGTATATCATAATGTTAGGTTAGGAGGGGAGACATAACAGGGGGAACCTGTCAGTATATCATAATGTTAGGTTAGGAGGGGAGACATAACAGGGGGAACCTGTCAGTATATCATAATGTTAGGTTAGGTGGGAGACATAACAGGGTGAATCTGTCAGTATATCATAATGTTAGGTTAGGAGGGGAGACATAACAGTGGGAACCTGTCAGTATATCATAATGTTAGGTTAGGAGGGAGACATAACAGTGGGAACCTGTCAGTATATCATAATGTTAGGTTAGGTGGGAGACATAACAGGGAGAACCTGTCAGTATATTATAATGTTAGGTTAGGAGGGGAGACATAACAGGGAGAACCTGTCAGTATATCATAATGTTAGGTTAGGAGGGGAGACATAACAGGGGGAACCTGTCAGTATATCATAATGTTACGTTAGGAGGGGAGACATAACAGTGGGAACCTGTCAGTATATCATAATGTTAGGTTAGGAGGGGAGACATAACAGGGGGCACCTGACAAACAATTGTTAGTGGGGAGATAACCAGTCTGATTACCTGGCTAGACAATGTGTACCATGTGTATAAGGTAGATCTATACTGTACTATGTAGATGTACATACAGATCAGGTCCCTCACACATGGCCTATGATGGCCTAACAGTTATGATGGGTCATTAGTTCCAGTGTGACTGGCCAGGATACCTCATCAGTACAGGTGTAACACACACACTCTTGAGGTGCTTTAAGGAACATTATTGCAAGGACTGGACCTTAGACTTGTATTGGAACATGTTAACAAGGGTGAGGTTTGCTGTGTGCAACTGGAGGTAATTCCTGGCAGGGTAATGAGCTTGTTACAGTGTGACAGGATGTCTGTAGAATGTACCAATAGTATGTGTACTGTTGCTACTTGGTAAAGACCATTAACTTGAATGGGAACTTGTGTTGGTTTTGTATCCAATTTTGTCCTTCAGCAGCTGGTAGCTAATCTGAGACTGTTTTTGTACCATAATTTGTACATGTATATATGTTTCAACATTCTCATACCTTACAATAGACAACAGTGAGAATGGGGAACATTCTTTTCTTTGCACCATGTGCTATACAAAATAAGAGAAAACATTGCATTGGTTGAAATAACATGTAACCAGAACTTGCTTTGCAATGACATGGTTTGAATGAGGATTCATTGTGATGCCAAGCTTTTCTAGAGATTCCTTTCCTGTTGGGACTATGGAAAAATGCTATTTAATTCCTGATACATGTACCGGGGTATATGATAATAAAAATGTTAATATTCTGATTAAGATGGAATTGATTATGATTAAGATAAAATTTACTCCAACAATTAATATATTCACAGAAGTTTATTGGTTATACTTGCTGATGGTTTAACCTGACATCATACAGGTATAGGATTTACAATCCTTTGACAGTCGGCTCATGATACAATATAATACATAAATCAGGTTACTTGTTAGTATATATCCTCTTTGGTGTTCCTATAATCAGGATTCTGGCTGGTCAGGTCAAGACTACAACATATGTGGGTTAATTGCTGTGGTCAAGAAGACAAACGGTAGTTAATGTTGTTTGTTGTTGTTAGATAAAGAATAACAACATTCTTTAATTACCAAAGATATTGGAAGGTAGTGTTGGCCACCATACCCATGTCAAACTCTGGTCAAGATAATGAACTTTCTTATATCACCAAATATTGTTATACGATACAGGCAGTGTGTATGTCAGTGTTTGGGGGTCAAGAAACAACAAAGCATTAATTGGTAAGATCTAAGAGAAAATTGTCCAGATCTGTTAAGGTTGGATATAAGAAAATTTACATAATGGCCAGCAACTGTCTCGATCAATCCAAACTGGTTTTGTAGAAGCATACTTCTGACTGCAATTGGCGACAATAATACATTTGTAGCTTGAGTTGTGTAGGCTACAGGATTACACAATACGGGAATTTTCTTACCACAATCTGTAGACAATTAGATTTCATACTGTTTGATCATGCATATTTGATCACCTGCTTAGGTGTTGCATGAACAGCCAGCCAGCTTTCTACTGCGACATGCTATGGTAGTTGGTGTTAGAGGTTCTGACTTCAAGCCAAATAGAACCTGAGAATCTACATACAACTCTGAATAATTCAATCCTGAACATACACATCTTCATCTAAGTACATCAAAATACAGTCAGTTTCCTTACCACAAAGTAGATTTTGGAGTCATGTAAATTTCGTTTTTCGGATTCTTTGGGTTCTATTTTATCTTTTAAGTGGATGCTTTTTGTAATAACCTATGCTACATTTTTTGTCCAGATGTAATCCATTGAATGATATATTGTCTACAGGAACATAGATGTTTTAAAGTGTAGAAGTGCAAGGTATGCATTATTGCACACAAGGGGTTTAAATGTTTTCAACACTTTTAGAAGATGGATTCTAGTGTCTTTATTATTTATGGACTGACAATTTGTGTAAACTTGATGCTGACAGTTTACCAGTAAAATGCCTTCCTAAAATACCATGCACTGCTGTATGTTATCCTATATCTGACCCACAGCGTGCTTCACATTTTCTATGGCCTACTCAATCTCAGCTACATGCCGACTCATATTTGAAAGACATGACCAGGCCTTTAGGTCACTTAGCTGATGATGTATATCATTTCAAAAGTTTGTTCCTAAGCAGCAATTATGTTGTTATGGTAAAGGAATGTGATATGTATATAGCTGAAATATTCTGGGGTCCCCTGCCATTCTTTGATTTTTGTTTACTATATAGACAGCCTCAATGCTAGCACTGATTATTCTATATATTAAGCCATCACCTGGTATGTTATCTAGTTTACTGTACATGAATTGTGACTGATAAACAGTTAACATCACTGTTTTCTGAGATGCTGATGCTTATATCAATTAAGTGGAACTATAGTTTAATTCTGAAATGTTTTGATGAATATTCATTGATTATGATTTATCTCATACTTCCCACTCCTCCCTGTTTTTGAAGGAGTTTCCTGATTCTTTACCCTAATTTTAGACAAAAGTTATTAGTGAAATGTCTATATTATTCATAATTTCAGAATTCCAATTAGTCACTCAGAAAGGGTACCTTAAAATATGGTGTGTTAGACTTTAGTTGGTGGAAATGTCAGGTCTAAAATGTATTTTTCTTGCTTGTAAATTAGAAAAAAGCTGCCAAGTGTATGGTCAATGTTCAACATAAATGCCTGTATAGTTTGCTAACGTTTTAATATGTTAATATATTTTATAATTTCAGTCAGAGACTGTTGATAAGCGCCACGCTGTGATAACATTTGATCATTACCTGAACAAGTTCAAAATCAAAGATCTCACAACAGCCAATGGGGTAAGTATGGACTTGTGTGGGGAAAGTGTTTGATATTAAGTCTTCCCTGTTTGTCAGGCATTGATAAGTGTGTAGATTTTGACTGATAAAGATTTGGTCCCATAGATAGAGCTACTTGACATGATGTAGCTTCAGTGATGGCATGACTCTGTACTAAAGCCTCATCAGATGTAATATGTAAGGTATCTGTTAATGCTTTGTGATATGGGGTTTTGTAGTACTCTGACACAAAACAAATACACATATCTGTTGGCCTCCTGTGTGGTTATTTATCAAACTGTAATCTGAAGAGTCCTACAGAATCTGAAGGATGTGTAAAACATCTTTACAGTACAGAATAAAGAAAACATCGTAATTACTAGTAGTTCAATATCAAATTACAATTGGAAGTGTTGTTTGTAATACCAGAGTACTTTTAATAAAGTGTTTGCTTAGTGGTCACAAAAATTTTCTTTAAATGACATTAAAAATCTAATAATGCATTGTATTTAAAAAAACAATGATAACACATTCCTGTATTTTGGTTGTGCATCAGAGATGTGCACTTGATGCAGCAGTGCGATATGTACAATATGGTAGTTTACTAACCATCTTTTTGGCTGATGTTCAAATATGTATGTAGCAATAAAACTCATGTTTAATGATGAATCTGTCTATGTTTGTTTGTAATGTTTCCTGTTGATGTCTTTTGCTTGGGTTTTAGAGGTTTTGGACGATGATTGCCATACATTTTTTTTATACATATATATTTTATGTTTTGATGCAGACGTACGTGAATGACCAACAAATCCATGACCAGGAGTATGTTACTTTGGAACACATGGATTCTGTACGCCTAGGACAGGATATCCTTTTCTCTCACTCCCATTACTACTTCCCTTCCTCCTTATTTCCTATTCCTGTCTGCCAGTCTATGTTCTTACTGACCCATTGCATGGGAGAGTTAAGAAGGGAGATCACTAGCTGACATTGTACTAGTTTTGGAATGTGGTACATGTATTTCTGATTTAAATATTTAATAATATTAAAAAGTCAGCACAAAAAGAATTGTCTACCTAGTTTGATTGTACAAATGATATTTTAAAGTGACAGACAAGCAAACTGGGGTCTTTCATCTGCATTAAAGACAAATAACTCACTTTCTGTTTCAATAACAAGGTACTTACGTTATGTTATTTACAACTTATATAGTGTTATGTTGTCCTGTTTGATTTATGTAGGGTTATGTTGTCCTGTATGGTTTATGTAGGGTTATGTTGCCCTGTATGGTTTATGTAGGGTTATGTTGTCCAGTATGATTTATGTAGGGTTATGTTGTACTGTATGATTTATGTAGGGTTGTGTTGTCCTGTATGATTTATGTAGGGTTATGTTGTTCTGTATAATTTATGTAGGGTTATGTTGTCCTGTATGGTTTATGTAGGGTTATGTTGTCCTGTATGGTTTATGTAGGGTTATGTTGCCCTGTATGGTTTATGTAGGGTTATGTTGTCCTGTATGATTTATGTAGGGTTATGTTGTCCTGTATGAAATTTAGTATGTTTTGTTGTACTGTAATGTTTTGTAGGGTTATTTGTACTGTATGAATTTATGTAGGGTTTGTGTTGTCATGTATGATTGTTAGGGTTATTCTGTTCTGGTATATTTATATGTAGGTGTATGTTGTCCTGTTATGGTTTATGTAGGGTTATGTTTGTCCTGTATGATTTATGTAGGGTTATGTTGCCCTGTATGGTTTATGTAGGGTTATGTTGTCCAGTATGATTTATGTAGGGTTATGTTGTCCTGTATGGTTTATGTAGGGTTATGTTGTCCTGTATGATTTATGTAGGGTTATGTTGTCCTGTATGGTTTATGTAGGGTTATGTTGTCCTGTATGATTTATGTAGGGTTATGTTGTCCAGTATGGTTTATGTAGGGTTATGTTGTACTGTATGGTTTATGTAGGGTTATGTTGTCCTGTATGATTTATGTAGGGTTGTGTTGTCCTGTATGATTTATGTAGGGTTATGTTGTCCTGTATTATTTATGTAGGGTTATGTTGTCCTGTATGATTTATGTAGGGTTGTGTTGTCCTGTATGATTTATGTAGGGTTATGTTGTCCTGTATGATTTATGCAGGGTTATGTTGTCCTGTATGATTAATGTAGGGTTATGTTGTCCTGTATGATTTATGTAGGGTTATGTTGTCCTGTATGATTTATGCAGGGTTATGTTGTCCTGTATGATTTATGTAGGGTTATGTTGTCCTGTTTGGTTTATGTAGGGTATGGTCGTCCTGTATGGTTTATACATAGTTATGTTATCCTATGTAGAATTGTGTATGATTTATGCAGGGTTATGTTGTCCTGTATGATTTATGTAGGGTTATGTTGTCCTATATGGTTTATGTAGGGTTATGTTGTCCTGTATGATTTATGTAGGGTTATGTTGTCCTGTTTGATTTATACATAGTTATGTTATCCTATGTAGAATTGTGTATGATTTATGTGCTGTTTTGTCCTTTAGTTATAGTTTTGGGTTCCTGTTACATTTATAAGAGAAGTGAATATATACCAATGATTTCCAATCAGTGTGGTGGATCAATTATCATATCAGCCATTAACTATTGGACACTTGTTTGGTGTTTGACACTCATTATGAACAGCTGCTTATTCTTTACCTATTCAAAGGACTTTATTGAAATTGGTTTCAAATTCAGGAAGGTAACACCAGGAATGTTGAATCTGACATGCTAATGTATATTCTATGTTTAAGTAGCTCAGAGGTTTAAACATTGTGACAAAGCAAAAAAATATCATAATTGAATATAGTGGTAGATATTTATCAGTAACAGATAATATGACATTCTGTGGGTCAGGTACTTGGGTATTGATAGTGTGTGATCTGAAAGGGTGTTCATATACCATTAGGAAGGCATTGTCAGGTGTATTCTACAACAACTATTGTACAAATCTTACAATAGTTTAGTGGTCTAAATGCTGAAAATGTGGTGAAAAAAATAATCAGTAGTTTTATTTTGTGCTAGAAGATTCTAACATACAGTACCCAAAATATGGCTTTTCAGTATTATAACTGCCCCAATGATCTTCATCCTCCAAAATAGATAATGTCACAAAAAATTACCTGTTTTACAGGAATTTAAGTGGTTGAATCACCTGAATAAGTAACAATCTATTTAAACTGTTGACCTTGACTGGGCCACATTCCATGTTGTACCACATGGAGGAGGTAAGAGAGGGGGAGGAGCAGCAGGCCCCAGAACAGGACACTGCCCAAACCGCGACCAACATGCCATCCTGGGCCACCAAGGAACTCCCACCCATGGCCATGGCTGAGTGTCAGGTGGGTTTATACAGTTTGTGCAAAAATGTATACTTTGGTGTTAACTTGATTATACTGTACTTGAACAATGAAAGTTACTTAAGTTTTGTGAATTTACATGTGCTAGGGTTTTAAGTCTGACAACTATGTGAAAAGATATAACAACACAGTGAAAATTACCTGTTACATTAAAAATATAGGTTTGATGTAGGTCAGAAGACATGAAATCCATACATTAAATATGAGGTGATGTTATTATTTATTCCAGATAGTCTGTATTGTATCTGCAGTAATGGTTATTAGCTTCAAATTGCTTAGAGTAACTTTAATACTTTAATTGCGAAATAAAAGTAGATCTAAGTTTTATCATAGACATCTTTACCTGTTATATATTACAAATGATATAGGCAGGATTTGGGTTTAGAATATCATTTTATCTGGCTTTTTGTGGGAGATCTGAAATTGTCTACCATACACAATGTGCACTTACAATTTGAACCTAGAATTTAACAAAAATTGTCTGAGAATTGATGTGCCATCCTAAAATTGTGTGAAAATTGATCAATGTCTTCCTTAAATCCTTTTGAAAGTTAAGGTTTGAATCCAGTAGAATGTAAGTTGGTGTTTTTGTTTTGCAAGCCTACGATCTATCACTATAAAGGCTACATGATCCATCTACCTGTACCACTGGTGGGTTCTCACACTCAGGTAACCTGGTGTCGTCTCTACCACCTTTTCATTTCTATTCTATGTTATAACCAACAAATTCAAAATCATCATCTGTGCAGTAATTTTACTTTTGGAAATGTATTTCCATTGTTTAACACCAGTTTGATTTTGTTTGTGTGGAAGTTCTCCTTTTTCATGCTACAGTCATGTGTTTCATTTGCATTCTGTTCTTACATTTTGATTTCTTGTCTTACAAAGATTCTTCTTAAAATGATTTATGTACCAGTTTTATGTATCTATTATGTGCTTAAAAGAAGATGAGTTGGGTATTAGCAGGATATAATTGTACCAGATATATGTATGCAAGCTGACTGACTAATGGCTGGTGGCCTACCCATTGTCTTTCCCCCTTCGTAAATCTTACAACGAAACAGCTCAGATGCTGTTCCTTTAATCAGCCATTAATACACTTGTTGTATAAAGTCTCTCCTGGAGGCCCACTCTGTAGGTTGCAGGAAGAAACATAGCCAGATATTATACCAGATTAGTGTTGCTTCATTGTCCAGCACTGCTTTATTTCCTGCTAGGTGGTCCTTCCTTCTAGTCTAAACAGACCTGGGTGTCCTCATGATCAACTTTCACTTTCTGTACAGTAATCATTGCATGGAGAAATGTATTTGAAAGTTTGCCAGTCGCTGTTACGTGATTGATGCCTGTAACAGAGAGTGAATCAAATTGTAGATCGGGCAGATTAGTGGGCCCTTATCCAATGGACTACAGTGTGGTGAGATAAGACAAGTAGCAAGTCTTTGTTGAACTTGGAATAAAAAAAATCACTGCTATAAGTGGAGCTTGTCATCGTAAAAATCAAATTCAGATAGGAAGACAGAGGAAACCCAGCAAAAACTCTTTTATCATCGTCAGATTCAGAGTGTTTAGTCTGTTTAATGGATTTTCAATATGTAGGTAATCGGAAACATGTGATGCTTACAGTGTTAAAAGAATTTTGAAAGAAATTCTGTAGTCTTATATTTATCTAAAGTGACAAATATAAAAAGTGCTACTAAAATAATATAGACCAACACCCCTCATAAAATTTAACATTATTAAGTGGGTGCAAAAAAAAAAGATCTTGATTTAAAGTACAAAAGAGAATAGGATGATTTGTATCTTGTGTGTTCCTGATTGTAAATTTGCTTTTGCAGGGGTGCATTGCTGAGCAACGTATTGCCCACACTTGTACTGTTCAGGGTGACCAATCGGATATGATAAACTACAGCCCCAATCACTCTGTGATTCACCCAGACCAATCAGACTCTATGCATTATACTCATCATCAGCTTGTGGTACACAACAACCAATCAGAAGCCATGCATTACAGCCCTCATCATCATATGATACAGACAGACCAATCAGAAGCCATGACTTTTATCCCTCATCCTCATATGATTGATACTGATCAAACACATTATAACCCTCAACATGTGATGGACCAATCAAATTATGGTGGCCATCACCACCACCACCAACACCACCAGCAAATGTACCAGGACAGTCACAATTCTCACTATGATAACGTGGAGACATACCAAGAACCACAAAACTCATCTAAACAGTCTGACAAGGATCTGGGATGTAATACGTGGCCGCGCAAAAGGATGCGAAATGTGAAAAACATAGCTACTTTCTTTACGGAGGAGTTGACCAATGGAACGAGTCAAGATGACCATTCACACAGAATACTACGAGGGGAGAGTACTCAAAGAGAAAATCTGCCACCTGGTAAGTAAATAATTGATCCCTTCACAAAAGATATTTTGACAGCAAATGTGCAGGAATTGATTTCACAAACTCTTGGTCATATGGTACAGATAAATTATTTTGGACTAGGTGAGCTTAAGCCATACTGTGGCATCCAGCATCCGTCCGTCAACAACTACCTTGTGAAGACGATAACTTGAGTAAATATTAACCAAGTTTGATGAAACTTTGTAGGCAGCCCTATATCGTCAAGATCTTGGACAAGTTCAAAAATGTGAATTATTTGACACTAACTTACAGAGTTATTGCCCTTGGTAATAATATTATTATTAGACCTTGTGAACACAATAACTCTAGGTAATGTCAACTAAGATTGATGATACTTTGTATTCTGTTATATATGGACAAGATATCAGACAAGTTTGGAAAATGAGAATTATTAGACAGTGATTAACAGAGTTATTGCCCTATGTAATAATATTATTATTAACAATTTTTTTGGTTCACCTGGGCCGAAAGGTAAATCTTTTTAAAACACTACTAGTTCTGAACAACTAAATGGATTTTGATGAAATTTGGTCTGGAGAACTATTTGGCAGTGTTGTATGTTGTATAAATAACGGATGTGACAACCTTGGGGCAGGAGAAAGGGGCCCAATAGGGGAAATATAGCAGCGAAAAAAACACTTTAAGATACTTTTCTCTTTCAAGAATGAAAGGATTTAGTCCACCTGTTAGTTTGAACCATTGTAGGGAGGGGCAGTTCACAAGTAGGAAAATATTTGAAATACGACTTAAATGAGAGAATATTTCAGTAATTATAGGCAAAATACTCTCATTTAAGTCGTATTTCAAATATTTTGCCTATAATTACTGAAATATTAAGGTGAGCAATGCAGGCCCTCTCGGCCTCTTGTTTAGATGGGAGAAAATCTCTTTTTTTCAGATAGGAACAAGAAAACTTCATTGCAGAGAGTGTCTAATGGAACTTATGGTATAGAATGAAATTAAACCTCGGAGTGGCCAGGAACATGTTGATGTGATTCCAATGTAGATCATTAATCAGATATTGATACCATGAAAATTGCACAATCCCAGCATTTAAATTGATAGTCATGAAGGATAAGCAAATTCCAAGTATTGATTGTTTAAAGGGGCTATACATCCCACTATTTCTATATGTGTATTATAAAAATTGATCACACCAATTGCTGTATAGGATGTAGTGTAGGATTATTATGCAATTATATTCCAGGTTCTGTTCTGTGTAGTAAGAAACACGCAAACCACTTGTGGTCCTGAACAAAGAAAGGTTAGGAAACACAGGCAGTTAGGAATCTTAGTATTGTGTTAGTGCTAATGAATCTAATAAACTACCTAATAGTAGCAATAGACTTGATCAGCCGTCAGCCGGGCAGCCTCCACTTCTGGTTAGCATGCCAACATATGTAACACCTTATTCCCTGGCTACTGTCCAGAGTTATGCAACATATGTTTTCCTCTCCCTTAACCCTGACTTCAAAATAAAATAAAATTCCTGAGGTAATTTTTAAAGCTGTGATTAAGTGTCGTTTAATACGAGGTTTATAGCTAGGGTAAAAGGTTAAATAAAATCAGTTCTGCTAGAGATGTGGCATGTTGTCATTGTTTCAGTTTGTGATTGAGAAGGCTGAAGAGTAAATAAATGGGAATCTTTCCAAGTCTGGCGTAGTTTTCACATAGATACAGCTTCCTCTTGGGATCTCCAGCAAACTGTGGCAAATTGTAGGGACTCCCTTTAGTGTCGCAATACACTGGAACTTTGAGTCGGTCAACACCAATTTGTCTGAGGTGGGGTAGTTGATTACACTGCTAGATTGTTAGGCTTGGTAAGAACAGTTTTAGCTGCATTGAGCAATTGATTACTTAGTCATGAAACGATAAGGTATTCCAGAGAAGAAATGGCACCAGAACTGAGGAAGACCTTTTTCAGACTAAAAGTGCATTTCACTTAAATCTATGATATTGTATGGGGATGGATGGGAATGCTTTAGTAACAGTTACAAGAAGTACTTTATAGTTGTTGGTATATATTTTCATGGTTTATTGCCCTATGAACTCTGGTTGTGTGTATATGTGAGGACTGTGTATTGTGCATAATTACTGTTGTCAGATCCCAGGCTAATAAGCCTGATGGTAGATCTGTCTGCTGCTGAGTGGAACCTTGGATTGTCTAGAGAATTAGTGGTGTGGTAATAGTGACACAAGTGTGATTTGGCAAGCAGCCATACTGGTACAGATGGGGTGTCCCTTGTACATACCCTGCTGGAAACCCTGATAGTCAGTCAACTGACTCGATTGACAATCATTGTGCTGGACAAGTAGCACAAATACCTTTATCTTCGTCTGCAAATACACAAACATGAACTGGGATTTACTTCAGTGAATAATACAAAAGTTTGTGATAAAATTGCCAGAAAACTGTAAATGAATGCTGGGTTAGACTTGGTATAACTATTACTTACCTAGTATCTACAGGTCAAGTAGGCGTGGGACCTTATGTCGTGGAATTGAAATGTTCTGGATATTTTTGTAATTTTACAAGGTAAGATCAAGAGACTTTAAGACATGTCTCGGTCCGATATCAATGTATTACTGTGCATTTGACATACGAAAGAATGAGTGTATTGTATGTTGTACTTGTCCCAGTAATTGTAGTGGATTTTTATGTAATTTGATCAAGCCTATGCCATTCAGGTCACTTCAGACTTCCTATTGTACTTGTAGATGTGGGGTTTATGTATATAAAACTCTTACATTTGTACAAAAAACATAACATGTTTTTCCTTGAATTGTAGTCTGTTCAGACTCAATTAAATATCTGGTGCATGCTACTCATACTGATTTGTAGGTTTGGGGATATATGTTTATCTTCTTATTTATCTCAAATTATCAAGTGAAAATCTATCAGTACAGTGAACCAAAGAGTTAATATAGTCTCCTCCTGTTCCTAATCTGGCTGTATGGACCTTTGTCATGCTAACCTCACATCTCATTTTACTAGTATGATCTTTTTTATATATAAAATGGATACAAAATTTAATATAAGTTTCCTTTCCAAACAATTGTATTGATTGCCTTCATTTTCAGGCTATTATTCTTGCATGGAAATATCAACATGAAAAGTGCAAGAATTTGTTTGTACTAAAAAGATATATGCATTAAATGATTGCATTTGTCATTTGATAAATCATTCTTTGCATTCCTAATTAAAGCTAGAAAAAGCGTTTTAAGACGTTTCGGATGATAGATCTTTTAATTTGCACACATAAACAAAATTGTTATAGCCATGACTGATGAGGAAGACATTTGGGTAGTGAAATTTCTGTTTTCTTTGAGAAGTAATTGTAATAGTTATATATCGAGAGTATTACTGGGCGAGTTAGAACAGGGCAAGGGATTATTGTGCCAGTGTATATAAATGTTGCCCATTGACTGGTACTTGAAACAACCAAACACATGCTTTAAGGGATTTACTGAGGTCAAGACACAGGGTAGGTTGTCAGAATGGAACGATTATTATGTGAAGGCCATTCTTCCTGGTGAGATGTTTGCTTTACAGCTATAGTGACAGGGCTATAATGGTACATAATGTACCTGTTATGAAAATTCAGGATTCTGTATTAATAAAGTTGTAAACTATTAAGGGATATTTAGTAAGTGATAGGTAACCTTCATGATAGTGAAGTGGGTGACCAAGGCAGTGACCTGGAGCTAATCAGTTGTTCTGTCTGAAGTTTGAGGTCTCTAAGCTCATATCCCTGTCTCCAGCTTAGGGTTGTTTTGTCACTGTTGCTACTTTGTCACTTGTTCATTGTGTTGGAGTGTCAATCTGGCTTAAAATTTTTCAGTTTCAATATTAATGTAGCTGTTGCATTTTATATCCTCGGTTGAATGTAATAATTTCTTGTTATTTTATAAACATTGAATGACATATATTAAAGCAATGATTTAAACATAATTTAACCAGAGGTTGTACTTAGACAGTCAACTATATATAATTGTTGACATTTTATCACTGCATGACAAGCGTATAAATTATGAAAATATGAATTGTGTACATGTATGATTGCGTATAAGGCATGTTTGTCTGAGTGAAGATGACTTCTAAAAGTCTCTCCCCTATAAATGTTTTTTAAGGTAAAGAGTAACATTTTTTTGACATGCCAAAATTGTAATCAAGTGTTTAGAACTAGCTTGTCAGAAAAAAAGAACACATCTGACAAGAAAAAGAAAATATATGTGCAAGCCAGTAATTGTCAATAACAATCTGGTATGCACTGACAAACAGTCTGGTGGCACCAGTGGCAGTTGTTCCAATGTCAGACTTAAGATGACTTCCAAGCATTTGTTACACAGATTCTCTTACCAATTTTGGTATAATTGGTTTGCAGCACTAGGGAGCTGTCATTGTTGCATTAGCATTAAGCTGCATGTAATTAGGGAGCAGTCATTATTTGTGTTTGGATAGATGACTTCCTGTCCATCAGTACATGACATCATTTATTGATTATTCAGAGTGGCTGTTTACTATGAAATCTTCCCTCTGGGGCTTCCTGGTTTCTCACTCAGCATCTGACAAAGATGTTCAGTAATATGTACGTCAGGACACTTATTTCTGTTCATACTCCTGTAGAGATGGCAATGTCAGATCCTTTGGTGGAATCTGTATAACAGGATAGATATGTTCATCAAGGTTTTTATGATTGATGTGGAGAGGCTATGAGCACATACAATGTACATGCTTTGCAGTTGTGTGCTAGTTTATACTAAATGCTGTAAGGAAAACTGACCACAGAAGTCCTTTAGAGTAAGTATAATGGTGTGTGTGAGATTTCTGGAGTTGATACACAGAATGCATGCTGATCTGGTTGTGCTGACACAGTGATAAGTAGCAGGGGACCGGATAATGATCAGAGATTAGGGTCAATGACACACATCAATGTAAATGGTGACAGACAGAAGACTTGATCCTAATGGTGTGCAAACTGGAAAACTGACCACTGGTACAAGTTTGTGGAAGCCTCCTGGTGAGTGTTGTGTTGCTGACCAAGTGGTGGTTTTCTCTGTGTGTTACAGCTATAGCTAGTGTTACAAACTGAATGATAGTGTGATATAGTCGTTTCAATATAGCAGTCTTTTTGATCTGGCTAGTTGTTGGTCTGACAAACTGTGTACCTAATGTATTACATTAGATACACTGGGTATGGTTCATTACATGTGATTGGGTCAGGTTAGGTAGGTGTTCTGGTGGACACAGAGATAAGATAGAGAGAGTAATTGATTCTGTTGATGATTGGTAGAATGTGTGTAGGGACAACTAAGAGAGATAGGCATTATTGACCAGCAGGTATGACTACAAGTTGTAGGCTGTCATTGGTTCTCTTAAATATTAAATAGGGTATAACTTTACAGCCATGTGACAGGGTCAGTTATGGGACTAATTTGTAAATCAAGTCTGTGTAAATATGATTGGGTACTGGGTGGTGCTGTAAACAGCCATTCAAGATCGGCTATGCTAGATGGAATCTAGACTGTAACTTTGTGATGATGATGTTTGGCAGTGTATTCATGTTGGGTGAGACAATGCACAAGATTTGAAGCAAAAAACTTCAGATCGCCGCAAAAAAATGGAAAATTAAAACATCTTTAATTGTTCCCTCACTATACTGCTGTAAGGGACTATAAGTTAACACTCTGCTCCTAGACTCAGTCTATGTTTCAGTGTGTGTATATATATATTCTCCATATATCTTTTTTTCTACAGCATATCTCATTCATAACACTCTTCTACCTGCAAATGCCAAATTTGCTAATACTTTTTTCAGATGGTGATATGTTACATACAAAAAACATGTGTCATATCCAAATGTTTACAAGAGATATGGTCATTTGCTCTTTGTATTCACTGTGAGACAACAGATTGATTGCAATGCTGTTTTGTTATAATAATACAACATTCAGCCACTTGAGACTCATTATTTAGCAATTGATTAATTCGATTAGAGCAATTAACAATCTAAATTATGTTGTAAGGTTCTTCATACCTAATAATATGTAATAATTTTGATACTTCATGAAAGGAATGACATGTACCTATTCAAGGTTTCTTTATTTTAGTATTAATAGTTGTCACTTTCAAAGGTTATCAGAGGAAATATGATACCACCTTTATATTCAATTTTTACTGTAATCTCCATAGATGTATCATATAGAACAAGACTATAGTGAGAATCAATTAGTTTGAATTTAGGACTTGTGCAAGTCTATATGAAGTCTAGGACCTACTATAACTATAAGAGTGCCTGGGTACCTAACTAGACAGTTGATAATCGAGTGACATTAACAGTAACTGTTCATGCTCTTATTACAGGACACATATAGAGAGATTTTGTCCAATTTGTGTCCAAATCATGATATTTCTGTGTCCTATTTTTACATAGTAAACAAAGTGATGATTAAATAACATGAGATTGTGATCCATCTTGATGTAAGGTTTCCACGATACCTGGAACAGCTGATGGATGACACACATTATGGAGTCATTCAGGGTTGAATACATATCTCTGATGATTTATGACACAAAAACTATACTGCTTGTAGGTAAGCAGTATCGTGTATATATATATCATATCCTTCCATAGCCTTTGTTTGGGTAATATACATGTATGTAATGTAAAGGGAGTCAGTTTGTCTTGTCAATATTTATTGCACACAATGTGTAAAATTATCTAAAATGCTTGGTGGTGTGTAAGTAATTTAGGACTTGTTTTACTTTTGTTGCTATAAAGGTTCGGGGATTTAAAAGATTATTTTGCTGAGAATACAAAAGGGTCACCTTCAGGATTTATAGAAACAGTAGATGTTATATACAGACAATGTCAACATACATTATCAAGTACAATTCATCTTTACTCTGGAGTTTCCTGAGATACCAATCACCCATGGACTTTGAGATTTCCTCTTGGCATTGTATATAGGCCACAGAAGTACTTTTAATGGAGAGTTGTATTGTACACGAGTGCATTATTAGTCTCAACAGTTTTCTGTACCAATGTATTGCCACATCATGATACCATTTATTGTATATTAAATCGATAATAATTTGTAAACGGAAGCACTGTCATTGTACAGTTCTTTGTTGCTGTCATCAGCAAAAACAACTCAATAACATTTCGACACCATACATATTTGAATGTGGTACAGCTGACACCATGTGGACTTTATATGAGTGTCACAAAGCTCAGTGACATTCTGACACCATGTAGACTTTATATGAGTGTCACACAGCTCAGTGACATTCTGACACCATGTAGATTTTATATGAGTGTCACACATACGTACAGCTCAGTGACATTCTGACACCATGTAGACTTTATATGAGTGTCACATAGCTCAGTGACATTCTGACACCATGTAGACTTCACATGAGAGTCACAAAGCTCAGTGATATTCTGACACCATGTAGACTTTACATGAGAGTCACAAAGCTCAGTGACATTCTGACACCATGTAGACTTTATATGAGTGTCACAAAGCTCAGTGACATTCTGACACCATGTAGACTTTATATGAGTCACACAGCTCAGTGACATTCTGACACCATGTAGACTATGAGTGTGACACAGCTCAGTGACATTCTGACACCATGTAGACTATGAGTGTGACACAGCTCAGTGACATTCTGAGACAGCTCATATATATTGCTGCACAGCTCAGTGACTTCCTCTACTTATCACCCTTCAATTGGACATTATTTTATGTGCAATTGTCATCATGCACATAAACATAGCGTGACTTGACCTTATGACCTCTAATTAAAACTCATTCGTTGCCTTGTAGAATTCTTTATCCTGTATATATATGAATTATCCTTGTTCCCCTCACTTGAAATCAATAAACAGTAAACGGTATAGGTCAGGTTTCTCTCACCAGAAAATCTGATGACTTATCACTGTTGGTATTGATAAACTATATAAGTCTGGCAGTTATTGATTTGTACCTAAGGTCTAGCTAACATTTTATCAACCCTGGTGGTGCAGTTTACCAACAATCTATTGTATCTAGGTTGGAGTTTCCAGTGAACTATATATTGCCAGCATGCCCTTTTATTTTGAGTGATGGTGGAAGATGATAAAAGTATATGTATTGAACGTTTTAAGAGAATCTATCTTCAGCCAAAAAAAGCCAGTCTTGATGACAATTTAATGGGGATTGACAATGATTTGATGGACCATTTGATAATGACTCAGACAGGATTTGATATTCTGAAATGCTATGAAACTTATCGTTAATAGTCAATATAATTTGTACTTAAAGTCACAAAGACCTTTCCCAGGATGTGAATCCTTCTGTACAAACTGACTTCAGCAACAAAGAAATAATTTGTTTTGCCTCATCCACTAGTTTAAATGCTGCTAATTGTGATGCTGTAGACTGGCAGCGGTTTGTGATTCAGGTACATCGAGATAAAATGATAGTAAAAAGTTTGTTTATGAAAGCATTCAATATTTGTTTCATTAAAGCATTTCAATTATGAAATAAACAAAATATCAGTATTATGATGATATGCTACATACAATGTAAATGTGGTCAATTAGATATACAAATTACTGAATGTAAAGAGTCTCTAACTAGCTGTATTTGATTGTAGATTTATGTTTTCTTAACATTCTGAAAGAAAAAGAATGCAAAATGTTTTAAACAATAGGGCAGATTATGATATATGTTGTAATTGAATATTTCCAAAGGTTCCCCAGATATCGTGTGACATACACTCTCTGTATGTATACCTGTATAGATAGTATTGTTGTTAGTGCTAATGGGTATAGATTAGCCCTGAATGGTGCTGCTATTATGAAGGTGAAGATTTAGTGGATGATAAAGAAGCTACCAGTAAGGACACTTTTGGTGTGTAATATTATACTGTAATTAACCAATTATATGCCCTAGGCTTAGGTCTGCTGGAAGGGCAAGGTGCTCTACACAACCAGACTGGATTTCAATGTAGAACATATAGACACCATGATTAGGATACACACTGATCAGTGCAAGTATTAGTAGTTAATATTGGTGAGACACCTCTATATACACATACCATTCTGTATATAGATAGTTGTATAAAGGGCTGGCAGGTATGTTCATTACTGATCAGGGTAAGTAGGTAGACAATGTTGCTGAGAAACCTTCATTTTTATAAAGTACTTTCATGTATGTTCATCTGCAGTGTTAGGTATTGCTGACTGATGTATGTTTTCAGTATAGAATATGTTGTCAGGTTCAGAATTGGTTTGGCAAGGACTAAAACCATTGGTGTATATGATGTTCAATATTCAAACAAATTAAATGAATTGTTTTTTGTGATATGATGTATCATGTATATGAAATAGGTCAACTTGTTTTTAAGTAGGTCAAATAGTGTCAACCGTATTGATTACATTTCGTTAATGAATATAGGCAACCTTTATTATAATTAAGTAACATCTAAGACATAAATAGGTCAAATGATATTATGTCCAGTTCATGAATTATGATGTGACATTAACTTGTACATAAATAGGTCAAACATGTCACCTCTGTGCATAAATAGGTCAAATAACATCTGTAGTACATTTCTGTTGTGTATTGCTCACAACTTTATAACACCAGCATTCCTATCTCCAAGTGTGGTATGAAGTATATAATGTATAGTAGCTTGAATTGCTCATAACTTCATAACTACATACAGCACATGTGCCCTGTTGTAGGACTAGATTGAACCATGACTAGATGAAGGTTTATGGCCCAGTAGACATTGTGAACAATGACAAGAGGTTTGGTAAATGACAGGCTACCAGCCTCTCTATTCTGTGTGAGGTTCACATCCAGAGGGCAGGCTATACATACCTTTGCCACCAGGATCATAAGCACCTAATTTACATCTAATTTGCATCAATACAACATGATATATAAAAAGAAATCCAATCCTGCATTTACAAGAAGACCCCAGTCTCACCATCTCATCTTTATTGAGGAACTATGGTGTCTCCTGGTATTTCTGTGGCTACACATGGTGATAATGAGGGGCGGTGTTCACTGATGTGTTAGGTGTGTGTAACATACAACATGTGGGGATCCACTGTACCAGATGTTTGTCAGGAATTCTCAAACTCACTAGCAGCCACTAAGGTAATTGTTCAATTATGTTCAGCCCCTTCATCTATAGGACAGATTTCAGTTATGACCAGTAATGGTAGAATTATCTGTCATTATGTTTAATTATTTTGGAATTGAGGATATTATTTATTGGAGATGACTATGGATGTCATTACAGCTCCTGTTTTGGGAGCTGATGTCTTAATCAGGGTACACCCTGTAGGTCTAATGGCTGATCTCTGGTATATGACATGGGGTAGGCTGGTATAATGGGGTCAAACATTCTGACTTATAACAGGGTCAGGCTGGTGTAAGGGAATCCAAAATTCTGACTTGTAAAAGGTTAATGTTAGGAATAAGAATGTGTATGCTTGTGATAAATCACTGTAAGGTTCAAGGAGTCAGACATTCAAACATGACCTGTGACAGATATACAGGCCAGCTGAGGTCAGACTGATCTGCAACAAATAGTATAGGGGTCATCTGAGGTCAGACAGTCTGACCTATGAAAGATTTACAGGTTAGCTAAGGTCAGACTGTTTTACCTATGGTAGCCTATATACAGAAAGTGGGTCATTGGTGATGATAACCTGACACACAGTAGTATACATGAGTGTACACACTGCAGACTATTCAAGTCAAAGAAAGCCAACTAAAACTCCAGCATTATAAAAAAAAAATTATCAAGAACTGCCAAGCTAAATTCCAATACTAGCTTATCTCCCCCTAGTTTGAAACTTAGAATCAGAACATATCCAAGGGACCAAAATCAAAGCTCAATTTTATTTATAATTCTAATAATTATGCTTTTTTCCTTAATGAGTAATCAGGTTAATGAAATCACCTATTTGTTTGTGTCAGTAATCAATAAAGTAAGGATATAGGGTTTAATGAGGACTTGCCATTAAGTCCAATGGTACCTCTAGATGGACTGCTAAATATCTGTAGTGTTACATCTGTTAACCTAAGTCACAACTCTGCTATCATCCTGCAAAACTAAGCAGTGGCTGTAGAATGCCTGCTATTTGAAATATTCTGTTACCAATATAGGATATGTACTTAGTATAAAAACAATGGCTGGGGGTGATAAAATTATCTATCTTCCTCACGCAAACACTGGTATACCCTATATACTGCTGGTAGTGCACAGATCCTATAGTCGGTATACTAGCAGTACTGGTGTAAGTTCCTGGTTCAGTCAAGTGGTTGACATTCCTTGGTTAATTTTGTCTGTATGTTATATGCTGCAGCTGCTAGCAATCCCAGTATTTCATAACAAACTTGTGCAAGTTCACTCCATTTTAATGTCTGTTTCTAGGCAAGAGTTTCTCCCATGCCTTTAAACACTTTGGGTATACAAAAAAATTCTAGATGGAGGTGTGGGTATACAAAAAAATCTAGGTGGAGGTGTGGGTATATAAAAAAAATCTAGGTGGAGGTGTGGGTATATAAAATAAATCTAGGTGGAGGTGTGGGTATATAAAAAAATTCTTGGTGGAGGTGTGGGTATATAAAAAAATTCTAGGTGGAGGTGTGGGTATATAAAAAAAATCTAGGTGGAGGTCAAGGTTTTATAGGATTAATTGCAACAGAATAATGGACAATTTAGTCCAGTACTAGATCTCTGTGCTTCTGACTTACTTAATCCTGTCAAAATTCAGTATAAAAATATAAACTCATTTGTGTACACAGGATTATTTATCAATTCTACAAAAACTCCTATATGGTGGTCTTATTACCATACTGTTCACATTCTGTATATTGTCTGTTTCAGAGTTGGAAACTGTAAAGAAGGCTACACCATTGTATGGCCAGCCAGACTGGTGGGGTGAAGATGCTGACCCTAGTAAGTTCTGCAGTCAACAAAAATATCTTTATTTTATCCATCCAAAGTATCCTTCTCAATGCATCCCCATGATGACATTAGTGATTTGAAGAATGCTGGGATTTTAAATTGTTTGGCTCTGATCCATGTCCCTCAATATGCTGCTAGATTTGCTACCATGAAAGTCCCATGGCAATGGTAAAGTTTAAGATATATCAGTCTGTCAGTCCATGTATCAATATCTGGGCATATAAAATGTTATCTTTTACCCACAACTGACAATCTCTACATTAGAATTCCCTTTGCTGTTCACTGAAATCAAGCCTTTTGATCCAAAAAAGATAAAGTTATGTTCAATATCTGTCACAATGTCTCGGGGTATAAAAAATAGGCATCTCTATACAATGTACTCACATACTTAAGTGACAATGTTTTACATATAAGCACATCTTGGGATATTGAAGCGTGGATTACTTAAATAAAACCTTTTGACCTTTTCCCATCCGTGATAACAGAGTTACTGCCCTTTGTTCACCAGCTGGTGTCACAGTGCCTGGAACATATTTTGTTTACTTATGTAATTGTCATGTACAATTTCTGATGTTGTTTATTTACCTCTGAGGGTGATGTTGTGAATTGTCAAAATTAGGTCACATGTTACACTATATACCAAATAGTGACCCTATGTAAGTTTTGATAAGGAAGTTAGCCAGAGGTAGGGGACTTGGATACAATATCTTGTTGATTCTGGCCTTAAGTTACCAACGAACATCTGGTGTATGTCTGTGTGATCATTAGTGTTTACAAGTATATACCATCTATATACATGTGCAGAAATACTTAACTTAATGTATAGCCTTCAGGTCTAGACTTTTGTAAAGTTTCAATTAAGAAGATGGAGTTCAATCCTAGGTTACTGGTACTCCTGGTGTATTAAATGATGACTGACCTGTATTTATCCTCTCTCTGGCTCTCTCATCACATTTACTAGTCCATTCACTTCCTCTAATATTTAAAATGTGAATTCACCTGCTTATCTTTCATCAGTGTTCTCTACCATATGAAAGTCTGTATCAAGAATATGTACTGTGATCTTATCCTCAATCTGACCTCCTCAACTTTCTTCGTCCGTATGATCCTGTCCAGTGTTTGAATCTTTGGAGATGTTTCATAAAGAAGTTATTGAAATTTCTTTTATAGTTGGCTTTATTTAAATTATGTCTGAGGTTTTCTTGTGTATCCTCTGGACTGTTATACAGGTTTAGATAATTTTATCAGCTGGCAATCAGCAGACAGGTGAAGGTTAGGACAAATTTTATTGTCATCATTTGGTTCAATGACTGCTTTGTGTCAGAGAGTTGTTTGGCAATAGAGAAGTAAATAAATAGAGTTCAATGGATATTCTGAGCAGGTAGATAATTTCTCTGATTTAAGCCTCAAATCCAACATCTTCAGTATATATGGAATGGTATGGAAATGTACATGTTTATCTAATGAATATTATGGTACTCTAACAGCCAGAATTTGTGGGACATGGGGTGTTCAAATAAGCTTTGCCTATCACAAATAGTTCACTCACTTGTGCATCCCTTGGTTAAATACAGTATAAGGTGATTGGCTTTCCGTTGTGTTTCAACTGTTATTTTCGACTAAGAACAGATGTTTACTAATCAAACAGTAACTGTAAAATTTGTGTAGGGATCCTAATGAAATATGATATTGCTTTATAAGATACTGATTGTCATTCTCAGACAGTAATCAGTCACAACAAATTTCTGTATCATACAGAATTTTTAGCAGATATTTTATATTCTGGTAACTTGTTATTATTTTCTGTGCTTGACTCTCATTCTCTCATCTGTCATTGTTCATTTACTGATGAAAACTTGAAGACCAATTAAACATCCAGGATAATAACAAGCAATATTTTTTCTTCAGTGTAATCTGAGGAAAAGTTGTGGTTTTATGAAGTGAACAACTTTCTTAGTGTAATTGTTAAGTGTCATTGTCCTCAAGTATTTAAGATGGCTTGAGTTATGTCCCTTATACCAATATGTAGTGTATAGCCTTTCACTTAAAAGTCAATATTTACTCTTCCAGCACATATACCTTGAGCAAATATTTGATCATTAGATTGGAAAAATTCTAGAATGGAAGTTTATCTTTTACAATAGATGTGAATCAGGTTATTTTAGTAGAATAAAATTGGGTCAGTCAATGATTGATCAATTGAAGCGAAAGTTAGCAGTATAAATAGTCTTAAATGTTTATTTTCTAGGAGCCACAGGAATTGTTTCTCTACATTTATAGAAAATTTCAGTTCCAACAATATATTTACTATCCAACAGTCACAGGGGGCCGCGGTGGCCGAGTGGTTAAGGTGTACCGACACTTTATCACTAGCCCTCCACCTCTGGGTTGCGAGTTCGAAACCTACGTGGGGCAGTTGCCAGATACTGACCGTAGGCCGGTGGTTTTTCTCCGGGTACTCCGGCTTTCCTCCACCTCCAAAACCTGGCACGTCCTTAAATGACCCTTGCTGTTAATAGGACGTTAAACAAAAACAAACACTATCCAACAAGATATTAGTGAGGCTGAAAATCATATTACCCAGTTCTCTAATCAACAATTTCGAGGAAATGTCTCGCTTTCAAAGAGACTTCTCCACATATAGATAAGGATTATGGACCGGTAATAATATTTCTGAAATGAATGAAGTTTAGTATGTCATTATGTCAGAAAAAAGACAATATATAACATCACTTTAAAGTGCATGTATCATATTTCATTTTCCAGATGACAACACTGAAGATGCTCAAATGAGTGTAGACAATAAGATTCACCAACAGTATGTCACCAACACACTAAACAACTCAAGCCAAATGGAGCCTGCTCAGGAAAGAGGAAGTCTTGACACAAGTCCCCTGGATCCCAGAGATGTCCCTACTTCGAAATCCCATGATCCTGGAGGAGGGGGTCCAGTATCTGAGGAGAACCATGATAAGGGAGACAACCCTTTACTCAGGCGACCCTCGGACAGCTCAGGGGGCCCTAGCATGTCTTTTACTGTTGACTTTGATGAAGACGTCAGAAAAATGAATTCCTCAGGAAAACTCAGTGATTTCGTGCCATCTAAAATGAGAAGGAGCTTTAGAGAGAGGAAAGAGAATTTAGCTAAAGCCAAAGATGCTAATTCACCTGAAAAGTCAGCATCTTGTTCTGTTGCTAAAGACACCCCATCTGACAAGGGAAGTAAATCTGTCTCTAAGGAAGGAACACCAGAGAAAGAAGATCCACCAGAGGTAGGCTAGCTATACTCATACCAATCTATATGGGACAACAGATTTTTCTATGAAATAAACAAACTAGGCATAATTTTTCAATATTTCCATATTTTAGGCCTCAGTTTCGAATAAAGTGAGGCCTATAAGAAATATTTCCTATGTAAGTCCTCTGAATCTATACGTTTTTTCAGAGCATAGTCCCGGCAAATACTTAGGAATAAGAGATTGGACAACAGATTAAGTATCTTAGGAATAAGAGATTGGACAACAGATTAAGTATGCAAGTACATCTTATTCTCACATACTTCACAGGGTTATCCTGTGGTTGCTAGGGAAATGATATATCAATCACAATTATGTAAGGTCATCATTTTATGTTGAGTAACCATGTTATAAATGATGACGTCATCCATTTTGACAAACACTCCCAGGTGCATTGTAGATGGTATGATGAAAAACTTACATTTACTTGCAATTATGTGAGCAAAATTATCAATTATAGGTCTGTTCTGCGAACAAGGATATCTCAACCCTCGTGTAAGAGTTTAGCTCAATAAGTTGTGTATTACGATTGGGTCATCACAACATCTATTTGATATTTCCATAATAATCAAATACAGTGTAGTGCATGTCCCAGAACATTTTCCTGAAAATACGTCATGTAAAGACTTATCAGATGATAATTTTTCTTAGCTCAACAAAACACACAAGAGTATTCTCTGTATGAAATTTGACTTTGACCTCAAATACTGAAATACCGGTTTCCTTGATACATATATGATGTATATCTTAATTATTTTATTTAGAATGGTTTGTTGATGTGTCTTTCAGAAAATAGAAGTTGAGGAAATCGCATCTAAAAGGCAAAAGAAAGTAGAAGCAGAAATGACACCACCGAGACGACGGAGGAAAGTAGAAAGTGAAGAGATAACTCCGCGTAGACAAAAGAAAATTGATGAAATATGGGAGTCTGACTCCTCATCGTCTACTAAAGGGAGAAGGTCAACAGAGATGAAGAAGTCAAGTAGATCATCACAGGAAAGTGACAAGGTCACAGTTAGCACAAGGTCAACAAGATCAGTCTCTACAGATAAGGTCAGCACAAGGTCATCAAGGTCAATGGACACAGACAAGGTAACAACTAGGTCGTCAAGGTCAATGCACCCAGAAAAAGTCACCACAAGCTCACCAAGGTCAGTCGACATGGATAAGGTCACCACAAGATCCACAAAGTCACAGGATAAAGAAAAAGTGACTGCAGTCTCAGCCAGAGGTACAAACATAAGTCCTTCAATACCTTTTATATCAAAGCAATTTTGAACTTAAATAGAAATAGTAAAAATGCCCATTTGGTAATATCATATGTGCAATTGCTGCTCATGAAGAGATGAATGCAGATAGGCAACCAAATTGGTAATCTGAAATTAGTTGAGATCCTGAGTCTACAAAGATGTTTGTATTAATGGACATGAACAGAAAAGCAATCAACTTATCAGATTAACTTCATAATCTGGTCCCAGCCCACAGTACTTAGTCTCTACGTCATAACATGGAAATGGTCTGCATCCCCATCATGTCAAAAATGAAGAGATATACTGATTCTGATTGGGAGTGATTGCTCTTCGGCTCTGCCAGTCAGAAAAATCCTTGCAATATTAACTTTTGATCGAAATATATATGTTATCATAATTTATATCAGATGTCAACAGACCTAAATATTAACAGTCTAATTTGTACAGAAACAACCTGTATTTGTCAGTTATAAAATTGTGTTAAAATACAGCAACATACTTGTCTATTGAAGGTACCAAGACATACATCAAAAGAAAGGTAACAGCAGATCCCAAAAAGTCAGTGAAATCTTCACAGTGTAAAGAGGAGGACCAGATAGCTGCTGCAGCCGTGCTCAAAATGACAGAAAGTGCCTCATATCTCATAGACAAAATGTTTGAAAGTAGTTCTTCTAAACAGGGGTCAAAACCAAAATCCAAAACTGTGTCAGACAGATTCACAGAACATGCCATGTATCGTGAGGCTAAAGAATATGACAATGGAAAATCCAAACTCACCCTGAACATGGAAAACTCTGCTCCACTCCTTGACTTGCTGACTCCGACTAAGGAAGGGAGTGAGAAGGAGGTGAAGGAGGTGGACGAGGCGGTGGACAATATCAGTGAGGCTGGGACGTACACCATTGAGTGTGAAGATAATGATGAGGAGGAACAGCAGGCACGACATAGCATAGATGCAGTGTTTGGAGTGTCCAATGATGCTGACATCATGTCACAGAGTCTCGTCATCAACGATGAGGGCAGTAAACGTCTCGACGACCTCAGAATTGATGAACCACTGGAGGACAAGTTTGCTAAAGGGGAGATAACTTTAGCAGACCTGGAGAAGGAGATTGAGAGGCTAGAGAGGAGAAAAACAGAGGTGTCTGTATCCAGTTCCCTAGAGGGAGAAGGAGGCAGCTCTGCTTTACAGGAACTCAGAATCATTGAAGATAATGTAAGTCATATTTTTTTTACATTTATTGTAGAAAGAATATATAGCCTCATTCTTAACCTCAAATCCAGCTTAATACTGTAGAAGTGCGCTTGATATGGGGTTTAATTTATAACTTCACCCTCATTTAGATGATAAATCAGGATATTGGTCAGGCTTGTAGTGTTGAAGTCTTTTTAATTGATATCTGTTCTGATATCCTTTGAAAAAAGAATCAAATCACATCTTAATCATATAAGAATTTCTTAATGAAACCAATTATAGATACAGATAAAAGATAATCTTTACTATTCACAATAAATTATAGTTGGAGTTACTTAAATTAATAATCATAACATAATGTTTGGGAAAGGGGAATCCCTTATAGCATATTAGCTAGCTAACTTGTGTTTGGGAAATGTGGTGTTACCCTAGTTCTGTTTAGTGTTGACCTTTCTATGTTGTCTGATGGGCCAATACTGAGTGTTATGGTGAGGTTATACATTAAGTCAGGCTGCTGGAGTGTAACCAGAGGTAATCCTACATCACAGAACTCTATCTCTACCACCTGCTGCCAGTGTGGAATTACATTCCATTAGGAATCATATATCTGACAGTACTAGTGTTAAAGAAAGGTAGAGTTATCTCCCTTCAGTTTCATTGTGAAATGTTTCATTGCAAAGAAATTGACTGGAAATGTTCACTAATATATACAAATGTATAATAGATCACACTGATATTGGATATTTACATGATTTCTTAAAAACACTGCTTCACGCTGGGAAATCATTAGTACAGAGAATTGAGTTCTTTCAAACAAATAATTTTGTAGTCACTTGTAATGACGAGGCAGGTAAAATAGATTGCGGTATGGACCTTAGGTGTATTTTGTTTAAATAGTTGGTATGTAAATTGAGAGTGAAACATTCCATGGTTCCTCTGGGGGTATCATTATGTACCTGTTAGATCTATACAGCTGTGACCATATATTTACTCTCCAACCTGTCTTGTGTGTTTAAGCTTGTTATTGATTCTGTCTATTAAACACTGGTAGCCATTGAAAGCAGGTGTACATGTGACACAGCAATATTTTTTTTCAACAAACTGATATTAAGTTACTTGCTACATAAAGTAGATAATTACTCTTATTTGTATTTCAAGGTCTTTCAACATAAAAAGGGATCTAAATTGGGATTTTTTAAACATTATTTTCATGGTATCAGAATGTAAGGTTCATTGTCAAATCATTTCATATCTTAACTTCATTGATATTTTTTTCAAATATACATAGTACCAGGTATATATGTCACCAGGTTTTTACCTTGTATTTGAAGTCCACTTGTACATCACACAGAGTGAGATCATTCAGTATGTTTGGTATTTGGTCTGAGTGTACTTTTGAAATTGAATACAATCTCCCATACTTGTCATACTTTCGGAATAATGTTGTGCATATGAACAACATGAATTCATTGTTTAACCATAGCAAAAGAAAAAAATTATCTACAAATCAGAAGTTCCGGAGTGTTGAGTTTCGCATCTACATTATGTCCTAGCAAAATAACTTTGCCACATGTGCTACAGTTATACCAGGTATGTTGTATAGCCTGTGTGATGGAAACAGCTTTATTAACGACTTGCCAAGGGAAATAACCTTCACCAGGTATCATGCATCGAAAAATAGCGGTCAAGTAACGACCTTAAGTAATGAGGTTAAGGATTGGGTAATAGTGGTCAATCGATCATCACCTTTGGTCATTCAAGTTGACCACTCGTCTGTATGCTTCAATCACGACTGTGGTCATTCATGCATGAACAGTTGATGACCATTGCCCTCGGGATGGTTTGAGAACAAAGTTATATCCACACACACAAGTCACCTGAAAAATGACCTGTACAGGGTCAGTCATGCTTACATCTCACCTAACACAAGTGAATGTACTGACCATTGTCCACTCATAACTTCTGGACATATTGTCGTGCTATTTTCACTCGTGTGGACCTGTGTATACTTTTGTTCGTTGACAATTATACTGATACACATTTAGATAAGTCAAGTATTATGTATAACAGTCACAATAGGTTTTAATTTTCTCCCCAAATATTGACCGCTATACCTAAATACTTTAAGAACACTTCTGATAATGATCTTGGTACATTAAGGGTGGAGAAGCCATCAAGGAATGTACGGCCCATAACTACCTGGTAAGGAATTGATAGATCAAAGCTGGCCTGTTTTATGTACTGGGGACACTCCTACTATTGTATACCTATAAAATTGATCAAAAGTTGTGCTAGATAATGATCTGTTCACATGCAATGGAACTTAACACTCAACATGATAGACATATATTGCTGTTGGCTGACAAGCACTGCCTACAATGTAGGCTTCAGGAACTGTAGACATTAGTAAAATTGGATTAATTAGCAAATGAAGAAGTTAACTAGAATTTTGACACAATGCCCTACATTCCAGGTAAATTGAATTGAGTGGGGACTGGAGAGTTTGATGTGACTGTTTGAATATTGTCTTATTGCTGACATATATTCATCTGATAGTATAAATATTTCCATGTATAATAAATCTGATGATATATCCAGATTGAAAATTCTTTGTAATGCTAGATCTGCGTTATGTATGACTGGAAGTTTACTGGGCTGTATGGATGACCACATAGACCTTGGACATATACTTCAGTACTGTAATACTGATATCCTGACCAGTTGATTATAACTTCTGGTAAGTGGAGACATTTAACTGATCAATGGTTGTGTGTGCCACACTTGGCCTATATCCACTGCTGTCTGTGACATCCAGGCAATGCTGATTGTTCTGGAATTCTTATAGAAATGGCTTGCTCCATTCAAGGCCGAACACATTCAATGTTAGGAACACTCACTCATAACAGATTCATGGAAACTGTACCCTTTACTGTCCTGGATATGAGTCATTTAATCTTCTCTGTATACTTGGCTGTTGTTCACTGGATTTTTCTATAAAATCATATCCTTTATACATCGATACAAAGGGAAACTATTATCAAAAGTATAACAAGCACTGAGAGAAAGATTGTAGTGATGGTAACTTTACTAAGAGTATGAAATATTGACTGAGGAGTGATGAACTACCAATATAACAATGACAGTTATATAGTTCCATTGCCAATGTGACAGATTTAGAACTGGAATTCAATTGGAGAGATACTTTTATTAGATAAAAATGATACTGCAGGTTGTGGGAACATCAGGAAGAGAGGCCAGAAGGACTAGATGATACTAATAATAGACAACAAAAACTGTTAAAGGTCAGGTATACAGTAATAGTTATGTATAGTTGATCAGTATCCACAGCTGCTGCAACAGGGATATTACCTGCTGTACCTGGGATATTACCTGCTGTAACAGGGACATTACCTGCTGTACCTAGGATATTACCTGCTGTACCTAGGATATTACCTGCTGTACCTAGGATATTACCTGCTGTACCTGGGAGATTACCTGCTGTAACAGGGATATTACCTGCTGTACCTAGGATATTACCTGCTGTACCTGGGATATTACCTGCTGTAACAGGGATATTACCTGCTGTACCTGGGATATTACCTGCTGTACCTGGGATATAACCTGCTGTAATTAGGATATTACCTGCTGTAACAAGGATATTACCTGCTGTACCTGGGATATTACCTGCTGTACCTGGGATATTACCTGCTGTACCTGGGATATAACCTGCTGTAATTAGGATATTACCTGCTGTAACAAGGATATTACCTGCTGTAACAGGGATATTTCCTGCTGTACCTGGGATATTACCTGCAATAACAGGGATATTACCTTCAGTATCGGGGATATTACCTGCTGTAACAGGGCTATTACCTGCTGTAACAAGGATATTACCTGCTGTAACAAGGATTGACCTGCTGTAACAGGGATATTACCTGCTGTAACAAGGATTGACCTGCTGTAACAGGGATATTACCTGCTGTAACTGGAATATTACCTGCTGTAACAGGAATATTACTTGCTGTAATTGAGGTTGTAGTTAGTTGTTAGTATAATCATACCTGTGAATGAGTAGGGGCTATATACTGAAGTATAACCATCACTGTACATCACATTGCGGTAGTCATTGAGGCGTGGACTGACAGATGAATGTTGTCAGATGATGGTGTCACGGTTCAACGGATGACTCGACACCTGTAGAGGTAAATGTGCACAGCAATGTAAGAACTCATCACACCGTGTGTTCATGACTTTGCAGCGGAAGTGTTGCACTGTGAACAGGTACACAGTCACCTCGACTGTCAGGGATTCTCATGGGGCATTCCAGGATCTGTGTTGGCCAAAACCGTAACAAAAATAGTTACAATACAACTGATACAGTAGGAATGTTATCTGATGTTATCATCCACCACTGGATGGACATTTAGGACCCGGACTGTCGGTCGCTCTAGTTGGTGTATATGCAGTACTAGAAGTGTTGTGATATATATAGTCAACATTGACACTGACTTTACTTGCAATTTCTTCTGACACATTTGACATTTCACATATAAAAGAATTGTTTTGCGTAGAACCAAAGACATATTTGTATGTGGTATATGGTGGAGATTTTCGGGTTATTCTATACCCGTGTCAGGTAGATGTGAGATGTCATGCGTGTCTGACTGATGAACAATCAGAAGTTCGACAGTCCACATTCTACAGTTGTTAACCTTATCTCTGATGACCAGTACTTTGATGAACATTGAGAATTTGTGTATTCAGTGGACTGTGTCTATGTATGTCCAGTCTGAGTATCATCACATCTCCTTGTTTCCTGTCCACAATTCCTGGTGCTATTCTATACAAACTTTCAAGGATATTTGAAGATGGACTTGGTAGTTGTGTTACTGCTGGCCTCAGTAGGGTGAACAGAGTTCAGTCTCTGTACACATATTGGATTAAATACTCATTGGAAGCAGTTCTGTGGTTGACAGGAACCAAATAGAAATCAATGTTGGACATGGCCCAGTACAATATGATGCAGGTTCCTCAGGACAACAACATATTCCTACAGGTAAGACGTGTCACAGCTACTCCAAATATCTGATGGAGACATTAAAATGAGGTTTGTTCAGATGTCAATGTCAGTTACTTATGAACTGCTTCCAACAGATAAAAACAAAAAAATCATACCTGTTTTGTAAAGACAGATTATAACCATACATGTCCTATTGGGATTGAGCAAGACTCCGACAGATGTCAACCTCCTGTCCTGCATGTATTTAAGGTGTAAAGATAAACTCCAGGTATTTAGAAAATCAGTTGTCATTCATTCCCTTTTATTTGAAGGTTATAAGCATCTTAAATTGGTTGGACAGCCAGTGGTTTAAATATTGTCAGTTAAAGGATGAAATATGCTGTTGGGTGGTCCGTTAATGAGCTGAATGTGTTATTGTGGTCAGTTAATTTATAGGCTTGTAAATTTGTTGTTGGGATAGTCAGACATGGGATGAAATATGTTGTTGAACGGTCTGTTAATGGGCTAAATGAATTTGTTGTTGTGATATTCAGTTATGGGATGAAATATATTGTTGGACAGTCAGTGAAATTGCCAATTTAATGTTTTGTGGGGTTAGTCTTTTATGGAGTGAAATATGTTCAGGATAATCAGTTGGGCTAATTAAATGTGTCTTTGAAATTAAAAGATTTTTTTTTTTATTATTCAAAAGTACCATATTTGTTTAAGAAGTTTGAAAATGACTGATATGTAAAAGTTTCATGTCAGGGGGAGACAACCAAATAATGTGACTGAATTCCATTGAGATAACCTGACCAAACCATTTTGATTTATTACTTGGGAAACACTTTCAGACTGATCATTTGTGAAGCCTATGATTTAGGTACATTATGTACTCGAGTAAAACTGATCTATATATTTGTACAGTCTGTATTGGCCACAGAAAGGCCTAGGTAAATGTGAGTGCACTATTTAAATAGCTTATCAAAGGTGTATTGAAGTTTGAAGTCAAAGATTATCGACTTAAGGCCGGTTCTGTGTGAGATATATGCCAGAGACTGGTCAGTCTTGGGTGTCCCTGTATAAGGATGTGTTGGGAACAGCTACAGGGCCTTTAGAGCTGACCTATATATTCATTGTACCAGTCTATTTGGAAGTGGTGGCTGGACTGTGGTGGAGAACTGCCAGGTAATAGTCAGTAGTCTGCTTACTACATTATCCTTCTATAAAACACCAGACAAAACCACACATAGGGCCCAATTAGACTCTTTATATACATTGTATACACAAAATAGTTCAGAGAGGATAAATATGCAAAAAAAGCCTATAATTCCAGTCATCTTCAGATACTGTGCCAAAAAGGGAAGATTGCTTCCTTCCTGCAAGTGAAACAAATGTACTTCCAATTTTTGTCATGGTTAGTGAAAAGCTTTAACCCTGACTACATTCCTGTTTATACAAAGGGTAACCAACAGTCACTAGATCGGTTGAACATGGACTGGGTGGAGTAACATCTTATAGTGTCATTTCTTCTTCTTATAATAGGTAACAGCTGACACCAGAAAACTTACAACAGTGGTTTCAAACCACCAGGATTACCTATGACCTGTTTTACACAGGATCAGCTCCCTTGTACTATACAGCTAAATGTGGGGTATCTATAGTAAGTGATAGTGGGCTGCAAGCAGTGTACCAATTACAGGGACTGTGATACCACTGTGCCTCTGAAGCACATCAGTGCAGGTCTTAACAACAAATAATGATATCTACACTTTTGTCTCTGCATGAATGCTGTTGGATAAAACAGTATGTTGAGATTCTTGAGCCTTGTTAGCTGAAATTTACAAGATTTAATCATATACAGGTATTCAATATTTTGAAGAAAGCAAAAACATTATTCAAAAAAGTTTTTTTCGAACATATGATCATCTTTAAGTCTTAGTTCTTGTACAAAAAAATCTTTCCTGCAACTTGGAAACTTTCAGATTGGTGATTGAAATATTTGTGGCCTAACCCAAGTTTTTTGCTTGGCCTGAGCTTTACATGCTCTGATTGGGACTGAAGAGGACTATACACAGCTTTTCATTATTGTTGGGAAACTGGATACTTACATTCATTGATTGCCCATGAGGTTTGGCTCATAACATCATGTGATGTTGCTCACTAACTAGACAAACTAAGAGATCTTTTACATGCTAATCATATATGAGGACTATATCTATTTGTGCTTTTGTGAACCTCTGACCTGTGGTGAATTCACTTGAAGGAGTATGCTGCTATTCGCCTCATATAATGATTGAACTTTTTCATGAAATAAAAAATGGAAATTTTAAGAAGTTTCCTCAGGATTATTGGTTTGTACAACAGTTTTGGATGTACATCTGCTATGATGGAGCTGATGGAGTTAACTTGGGCCATGTGTTCGGAGTAACAGCTGCTGAGGAATTTATTGTCAGGTTCAGTCATTGTTAGTAGCCTCTTAATACACTCGGGAAGGTTTATTGTCAAAATATAGCTTCATTGTAAGTTTGATCAACGCAGATAAGGGTTTGATACAAAAATACCATTCATTTGTGGGGAAAATTATTGTCAGATTGCTTAACTGATAACACGTTTGCTCCAGTTTTGTGTGGGAATAAAAATGTAGGAGTCACTGTAGTGTCTATTATCCATATAGGTATACAATGTAAGGTTAAAACCAGCTGCCTCTTTGATATTAGTTTCTAAAGAGTCGAGAGAGACATGTTTTGACGAGATATGTAGATACATGTATTAAAAGTTTTCAAATATCTGTTACAATAAAATAGAAATATTCATTTGTCTAACTTTGGATACCGCTTCATTTACATTGTATATGCATGTACATGGGCACATATGTAAATTAAGATTTTGTAACTTGAAAATCACACTGTCATTCAAATTGATATTGTAAAAGTGACAGTGATTAATTAGTTGGAAGTGCACATGTCTTGGTGCTCAATCAACACTTATTGCACTGTGATGTTATTCACTTCAGCTAATATTAAATAGTGAATATTTTAGCCCTGCTCTCTCATGCCTGTAAATGTTAATGTTCTAGTTAATTGTGATATTAATTTTGTGGCAAGGATTAGGTTTATTATTAAAATGTTGTATTGTGTAATTAAACTCTTCCATTCTCACTCATCATAAATCTCCATAATTCCAACTGAATGGGTCTGTATAGGTGAACAAATGAACACAGTGGTAACCTGTCATTGTGGTGAGGGATGAAGGGTGCTTTTTTACTGGTTCAAGATCACATCATAAATCAGGTTTTATCATCTAGATATGAAATAAATATTAATTCATCATTAGAATGTAGGTCTGTAATGTGTATCAAATTTTTTGAAATAATACACATGTAGTGGAACCGGACTGGGCTTCCATGTATGTAGAACTCAAATGGTTAGAGCATCCATCTTGAGTTCCTAAGGTCCGGGTTTGAGTCCCTGATGCACATGTATGGATGCCATCATGTTATGAGTCAGGATTTAAATTGAAGTGCTGCACTTTTTAAGGGTATCATTTAGCATATGTGTTGACATTTAGCATGGTAAATTTGAAATGAATGACAGGCACGACAGCATTAATCAAACATTTGAATAAAATATTTGTGTTTAATTTTATGTGACATGAAAATGTTCCCTAATATAATCTGTAGAGTAGTACATTCTGTCTGTAGATATTTTGTGTATTATATGATAGTTTATAACTGACATACAAAAGTGTTTTTTTACTTGATATTTAAAGTGAATGTCACAACCATGCCCACTGCTATACTGTTATGGTAACGATTTTCTGTAAGAATTAAGCTTTGCCTGTGGTCTATTCAGATATAGGCATTTTATTGTGAAGGTGTAGCAAACATACAACCATTAGCTACTGTATTTATAATGTTTAATCACAGCTTATTGAAGGCTTTCCCTGCAACAATACTCAGGTGTAAGCTTTGATGGGATAGAGTTGGAACAGGTTTAGTTGACTGTATAGGTAAAACCTCTAGACAGCCTAATACCATTGTAAGGCACCTGTACGTATGACGTGGTAGTCCTGGGGTAAGGTCGGGTAAAAGGGCATTTTCACAGGAAGCAAATCTTTACAAAGTTGTCCAAGCCTTACATTGATCAACACAGATACACTATAATCAATAGTTTTGCTGAAGTTTGTGAATTACAGGGTAGATCTGTATCTACCCCATCTGTGTTTAAGCTGTGACCGGGTGTAGATTTACCGGTACTATGGTAAACAGCTAGAGAATTATCTACCCTATCTATGGATATACCTGTGGCTGGCGACACAGGTAGATAGCTGAAAACTGCTGGTGTGTGAGTTGTGTTGGGGTCAGTCATGAGTGTAGTGTAGTAAGAAAACATCCGGCAGTGTTGGGTGACAACCGTGTACACAGCAGTACACAGAATACTACACCGGTACTAGCGAGTACTAGTGGGCGAGTACTAGTGGGCCGGTAACTCACACAAATACTCAGAGGCATATGGCTATTTCTGATTCTAGAGGATCTGCTTGATCGAGTTATAAAAAAAAAACTGGATTATTAGTGCAACAAACAAAATGGCGAACCAACTACTCATGGATAGTGTATTGATCAATTCCTTCTTTGAGTCGTCACACAGGAATGGTCATATAGACAACAGAAAGGTGGGTAGTTCTCTCATGTTGGTAACCAAAAGCCTGAAAGTGCTTGTTATTGATTGCAATTGTTTGTTATGTTGAATCTTTTTGTTTATATATATAGTTCTCTCATAAAGACAACCGAAAGGTGGGTAGTTCTCTCATATAGACAACCGAAAGGTGGGTAGTTCTCTCATAGAGACAACCGAAAGGTGGGTAGTTCTCTCGTTCTATCATACAGACAACCGAAAGGTGGGTAGTTCTCTCATTCTCTCATACAGACAACCGAAAGGTGGGTAGTTCTCTCATATAGACAACTGAAAGGTGGGTAGTTCTCTCATATAGACAACTGAAAGGTGGGTAGTTCTCTCATATAGACAACTGAAAGGTGGGTAGTTCTCTCATATAGACAACTGAAAGTTGGGTAGTTATCTCATTCTCTCATAGAGACAACCGAAAGGTGGGTAGTTCTCTCATAGAGACAACCGAAAGGTGGGTAGTTCTCTCATATAGACAACTGAAAGGTGGGTAGTTCTCTCATACAGACAACCGAAAGGTGGGTAGTTCTCTCATAGAGACAACTGAAAGGTGGGTAGTTCTCTCATAGAGACAACTGAAAGGTGGGTAGTTCTCTCATAGAGACAACCGAAAGGTGGGTAGTTCTCTCATATAGACAACTGAAAGGTGGGTAGTTCTATCATATAGACAACTGAAAGGTGGGTAGTTCTATCATATATGCACCACCTTTTAAAACAATATATTAATAAAATTGTTGCCTCATTTGCTGTAGAGAATTCTCAAGACATTACAGGATTATTAATGGAGATTTACATATTCTAGTCATGTACAGCATTAATTTACTGAAAAATCATTCATGACTGGCATTTCATATAAACCATAAAAAATATTCGTTTCATTGAAGTGTGATAATTGGAATTGGTTGATTATAAACTGCAGCTAGCTGGCAGTAGAAGAAATTTTGATTTTCTACAGTCAAATTGTGGCCTTTTTCCTTTCATGTTAAGTTTTAACTAAACAGACCTGTACCAGAACCTAATGTGGTTTAGAAGTGTATGTCTTGGTCAAAGACTTAGTCTATTGTCGTTGTCCTGGTAGCTGTGAAGCTCATTCGGCTAGTTACAGTGTAAGTTTGGGGGTCCTAGGTTCAAATCCCAGCCCATATTAATAATTTTGCACATCAAATTTGGACTGGAATTTCATGGCTATCTTTAAATATATATTTACATTCATCACCTGAGAATTAATTAAAATTTAGACAGTGACTCGTGTGTCTTATTGATATTGCCTGTAGGCAAGCTGACTTTACATTTATTAAATTTGACCAAGACTGTTCATGAGTAATATATTTGGTATGTTGACATCAGTCTGCCTCTGCATGTACACATATTACAGGTTTGTGTATGGCATATACACAGTATCCTGGTATTACTGTATATTGCAGTAGATACACCTTGATTTATCAGTAACATGTTCATTTTGGTACTGTAGGTCATGTTAACATTCATTTCTGTAAGATATACAAGTTTTATTCAAATGAAATATGTGACAAGGACAAGTCTAAGAGGATCGAGGTTCAAAGGATAATTTGTGTAACTGTGACACATATCCAAGGGTCCTACACTCAATGTTTTATTTACTTTAGCATAAACTTCTAGATGATATTGAGGGGTTTTTAGATTTTGAAAAATGCACATGGATAATATTACATAGATATGATTACACAAAGTCCATTTTATGACAGGTTGAATAACAAATGAATCACACTTGATGACCATACCAGGATGGTCTTTTAAAATCAGATCTTTATTGACCTAATATGTGTCTTCGGCTTGTTTTGACTTTGAGGTAACAGATAGATATATACCTGTTTTATTTGTCATTACTAATGTAATAAAGCTAGCTATGGATGATAAGATCTTAATTAGACTGTGGGCCTGTTCTACCTGAGTGGACAGTAAAGGTTAGGAGACAGCATGAGGCCCCCAGCTCTTCTGTAGATTGTGCTGCCCCGATACACACATAGTGTTAGTATTGGTGGCTAGGGTTGAGGAATGTAGGATGTAAGTGGGAGGAATATATCTCTGCAGGACATCTACTCATTACTTTAAAGAAATTCTACACAACCAGTGTAACAAAGTTGGAATATATTCTGTGAAACGATTATAAATCCACCTTGAAAAAAAGGTGTCACACATTGAATAAACTTAATTATTTTACCAGATTTGAGACTAATCTCCAAATTTTCATTTCTGAAACATCACTATGATTTGTGGCAATGATGATATACTCTTAGTCTTGCTCTTACTACAGTAAAATTACCAACTGGCCCTTCACTCCCACACCCATTGAGATTCCCTTGGACTTACCCTGACATTATTACCATAACTAACTGACTAATTGTAACTTACCCTGACCTCACCATAACTGACTGACCATCTGTAACTTACCCTGACATTACCATAACTGACTGATCCTATGGACTTACTCTGATCACATTACCATAACTGACTGACCCTCTGTAACTTACCCTGACATTACCATAACTGACTGATCCTATGGACTTACCCTGACATTACCATAACTGACTGACCCTCTGTAACTTACCCTGACATTACCATAACTGACTGATCCTATGGACTTACCCTGACATTACCATAACTGACTGACCCTCTGTAACTTACCCTGACATTACCATAACTGACTGATCCTATGGACTTACCCTGACATTACCATAACTGACTGACCCTCTGTAACTTACCCTGACATTACCATAACTGACTGATCCTATGGACTTACCCTGACATTACCATAACTGACTGACCCTCTGTAACTTACCCTGACATTACCATAACTGACTGATCCTATGGACTTACCCTGACATTACCATAACTGACTGACCCTCTGTAACTTACCCTGACATTACCATAACTGACTGATCCTATGGACTTACCCTGACATTACCATAACTGACTGACCCTCTGTAACTTACCCTGACATTACCATAACTGACTGACCATCTGTGACTTACCCTGACATTACCATAACTGACTGACCATCTATGACTTACCCTGACATTACCATAACTGACTGACCAATTGTAACTTACCTTGACATTACCATAACTGACTGACCATCTATGACTTACCCTGACATTACCATAACTGACTGACCAATTGTAACTTACCCTGACATTACCATAACTGACTGACCCTCTGTAACTTACCCTGACATTACCATAACTGACTGACACTCTGTGACTTACTCTGATCACATTACCATAACTGACTAACCGTCTGTGACTTACTCTGAAATTACTGACCCGCTGTGGATATTTCTGACTGTTTGCGACTTATCCTGACGTTACTATATCTGGCTGACCGTGACATTACTAATCATGACTAAATCCATGTCTTGACATGTTTTATACAGGTAAGTGGTATGTCAGCCAATTGTCACCTATAAATGTTAATTACACTGACTATTGTTGATGTCCCATTCCCACAATACAGCTTTATTACAATTATGTATTTACTTTTTCATGTTTGACTCCTGTAAATAACTTACCTATGTGTTTTACCTGTCACTGTGACCTAGATTACAAATACTTCCAATTCCCATGTCTATTCTTATGGGAACGTTTCCAAATCTACACGGTGTTTTTTTCTGTTGCCTGTATAATCCCTGGTCACATTAATCTTTCTCAAAGGACATGACTATACTCTTGAGACATATTTATTACAGTAGACCTGACATAACACGATTTCTGTATAGAATGATAAATATATCAGGATGTGTATTGTATACACTCAGTAATTACCAAGGAAATTACTAATACTGTTGTGACATTGGTGAAAAATGAAAAAAAAAGAATACCAATATCAAAATGAATCCAAAATCAAACTCAAGATCAATTAAACAAGGGCAAAATATAGTAGAAACAAAAATATAGATGGCTCCAGACACTGTGATATACTTTGCTAGAAGTATCTGAACTGATAGGTTGTGAAGGCAATTCAAAACACTGACTGGGAAGGGGAAGGGGGGGAGGGGGGGGGGGGGGGGGGGGGGGGGGGAGAGAGAATAGAGGTTCCTCTCTGTCTGTCTTTTGTCAAAATGCCAAAGTTTGTCAACTTTCGTTTTGTATGTATGTAGTATACATTACACTGTTTGTCAGCACTCTAACAGCTTCATTCCTTGAGGGATTTTAATCAAACTTCATACAATGATAAAGGACCATAATATCCTGGACAAGTTTGAGTTTCAGGGATTTGGGGTCAAGGTCAAGTTACTGTTACTAATTTTAGTGTGGGCTTGTAGGGACATGTATTGTTTTAGCATTACCCAGTATGCTTGTTTTTGGTAAGTGTTTACAGAAATCAATTTTGTGTGTACTTCTTAAATCGGTCTTGCTATGTTATTGTAGTGACCCATTATTAATGAGTTTATGAAAAAAAACACAAAAAAACTTTCATTCCTGACTTGACCCGACCCAATTAACTGGTACAAGAGTATATGACAGTTTATAGATGCTTTTCTAGCAAATTAATGAATTCATCAAATAAGTTTACAAAAAGCTGAAAACAAGTTTTGCAGTATAAAAACAATCTCAACAACATTGGCTATAGAAACTGGTTCATTGTTTATATTGGTGATGAATTATTTCCCTTTGTAACTTGCAGGAGAACCCTAGCACCACCCTACCAAGCGACGCCCCAGCCTGGGTGACACAATGGGCTGCACTGACCAATCAGAAGTCCCGATCTAAATCATCCAATATGGAAGCTTCCAGTCCAAGCTCAGTTCACAGCCACTCCTCAGATAAAGGTACCTGTCTAACGAATTTATAGAACATCTATTAAGATTATCATTTTGCTTTAGTCAGCGAAAACATAAAGTATGTAATACATGTACATGTATTGAAAAATGGCAATACAAATATACGTGTATGTTACTGAAACATGTTCCATTGAAGCGCTTTAAGCTTTGAGGAATGATTTTACAATTGACAATATGGACATATTGAATAAGTTTCAGATTATTCTAAATTAGATTCCTTATGATATTTGCAAAAAATACAAAAGAGTAACTGAAACACTAGGAACTGTTCATTGTAAAATTCTCGTGAAAGTAAATTATTTGCTGTCAACTTTTAGTCTTTTAGTCTGTATAGAAGCAATTGTGCTGATGTTTTGACTCGCACACATTCACCACCGATAAGATCTTTTTAGTCCTCTAAAACTTGGCCATTATCTTTGGTAAATCTGATCCTTTTACTGATTACTGTCTCTTGATTAATTTTACCAGATGAGAAATCTTTCAAGAAGTCAGCCCATGGTCTTAGACGTAGGGGGACAGGACGGAAACTTCCCAGTATCCCAGGGGAATCAAGTAAGGCAAGTCCTTCCAGCAGTGAACACAGTTCTAGGGTTAGTGAGACTACAGGAAGCCCCAGTATACTTACCCCTCGCTATAGTGATGGTGTCTTCTTGGAAAACGGCAAACCAAAGGCCGTTACGATCTCTAGTCAGGTAGTGTCAAAATACAATGACACAGACACTGAATCAGTGTCACGGACAAAGTTCAGCAGTGACACAGAGAGTGTGGCTACGAGTGCTCTCACTAGTGTGACAAAATCAGATATAGACAATGAACGACCTAGCAGGAGTTCAAGGTCAGTGTCTATAGAGAGTGATAGGACAACACATAGTTCAAGGTCAGCACGGAGTACTGGCAGTATGGATACAGAGCTTCTCTTGCGCGACACAGAAACTGTAATGGCTGCCATGGAGGCACGAATGGGCTCAAAGTCAAACAACAAACCTAAAGAACCCCCACATTTAAACGGGGCTAATAATTCCTTCTCAGATAATGAAAGTATGGTTGCTATGGTGAATGGAGATGACCAATATGTAAAACCAACAAACTTTAGTAGTCCCAGACAAAGTTTAGCCAAGGTGCGCTCAACAACAGGCCAAGTAAAAACCAAGCCGACTCTGATTCGGACCAACTCTGCTACAGCCCGACTGAACGCCTTCAGAGAAAACACTAAACGCCACAGTTCTGGGGATGTGTCGACTGTTGTGTCTGATGTCCTCAGTGAAACCCCAACAGAAACAGAGCCCAGTGAGGGCAGCTTTAGTAGGTCTAACTCCAAAGGCAAGGGCAAAATGACAATGACACGCCCCAATAGGGCATTCGAGTTACGACGTGCCCGGGCTGAAGCTGAAGAACCCACCACACCTGGATCATCTGTAAGCTCAGTATCCGATACTTCATCAAGGGGAACTACCTCTATGACCAGCACTTCTCGACCTTCCTCTTCAAAGTCACGTGTACATGCTGATAAGACAAATGATTCTGCTCGCAGTGATCTGAGTCTTGGAGGACAAATTGTGGCACGAAGTCGTAACAATAACACACGCTCTACCAGTGACTTGTTACGACGTGATGGAGGTAGACACAGCTTACGACTCAACAGGACTAACTCTAGCAGTGACCCAGTGTCTTCTTTGGGAACTGATATACGCAAGACTGATATAAAATCAATCAAAGCCAGGTTAAAAAACTCCACTTATGGAACAGCAGGCTTATCTGTGACTGGGGTGAACAGTTCCAGCAGAAGTAGCACTAACTCTCAAACTAGTAATAGTCACTCCAACTCGCCCAAGTCAGCAGAGAAAGCGGCTTGGAGACGTAGGAAGGAATATGATCCAAGAAAGGCTGTGGCAAATGCTGCTAAGACAAAATCACAGGACAGAAAAACAAAAGGTGATGAAATACGAATTCTTGCATCTAAAAATTCCAAAATGACACGTTCTGCTTCATTTACGAACACAGCTGAACTAAGGAGGTACAGGAGGGATAACTCATCATTGTCAAGTACTGATGAAATTAGCACTTGTGCAAACAGTGAAGTTGACTCTTCTTTTGTGGATTCGAGTTCCCAGCGAGGGTTTATCCCCTACTCGGGGAGGTCACAGTCAAGTCGTCTTTACCAAAGCTCCGAAGATGAGGAAATGAGTCTGATGGTGAAATCTTCACAGGTAGGTACTCATAGTTTATATATATATACACTAGGCAGTCCTGGTGTCAAAAGGATGTCATTTCTGTTGAAAAATAATCCAAGTAGGTTTGTCCTTGCATGAAATTATTGTAAATAGACTTCACATGAATTATGTGAATACAGTGTTAACCATTTTCTTTGAAATTTAACTGGTTTCAATTAACTGTGAGGATGAATGGCCTGTAACAGTGCTTACATAAACTTGGTGTAAGTGGGGATCCAGTCTACCAAGGGGCATGTCCTACATGTTCCAATGGTCCACATGTTCCAAGGTAGAACACCTGGACAGTTGTGGTAACATTGGCAGAAAAGAAATTAGTGTTAGTTCTGCCTTACACATTGAATGTCTACAGAGCTCCAATGCTTAATTAAAAAAACCTGTGGTAAACATTTATGTTGCCTTTGCCTTACAGCCTTTGTCTGTTGAACCTTTGCATGTTGACCTTTGTTTGCTCCAGTCATTAACTCGCTGTATGATAATAAGTGTTGTATGTAATGTTGTGTGCCATTTGTTGTAGGACCTGAGTCGGTGTTTGCTGGGCAGTTTACCATACATGTCAGCCTTCACCCCACCACCCCCCAAATTGATGTCTCCCTCTTCCCCACCCTCACTCCTACCTCTCTCCCTATTTAAACCCCGCCCCTGTGTGGACAACCCCCGCCCGAACAATCACACTTCCCTTTCCAGGAAATACTCAGAACCCACAATACCTGTCATCCAGGTTGGTTGCCATCTTTATTATGTTACTCAGTGGCAATGCCTACTAACCCATGTTGTTACCTAACGCTGGACCCCATAGTCCCTCTCTGGTTAAGGTACCCATTCTTCTGCAGCTTACATCTGATAACAAAACAATAAAATATTATCCTGCATGCTATCTAATATTTTGTATCATCTATCCAAAGCTTGTGTCCCTTTGTATAATATTATACCATAGACAATTACGACCTACATTACCACATTCATTTCTTATGATTTTCTTATTGTGGAAAGAATTTTAAATGTCGAGTATAACACATAGTGTAACCTTCTGATTGTTTACACATGATGTGATGATCTCACTGGACATATCAACTGATTTTTAATTGGCCATACCAAATTAAGTCATAGATTGGAATACATTATATTAAGAAAAGCGATGATGTTGTAAGTTCAGATAAATGAGACTATATTGTAGTGCATGTTTTGATCTTATATTTCTAACATACTAACATGTTGGTGTTCATTTAATGAAGATGAACATTATTTCTCTTGACCTCTGGTTGCAATTGTTTAGGTGAATGTTGGTTGCGAACGGGTTTTTGGAGATGAAGTTTGGGTCTAGAGTTTTCACTTTGATCATATTTTTGTGTATTGCATCCGGAGAGGAACCACAACATCTACGTTAAATGGCATGTTATTATGCATGGACACTTTTGACACAGAGATTTTTATTATCTTTATGGGTTGTATCAAGGATAGTGTTCAATTAAATTTTATATCAGTTTACTTGTAATAGTGTGGTTCTATAAATAAACAGTTGGTATATTGTAAATCTTGACATCATTAGCTTTGTGTCATGATTATAAGTTCATGTAGTTTGTTTTTACACCATAGATCAGATGGATCTAATTAGCACACTCAGCCATAGATCTTTTTCTTTTTCATATGTTCATCTGCTTTTCTTTCCTTTAATGAGTCGCCAAATGTATCTTAATCCACAAAGTTAATCTGAATACCAAACCTTCTGCCCACTAGAAACCTTAATTCTTCCCATCACCAATAGGCAAATATCCTTAAAATGTGTATTCAATAAATAGAGAAATTACTGACTCCACAAGCTCTGCTTTTGTAGACAGTAGTACAGTTTGTCAGTTGTAGCCTGGCATTTAGATATGTATATATGATAAACAGATGGAAATAATATGTATTATACTTATATATGGATTATATGTAGTTAATAGAAGTATATCTTAGATAAAAATAGTTTGACAAATAACTTTGTTCCTTTAGGGATATAATTATGATGTTATTTTGTTGATAATATCCCATTGGCCTACGTACATCACTGAGATCTATGTTGTTATTGTGTTGGTAATATCCCATTGGCCTACATCACTGAGATCTATGTTGTTATTGTGTTGGTAATATCCCATTGGCCTACATCACTGAGATCTATGATGTTATTGTGTTGATAATATCCCATTGGCCTACATCACTGAGATCTATGTTGTTATTGTGTTGGTAATATCCCATTGGCCTACATCACTGAGATCTCTGATGTTATTGTGTTGGTAATATCCCATTGGCCTACATCACTGAGATCTCGGATGTTATTGTGTTGGTAATATTCCATTGGCCTACATCACTGAGATCTCGGATGTTATTGTGTTGGTAATATCCCATTGGCCTACATCACTGAGATCTCTGATATTATTGTGTTGGTAATATCCCATTGGCCTATGTACATCATTGAGATCTATGTTGTTATTGTGTTGGTAATATCCCATTGGCCTACATCACTGAGATCTCTGATATTATTGTGTTGGTAATATTCCATTGGCCTACTGTACATCACTGAGATCTATGTTGTTATTGTGTTGGTAATATCCCATTGGCCTACATCACTGAGATCTCGGATGTTATTGTGTTGGTAATATCCCATTGGCCTACATCACTGAGATCTGTCATTATTGTGTGGGTAATAATGTATTACATATGTCATATCATGTTTAATTTCCCTCTATACATTTGTATATAATTATACAATCTCTATTTACATCACTGAATTAGGTATGTGATGGCCTCTAGCTGATATCATTAGGTTATAATGTCACATTTGTCTTTCATAGTCCTATGACAACATCCTCGTGTCCTCCATCTACCAGCTGTCACTTAAGCTCAAATCGTCAACGGACAAGTCACTGAAGAAACTCAAGTAAGTTAAAGCATACGAGTATGTATAGGTAGTTTTCTTGTTATTTGTCTTTGAGGTCTGCTATCTAGGACACTTATCCTCCCTGACCCATTTCATTATGTATGTTACATTTCCAACAAAATCACAGTATCCCATGATGAGTGTATTGTATCCTACATAACATCAGAAATTGAATGAATAATATATGGGAGAATTTAGGATATTTATAACTAATAACATGGTGTATTGTACTGATATATCTTTGAGGGAAAATCAAACAATTATGAAAAAAAAATTATCATTGTGTAGGAAGGGAACTACATTGTGAAGAGACTTGTATAGTTTGCATTCCTTCATTTGCCTTCTTGCCAAGATAATAAACTGAAACTGTAATACATGTCACACTTATCCATGTTATGTGGAGGTGATTTGCCAAAAGGCACCTGTTTCTAGACATACACATACATTTGCTGTCATTGAACTTTCTCCCTTTTTGCTTTTAACAATTTGTTTCATGACAGAAAGCGCATAATATATAATAATGCCATGTACAAGGAGTGTATCAAATTTGATTGTCTATACCTACAGGGACCACGAGAGGATAGAGAATGGCACTGCAGTCTCCCCAATGGAGGAGGTGTTTGACCAGGCCAGCAATGTGTCAGGGGACATGCCTGGCTGGAACTCAGCCAATCAGGAACTGGCAGGAATCCTCAACAACCTCAGGAAGATAGAACACCATGTCCATAGTGAGTGCAGTAACACTAAACACTTTCATGCACAGGACTTTATAATTGAGGCTAAGTCGGAAATAAATCTATTGAACCTGTTAGGAGTTGCCAGCAGTCTTGAAAGGCCACTTGTAGTTGTTTCTCCAACAGAGGTTATACATCATCAGCTGTTCTAGTCTAATACACAGATGTACTGGTCTATTCATGAATCACATTCAGTAAATGCTTTACACTGGAATAACATCTTGATATATTAGACTAAGATGTACCAGAAAAAAGGGTATTTAAACTGAGAATTCAAAATTCTCCTAAAGAGATATACGATATAAAATTTCTGGTAACAAGAGATAAGATAAGAAGAGCATGTTTAAATTACCCATAAGGAAAGATACTATTTGGGTGTATTTTTCCATTAAAGGATTTGTTTAGTTGCATGGAGTTTAAGACTTCTTGTAGCTATAGGTATGTTTTGAACTTGTGTGTTGAGATACAGATTCATTGTATCAATTTTTTTTTATTTTTTCAGTAATGAATAAGGTGCTGTTTCCGGATGAGGAGTCTGACTCGGACACACCAAGGATGACCGGACGGGAGAAACAGGAGTATCTCCAGGAGATAGAGAGGATCAGAGGGGAGCTGGCAGGGTTCCAACCCATATCCACTCCTGAGGAGGCCTGGAAACTAAGGGATGGGGATGAATCCATTGAGTCTGATTGTGAGGAACTTGGTGTCCCAGAAGAATTCTTCTAGCTAATTCTCTTCTCACTAGAAATACTCTAACTACCATGGCACAGGACTTCTTCAACTAATTAGAGAAAAACCAATATTGTGATCTTTTGTCCAGTCAAAGGATATGAGTATTATTTCGAGTATAATCTGTTAATCCTCATTGAAATTCTTCTAACCAATCTGTAGAGACAGTTAATTAATCACAACTGAGAGTTTCGAAATTACATCAAAGAAGAATTGTTTTGATTGGACAATAAAGATGTTACAATGCCATGCATATAAATGCATTTTTGTGGAAAATGTGATTACAGGACTGTGTGGTACGAATATTTTTTATCACAAACTGCCATATATGTGATATGTTTTAATTTTGTATCAGTCCAAGTGTAGGCCTTAGTTTAACATTGACAACACTTGACCAGTTTAATGGTTTTACCAATTACATTTGAGTCTGTAGGCCTCACTAAACTGATTTATACAATTGTAGCCTTTTGATAAGTTAATACATGGTTTTATTAACCCGAGAAAGAATGTCAGGACAAAGTTGTCTTTTTGTCGGCTTCACCAGACAATACTTGACCAGGTTGGTGGTACAGATGTTTATCAGGGGTGCCCATATATGGTTATGTGTAGGCCTCACCAGACAATACTTGACCAGGTTGGTGGTACAGATGTTTATCAGGGGTGCCCATATATGGTAGGCCAGACAACACTAGACCAGGTCAGTGGTATAGATGTTTACCAGTGGTACATCTCACTTTGTTAATGATCTCTGTTACAGACCAAAAGCTCCCAGGCTTCCATGTATGTTAATGTTGCCGCCTAATAAGGGCATGTGTTCATTAGAGTGAGAATTAGTGCTTAAAAAGCTCAAACTGTCCAACTGATTAGGATCATGCTAGGCATGATTTGGCATTAGTTTTAATTTCTGTTTGTTTATATCAATCAATATTCATGTCATTGAATATTCTATGTAATAGTGAACATTCATGAGTTATGAATATTCAGTTTTTATGAATATTTATGCATTGTTATTTGTACACATGTATATTCATGAGTTCTATGTACAAGTTCCCAGACTTGTACTTTATAGGTACTGCGTGTTGTACCGTTTTCTGTGATATGACTTCCATTGCGGAGAGTGCTTTTACATGCTTAGAGTTGTGAATGTGTGTCTGAGGTGAATGAGTTGCTCCATCTATTGTTCCACATCAGACGCTAGTCAGTAATCAAAGTATATATATACCAAGTATTCCTAAAGCCTTATAACATAACATGTAAGTCGGATACATAAGGAAATGATACAGAATCTGTTCATTTTTATATAGCAACTATTGAGAAATCTCAAAAGTTTTACAGGTTTTTTTTTTATTTTTTAAACTTCAGTTTCCAGGCCTTTTTGCTTTGTGACAACTACTAACATAATTTCCACATTTATTTAACAATTCCATCAGCGATAGAGGATAGTAATTCCATATCCCTTGCTTGGGTTAGAGTTTAAAATAAATATTGCCAACCATAAGTATCATGTTTGAAATGTGTTAATTCCATCTTGTTGTTTGGGAGACTGATGTATATGATGTTTTGGGATTACAAACTTTGCCTTGTGTACAACCACAGGTCTTCCTTCAACAGTTACAAGACTGTAGTGCCTAGGATTCACTATCCCCTCTAAGTGCCAAGTAATAATCTTATTGTATCTAATTTTTGTATTTCATCCTGTATAATCGTTCCATTAGATTGGGAGTAATATATTGCATTGACATTTTCCATGTCAGACTTATTCACCGAGTGTAGAAACAAGAAATAGTACCTTACAAGTAGTGTAGAATGTAGAGCAATTCCATCAGAATCGGTTTGATATTTTAACATAGTACAAATCAAAACTAGCTGTATTTTTATCAAACATGTTTAGGCTATCAACACTCGATCCACTTGTGATCCTTTTACTAAAGCAGACTGCCAGTAACTTATTTTAAAAGCCATATTTTTTGCATATGTTGTCATGGGAACAGCTTAACATTTTGGACATCTCCCTGGATATTGAGGCTGCGATGCAGAAAAATTCCAGTGTGGTATAATACTTGATTTGGAAGGGAGGTAACTCCAGTAACTGCAGTTTGGTATTTGAATATGAAATTAACATGTATCCTCTAATATTTTTGGCATACAGTAAAGTGTAATTTGCAAATTCTAACTAGTTCAACTAGAAATAAAATGCTTCATTTGCGTATATTTTATCTTATCAGTATTTATGAAAATAGATGGTTATAAAGAGAAGCTTGGATGAACATGAACGTCCCAAAAAATGTAGTAAAAAGTTGAGACCCACAGGGTCATGGCTGTTTGTGGTCGCAGGGTAACTTGTGACCTGGATGTTTGTGTGTTAGTGAACAATGACTGTGATATGTTTTGCTTCAGTGTAAGTCTCGTTCCAGAGTTAATGTTGGATATTATATATATTATGCCTGTTATTACACGGGATGTTTAGTGTTAGTGAGGCAGTATTTACAGGCTATCCACTGTCATGGCTGGATGTAACATCTAACCACATGTTTCGTCATTTCCCAGGTGGGGAATCACAGCTTATGTCCTATCGTAACAGAGGAATTCTGATATGGTCCCTATTAAATGAATTCCAATCTGTTATACTTAAGTTCTGAGCTTAGTTTAACCAGTTTTGCTAGTACATATGTGTTGATGTTTCTTGTATATCAAGAAAACCACATCACAGATCAATAAAACACCATTTACCAAATACCTGTATGTTTTGTGAGGATCTCATGATCAACGTCCAATTTTCTGGTAAAAATATCAAAATAACATAAGATCCAGAGCAAAAAGTTTTCTTTAAATATTTGGAATTGATAATTGGTGAAAAAAATATTAAGATTTCTTATTATCGGTATACTGATTTAAAGATAAGATTGTTTTAGAAGTATGCTGCAGCAATTTATAGATAAGTATGAAGTGCATAACCACTCTTAACACTAACTTCACTCAGTACTTGGTTACCTACAGATCTGAGTCATGTGTACAGTGGTAAAAACAGTGCACATTTGATGAATAGTTAAAATACTGTACACAACTGGTATAAAGTACAATGTATGTACGTCATAGGTGTTACAAACTTTCTCTTGTTGTTTCGTCATGTGAATAGTGTAAATGGCCAACTTTAACAAACTTTACAAAAGCAATATATTCTATATCCATTGTGCTTAGAGTTTTACTAATTCAGCTTGTTAACGATAATGTATGACTTAGTTGCATATGAACAAATTCCTTCTCAATTGATATATTATTTATTATAAAATAAAACAAAAACGCTACTATTTAACCTTGTCTTCTGTTTTTATTTACCGGACATGGTCAGAAATGGTCATCAAATTTTGTTTTTTCTACTGACCATCAGTCACTATATAACAAAGAGCATTATATCAATGGAATAAATGAGGGACATTTGAAAGAGTCTACTTTTTAAAAAGGAGCGACATTATATCCAGGTTTTACTGTATATAAAGGATGGACATTATATCCAGGTTTTACTGTATATAAAGGACGGACATTATATCCAAGTTTTACTGTATATAAAGGACGGACGTTATATCCAGGTTTTACTGTATATAAAGGACGGACATTATATCTAGGTTTTACTGTATATAAAGGACGGACATTATATCTAGGTATTACTGTATATAAAACAACGGACATTATATCTAGATTTTACTGTATATAAAGGACGGACATTATATCTAGGTTTTACTGTATATAAAGGACGGACGTTATATCTAGGTTTTACTGTATATAAAGGACGGACATTATATCCAGGTATTACTGTATATAAAACAACGGACATTATATCTAGGTTATACTGTATATAAAGGACGGACGTTATATCCAGGTTTTACTGCATATAAACGAGGGACATTATATCCAGGTTTAACTATATATAAAGGACGGACATTGTATCCAGGTTTTACTGTATATAAAGGACGGACATTATATCCAGGTTTTACTGTATATAAAGGACGGACATGATATCAAGGTTTTACTGTATATAAAGGATGGACATTGTATCCAGGTTTTACTGTATATAAAGGACGGACATTATATCCAGGTTTTACTGTATAAAGGACGGACATTATATCAAGGTTTTACTGTATATAAAGGACGGACATTGTATCCAGGTTTTACTGCATATAAACGAGGGACATTATATCCAGGTTTTACTGTATATAAAGGACGGACATTATATCCAGGTTTTACTGTATATAAAGGACGGACATTATATCCAGGTTTTACTGAATATAAAGGACGGACATTATGTCTAGGTTTTACTGTATATAAAACGACGGACATTATATCTAGGTTTTACAGTATATAAACGACGGACATTATATCCAGGTTTTATTGTATGTAAAGGACGGACGTTATATCCAGGTTTTACTGTATATAAAGGACGGACATTGTATCCAGGTTTTACTGTATATAAAACGACGGACATTATATCCAGGTTTTACTGTATATAAAGGACGGACATTATATCCAGGTTTTACTGTATATAAAGGACGGACATTATATCCAGGTTTTACTGAATATAAAGGACGGACATTATGTCTAGGTTTTACTGTATATAAAACGACGGACATTATATCTAGGTTTTACAGTATATAAACGACGGACATTATATCCAGGTTTTATTGTATGTAAAGGACGGACGTTATATCCAGGTTTTACTGTATATAAAGGACGGACATTGTATCCAGGTTTTACTGTATATAAAGGACGGACATTATATCTATTGTTTTACTGTATATAAAACAACGGACATTATATCTAGGTTTTACTGTATATAAAGGACGGACATTATATCCAGGTTTTACTGTATATAAAGGACGGACATTATATCCAGGTTTTACTGTATTTAAAGGACGGACATTGTATCCAGGTTTTACTGTATATAAAGGACGGACATTATATCTATTGTTTTACTGTATATAAAACAACGGACATTATATCTAGGTTTTACTGTATATAAAGGACGGACATTATATCCAGGTTTTACTGTATATAAAGAACGGACATTGTATCCAGGTTTTACTGTATATTAAGGATGGACATTGTATTTAGGTTTTACTATATATAATAGAACGGATATAAAATCTAGGTTTTACTATATAAAGGAGGGGCGTTATACCAGGTTTTACTGTATTTGAAGGACATCAGCAGAATTACTCTCCGGTTAGCTATAGCGAGACAGCCTGTCAAAGCTCCAAACTCTAACATACAGGCATTTGCACAGAGACTTTAATCAGCGTGTTCAAGTTTGAGGCAAGTTTGATGGAGGGGTTGTTCGATCTCCGTCATACAAGGAAAAAACTCGTAGACGCGTTAAAATACTCAAATAACACTGTCATCTAGATATACGAGAAAGTTCAACGACAAACTGATGTCTGCAATAGTATCCCACAATGTATTATTTTATCTTGAAACGTATAAAAGATAAACGAATTCTGGAAAGATTGTGACTTGACGTACGACTGCTTAGCGTCTTTTAAAAAGGTTCCATACTGTATTTCAAATCATATTGATGTAAATAGAGGCTGCAATGTCCGCATCATCTAAGATCCCATTGAAAAGCAATCTAAAAATTAATGGGTTTTATTCGGGACAATTTGTTTTCAAATGATCTTATTATCAAGTGGTGTCAAGCTTACATAGTCAAAGGGGGATAATCGATTGATACGTGCATGGTTTAGATCATCCACATTTTTTCCGAAGAAAGGGGAGGGGGAGGGGTAAAGAAAAAAACCAGACAGAAATAGAGAGATAAAAGGTAGGCCACTGTCTACACATGTGTACTGGACACCAGATGTGATTGATTGTTCCGCTGTAGGCCTTATCTATGATAGAAATGGGAGAGCAGTTTGACATGGCCGTCACGGAAACATACATTTATATAACCCATACCATCGGCTATATCGCTGATATTTTGAATCAAGGAGGAACCAGTCTAATGCATTTGTTTTGAGTGAGCAAAACTGACATTATCAACATTTTATTTCATTTTCCTTTGTCCCGCAGAGAAAAGAAGTTGAGATGTTGATGTATGAACGATTTGTACGTGGTATTGTTCATCTTTCGACCAGTTCTGCGCTTCATCTCCAAATAAGCCACCCTAGGATTCCTCATGGCCACCTCAGGTTTCGGGTGTATTTTGGGTACTCTTATCAGGTCCCGAATCAGTTTCGTCAGACGCTGAAACATATTTTCGCGTAAAATCTTTTAAACGAAAGCGCAACTATAACACACTAAAAAACTAAATACAATGGAAGGTGTTGTAGAGAGGTCTATGTGGCAACCAATACCATGATTTTATTTGAGAGGGGAAAATAAATTCTATTTTCTTGTGTGATGTAATGACATACCTGGTGGTTCAGTGGTCGCCACCTGATTTTGCAAACAAAACATTGCTGGATTGATCTCTGTGAAACAGACAGTTATGTAGCTAATCTTGAGCGTCATTTCAGAAAATAAACGTCAATTTTCGAGATTGATATCGTCATCTAACCCAATACAAGTACCGTGGTACCGACCTTCATTTCGTCGAAGTCTGTTACACCCATACTCGGCAGTGCTGACGTGTCGATGACGATCAACTTCCGACCAGTGACGAAATTGGTCAGGAAGCTTTGCTGTAAAGAAGAGTGAAAAAATCAGCATTACGTATTCTATTCAATAGTTTCACAATGTCTTTAATTACATTTTTTTCATGACGTTAGTTATATTTTCCAATTATTAGAAAAAAATATAAATTACAGTATTAATAAAAAAAAAATCACTGTATCCTTTAGCCAACAGATTGCCAATGTAATCGTCATTTTTGAACTGCGGTGAGTCCTCCTCCTCATCTAATAGTGCGGGAAGCCTATTCTTCATCTAATAGTGCGGGAAGCCCTGGTTCTCACTTTACAGTGGTGGAAACCTTTACTCGCCTTTTATTGAAGCTTTTTTCTCACCATATAATGTGGGGAGCCTTGTTTCCCACCTTATAGTGTGGGAAGCTCTGTTTCTCACCATATAATGTGGGAAGCATTGTTTCCCACCTTATAGTGCGGGAAGCTCTGTTTCTCACCATATACTGCGGGAAGCTCTGGTTCACACCTTATCCTGCGGGAGCCCTGTTTCTCACCTTGGAGTGCGGGAAACCCTGTTTCTCATCATATAATGCGGGGAGCTCAGTTTCTCACCATATAATGCGGGGAGCTCTGTATCTCACCTTAGAGTGCGGGGAGCTCTGTTTCTCACCTTAGACTGCAGGAAGTCCTGTTTCTCACCTTATAGTGCGGGAAACCCTGTTACTCAACTTGAAGTGCGGGAAATCCTGTTTCTCATCGGCGGGAAGCGGTGCTATCTTTGTTATTGTAACCTTTGCCTTGACGCCGTTTTTAGCTGTTCGCTAAATTGAGGCACTTCTATTTCGTATACTGTTGTTTACTGGAATTATCCCAAGTTCTTTAAGATGTAGCGGGCATTAATATAAATTCTCCGTGTAATAGGAGTGGGAAAATGCACGTCTAGACCGGGTTCGAACCCTGTACCTCCGAATACTAGCCGGATGCTCTACCAATTTTGATTTACCTGGTCACCGATTATCAACCCAGTCAAGTTCCGCTACATTCCTCCCTCCTTCAACAAAGTCTTCGACCCCGAAGACATACACGAGACCCTATACCCCCTCCGTGGTTATTTAGTTGGGCGCCATATGTAATAGGAGAGGAGAAAATGAAGCGGCCAGACCGGGGCTCGAACCCAGGACCTCCGAACACTAGCCGGATGCTCTGCCAATTGAGCTACCTTGTCACCGATAATCGACCTAGTCCAGTCCCGCTACATCTGTATCAAGAAAGGTAATACACTCACTTTATACTGTGGGAATCCCTGCTCTTCGATCCAGTTCGCCACCTGTTGCTCATTCCAGTAAATACAATCCGGTATTCCACTGTTACGGTCGCTGTCCACCACCCTACGACTCACCCGATGGTTCTGCATGATGAGACCTTGTTTCCAACACAGAGAACAATGACGTCATAGTGCATTGTCAAGTTTTCCTGTGCTTACAATGAAATGACGTCAACATGCATTATCGCTAATTGTAGTTTTAACTGACAAGGCGGAAAATGAATTGTACGTCATCATGAACGGCAGCAGCAACATCAGCATCAATTACTGTACTATTCTTCTTCATCGGTAACGGAGGCACCATCTTCTTCATCGTTAAAGTTTATTGAAGCAAGGACGACAATCTTTCCAAAGTTCCAGCGCTCGTTTGGTTTTGTGGGATTCGTTAATGTATTAAAATAATAAACTGAAATAAAAACGTACTGTGTTGGCAAGCTCTTGTAGCGATTTGGAGGAAAATTGGTGTGGTGCCACCAGACCAATCTTCCTCCAAGTCGCCAAAAGTGCTTGCCAAACACAGTACGTTTCAGTGGTAGGACACAGGGCCGTGTGACCGAATTAATGGTCGCTAGGTCGAATCCCAGTCAGTTATATCCATAAACAATATACTTTGTCCCGTTGTACTCCAAGCGACTCAGCTGTATACATGAGAATGCGATAGGACGTGCAAGAAATATCATGTGTAAGCTGTTAGCGCAGAAATGGCAGCTCCGGCTGCATGTTTCCCAGGGAGTTGAGAAAGACATTGGCTGGTTCTTACCTAGGCCCAATAAGTACGGACAATACTTTATTTTTGCTTTGACTTAACACTTAAACTTATTCCCTATTACATTTATTATTCATTCTCGGAATAGTGGCGATGTTATAACAATGGTAGAAATTATATTGTGTAGGGTAATTTGTTTTTAAATAAAAGGTTCCAAGTAAGTATGTACAGTATATTTTGTGACAAAATGAGAAATAATCGGCATGTTGTGATAACGGAAAAAAAAATATATAGGCCTATACATTTGAAATATTTCTATTGGTGCTTTATTCCCTATTACATTTACTATTAATTCTCGGAATAGTTGCGATGTCATAACAATGATAGAAATTACATATTGTGCAAGGTAAATTTTTAAAATGTAAGGCTTCAAGTAAGTATGTACAGTATATACAGTTTATTTTGTGACAAAATGGGAAATAATCGGCATGTTGTGATAATGAAAAAATAATATATATGTTTGAAATATTTTTCTTGGTGCTTGTTTTCATCTGACAAGACTTTTTTTATCAGAATATTTTAGAGTAACCTCCCTTTGATCACGCGATGGGGGCGCAGTGTTGCCGGAAGTTATCGCTGAAACATGAACATAGGATTGGGATTGGAATCATCATTGATTTTCCTGACATTTTTCAGAAATGACATCAATTGAATAATGTAAATTTTGCATACAAGTAAGAGGTGTCAATATCGTCACAATGAGTCGTATACAGAGACTGAACGATTGGTGTATGGATGTCATAGACACGATACAACCGTACCTCGTCGAAGTTGCATATTTCACGTTTTTTCTCTCTCGGCACATGACTTTGCCATTGTTCCAAGAATATGTCCAGTCCGAGATATATAAACAGCATGGCTTAAACAACACAGTTGTTGACCACGAAGAAATCTACTTCCCATCCGAGGACGAGAAAAAGCCTGGTCCGTACTATGAGGCCCACAAGGAGAGTATCATGGCGGTGCTGGGCTTGCAAATGGCTGAAGGCCTCCCGTCCGTGGTAACCGTGATCATCCTTGGGGCACTCAGTGACAGATCTGGCAAAAGGAAGATGTTGCTATGGGTACCGGCGTTCGGAAGTCTTCTCTACTCCCTCATCTACATCCTTATCCTTTACACGAGTTGGACCATCGATGGTCTGTTTATGGCTTCAGCTTTGCGGGGACTCAGCGGAAGCATGACTGCTTTTTATGCTGGTGGTACATTTTTTGCTATTAATTCTGTTGAGCCAGAAAAAAGAGCTTGGCGTTTAGCACTACAGGAATTTCTTAATGGTGCAGCTTATGCGATTGCAAATATTATGGCTGGATTCTGGGTGAAAGATTGGGGATTTCTTCAACCTTTTTGGTTCACAGTAATTTGCAGTGCTATAGCATTTCTGATTTCATTCTTCCTAGTCAAGGAAGTCAAGATCCCGGAAAGTGTTCAAACCACCAGGAACTACACAAGTGAAAATTGCTGCATTGATACCTTCAAACCTATGGGGAAATTTTTCCGATGTACCAATCGCAAGATGGTAAAAGTTTGGCTTGCAATACTTGCTTTCCAGACCTACGCAATTGTCCACATTGGACAAATAAATACGTTGGTCCTGTACTTACGTGGACCCCCGTATGGTTGGCCAACTGCCAGAATTGGCATGTTTCTGTCAGTCATCATGGCTGTTGCTGCCATTGGAACTGTGTCTACTCCACCTGTCCTGAAGCTGATACTGTCAGATACCAGTATCACTTTTGCTGGCCTCTTCTCCAAAGCCATCGGAACTCTATGGATAGCTGTTGTTAAAAATGAAACAGTCCTCTACTTTTGTAAGTGAAAATTATACAGATGTCTGTCAGTGACAGACCTAGATACCAGGATTACAAATGGAAAAATAAGATAACATAACAAAAATCTTTGGCTGGAGGGCTTTCCTTGATTCCAAAGACCTCTTTAGATTTGACTCTATTCATACAGTTTTTTATGTCAATAGTTAACAGTTGATGTATTGGTACACAGGTTATCAAATTGAACAAATGAATAATGTCTCAAAAGGACAAGTAAATCTGATTGGAAACCGTAAAAGCATACTATTCTAGAGAAAACCAAATTTTGTAAACATTGTAGGCAATTGGTAAAGGAAAATACCATTACATCATTTGGGAAATCAATATACTTTAACAATGACTTTTAGAAAAAGTACTCATAATTTACAAGTAAATTTGTTGTATTTGAACAGGAGTCAGCAGCCATAGACCCTTTGGCTAGATTATGATCATATATATGTATTATGATAGAATATGTTAACTGGCTTTCTTGTAAACTACATAAGCTCACTCCTGTCATTTTATGTATTTTGGGATATGCAGAACCAACCAAACCTAAATTTAGTATATGAAATGATGTTGATTCTACTTCTGGATCAAAGTTATATATTTCCTTTTACAGCAATTCTACTGTTGGTATTGGAGTTACTTCCCTTCCCTATGTTGAGGTCCATAGTGGCTAATGGAATCGAGACTCCAGATCAAGGTACAAGCTTTAGAAGGGAAAGTTAAGCAAATGAAAAAGACATGTTATTATTCTGCCATAATGGTATTATAATTGTTAACTCATTCAGATAAGGCTCTTTGGTATATATATGTTGATATATCTGTGATTATATGTTTGTAATATATTATCAGCATTAAGATACGTTGGTAATTAGTTTTCAGTTTACCAGTACAGTGTTTCATGAGCAAGTGTCCTAAAGACTATGAACGTAAAATATGAATATGATGATATTAACATAGATACTGATAACACATGTACAATAGTATGTTCTCATTGTAATATTTTGTTTTATACCTATATATGATACTTGAAGACGGTTGATATGGAGGAATATCACAAGATTCCAAACTATTATTTGCTTTACTTATTTCCTTGATGATTTGTATCTCTGTTTTCCAGGTTCCTTGTTTGCATTGATGCACTGTGGGGAAAGCATATCCTACTTCCTGGCGCCCCTCATGTTCCAGGCCATGTATGCTGGAACTCTCCACTACTTCGCAGGATTTGTGTTTGTCATCTCTGTCTTGTTCCTCATTCTTCCTGTGGCATTTACCATGTAAGTTATACTCTACTACACAGTTTAATGATTCGGGGAAATACTTCAGTGATGAAACTGCATAAAACTATCATGATTCACAGACTCAACCTGTCAATGAAAACAACTGACCATAAATTGAGTACATATACATGTACAAGCAAAATCTTATTGTCTGTTTTCTATAGGATGGTTCACTTTAATATAGTCAATACATTAAAGGTATGATTATGTCATTAGAGATTGAACAGATTTGTATGGTGGTACAGACTATAGCCATACATGAAGTAATATTTTATAGTAAAGATAAGTTGACCACACAATTAATGGATTGATATTTCATTTTACAGAGGAATACGATTCTTGGACTTGAACCAGCCATCAGAGTATGAACCCATGGATGGCGACACAGAATTGACAGGAGGAGGAGACCAGACCTTGGAATCAGAACAACAACCAGCACTTCAAGAATCCATACAACAAAACGAGCAACAGCCGATCAGCATTATCAGTGCAACAGAGCAGAGAGTATAAATGGGGCACAATCAGCTTAAGTGATATTACATTCTCAAATACTGTTGTAGTTTTTTTTTATTTCGAAATTGGTGTCATTATATGAAATTTCTTAAAAGTGTTGTAAAAGCTATAAACCTGCCAAAAGCTTCCGTCTTTCATCACAAAATAGCTATTATTAGTACTGAAGTTTTGACTTAACAGGTTGTTCCATTGAAAAATAACTTAAATAAACTTTGATATATACATAACTGTATAATAACTAAAGTGTTGATTATCAAAAATGCCAATGATCAAATGAGGCATTCAAGGTAATTTCTTTTTGTTGTGTGTTTAAGTTGGTTGAAGAATTTATGAGGAGTAGTTTCTGTAACGCCTATTATTAGTTTCTCGCCGTTTCCTTGCACTGACTAGTGCAAAAACATGAATACTTTAATCAAAATCCGTTGTTTTTTAAGCATTGGGTGTATCAATGAAGATACATTATCAGTCATGATTTATAGCTCTTACTTCAATGTTGGCCATAAGTACAGCCTCTTTACTAACATATAAAGTACATGATGTATAGTATAATGTACAAATGATTTTATAATGTGGCCTGGTGTCTGTTTTAACCATTAAAGACTCTTTAAGTATATTTAGACCAATTTTAGTCTAGGACATATTTCTAAACAGTGTCTGCTGTGGCAGAGGTATGGGTCTAAAAAAGGTGAATCACCTCATCTCTTAACCAATTTGATCTGAAGAATCTTTGGCAGAATAGGATTGGATGTAATATAATCAAAATGTCTGTTTCTGTCCATTTATATAGACCGGGCTATATTAACGGAAGTATTTAGCTAATCAAGCTGGACACTGGACTGTCCAATAAAGTCAGTGAGAGTAGAAATGAACATATGGAAGCAAAAATTATCAATGTGTAGATTGATAAGCTTTCCAATGACCACATTTTAAAGTTTGGTTTTGCTATGAAATGTTTCATAACATAAAGGTGTTGTCTCCCTTGGTAATGAGATGCGGAATCTAAAATAGGGAAAAATTGTAATAATGGTATAAATAAGAATGTTGAAATAATTGGATCAGTGATGCAGGCCTTGTTAACCTCTTGGTTTGTTAAGTGGATACTGCACTTGGACAAGAAGTGAACAGTGATATACTGGTGATCAGGTGGATAATTTTATTGTGCAATCTTGTTAAGTTTTATCAGATTGTGTATTTATTCCATATTCAGACAGGTTCCTCTGTATAAACTAGTACCATTGTTTTTGTTGACCTCATGCCTAGCATGTCTTTGTTACATCCTTATCAATTTTTATTGTTATCACAATTTAAGACTTTATGCTCTCCAGTTATGAATATCTAGGTCATGATCCTATTAATGATTTACCCTAAACATATTACATAATCAAAATTTAATCATATTGGTGAGGTTGATAGCCGTGTAGTCTGTATACATGAAATGCTAGTGTTTGTTGTGGTACTATTATATGTATACCTGGTACTCCTGTAATGTATACTGATAAATGTTGTCGACTTGATTATAACTATATATCATGAATTTACAAAAAAAAAAAAAGATCTGTACTATAGCCTGTTTACCTGTTGCAGCACTGTCATTGATGACGTCGGCATATTTGCTAGAATTCTATAAATTATATTCACTTTAACAAGGAAGTCTGGTACAAGTAAAATTTTAAGAAACTGCTTAGTAGATCAGAATTGGCTGATTAACTGATTGGATTTGTAGCAGAATTAACTTTGCCTAATGAAACTCAAGTCACTGTGTTGATGTCAAAAGGAAAAAAATATATACTAATGTCATAGTTTGAATGAGCAACCCACAGGCAGTATTACTGACCCACAGAAGACGAAGGGTTTTAGAATTGGGCATATATGGTATTATTGTACGAAGGCACGCGAAAAAAAAAACGAAAGATTTTTTCTCTGATCTGAACTTCTAAACAAGGTATGTTCACACTGTAGTATTGGAATCAGTGAAGTAAGGGGTATACATGTACTTTATTTTGATGAATCAAAACCAAAAATCATGATAAAAATCAGGTATTACTCAAGATTAAGTTTAATATCTGACAAGTTGAGGGTTGTGTTTGTGATTTGCCTGTGATATTTATTGAGATAAGGGCTGGTCCCTTGGTGGTAACAGTCACTTAGACTTGGAGTATACATATATCCCTCTGGGCCTTATAGCCCCGAGTCTACAAGTCTAGCCAAAACCACCAGAAGAGAGTGAATCTTTATGTAGATGAGGTATATAAGAATAGAGATCTGGTTTAATGATGTTTTCTGTGAAGATGAGAGTTTCGTTGTTGAACACACTAAAGCTTGGAGTGTCGCAACACTTTTTGTAGATGTAATTTTAAGAGGTAGAAGTCATTTTGTGTTGAATTGATCTGATATGATTTGTTTTGTAAACATAGCAGTATATTGTCAACTTGTACCATTGTTGGTACGCGTGTACTCCTGGTTCGTATAACTTGTATATTAAGTGTGTTGTACAAACAGGTGCTATAGAGCATGTGTTCTATTATTGGTACGCATGTATTCCTGTTTTGTATAACTTGTATATTGAGTGTGTTGTTTTATTATTGGTACGCGTGTACTCCTGTTTTGTATAACTTGTATATTAAGTGTGTTGTACTAACAGGTGCTATAGAGCATGTGTTCTATTGTTTATATTTTACATTGAATATTGTATGTAACTTTTCATTCTTTATAGAAAAGGATATTTCCTGATTTTAAGAAAATGTTACAAAGTCGCAAAAGAAATGACTGTTCAAAGTGATTTTATTATACATGTTATTTTATTGCAACTAAAAGCAAACAACAAGGTTGATTTTGCTCAGTATCTATTGAGACACACACAGACTCGGTGTTTAAAGGGATCTATATGATAGTTACCGGTATATTACTGAGTTACTGTGTTAGTAGAAGCCTTGCCCAAAAAATATGTGGTCCTGGGAATCTTTAGTTTGTATAGGCAATATAACCTTTTATTACTCTTATACATTTACCTAATGTCTTCACCATACTGTGTTTCAAACTATACAGTATAACTATATTATAGTATACACATTATATTGAACTGGGTAAGGGTACATTAACTATAGATATTATCTTTATTATAATTATGTTTACATATCATTAGGTTTTAATTTTGTTTGTGTTTGTCGCCCAAAATTGTTTTGCTTTAATTTTTTTGTAATTGTTAAAGATGTTTTATTTCACTTCATTTTGTGATATTTAAAAGTGTCTGTGGTTGCTCATTTAGTCATGTTTTTATTTGTTCTTAATGTTTTAATTGATGGTGAAAGTTTACTTGATGTCATAGTAAATAAACACTTGTCCATTTTGTGTTTTACAATATCTCCTTCCTGTTGTACACTTCTTCTCATACTGTTGCATGCTGGGATTTTGTGCCCATCCTTTACACTTTCTGTGTATGACGGTTCACAGTTGTTTCATGCCTCATCAGCCAACAGTCAAAACTGTTTTCTCAAGGTGTTCGTACCGACCAGGTGAACTGTTTCCCTTGATCTTCTGTTTTGTTATCTGACAAATGATGTGAATGAATGTCATCAGTATGCTTGTTATTACGTACTAGGTTTATCAGTAGTATTCATGGTAAATCATGTTTTGTAATTAATCTACGGGAAAACAGTCATTTGGTTAATGTCTATTATATTTTAAGTCGGATAAGAATTTCTGTTGTTTGTGACTACTGTAATGTAATTGAAGAATCAAATGTTTTCGATATTGTCGGTGAACTGTGTATAGTATATACATGCTACATAACATTTCAATCATATGCATCTAAGATGAGATTTTTTTTTGTGGCTGGATCTCATACGGTTTCACTTTTTTTTATGGTTTTCAACTTCAACTTTGTTTTACTTTGACCTTTAAGAACCTTACATTAGTTATTTAGAGTGTGTTTAAGGTATCTTTGATACAGAATCTGTTTGTTATCTTTCTGTTCTATTGGGGAGATATTTTATTATAAAAGATTGGAGTCAGACATTTGTTGATCACAAACAACATCTTTAATGTTACAACATGTGCTATACCTATTCATTGATGGTTTGTATACACATAGCTTTAAAACAGTGCTCTGTAAGAAAGTTGATTTTTTTCTACCATGATAGTTTATATTGTACCAAAACAAGCATCCTGGTCCTTTGTTCCCAACATGTTTTTTTAATGGCATACACTGCCTCATCATACCAAAATGTCTGATATTTAATGATTAACATTTATGGTTATTTACGTAATGTGATTGTTTATTGATGCATAATAGTTTTATTACTTTTGTTCGTCATATAAAGTATATATTCTACCAAGACTCCTGTGTTATTTTAGCAATATATTCATAGTTTAAGCCAAATTTTATTAATTACTTCAGATCTTATACTAAGTTGATCCCAGTTCTTCGTTTGTAAACTTCAATGTTAACACTGTTTATTTAGTTTTCAAATTTAGACATTCCACAATTTTATTCATTTTTCTATCAAATTGGGTTTATTTTTATCTACATTGATGTATGTTTCTACACAATTAAAATTCTTTTATTCAGGCCCAAAGAAATTGACTTTCTTTAAAAACCAGAATATACAAAACTAAGATTCCTGGTTATATATGTGTGTATTAAAAGAGTGGTTAACAGTTGCTCAACTAATTTTATAACAATAATAGAGTTTTACCTACCTAACATGGATATGTGTGTAAAAGGCTCAATATTGATGAAGCCTTGTTAAGAATATACAGTATTATGTTACTGTATTTGACCTAATCAGCACACCTGCCCCTAAAAAAAACACCCCACCTCTTTTCATGTAAGGAGGATTGGTATGCTAATTGAGACATATTAAAATTTCCTTACCTGACTGATTTGTCAATATATATAACCTTCAGTCTTTAAACCAAATATTATTTTCACTATATGAAGAAATTAACATTTCTCTAGATTTCACATGAAAATTTTCCCTATTCATGGTTTTATTAAGTGCATGAGCAGAAATCAAAATCCTGCTCGAATACTATTTCATACAAGGTCCCATTAATATTTCACTGAAACTGAAGTTGTTTTCTACTTCTTCAGATTTTTATCATGCATTTATAGAAATGGAACGATTTTGCAAGCTGTAGTTTTTAAAAAATTTATACGACAGCATTTTCTTTATAATTTAAGTCTTGATATTTCACACAAAATCAAATAACCTATCCAAATGTTGCTGAACAAGGATAAGATTTGTTCCTTCGTACGGAAACTGTATCATATGTTTAATTTGGTAGAAGCAGTTTGTCTTTCTGGCATTATGTGGATCTTGTTCATATTTAAGAATATTTTTACTTTTTTTTATATACATTGTATATCTACTGTAAGTCTGACATAATTTAATAAACATTGTCCACTCATTTTTATATCTTAGATAATTACTGTAACTCACACATATATGTTACTATGTACATTATTATGTATATTGTGTAGTGTTGTGAGGTGCAAGTGTACCCATTGTGTGTCCTGGTATTGTAAACTTTGTAGAACATATTTATTGATCTGTTGATCCTTACTGGTCACATGAGCACATTGCTGATATTAATATTGTATGTGAAGTATTTCATGTTATTGCAAGTTTGATTTAATCATGTCCAAAATTAAAACCTATTGCAATAGCAAAAAATTATGGCTAGGGATATAGTAGTGTTTTTGATGATAAGAGATTCTTGTCGCTAAATCGCATCCCTGTAATGCTATTCTCTCCTAAAAAAAACACTTGTGTCCCCACCACATCTCTTCTCAATAATGTTTTTCTCTCCTAAAAACTCATCCCCTCTACATCTCATCCCAATAATGCTATTCTCCACTATAAAACTCAACATCTCGTCCCTATAATGCTATTCTCTACTATAAAACTCAACATCTCGTCCCTATAATGCTATTCTCCACTATAAAACACTTGTCCCCATCACATTTCGTTCCAGTGATTTTCTCTCCTATAAACTCGTCCCCTCTACATCTCATTCCTGTATTGCTATTCTCTCTTATAAAACTCGTTCCCTCTACATCTCGTCTCTGTTATGCTATTCTCTCTTATAAAACTCTTGTTCCCTCTACATCTCGTCCCTATAATGCTATACTCTCTTATAAAACTCTTGTCCCCTCTACATCTCGTCCCTATAATGCTATTCTCTCTTATAAAACTCTTGTCCCTTCTACATCTCGTCCCCGTCATGCTTTTCTCTCTTATAAAACTCTTGTCCCTTCTACATCTCGTCCCTATAATGCTTTTCTCTCTTATAAAACTCTTGTCCCTTCTACATCTCGTCCCTATAATGCTTTTCTCTCTTATAAAACTCTTGTCCCTTCTACATCTCGTCCCTATAATGCTTTTCTCTCCTATAAAACTCTTGTCCCTTCTACATCTCGTCCCTATAATGCTTTTCTCTCTTATAAAACTCTTGTCCCTTCTACATCTCGTCCCTATAATGCTTTTCTCTCCTATAAAACTCTTGTCCCTTCTACATCTCGTCCCTATAATGCTATTCTCTCTTATAAAACTCTTGTCCCCTCTACATCTCGTCCCTATAATGCTTTTCTCTCCTATAAAACTCTTGTCCCCTTTACATCTCGTCCCTATAATGTTATTCTCTTATAAAACTCTTGTCCCTTCTACATCTCGTCCCTATAATGCTATTCTCTCTTGTAAAACTCTTGTCCCTTCTACATCTCGTCCCTATAATGCTATTCTCTCTTATAAAACTCTTGTCCCCTCTACATCTCGTCCCTATAATGCTATTCTCTCTTATAAAACTCTTGTCCCTTCTACATCTCGTCCCCGTCATGCTTTTCTCTCTTATAAAACTCTTGTCCCTTCTACATCTCGTCCCTATAATGTTATTCTCTCTTGTAAAACTCTTGTCCCCTTTACATCTCGTCCCTTTAATGCTATTCTCTTCTATAAAAAGCTTGTCCACGCTACATCGTATCCCTATAATGTTATTTGTCCCTTACATGCTATTATTTCTTGAAACCATATTACCAGAGACATATATATGTCTCTTATATTACGAACTTTTTGCCGCTGAATTTTGCTATGGTGGTCTCGCCTATAACAGGCTGTTTTTTAAGTCACCTGAAACGGAAATCGTCGGTGACCTATCTCAATCGCCTTTTGTCCAACCCAGTCGTCCGCTAATATTTATGACTTCTCCAAAAAACCTTAGATAATTTCAGTGAAATTTTGCAGAAACCTTCCATGATCAATCAAAATTGTGAATTATATGGTCCCCACCCCCAGGGGCCTGAGAGGCGGGGCAAAAAGTGGTCAAATTGGCTGAAAATTCAAATACATGTATAGGATACATGTGTGGTAGAATCAAGAACTCTCCATAATTGGAATGTTCTTAAAGTGCTCTAATTACCTTTGTTTGGGACTCGGACATTTTACTTAGTTTTATATTAGGAAATCACGTTTTCGAACTTCATTTGTTTAAAATAATGGCAGTTTGATGGTATGCTCATTTTGATCCTCACTTGCCTTCCGACACGGGTGGGGGTAATATAGCAGAACTCAGGTGACCGTTATGGCTCGTGGGCCTCACTAAGGAATCCTATCATGTACTTAAACATGAACATGTTGATACATGTTTCAAAGAACTATGAATTTAAAAATTTAATTACTATTCGTTTAGTTAATAATAAGTCCCATTTCAAATTTGGAGAGAAAGACAAAACCATGCCAAAGAATTCGATATAGACTACGATACTAAAGAGTCTGCTGTAGATGATCCATAAATGTTTGGCAAAACTGTATTGCAAAAAAGAGTTGCTACTGCTTTAGTCAATAACAGTCCCATTTCAGATTTTGAGAAAAATCCATGACCATACTGGATAATTTGAGATATAAAATAAAAGAGCCTGCTGTAGGTGATGAGATATCCTGAGTAGCTATACTTGTCCACGGTTCAGCATTTGTGTATGCGACATCGAACTATGTGATAGCTTGCAATTGTTATAATTAAATATATCCTGCTATAACGTGTTTCCTTGTCTGTTTCTCTTCTGTGAGCATTGATACGTACATTCTTATGTAGTCGGGAGCCATGTTGGTCTGTGACACTGGGCCGTTTTCGTCGCTCCAAACGGTTTGTTTATGAAATTAAGTCGGACCTGGTGATTTATAATATTTGACTTGACAAAGCTCGTTTTAACATCGGCAGGTCGTCAAGTTATGCGAGAAATATAACATTTAATCAACGAACTGGCCTGGAAAACAAAAAGACCGCGATCAGAGACCTATATTTTAAAAGCATTTAGTAGGCCTATAGGCCTAAGTCTCTGCCGCGATGAAACAAAGGGGAGATTACTCCTCTTTACTTGATAAATAAATAATGTATTATTCTTATTTTGATGGTAAGTCAATGGTTCATCAATCTATCACAAGAAAGGTTATTCGATTTCATTCACACAAACTACATGTACTTTATTTGGTTCGCCAGGGTGACCTATAATCATCTTGCTTCGTCCGTCGTCGTCGAGTAGGGGAGCTTGGTTCCATAAAAAATTGGCGGCAAATTCGGCGACCATTTTGTAACATGATTGCGTAATCATGGTTTTCCTGAACAATGCCTATTTCAACCTTCTCAGTTTCACCGGTGGGATTCAGCCTGAAATGACCAGAGATGGTCCAGAACAAGTGTTATTTTGGATGACCCATTTGGTTAAAAAAAAATAGAATTTCCATATTTTGGTGAAATAAAAATGCGCCCATAACAAAATTCTTACTTGAAAGTAAAGTTTCTCAACTTAAATGAGATCTCCCTGTAAACACTAAACATTTACATGAGATCTCCATGTAAACACTAAACATTTACAGAGAATTTTGGCTTTTTTGTCCTTATTTAGAAATAATCACTTTTTTTTTAAAATTGAATGTTTTCTCCAATAAAAGAGTCTAGACATTGAAAATAATCCGCATGGCAAGGCTTAGTAAAAAAAAAATTCAACAAAGCAAATGGTGGCGCAGAGATCACTCGTGCCAATGTTCATGACAATCGGTTCATTATTTCCTAACCGTGTCGTAACTTTGATATCGAGGCTAGAATTCTGGATGCCATTCAGAACAATTCGACATCAAAATAAATGATATACTGCGTCGGGACATGGAATCTACACATCATTCTTAGGTTTAGCTGTATATTCTCCCGGATGTAGTAGTAGATACTGTTTTTATTGTGTTTAGACGGGCACTGATTTTTTTCGCTATTGATAACTTTAAATGAACGGAATGCGCTGGCTATCTTCCAATCTGATGTGATTCCGGACAAATAATGTTCTGGATCGAGAAGTTGCTCAGCCAAGTCTTTATTCAAACTTATTACTACCAATCTTGGTACTGTTAAAGTCAGAGCTGCAGTCTTATTGTGATACTATTTACTCCAGAAATGGAGTTAATTGGATGCGCATTTTAAAGACTCCAAATGGCTTTTGACCAACCTTGAACCTCCTCTTCTTAAAAGGTGTCTTCCATCAAAACGTTTGTTTTTCTCACTTTTTACACTTACCTTCTCCATCCCAAACCTAAGGAATGCCTTTGTTTACTTGTCGCGAGGGTTTTCTTTAACGCGTTACGACTAGGACTCGGGAGGATAAAATAGCGAGTGTTTGGATTGACATGCCCATGGGAATATCGTTTTTGATTTCCTTCAAGGCTTACTATATCGTAGAGCTTATCAAAACAGGTAACATAGACCTTGTCAAGTCCTTTAGTTTCACCTTAAGACGCTATACAGCTTAAAAGAACATTAAATCAATATGGACTTCCCTGTGTAATATCAAGCCTGTTGATATGCCTAGTGGTCATCATCCTAGTTCTCAATTTGAGAATGTGACCTAGATTAGCATGGCGAGTGGCGTCGATGAAGCAGAAGACGTTTCCCCTACCGGGACACCTAGGCCTCTATGCAAATCTTTATTTGATTCGTATCTTTTATTAGAATTACGGTTTTCATGCTTCTCAAACTCCAAATCGATAATATAGATTTAGATGTAGATGGAGACCCTGAAAAAAATATTACTTATTAATCAAAGTATTATGCTGCTTAACAAGTAAGAAACTTGATGGTCTGTACTTAATGATAATGTTAACACTAGTTGTCATTTCATTTTGATAATTTTATTTCTTCACAATGACTCGATTTACATTTTGACAAGTATATACAAATAATACACTATTTAGCACACATTTCTTACAAAACGCTGAAGATGTGTAGATAATGAAAGTTTATATAATATATATCAGCATTATGAGTTCTAATTTTGATAGATCGAAGGAATAAATAATTAAAGATGGAAATAAAATTCAGACTAAAACAGTTTTACATCAACCTCACAACTTGTTCATTTTAGAATTCAACAATAAAATGATAACTCGAGTCATGGACGGAGACCTGATGAGCGTATCACAACACCTCGTATGCCTCTGAACTATTCTACGTATTTGTCTACAATTGTAATCTTCATTGAATTGCACAAACTTTTTCTTTGTTGTCGTTGATAGCAGCAGGTAGCTTCGTGTTCCTCCGTCGTCCCATCTTCTCTAGAACCTGTGGAAGCAAGTGATGCATTGTAAGATGCAAGGATGGATCGCTCTCTCCATACATTTAAGATATATAAAATATCCCCCATGGGAACTACCCCATCACAACAGATTAATTCGAAGCTTTTAAACAATAGGAGAAGGTAAGGTCATTTCTCATTTACATTGTATGTTCACTTTGTGTATTTTGTACCTTCCCTCGTCTGCTGGGGACCCTATAACCGCAATTTAATGTTCAGCCCATTTAAAGCTCGCCATGCAAATTTTAAATACACATGCAATTCGCTTCCTAACTTGTCTTAACATAGTTAGCTATTACAGATGTTTCACGCTCCAGGTATTCGATTTTAGTGTACTTTATATACAATGTATTATTATACATACTATGCTCCTTTTGGTGCAACGTTTGTTTACGATACATAAATGGTCTTGGGTGTCCATGAATGCAATTTATAAACTAAGTCAGTGCCAGATTAAAGAAGTCTGTTATAATCTGATTAGGTGTAAAGTTAATTGTAGTTGTACTGGCTGGGGAACGTACAAAGTTTTAAATCTACTTAATATAACAGTACTTCCAGTGTTCGGGACATAAATACACCCCGGGTGCTTATTTACTCCGTACGTTAAACTATTTACAACACCAATTTAGTTGTTTAATGTAATCAATATTGGTGTTTTAATATACACACGAATGCTTACTAAAAATGCTGTGCTGACACTGTCCATATTTCTACTGACTGAATGATTGATATAAGTAGCTAAATATGTCCGTTTGTCTACGGACTGATTGATATAAGTAGCTTCATGTGTCCGTTTGTCTACTGATATTGTCAGTGCAAATGATGGTACAGAGTTAACGTAAAATTTTACTGTTTTTAACAGAATTGTCCAGTTAAATTTAAATACAAGATTATTTCCCATTGTTTAAAATATAGTGTCTCTAGGGCAAGTCATACTGTTAACCCTACAAAGACATCGCAAAGATTGATATAGACCGTGTGATTGACGTGACCATATAGCAGAAACAAACGTTGCCCCCTTTTTAACTTACAGAGACGAGTGTTTCTGTCTCTTTAAATGTCTACCTGGAGAACTTACAATTTAATCAAAGTGGAGGTCCATGTGTGGCCTACCATGAACTCATCACCATTGTGGTGTACTTGTGATGTTTGTGGTGTGACTTACCGCCAGGACTTCACAGAAGTCGAGAGTGCCCGTTGCGTCTTTGTCGATTTCCTGTATGATCTCCTCCACTTGTTTAGGTGTGAACATGGTCGCATCTGTTTTAGTCAGGACACTGTCAATTTCATCTCGGTCCACTACCTGTTAATACACAAGGTTTTATCAAGCTTCATTAGATCATTGTCTATAATCAAAATACAATGTAAACTATATATATATAATTGAAGTAGGGAGTGTAGCATTAGTAATAATCGTAATTATGTACTTCTGCAAGTAAAACAAAATAAAACATATATTTTCAATATTTAACTTACTCCGTCCCCGTTTATGTCGGCTTCGTTAAACTTCTTCTCTGCATTCAGAAATATGCCCAATGGTAATAGAGGATAGTCCTCGGCTATGGCCTGAAACGTAGAGAAAGTCAAATGATAATGGGGTTTTTTGTAAACCAACAACGCTACTACAAAATGGAGCATTATCAATACCATAATTAATTAGAAGGTGACATATTCTTTATTTACCAATTATGGAAACAATATTTAAGGGTATTGATGTATGTCCCTTAATTCATACTTGTATGTCGTTTTCTAATTACCTATCATGTCATTCTTAGTGGATTTGGATATATGTACACATGTATATGTATTATATGTTGTAACAATTGCATATATGAACAATGAAACTATATATGAGAAGAACGCTACTATCTACTATAGTATATAAGATTATAGAAGCACCAAACCCACATCAGTAGGTGATCATTGGATCGACGGTATAATGAATTCAACATTAGCGATGAGAAAGTAATTTTGCCATCAAGCCAACGAACGAAAATAACATACAACAATGGGACAATATCTACAAACCACTACAAATAATAATCTTCAAAAAATCTCTCGAGGAAAGTGTATAAAACAAAGTTACACCAGTCTTCAAAAAGGCGCCAAAATCAACCATGGATTACTCTTGACCGGTCAGCTTGACATATGTCAAGTGAAAAATCATACAAAGAATTATTCGGGATGAAATTGTGTCCAACAGCATTTTCTTTAAAAACCAAAAAAGGATTTGAGCACGGTAAATCATGCACAAACCAAATATTAGAAGCCTTTTAAGTATGGATCAAAACCCTTGACGAAGGCCACAACATCACTTTAATATTCATTAAAGCATTCGAAAAAGCTTGCCACAGGTTCTTAATGTACAAACTCCACAAATATGGAATCTCGAAGATTTGTTTTGGATTGGATGGGTGCATTTCTGTCAGACCTATCTAAAAAAAGTAGCGGCCAACGGTTTGGTCTCGGAAGCCTACCAATAATGTGCGATGACCCGCTAGGGAGTGTTCTAGATTGAATCCTGGTTTTGATATGTATGCCCACTTTTTTCATCAAACGAGGACAAAAGGAACCAATGGACCGAAAACTAGATAATGAGGCTGAATGTTGACAAATATACATTTAGATATAGGACATAGAGACAAGTCATCAGGGTATACTCTAACCCAAGACAGTGCAACATTCAATATTGCTAAATCAAGTGAAGAGAAAGACCTGCACGTATATAATGTAGATGACAACCTGAAGTTCTCAAACCGTGTAAATATCGGGTCTCGCCTTTAGAAGCTTCAAGGACACAACTACCCTCACAACATTGTATACATCACTCGACCACATTTAAAGTATGCTACTACCATGTGATCACCATTCCTTATTTAAAGACTGGATTTCCATTAAACGAATGCAACGTACTATGGCTACAAAGGCTATAAAACCTGCCAGGAAAACTCAAAATTTTGGGATTATCAACACTCAAACAGAGAGATCTCCTATACAACCACGATATTCTAGACAACGAAATACCTTCATATCACCTTGCTGTGAAGCAACACGGAGCCACTCCTAATGACCATAGGACCATATGTATTACTGTGCTACAGTAGTTTATGTTATATGGCAAATACAGAATACCTTCCAGTATAGTCAGGATACATTAGAACACGTTACAGATAACACCTTATTTGTGAACAGCAGACTTTTACTTTGTAAATCCAATTAAAGAGATATTTTATAATAGCTCTGAATTAATCCTGTATTAGCCAAATCTGTTTTGTTAATCTGATATAGATCTAACTTTGGTTGAATTGTGACTAACCGTGCATTGTTACCTTTGATATAAGTAAACAGGCCTATAACAAGACTTCGGTATTATTTTTGTTGGTTTTAATAGCATTGCTCCTTATTTGAAGTTCTTCTGATTAAGCGTTCTTCGGTTTCCTAGGTTGTCAACTTTTCACCCGAATCGCTCATAATGTATGTATCATATTCTCATGAATAACTTATGTTTACAGGATAATGGCACTGCACTTGATTTTAAAATGACATTACTAAACATCAGCGTTCCTCGACAATCGCTGCACTAAGGTCAGATTAAAGCACCGGATTATTCCCAGGTGGTACAGGTAGTTCGAACACCTGTCAGATAAAGTACTGCCATACGACACCTGTCGGATATAGTACTGTCATACGACACCTGTCGGATATAGTACTGCCATACGACACCTGTCAGATATAGTACTGCCATGCGACACCTGTCTGGGGTGTAACACTACCAGGTGTAACACTAACACCACCAAGTGTAACACTATCAGGTGTAACACTATCACTACCAGGTGTAACACTAACACCACCAGGTGTAACACTATCACTACCAGGTGTAACACTAACACCACCAGGTGTAACACTAACACCACCAGGTGTAACACTACCAGGTGTAACACCACCAGGTGTAACACTATCAGGTGTAACACTATCAGGTGTAACACCACCAGGTGTAACACTATCAGGTGTAACACTACCAGGTGTAACACCACCAGGTGTAACACTACCAGGTGTAACACCACCAGGTGTAACACCACCAGGTGTAACACTATCAGGTGTAACACCACCAGGTGTAACACTATCAGGTGTAACACTACCAGGTGTAACACCACAAGTACACTATATATCTAACATATAGACACAATAACTCACGTTGTAATATGCATATGTATTCTGAGAGAGCTTCTCTTTGCCGGGGATCGGTGGGTGACGAACTGCTGGAAACTCTGATACTGGAGGAGGAGTTGGGGCAGATGTATCATTGGTGCTTGAGGATGGCGGTGACTTAGTCTTCGCTTTGTCAGCCCCTCCCTTGGCCGCTGCTCCCTTTCCCTTGGCAGGGGCTGGAGCACCCTTAGCCGCCGGAGCTCCTTTCTGACTGGAACTGCCTGCAGATTTCTGTAAGGCCAAAATTAATAGTTTGTGTTCAAGCTGCACGTAAGAGAGGATGCGTACAATGTTTTAAAAGACTGACATTGCAGTACAAATGGGGATTAAAACTGTAACATCATGTTACATGTTGAAGGAAGCTATTTTATTAACAGTAATATTTAAGCCAATCTCTAAAGTAATGTAAGATTAGATAATGCAAAGTTTATCTATTTTACAGCAATTGCGAAAAAGTTATATTAACTTATATTAATCACACTTGTAAGCCTGGATAGAAGTGCGCGAGGGGTCTTACTGTGGGAGAAAACCCACGTGGTCGGGCAGGTGACCCCATACCTTTTCACGTCCGATCAGGGAACGGACCCCGGCCGCCTAGGTAAAAGTGTGTTACCAATGTGTCACTCGACCACCCATTGATGCACTATGCAGAATATCAACACGTAATTGAAGATGTTTTTGTGCCATTGTCTAAACACTATCCGTTTTTCATCCGGGTTATCACACTTTTGCCTCTACCATCACTGACTATTCCTAATAGGGCGAAACGGCTGTATAATGTCTTTGGCATCATGAAGTGGTTGTTACATTGTACATACATTTATAATGTAGTTTCCCCAATGTATAATTAGTTTATGGGTTTAATGTCATTAATCACGACCTTAAATTGAACCTAAAATTCTAAATGCATCAATTTCTATTGCCATATCGGAATATAGTTTTTGCCAAAACTAGACAAATATGACTGATATCCTAAGTATCCCAGTTGCCCAATAATATCAGTAATCTTGTTGTAGGTGTTGTTTATCTAATGTCTCGGATATATCAGTGATCTTGCTGTAGGTGTTGTTTAACTAATGTCTCTGATACATACGTGATCTTGTTGTAGGTGTTGTTTATCTAATGTCTTAGATGCATCAGTGATCTTGTTGTAGGTGTTGTTTATCTAATGTCTTAGATGCATCAGTGATCTTGTTGTAGGTGTTGTTTATCTTATATCTCGGATTCATCAGTGATCTTGTTGTAGGTGTTGTTTATCTAATGTCTTAGATGCATCAGTGATCTTGTTGTAGGTGTTGTTTATCTTATATCTCGGATACATCAGTAATCTTGTTGTAGGTGTTGTTTATCTAATGTCTTAGATGCATCAGTGATCTTGTTGTAGGTGTTGTTTATCTTATATCTCGGATACATCAGTGATCTTGTTGTAGGTGTTGTTTATCTAATGTCTCAGATACATCAGTGATCTTGTTGTAGGTGTTGTTTATCTAATGTCTCAGATACATCAGTGATCTTGTTGTAGGTGTTGTTTAACTAATGTCTCAGATACATCAGTGATCTTGTTGTAGGTGTTGTTTATATAATGTCTCGGATTCATCAGTGATCTTGTTGTAGGTGTTGTTTAACTAATGTCTCAGATCCATCAGTGATCTTGTTGTAGGTGTTGTTTAACTAATGTCTCGGATACATCAGTGATCTTGTTGTAGGTGTTGTTTATCTAATGTCTCAGATCCATCAGTGATCTTGTTGTAGGTGTTGTTTAACTAATGTCTCGGATTCATCAGTGATCTTGTTGTGGGTGTTGTTTATCTAATGTCTCAGATCCATCAGTGATCTTGTTGTAGGTGTTGTTTATCTAATGTCTCGGATACATCAGTGATCTTGTTGTTGGTGTTGTTTATCTAATGTCTCGGATTCATCAGTGATCTTGTTGTAGGTGTTGTTTAACTAATGTCTCTGATACATACGTGATCTTGTTGTGGGTATTGTTTATCTAATGTCTCAGATACATCAGTGATCTTGTTGTAGGTGTTGTTTATCTTATATCTCGGATACATCAGTGATCTTGTTGTAGGACGCAGTCGTATGTTGAGTTTGGTGACCAGGTTTCCCCAGCGGACTATTAGTATACCCATGGGACCAAACTCTGCCCCTTTCTTGGATGATATGTTTGTTGTTTTTTGTTGTTTTTTTGTTTTTTATTAAAATAAATATGGACAATACAGAAGCTCAGACGCATAGTTCGATATTTACTTTCAATGCAACAAAAATGGACACCTTACAACTAAACTGTATAAGCGAGATGTTTTCACTTGCGCAATTGCTAGATTGCTAAATTTCCCGGTTTAGTTCGGTATTCTTAATTGTCTTTGACGACCTCTTAGCAAATTAATTGTTTGAATGAAATTTTTAGTTGTTAAAACAATTAAATAATACTATTTGATTAATAACATAATCAATTAAGCAGAAATCTGAAAATAGTAAACTAACTAAAGAACGCCATTTGCAGTTAATGTGATTACATTCACCAAATCTTCATAAACGGACTTAAGAACACGATTATTACACTTAGTTAGTTTCAACTAGTATTTGTGTATTCTACATTCCCTGACTTGTAAGTAAAGATCGGCTCCGTAACTCTCACTATATACCGTCAAAGATGGCGTCCTGTTTTGTTTTACATTCCGAATTCTTGATCAATCAACATGCATGCTTTTTACTTTGTTACAACCAGGAAACCCCACATTTCGCAGCCATAATTAAGAACGGACAAAACACAGACATCAGAAATATTTAGTTTAGATTCTTAATTGAGAGACTGTGGTATAAGTATGTGTTTGATGGTCCGTATCTGACCTTGGCTCTGTGGTATAAGTATGGGTTTGATGGTCTATATCTGACCTTGGCCTTGTGGTATAAGTATGGGTTTGATGGTCTGTATCTGACCTTGGTCCTGTAGAATAAGTATGGGTTTGATGGTCCGTATCTGGCCTTGGCCCTGTAGAATAAGTATGGGTTTGATGGTATGTATCTGACATTGGCCCTGTGGTATAAGTATGGGTTTGATGGTCTGTATCTGACCTTGGCCCTGTAGAATAAGTATGGGTTTGATGGTATGTATCTGACCTTGGCCCTGTGGTATAAGTATGGGTTTGATGGTCCGTATCTGACCTTGGCTCTGTGGTATAAGTATGGGTTTGATGGTCCGTATCTGACCTTGGCTCTGTGGTATAAGTATGGGTTTGATGGCCCGTATCTGGCATTGGCCCTGTAAATACGGACGTGTACAAGTCTATACCATAATGGGAAGGGCTGGTGTATAATTCCGACCAAGCACAATGACAAACAAACAACCTTTGTCTCACGGTACCTAAACGGTGATCTTCATTAATGTATTGACAATAACTCGTCGCTACTTCAAACGTTCGCACGTCGTACAATGCCAGGTGATACGGTCCTAATGTATCTGTACACACGTGCACACGGACAGTGGTCGAGAGACCATTGTCGTGGTATTGACGAAACTACTGTGATATTTGTCCTCCTGGTGGAGACACAGCGGTGGGTATTGAGTATATCAATGTTACCGGGGTTCACTAGGAGGTATCTCGTGGTCATTATCGTAGTGTACATACCGCTGAGTTATAGAATTGGATCCACTGAAATCACAATCGAGTAACTAGGCGAGAGAATCATTATTGAGATGAAGGACCGATTAGATATTGTGTGATCACTGCTGATTTCGCCTATCTGGGTATTGTGGTCCCATATAATTTCCCATCAAAGTTTTTCAGTGTTAAGCGATTCTATATTAATCCTAATTTGTTTGGTTCCGTTTATATTTTCCTAAGTTTTCTTTCTCTATTTTCACTTTTTTTGCCCTTTTCACCGCCTGATCTCTGCCATCTTCGCTAGCCAAGGCTTCTGATTACGTTACACTCCGCCAAGGGTTCGTGGAGTGTAACGTAATCAGAAGCCTTGGCTAGCGAAGATGGATCTCTGCAGGTTTGTGACTAACTCTAAATTCAAAGAGGCCAATCAGACATTAAGATATTGAAACGATGTGGATATTTTCACGTTTAATGCGATGGGTGTATTATTATTTTCTTACTCAGCACAATAATATGGAGTGGTGGCGACAAAACCGCTGGTGTGGCGGTTGTGACGGGTGATTGCTGGCAGTGTAGTGATTAATAGTGGTAGAATAGTGTTGGTGTACTGATGTACTGATGTACTGATGTTGGCAGTAGTGGTGTTGGTGTGAGGAATGGCGGTGTACTGGTGTATTGGTGGCGGTGGTGGGATGAGTGGCGATGTACCGATGTATTGGTGGCGGTGGTGGGATGAGTGGCGGTGTGAGAAGTGGCGGTGTACCGATGTATTGGTGGCGGTGGTGGGATGATTGGCGATGTACCGATGTATTGGTGGCGGTGGTGGGATGAGTGGCGGTGTGAGAAGTGGAGGTGTACCGATGTATTGGTGGCGGTGGTGGGATGAGTGGCGATGTACCGATGTATTGGTGGCGGTGGTGGGATGAGTGGCGGTGTGAGAAGTGGCGGTGTGTACCGATGTATTGGTGGCGGTGGTGGAGGAGTGGCGGTGTACTGATGTATTAGTGGCGGTGTGAGAAGTGGTGGTGTACCGATGTATTGGTGGCGGTTTTGGGAGTAGTGGTGGTGTATCGATGTATTAGTGGCGGTGGTGGGATGAGTGGCGATGTACCGATGTATTGGTGGCGGTTGTGAGAAGAGTGGCGGTGTACCGATGTATTGGTGGCGGTGGTTGGAGGAATGGCGGTGTACCGATGTATTGGTGGCGGTAGTTAGAGTAATGGCTGTGTACTGATGTATTGGTGGCGGTGGTTGGAGTAGTGGCGATGCACCGATGTATTGGTGGCGGTGGTGGGATGAGTAGCAATGTACCGATGTATTGGTGTGGCGGTGTGAAGAATGGTAAAATGTTGTATAGGTTTGGTGTGAGAAGTGGCGTGTGAGTAGAGTGGATATAATGTAATTGTTTATTGCTGGGTATGTACCCGTTATTGTTATCATCAAGTTATTGAGAGGCATTGTTCCCAAACTAAACCTTGCATAAACAATACATGAATATACATAAATTAATTAAACAATGATGTTTAATTATAGATATGTTATACGATTCCTGTCCTATATCACACGTACACACAATGTAAGGCACATCACGTAATGTCTTGTCATATCTTGTTATAGTCTATATAAGTACATTTGTACACAACACTTGACAGCTATCCAGAATGCCGTATCTACGCTCCTGCCAATCAACTCACCTGCTCCACATTTACCTGGCAGGTGTGTTGTTTTAATTTAAATGTTGTATAGATTATTAAACGGGATTAAAGACAATAAAATGACCTCATAGCTCAGATAGGAGAGATATGAACACATTGGTCTGACATTGTGTGAACCAATCAGATCCAGTTCAAAGACATATAGCCGTCAAATTATAGGGACCAATGTTATCTAAGCACGACTTTGGTGACACATCTTTGTACTTCACACATCTTGTGTAACCTTGGCATTGTTTTACATTCACCTTAAGTGATGAATTTCGTATTCAACAGTTGGCAACAATATGCTCGTCGAACAAAACTTAATATTTTGATATCTGCCTGTTATGAATTGTTATGTTGACTTGTCTACATTACCTGTTATATAACTAATGTCACACAATGTGTGAGGTACGGGTGGGGTTCAATCAGGTTTAAACACTTACAATCGTGTTTGTAACCTCCGAAATACAGAGGAAGTGTTTATAATTTATAACCCTAACAATGCAGGAACATGGTAATTGATTTCCACCAACTAAGGCTGGTGTTCAGACACTTCAATGAATGCACGCGAGATCGCCGACCCAAAATGTGATCCCGTCACGTGACACAGAGTTTCATTGTAGTTACTTATTCTCTTGAATCTCTTCCTGGAAAAATTCATAAAATTCCTAGCGCTACAAATACTATTTGGAACTGTCATGACGAAACATCACAACGGAACATTGCAATCGGTACACAGGCAATAAGGTAGCCGTGGGTTTCTTTGTGACAACAAATGTTATCCAGTTTAATCATTTCAATTAATACATGTTTTCTTTGTCTTTTAATATAATCTACTTGTTCAGAAGAACAGAGATAGGAAACAGAATGATGTTAACTACATAAGAATTAACAAAGCGATTTAGCATGGTTGGATCTAGATCGTTAGATAGATAAGTAGGACCACGGAATGATGGACGGAAGTTACACAGCTAGGCTCTCGTTACAGATAGGATGGAGTAGATACCTGAGCGTTCGCCAGTGACTTTTTGAGACTGTCGATCTTGCTATTGGCGTCATACAATCTGGATTGGTAATCCTGCAGCTCCGCCTCGACCTTCTTCAGATTGTTCCTGGCCTCGTCCCTCTCACGAATGTAGGCGAAAATCTCTCTACCCTGATCCTCCGACATGTTTACACTGTAGCACTAACGTCTTTAGGAGTAGCACATTATATACAAATCTCCAACACAGAATGCATAATTTCACTAGGAAAAGTATCTAAATATCCGAATTCCGAAAAAAAATATGAAATATGTTATAAATCAGCAGTTTTGTGTAGAACGTATTATCGTTGTATGGTAGAAATTTAAACCCAATTAGAACTCTCTCGTCTTTGGTACCAGCCTTGAAATGGTAACGATGTTTCGTCGCTGTGTACTTTTTAACTCATTGAAGTGTTCCAGATTATGATGTATTTCAGAACCTATTCTCCATATCAAAATATTTTCTTGTCTTCTTTTACGAGGTGGTATTTTGATTTCGTCTGGGTACACACGCGATCAGGTATGTTTTGGCATAGCGATCGGCCACAAGTCATGTGTTGTGTGAAGACTTACAAAAATATTGACCCTACGGTCTACTCGTGTACCCGGACAGGATCGGACCAATGAGAACACCCTGCTAATCGCTCAATCTCGTAATACATACGGCCTGGGATTTTATGTATGTACCACCCGATTTAAATTGTGTTGTAAAAATAATGAATACAGGAAATGTGTGTTTTAAATCAAAGACATGGGAACAGTTGGGTGTTCGTGAGCATGATTTATAGGCACAAGTCAATTAAATAAAAATAAATGTATACAAAATCGTTTAAATGATTTGAACAGTATACCGTTGAAGCTTTGTCTAGAATGCATTATGGCAAGAACAATATATGAACCTGATAAACTGTTGTCGCTATCTCATTAATGACTGACATTGGGGTTAAATAGAGGGGTGTGCACCCTTTTTGTTGTGTGTATACTTTTGGTGTATATTATTGTCAGGTGTGGCGTCTAAGCTGCTATACCAGTAACGTTTCCACGCGTCGCCTCACCTGGACAGTGACGTGCATTGTTTTGTAGATTCCTGATACAGTTTTATCTAAACGATCGATTGATTATGCTGTTAACCGTTTGGTTTTAAATACACATTTAACGTCAATCACGTGTTATTTTCTATTATAAACTATTCGACCAGGTCCAATACACTGACGACCAAACAACACTACACAGACAACACTACACAGACAACACTACACAGACAACACTACTCAGACAACAATACACAGACAACACTACACCGACAACACTACACAGACAACACTACTCAGACAACACTACACAGACAACACTACTCAGACAACACTACACAGACAACACTACACAGACAACACTACTCAGACAACAATACACAGACAACACTACACAGACAACACTACACAGACAACACTACACAGACAACACTACACAGACAACACTACACAGACAACACTACATAGACAACACTACACAGACAACACTACACAGACAACCCTACACAGACAACACTACACAGACAACACTACACAGACAACACTACACAGACAACACTACACAGACAACACTACACAGACAACACTACTCAGACAACACTACTCTGACAACACAGACAACACTACTCAGACAACACTACACAGACAACACTACGCTGACAACTCTACGCTGACAACACTACTCAGACAACACTACACAGACAACACTACACAGACAACACTAATCTGACAACACTACAAAGACAACACTACATAGACAACACTACATAGACAACACTACATAGACAACACTACTCAGACAACACTCCCAGACAACACCACTCAGACAACACTACACAGACAACACTACGCTGACAACACTACGCTGACAACACTACTCAGACAACACTACACAGACAACACTACACAGACAACACTACACAGACAACACTACAAAGACAACACTATATAGACAACACTACATAGACAACACTACTCAGACAACACTACTCAGACAACACTCCCAGACAACACCACTCAGACAACACCACTCAGACAACACCACTCAGACAACACTACCCAGACAACACTACTCAGACAACACCACTCAGACAACACTACTCAGACAACACTACTCAGACAACACTACTCAGCAACACTACCCAGACAACACTACTCTGACAACACTGCTCAGACAACACTACACAGACAACACTACCCAGACAACACCACTCAGACAACACTACCCAGACAACACTACCCAGACAACACTACTCAGACAACACTACTCAGACAACACTACTCGGACAACACCACTCGGACAACACTACTCGGACAACACTACTCTGACAACACTACCCAGACAACACTACAAAGACAACACTACCCAGACAACACAACTCAGACAACACTACTCGGACAACACTACTCTGACAACACTACACAGACAACACTACTCGGACAACACTACTCAGACAACACTACCCAGACAACACTACCCAGACAACACCACTCAGACAACACAACTCAGACAACACTACTCAGACAACACTACTCAGACAACACAACTCAGACAACACTACCCAGACAACACCACTCAGACAACACTGCCCAGACAACACCACTCAGACAACACTACTCAGACAACACTACTCAGACAACACTACAGAGACAACACTACACAGACAACACTACTCAGACAACACTCCCAGACAACACCACTCAGACAACATCACTCAGACAACACCACTCAGACAACACTACCCAGACAACACTACCCAGACAACACAACTCAGACAACACTACACAGACAACACCACTCAGACAACACAACTCAGACAACACTACCCAGACAACACCACTCAGACAACACTACCCAGACAGCACCACTCAGACAACACAACTCAGACAACACTACCCAGACAACACCACTCAGACAACACTACTCAGACAACACCACTCAGACAACACTACCCAGACAACACTACCCAGACAATACCACTCAGACAACACCACTCAGACAACACTACCCAGACAACACCACTCAGACAACACTACTCAGACAACACTACTCAGACAACACTACTCAGACAACACTTCTCAGACAACACTACACAGACAACACTACATAGACAACACTACACAGACAACACTACTAAGGCAACGCTACTCAGACAACACTACTCTGACAACACTACATAGACAACACTATCCAGACAACACTACCAAGACAACACTACCCAGACAACACTACTCTGACATAGTGACCAACCGTAGGGAACTTTCGGAACGAACGTAGACATATTTTGATAGTTATTTGAGATGGTCTGGGTTAGAAGAAATGTGCAGTGTATCCATTCAGACAACAATACGTAAAAACACTGACAACCAACAACACAGACAACAACTCAGACAACAACACTCAGACAACAACACTCAAGACAACAAACCACTCAGACAATAACACTGACAACAAACAACACAGACAACAACACTGACAAAAAACCACTCAGACAATAACACTGACAACAAACAACTCAGACAACAACACTCAAGACAACAACACCGACAACAAACAACTCAGACAACAACACTGACAACAAACAACTCAGACAACAACACTCAAGACAACAACACCGACAACAAACAACTCAGACAACAACACTGACAACAAACAACACAGACAACAACACTGACAACAAACAACACAGACAACAACACTGACAACAAACAACTCGGACAACAACACTCAAGACAACAACACTGACAACAAACAACACAAACAACAACACTCAAGACAACAACACTGACAAAAAACAACTCAGACAATAACACTGACAACAAACAACTCAGACAACAACACTCAAGACAACAACACTGACAACCAACCACTCAGACAACAACACTGACAACAAACCACTCAGACAACAACACTGACAACAAACAACACTGACAACAACACTGACAACAAACAACAATGACAACAAACAACAATGACAACAACACTGACAACAAACAACAATGACAACAAACAACAATGACAACAACACTCAAGACAACAACACTGACAACAAACCACTCAGACAACAACACTGGCAACAAACAACCCAGACAACAACACTCAAGACAACAACACTGACAACAAACCACTCAGACAACAACACTGACAACAAACCACTCAGACAACAACACTGACAACAAACAACACTGACAACAAACAACAATGACAACAAACAACAATGACAACAACAATGACAACAAACAACAATGACAACAACAATGACAACAAACAACCCAGACAACAACACTCAAGACAACAACACTGACAACAAACCACTCAGACAACAACACTGGCAACAAACAACCCAGACAACAACACTCAAGACAACAACACTCAAGACAACAACACTGACAACAAACCACTCAGACAACAACACTGACAACAAACCACTCAGACAACAACACTGACAACAACACTCAAGACAACAACACTCAAGACAACAACACTGACAACAAACAACTCAGACAACAACACTGACAACAAACAACTCAGACAACAACACTGACAACAAACAACTCAGACAATAACACTCAAGACAACAAACCACTCAGACAACAACACTCAAGACAACAACACTGAAATTTATAGAGGCAGTGAAATTCGTCACGAAATATGTAAAGTATTTTCCTTTCTCCATTTAGTTTTGAAAATTGAATAGGTTTAACCACGAAGTATCTATACGATTATCCCATTTTAAAATAAATTGATCAATCAGTCTTTGTTTGGTAATGTATTTTACAAAGTCCTTACTGGCTGTACAAGTATATCGGTAATTATGTGTCCATTCCGTTATTGAAATCGGTATTATTAAAAATTGTTTTTAAAAGATACTAGCCATTTAGAATCTATTTGTCCTTGCGAGTGAAATTTGTTTATCCATGTATATAATATGCTTGATAGCTCCCCCTTCCGTGATAAGCTTGTGCCAGAACGTCACCATTCAATCTCTAATGGTCGTCGACCAAGTTCCCCATTTATCAGGAGATTCACAGTATTCTTCCATACATTTAAAATCTTTTTGCAAAATCGCAAATGATTTTTTCTTTAATATATAAGTGTCTTCAAAGCCCCATATTTCGCAACCATATTATGAAATATATCAAAACGCCGAAACGAGAGGATGAAATGTGTATCGGTGAAAATGGAACTGGAATTGGGGAAGGGAGGAGACAATGAAATACGCCAAAATAAATAAAATAATAGGATGTGTGATGATGAATATATGTCGCTAACACCTACTAATTGACTGTTTATTAACTCGCATCACGACCTAACAAATTAGTCCTCACGTATAATGGTACAATATGTACCGTGTTCTTCACCATGTTCCAGGTATACTGTATATCTGGGAACCATTGACGCCGAGCCGACAGCGAGGCATGAGAACAAACCGTCGCGTCGTTGTTTCGTGTAGGGCACTCGTGTAAATTATTGTCTGGGTATTTTACACTCCGTTTGGTTCGTCATTTAAATTGATACCAAATATCAACATTGATCCTCTGGTCGAGTTATATAAACTGGGGACAACTCCAAGTGACACAATAAAAGTATGTAGGGGTCAAAGTCCAAGGTTTCAATAATAAAACATTTATCGAAAATTTGCATTGCGTTTCATATTATAGTACAAAATTATTATGTGTATATTAAGGTCATTCATTTTTACAATAGCATTAAATTCACGAGCCATTTCAATTGATTGTTGATATTGTGATAATGGCATGTTAGCGAGATACGTCCTATGGGTGTTTCTCTGCTCAGTTACATCTGCTGTATGCATAGCTTACAGTCTATTTGATTTCTTTATAGAAGACAATATGACAGTTATAGTTTGTCTGTTTGGTGAAGTCAGCTAGTGTATTGGCAACGGGATGATGGCTTACGTCTTATTCAACACCAAATAATGGCGCGTGGTTGCGCCTGGAGATAAGACTTACTTGATTTCTCGGGTTTTTCTGAAGAAAAAATACTCACCAGTTATAATATTCAATTATTGCAAATTGTGTTGCTGGCTCGTGTAATGCATGCTCAGCTAAGCCTTTACTCAAAGGTCTTACTACTATAATTGTATGACTAAGCCTTTACCCATAGGTCTGACTACTATCATACGTATGACTAAGGCTTTACTCAAAGGTCTGACTACTATCATTAGTATGACTAATGCTTTACTCAAAGGTCTGACTTTTATTATTAGTACTACTAAGGCTTTACCCAGAGGTTAAAAAAAAGGATACTGTTTACTCCAGAAATGAAATTGATGGAATGCGGATTTTGAAGAACTCAAAAAATGATTTGGTTAATCTTGGACATACGCTCCAAAATGCGTTTCTTCTAACAAAACTTTTGATTTTTGTCACTCTTTACACTGCCATTCCCCATTCCAAACTCCATGAACTTCTTCATTATATTTCGGTGTCAGTAAAGTTCCATGAAAGGTCCTACTGTCAGTAAAGTTCCATTAAACGTCCCACTGTCAGTAAAGTTCCATGAAAGGTCCCACTGTCAGTAAAGTTCCATGAAAGGTCCCACTGTCAGTAAAGTTCCATGAAAGGTCCCACTGACAGTAAAGTTCCATGAAAGGTCCCACTGTCAGTAAAGTTCCATGAAAGGTCCCACTGTCAGTAAAGTTCCATGAAAGGTCCCACTGTCAGTAAAGTTCCATGAAAGGTCCCACTGTCAGTAAAGTTCCATGAAAGGTCCCACTGACAGTAAAGTTCCATGAAAGGTCCCACTATCAGTAAAGTTCCACGAAAGGTCCCACTGTCAGTAATGTTCCATGAAATGTCCCACTATCAGTAAAGTTCCATGAAATGTCCCACTGTCAATAATGTTCCATAAAGGCCCCACTGTCAGTAAAGTTCCATGAAATGTCCCACTGTCAGTAAAGTTCCATGAAATGTCCCACTATCAGTAAAGTTCCGTTAAATGTCTTTCTATCACACATCCTAACGGTAAAATTCTGTGAAAGGTCCCTTTGTCGGTAATGTTCCATTAATGGCCTTTCTGTCGCACTTACTGACCGTAAAGTTCCGTGAATGGTCCGTCGCACATTCTTAGTTTAGTTCGAACATATTTTATTTGAAAATATTCAAAAGGAATTGGACACAATTTGTATAACTTCAAAACGTCCTTCGCATAAAATGTAGACAATGGTATTTATAAGACAAATATTGGCATATTACTAAAGTTAGTGGTATATAATAATCACATATCGTGCTAATGTTTCATTTCTGTCGTAAAGTTCCCTAAATGGACCCTCTGCCACACGTTCTGCCGTAAAATTCCACAAATGGACCCTCTGTCACACGTTCTGTCGTAAAGTTCCGTAAATGGACCCTCTGTCACGCGTTCTGTCGTAAAGTTCCGTAAATGGACCCTCTGTCACACGTTCTGTCGTAAAGTTCCGTAAATGGACCCTCTGTCACACGTTCTGTCATAAGGTTCCCTAAATGGACCCTCTGTCACACGTTCTGTTATAAGGTTCCCTAAATGGACCCTCTGTCACACGTTCTGTTGTAAAGTTCCGTAAATGGACCCTCTGTCACACGTTCTGTCGTAAAGTTCCGTAAATGGACCCTCTGTCACACGTTCTGTCGTAAAGTTCCCTAAATGGACCCTCTGTCACACGCTCTGTCGTAAAGTTCCGCAAATGGACCCTCTGTCGCACGTTCTGCCGTAAAATTCCACAAATGGACCCTCTGTCAGACGTTCTGTCGTAAAGTTCCGTAAATGGACCCTCTGTCACGCGTTCTTTCGTAAAGTTCCGTAAATGGACCCTCTGTCACACGTTCTGTCGTAAAGTTCCGTAAATGGACCCTCTGTCACACGTTCTGTCATAAGGTTCCCTAAATGGACCCTCTGTCACACGTTCTGTTATAAGGTTCCGTAAATGGACCCTCTGTCACACGTTCTGTCGTAAAGTTCCGTAAATGGACACTCTGTCACACGTTCTGTCGTAAAGTTCCGTAAATGGACCCTCTGTCACACGTTCTGTCGTAAAGTTCCGTAAATGGACCCTCTGTCACACGTTCTGTCATAAGGTTCCCTAAATGGACCCTCTGTCACACGTTCTGTTATAAGGTTCCCTAAATGGACCCTCTGTCACACGTTCTGTTGTAAAGTTCCGTAAATGGACCCTCTGTCACACGTTCTGTCGTAAAGTTCCGTAAATGGACCCTCTGTCACACGTTCTGTCATAAGGTTCCCTAAATGGACCCTCTGTCACACGTTCTGTTATAAGGTTCCGTAAATGGACCCTCTGTCACACGTTCTGTTATAAGGTTCCCTAAATGGACCCTCTGTCACACGTTCTGTTGTAAAGTTCCGTAAATGGACCCTCTGTCACACGTTCTGTCGTAAAGTTCCGTAAATGGACCCTCTGTCACACGTTCTGTCGTAAAGTTCCCTAAATGGACCCTCTGTCACACGTTCTGTCGTAAAGTTCCGCAAATGGACCCTCTGTCGCACGTTCTGCCGTAAAATTCCACAAATGGACCCTCTGTCAGACGTTCTGTCGTAAAGTTCCGTAAATGGACCCTCTGTCACGCGTTCTGTCGTAAAGTTCCGTAAATGGACCCTCTGTCACACGTTCTGTCGTAAAGTTCCGTAAATTGACCCTCTGTCACACGTTCTGTCATAAGGTTCCCTAAATGGACCCTCTGTCACACGTTCTGTTATAAGGTTCCGTAAATGGACCCTCTGTCACACGTTCTGTCGTAAAGTTCCGTAAATGGACACTCTGTCACACGTTCTGTCGTAAAGTTCCGTAAATGGACCCTCTGTCACACGTTCTGCCGTAAAGTTCCGTAAATGGACCCTCTGTCACACGTTCTGTCATAAGGTTCCCTAAATGGACCCTCTGCCACACGTTCTGTTATAAGGTTCCCTAAATGGACCCTCTGTCACACGTTCTGTTGTAAAGTTCCGTAAATGGACCCTCTGTCACACGTTCTGTCGTAAAGTTCCCTAAATGGACCCTCTGTCACACGTTCTGTCGTAAAGTTCCGTAAATGGACCCTCTGTCACGCGTTCTGTCGTAAAGTTCCGTAAATGGACCCTCTGTCACACGTTCTGTCGTAAAGTTCCGTAAATGGACCCTCTGTCACACGTTCTGTCATAAGGTTCCCTAAATGGACCCTCTGTCACACGTTCTGTTATAAGGTTCCCTAAATGGACCCTCTGTCACGCGTTCTGTCGTAAAGTTCCGTAAATGGACCCTCTGTCACACGTTCTGTCGTAAAGTTCCGTAAATGGACCCTCTGTCACACGTTCTGTCGTAAAGTTCCGTAAATGGACCCTCTGTCGCACGTTCTGTCACACGTTCTGTCGTAAGGCTCTCTGTCACTGCACGTTCTGTCATAAGGTTCCTTAAATGGACCCTCTGTCACACGTTCTGTCATAAGGTTCCATAAATGGACCCTCAGACACACGTTCTGTCATAAGGTTCCCTAAATGGACCCTCAGACACACGTTCTGTCATAAGGTTCACTAAATGGACCCTCTGTCTCACGTTCTGTCCAAGTGTAATACAGCTTCCTTGAAGATCGTATTCACATGACTAGCCAACAGCAAGAAATACATTTTGATATATTTGATAAACACCATATTTTTCGGCATAGCCGTATAATATTCTTTTGGCCCCGGATATGACGCGACAGGTGGCATTACCGGTCAAGATGAAGTATGTGATTGGTCAATGTAGCGGAAAACGCAAAATGCAGATATGCAGTTTAAAACGAAACAAAGTTAAGATTGAATGCAAACTGAATAAGTGGATGTATCTTTTTAAATGACACATTAATAAAATTATATTCCTGATTCAAATGCAGTCTTATTATCACCAAAAATGATTCAAACTGATACAATTTTGTTATCCATGCTGAAACGCATTAATTCGTTAATTTTTTTAATCAGCAGTTTTACATTATAACCACCAGAATTAAAACTATGCCGTTTATCTTTTTTAAAGATATTTCTTGTTTAAAGATATTTCTTGTTTTCTACTCCTTGACATCAGGCTGACATGATTATACGATTTCGTCTCCATTAATACTAAACTATCCATATTGACTTGCACAAGGCTTTTGAATGTGTGAACATTTTAATAAACGTAGACGCTCAAATTGAAACGTACATGTAAATAAAACCCGTATATGTTAAATAAAGGATGCCGAAAACTGTCTTTTATGTCAATTATTGGGTAGTCTGAGATCCGTGCGAAAAAGAAAGAATGTTACCACAAATGCAAATAAAGCCTCAATGAAAGATGGTCATTGGAAAATGTTTCGGGAATTTATTTATCTAACTGTATAGCATGTAAAAAGTGTCCAGATAATCATATATTATGTAGAAAACTGCACAATGTGTTGTGGGTATGTTGCTTATATAACTCCGCCTTACATGAAGACTTTACAAATAGATAATATCATAACCAGTGTGGAATTTGATAAAACCGGTTTCATGAGCTCCGCCTCACGTTGTAAGGGAGATAATCTGGATAAAACTTGATACAAGAAACTTTATTAGCTCGAAAGAGCTCGTATTTTGACAAATATAAATCAAAACAGATATAAAAACAACATGAATATATCATAGCATTAGTTAAGGTAGTAATCAATCACAGATAGAGATTTAACTAACATCACAGATTCATGAATAAACATAAGTTAAAATTAAAAACACTATGGAAAAGAATAATATACATATGCTAATGTGGCAAAAAGAAAAAAAAATCCAAAATACACACTTATATAGTGTATATTAAAAAATAATCTTGAGAGTACGGTACTTAAATCAATGAAATTAAACTGAAAATGCAGAAGAATAAAATTAAGACTTGAGACAAACACACTACGAGACACAAGCATAAAATATTTAGAGTAAAACATAATCACAACGGAGACGTAAATATCACCACAATGCTCTTTTTTTGTTCTTACTGTTTCACAATTTCTTGTATATTATCGTGAAGAATAATTGATGCAAAATTAATTCCATCAGTTAGAATAATGTACACACATACACGTATCATTATTTGTCATCGTTTCTTCCAAAATTCCGGAGTATACATGTAGTCCGAGTAGTAAAACATTGTCTCAGTCCTTTGGCCAAGATATTCTGGTCAGAGTCTATGAAAATGGTAGTTGCAACGCCTGTTTAACGCCACGGACTTAGATGAATATAATGGTGTGATATCCTTCTAGATGTCTTCGGTAGTATGCCTCAGAAAGGTATCGCCATGAAGTCCGCATCAGATCCGTACAAGGACACGAACATTTTGGGGTCTATTAGCCTAATTGGTAGGCCTATGATAAACCAATCTGATTAAAACATAAACTACACTCTGCTGACGTAGCGAAGTGAAGTTTACGGAACGAGAGCCAAGATCAAGATCTGATTTTTCAGGTGCTTCAGTACACTTGAACCGAGTAAGATTTGAGAACTAAACAAACGGTTTGTAATCCATGCTGAACCCACCACTAATGTTTTGATGTTGTATATTTTGTTAAGGGATAGTTACAGAAACATAAAAATGGATATTTCAATATCACATGATTGAATTAGATAAAATGACCTAGTTTACATGTAATCAGAATCTACGGAATTCAGAAAGGTTATCTGATTTTTTTTATTGTATCTTTTTATTTTATTTTGTGAAACAGTTACAATAATATCAGTGTAATAGAGTTACAGGACCAGGCTTGTGATTGTTCAAGTGATCAAAATAGTGTATTGATAATCTTCATGATAAAAAATGGCTGTTTATATTCATGTAAAACCATATAAACTGTCTAATTTGAGGTGGGTTTTTTCGCATTGTTTATACAAAAGACCCTGCCATGACATAGATAAACACTCATACGGTGATATCATTATAACTGTTTAAAAAAAAAAAAAAAAAAAAAAGCTTTCTGAATTCTTTAGCTTTTCATTTCACACCAAGAGAAGGTGTGTGAGTGAAGTTAACCAAACATATGTACATGTACGTGTGTGGCTATACAGTAGTCCAGGTGTCTTGACACAGACTACCCAGTTACCGTACCTGTGCACGAGCTTTTCCATTCAGACCAAACGTTCGTAGGCTAGTCAAATATGTGATAAATTTCTAAAATTCCCATACAAAAGTTTTTTGCCAATTACTGATCAACACCAGTCATTTATTGATATCAACTAATTGGCATAAATATATTAAATATATACTCTTTTAGCATTCCATTGTTATCATTTGATGATATTGATTTTTTTTATACTGAACTGTCTGAAGTGCTATGGGGAGTACAAAAGCGTCATGCTCCAGCTTAATCACTTGTATTAGTACGTCTCTATGATATAGACAGAAAGTGTTACACGTTTTGAAGATTTCCCGCGACGTCCGTTTGGAACTCTTCTACTGTATTAATATTTAAACAAAAACCGAAGGCTTCCGCTCTGTTTCCAAAACGAGGCATTGTATTTGTAATTTTTCCTGTATTCTGTGTCGAGAGAGAAGTGACTGGGTTTTACCCTGCTTTCCTTCTGTATCCGAATAATTAAGAGATGTAAGTAATGAATTGTTTACAAAATCAACAAATAACAGAAATTGAATTCATCAGTTTATCATATAAAATGGTCATTATACTGATCTATACGCTATTTTTGTCTCACCTGAGTGTCTGGAAAGTTTTCTGTGTAGGTTTTTCTTTTGTGTTATTTTTAGATCGATAAAATAGGTAATTCTGTTTGACTGTATTCATACATATGCTGCGTAAAGTCATAAAAATATTTTTATTTTACTTTCAGACAATGTTGAGTACGTGAATTTCCGAGAGGCAAGATCGTTCGCGAGGAAAGTAGGGACTTGTCCCGTTCCCACCCTCCATGGGAGGAATCGGGTCATGACCCTCTCATCCAGAATAAGTAATCGACCCCATAACAAAGGCCAACCGTTCTTATAACGAATTTTAAAACAACAAAGAAGATAAAGTGTTTGAGAAAAGAAGGTAACATCGTACACTGTCACAGTGCTTTATTTGATCGTGACGAACTGGTACCATGGCAGACGTTGACCCCGAAACGCTGTTAGAATGGCTACAGATGGGACAAGGGGACGAGAGAGACATGCAGCTGATTGCCTTGGAGCAACTCTGTATGCTGCTGTTGATGTCGGACAATGTGGACAGAGTATTCGAAAGGTAAGTGTTTTAAACTGAATTAATATTAATAGATCCATATTGATATAAACTTGGAATTGGGACAACTGAAATACCATGGTGAACATGTTAATCAAATTGTCAAAAAAGTGAATAGAAATTTAGGACTTTCATGATCACCTTCTATGGATGAAAATATGTTCCAGTGCTTAAAAAAGATCAAATCACAGTTGAGAATGTCCAAAGAAGAGCTACTAAAACAAAGCCGTAAGTTTAGAAAGTGTTAACTTTCCTATCCTGAAAGATTACTCAAACTTGGCATTCAAACACTTGAGTATAGAAGATTGAGGAACGACATGGTGGAAACTTATAAAATTATGAACATAGATATTCTAGACAAGGATATGCTATTTACAACCTGTAGATTCAAACAGAACTAGAGGAAACTCTTGCAAATTGTTCAAGAAACAGAGCAGGACCTCCATTACACAGGGAACCTTTGCCAGGAGGGTAATTTGACCACTGGAATGCCCTCCCTCCCTGATCTTGTGGTTCTAGCACCCACTCTGAATTGTTTTAAGTCTTGTTTAAACATCCATTGGCATACTGTTCCCTTCAAATTGTATCCAAGTTTTTTTAAACTGCACAAACTGTACATAGTAATGATTATGAAGAAGCGCCATCATTAGTGAATAGCTAACATCGGTGACAAAGGTAACAAAGATAATAGTCATGCATACTGATGAGCCGGTGACATGTTGTTTTACCCTTAATCCTGTTTGCATTAAGGGTGGTTTCGCGCTAAATTCTGTTCGCCCCAGGTTGTTTCACCCTAATTTTCAATTTCGTCAGTTGGTATATATTGTTTTACTAATTATTAAACAAGTTATTTAACATACCAAACTTGCATTGCTCTTCGAATTCAATATAATGATATTATTTATACCGGAAGACTGTAAACTAACCTGTTCATTTATGTCCGAAGCCGATGACGGACATACTGATATCAAGAAAAGAAAACATCGTAACACATTAAATTGATTTCAAAATGAAAACAAAATCCAAATACCAAACAAGGTTTTGCCCTAAAATTTTAGTTTTAGGGCGAAACAAACTAGGGCAAATGGGATTTGATGGGCCTAGATATTTCTGTACCCAGAAAGTCCATTTTGTAACAGGAAGAGGTCAGCATAGCTTTTACATAGTTTAAAAGCAAATGGCAACTCACTAGCTCAGGTTAACTGAAATATCTCAATAACTTAGTGATAGAATGTCCACTCTGTGATCAACAGGTTGCTAGTTCGAGGCCCAGCACTGGCAAATGCAAGGTCTCTGTATACGTAGATATAACTTGTGTATATCTGTAGCTGACAGAGCATGCTTCTTTTAGCGCAATTGGTAGAGCCGTTGATTATCACTCCACAGACCCAAGTTTGATTCCTGTCTTAGGATTATTTCCTCATTGGTATTCAATAAAATCCCCCAGTAGTGGTATTGAGATGCTCAGTTCAGATTTTGGATTGTGTCTCAGTAGTAGAAACCAATGTATGTACAGGATCTTGGCAAATTTCTAAAAAAATCTCTATAGTATGACTCGAGCTTGAGGGAAGTAAGAATGGTTATGTAAGCTCTTTGGTTGTGGTAATAATTTTAGTCAGTATATATTTGATGGCTGAATAGGTTTTTATCATCAAGTCTCTGATTGTTTTTTCAAAATTCTCCAAAGGATTTCATGATGTTGGACTGACTGATCAACCCAATCCAGTAGTCAGGACATTTTGCACCCTTGATACTGATTTCAATCGGCATGTACCATCTCCTGACAGCTTGTCTTGTCTGTAGTTAGTATCACTTATTAACTCCTACAATTAAACAACACAACCATAGAAATAATGGCGGCAGGTCAAAGTGTGCCCTGTGCAGTCAGATTTTCCAAGGTATAATATACAAGTAACAAACTGACGTAAACAGGGATGCAAAAAGATAGTGCAGTTTGAAAATATGATTTGTAGTTGGTTGATGCTAATCAATTAACACCCCATGCAACGATGCAGTATTAGATTGTATTGGCACACTTTCTGAATTGTAGCAGCCTATAGCTGGACTCAAGCTACAAGCAAATGTAACTCTAGTCAAGTTTATGAAACAGAGGAGACTATATATATAGCTTTCCTCTCCATCCATCTTGTATGTATATGTACGTAATGCTTAAGTTTTTCAGCGGTCTAGCGGCTTCATTTCTTGAGGAATTTTTATCAAATTTCATACTGATAAATGACCATAATGTATCGCACAAGTTTCAGGGTTTTGGGGTCAAGGTCACTATTACTACCAAATGTCCCTAATTTGAAGGGAAATTCACAACTGTTTTGGACAAATTTAGATTTAATCATAATTTATCTGTTGATCATCTATTAGTTACTATTCCCAATTTGAAAATTCAATCATGACTACAGCTTATTTAATTATGTTGTTGTGTTTTGGTTTTAATTTATCAAATTAATGAGGTATATAAATTTCTTTCGAGACATTAAATGTGAAAGCAATCCCGGGTTAATCCCAAATATTATGCAGCAGTGTGTTTTCTCATTGAAAATTGAGCAACCCTGATAGATTGAAATGGATGTACGGTACGTACGGGAACCACTGGTTCTGTTTGGAACTCGCTCTTTTCAAAAGTAATGAGTCCATGACTGACATCAGTGGAATATACTACAGAATTACTGGACACTTAGAGTAGAGTAGATTCATCCTCTGACTGTAGTGAGTTATATAGAGACCAGCTGATTTTGATTCTCTGGTAGCTATAGACTGTGAAAGAGTATAGCGTGCCTGTTCATGATCACATAACAAGGGTTTTCTCTGATCCTCTACTCAAGTGTTTCTTACCAGGCAAACAAGAGTTATGGGTTGATCTAACTTGTTTTTATGTTGTTGTAAAATAAATAGAGTTCATGAAATAAATAAAGTTCATTACGATTACTGTATAGACTTTGTAGAGGTAAATATAGCAACAATGTTATATGTCGGTAGATGACCTCAGACGAGAGTCCATTGCACCAGATTTACTTGTTTGGCCATTATCCAGTGTGTGTACATGTATATAAAAGATACCATCTGACTAAATACAATGAATTTAACTGTACATGTCAACCTGCCAACCTGATAACAAAGAGAATTTACGCAGAGTGAACTTGTTATATTATGTATATATATTTTAAAACAAAGGCAGTAAATTATCTTAAATAGACTGATGAAACATAGTACTTAACATGTATTAACTTTGAATCCATACTAATTAAAATTCAGCCTTTTTCATTGTTTATAGAATATTTCCATTTAGTATTTAAAGAAATTAAATTATGGGACAAGCTTAGAAAAGCTTATGATCATGGTGATGTATGATCATGACTAATCAAGAATCACTTTACGCTATAAATTAATACAGAAATCTGTACAGACTTTACGCTATAAATTAATACAGAAATCTGTACAGACTTTACGCTATATATTAATATAGAAACCTGTACAGACTTTACGCTATAAATTAATACAGAAATCTGTACAGACTTTACCCTGTGAATTGATATAGAAACCTGTACAGACTTTACCTTGTGAAATAATACAGAAATCTGTACAGACTTTACGCTATAAATTAATATAGAAATCTGTACAGACTTTACGCTATAAATTAATATAAAAATCTGTACAGACTTTATGCTATAAATTAATACAGAAATCTGTGCAGACTTTACCCTGTGAATATATATAGAAATCTGTACAGACTTTACCCTGTGAAATAATACAGAAATCTGTACAGACTTTACGCTATATATTAATATAGAAATCTGTACAGACTTTATGCTATAAATTAATACAGAAATATGTACAGACTTTACCCTGTGAATTAATATAGAAATCTGTACAGACTTTACCCTGTGAATTAATATAGAAACCTGTACAGACTGTACCCTGTGAATTAATATAGAAATCTGTAGAGACTTTACCCTGTGAAATAATATAGAAACCTGTACAGAATGTACCCTGTGAATTAATATAGAAACCTGTACAGACTTTACCCTGTGAATTAATATAGAAATCTGTACAGACTTTACCCTGTGAATTAATACAGAAATCTGTACAGACTTTACGCTATATATTAATATAGAAATCTGTACAGACTTTATGCTATAAATTAATACAGAAATCTGTACAGACTTTACCCTGTGAATTAATATAGAAATCTGTACAGACTTTACCCTGTGAATTAATATAGAAATCTGTACAGACTTTTACCCCGTGAAATAATACAGAAATCTGTACAGACTTTACGCTATATATTAATATAGAAATCTGTACAGACTTTATGCTATAAATTAATATAGAAATCTGTACAGACTTTACCCTGTGAATTAATATAGAAATCTGTACAGACTTTACCCTGTGAATTAATATAGAAATCTGTACAGACTTTACCCTGTGAATTAATATAGAAATCTGTACAGACTTTACCCTGTGAATTAATATAGAAACCTGTACAGACTTTACACTATAAATTAATACAGAAATCTGTACAGACTTACCCTGTAAATTGATACAGAAATCTGTAGGCTTTACCCTGTAAATTAACACTGAAATTAAATATGTACAGACTTTACCCTGTAAATTACCACTGAAATTAAATCTGTACAGACTTTACACGGTAAATTAATACAGAAATCTGTACAAAGAAGACTGTTAATAATTTATAATGTAAATGTAGATGAGCTCAAGTCTGTTATAGGAAAACCTGTTATTTTGGAACAAAATATATGGGCCCTGGTGGTTTAGACATTTTTATCTAGGACAGACATGGAGCGTGATGGTTTGATCTTTAAACAATAAACTTTAGAAGGAATATTCCAGTCCAGTGATAAGCTTTGTTTACATGTGTACATGTACAGCAGCTCCAGAAGTGACAACTGACTTAATGATCATACGAGATTCCCATAAAAAGTGTAACAGAAATAAATCATCTACTAGTGGGATCAAACTCTGCACCTTTGGATTCATTATAATTACTAGTCCAGGTCATTATATGCTGAACTGATTGAGTTAAAGAGAATTTCTCTTTAGAACAGCATATTGCAGCTAAATAAATTGAATAAGTGTATAATGGAACTAAGCTATATATATATTCAGGCATTGTAGAAAAAAGGTTTGGACCAAACTGACATATTTGTAATATAAGTTAGGCAACAAAAGTTGTTAATGTGTTTGTGTGAATTCTCTGACAATAGACAGCGGGTTGATAGACGAGCAATGAAAAGGACCACATGTTAGGGATATACAAGACATATATTAGTGTTCATCAACAGTTCGTAATATAACGGTAGATAACAAATAGACTGGAATCACCTGCTGTATCATGCATTATATATGATGGTATACCTATACATCCCAAGTCTATAGATAGCTGGGTAGCATTGATCTTATAGTGGTTGCTGCAGTACTGAAACATACTGTGGCTGCTGTGCAGACAACAGTTTAAATATATCTATCACTGGAGTTATCACCACAAAATTTATGTCAGCATCGTACTGATGTGTAGCATTGCTATACATAGAAGTTTTTTTTTAAGTATATGTATCACTGCATGAGCTATAAATGACATTTTTTGACAGATGTAGATTTTAAACTGATCATAAATGGTGTACAATATCCCTATTCAAGCTAAAACTGGTCGTCTCTGTTGTGATTGATCCGGGATCCCAGCAAAGTGAACATTCCCAGCTGTACTTAATGATAAAGTTGTATACTATCATTAATGATATACATGGTTGTATATTATCGTTGGTGTATTGCTAGTATATAGGTACTTGTGTAGTATATGGGTGTGACAAGTATATAACATATACAGTACAACAAGCACCTGCTAGTGCCATGTCTACAAGCTATACTGGATATATATTATAATATATATTATAATTACTACATGTACTGATACTGTATATATATTATAATTACTACATGTACCGATACTGGATATATATTATAATTACTTCATGTACCGATACTGTATATATATTATAATTACTACATGTACCGATACTGGATATATATTTGAATTACTACATGTACCGATACTGGATATATATTCGAATTACTACATGTACAGAAACATGATAAAACACTCTGTATTATATGTAGACAGCCATATGCATGGTATGTAATATTGATGTTAAGGTTGAATTGTAATGATAATGATGTAATGAGTCAATATATAACGCCATTGAAAACTAACTGTGTGTACTGTACGTAGAATTATAGGACTCCCCGAGATGTGTGACTAATCCGTGGATGGTGTCTGGTAGTTTGTGAGGTTTAGTATTTTGTAAACAGTACTTCATATCAATGTCACAAAAACCCTGGCAAGCTGATTATTAAATCCCAGCATGACTAAGTCTGGCATGTATAAACAGGATGTGTAATACCTGTTACATGTAAAGATCTGTCATGGAGGCGATTACTGTCGATTACCTAACTCTGTTCCAGTTAGTCTCCTCGGGCATTTTGTGTACTTTCAATACTGAAATAAATAAAAAAAGTTATATCATACCAAAGGCATCATTTATCATAGTTTGAATTTATGATATAAGGAATCAGACTTTGAAATATCACACTAACAACATGAATTGTATTTAAAATTGTAGTTTAAATTTATGATAGAAACAGACTTTGAAATAGACTAACAACATTTATTGTATTTAAAATTGTAGATTGAATTTATTATACCTCATATAAGTTAGTCATGTATATTCATATATCTAGCTGGAATGTTATAAATTGTCTGGAAAACTCTCCTAAATATGTGGGCTGATTTCAGTGAAACACATACAACTTTACAGTACTGCTAGCCCAAGTTTCCTCTGGCCTTGACACCATGCATGCATATGTCTGGTGTAGCGGCCAGAGCACACTACTATATGAAATATTTCTCAGACACCAAACTTCTCAGACACCGTTAGGTGTCGCTAAGTTTTGGTGCAGATAAAATAAAATCGACTGTGACATAGCACCTTCCTTACATTTTTGGCTATATGAGATATTAATTAATTCTCAAACACCCCAACAGGGCTACAGTTATGGTTGATATTTACACTGCAGAATACAAGCCAGGTCTACAGACTAATTACGGTCTGGTTTGTAACTTGTTCATCTTGACTTTTCTATTACATATGTGTAACCACTCCGATTCCCCAGACACACACCTAACATGCCATATACCTGTACATTATAAGATCATGGCCTGTTATGAAAACATCTTACTGGTAGCAAACTTAATTAAGGCTTGTATAAAAATTGACTTGTCTATCATGTTAGACATTTGTACAAGCTTAGATATCTGCTTTTATTACATTTTTATCAGTGAAATATCAAAAATTATTCATTCTATAAAAGTGATATTTTTCATCATATTTTTCACTAGTGAAAATATCACTTTTGCTGATTTGACCAATCAAATTAATGATTAGAAAATACCAAAATAATTGACCAGTCAGAAAGCCCGACATATATGTCAGCACCTGGACAGGGGGAACTACTTTTTTTGTTTTCAAACTTTCGCTGTAGGCCTAGTTAGCATACGGGATAGGTTTTTTCGTTGATAAAAAATGTAATAAACAGAATATCTAACAGTGTCTTCAGTAATACCAAATATATTTCACTCGTGTGGCTAATATTTTGATATTTTTCACTCGTGCTGCGCACTCGTGAAAATATCAAAATATTAGCCCCACTCGTGAAATATATTTGGTATTATTGAATACACTATTAGATATCCTCTATATCTTTTGTCAGATGCATGACTTACAGTTCAAACAGAATTTGGATGTTATTGTGAAGATATCTATAAATCAATCCAACCATACATGTAATACTTATCCCCTAATTATCACCACAGCTGCCCTCCCAGGACCTTCTTACCAGCCCTGTGTAGGATATTTTTGGACGAGTGTGCACCTGACAATGTGCTTGAGGTAACAGCGAGGGCCATCACCTATTACCTGGATGTGTCCGCTGAGTGTACCCGTCGTATCGTGGCCGTTGATGGTGCCATCAAGGCGCTGTGTAACAGGCTGGTTGTCGTGGAGATGTCCTCCCGCACCAGTCGGGACCTTGCTGAACAGTGCATCAAGGTAGGATTAAGATTTGATATTCGTTCTCTGCAGTATATATTATAAACATTATTTCCCTCGAGATAGGTATATATAGTTATGATATAAGAACAATAAGAAGAATTTAACCGAAATTTGTCACTGGGAGAGGGATGGATTGTTTAGGCATGGTGACACTTACCCATATAAGGGATGCTCTTGTATAAAACAAGTTCTTAGTTACATGAAACTTTAAAAAGAAAATGGATTTCATGTTTTTGTCATTAGATCATGTTTTGAGGTAGATAACCCCTCATTATTGTACTGTACAGGTTCTGGAGAGGATCTGTACAAGAGAGTCTGGAGCAGTGTTTGACTCCGGCGGGCTGAATTGTGTACTGATGTTTATCCAGCAACATGGATCACAGGTCCACAAAGACACACTGCACTCATCCATGTCTGTAGTATCAAGGCTGTGTGGTAAGATGGAGCCACAGGACACTTCTCTGGAGGTGTGTGTCGTGTCTCTCTCTACACTGCTGGAACACGAGGACCAGTTTGTAAGTACTTTATATAGACTCAACTAATTGATAAACTGGCCTTTTAAATATCTAATACTCATTTAATCTTAAGACAAAAACAATTTATCAATATAATACCTGCAGTATAGGCTGCATATCTTTACAAATGAAAGTGCCTCTGACCTCCTTTATAAATATTTTGTAGTCTCTTTCATAAAGAATGAAAACGATTTTTAATGACGTAGTAGAAGTTTTTCATTTGTTTACTGTTTTGTGTATGATTATCTTTAAACCTAATTGAAAGCCCTGTGCACATAGGTTGCTGATGGCTCTCTACGATGTTTTGCCTCATTGGCCGATCGTTTTACCCGCCGGGGAGTGGATCCCTCGCCTCTATCTCAGCATGGCCTAATTGATGAACTGCTGCTGCGTCTCCAGAAGGCTGGCGAGTCGGCCCACAATGCATCTGTATCGAGTACACCCGGAACAGTCAGTATCACTGCTGAGTCCAAATCCAGTCCGAGTATATCCACTGTGATCAGTCTACTCTCTACGCTTTGTCGAGGGTCGCCTAGCATCACACACGACCTCCTTAGGTCAGAACTACCTGATGCTGTGGAAAGTGGACTGAAGGGAGACGAGAGGTAATAGATATAGAAAAATTCATGACTTTGTCATGATCCTTAGAAGAACTGTTTGTAACTTCAAAATTAGCAGTGTGAGTCGTCAAAAAGTGAACTCTGTAATGATCCCTAATGAAACGTGTGAAATTTAATTAATTTTTACCATGATTAAGATCCTATGTTTAAATTATATATGTTTTACAGATGCTGTCTGGATACCATGCGTCTGGTGGACCTGTTACTGGTATTACTGTTTGAAGGGAGGAAAGCCTTACCTAAGGCAGGTGTTTCTAGTATCACTAGTCGTATCTCAGGACTCCGCCGCACTGACAGCTCAGGGGAGCGCTCCCACCGCCAACTCATTGACTGTATACGAAGTAAAGACACAGATGCTCTCATAGATGCTGTAGATAATGGTAGGTCTCCCATAGATTTTATACACTTAACATAAAAATATAAAATATATTATTGGGATATATCTGACATAGAAATGTCACATTTTGTGTACACAATATTGGTCTAATATTGAAGTGTTGTGTCTACAGGATTCGAGGTGAACTTCATGGATGATGTTGGACAGACACTTTTAAATTGGGCGTCTGCCTTTGGAACACAGGAAATGGTAAATCTTGTTTATATGCTAGACAAAAATATTTTATTCTGAATATATATCTTAATTGTAAATCATTGGTATCACTTTGATAACTAATTTAGAGCTATAATGAACTGTATATCAGACAATTTCACACAAACAAATGACTGATATTATATATATAGGACATGTATGTAATGTATAGAAGACAGAGTAATTTTGTGTTCGTGTTAAGGTTGAATTTCTGTGTGAACGAGGTGCTGACGTTAACCGGGGTCTGAGGTCGTCATCACTACATTATGCAGCCTGCTTTGGAAGACCTCAAATTGTCAAGGTGAGTTCACTCTCTGTATAATACTGCATGTTCACACCACATGTTTGATATTTCCTGATGAAGATCAAAATTTTATGCTTTGCTTGCACAAAAAAAAAATGGAGAATACAAATGTTTGATGTTATATAGCGTGTTTTATTGTGTGCAGACTCTGCTGAGGTATGGTGCTAACCCTGACCTGAGAGATGAGGATGGGAAAACTCCCCTGGACAAGGCCAGAGAGAGGGGTGATGAAGGACATCGTGAGGTCATTCAGACCCTCCAGTCACCTGGTGAGTGCTATGAGATGTAACCCATACAACGCTATTATTAGGATTTGGATTTTAGAGTGTACGGCTAATTCTGAATTCCAGTTCAAGTGCAGTTAAAATCTCTGGTACCCATGTTCCAAATAGAGTGGAGAGTTTGCATAAATGCATGTAATTGCTCACAGATATATTCTCACTGTCGAGGATCATCAATAATTTATTAATTACATATGCAGATAAGCAACAACCAATCATTGCCATGCTTACAAATGGTGATCCATGGCAAATGATGTCTAGTTACTATAGTCTGACCAAAGTAAATGGGCATTTAGCCATGGTCGACTAGACATACACAGCATATATTCTGGTTTCTCTTTACACGCACATAATAAGTGACCAAACTGAGTTCACTCCTTTAGTTAGATCATAGTCGTTCAGAAATATCCAGGTCTTGTTCTGACATTGTTAAAAACAAATACACATTGTGAGAATACTTGTGTGTTACAGCGGAGTGGATGGTACCAGTGAATAGGGAGATAGCAGCTGAGGTGGAGAAGAAGAAGGAGGAAGAGATAGTGGAAAAGGAAGAAGACACTGAGGAACCCAAGGGTGATCCTGAGGTGGCCCCACTCTACCTCAAACAACTCCTACCTGTATTTACTCATGTATTCCAGAGCACCATGCTACCCTCTGTTAGGTAAGGTGCTCCAGCTGTAAAGACGTCAGTTTTCACTGAAAACAATCTATTAAAGTCAGACTTGTATTCTGGTTTTCCCCTGCTGCATTGGATTTAAATTTCTCTTTTTTTCTTTCTCATTTTTTTTGCAGGAAATGTAGTTTTTCCTGTCTAAGTTGGATTTATATCCCCCTCTTTTTTTTTTACAGAAAATCTAGTCTTTCCCTGCTTAAGAAGATGATCCACTATATAACAAATCCATTACTAGGAGATATGTGCAATCCAGAGTTTTACGTGCCCAACTTCGCAGGATCCCTCACCGAGGTCATGGCTAATGTGTTGGACCATGAGGTAAAAAGTTGTATTCAGTATTATCAAGTTAAAATCTTCACTACTGATGAGTGTGATGTTGAAAACAGCTTTTAGTTTTATATATGGTGGTTGCTAATTTGTCATTGAATTTCAATCACAACTTACTGATAAAAAAAATAAATCTATTTTCAATCGGCCAAAATTTGGCTGATACTTCTTGTACAATTAGCATGATTAAAATGATTGTACCTCAATCTGTTTCATCTTTCACAAATCAGTTGTGACTGACCTTTGTGCTCAGAATTAATTGTAATTGCTTGACCTTTAACCTAGGAGGATGATGAAGGTCACCAGGTGGTATTGTTCATCATTAAGGACCTGATGTCAAAGGGCCAGGATATATTCCTGGAACATTTCGCACGTCTGGGCCTGTTTGGGAGAGTGCTGTCTCTCGCTGGTCCAATGGATGAAGAAGAAGGGGCCACAGCGAAGGAGGACAAGGTATATCGCGATCTGTGTGTGTGTGCCTGGTATTGTGTTGTTTTGAGGTTCTCAGTGACAGGACAATGATCCTGTATGTAATTGTCTGCTAAGGTATGTCCAAGTCAAATCTCTCTTGAGCCACTGACAAGCTTCCTTATCACTATTCTTAGCTTTCACTCTCTAATCCTAGCACAGAAATTATTTGCTCTCAAAAGCTGAGAATTTTTTTTGTACCCAATGCTTCTGCTGTCATCACTAACTGATTCTGTGTCATTGTTGATTTTGCACCCGACCGCTTGTTTACATATATGAACTTTGACCCCAGGATGAGGATGAGCAGCTCCAGGAGGATGCCTTTGACATTCAACAAGGTCGTCCATACCACTGGAAGGACTGGTGCATGGTGCGCAGTCGTGACTGTCTGTACCTTTGGAGCGATGCTGCTGCCTTGGAACTCAGCAATGGTAGCAATGGCTGGTTTCGGTTCATTCTCGACAGCAAACTTGCAACAATGTATTCCAGCGGCAGTCCTGAGGGAGGCCCAGACAGCTCAGAGAACCGTGGAGAATTCCTGGAAAAGCTTCAGCGTGCAAAAAGTCAGATTAAGTCTGGTACTCCAAGTCAGCCCATCCTGTCCCGCACCTCCTCACCCCGCATGGTCATCGGCAACTGGTCTTTACAATGCAAGAAGGACGGAGAAATCCAGATACACAACGCTGATGGTCAACAGGTGATGAATGTATCTATTTTTTATTCTTTTGTTTATTTTATTTATTTTCATTTTTTACTTAAAACCTGATTTGAAAACTTTGTTTTTGAGCAGCAGCTTTTTTGTTTGCTTTTCATTTATTATTACATTTTCTAAATTAGATGATACATCTGTTTAACAAGTCAGGTTTTAAATGTGTTGTGTTGACCCACAGTGAAAGCATTATTATAATAAATATTATTGCTATGGATACTTTGTATTGACAAATGTTTACAACTTTTTTGTCCTGATTTTTGTTTAAGTTTATTTTGTTCTGCGTGTTTTGTTATGTGAGAAATCTGTTTGTGCAATCCCCTTCCTTCCACAAATTCCTTGCACACAATTTTACAGCCTGAGAAAGAGATAAGTTTTCATTTATACTGCCTCTTTGCCAGTTTCATTTTTCAACATTGTTATACCCCCGCAACAAAGTTAGGGGGGGTATACTGGAATAAGGTTGTCTGTCCGTCCGTCTGTCTGTAGGCGCATTTTGTCCGGACAACTCCTCCTAAACCGAAGGGCCGATTTCAATGAAACTTCACACAAATATAGAGGACGATGTGTAGATGTGCATCTCATTTTCTTTTTCTCAAAATTATGGTTGCTATGGCAACTGGTCACTATAAGCAGGTTTTCCGATAAGAACCATAACTTTAAGTTTGTCCGGACAACTCCTAAACCGAAGGGCCGATTTCAATGAAACTTCACACAAATATAAAGGACCATGTGTAGATGTGCATGCTACTTTCTTTTTTCTCAAAATTATGGTTGCTATGGCAACTGGTCACTATAAACAGGTTTTCTGATAAGAACCATAACTTTAACTTTGTCCGGACAACTCCTAAACCGAAGGGCTGATTTTAATGAAACTCTGCTATGGCAACTGGTCACTTTATCACTGGTTTATATTAGTAAGCCTCTAATTAACAGTTCCAATTCACCATTGACTCATGCAGATTGCGGGGGTATAAGTCAGCCATCCTGGCGTCAGTTCTAGTTGATTTCGACATTGACTATATTGCTTGAGAGCAAACCCATAGCGAACAAATAGATTATTGTGTTTGATAAATTATGTAAAAGTATATCCTCTGCGTAGTATATCCTAGTTTGTTGATACAGAAGACCTAGACCTTGATATATCCTAGCTTGTTGATATAGACGACCTAGACCTTGATATATTCTAGTTTGTTGATACAGATGACCTAGACCTTGATATATTCTAGCTTGTTGATACAGACGACCTAGACCTTGATATATTCTAGTTTGTTGATACAGACAACCTAGACCTTGGTATAACCTAGTTTGTTAGATGACTAGACCTTGGTATATCCTAGTTTGAGGATGCAGACGACCTAGACCTTGGTATATCCTAGTTTGAGGATGCAGACGACCTAGACCTTGGTATATCCTAGTTTGAGGATGCAGACGACCTAGACCTTGGTATATCCTAGTTTGAGGATGCAGACAACCTAGACCTTGGTATGTCCTAATCTGTTTGGTACATACAACTTAGACCTTTGTATATCTTAGTTTGTTAGATGACTAGACCTTGGTATATCCTAGTTTGTTTGATACAGCAGGCCACCATACTAAAAGAGGATCTGCAAGGATTTATCTTTGAGTCGAATCGTGGCACCAAGCACTCCTTCACTGCAGAAACATCGCTTGGACCTGAATTTGCATCAGGCTGGGGAGGCAAAAAAAGCAAGAAATTTAGGTCAAAGACAGAGGAAATCAAAACTAAAGTAAGTAAATTTGTAATAGATGGATGTTCTAGGGATAAATTGCAAGGTACTGTATTAAATGATTTTGTTATGAAATGTTATTAATGGATTTGTACTTGTATGATAATGAATTTGTACTTGTATGATGATAGTTTGTGAACTGTTAAAGAATTAAAATGTTATATGTTATTAACAGGTTCGACACCAAGCACGTGAGATCTATGAGGATTACTTCAGGGCAGCAGAAGCTATGCCACGGGGAGTGGTTGCCAAGATTCGCACCATAGTTCAACAGCTAGAGGCTGCATGTGCCAAACAGATCAGCCAAGTCAGGGTGAGTTGTCTGACCTTAGTTCAATGTTTTGTTGAATGTTGCTCAGTTCCTTTAACAAATTTGATATATTGTTTCATAATATTTGAAGGTACATTGTCTTAGGAGTTGTTCAGATATGTTTTGTTAGGTTGAAACATCGCTGATTAATCATGTGGTGATTTGATGTTTCAGTCCCCTGATGGAGAAGTTACATGGGTGGAGGACATGACTGCCTCCCTGACTGAGCTGGTCATACTCCTGAAGGAGGACCATACTGTGTCCGCCTATGAACTCCATTCCAGTGGCCTTGTACAGACACTGCTCAACATCCTTAACAACGTCAGTATTAGCAACAGCAGTTTTATATATTGTTATGAATGAGAATGCAGGGTCATTGGGCCTTCTGGTTATGTATTTGATTAAGTAGTCTGCATATTGTTGTATTGTCTGTATTCTGTTTAGTCTTGAGATAATCTGTTAATTTACACTTTCAGAACATTGAAGACTCCAATAGCAAGGAAAGTAAAAAGAGGACAAGAGAGAGAATTGACCTATTCAAAAGCCTGTTTCAGGAAAAAGACAGGTAATGAACAGAATCTATACAGTAAAAAAATTCAGTGATAAAATTTATGGAAACATTGCTGATGTTGATCATTAAAAACAGATATGGAAGTTTGTTTAGTTTCTTAAACTGAATATTGGTTTGTTGCTTGATGCATTGATGGTTTCTTATTCTGTTGGAGTAAATCTTTAGCATGAAAAATATCATATCATATATACAGCTCTATTAGTAATGCTGATTAATATTTTTAATTCTTTACAGCCTGATGCCAGCAGTGGCTTTAGTGAAGAAACTGATAGCAGTGCTAGAATCTATAGAAAAATTACCTGTATATAGCTATGATCTACCTGGATCAGGATATGGTCTACAAGTAAGTAGTTTTAAAGATTTACCTGTATATAACTATCACCTACCTGGATCAGGATATGGTCTACAAGTAAGTAGTTTTAAATATTTACCAGTCTATAACTATCACCTACCTGGACCAGGATATGGTCTTTAGGTAAGTGATTTTAAAGATTTACCTGTCTATAACTACCGCCTACCTGAACCAGGATATGGTCTTTAGGTAAGTGATTTTAAATATTTGCCTGTTTATAACTACCACCTACTTGGGCTAGAATATAGGTCTACATGTAAGAGGTCAAGTGTCGTTTTTGTAAGGGTTTCATGAGTTCACAGTAGCTAACAATATCTTGAAGTTCTTCAAATATTTGTATTGTCTTGTTAAGGAGATATGAATTGAGAATTTATCTATTTTTTCCAGATTCTGACAAGACGGGTGAGGTTTCGCCTGGAGAGAGCTCCAGGGGAGAGCACTCTATTAGACAGGAGTGGGTGTAACCTCAAGATGGAGCCTCTGACATCTGTGGCAGCCCTGGAAAGATATCTACTCAAAATGGTAAAATTTATCATAATAGTTTCACACAAACTGGTAAAGCTGGAAAGATATCTACTCGAAATGGTACATTTTACCATAATAACTGAAAGAAAATACAAAACTGGCATGACTTACTACACTAAGAGGAAGTGAACTGGTATTAAAAGCTGGAGAGAAATCTTTTCTAGCAATTTGATCCTGTGTTCCATTTAACGCACAGTTGTAATTCTTGGTCAACTTTATAAGGTCACCTCCAAAGTTTATAGTGATTGGGTTTCTCTGTCTGTAGGATGGAGGAAAGTTTTACACCATGTATTAAAAATGTTACATTATCCTTACAGGTGGCCAAACAGTGGTATGACTTTGACCGACAAACCTTCACCTTTGTAAAGAAACTCAAAGAAACGACCAATAAAGTCAGTTTCTCACACCAGTCAGACTTTGACGAGAATGGTTTAGTGTACTGGATAGGAACTAATGCGAAGTAAGTATTACAGAATCCTAACAACACAAATACGATCTTGGTAGGTATAAATATAGTCTGTAATTTGTATGATGGTTTTGTACATTTTGGGCCACAGTGGCCAAATTGTTAAGGTGTCCTGACACTATCACTAGCCTCCACAAGTAGGGCAGTTGCCTGGTATTGACCGTCTATATGTGTGGCAGTTGCCAGGTACTGACCGTAGGCCGGTGGTTTTTTTCCGGGTACTCCGGCTTTCCTCCACCTCCAAAAACTGACACGTCCTTAAATGACCCTGGCTGTTTACATAACGTTCAACAATATAAACCATATATACCAAATTGTACATTGTTTTCCATTCTTATTAATAAAACCAGGTATGACCTATTAACCTAGTCAATAAATGCTTTTACAATGTTTTCATTTTACAAAAGTGAGAAACACTTAAATTTTGATTTGTTTACAGGTGTTGTCAGTAGTATCTTAATTACCTGTTAGTCTATCTGTATACATGTAGATACCTACCTGTGTCATTAAAATCTAACCTTTGACCTGTACCGTAAACAGGAGTGCATACGAATGGATTAACCCTGCCCACTATGGATTGGTGGTAGTAACATCATCAGAGGGAAGGAATCTTCCGTACGGAAAACTGGAGGACATCCTCAGTCGGGACAGTGCTGCTCTTAACTGTCACACCAATGATGACAAGTAAGTAGAGACCTTTATATTCTGGTACTGGATTGTGCTCTATAGGATTCTGGTTAATTTCTCCCTCAATTAAATCTAATTCATGTTTGTTGGAAAGAGATGTATTTACTATTGTTAAAGATAAGAGCTTGAGAGTTTACATTATTTCCACTATGACCACCTATTGCAGGACACTTATGATTGGGTACATTATGTAAATCAACATTAGTTGGAGAAGATACACAGTTTTACAGTAGGTATTTGTATATTTTACAGGAAGGCATGGTTTGCTATAGACCTCGGGGTGTGGCTGATTCCATCCTGTTATTCACTAAGACATGCACGTGGATATGGCAGGTAAGCATATCAACCTCACATATGTATGAAGGTCCGCCCTAAGGAACTATGATATATAACATTTTGTATGATTTGTATGAAGGTCTGCCCTAAGGAACTATGATGTGTAACATTTTATATGATTTGTATGAAGGTCCGCCCTAAGGAACTATGATATATAATATTTGTATGATTTGTATGAAGGTTGGTCCTAATGAGCTATGATATATAACATTTGTATAATTTGTATGAAGGTCGACCATAAGGAGCTATGATATATAACATCTGTATAGTTTGTATAAAGGTCAGCCCAGGGGAGCTATGATATATAATATTTTGTATAATTTGTATGAAGGTCGGCCCTAAGGAATTGGCAGTTTCAGGTGTCTAAGGATGGAATCACATGGGATACACTACTAAACCACAAAGATGACACACGACTTAATGAACCAGGGTGAGCAGGACAGTTCAGGGATAACAAATTTTGTTTAATTTATTTTGAAGCAAAAACCTATTTGACAATTTCATGTTTTTCCATTTATGGAAAGATTTCACTATAAATAAATGATATATATGAGGAATTATCAACAGAAATCTCAAAGGGTCCAGCTAGTAATAGTTATGATAATTCTGAAATCAAGCTTTAACATTATTCTGTGTTAGACAGACCAGCAACTGCAAGGCTGTTTTATAACTCATGATATCAAAAGTATTAAAGTGGTGTAATTTTCCTGTGTATAACAGATCAACAGCTACATGGTCCTTGACTCCGTCCAAGGAGGAGACTCAAGGTTGGCGCCATATCCGGCTCCAGCAGACAGGCAAGAATGCTAGTGGACAGACCCACTACTTGTCTCTGTCAGGCTTTGAGATCTATGGCACAGTGACGGGTGTCTGTGATGATTTAGGTAAGTCTCATCTGTTTTTATTAGAAAAATAACCTTTGCTTTAAGATGTGTCGAAAAAAATAATTTTTACATTTGGGTAGAAACTTTATCACAACCTACACCTGACGTGTATTTTAGTTTTACTTCTGGTATATACTTCAGGTTAGATAACTAAGAAGTGTGTTGTTCACTTGTATTTTTCTACAGGCAAGGCTGCGAGGGAAGCCGAGGCTAACCTGAGGAGACAGAGGAGAATCATACGCACACAGGTACTAAAGCAGATGGTTCCTGGGGCTCGTGTGATGCGTGGTATGGACTGGAAGTGGAGGGAGCAGGACGGGAACCCACCAGGGGACGGTACCATCACAGGAGAGCTCCATAACGGTATGTAACCTTAGTCTATCTGACTACAACTAGGGTGATAAATGTACCATGTCTCCATCAGGGGACAGCACCATCACAGGAGAGCTCCATAACGGTATGTAACCTTAGTCTATCTGACAACAACTAGGGTGATAAATGTACCATGTCTCCATCAGGGGACAGCACCATCACAGGAGAGCTCCATAACGGTATGTAACCTTAGTCTATCTGACTACAACTAGGGTGATAAATGTACCATGTCTCCATCAGGGGACAGCACCATCACAGGAGAGCTCCATAACGGTATGTAACCTTAGTCTATCTGACTACAACTAGGGTGATAAATGTACCATGTCTCCAAAAGGAGACAGCACCATCACAGGAGACCTCCATATCTTTATATAAACCTTGTCAAATATACATGTACCTAGTCTCCGTGAGGACAGTAACATCACAGGAGGGCTCCATAACAGTATGTAGCTCTGTTAAGATATACCATGTCTCCACTGGGGGATAGTACCTTCACAAGTGAGCTCTATACCATTCCCTGGTATATTTGACGATAACAAGGTGATACCATGTCTACTAAGAGACATTACCATCACAGGAGAGCTCCATACCAGACACTGGTATATTTGACGATAACAAGGTGATACCATTTCTTCCCTTAGGAATTGTACAAAGGACACACAAGTGAACAGCATCTTTAGGTATAAATTTAGTAATAGATAAATCAGCATCACACCACTATTGTCTATATGAAAATAATTGTGTGTGATATGGTAACCTGTAGATATCATTTTATCAGTTAAAGTTAAAGGAGGGGAGGTTTACTGGGGTATGGGTTCACCTAGGGGAGCTAGTTGTCAGGTACCAAAAGTAGATCAGAGTAGGTCACTCTGACCTACATTTTTACATATGACCTACATCAAAGAAAAAGTTTGTCTAGATTCTATCATGTACACTACTTGTCTCTGTACATTCTTGTGTCCCGAGTTCACCTAGGTAAGAAGGTATCGTGTAGGTCACTTTGACCTGCATTTCGACCTTTGACTTGCGTCACAGATAAATTGTTTGCGCCTCACTTGCTGTTCTTACATTATGTTTATAGGCATACGATTGAACTTCTTTCTGAGAGTGTTTACTAAGATAACTAATATTACAGAATTCATTCACATTTAATACCAGCAACTGCTATTTGAATGCAGTCTGTCTGCTAAACAATCAGGTTGTAGAAATAGTGTCAACCCAAATTAATTGTTTGTGCATCCCTAGCATGTAATTGCACATTTGGTGGGGTCTGATTTTCCAAATTATCTTGTTCATATTTGAAACTTTAATAATATTCTGTTTGTCATTGATTTGAGGATTCTAGATAAAGTGTGCTGCCTTTTGACAGGTTGGATTGATGTTACTTGGGACTCAGGTGGATCCAACTCCTACAGAATGGGGGCTGAGGGCAAGTATGACCTCCAGCTCTCACCCAATCATGACCCAGAGAAGCTGCGCCCTGTTGTCAGGACGACAGAGGCAGGGGCAGTTGGAGGAGCCAAAGTTAAGGTTACAAGCTCGCTGGTATCTGATAAAGCCAAGGTACAATACAAGAACATGGTAATATATTGTTTACTTCTAAGCATGAACATGATTTTAGTTAGCTACTGAATCTTATTTGGAACAAAAAATGATGTAATTTTGTGTCAGTTTTCGTTGTTGTCTTCTTTTTTTATGTTAATAATTTTTTTTTAAGAAACCTGCATCTTACAGAAACATATAATGATTAAGCATTATATTGGTGAAAATGTGTGATCAGTTTGGCTCAGTGTATACTTTTGTTGTAGGTGAGTGTACTAACCAGTAGGAAGAGTAGCTCCACACCCAGTCTGACTGATGTGGCAGAGAACAAACCATCTGTAGCAAGTACAGAACAAGCTGCTTCAGCTGACAACCTAACAACGGCCGTTAAGTCGGTAAGTACAAAACAGGCCGCCTCGGGCGACAACCTAACAACGGCCGTTAAGTCAGTAAGTATAGAACAGGCCGCCTCGGCCGACAACCTAACAACGGCCGTTAAGTCAGTAAGTGTAGAACAAGCCGCATTGGCCTACAACCTCACAACAGTCGTTAAGTCAGTAAGTAGAGAAGAGGCCGCCTCGGCCGACAACCTAACAACGGCTGTTAAGTCAGTAAGTATAGAACAGGCCGTCTTGGTCGACAACCTAACAACGGCTGTTAAGTCAGTAAGTACAAAACAAGCTGCTTCAGCTGACAACCTAACAACGGCTATTAAGTCAGTAAGTATAGAACAGGCCGCCTCGGCCGACAACCTAACAACGGCTGTTAAGTCAGTAAGTACAAAACAGGCCGCCTCGGGCGACAACCTAACAATGGCCGTTAAGTCAGTAAGTACAAAACAAGCCGCATTGGCTGACAACCTCACAACAGTCGTTAAGTCAGTAAGTACAAAACAGGCCGCCTCGGGCGACAACCTCACAATGGCCGTTAAGTCAGTAAGTATAGAATAGGCCGTCTCAGTCGACAACCTAACAATGGCCGTTTAGTCGGTACAGAACAGGCAGTCTTGGTCGACAACCTAACAATGGCCGTTTAGTCGGTACAGAACAGGCCGTCTCGGCCGACAACCTAACAACGGCCGTTAAGTCAGTAAGTACAGAATAGGCCGTCTTGGTTGACAACCTAACAACGACCCTTAAGTCAGTAAGTATAGAATAGGCCGCCTCAGTCGACAACCTAACAACGGCCGTTAAGTCAGTAAGTTAAAAATTAGGGCTGCCTCAAACAGTAACTCAACACCCACTGTGAGTGCAGTAAGTACAGAACAGACTGCTTGTAGTTATTGCAGGAATTGAAAATGTTATGTACATAATCTGCTGAAAATATTATTTTGTGCCTGAAGCATCCCACTAGATTATGATCATGCTCATTGCAGTTTCTGCATGCTATCAAAGCAAATAATACTGGTCTGCCACTTCATCATTGAGATAATCTTTTGAAGTTTGAAAATGTGCTAAAATTTAAATACATCAAAATAAACCTGTTTAGAGTAATAAATACTAACATCAAAATAAGTCTGTTTAGAGTAATAAATACTAACATCAAAATAAGTCTGTTTAGGGTAATTGATATCAGTATTTCATGTTCATCAATTTGTTTTGGTTATAGATGGCGAAGAATCTGGCTGACAGTATGGTGAATCTGGCAAGTTCTGACGCACTTGTGTCTGTAAATGTGGACCCTGTAGATGAAGGGGTGAGTGGTAACATCCCCACAGAGCCTGTCGTGGTTGTCCACAAGGGCCATGAGCGTGGAAATGTGGAGGCATCTGGGGGCTACCCTGCCCTGCCAGACGTCCTGGAAACAAGTGAACAGGGATCACCAAAGGGTGCAGAGGCCATGCAAATGCCATCCACTACTGTTGGTTCTAATGTAGCTGCCAGTGTGGCAGAGGCTATCGCCAAGAAAATGGAGGCTCAGACTCGCAGTTCTCCTACCAATCCTATGAGTGTGAGTGTTCCCAATCTTCCATCAAGTATGGAGCAGACAGTAAGTCTCCTTGAGACCTTTGCCGCCGTTACACGCAGGAATCTCGGTACTGTTGTCATGAACAACCGCAGCAACAGTGGGAGACTTGGTCCTCAGAATTCACCGAGTATGTACAACAGTATGTATACTTACTTACTACAGGGGGCTGGTCTGTGTAGTTACAAAAGAGAAACATGTTTACAAAATGATAAATGGTTCACAAGTTTCTGTTTTAGTACTGAAATGTTGATCATTTAAATTCTCGTTGGTGTGACTTATTTAGTGAAGCAGCTTTGAATGGTTGTAGAGTTTGAAAGAATGTTATTTCCATCCAGATGCCTTGTTGAGTACAGCCCAGAGTTATCCAAGCCTTACCACATCGGCATCAGCAACATCCAACACCTTAACAACAACGCAGACCATGGCTAACGTAACATCACTGAGCCAGGCTTTAACACGCAGCCTCACTTCCACATCTAGTGAGAGTGATAACGAGTTCATGGAGAGCTGTCGTGCACCAATGCTGCTCGCTGAGCTGGATGATGATTGTGAGGAACTACCTGGACCTGATGATGATGATGATGAAAATGAGGATGAAAATGAAGATGATGAAGTATATGATGACTTCTTGGTAAGTAGATACAGAGATTGTCTCCTGTATTTCAAGATCTGTTATAATAATAAAAAAAAGGTTTCAGTTTGTTTCATGCAGATCCCCCACCTGCAAAAAGGAGGGGGATTGGGGCAGTTGGACTAGAAGTTTCCTCTCCATCCATCTTGTATATTTGATGTGTATGTATGAACATAACAGCACAGTTTTTCAGTGCTCTAGTGTCTTCATTCCTTGAGGGATTTTGACCACACTTCACACAGTGATAAAGGACCATAATATTTGGGTCAAGGTTACGGTCACTTACTATTTTAAGTGGGGGCCGGTAGGGCATATGTATTGCTTTAGCAATTCCCAGTATGCTTGTATTTTAAAGTCCAGATAGTTTACGTCTGGTAAAGAGTTGTGATGTGTGGTACATTGGTTATCTCTTTTACAGGAGGAGGATGAGTTGGAGGGGAGAGGTGAGAGAAGGAAAACATGGGATGATGAGTTTGTCCTGAAGCGCCAGTTTTCTGCCCTCATCCCAGCGTTCGATCCTCGTCCTGGCCGCACAAATGTCAACCAAACACAGGACTTTGAGATTCCTGCTCCAGGTTAGCTAGGATGAAATATAAAAGCTACATGTTGTGAACCAAACAACATTTATAATGCTTGGATTTCCTTTGAAGGGTTTAGAAAACAAATATTTCATTGATCTTAGATTTCACCTTTTAAGATTTTACTTATTATCTTACAAATTTTTCAGACATTTGTCCCTTTATTAAATTCATTCTCACATTCAAGATCAGGGAAAAATAATGGGGAGAAATCTTGTTTTACAGCTCTTATTAATTAGTATAGAATCTCACACGTATTTATATCAGAATTTTTGTTTTGTGTTTGGTACTGGCTAAGGATACACTACAGTATGGGGTCATTTTCTCCTGTTATTTACCATATTACTTTGATTTCCGTTTGTGCTCTATGAATGTATATGATAAAACCAATTCTGTAACATCCCCGTTAACCTGTTACTGTAACAGTGATGTGTATATCCAACAGGATCTGATGACCAGAGTATGGTCGAGTCCAGTGACCAGGTGCTTCAACCCAAACTGGCCATCTACATCAAGGCACCAGGCCTACCAGGGGTAAGGGACAATGTTTATCTGTTATGGAGAGTTTATACTCTAAACCTGTTTATATCAAATAATAATAGGTGATAGGGTCCCGAACTTCAGAGTACCTAATGTAACTCAAATACTCTGGCAACTCTGCCTTATTTTGATGTGTCAATAATTTGGATACATGACGGTTCTAGTGCAGTATTCTGCAGCTTATGTCCTACATTTCTAGTTGAATTGTAGTGTTAAACATTATGTGTTGTTGTTTAGATGGAAGATGGTGAGGTATGTCTCGGCCATGAGAAAAGCTGTATATTCAAGTATATACAGAAATTACTAACTCAGGGACCTGCATCAAATAGAACAGAGAGGCTGAAGAGGATCTGGGAACCCACATACACGTAAGGCACAACTCAGGACTGATACAGTAGGCTGTAAATATAACACTCAGGACTGATACAGTAGGCTGTAAATATAACTCAGGACTGATACAGTAGGCTGTAAATATAACACTCAGGACTGATACAGTAGGCTGTAAATATAACTCAGGACTGATACAGTAGGCTGTAAATATAACTCAGGACTGATACAGTAGGCTGTAAATATAACTCAGGACTGATACAGTAGGCTGTAAATATAACTCAGGACTGATACAGTAGGCTGTAAAAATAACCGTCAGGACTGATACAGTAGGCTGTAAATATAACACTCAGGACTGATACAGTAGGCTGTAAATATAACACTCAGGACTGATACAGTAGGCTGTAAAAATAACCGTCAGGACTGATACAGTAGGCTGTAAATATAACTCAGGACTGATACAGTAGGCTGTAAATATAACTCAGGACTGATACAGTAGGCTGTAAATATAACTCAGGACTGATACAGTAGGCTGTAAATATAACTCAGGACTGATACAGTAGGCTGTAAAAATAACTCAGGACTGATACAGTAGGCTGTAAAAAAACACTCTCAGGACTGATACAGTAGGCTGTAAAAATAACCGTCAGGACTGATACAGTAGGCTGTAAAAATAACACTCAGGACTGATACAGTAGGCTGCAAATATAACTCCGGACTGATACAGTAGGCTGTAAAAATAACTCAGGACTGATACAGTAGGCTGTAAAAAAACACTCTCAGGACTGATACAGAAGGCTGTAAAAGTAATTCTATTAGGACTGATACGGTTGGCTGTAAAAATAACTCTTTAATTGGTGATTTTGGTCAGAAATCTTGCTTAGAACTGGCAGAGAACACTACAAATGTTTGGTCTTTGCTGGCTATCATGACTGACAAGCTTACAGATGTTTGTTCAGCTATCACTAATACAATATTTGGAAGAGATAATGGCCCAATATTTACAGTTATCTGATATATAACAAGTTAATGATTTATTAGTGTATGTATTTAATGTACCATCAACATGATGTGGATTTTATACTAGGCTAGGACTGTTGTTATTGTACTTAAGATCTGCACATCACAATATTCTGAATTCTGAAATGAAAAAAGATTGCAATGGCAAGGTAGAGGGTAACATACTGAAAATTTGAGTCTATAAGAATTAAGAATTTATTCTGAGAAAAACTGTTTAAGTAACTGATTTGATAAATCAAAGAATTATGAGGATTTCTCATTAACTGCTGAAAATGAATGCAGTACACACATACTAGTCCAGCTGTCTGTAGCTGAGTTAGTAACAGGCATTAGTCGATATACCATGTTCATATTTCTATATGTGTTGTTTTATACAGGATAGTATACAAGGCCTTAAAGGATGGAGAAAGTAAACAAGAATTGGAGAAAATGACAGTATGTATTGCCATGATAGTATTGAACTCATTCTTTGTTTTATAAAAGAATACATCATAATATCAGTGTAGATATCTTAAAAGACTTAAAAATAATCCATCTGTGGTTAAAATTAGGGTCAAAGGTCAAATGGGCTACTGTCTTATATGAGGTGTGGCTCTTGCTCCACTGTGATTATTTGGGAATTTCATTGAGAAGTACAATGGGGCCCTTGGTAACCAATTTCTGTATTCTAGTTGATTTGACCTCTGAACCTGCTAATAGTTTACCTAACCTTTAACCTTGCATTGTAGGATTCTGTGTATCGCCAGATTGGAACCCAGGCCGACAGTCAGGGCTACCAAATCCTCAGTGAATGGGACATCCCTCGTAACAATGATCCCACGGCCTGTACCATGGACCATGTGCTTCAGCTGCTGCAGCGACTGTATGCCATCGCTATGGAGCAGACACCTAACACTCTTATGAAATGTACGTACAAACTATTCCTGTAATAAAGCACGCTGGTTACATTGGATGTCAAGGTGCTTATGAACATGTAGCTGGAATTCTGTTTATAGTTCAACTTTGGCATTATGCCTTGATGTTCTGTGTAATGTTGACCTATGACCTTAAACTCTTTTGTTTTTGTTAATTGTGTAGAGGTATGATGCAGACAATAAATTCAATATTAGTGCATGATTACCCAGAAAAGGAAATTGAAGATGGTACAATTGTATCTTGGTGACTTTCATTACAAAAATTCATTGAGATTTGTAGTGAATTAATTTTCATTTCCTTGGAGATTTCTATCGGCAAACCTAATCTGACTAAATTATCTTTCAGATTTAATGTATAATTTTAAGATGAAATGAAAGAGATGTTACTTTACAAAATAAATATGTATGTGTTCTGTATAAGTACCCCTGCTTTATTCCTCAAATCTTTTTGAATAGATGATCAACCACTGCTACTGAATGTGCCAGCAGAAGACTTCATCAGTAAAAAGATCACTAATAAATTAGTACAACAGACACAGGTTAGTATTACCATCACTGGCAGAACGGCTCAGATCTGACGTGTAGTTTTATCCTGTCAAGTCAGTATTGGTAAACCCATTTATGGCTCAGGTCTGAAATGTAGTTTTATCCTGTCAAGTCAGTATTGGTAAACCCATTTATCAGAAGAATGTGTATTGGTAAACGAAGAATGTCTCGGATCTGGCATGTAGTTTTATCCTGTCAAGTCAGTATTGGTAAACCCATTTATCAGAAGAATGTGTATTGGTAAACGAAGAATGTCTCAGATCTGAAATGAAGTTTTATCCTGTCAAGTCAGTATTGGTAAACCCATTTATGGCTCAGATCTGAAAGGAAGTTTTATCCTATCAAGTCAGTATTGGTAAACTCATATGTCAGAAGAATGCTTCAGATCTGAAATGTAGTTTTATCTTATATCAGAAGAATATCTCAGATCTGAAATGTATCGATACTCATTTGATTCCATCATGTATGGAAATGAGTCCATCATGTATGGCATTAGGGTATATATTATTTCGGAATACCATGCTTAAAATGTTACTATTTATAAACATTTATCAGACATTGGACTGATTATCCTGACACACTGTGATTTGTATGTCCACAGGATCCACTAGTGCTGGCCAGTAATGCCCTACCTGATTGGTGTGAGAAGCTGACCAAGTACTGCCCTATGCTGTGCTCATTTGAAACTAGACAGATTTACTTCACCTGTACGGCCTTTGGATCTTCCAGGTAGGTAACAGTTAACTAGACAGATTTACTTCACCTGTACGGCCTTTGGATCTTCCAGGTAGGTAACAGTTAACTAGACAGATTTACTTCACCTGTACGGCATTTGGATCTTCCAGATAGGTAACAGTTAACTATACTGATATCTAGTCAGAAATATGATAGATGATGACTTTTCATTTTGAATGAAACAAATGTGAAATAATCTTAACGATTATACATTTCTCTTGCAGGGCCATTGTGTGGCTACAGGACCGGAGGGATGCCACCCTTGAAAGAAGTCGTGGCCCTATGCCACGCAGAGACGAGGGTGGGGAGTATCGTATTGGACGACTGAAGCATGAGCGTGTGAGGATCCCCCGTGGTGAGAGACTACTAGACTGGGCTGTACAGGTGATGAAATACCATTCCCACAGGAAGTCTGTGTTGGAAATCGAGTTTGAAAAGGAGGAAGGCACAGGACTCGGCCCCAGTCTGGAGTTCTATGCTCTCATTGCTGCAGAAATGCAGAGAAAGGAGCTTGGACTATGGCTTTGTGATGATGAATTCACCGACAACCTAGAGAGAGAGGTGAGTAGAAGACTCTGATATACAGGTGTTATAATTTGAATGTCATACTCTGATCTAGTCTTATCGAAAAAAAAAAGACATGTAACCCCAAACTACCAAGCAGCTCAATTGACTCCATAAAATTATATTTGATAAGTGATTGGTCTGATCATCTTTTGTATTAGGTACATGTATTATACTATAGCTTGTTTTACATTCTATATGGTTACAAGGACCTATATTTCATTTGACAGATATCACATTTAATGCTATTTGTGTTTCTATGTATAAGTAACTTCAAAATGTTTATTTGCAGGTTGATATTGGTCATGGTGTGAAGCCCCCTGGGTTCTACATCCAGAGGGCTGGGGGTTTGTTCCCAGCCCCTCTTCCTCAGGATAGTGCAGATATTCCCCGTGTTGAGAAACTATTCCACTTCCTAGGTACTCTCCTTGCTAAGTGTGTACAGGACAAACGTCTGATTGACTTACCACTCGCCCGTTCCTTCTTCAAATTGATGTGTATGGGTGAGATGGGCCACATTATCACACAGCAGTACCAGGACTCGCTACATCGATCAGTGGGTAGTACTATCGAGTCATACCACAGTGAGCAGGACCTGTCCCCACGCGACACACTGTCCTCCAGCATAGAGGATGTGGATAAGGAGTTAATCCTTGATCCCCCTAAGGTCAAACATCCAGACACACCTGCCTGGTACGAAGGAATTCTTAATGATGATGACTTTGAGCTCATCGACCCCCACCGTGCAACATTCCTACGACAACTACGAGAGTTGGTCAGTAAAAAACAGAGAATTCTAAAAGACAAAACACTGTCTCCTGATCAGAAAAATATACTCATACAGCAACTAGGTCTGCAAAATCCATCCGTGCCTGGCGCCATCTACAGGATAGAGGACATGGGGTAAGAACAGGGATGTAGGGGTTCAGGGGGGTGTTGAACATTCCTATATACTGCTAGATGATGTGAGGACAGTGCGATAGATGAATTCTTCATTTATTGCAGTAATATCTGTTCGCAAGGTAGCTTTACTCCTTTGTTGAAGAGTTTAGATTTCAAATATTTAGATTTGTTTAAAGTTACTTTAAATAAATTTTAAACTCAAGTTATTTTTGAATAACATATATTGTATTCAAAATTAATTGACTACTGTCCAGATTTCAGTGATTTTAGATAGCTGATATGAAATCTTACTATTTTTTTCTTTGTTTCAGTCTGACATTCCAGTTTAACCCTTCCTCCAAAGTGTATGGTTACATGTCGTACGATCTCAAGTCTAATGCTGAGGAGGTAAGATCATTGTCCAAAGTGTATGGTTACATGTCGTATGATCCCAAGTCTAATGCTGAGGAGGTAAGATCATTGTCCAAAGTGTATGGTTACATGTCGTATGATCTCAAGTCTAATGCTGAGGAGGTAAGATCATTGTCTAATGCTGAGGAGGTAAGATCATTGTCCAAAGTGTATGGCTACGTGTCGTATGATCTCAAGTCTAATGCTGAGGAGGTAAGATCATTGTCCAAAGTGTATGGCTACATGTCGTATGATCTCAAGTCTAATGCTGAGGAGGTAAGATCATTGTCCAAAGTGTATGGCTACGTGTCGTATGATCTCAAGTCTAATGCTGAGGAGGTAAGATCATTGTCCAAAGTGTATGGCAACATGTCGTATGATCTCAAGTCTAATGCTGAGGAGGTAAGATCATTGTCCAAAGTGTATGGTAACATGTCGTATGATCTCAAGTCTAATGCTGAGGAGGTAAGATCATTGTCCAAAGTGTATGGCTACATGTCGTATGATCTCAAGTCTAATGCTGAGGAGGTAAGATCATTGTAAACATAAACTATGATAAAATAACCAACATTTGAAGGAAATATTGCTGTGTTTTAGTTAATGATGCTAGCTTTTACTTAAACTGTGAATGTGTTTACAACAGGAGGTGAACCTGGAGAATGTGGATGAATATGTTGATCTGGTCACCGACTTCTGCATCAACAGTGGAATCCGACACCAACTTGATGCCTTTAAAGGTACCAATCATACCATGTGGTAGCTAACTCTACATCATAATAAATGGCTTTAACTATATCATTCTAAATATTGTGTCTCATTTATTATACAATTTGAAATGTTGATTTCATATCTCAGGTAACCATCAAAAAGATATAAACTTAAATCTTCGCCCTGTATGATTGTCCCTGTTTACTTTGACAAGGTATAAACTAAGATCAATGCCCTGTATGATTGTCCCTGTTTACTTTGACGAGGTATAAACTAAGATCAATGCCCTGTATGATTGTCCCTGTTTACTTTGACAGCTGGATTTGACGAGGTATTTTGATAAGATATAAACTAAGATCAATGCCCTGTATGATTGTCCCTGTTTACTTTGACAGCTGGGTTTGACGAGGTATTCAGCATGGACAAGCTGCACTCCTTCAGTCCTACAGAACTAGCCACGCTGATGTGTGGGGAACAGGCACCTGTGTGGTCACGCGAGGATGTCCTCAACTACACCGAGCCCAAGCTGGGTTACACCAGGGACAGGTGAGTAACTAGTCTGTTGTCACATTATAAACAGGTTTGTTTACTGGTAGTGGGGTAAAAGATGGGTTGGAAGCTTTGGAAAAAAAATAAAACTTCTTCAATAAACTGAAGGTTTCTGTTAATGTGGGAGAACAAATTATGACCTTGACAGCCATTTTGATGAATGAGATGATGATTTTGGTAAAGAGATTAATTTGTATGTAAAATATTTCTGTATTTTAATTTGATTTGGATTAGACATTCAGACTGGTTGTTCCTAATTTCAGCCCTGGGTTCCAGCGTTTTGTCAATGTGATGACTAGTCTTAGTGCGGATGAGAGGAAGGCATTTCTACAGTTTACAACTGGATGTTCCTCCCTACCACCGGGTGGCTTTGCTAATCTCCACCCGCGCCTGACGGTGGTGAGGAAAGTGGATGGAAGCGACTCTAGCTACCCCTCAGTCAACACCTGTGTTCACTATCTCAAGCTGCCCGAGTACTCCTCTGAAGACATCCTACGCCAGAAACTCCTTGACGCTACCAGTGAAAAAGGTTTCCATTTGAACTGACGACGGATGTGGTTAGCCATGTCAAAAGACAAACTTGTGTCAGCTGTCTTTGGGGATGGAAACTTTTTGTGGAGAAATGGTTGTGAGACAATCACACATGTTACCAGAATCTTCACTTTGATACTGGACTTGCCCTATTGTTAATGTGGACTGATATTTGACCATCACATGGATCATCATAGATGACCTAGCTCAGTGTTTACAGCTTTCATACATAATCATTTCCCTAACTTATAATTCACGTATCTACCCAATACTGGAATATGGAATTGCAGTAATTTGCAACATAAGTCTTTATGTAGAATGTTAAGCTGGGATTCTAAAAATTAGTGTGCAAGGTAGATTTTAATGCTTACAATCACATTGATGTGAATGAACATAATGCTAGTGATAAAAGCTCTATTAAAGGGATTACGATATCTTCAAGTCGTATTTGCGGACAAACCAGATAAAAGTACTGTTGTTGGACGAATCATCCGAATCACCAAACCACATATAAAAAAGACAGAACCACATGTATCACACGTACTGATCACATTGGACTCTTAGTTTCAGTGTTTAAACAAACTTTGCAGACTGGTAATGTGTGGTTTGATTACTGAAATGTGACTTCTTTCATTGTAATAGAGATATTGTCAGCGAGACTCATTTATCACTATAGATGTGCGAGTGTGTGTTGTGTTGTCTGTATGAGATGTGTTTGGTTGTGTGTATGTTCTATTGCATGGTAGCCTTTAGGTCTCTAGACCACATGTCAGGGATATACAATTCTTCTTAAATCATGTTTAAATTTTGCTATTTTTTTTTTGTATCTCTCTCAAAATTTTGTTGTGAATTTTAGGTAATCCACTGCATAATTTACTGGTTACATGTTCCTAAGAGGAAACCATTGTGATATGGCTGATATATAGAATCATGATTGGGCCATGACAGATTGAAATGTTGGGGAGATGATCATGACTCGGTAATATTTAAATATGGAAGAATCATGAAGCAAAATCAAGTCACTGAAATGTTTGGTCAATATAACCACATATTGAAGGAGAATTAAGCTTTGTAGGGACCTGATCAGCTTTGGTAGAGACAGAATACATTTGTTAGTTGAGAGGATTATAGACATATTTATCCAAGTGCTTGACATCTTCTCATGTTCCACAAATGTTTGTGTGTATATGTTACGCCAGAATGATTGAAACAATTTATTGTTGTTTGTTGTTGAAAGATTTTAACACTTTTAACCTTTTTTGTATTGTTCCATTGAAATGGAAGCCTATTTATTGTTTTGAGTAATTCATATCACATGCAAGCTTTTGAAACAAAACAAAGAGTTGGCATATGTTCAAAAGAGATGTGATGAAATCTATGTGATACATTTGTTTTAGTAGGAGTTTGTATTAAATGCCTGTGCAATCACAATATCATTAACTGTTTGTTGTTTTTTGCTATGTCACATGCAAAATTTATTATAAGAGCAATATCATAATCTTTCTTTTGTCTCAGTCTCCCAGTGAATTAACTAGATTTTTGGGCTCATGCTGTACAACAACATTCATGAAGCTCGACATTTAAGTTTGATAAATGTTGGATTTTGACATTTGAAGTTCAGTTATTTCTTTGAAATTATAGATGGAATCTTATTTGGGGACAGGTGTTCATCAATGTTTTTATTACTTAGAAATTTTCCTCATGTGCTTTTCTTGTGATTTATTTTGAGATTGTTTAACTGAGGAGCGTCAATGTTCACACACTATAATGATCACATTTACGAACAGTCATTGTACCTTTAGTTGAGCATCCCTTACCTCCGCCAGGTACGTTAATAGATCTGCCTGTGAATGAGACAAACCAAAGCTGATATTGGTACTTGCTTGGCTCTGTTTGACGATAACTTGTGAGGTTGGCACTAAGAGCTGGTTTGCCTGTTGTCAGGACATATATAATGTGTCCAGTTATGCTGTTTCACTGTATTGATGTACACTATAAAAGTGTCCGGGTGCCTCCAAACGCTGGTTCTGGTGTTGCCCGGGAAACACCATGTCAATTAACACTGATTCACAGGTGATAAAATTGCAGAATACCTCTGCTGGAAAAGGAATTGATCAAAATACATTTTTGGTATCTTGCTATTGTTTGCCCAGAGGCATGCCCTTGAGCTGTATCCTCCTGAAAGTGGACACACCCTACTTTTCCACTGGTGAAAAATACAGATCTGGTCCTGGATTTTGTGGAACATTTCTTGTATCTGCCAGCAATCATCAGTTGAAGTACTGGAAATGATGTACCACGACACAGTGACCAGGTACAAGTTGCCCAGACATTAGACAATTCTCGACTGACCAGAATGTAAATGTATGTTGCAGTTTCATCATTTTGTATATTTGTGCTTCTGATTGCCTATCTGGGTTTTTAGGTCATCTGACCCGAAGGGTCAGGATGACCTATAGTCATCATGCTTCGTCCGTCGTCGTGCACCGTCCGCCGTCCGCCGTGCGTAAACTTTTCACATTTCAATCTTCTTCTCAAGTTCCACCAGTGGGATTAAGCTGAAACTTGCCTGAAATGATCCTGAGATGGTCCTGACCAAGTGTTGTTATTTTTCGGGTCAGTCTGAAATCCAAGATGGCCGCCATAGCCGCCATTTTGAAAACACATTCTAAACTTCTTCTCAAGTTCCACCAGTGCTGTTGGGCTGAAACTTGCCAGAAATGATCCTAAGAAGATCCCGACCAAGTGTTGTTATTTTTCGGGGCGTTCCGAATTCCAAGATGGCCGCCATAGCTGCCATCTTGAAAAACACATTTTAAACTTCTTCTAAAGTTCCACCAGTGCTATTGAGCTGAAACTTGCCTGAAATGATCCTGATATGATTGCGACCAAGTGTTGTTATTTTTCGGGTCGGTCCGAAATCCAAGATGGCCGCCATAGCCGCCATCTTGAAAAACACATTTTAAACTTCTTCTCAAGTTTCACCAGTGCTGTTGGGCTGAAACTTGCCAGAAATGATCCTGAGAAGATCCCGACCAAGTGTTGTTATTTTTCGGGGCGTTCCGAATTCCAAGATGGCCGCCATAGCCGCCATCTTGAAAAACACATTTTAAACTTCTTCTCAAGTTCCACCAGTGCTATTGAGCTGAAACTTGCCTGAAATGATCCTGATATGATTGCGACCAAGTGTTGTTATTTTTCGGGTCAGTCCGAAATCCAAGATGGCCACCATAGCCGCCATCTTGAAAAACACATTTTAAACTTCTTCTCAAGTTCCACCAGTGCTGTTGGGCTGAAACTTGCCAGAAATGATCCTGAGATTATCCCGACCAAGTGTTGTTATTTTTCAGGTCAGTCCGAATTCCAAGATGGCCGCCATAGCCGCCATTTTGAAAAACACATTTTTAGCTCACCTGCCCGAAGGGCAAGTGAGCTTATGCCGTGGCGCGGCGTCCGTCGTCCGTCCGTCGTCCGTCCGGCCGTCCGGCCGTCCGTCCGGCGTCAACTTTCCATTCAAGCAACTTCTTCTCAATAACCAAAAGGCCTAGAGACCTAATATTGGGCCTGTAGCATGCTGGGGTGAAGGGCTACCAAGTTTGTTCAAATGAATGACCTTGACCTTCATTCAAGGTCACAGGAGTCAAAAAGGCTAAAATCTTCAAACGACTTCTTCTCAACAACCAACAGTCCCAGGGAGTTGATATTGGGTCTGTAGCATGCTGGGGTAAAGGGCTACCAAGTTTGTTCAAATGAATGACCTTGACTTTCATTCAAGGTCACAGGAGTCAAAAAGGCTAAACAAAAATTAGACGACTTCTTCTAAATAGCCAAAAGACCCAGGGACTTGATATTGGGTCTGTAGCATGCTGGGGTGAAGGGCTACCAAGTTTGTTCAAATGAATGACCTTGACCTTCATTCAAGGTCACAGGAGTCAAAAAGGCTAAAATCTTTAGACGACTTCTTCTCAATAACCAAGAGTCCCAGGGACTTGATATTGGGTCTGTAGCATGCTGGGGTGAAGGGCTACTAAGTTTGTTCAAATGAATGACCTTGACTTTCATTCAAGGTCACAGGAGTCAAAAAGGCTAAAATCTTTAAACGACTTCTTCTCAATAACCAAGAGTCCCAGGGAGTTGATATTGGGTCTGTAGCATGCTCAGGTGAAGGGCTACCAAGTTTGTTCAAATGAATGACCTTGACTTTCATTCAAGGTCACAGGGGTCAAAAAGGCTAAAATCTTTAAACGACTTCTTCTCAATAATCAAGAGTCCCAGGGAGTTGATATTGGGTCTGTAGCATGCTGGGGTGAAGGGCTACCAAGTTTGTTCAAATGAATGACCTTGACCGTCATTCAAGGTCACAGGAGTCAAAAAGGCTAAAATCTTTAAACGACTTCTTCTCAATAACCAAGAGTCCCAGAGGCCTAATATTTGGCCTGTAGCATGCTGGGGTGAAGGGCTCCCAAGTTTGTTCAAATGAATGACCTTGACTTTCATTCAAGGTCACAGGAGTCAAAAAGGCTAAAATCTTTAAACGACTTCTTCTCAATAACCAAGAGTCTCAGGGAGTTGATATTGGGTCTGTAGCATGCTGCGGTAAAGGGCTACCAATTTTGTTCAAATGAATGACCTTGACCTTCATTCAAGGTCACAGGGGTCAAAAAGGCTAAAATCTTTAAACAACTTCTTCTCAATAACCAAGAGTCCCAGGGAGTTGATATTTGGTCTGTAGCATGCTGGGGTGAAGGGCTACCAAGTTTGTTCAAATGAATGGCCTTGACCTTCATTCAAGGTCACAGGGGCCAAAAAGGCTAAAATCTTTAAACGACTTCTTCTCGATAACCAACAGTCCCAGAGACCTAATATTTGGCCTGTAGCATGCTGGGGTAAAGAGCTACCAAGTTTGTTCAAATGAATGACCTTGACTTTCATTCAAGGTCACAGGAGTCAAAAAGGCTAAAATCTTTAAACAACTTCTTCTCAATAACCAAGAGTCCCAGAGACCTAATATTTGGCCTGTAGCATGCTGGGGTGAAGGGCTACCAAGTTTGTTCAAATGAATGACCTTGACTTTCATTCAAGGTCACAGGAGTCAAAAAGGCTAAAATCTTTAAACGACTTCTTCTCAATAACCAAGAGTCCCAGAGAGTTGATATTGGGTCTGTAGCATGCTGGGGTAAAGGGCTACCAATTTTGTTCAAATGAATGACCTTGACCTTCATTCAAGGTCACAGGGGTCAAAAAGGCTAAAATCTTTAAACAACTTCTTCTCAATAACCAAGAGTCCCAGGGAGTTGATATTTGGTCTGTAGCATGCTGGGGTGAAGGGCTACCAAGTTTGTTCAAATGAATGGCCTTGACCTTCATTCAAGGTCACAGGGGCCAAAAAGGCTAAAATCTTTAAACGACTTCTTCTCGATAACCAACAGTCCCAGAGACCTAATATTTGGCCTGTAGCATGCTGGGGTAAAGAGCTACCAAGTTTGTTCAAATGAATGACCTTGACTTTCATTCAAGGTCACAGGAGTCAAAAAGGCTAAAATCTTTAAACAACTTCTTCTCAATAACCAAGAGTCCCAGAGACCTAATATTTGGCCTGTAGCATGCTGGGGTGAAGGGCTACCAAGTTTGTTCAAATGAATGACCTTGACTTTCATTCAAGGTCACAGGAGTCAAAAAGGCTAAAATCTTTAAACGACTTCTTCTCAATAACCAAGAGTCCCAGAGAGTTGATATTGGGTCTGTAGCATGCTGGGGTAAAGGGCTACCAAGTTTGTTCAAATGAATGACCTTGACCTTCATTCAAGGTCACAGGGGTCAAAAAGGCTAAAATCTTTAAACAACTTCTTCTCAATAACCAAGAGTCCCAGGGAGTTGATATTGGGTCTGTAGCATGCTGGGGTGAAGGGCTACCAAGTTTGTTCAAATGAATGACCTTGACTTTCATTCAAGGTCACAGCAGTCAAAAAGGCTAAAATCTTTAAACAACTTCTTCTCAATAACCAAGAGTCCCAGGGAGTTGATATTGGGTCTGTAGCATGCTGGGGTGAAGGGCTACCAAGTTTGTTCAAATGAATGACCTTGACCTTCATTCAAGGTCACGTCGATCAAGTATGCTTAAATCTTTAAATGACTTTTAGTGAAAAGCCAAAGTGCAGAGAGACATTATATTGGTCCTGTAGCATGCTTTCAAATAACTGCAGGATCCATATATGAAAAGATCACTGCATTGCAGGTGAGCGATTTGGGCCCATTGGGCCCTTGTTAACTTCTTCTCAAGTTCCACCAGTGCTGTTGGGCTAAAACTTGCCTGAAATGATCCTGATATGATCCCGACCAAGTGTTGTTATTTTTCGGGTCGGTCCGAAATCCAAGATGGCCGCTATAGCCGCCATCTTGAAAAACACATTTTAAACTTCTTCTCAAGTTCCACCAGTGCTATTGAGCTGAAACTTGCCTGAAATGATCCTGATATGATCGCCACCAAGTGTTGTTATTTTTCGGGTCCGTCCGAATTCAAAGATGGCCGCCATAGCCGCCATCTTGAAAAACACATTTTAAACTTCTTCTCAAGTTCCACCAGTGCTATTGAGCTGAAACTTGCCTGAAAAGATCCTGATATGATCGCCACCAAGTGTTGTTATTTTTCGGGTCCGTCCGAAATCCAAGATGGCCGCCATATCCGCCATCTTGAAAAACACATTTAAACTTCTTCTCAAGTTCCACCAGTGCTATTGAGCTGAAACTTGCCTGAAATGATCCTGATATGATCCCGACCAAGTGTTGTTATTTTTCGGGTCGGTCCGAAATCCAAGATGGCCACCATAGCCGCCATTTTAAAAACACATTTTAAACTTCTTCTCAAGTTCCACCAGTGCTGTTGGGCTGAAGCATGCCTGAAATGATCCTGAGATGATCCCGACCAAGTGTTGTTATTTTTTAGATTGCTCTGAAATCCAAGATGGCCGCCATATCCGCAATCTTAAAAACACATTTTAAACTTCTTCTCCAGTTCCACTGGTGCCATTGAGCTGGAAATTGGTGAGGATGTTAAGGAAGGAGGGCCAACAAAGTGTTGTTGTTTTTTTCGGCCTCGTAAAAACTTTGACATGGCAGCAATGACGGCCATTTTGTAACATGATTGTGCAATCATGGTTTTCATGAACAACACCTATTTCAAACTTCTTCTCAAATTCCAAATTCTCAAAAAGGTTTGTTACCGTTACTTTTCTCAGGACTTAGAAAGGGAAGTAGCTCTCCAAACTGTATGTTATATTTAAACCACAAAATCAAGATATATAATTTATAAACAATTTTATTTTGTCATGAAAATATTGATTGTAAATAACATTATGTATTCTGAAAACAGTTTACATAATATGCTGTTGTAACTTAAAGCTATACAATATCGTCAAACATGCTCTAGTAACATTACAACACACACATTAAAGGGGTCTCTAGCCTGTCGAGTAACGGGCTACAGACAAGTAACTGTAAAACAAGGAAACTCTACATAACGTTAAAATAATGGCACACCTGCTATAACCAATACCTCCAGTAACAAAGTTGTGTTTGTAATCAACAGGATATCTGTATTATAACAGTATAGCACATGTTTGGATTCTTACACCAGTACAACACTTGTGTAGGTAAACATATATTAATAGCAGAATAAATAATTCATTTCTCAAGCATTTACTTAAAATTGCTGATGATCTTCCCAAAGTCAACCTTTTAAAGGTGAATTCTTTGGATAAACATTTTAATATTATTTTAGGAAGAAGTTGTTAAAAACCCAGTCACTGGAAACTGAAGCTCCATTTGACCGAGTGATTATGGCACAGTTTGGTAATAACAAGTAACATGGCAACTGTACATATGTACACACTACATAGCAGCACATACACATTGTATGTGGATAACAATATCAGACTCTCACTTAGTACTAGTGTCAATACATATCCTCCATTAACTTAGTACTAGCGTCAATACATATCCTCCAACTGTTTTACAAAATTCAAATTAACAAACATTTGGATTTCTTAATCCATTTTTCAAAAATATTTAGATGTTTTTATTGAACTTTGAAATTCAAAAGTTAAAATGTAAAGCAAATAAGGAACTGTAGCATAGAACAAACTGAAATGATAAACTTTGCATTATGCTGCTGTAGTGAGCAATATAAAACTAGCACTATCACGTAACAAGTAACAGACTCGATATACATTGTATACAAAAGATGTGTTTACAGTTAAAACTTCAAAATATCGTAATGATTTCAGTAAGTCAACTGTTTGTTGTAGAAACTGATCAATCCAAAGTAGAATAAATCACATTAGTTTTCTGAGATATATAGGTATCGTCCTCAACCGTGATTGTCTCCCCTGTCATATAACCTAAAAGGTCAACCTTTAAGTCAAACGTTTTATGATATTCATGTGAAAAACATATGTCCAATTTTCAGGGAAACTACTCTCAAAGTTAGAAATACCTTAGATTGTTTTGTTTTCACACTCTTTATCATAATTGAAGCGATATTGATGATGCTTTCCCCAACTCATTATCTACCTAATTTCAACATTCCTTTTTTAATTACACATTATATGGTTGTATCAATCAAAACAATACTTTTGTGAGGAGGAAATGTTGTATATCATGTGTTTAAATAGTTTACACTATATTTCATACAAAGTACATGCATGTTTCTGAAAACCTCCAGGTTGTTAATGTTTACATTCCTGTCAACCAGGAGATATGAGGAGTTGCTGGAACTGATTGCTCAGTATAGCCTGCTCCCAATCTTTGTACTACCGGGTAACATTCAATTCTTGTTAGTCATACAACTTCATATTAAAAACCAACAACGTATCTTTCTTCAATACTCACATTGTCGCCACTGAACACGAAAAGTTGCTTTAATTAACTACAATAATATACTAGTATGCTGTTTTGGAGTGGAACATAAATAGCATTTCTAATCTACCAGTTTAGTATGTATTGTAAAGTGTATCAAAACTACTCAACCACTGGTATTAAATATCATTGTTTGTATTGTAAAGTACATTTGTATATAAAAATTACTGATTTCATACAAAATCATTTCTAATGCTTTGTAACAAAAATATTTTGATCTGAAAAATTGGACAAAGATATTTCAACATTTGACCAATTGCTGATATCAACCCATGTCTGAATTAAGCATTACAGTCAAATGACATTAAATCGATGTTTAACAACTGCCTCTTATGTTTCATAATTAAACGCTGTGTCATGGATTTCACAGAGGACAAATCTAGAGAAGATTGATTGGTGGTGAAATATTATAACAGGGTCTGTAAAAAAATTATCAGGCAGAATAAATGTTCAAGAGTTAAAAAATTTATGAGTATCAAAAGTTGTCAAAAGACTGTCATGGATGTGGCAGTCATGATGTTATGAAACACTGCTAAAACTGGTGTACATACTAGTTAAAACAACATTTTTCCATTAAAATATGTCATCAAGATTCTTAAATGTTGGGTATTTTATACATGTATTGTGTAGAGTACACAGGCAATATTCCTTCAAGTGAAATTCACATGACGAATTTCACGTGCACGTGAAGGAATATTGCCTGTGTACTTAACCTTTTTTGTTCACATCATTATGATAATGATAAAAAAATTTTGTGACATTTAAAAATGTTAAACTTGAAATGTAGGATATATATGTATCATGAATAGTTGCTGTAAGCAATGTTTTTTTGTATGGAGCGATTGCTGATGGATGCCACTGTAAGCGTAGGTGTAGCAAGCTATGAAGATAGCCCTTTTGTTGTTTTTTTTTAAAAAGTGGATATCTTTTAAAGTGAAAAATTCAGTATTTGATTTAAGGATTACATGTAACAAGTAGATTTTTGTTGATTCAAAGTCACCTTTCAAAATGAAAATGGTAGATGGACAGGAATTCTTTATATGGATATTTTCTTTGGGACAAGTTCGTAGTAAAAGTATGGAAGATTCTATTTCCATTTAGAATCTGTAAAATATGCAGCCTAAATCATCCCCTCATACCTTATCCTTCGATGGATAAACATTTACAAATATAGCACCATTGTTTGAAAAAAAAAGAGATGAAATCTAGGGTCATCTGGGTTCTGTAGTTCCAGTGTTTAACTTGCTTGATTTACACAGGATTCTGGTGTGTTAATGTTGTGAAGCCTGAAGTCCAGTGTTAACATCATGGTTTCTTGATCATATTGGATCTGATGTAAAAGTACCTGAATACAGCCCATAGCTATAGGATCACCTTCCGTAGGGTCACAGTCAAAGTCCAGGTAGGAACAGTAACTATACATTTAATCCTCTCAATCTGATATCATCTTAGCACTTTCAATACTTAAGGTAAATGTCTACAGAGATGACTACGGATATCAGTTGTGATTGTCCATCAGACCTCATTGGAGAGCTGTTGTAAATCCAGAGAAAGAACACATGTACAATAGACTTAGGTAGTGCAGCTCTACATATCTTCTAAGTCATATCCTTAATTTTTTCTCTCTTTACAGAATTGCCTCCCATTGACCGGTTTCCAGAACATCAGCATAGATGCACAATAGGATTACGTCACCAGAACAATGACATCACAGGAACAATACATATGACATCACAATATCAACTTCAATGGATAGACACACAGCAGGATGTGCACTTTTGGACAGAAAACTGCTTATAAATGCTGATAACAGTAGTTTTGGAACATGATTGATAAAACCTACAAACTTTTTCAACAATGAAGGTATGATAAGAGAAATCTCAACTTGAAGTGGTGATAGTTTTCATTCTCAAACCTAGACCTGAAGACAGCCTTGGATTAGTGTATTCAAGGATGTCACCATTACGTTGACATTTCTCAGTCACACTCTCAAGGTAATAGACTAGAATAAATTTCTGTAACATGAAGGGCCATGTTCAGAATTATTGATAAACAGGTACCCACATCAGTACACATCGGTACCACGACCACTCATTTCTGTAGAGACAATGGCCGGGCTACAGGACCTCAGTAATACACAGGTTCCACGACCACTCATTTCTGTAGAGACATCGGCTGGGCTACAGGACCTCAGTAATACACAGGTACCACGACCACTCATTTCTGTAGAGACATCCACGGGCTACAGAACCTGGGTAAAACACAGGTACCACGACCACTCATTTCTGCAAAGACATCCATGGGCTACAGGACCTCAGTAATACACAGGTACCACGACCACTCATTTCTGCAAAGACATCCATGGGCTACAGGACCTTGGTAATACATAGGTACCACGACCACTCATTTCTGCAAAGACATCCATGGGCTACAGGACCTTGGTAATACATAGGTACCACGACCACTCATTTCTGTAGAGACATCGGCTGGGCTACAGGACCTCAGTAATACACAGGTACCACGACCACTCATTTCTGTAGAGACATCGGCCAGGCTATATTAGCCGCTGTACGTTTGTAAGCAAAAACACAGTTTTTTCTGTTGTTCTGGAGTTCCGTCTTCAGATCTTGAGGGATTTCGGCATCCTGTAATCGCCTCTCTGCAAAGAATAGGACATGTTTGAATAAAAGTTTGTCAGTGTTGGTAGCAGAATCAAAGAATAGATTTGAACTTTTGCTCGTAAATCGTCGATTACATAAATATCTAAATATAACATTAACATTTATATTAGCCTGTACCATCCGACCCACAACCATGACAGGGGAGGTACTGACTTCCAGGGGTCTATGACTCGTTCCTAAGGTCAAGTATCCGAAAGTCACAGGACCACAAGTAAATACATCTGGTGAGTCTCAGTCCTACTGAGGAAGGTCACAGTAGTGGTCGAAATATTTAGGTATGTAATCAATGTGTTATGGTCAAAAGTTCAAATCTATTCTTTGAATAGAACATGTTTATTAGATTCTCATTTCATAAGGATTTCAATGATGATTTAATACACTTTTTATTAAAAGAAATTCTCAATACCCAAACGGCCCAGAGATTAACATAGGGTTCGTAGCATTCTGGTATGAAGGGCTTCCAATTTTTTTTAACGGATGACCTTGATGTATTTTTCAGTTCACAGGGGTCAAATGTCCTAAACTCTAAAATGATCATTTCCAAGGCTTTGATATTTGACCTATTTTCCACAGGTGACCTACCTTCTCCTTTGATGAGTATGTAGAGGCCGTAATCCTGAGGGTTGGTCACCTTGAACTTGTGAGCTATCAGGGTACCTATAAATGACAAATGTAAAATGTCAGAACAAAATCTCTCAATATTTACTGGAATTTTGATGATTTTTCAAATTAGCTACATATCATTGATAAAAGTTTCTTATCTTTACAGATACAAGTTTTTAACGCAATTTAGAAAAAAACTGACTACTTACAGACATCTTTTGTGTGCATCTTGGGTCGAACAGGAAGCGTTTTCCAGATAATGCTGTCCCGGAGTTCGTCAGGGAATGGCGACCTTCAGGAAGCCCTGTATGTCCTCTATACCTGGTAGGTGGCCCTAAACCACAGAATATGATAGCGTCATCAACAAATTCAATCTATCAGAGTTTTAGGATGTTCAAGTGTTTCACACAAGCCCAATCTATCAGATTTTTTTTTTTATTATTTTATCGATACACATCAACCTTTTCCCCTTATCCTCATAATTTACAATGTATATAAATTTCTTTCCCTCTGATATGATAATATATATCAAATACAGATATGAGCCATCGAGCTAGTACCTCGTGTTGTGTAGTCTGTGTTTCCTGCATGTCACGGAACTTTTTGAGGACGAGTACGGCACTGCTGAGTGAGGTGAGATAGTACCCACCCTCTCCATTGAGTAGAGACGGATGGATGAGGCCCCAGATATAGTCGGACTCTATCTCCGCCGTAACAAACCCACAATGCACCAATACATATATCATCATCGGCAAGAAATCTGTAAGATATACAAAACAGGCCTCACTGTAAGTAATCAATTAAACATGTACTGGTGGATGTCTTCATCATAAGACTGAACACTAAAATCACTTCCATATACATGTCTACTCACTAAAATGTCAGTTTTTTGTAGCTCATATTATATTCTGATGTAGACAATGTGGGTGATAATCGATAAAACAATCAAAATGGAGACGTACCATCAGCTCCCATGATGACAGGTCCAGGTCTAGCGTGATCAGGCTTGTTTGTCTGTAACAAGGGAAAGTGATCAATGTGAAAAAAAGAGACAACCTAACTGGTCATTTGATAAAATAAATATAAAATACATGACAGTCGCAAAACAAATTTTGGTATAGAAAATTTAACGGTATAGAAAATTAAACAAAAAAATTTAACTTCAATTTGTATATGGAAGCGCTGAAGTCCTAATTTCAGAAGGTGGTACATAAAAGTGGGACAAAATATACTGTGAACAAAAAGACATGACTCTACATACAGCGGGGAAGTGATCTGACTTCAATATTATGATCTGCTGCGTGATCCTAAGGACTGTACTAGCATACACTGTAGGTGACAGAGTATTATATACTGTATAATGGGCTCAGACTGAGAGACAAGTGACATACACTGTAGGTGACAGAGTATTATATACTGTATAATGGGCTCAGACTGAGAGTGACATACACTGTAGGTACCAGAGTATTATATACTGTATAATGGGCTCAGACTGAGAGACAAGTGACATACGCTGAACAAAGGGAAATAACTCTGCATACAGTGGAAGAAAGACCTTAATATTTCAGAACGAGATGCTCCATCATCCAGAGTGGTACTCGTATACTACTTTAAGTAACAAAGTATGTAAGATATTCCCCTGATAAAGTGATGCCATGATTGAAAGATTGATGAACAGACAAAAAGTATAGCATCCCACCTCTGTTAATTTAGGGGCGAGAGATTGATGCGAGTATTGCTACATGAACGTCTTTTGTAGTATAAACTGTTGACTTACACACTGATAGATAATGGAAGTCGCACCAAGCAGATACTCTAGTTTCTTGAGTGGTGAGTATGCCTTCTGCATCTTCATAAGGTACTGCTTGATAGATTCCATCACAGTACTGTCTGGGGGCGAGATTCCAGGCTGGAACATCACAGGTTAAATATGGGGTATACGAAACAAGACAATTCTACTGATTTAGGTTGAATATCTAGATTTTTATTCTACTGTAACTCTTAGATACTGCAATAAAGTGTGGTACAAAACAACACTAAAAAAAACACATATCCTAATATAACTCTTTTAATTACTCTCACCAGCGTCCATTGTAAAATATTGCTAATCACAGACCTTCCACCACATTCCATAGTCGGTTTAAACAGGTATAAGTACAATTACACAGGCAATCATTATTTTCTCGAAGCAATAAGAATTACATTCTCACCCTCAAGCCTATCTCTTCCGGAGACTTAGTTCTGGCATACCGGATGTTTTCAGAAAGATTCTTCACACTGCCGTTTCTGTAAGTGAGGTAAAGTTTATTTGTACAGCTCATTTTGATGTACCTTTTTATGATGATGACGTTATCAGGGTAGGACACCATCACTGTTTTACTTTATTGTGGTGTAGAGTTTCACTGTTATAGCTCAGTAATTACTGACGAAGCAACTCTCTAGGAAATACAAGTCAGTTAACTAACCAGTAAATAATTAAATCCCAAACCAGAGTCGTCACACTTCATGTATGTCCCCCTTTTGAAATGATTAGATCCCACACAGTGATTTTTCGACTGATACAGCTGATGTGAATCTAAGAAACCATGTGAGGCATCTTACCTGGTGTATTCGTCGACAAACAGTTGGTAGATGTAATGTTTGAGGGGCTGCAGCACACATACATGGAGAGCTCTCTCTATAATAGCATCCACATTCAGGATCTCATTAGACCGCAACTGGTAGAAATGAAATTCTCATTTTAAAATCAGGCTATGAGGTATTCACTGATATATGTATGACCAGGTTGAACATTCAACATTCCTAGTCCTCCCCCATTCCCTATTATGTGGTAGTACAAAGACACTGTGCTACCCCTCCTGTACATCCCTCCCTACGGTGAGCCTGCCATAAAGACACATAACTGTCCCACCCCCTCCCTATGGTTAGCCTGCCATAAAGAAACTTAACTGTCCCACCCCTTCCCTACGATTAGCCTGCCATAAAGACACTATGGTTAGCCTGCCATAAAGACACTTAACTGTCCCACCCCTTCCCTACGATTAGCCTGCCATAAAGACACTATGGTTAGCCTGCCATAAAGACACTTAACTGTCCCAACCCTTCCCTACGGTTAGCCTGCCATAAAGACACTATGGTTAGCCTGCCATAAAGACACTTACCTGTCCCACCCCCTCCCTACGGTTAGCCTGCCATAAAGACACTTACCTGTCCCACCCCTTCCCTACAGTGAGCCTGCCATAAAGACACTTACCTGTAACAACCTTCCCCTCCCCACAGTGACTGCTGAAAAGACAATTACCACAACCCCCCCCCAGAGAGCAGCTGTAAAGACAATTACCAGAACAACAACCCCCTTCCCACGGCGAGTCTACTATAAGGACACTTACCCGTGTTCGCTCAGTCTCTATGACATCTTCTAGTTCATGTTTAACCAGGTAATTCCTGATACCTGTCATAAACTGGCGTACCTGTAGTAGTAAATGTTTATCATTACTAATGTTAACGAGTGAAATACACATAAACTGACGTACCTGTAGTAGTAAATGTTTATCATTACTTATGTTAACGAGTAAAATAAACTTATCACAGCAATAATTTTATTCAGGTTAACAATATGTTACAAATGCTACATATAAAACTCAAATATTTAAAACTGAATTTCAGTTGAAATTTGAAACAGCCCAAACTTTGAAACCAAAATAAAAAATGAAAAATTGCAAAGTCTCGAACTTTTCACAATAATTTGTCTCATATTCCTATGGGTAACCATATTAATCAATGCATTGGAAAACACCTTTTACAGACTAGTGTTACATCAGGATTTTTATGTAAACTTTTGTACGGTTTATTTACATACATTTCTGGTGACAATGCCTGGGTTTGTCTCCGGACTCTCTATGGTACACTGTATAAAGTTGGCTATCGTACTCCCAAATGTGGTGCTCTTGTTTTCTGATAACCTGTAGTCAGAGATATACACATATTAACCTGTAGTCACAGATATACACATATTAACCTTAAGTCAGAGATATACACAAATTAACCTGTAGTCAGAGATATACACATATTAACCTGTAGTCAGAGATATACACATATTAACCTGTAGTCACACATATACACATATTAACCTGTAGTCACAGATATACACAAATTAACCTGTAGTCACAGATATACACATATTAACCTGTAGTCACAGATATACACATATTAACCTGTAGTCACAGATATACACATATTAACCTGTAGTCACACATACACACATTAACCTGTAGTCACACATATACACATATTAACCTGTAGTCATAGATATACACATATTAACCTGTAGTCACATATATACACATATTAAGCTGTAGTCACAGATATACACATATTAACCTGTAGTCACAGATATACACATATTAACCTGTAGTCACATATATACACATATTAACCTGTAGTCACAGATATACACATATTAACCTGTAGTCACAGATATACACATATTAACCTGTAGTCACACATACACATATTAACCTGTAGTCACACATATACACATATTGACCTGTAGTCATAGATATACACATATTAACCTGTAGTCACAGATATACACATATTAACCTGTAGTCACAGATATACATATTAACCTGTAGTCACAGATATACATACATTATGTTTAATTTCATAAAATAATCATCAGCAACCCTATAATATATATGCACATCAAAGATGCATTTCAATAGAATTAGTAGGAAATGTTGGTTCTAACATTGATTAAGAGTTCGTTAGAACAGCAGTGTTGTAAGAAACTTGGATATGAATTCATTCTAGGAAAAACAGCAAGACAACATGGCCCATGACATTATAACATAGGAACCAGGACACATGATACTTACTTAGTGATGTAGTCTCGTATCCGTGTCTCAGGATGTTGACTTTTGGACTTATGGGATTTTGAAGCCGTATGGGCGTGTGCTATAAATACAGATATGAAATAAAAGTAATGTATAAAATACTGACGTAGACGTTCTGTGTACAATTGATACTGTAGCATACCGATCACCAGAACTTGTTACAGACATTCACAGTCATTTAGGTGTGAAAAAATGAAAAAGAAAATCGCCTTTATTTATCTTCGTTTACATGGCTAACAAGCAACATAAGCTCTGTAGAGCTTTTATTACGACACCACTCAGGGAACAAATATTGTGTTGAATGTTGGAGGAAAACCCACCAGGGGAAAACCAAAGTGCCATCGTTGGGGAAACATCGAGCTCAACAAACATCATCCCGTGCCACCAGTGTGGCTTGAACCCATGTTGTAGGGGGGAGTGGCCTGAAGCTCACGCATGACTGCACTGACGACCGTCAGTGCATAAGTGATCACGGCTACCGAGACACCTGTGACATTCTGATGATGTTCTGCTTCATTTAACATGCAGATTTGTAATAACCCTATCAAAACTAATGCTGCCACCTGTTAGAGTACACTACAGCAGTAGACGTTTTTGTCGGTAGTTAGTTGGGTAGTTAGAGCATCGTGTTGTGAGAAGATAACATTGATAAAAACATTAACAGTAATCTATATTTCTAAAGTAAGATATTAACAAACCATCAGATTTTCATTTACCATGACAGACATAATATACATACATATTACCTACTAATGATTATCAGTAATTAATTGAATAATGTTGATGACTGATATGAACTATGGCCTTATAGTTGACCTTTGAAATGTTGATAATAGTAGGTGACCAATATGTTGACAGACAGTACATATTATTTCGATTATCAAAATATATATATAAAGATCCACAAAGGAATGAAAAGTGTGCAAAAATAATGATAAATGATTTAGGATAAAATATGTTCTACATGATGATAAACAATTATGGCACTTTGTTTCGGATAACTGCTCAGATAACCAATATCAATCTTGGCTAGGCCTTGTCAATACTGGTTATATTCACTCCATAAATCACATTGATCGAAACAAAGTGCCACAACTGTTTCATTACATTTTATATCAACACCAGAGCACAGAAAGCAAGGTATGATGACTGCTATTAAATTGCATCTTATTCCCTAGATCATAAATACTGCATCTTTGATAAAACATCATATTGCACTCTCGTACAACTTAGCAGACATGTGTTCGACAAATTTGATTGGCTGAAATAACCTGTCATTACAGAACACTCCCACAAGCATGCAACACCATGTTTCATCATTGTCGCAGAGTGTGATTAGATGTTAAATAAAATAACATGTGATCGGGTGTAGACCAATCAGAGTGTGATTAGATGTTAAATAGAATAACATGTGTTCGGGTGTAGACCAATCAGAGTGTGATTAGATGTTAAATAGAATAACATGTGTTCGGGTGTAGACCAATCAGCATTTGATACAAAACTGAAAATGTAATAATTAATGTGATGGTTGCCATGGTTTATGACCAGTACCATATTGTCACCCTACCTTTTGAAGGCTTTGGTTGTGTCACACTGTGGAATGTGTTAGTTGTTGTAGATGCCTCAGACTGATCATCTCTTTCGTGGCTCTCCCTGGCTTTCCGCCTCTCGCTTCCCATGCCTGGCACTAGGTGGTGTTCACCAACGTGACTGGGACATGGGACATCCGGCAGGGGTGGAGGCTGTATAACAGGGGGCTGGGGCGTATCACAGATATCCTCCTCCTCCTCCTCCATTAACGTGGAACTCGAGATCACACTGTCTCTCACACTTGACACAGGGCGGAACTTCTGGCTATCAGTTCGCCATGCCTGTATACGTTCATTTACATCCATAGGAGGCACCATTTTGGATTATTAGTTTTTATCAATAAAGACTCAAAGAAGTTATTTCCCCATGGTTTACAGAATTCAGTGCCCGTGCTGGTTTGTGAACGTGCAGAGGGGGGAGCATACTGATTTGTTAGATTGTCGTACTCCGATAGAACACGATGATAGTTTTTCATTGGCATCACAGGGATAGGTTTCACAGTCAATGAGGGGTTGTCATTAGAAATGATATCCTCCATAGTAGAGTATTCTGACTGACAGGAGCGCACAGACACTTGTTTTTGATACACTGGGAATTTCCTAAGCGTTTGAGTGACCTGCTCCTCGGGGTCATACGCTATACCATCCATCATCATTTCAGGAACCACATTTTTCCGTTTCCCTGTGTCACTAACACTTTGGTCATCACACTGAATAGTTTCCAGTTTCTTCACAACCTCATTAACGTTATCCCTACTTAACACAGATAAATTTGACATACTTTTCTTTTTTCCCTTTCCCTTTTTGTTGTTCTGTTTGCCACCACTAGGTGGCAGTTTATACATGGCAGGATTTATTGCAGGTTTATTAGCACCAAACTGATTAAAGCTAAAGTGTTCACTATCCTCCTCAGTGCGAGGTGAGAAAATTGTCTCCAATTTTGGATTGTGAGACATGCCTAACACTTTTCGTGATTGCACATTTGCACCCATAGCTGGTGCTGATCTACGTCGTTGTCTCGGTGTCTGTTTCTGGTCCGGTATGTGACCAGGATCTAGGGCATCAAAAGGCTCTGCATACACTGGACTTTTGACGCCTGATGTAACAGATGAAGCAGCACTACTGTTGCCTTGGAGATGAAGAGATGGAGGTTTGTACTTGGGAATGGGACTCGTCTGAGTCTGAACAGATGCCTTTGGTCGGTCTATAACTTGTTCAGACATTGCTCGGAATCCCCCGAAGTCTACCTGCATCGGCACACTGAGATTGCTCTGCTTATTGGATTCATCAAGACTGACAGCGCGGAGCATGCGACGTTTAGGAATGACCTTGGCCACATTAGAACCACCAGCACCTGTTCCATTACCCAGGTCATTCTGTGATAAATTGTACATTATGTTTTTGTGACCATGCTGTGGCTTCTGTACAGGCACATTGTTTAGATTGTCCGTCTGATGGAACTTTGTGTAGTCATCAGTTTGTATAGATACACATGACACTGGAGTATTTGGTTCAGATCCTTTCACAGAATTCACAGGAGTATTAATCACTGAACATTTTACAGATGGCACAGGGGTGGGAGCTGTGGAATTCTTCCAAATATCTTCATAATCACTCATTTTATCTGACAGGTTGCTTTTGAAATATTGATTCTCAGGGAGTTGGAGCAGATCTAGAGAGGTGGTACAGTACAGGTTTGATTTGCGTGGCGCGGGTTTGGGGTGTGTATGTGACAGTGGTGACTCCTCCCGGTAGTTATAGTCTATGGAGTTGAGAGAGGAGGAGCTACCCGGTGTATGGGGAGTGAGTGAGCGACTACTACCACCACACCGATCACACACTTTACCACTGTCTGTAAGACTAGACCCAGACGGGGAGTCTTCACGCACAGGTCGACTAATCACTGGAAATATCCTCTCAGACGAAGGCGTTCTCTCATGATCACTGTGAGATACATCAGACGACTGTCGTATAGGAGCTGTGTAACTCTGGCCAGACGAAGATCGTTCATGAACCACTACTACCCCTAACTGAGAACCTAAATCAGATGAAGTCCTATCATGACCTGAAGAACTCTTGTCCTGGCTGAGATTGGAGTGTCTATGGTGGTCAGAGTGGGAATACTGCTTGTCATTGAGATATTCACGTGAACTGCCACTAGACTGACTGGAGACAGTACGAGAGTTACGACGATGTGTGTTGGGGAAGTGTTGTAGAGACTGGGCGGTGTAGGGCCTCAGGGCCACATGACCTGATGCCTCTGGACCCACAACAGTTCCCTGTATGTTGATTGGTTCACTGGTGGACTTGTGGAGCATCACAGTATGTACCCTTGTCCCACAATTCTCCTGTAGGCTGGCGTTAGAGCCTTTGTCAAACCTGTATGATGTCCAGAAGTCTGCAAGTAGAGAAACAATCATATAATACCATATGATTCAATTTTAATACTATAAAGAATCTAGCATCATTCTGTATTGTTATTGTTAACTACAAGCTAGCAAAAAATGATCATTCTGTCAAAACATGAAATGTGTGAAAATACACCTCATTTCAGAAGATAAGTATAAAAATTTATCTCACTACATTTTCTGCATATGTACGGTATCATAAAAACGGGACATTTTCCATGCCAACTCTCTAAAAGTAAGGCGGCAATGGAAAACTATATATGTATGACAAAGTTTAAACATGATAATTATTAAGTTGAGCAGTGATTTGTAGTACTGGAAATATAATTAAGTTCCTTACAAATTGTTTGGTTTGGGTTTGTGTTGATTAACATTCTATCAACAGAAAAGATCATTATTACAAATTGTACCAAAATCATTGATTATTGTAGTTTACTATACTAGAAATGAGTATGGCATACCTTGACCCAGGTAGGAGAGTGAGTTGAGTTCCTGTAGTGTACGAGCGCGCATGATGGTGGGAGGTAGCGTCAACACATGTGGAAGCTCTTCCCTGTAACAAACCAGAAATAGTGAAATTCTCTGTAACCCTGCCATCACAATCCCAGAGGTCAGTCAACCAACTTCATTCCTCAAAGGATAATCCAGCAAACCCCTTTCCCAGACGACTATCCAGTCTATCCCATTCCCAAAAGACAATTCAGCCTAGCCATTCCTAGAAGACAATTCAGCCTACCACGTTCCCAGAAGACAACCAGCCTACCTTGTTCCCAAAAGACAATCCAGCCATCCCTGCCACCAAAGGATAATCTAGCCTGCCTTCCTGGCAAAGTGTCAACAGAACTCTAGTATTTTATAAAGAAATAGCTAATCTACCTTCTGAAACACTTTTGTACAACCAAGTAAGTGGCAAATGGATTATAAACTAGAACCTAAAGGTAAAGGCTAATTTAACCCCGAACCCCTAATCCTGATCTATCTCCTAACCCCCATCCCACATCAAAATATATACATACATATCAAAAGAAATCACCAAATAGGCAACTCCTCGGGAAAATTATGGGAAAAAAAAAAATGCAAGCCCAACACTACTTTCTGCAATGATTACATTACCAAGTCTTAAAAGTGTTTGAAAATTTATACATGGAGATATGGATAGAAGGGGGATAACTCCCAGAAAAATTATCAACATATAAAATGAAAAATAAAATGCAACTGCTCAGATATCTTTAATAAGATTCATCAGTTTGGAAATGTATATACAAGATTTATCTTTACCCAAACATTACATTTAACGATGCATATACAAGCGTCATTGCAACGTTTCAAGACCCACTGGTCTCTTTGTCAAGCTCTGACTGACTGTGTGTGTGCGAAAATCATGTTTACCTGTATTTCTATGTGACAAACATCTATCGACATATAGTGTATATACACACTGTAACAAATAGAATACTGCCCACAGGATGACAGACACAGAGAAGAAAAACATATCAAAGATGCCCAAAATCGCTGACAGTCGACTGGCCACTCTGACTGTTTGATGAACAAAGCATTGTTTCCAGTTGATGTGAATTAACCAGTTTTCTACCACAATACCCTGTGTTATTCAACTCTCAGACCATCAGTTAATCATTACAGCTGTTGATTAACAATCTGTTTATACCACACGTGGTATAAACTCTGTACGCATTTCGATTGGCTAACACGGTGAACTTTGACTCAAGCTGCAATTGTTATTGACGTCATCAATAATCTAATGACGTCACATCATCGGGTCCCGGACGTCACCGGTACACTTTATTTGCATACGCGAAATTATACTTGGCCACGTTTCCCTTTGATTCAAGCCGGTATTATTGTGGTAGAAACAGGTCACACGACTCAAAATTGTTGGATATGGAATTTATTTCAAACTCGTAAGTTATTTTTTAAAAGTTGCAAAAAACACTCGCTAAAGCTCGTGTCTTTTGTAACTTTTAAAAAATAACTTACTTGTGTGAAATAAATTCCATATCCAACAAGCACTCGTTGTGTAACCTCTATTTCACCTCCAAAATGACGAAGACTTACATGTTCTGGTGGTAGAAAGCAAGCAGGTTGGCCACATTACAGAAGTAGTGGTGTGAGCCTTGTAGCTGTAATCCGTTCTCTGTTGACATGATCAGGTAGTGATCCACATTGGCTATCCCTTTCTCTGGGAACTGTACACTGAGGGCCAGGGTCTGAGGCTGGCTAGACTTCCTCAGGATAAAGTTCTGAAGTAAACATTAGTGTATATAAACTAAATCTGTAGTGTCATTAATATCACTTATAGATTTAACACATGTATCCCTAAAACAATACATTTCGAAAATAAATCACCAGAAGAAACAAGGGAGTTTGACATTTTTTTAAAATCTTATAACCACTGGATGAAAATAAGAAGCACATCATCAATGTTTCATGAGAGTTTTTCCTCATACTGTACCCAGATCCCACCTGTAGTACACAAGTCACACTCACCCCAGGGTCGCGGTCCTTCAGTAAGTGGACAGCTCCGGACCGTCCTACATCTGAGAGGTACCATATCGCATGTGTCTTAGTGAGACGCTCCACAAAGGAGATGTTACGTCCCTCTGAACCACAAGAGTCGCTTCCTGAAGTCTGGGCCCTCTCTGGATACGTAGGGATCTCCAATCCCTAGATAAAACATTATCAAAATCAGCAATGTTATAAAATTCATCAAGGTCATCTATCAGGTCAGTTCATAAAATATCAATAACCAAAATTAGTTAAGTCAGAAAATTCAACAAATCAACCAAGTCATATGTCACACACAAAAGTATATGTATGATAATATGATTTCAGAGGTCTAAATCTCCATTGGCCCTCCACTTCACCACATTCCTACCATGATGTCCTGGACTGGTGATACATTGACATGTATTACAGACCATACTCCACTCTCCCCTATAAATGGTTTGATTTTGAAGAGAAGAGACCTCCCTGACTCATCTCCCAGTGTGTCATAACACTGTGATAGTTCGGTGGACAATTGTTAAGTGAATTAAATGGGTCAAGAGCATGACACTAATGTAATTTTTAGATCGTAAGTAAGGACACAAACCACTGTAATGTCAGTGTCTGCTGAATATGATTCAAACCTTTATCCTAATTGTTAGTTATGGTGAAGAACGTTGGTTCATCACTTACAATTGGTTTATTTGGTTTGGTTTATTTTGTTTAACATCCCATCAACAATCAAGATCATTTAAGGACGTGCCAGGTTTAGGAGGTGGAAGAAAGCCAGGCTGAGAGTACCCGCAGACAAACCACTGGCCTATGGTCAGTACCTGGCAGCTGCCCCACATAGGTTTCGAACTCGCATCCCAGAGGTGGAGGGCTAGTGATAAAGTGTCGGAACACCTTAACCACTCAGCCATCGCGGCCCCATCACTTACAACCTATTCCTAACGTTAGAAATAAGTAACATGTACAACTTACTAACTGGTTGTATCACTTACTACCTATTCTGATACTAAAATTTGATTACAACTAACTATAAACAGTGTACCTTAGTATATATATCATACCTTGTTGTTGAGGCCAAACACATCCAAGTGAGCAGATTTGAGTGAGTCACTTCGAGTCTTCTGCTCACTGGAGTAGCTGTCTGTTGACGCCAATGTTCCGAAGGCGCTGTCCTCTCCAAGACCAGGACTACCGTCTGTGTATGTCTGTTGAGTCTTCCTATTAATAGTTTTGTCAAAAAAAAGTCATTAACTTTTATACATATAAATACTTAAATAAGAATTGTGAAGGAAAGTCACAAGCCTTTTTGGATAGAAATAGATTTAATTATGAAATGTATGCTATAAAACATGAAATATTTGTAGTTATTTTGTGGCTATTTAGACTTTAACCATATAAAGTAGTAACTACGGTAATAATTTATTGATTTTTTATGATTCCTTACCAAAAACATTGAACATCTATGCCCAACATGTCACACCATACAAGGTCATCAAATGAAGTAATTTAACGACAGTTCCTCAGATACTCCGCAGTTGTATATCAACACGAATTACCAATATATCATTGTAATCATTAGTATGACAGGTAATATTGGATTAGGCTTGGAAAATTTATACAAATATGACCAAATATTTACTTAGTATTCTGTTTGTCTAGTGCATTTAAAGTCTAGGAAGACAATTTCAATAAAATAATCGCTGGTAGGCTGTGCAATAGACAGCTTAAAGAGACTAATGTACACTGTATGACTAAATGAGAGATATCCCACACAGCACTCCTCACAAAATTTCTTTTTAAATATTTCCTAAAAAGGAAGACTATAAAGATTATAAGTGAAATCCAAAGTCCATCCTACACCCTGTACCCACATTTCAGTAAATAAAATCTACATAAACCTATGAAAAATATTTTGCCAACTTCTTTATTCCTGTTTAAAAGATTTGTGAAGGTCGATCGGTACATTTATTTACAGGTAAAACTATATATATCTGTTTGGTATCTGGCTGTTAACCCGCTGTGGCCCATTAATGAGCTGTGTTGACTATACCAGTGTCACACAGTACAATACCGCTGTACATGTCACACACAATACTTTTGTCCTCCAAGTTTTTGGTACGTTATGGTAATGAATACATGTATATTTGTACTAAATTTGTAGTCATTTGAATACCTCCCCCAGTATAGTATGGATTGTGTAGTACACATACGGTACACAGGACCTGGGAGTCAAATACGATTCCCAGCTGAAATCAGATTCCTGCTAAACTATCACCGTCATGATACCATCTACTGTGAAATACTTCTCATTTGTTTGAAAACAAAAGAAATATCATGTACATTGTGGCTGGTCGGTTAGACGCCAGTCTTGGTACAGCAAGGAGTCTGCCTTGTCCCGCCTACAGGCTTTGGTCGGTGACCCTCGGCAATACCGATGTGGCCTCCGACACACGACCCACACAATAGCTTAAACACTCATAACAACACTAGATAATAGCAGCTTAAGTGTCCGTATTAGTCACACTGTACCAAATGTAGTAAATGCTACTGTATAAAACAGGTGTCCCATCTACCGATTCAGTGATCCATCATCTCACTGTCCCCATTTACTAATCACATATCCATCCCTAAATCTCATTGCACCAATTTACCAGATTCTGATTTGTCCCTAAATCTCATCATCCCAAGTTACTAGTATCTTTTTAGTTAATGGTCTCTCATCCATCCCTAATCTCAACGTCCTGAGTTACCAATGTCTTCTCTGTCCCCAAACTATCATGGCCCCAATTTACCAGTCGTTCATCCATCCCCAAATCTCATCGTCCTGAACTACCAATGTCTTCTCTGTCCCCAAACTATCATGGCCCCAATTTACCAGTCGTTCATCCATCCCCAAATCTCATCGTCCTCAACTACCAATGTCTTCTCTGTCCCCAAACTATCATGGCCCCAATTTACCAGTCGTTCATCCATCCTCAAATCTCATCTTCCTCAACTACCAATGTCTTCTCTGTCCCCAAACTATCATGGCCCCAATTTACCAGTCGTTCATCCATCCCCAAATCTCATCGTCCTGATCGAGTTACTTTCCCAAATTACCAGTATTTCATTCGTCCCAAATCTCATCATCCTGAGTACCACTTGCTACCAGTCTCTCATCTCATACAACATAACAGCAGCAAATCAGAATTAAAGTCTTAAGAGACAGAAGTGTATAGATTATCAGTAAAGACAGGGAGCCGCAAACATCTAAATATGTGTGGACACACTTTTATCATTTACGGATTGTAAAGTCTACCTGTAATTCTAATGGCCTGAGGAACAGTCAACATTAAACAAATATATTACATAATTAACTGTATGCTGCTTGATCCAGGCATGGTGACAAATATATTTTTATTGAAGTTTATATCGTTAGAAAATATAATTCGTCAGAGTCAGGTCGAGTCTGACACATGGGTTCTTATGACATCACTGATATACATGTATTCTGTATCCAAGTGAATTCAAGCGTGAATTAAAATACATAGACATATGATGGAACACCGACTGACTTAGGCCTCAACTACATCAACATAAGTACATTTTTATTTAAACATCTTAAGACAATACCAGAGTTAATTGTGCTTAATAAGTAAAGAAACAATTGATGCATACATTTGAGGTTATGTAGGCAGGAAAATCCTCAACAAAATACTTTAACACAGAAAGATACCATCAGCCAATAAAAACATCACATGTCAAGCAGATATAATTTTGTTTGATCTGGTCACCACAATAATTTGGTTCTGTCCATCATTTTGAGACTGTCGGCCTCAAACAGGCGTCATCTTACATCTAACCGGAACCACCTTACAGTATTACTAACAGGAACTAGAAGGCAGTCGTGGTTGTCTAGACGATGAGGGACGTGACAGGAGAAATAAAACATGTCAATAATCTACTTTTATTGACATGTGACTGCTGACCTGAAGTAATATACACATAGGTACACAGGGATAGATAATCTACACCTTACTCGGCCTACAACTCAGCTTAGATGTCGTTACAAATTGATATATAAACGAAATAAACTCATAAAAATGATAAAAAACGGAAGCAGGTATCTTAAGTTACAGGTAGTTTGGAAATGTACTTTTAAGTTTAGGTGTTCTAATGTGGTTGACAGGACAATTTATCCCACGTAATTCATACCAGAGTACATGTTTTTTAATTTGTGTTTTGTGACGTAAAATGAAGTATAAAATGTCTTGGGGATTGTGCGAATACCATACACACATTTTCATTTTTGTACAAATTAAAAAACTGTATAATATAGATGGAAGTACAGAAATGTTCTACCCTCCATGGTTTGGGTAGAAGTAAGGTATCTAGTGATCAATTAATCTGTACAGAGGAAGGAATACCGAGGACAGTTTTCAGTCTGTACACTCTCACACAGAAAACTGGGACCTTGGGTACCAGGTCAACATCTGTACAGAGGAAGGAATACAGAGGACAGTTTTCTGTACACTCTCACACAGAAAACTGGGACCTTGGGTACCAGGTCAACATCTGTACAGAGGAAGGAATACCGAGGACAGTTTTCTGTCCGTACAAGTCTCACACAGAAAACTGGAATCTTGTGTACCAGATCAACATCTGTACAGAGGAAGGAATACAGAGGACAGTTTTCTGTCCGTACACTCTCACACAGAAAACTTGGACCTTGGGTACCAGGTCAACATCTGTACAGAGGAAGGAATATAGAGGACAGTTTTCTGTCCGTACAAGTCTCACACAGAAAACTGGAATCTTGTGTACCAGGTCAACATCTGTACAGAGAGGAATACAGAGGACAGTTTTCTGTACACTCTCACACAGAAAACTGGGACCTTGGGTACCATATCAACATCTGTACAGAGGAAGGAATACAGAGGAAGGAATACAGAGGACAGTTTTCTGTATACACACAATACATACACAAATGACTGGAACTTGGTGTTGTTACTCCTTGTCTCAGGGTAGGGGTAAAGGTCACACATCTCATCTAACAGCAGGTCCAGGTCATTGGCAATGTTATTCAGCATCTAAAATTAGAAACACAAAACTTATAAAGATTCCTGTAAACATATTTAACCTTTGTAAGCTTACTACTTTTTTTCTTTCTGTTATTTTGGCTTTTTTTCTTTCTGTTATTTTTGTACCATAAATCTTCTTATCTAACAGCCATAGCCCCTCTTTTCATCCTCCTTTTCTTACATCCATTATGCTCATATTCTAATTATAATTCCTAACTACCATATTTTGTCTTGTTATTTGCTCAGGGGGCAACATATCAATTTTAACTTAATCAAGAAATTTAGGAAAATGAAATAAATTTCATAGATTTGTTACTGAACTGCAACACATATGGATGGGCTTGATAAAACCTCATGTATATGTAAAGATGTCCTTCTTTATACTGTCACAGAACCAGGAACATAAAGCAGTCCTTCATTATACTGTCATAGAAATAGGAACATAAAGCAGTCCTTCATTATACTGTCATAGCATCAGGAACATAAAGCAGTCCTTCATTATACTGTCACAGAACCAGCAACATAAAGCAGTCCTTTATTATACTGTCACAGAACCAGGAACATATAGCAGTCCTTCATTATACTGTCACAGAACCAGGAACATATAGCAGTCCTTTATTATACTGTCACAGAACCAGGAACATATAGCAGTCCTTTATTATACTGTCACAGAACCAGCAACATAAAGCAGTCCTTCATTATACTGTCACAGAACTAGGAACGTAAAGCAGTCCTTCATTATACTGTCACACAACCAGGAACATAAATCAGTCCTTCATTTATTATATAATACTGTCACAAAATCAGGAACATAAAGCAGTCATTCATTTATTATATAATACTGTCACAGAATCAGGAACATAAAGCAGTCCTTCATTATACTGTCATAGCATCAGGAACGTAAATCAGTCCTTTATTATACTGTCACAGAACCAGGCACATAAAGCAGTCCTTCATTATACTGTCACAGAACCAGCAACATAAAGCAGTCCTTCATTATACTGTCACACAAACAAGAAACATAAAGTAGTCCTTCATTATACTGTCACAGAACCAGGAACATAAGGCAGTCCTTCATTATACTGTCACAGAACCAGGAACATAAAGCAGTCCTTCATTATACTGTCACAGAACCAGGAACATAAAGCAGTCCTTCATTATACTGTCACAGAACCAGGAACATAAAGCAGTCCTTCATTATACTGTCACACAACCAGGCACATATAGCAGTCCTCCATTATACTGTCACAGAACCAGCAACATAAGGCAGTCCTTCATTATACTGTCACACAACCAGCAACATAAAGCAGTCCTCCATTATACTGTCACACAACCAGGCACATATAGCAGTCCTTCATTATACTGTCACACAAACAGGAACATAAAGCAGTCCTTCATTATACTGTCACACAACCAGGCACATATAGCAGTCCTTCATTATACTGTCACAGAACCAGCAACATAAAGCAGTCCTTCATTATACTGTCACACAACCAGCAACATAAAGCAGTCCTCCATTATACTGTCACACAACCAGGCACATATAGCAGTCCTTCATTATACTGTCACACAAACAGGAACATAAAGCAGTCCTTCATTATACTGTCACACAACCAGGCACATATAGCAGTCCTTCATTATACTGTCACACAAACAGGAACATATAGCAGTCCTTCATTATACTGTCACACAAACAGGAACATAAAGCAGTCCTTCATTATACTGTCACACAACCAGCAACATAAAGCAGTCCTTCATTATACTGTCACACAACCAGCAACATAAAGCAGTCCTTCATTATACTGTCACACAAACAGGCACATATAGCAGTCCTTCATTATACTGTCACAGAACCAGCAACATAAAGCAGTCCTCCATTATACTGTCACACAACCAGGCACATATAGCAGTCCTTCATTATACTGTCACAGAACCAGGAACATAAGGCAGTCCTTCATTATACTGTCACACAAACAGGAACATAAAGCAGTCATTCATTATACTGTCACACAAACAGGAACATAAAGCAGTCCTTCATTATACTGTCACAGAACCAGGAACATAAGGCAGTCCTTCATTATACTGTCACACAAACAGGAACATAAAGCAGTCATTCATTATACTGTCACAGAACCAGCAACATAAAGCAGTCCTTCATTATACTGTCACACAACCAGGAACATAAAGCAGTCCTTTATTATACCGTCACAGAACCAGGAACATAAAGCAGTCCTTTATTATACTGTCACACAAACAGGAACATAAAGCAGTCATTCATTATACTGTCACAGAACCAGCAACATAAAGCAGTCCTTCATTATACTGTCACACAACCAGCAACATAAAGCAGTCCTTCATTATACTGTCACAGAACATTAAGAAATTTCCTATTTATTTATCACAAAGACACTGTCATTGACCTAGACAAACAGATGGAGACTGGCCTATACAACAACAGAGTATTAAAATCAAGATTAACAATGTAAATTGTAGATCAATAAGATAAATCACAGGTAGCCGGTGACAGGTAAAATCTTCGACTGACATATGCAGTAGAGACGGATCACACTGTTTTATATCTGATGTGGGCCACTGGCTTTCTTCAAGTTTTTCCAAGTTTCGCCCCTAGTCCTATTACCCCTGATTAAACAGAGTGAATCTCCTCGCTAAAACCCCTATTTATGCTAATTTATCACCGCAATTACGGCATAATGCATGATTTATATAAAACTAGACCAAATCCATAGAAATCAACTCGAGTGGAAAAAAAAACTTACAATGAAAGCTTTTAAATGGAGTGAATTCACCGATTTTATCTGACTGTCTACCTGTGTTTTATCACAAAGGCTTGCCAGCCAGGTAATTACAATGGTGTCCTGTAGCTGTATTGATACCTGATTGTGGCCACAATACACATCAGGCCAGTAAACTACTGTCACAAAGCCTTCAAACTCAAAACTCAAATCAACTTCTCTAAACCACCGTCACAAAGCCTTTCAACTAAAATCTCAAGTCATGTCCTTCTCTAAACCACCATCACAAAGCCTTCCAACTCAAAACTCAAATCAACTTCTCTAAACCACCGTCACAAAGCCTTCCAACTCAAAACTCAAATCAACTTCTATAAACCACCATCACAAAGCCTTCCAACTCAAAACTCAAATCAACTTCTCTAAACCACCGTCACAAAGCTTTTCAACTAAAATCTCTGTCATGTCATTCTCTAAACCACCATCACAAAGCCTACCATCTGAAATCTCTGTTATGCCTTCTCTAAACAACTGTCCCCAAGCCTACCAACTCAAATCTCTGTCATGTCCTTCTCTAAACCACCATCACAAAGCCAAACATCTCAAATCTCAAGTCATGTCCTTCTTAAAACCACGGTCATATAGCCAAACATCTCAAATCATGTTCTTCTCTAAACCACCGTCACAAAGTCAACCATCTCAAATCTCAAGTCATGTCCTTCTTAAAACCACGGTCATAAAGCCAAACATCTCAAATCATGTTCTTCTCTAAACCACCGTCACAAAGTCAACCATCTCAAATCTCATGTCGTGTCTTCTCTAAACCACCATCACAAACCTACCAACTCAAAGCTCATGTCATGTCCTTCTCTAAACAACTGTCACAAAGCATACCAACTAAAATCAAATGTTACAAGTCATGTCTTTATCGAAACCAGAATAGTTCTCTACCTTAGATTTTAGGTAACAGTAACACCTCTTTGACCCAGAATAATTCTCCTCAGATTTTAGGTAATGCTCCTCTTTCAGAAACAATAATCCTCTATTTCAGACTTTATGTAATGCACCTCTTTAAGTAATAATTCTCTACCACTGACTGCATTTCTATGAGAAAGGTACAGGGGGCAGAGTTACACTTTTTTAATCACCAGTAATACATATATTATATATACACCAATGTTGGATTTTTGTTGAAAACTGTTAATGTACATATTTTAGAGGGTATCTTGATTAGCGCTTTTCGCGCTGGAAGCATGTCGCTAAATTAAGATTGTCCAGATTCATCTTTGAGGTAACCTGTTTTAAAAAATTTACTAATGGACAAAAATTTTTGATGTGCCAAAGTAAGTACTATTACAGTGTACAAAATGTATCAGCTGCACATGATTTAGAACCAACTTCCTAAAATCAAGACTTTAATCTGCATTTTAGTAAATAAATAGACTTAGAACAGAATGGCCAAATGTGGGTGCTTCAATGATCCAAAACAAACCCATGTTCTTTGAATACATATGGCATGAGCTATACTACAGTATGATCACAAGATTAGTTGAGAAACATCTCCAGATCCTACATTTACGCTAGCGAAAACTTTGAATGACGTAAGGGTCAACTGCCCTAGCTCTCGACTCAGTTCATGTTTTGGTCAGATTGCATCTTTTTGTCCCCACTAACATTATTACTTCTGTTTTGTAAAAAAGTATGCCAAACAATTACCTACACTAACAGTTTCCATTATAGTTAATGACAAACATTCATGATGTCCATTACATGTCAATGAATTATTATTACATTTGTGTTAACTACGTTTGCAGTCTCTTACTGTATCTTCGTACCCTCTCACAACACAGTATAATTGTATTTGTGTAAACTTTGTTCCCTCTCACAACACATTATAATTATATTTGTGTAAACTTTGTACCCTCTCACAACACAGTATAATTATATTTGTGGAAACTTTGTACCCTCTCACAACACAGTATAATTATATTTGTGTAAACTTTGTACCCTCTCACACAACACAGTATAATTATACTTGTGTAAACTTTGTTCCCTCTCACAACACAGTATAATTATATTTGTGTATACTTTGTACCCTCTCACAACACAGTATAATTATATTTGTGTAAACTTTGTACCCTCTCACAACACAGTATAATTATATTTGTGTAAACGTTGTACCCTCTCACAACACAGTATAATTATACTTGTGTAAACTTTGTTCCCTCTCACAACACAGTATAATTATACATGTATTTGTGTAAACTTTGTACCCTCTCACAACACAGTGTAGTCATATTTGTGTAAACTTTGTACCCTCTCACAACACAGTATAATCATACATGTATTTGTGTAAACTTTGTACCCTCTCACAACACAGTATAGTCATATTTGTGTAAACTTTGTTTCCTAGCTCTCACAACACAGTATAAGTATGTTTGTGTAAACTTTGTACCCTCTCACAACACAGTATAATTATACTTGTGTATACTTTGTGCCCTCTCACAACACATTATAATTATATTTGTAAACTTTGTACCTTCTCACAACATAGTATAATTATATTTGTGTATACTTTGTACCCTCTCACAACACATTATAATTATATTTGTAAACTTTGTACCTTCTCACAACATAGTATAATTGTATTCGTGTATACTTTGTACCATCTCACAACACAGTATAGTCATACTTGTGTTAACTTTGTACCCTCTCACAACACAGTATAATTATACTTGTGTATACTTTGTACCCTCTCACAACACAGTATAATTATATTTGTGTAAACTTTGTACCCTCTCACAACACAGTATAGCCATATTTGTGTATACTTTGTACCCTCTCACAACACAGTATAATTATATTTGTGTAAACTTTGTACCCTCTCACAACACAGTATAATTATATTTGTGTAAACTTTGTACCTTCTCACAACACAGTATAATTATATTTGTGTATACTTTGTACCCTCTCACAACACAGTATAATTATATTTGTGTATACTTTGTACCCTCTCACAACACAGTATAATTATATTTGTGTAAACTTTGTACCCTCTCACAACACAGTATAATTATATTTGTGTATACTTTGTACCCTCTCACAACACCCTATTAGCTACACATTTGTCAGTCTCCAAGATGAAGTTAAGTCTGTATATGAAAAGCAGCCTTATGTAAACTTTATTTATTTTACAACAATGGGAAACAAGTTATATTAACTTATAGTTATCCTTCTTATTGGGTTGAATGGAAGTGTATGAGGGGTGTTACTGTGGGAGGAAACTCGGAGAAAACCCTGACATGGTCGGACACCTGTGACCCGATACCTTTTCATGTCCAATAAGGGAGGGGATGGAATTGAACCCAGGCCACTTATAGAGGTCAATTTACTACAAAGAAATTATATTTGATACTATAATCTATTCATTAAAAGGTCAAAATAAAATTTGACAATAAAAATGGAATACACAAAATTTGTTCGAGTTCTATAATTACCTCTGCTTACCAGCTGACTACATAAAAATGTTACCTGTCTGGTACGGAAGAAAAGTGCATAAGACTGCCAACAGTTCCACAATAATGAGAACAATAAGACATTGTATGCCTACCTGTACACCCGACCAGGTAAACTTCTGAGGTATTTCCCTTCATGTATAGTCGGCTTTGTTGGCATCAAATAAACATGACAAACCAACTCCTACAAATGTTTGTCTAGAATTAATGACAATGACATTCACGGCAAAGGTTGTTGACACAACTAATCCCCATCATTACCAGTCTGTCTAATACTGACTGGTCAGCTAAAATACTGTCTTACAGGGTCAGTCCACAACCGAAGTCAGCTAATGTCCGACACAGATCTCCAGTGTCACACAGCCAACTATCCAATGTCCATCTTACCTATAGTTTGTGTATGAATTATATCACTGACGAACACTTTAACATGCCAAGGACTAATAAACTTTTCACTGTTACTTCTACTTTTCATATTATCACCAAATGACTGTCCTCCATAACGATCACTGTGTACGGTGGGTATATCCAGTCAGTTTTAATTGATCTACCCCGATTCACACTGTTCTGTCACTGTCCTTCCTTAACTGTTGTACTGAATCCGAATCCGCGGTGGTGGTCAAACGTCCAGTTTGTGGAGTCCTGTCTGACCAATGTTTGTGTGTAGAATGACCAGTGTGTAGTGTCTGAGTTTACAGACCTATGAGCGAGAGGCCAATGTCAACAGTGTTGGTGAAGTGTGACAGTATATGTAGGGCACTCCCCTTATCGTAGCTTATCACTATCCCACACACTGTACAATCGGGCATACCCCAGTACACACGCTGCCAACACAGGTAAACAATTATGTCACAGTGCTTCGTGTTCATCAGGTTAATTTGGAAATCGTTTTCAGTTTCCTTAAGAGATTAGCCAATATTTGCTCTTCTGATAATTATTACATAATAATGTCACATGTTTGGATTCCTGTACGGAAAGGAAAACCTGTATTGTACAATACAGATTATAGATCCTCTAGCATCCTATACAATACAAGTTGACTGTACTTTTCATATCTGTCATGATGTACGATATTACAGTGAAATGCATGTTGTGTAAACTTTGTGAAGAATTGTATAGCAGGGTTTGTGATCCAACAACGGAAATGATACAGCTATATATATGTAAATATTGTAATATCATGATATACTTCAATTGTCAATCAAGTTTCCAGGCATACATAACCTTTTTTTTTTTTCAAAATATATATGTACTTTTTGTCTTGAAATTTTTGCGATATGTAAACTTTGTAATGGTATATAACTTTTGCTTCCATATTTTAAACTTCACTATACATGTGTGTAGACTTTCTATATGTTCACTTTGCAATGATAGGTAAAGTTTGCCACAATATGTATGTAAAATTTGCCATGATTTATAAATCTGCCAGCACATTTTACATAGACATGTAAATTTTTTCCAAGTGAAAAATAAATGATGGCACAGTGGAAACATATACAACACTTCAGCAAAAATTAGTATCATACGCAGGTATCATCCCAGCAACAGCAATAGGCCCAATGGGCCTGTATCACTCTCCTGTTACTAATTATGTAACTTAAAAGTTGATTTATGTCATTTATATGGATGCTAAACTGAAAACAGTTTCTTAAAACGTTTCACACTTTGTTTGTCCATAACACTGGGTGTCTTGATTATTAAGAAGATGTTTAAAAATGTCTGACATACCTACATGTATGTAATATTGCAAGTTCAGCAGTATGGTTGGCTTATATTGTCTGAGACGAGACCATAGAAGGTTATACAGTATATATACCACCATATATCTAACTTACAGTATACCCCCATGTACCCCCATATATCTAACTTACAGTATACCCCCCATGTACCCCCATGTATCTAACTTACACTATACCCCCACATACCCCCATATATCTAACTTGCAATATACCCCCATGTGTCTTGACTTACAGTATACCCCACATACCCCCATGTGTCTGACTTACAGTATACCCAACATACCCTCATGTATCTGACTTACAGTATATCCCCATGCATCTGTCTTACAGTATACCCCACATACCCACATGTATCTAACTGACAGTATACCCCACATACCCACATGTATCTAACTGACAGTATATCCCCATGTATCTGACTTACAGTATACCCCACATACCCCCATGTATCTAACTGACAGTATACCCCACATACCCCCATGTATCTGACTTACAGTATACCCCACATACCCCCATGTATCTGTCTTACAGTATACCCCACATACCCCCATGTATCTGACTTACAGTATACCCCACATACCCACATGCATCTGTCTTACAGTATACCCCACATACCCCCATGTATCTGACTTACAGTATACCCCACATACCCCATGTATCTGTCTTACAGTATACCCCACATACCCCCATGTATCTAACTTACAGTATACCCCACATACCCCCATGTATCTAACTTATAGTATACCCTACATACCCACATGTATCTGACTTACAGTATACCCCACATACCCCCATGTATCTGACTTACAGTATACCCCACATACCCCCATGTATCTGACTTACAGTATACCCCACATACCCCCATGTATCTGTCTTACAGTATACCCTACATACCCACATGTATCTGTCTTACAGTATACCCTACATACCCACATGTATCTGTCTTACAGTATACCCCACATACCCCCATGTATCTCACTTACAGTATACCCCCATGTATCTGTCTTACAGTATACCCTACATACCCACATGTATCTGTCTTACAGTATACCCTACATACCCACATGCATCTGTCTTACAGTATACCCCACATACCCCCATGTATCTGACTTACAGTATACCCCACATACCCCCATGTATCTAACTTACAGTATACCCCACATACCCCCATGGATCTGACTTACAGTATACCCCACATACCCCCATGTATCCAACTTACAGTATACCCCCACATACCCCCATGTGTCTTGACTTACAGTATACCCCCACATACCCCCATGTATCCAACTTACAGTATATCCCCACATACCCCCATGTATCTAACTTACAGTATACCCCACATACCCCCATGTATCTGACTTACAGTATACCCCACATACCCCCATGTATCTAACTGACAGTATATCCCCATGTATCTAACTTACAGTATACCCCACATACCCCCATGTATCCAACTTACAGTATATCCCCACATACCCCCATGTATCTGACTTACAGTATACCCCACATACCCCCATGTGTCTGACTTACAGTATACCCCACATACCCCCATGTATCTGACTTACAGTATACCCCACATACCCCCATGTATCTGACTTACAGTATACCCCACATACCCCCATGTATCCAACTTACAGTATACCCCACATACCTCCATGGATCTGACTTACAGTATACCCCCACCAACCCCCATGTATCTCACTTACAGTATACCCCCACAAACCCCCATGTATCTCAATTACAGTATACCCCCACAAACCCCCATGTATCTCACTTACAGTATACCCCCACAAACCCCCATGTATCTCACTTACAGTATACCCCCACAAACCCCCATGTATCTCACTTACAGTATACCCCCACAAACCCCCATGTATCTCACTTACAGTATACCCCACAAACCCCCATGTATCTCACTTACAGTATACCCCCACATACCCTCATGTACCCCCATATATCTAACTTACAGTATACCCCCCATGTACCCCCATGTATCTGACTTACAGTATACCCCACATACCCCCATGTATCTAACTTACAGTATACCCCACATACCCCCATGTATCCAACTTACAGTATACCCCCATGTATCTCACTTACAGTATACCCCCATATATCTAACTTACAGTATACCCCACATACCCCCATGTATCCAACTTACAGTATACCCCCATGTATCTCACTTACAGTATACCCCCATATATCTAACTTACAGTATACCCCACATACCCCCATGTATCTAACTTACAGTATATCCCCACATACCCCCATGTATCTAACTTACAGTATACCCCACATACCCCCATATATCTGACTTACAGTATACCCCCACATACCCCCATGTACCCCCATGTATCTAACTTACAGTATACCCCCATGTATCTAACTTACAGTATACCCCCACATACCCCCATGTGTCTTGACTTACAGTATACCCCACATACCCCCATGTATCTAACTTATAGTATACCCCACATACCCCCATGTATCTGACTTACAGTATACCCCAATGTATCCAACTTACAGTATACCCCCATGTATCCAACTTACAGTATACCCCCATGTATCCAACTTACAGTATACCCCCATGTATCCAACTTACAGTATACCCCCATGTATCTAACTTACAGTATACCCCCATGTACCCCCATGTATCCAACTTACAGTATACCCCCATGTATCCAACTTACAGTATACCCCCATGTATCTAACTTACAGTATACCCCCATGTACCCCCATGTATCCAACTTACAGTATACCCCAATGTATCCAACTTACAGTATACCCCCACATACCCCCATGTATCCAACTTACAGTATACCCCCATGTATCCAACTTACAGTATACCCCAATGTATCCAACTTACAGTATACCCCATGTATCCAACTTACAGTATACCCCAATGTATCCAACTTACAGTATACCCCCACATACCCCCATGTATCCAACTTACAGTATACCCCAATGTATCCAACTTACAGTATACCCCCATGTATCTCACTTACAGTATACCCCCATGTATCTCACTTACAGTATACTCCCACAAACCCCCATGTATCTGACTTACAGCATACCCCCATGTATCCAACTTACAGTATACCCCCACATACCCCCATGTATCCAACTTACAGTATACCCCCATGTATCCAACTTACAGTATACCCCAATGTATCCAACTTACAGTATACCCCCATGTATCCAACTTACAGTATACCCCAATGTATCCAACTTACAGTATACCCCCACATACCCCCATGTATCCAACTTACAGTATACCCCAATGTATCCAACTTACAGTATACCCCCATGTATCTCACTTACAGTATACCCCCATGTATCTCACTTACAGTATACTCCCACAAACCCCCATGTATCTGACTTACAGCATACCCCCATGTATCTGACTTACAGTATACCCCCATGTATCTCACTTACAGTATACCCCCACATACCCCCATGTATCTAACTTACAGTATACCCCACATACCCCCATGTATCTAACTTACAGTATACCCCCCATGTATCTAACTTATAGTATACCCCCATGTGTCTGACTTACAGTATACCCCACATACCCCCATGTATCTGACTTACAGTATACCCCACATACCCCCATATATCTAACTTACAGTATACCCCACATACCCCCATGTATCTAACTTACAGTATACCCCACATACCCCCATGTATCTAACTGACAGTATACCCCCACATACCCCCATGTATCTGACTTACAGTATACCCCACATACCCCCATGTATCTGACTTACAGTATACCCCACATACCCCCATGTATCTAACTTACAGTATACCCCACATACCCCCATGTATCTGACTTACAGTATACCCCACATACCCCCATGTATCTAACTTACAGTATACCCCCACATACCCCCATGTACCCCCATGTATCTAACTTACAGTATACCCCACATACCCCCATGTATCTAACTTACAGTATACCCCCCATGTATCTCACTTACAGTATACCCCCATGTATCTCACTTACAGTATACCCCCATGTATCTCACTTACAGTATACCCCCACATACCCCCATGTACTCCTATGTATCCAACTTACAGTATATCCCCATGTATCTGACTTATTGTATACCCCACATACACTCATGTATCTAACTGACAGTATATATATATCACCATGTTTCTGACTTATAGTAATACCCCTATGTATATCCTTCTTACATTATACCCTCACTCATCGAGGCTTGCAAATTTTTTTTTTTAAAGTCCCGTTTCATAAAATCTCTTTTTTATCAAATCATGGACTGGTATTCTTGGCAGAGCAAATTTTTGTAAAATAAGTAATCATGTCATCTCTCATGTACAAGTTTGGTAAACTAGCAATAATCAGCTATTGATGATAATTAGCTATTTATGATAATAAGCTATTGATGATAATTAGCTATTTATGATAATTAGCTATTTATGATAATTAGCTATTTATGATAATTAGCTATTGATGATAATTAGCTATTGATGATAATTAGCTATTTATGATGATTAGCTATCTATCATAATCAGATATTTATAATAATCAGATATTTATAATAATCAGATAATTATAATCATTAATCAGAAATCTATGATGATTAACTATTTAGTTTTGGACAATTGGCAACAATGGCTGATGTACATGTGCACTCCTCAATCTTTCTACAAGTTCTGAAGTGTCAACTAGATTTGCAAAAGCAGTGTAAATTGGCTCAGAAGTTTGAAGCAGCACACATTTCTTGTCATAAAGTTGTTTTCAAATGAAGCCACATTCTTATACATTATCTGTTATAAATCTAGAGGAAGTTCCAATAAGGCCAAGCTATTACAAGTCTATGATAAATCTAGAGGTGATTCCAATAAGGCCACACTATTATATGTCTATGATAAACCTAGAGGTAGTTCCAATACGGCCGCACTCTTACATGTTTATGATAAATCTTAAGGTTGTTCCAGTGCCAGACTTTTTATTGACCATCACAATATAATTGTAGAGATAGTCTGAATGTGTATTGTACATCTGAAACATTTACAGGTATATGAACAGAATATAACCAGAGAGTATATCTGAAACAGGTACATATTGACAATTATAAACAACAGACAAAACAAAACAATACAGTTTCTTGGGTAAACAAAATAACATAAAAGTAGCCTTAATACAGAATGATTCAGGTATTCCTGTAGCAGTCTGTTATTGTGAATGATGTCAAACTTTGTGATCAATGCTCATTGTTTGTAGAGTAATATACTACAAGAGAATACAGTTTACACATCCTGCATTACAGAATACTTCACAATCACAATACTTTGTCTCAAAGAATACTGCAGAATCATGCTGTATTGACAGGAGAAACAGTGCATAGCTTTTTTCCTAGGGTTCACAACAGCTCCAATATCCATCACAATTATATGCTGATGTAAACAGTATCTGATTCACAGGTTAACGGGAAAGGATTCAATCATCTTCATATTGGTAAAATGTGTTTATCGCATATACTAAAGTAAGCAAAGTAAGTTCCAGTGAGTCACCATCACTGACAAGGAGTATGGATATGGACAATGGGTTCTAGCGCGACACTACCTCTGACAACTAAGGAGTCACTACTACTGACAAGGAATACAGATAAGGACAATGAGTTCTAGGACGTCACTACTCCTGACAAGGAAAACAGATATGGACAATGGGTTCTAGGACGTCACTACCACTGACAAGGAAAACAGATAAGGACAATGAGTTCTAGGACGTCACTACTACTGACAAGGAATACAGATAAGGACAATGACTTCTAGGACGTCACTACTACTGACAAGGAAAACAGATATGGACAATGAGTTCTAGGACGTCACTACTACTGACAAGGAAAACAGATATGGACAATGAGTTCTAGGACGTCACTACTACTGACAAGGAATACAGATAAGGACAATGAGTTCTAGGACGTCACTACTACTGACAAGGAATACAGATAAGGACAATGAGTTCTAGGACTTCACTACTACTGACAAGGAAAACAGATATAGACAATGGGTTCTAGCGAGACACTACCTCTGAAAACTGAGGAGTCACTACTGCTGACAAGGAAAACAGGTATGGACAATGGGTTCTAGGACGTCACTACTACTGACAAGGAAAACAGATATGGACAATGGGTTCTACGACGTCACTACTACTGACAACTGAGGAGTCACTACTCCTGACAAAGAATACAGATAAGGACAATGAGTTCTAGGACGTCACTACTACTGACAAGGAATACAAATATGGACAATGGGTTCTAGGACGTCACTACTACTGACAACTGAGGAGTCACTACTCCTGACAAAGAATACAGATATGGACAATGGGTTCTAGGACGTCACTACTACTGACAACTGAGGAGTCACTACTCCTGACAAAGAATACAGATATGGACAATGGGTTCTAGGACGTCACTACTACTGACAACTGAGGAGTCACTACTCATGACAAGGAGTACAGGTATGGACAATGAGTTCTAGCGCAACACTACCTCTGACAACTGAGGAGTCATTTACTGACAAGGAGTACAGGTATGGACAATGAGTTCTAGCGCGATACTACCTCTGACAAATAAGGAGCCACTACTCCTCACAAGGAATACAGATATGGACAATGAGTTCTAGCGAGACACTACCTCTGACAACTGAGGAGTCACTACTCCTGACAAGGAGTACAGGTATGGACAATGAGTTCTAGCGCGACACTACCTCTGACAAATAAGGAGCCACTACTCCTCACAAGGAATACAGATATGGACAATGAGTTCTAGCAAATCATGGGTATTCCTACACCCCTATACACACACAGCTGTGACAAGAAATAACTCCATTCACAAAGCTAATACCAATTCCCATTCATAAAATCTGGAACTGATTTAATTGCTTCTGATTTTGTTCCAGGTATAGCCTGTTTGTAGTTGTTCTGATACACCAGGATGTTTGACCTATTACACCTATATATATAATTCCAGTCCCGGGTGATGGAATGTCGACTATTATCAACTAAAATTAAATAATTATCAGATTTCCTTTGAAATATGTCTATACAAAATAAATCTGAATATGGGCCAATTTCCTAAAATTTGGCTTGACATTGATGGAAGTTTATGGAGTGTAAAACAACATAATGTATGGTTAGGTGGTCCACTCATTCCATTAGTGACTTAGTGTCAGATTCTGTATCAGTGACAAATATGTGACAGGGACGTATAAAAAGATCAAGGAGTCAGTTGTAAGGGATCCAGTGAATGTTACTTTAGCCCCATCAGGGGATTACCTTTATGACACCACCAATCCTTGGCTGACCAGTCCCTAAGTTTTGCAAAGGACTGTCCAACAGAACTAAGATTCTAGCTTATCTCCTCTAGATTAAAACTTCGAAACTCACATTCCCAAGAGATTAAAATTATAAGTCTTAATTTTATTGAGGATTTTAATTTTCCTGAGACAGGACAGGATGCCATTAACTCGAGAACTAAACACACACCTGCATGTTGACATGATGGCTGAAAGCTTTTATTACTTTGGAAGGAAGCTTTCTACAAACACCATGCAATTTTGTTTACATTTAACAAATCAATTGTAATTTGGATATTGATAGAGCTGTTCTGAAACATATCTGAATAAAGAACAAGAGATCAGACAAAGTCTTACCAGGACAAACTCCAATCGTCGAAAGTAATGCTTGTAAAGACAAAGGGAACAACACACAACAGTTAATATCAATAACATCAAATTCAAAACATTACAGGGCATTCACATCATTATCTACAGGGCATTCAAAACATTATATACAGGGCATTCACATCATTATCTACAGGACATTCAAACCATTATCTACAGGGCATTCAAACCATTATCTACAGGGCATTCAAACCATTATCTACAGGGCATTCAAACCATTATCTACAGGGCATTCAAACCATTATCTACAGGGCATTCAAACCATTATCTACAGGGCATTTAAAACATTATCTACAGGGCATTCAAACCATTATCTACAGGGCATTCAACCCATTATCTACAGGGCATTCAAACCATTATCTACAGGGCATTCAAAACATTATCTACAGGGCATTTAAAACATTATCTATAGGGGCATTCAAACCATTATCTACAGGGCATTCAAACCATTATGTACAGGGCATTCAAAACATTATGTACAGGGCATTGAAACCATCATCTACAGGGCATTCAAACCATTATCTACAGGGCATTCAAACCATTATCTACAGGGCATTCAAACCATTATCTACAGGGCATTCAAACCATTATCTACAGGGCATTCAAACCATTATCTACAGGGCATTTAAAACATTATCTACAGGGCATTCAAAACATTATCTACAGGGCATTCAAAACATTATCTACAGGGCATTCAAACCATTATCTACAGGGCATTCAAAACATTATCTACAGGGCATTCAAACCATTATCTACAGGGCATTCACAACATTATCTACCGGGCATTCAAAACATTATCTACAGGGCATTCAAACCATTATCTACAGGGCATTCAAAACATTATCTACAGGGCATTCAAACCATTATCTACAGGGCATTCAAAACATTATCTACAGGGCATTCAAAACATTATCTACAGGGCATTCAAACCATTATCTACAGGGCATTCAAAACATTATCTACAGGGCATTCACAACATTATCTACCGGGCATTCAAAACATTATCTACAGGGCATTCAAACCATTATCTACAGGGCATTCAAATTATTATCTACAGGGCATTCAAACCATTATCTACAGGGCATTCAAAACATTATCTACAGGGCATTCAAAATATTATGTATAGGGCATTCAAACCATTATCTTAACTACAGGGCATTCAAACCATTATCTACAGGGCATTCAAAACATTATCTACAGGGCATTCAAACCATTATCTACAGGGCATTCAAACCATTATCTACAGGGCATTCAAAACATTATCTATAGGGCATTCAAACCATCATCTACAGGGCATTCAAACCATTATCTACAGGGCATTCAAACCATTATCTACAGGGCATTCAAACCATTATCTACAGGGCATTCAAACCATTATCTACAGGGCATTCAAACCATTATCTACCGGGCATTCAAATTATTATCTACAGGGCATTCAAAACATTATATACAGGGCATTCAAACCATTATCTACAGGGCATTCAAACCATTATCTACAGGGCATTCAAATTATTATGTACAGGGCATTCAAACCATTATCTACAGGGCATTCAAACCATTATCTACAGGGCATTCAAACCATTATCTACAGGGCATTCAAACCATTATCTACAGGGCATTCAAAACATTATCTACAGGGCATTCACAACATTATCTACAGGGCATTCACAACATTATCTACAGTGCATTCAGGGCATTCAAACCATTATCTACAGGGCATTCAAACCATTATCTACAGGGCATTCAACCCATTATCTACAGGGCATTCAAACCATTATCTACAGGGCATTCAAACCATTATCTACAGGGCATTCAAAACATTATCTACAGGGCATTCACAACATTATCTACCGGGCATTCAAAACATTATCTACAGGGCATTCAAACCATTATCTACAGGGCATTCAAATTATTATCTACAGGGCATTCAAAACATTATATACAGGGCATTCAAACCATTATCTACAGGGCATTCAAAATATTATGTATAGGGCATTCGAACCATTATCTTAACTACAGGGCATTCAAACCATTATCTACAGGGCATTCAAACCATTATCTACAGGGCATTCAAACCATTATCTACAGGGCATTCAAAACATTATCTACAGGGCATTCAAACCATTATATACAGGGCATTCAAACCATTATCTTCAGGGCATTCTAACCATTTTAAACATGCTGGGTGACAATTAACTAGCTACTGAACACTACTACAACAAAACTCTACCAATAACTACCAACTACTGCTATAATTTTGTTTGCCTCTCACTGGATGTTGACACATTACACACACTGATGTCTTCCTGTCACCTGTACCTGTGTCTAAATTAGGTAACAAACTATCTAAATATGGGTCACTGCAATTTGGTGTGAAAGTTTGAGAAAAACATTTCCCACATTTAAAGAAATCTTCATTCAATAAATACCTGTACATATATATATAATTGTACATATACATACCTTCTTAGATGTCTATCAGCCTACTCATCACGCTGGCGTTTTACTTACTAGATAAGAGTTATTTACTGTATTTATATAAAATGTTTTGTGTATTGTGTAACACAGAGAATTTCATCCTTACTTACACAACATGATAGCTATAGATGAGCAATTTTTATTGTGATCATCAGAAAAAAATCTATCAAAGACAAAAATAAATTTAATGGATTTATGATGTGGATTTAATATCCAGATATCGTTAGTTTTCATACAAACATATTTTATCCAAATGCATTTATATGGACAAACATATTTAGTAATACTGGCTTTTAAGCAAGACACTCCCTTTTCCCTACCAATTCACTTAATCTTAGCTTACCTGTAGAAATGTACCTTACCTGAAGAGATGTGACTTACCTATAGAAATGTACCTTACCTGTAGACATGTACCTTACCTGTAGACATGTACCTTACCTGTAGAAATGTACCTTTCCTGTAGAAATGTACCTTACTGGTAGAAATGTACCTTACCTGTAGAAATGTGACTTACCTGTAGAAATGTACCTTACCTGTAGACATGTACCTTACCTGTAGACATGTACCTTACCTGTAGAAATGTACCTTTCCTGTAGAAATGTACCTTACTGGTAGAAATGTAACTTACCTATAGAAACGTACCTTACCTGTAGACATGTACCTTACCTATAGAAATGTAACTTACCTATAGAAATATACCTTTAACGAAATTCTTACCTTCTGATAGCTGGATGAAGGTTGGTATTCCTCCACATCACCAGGATCACTGAGGTCGTCACATTCGTCTTCCATCATAACAACTTTCATATCCTCCTCCAAACTCACAGTTTTAAGGCCATGTAACAAGGATTGGTTGTGAAAAGCTGTTCATTAACACCTCACATAGCCCACTTTCCTATTAACGCAAACTGTACGATTTGCCAAAGGTCAATCCCGAAGTCTTCACAGACGCCTTCACATCCAGAAAACAATAACTTGATCAAATCACATCGGCTACATGAAGCCAAAATGTCTTCTGACACAAAATCAATGTAGGGGTGTGATGACTGGAACCCTGTTGATAATTCCCAATAATAAATGGTAATGATCACCTCGCCGAACAAATTTCCTGGGTAAATGTCTGAGTCCTCAATGTTCCCAAGGATAAGGTACCAGTATTCCAAAGATTTCAGGACTGGAGTTCTGTGGACCAGGGAGACGGCATTAGCATAGCTCTGTACATACAGACACTTGTGTATTAGTGGACTCAGTCAGGTTTAAAATCCTCCGAATCAGAGAATGTTGTAGACATGTTGCAAAATCGTCAAGTCTGTTTCATGTTCCTGCCAAGCCTTGATGATGATGGCCTGAAAAAAAGGCAAATGAGAAAAAAACATGAGGTGGGCACACAACATATATATACTTGTTAATTAAACAGGCTTGTAACGGTGTTAAAAGTATGCAACATTGGATTGATGCGAAAATCTTTATAACATACACAGAGTAAAAATCTACACACCTTATACATAAAACAACTACGTCATTAATGCTTCTTTAGCAGTCTACATCAGTTCCCTTACAAAACTTGTAATATTGTATATATACAGACATCGTTTTAGAAAATCTCATTTTTTACAATATATTTCATCATTTCCTTTCAAAAACCTGAGTGAGATGTTGTGTATGACAATATAGATAAAGACTGGTGCACTGACGGACAACTGTTCGTGTGTCACGCTGCACTCACAAATACCACTCCCTACATACTCCCAACTACAACTCCATCATGCCAAAACACTATGCAACCTCATTTTAAAATTTCCGAGCTTCACAATAGCCTGGCATAACCAGAATATCAAATTCTGAAACTAATCAATTTCTACTCAAATACAACACTATTGAAACCCTAAAAATATGTACAATTTAAAAAATCACATTATGTAACAAGGTCTGACAGTTAATGGACATCGGATTGTGTAACAGTTAGTATGTCACACAACAGATGTCGGGTGTAACACGAGAAAGGTGGTGCCATATCTGTGACTGTCTGGGTGTGGTGTATACAAAATGGGGGACAGGGAAGGGGAAGGCGAGAGGGGAAGGTAGAAATGGTGGTGTTTGTTTATAAATGAAGAATGTGAAAAATATTGAAAAATATTTACTTTTATGCATATGAAGTGTGTCTGTGGCAGTATTACAACGGCCTAAAAATCAAAGGATTCCTAAACACACCATGATAAAGGGGAAGGTGAAATATGAAGGGACGCTGGGTAAATGTTAGGTGTATCATCATATCGCTCTCCCATGGGACATGTCTATTGATTTCCGTGTTAACGTAGGTAAACCATCCCTTAAACAGTGGAGTCACTGAGTACAAACCCCCGCCTGTCACACTACAGGAATCCAACTAGGTCCAATGAGGAGGTTTATATAGGATGTGTGAATTCTGATGGGTGAGGAAGTAATTTGAGCATGAAATATGTATATATTACCACTTCAAACAAGCAAGTTCAAGGAAAAATAGAATTTCAAAACTTTTTAATGAATTCACAGACATGTCCTGTTGTGATTGGGAGAAACTTAAGATTCTGTGAAATGAATATCTCACTTTGATTTTTAACCAAGATATCAAAATCAACAGAAAGATAAACAAGTGTTTACCAGTTTATACCGTACTGGAAGGAGCCTAACAGTTGATTTACTCTAAAGCAGCTCCTAACAGGCTAGCTCCTAACATAGCTCCTAACAGGCTATCTGAGGAGATTGACATCCTGTGGTCAACTTATGGGACCACTGGTCACTACTTTTTATCAGAAGTCAGTTAATACTCAAAGGTTAAATTATATTGGAGACTTTTTGGCTAACACCAAGGTAAAGTTACAGAGTGGACACTGGTCAGCTTATACTGAGGTCAAGTTATAGTGGACGCCGTCAGATAACATAGAAGTCAAGTTATATAGTGGACACTGGTCAACTAACAGAGGTAAAATTATGAAGTGGACATTGGTCAGCTGATTGATTGATGGGGCTTAACGTCCTTGTTCCGGTTATAACCGAGCCTAGGACACACATTGGTCAGCTAACATAGAGTTCAAGTTATAGAGTGGACACTGGTCAGTTAACAGAGGTCAAGTTATAGAGTGGACACTGGTCAGTTAATAGAGGTCAATATTACAGAGTGGACACTGGTCAGTTAACAGAGGTCAAGTTATAGAGTGGACACTGGTCAGTTAACAGAGGTTAAGATTAGAGTGGACACTGGTCAGTTAACAGAGGTTAAGTTATAGAGTGAGTGGACACTTGTCAGCTATAATTATAACACTGAAGTCATAACCTGTGAAGACACGTGTTGCCACTATTCAGGGAGTAAACTGACTGACATCCCATTTTTACATTAATTAAAAATTGGGAATGAGTTTTCGCTGAAACAGAAGTTAAATGATAAGATTAATTATCTTATATTTGATATACATATATCGGTAATTATATATATAATCAGTCACATGTGGAGTAATCTGATAGTGTATTCACAACGGATAAAGTTTATGATAAATCTATAATTAAATGCAATCCTTTGTTTGTAGGTGTACACAAGCTTTATATCCATAACACCTATTGTTGTGTTTAAAAATGATTTGTTTAATAAATCAATCACAGTGCCTCTGTCGCAGTGATTCAATAGAGAATTACAAGATTTGTCTCTATGGAGTGGAAAACTGTTGATGAATTTATTTAATATCATTTTGAAGTATAAAAATATTGTTACCAACAGTAAAAAGTTAGGACCTGACTGGACCTGGGTGGAAAGCATCTCCTAATCAGTCTGGCCTACAAATTCCATTCCCTATTTTGTCAGCACCATCTTTATCTCATAGTAGGTTTTGTCCTATAAACATGTCCCATGTTATATACTTATCCTCCAAAGCCGAGTGACACTTAGCTATTCTAATACCCAGGAGACAGAAAACTAGAAATCAATTATCAATATATCTTATACCATTGGACACATGTCATTTCTTATAACATGTCTTTTTTCTATAATTCCTCCACTTTATGCCAGTAAAACTAGACAGAACTGGCAGGTTTCCCATCACTACCAACTGGTTAATCACAATACATGTCATTTACTACCATGTACATGGTGATGCATGTCTCCAGTATCACATTCTTGTAACACAAGAAAATAGTTCCCTTCACATACAGCCATTATTTTACACACTATATCATCCTGAACAATCACCAGACATGCTAGTGGTTAGGTAACTACACAACTTTTTCTGAAATTTGAATTATATACGTTGTATATATAGAGGATCTTACATGGCTATGTCATGTGGAATTTAATAAATGAGCTCAATAATTTGATATGTCACAAGCCATTAATAAATATTACGCCAGTGGCATATCAAATTATTGAACAAGTTTAATAAATTTCATATGACATAGCCACGAGTGTAAGATTTTACCAGGTTTTCATCACATAACTACTATTTATGAGAATATAAGCAAAAAACTTTCAATTTTCGTTTCATTATACAAGACGGGCGAAATCGGGCTCGGATGGGACGTTTCCATCCACCCAGACAATCATGTGACATCACTGTATTACGACGTCACAATAGTGTCGTTACACATGTATCTTATAATATTTATGACATGGCCATATGACATGGCGGAATGGGCCAGTTATGTGATAAATAGAATACATAAATGGCCCTTCAAAGAATGGTGAAATTAGATGTTACTACAATACTGCTTTAATTCCTGAAAACGTTTTGTTATGATCTCTTTACTAGACCTATTCCACCTTAATCCAAAAATGACTAACTTGGATTTTGTTGTATTTAACACATAAATTTCATTTTAAATGATCTGAAAGTTCAATGCAATATTTCACAGGCGACTGGATAATTTCCTGCCACACAAGGTGTGACATAGTTTTGGAGTAACCTCAAACTTTGAGGCCCACTTCCTGTGTGGAACAGTGTTGGGACAGCAGGACGGATTACCACACCTAAAGCAGTAGAGAAGAATGCCTGTTTGGTCAGCGTCTATGATTACAGTCCTGTGGTTTGTCTGTCTACCTTAGTCAGGCCATCCCTAACCACAGTTAAAAAGTGTCCATACAGGCTTCAGGCTTATTGGTTCAGCTAGATCACCAATCCTATTTATCAGGTATTTCTGGAATATCCCGCAAAAAAACATTAAATACATCTCTTATCAGCTCCCAAACAAACCCCTCTTACAAATCCTGTTACAAAGAATAATTCAACTGTGGATTTTTTGTGTTATTCCATTGAACACCAGAGAGTAAAGTGGTAGTTTCAACCCTCTGATAGACATTCAAGATTTTATCTGTGGTTATATAATCCAAAACTAGTAGGTGATGTCAAAGAAACAGTTAATACAGATCTCTACATTCAAACTTAACATGTCTGACAATAATCACCAGTTTTTCTTAAAAATCATGTCAGTCTCAAAAGGATCCTGGATTGATCCTCAACCCCTCAAATCTATCTAGCGCGAAGAAGCATGCCGTTACCTAGAAGTTTTACACCTGTCCTGTCTCGCTACTACAGGTATTTCCCTCGGTAATATCACATTTACCTGTGTTACCTTTATGTAACGTGTACCTTTGTAAGTAAAGGTGAAAGGAGAACAAATCAAAGTGAAGTAATATATGCTGTCAGAAAGTGTTTTAACTTGATGAAGACACCAAGATAGATAAATAGTAAAGTTACAAGACAGCATTCCCCAGTCTGGTTCACCAGCCAAGTAACTGGATTGACGATGTCCATGTCAGAAGATAGGAGAGAAAAATTGTCCTAATTATAAATTCCACCAGGTTGTATTATAATGATGATTCCCTTACCTGTTATCAGCCTTTACCGGCCAGGTAGTCATTAAGATCTGTGGCCAGGTAAGGTCATCAGCTGAGGGCACCAATCAGGTCAGCCACAAGTATGTCAGGGTGCAACTCCCCAGTGTGTAATAATATTTACCTGTGATATCCATCTTAACAGCACTGTTTACAGGTTGTGTGTCAAGGAATGCAGCACATTCAGACTTCTTGACCACAAGCCTCAGTGGTCAGCCTGGTCAGATGTTTATACCTGGACTGGTATGTTTATCATTATACCTGAGTAGAATGTCAGCTGTTGTACAGGTATACCTGTGTCCTCGGTTAGGTCAATGTTTTACAGAGGATAGGGGTGCTGGTCTGCCACCATACATCAGAGCTGCAGAAATTGGCAGGTCCACACACTGACAGGGCCAGATGGGTATTATCACTTGGACTGGCTGATTTACCTCAGTCTGTCTGCACCCGGCCAGTACTGGACAGCTGAAGGGCACTACCTCCATATCCTGTATTCCGCATTACATCCTCCTACTGGCCCCTTACCTGGGGATATCAGTCTTATAGAGATTCTATATATGAACCAGTACACAGTTGCTCCCTAGATCATCTTATCGCCCCCTACCTAAGGACACCAGCCTTTATTGTATATTAAATAGATGAGGAAAATGCAATAACCAGAGTGGGACTCGAACCCAGGACCTCTGAACTGTAGATGTACACTCTAATCATTTGAGTTACCTAGGCACTGGGGTTAAACCCAGTCCAGTTCTGCTACACTCCCCCTTCCTTCAAGTTTTCAACCCTGAGGACACAAACGTTTGGTGAGTATATGAAAAAAATTCAGTAACCACACCTGGACTTGAGCCCAGGACCTCTTGAAAGACACACCGACCATTTCAGCTACCTGGCTATTGGTGTTCAGCCAGAGTAGTTCCCCTTCAATATAATTTTATGATATATAGAGTTCATTACTACAAGTGTCAATATCACCCATAGCATCAGTTGTGTTATGAGCATGTGTTTACCTAAGGTGAGCATCGATTGGGCAAATTTGGCTAAAGGCTTGAATGAAGGCAAACGTCAGAAATGTTGTTTCTACAATGTATGAAGAAAGGCAGTATCTGATATATCAATGTTTTGTTAAGATTTGTGTGACAGATTGTTAAAGGTTGTTACCAGCTGACTGATGGTCATTAACTTTTTATGGTGATTATTGACCAGAATGGTTGGAGCCATATCCGGTTTGATTGATGATGTTATATACACAAAGATAAATGGAGGATTTTTTCCAATTCTTCTTCAGAAAATAAATTGATGTATCACTTTCTGCAGGAGTGCTTGCCCACCAATCAGAGAATCTATCTGGCTAAATAATACCCTGCTACCCCACAACCCACTGACAGAAATCCTTTCCTACTACTCTACTACCTTAACGACAAAAATCCTCGGATATAACCCTTATGACAGAAATTCTCCCCTACTACCCCTACAACCCCCCTACTACCCCTACAGCCCCCCTACTACCCCTACAGCCCACTGACAGAAATCCTCCCCTACAGCCCACTGACAGAAATCCTCCCCTACTACCCTAATGACAGAAATCCTCCCCTACTACACAAATGACAGAAATCCTCCCCTACTACACAAATGACAGAAATCCTCCCCTACTACCCCTACAGCCCACTGAAAGAAATCCTTCCCTACTACCCTAATGACAGAAATTCTTCCCTACTACACAAATGACAGAAATCCTCCCCTACTACACAAATGACAGAAATCCTCCCCTACTACCCCTACAGCCCACTGACAGAAATTCTTCCCTACTACCCTAATGACAGAAATTCTTCCCTACTACCCCTACAGCCCACTGACAGAAATCCTTCCCTACTACACAAATGACAGAAATCCTTCCCTACTACACAAATGACAGAAATCCTCCCCTACTACACAAATGACAGAAATCCTCCCCTACTACCCTGCAGCCCCAATGACAGAAATCCTCCCCTACTACCCTGCAGCCCCAATGACAGAAATCCTTCCATACAGTACTTACAGAAATTATTCTTTACTACCCTACAGCCCACCTTAAAGACATTCCTCTATTCATTTTTTATTGTATACAAGAAAAATGACCAAACAAGTATATATAATTACCAAAAATGATTCCATGCCAAACATCACAGCCACTTATTAATCATATGTCATCCTCTAAACATCAGAAAACCAAAATTATTCTTGGCCAAGATGTACAAGATTATATTCTATATAGAATTGGTAAATCCCAGCTTCTGTTTCTACTTTAATTGACAATTGTTCACTGACAGAGTAAATATTTACACAGTGATTATCTATAATTAAAGACTGGCTATCCAAAACAGAAAACCACCGTTCTGGTTTCATGAAACCTGCCACCTATACTTACAGTTACAATTACAAGGGAAAAAGCACTTCAGATAAAATAATCTTGGATAAACAAACTTGGGATCTAGAAATAGTCCATGATGTTATACAATTACACCAGCTGTGGTTATTTTAAAATAGAATTTAAATTCCAGAGAAAATGATATGAGAGTTCCGTAGCTATATGGAACCTATGCTTCTCTGAATGTCAAGGCAACGGCTCCTATCCTGGTTCACCAATCCACTTTTCTAAGACTTTTGATCATTTAACAAAATCAACTTTAAACAGAGGTTATTAAAACACTTTTATCATTTACCAATGGATAAGCCTGATCACTAAATATCACAATAGGTCCACACAGGTTTGATTGCTACCATTAATAAAGGGGGCTTCTCCCAAAGGCCCGACTAGTGACCAATCTAATAGGCCCCAAGGTCTGACCAACATCACTGTCAGTGTAAGGGCAAGTCAAATAGACCCAAAGGTCTGACCAACATCACTGTCAGTGTAAGGGCAAGTTGAATAGGCTTTAATTGCTTGTCATTTAGACCAGTGAAACCAGGATGTTAATAGCCTAACTGTGAATTTACTAGGCCAAAAAGTCTCACTCATTGAAATGCTTTAATGAATGTCTTTTTTATGATTCATGTAGGATTCACAATGTACAAAATACAATTTTGGATGAAAATTGTGACTAGTCCAATCATATTTTCAATACTAGTCCAGACATAAATTAACTAGTTGTGGGCATCGGACCAGTGCCCAATGTAGCAGACGGCAACCCAATAGGCCCTTAGGTCTGACCGACCCATTAGGCCCAAAGATCTAGCCAACCAAACAGGCCAAAAAGTCTGGCAATCCAACATGCTCAAAGGTTTGGCCAACCAAACAGGCCCAAAGGTCTGACAAATCCAACATACCCAAAGGTCTGGTTAAACCAACAGCCTGAACAGGTCCAAAAGTCTTACTGACCAAGCAGGCTCTAAAGGTCTGACAACCCAACAGGTCCAAAGGTTTGGCCAACCAAACAGGTCCAAAGGTCTGACAAATCCAACATGCCCAAAGGTCTGGACAACCCAACGGGACCAAAGGTCTGGTCAACCCAACAGGTCCAAACGTCTGATTGACCATGCAAGCAGGCTCTAAAGGTCTGACCTACCCAACAGGTCCAAAAGTTTGGCCAATGAAACAGGTCCAAAGGTCTAACAAATTCAAAATGCCCAAAGGTCTGGTTAAACCATCATGCCCAAAGGTCTGGCCAACCAAACTGACCCAAAGTTCTGACCATGCCAACATAAGTCTCAGTACTCATCTGAAGAAAACACTGGTAATGCTGAAGCTATACTTCTTTCTTGCTGGATTTGTTTTATTTCAATACTTAAGTCGGGCAGATATAAGCAGTAAACACAATTTATTTAAGAATATTTTAAAAGGCAGCTATTTGTTGAAAATTTTGATATAAAATGATATGACCTTGAGAGGTCACTGACCACAGCAGACCTTAAGAGAGGTGTGACCTGATTGGCTGACAGGTGTCTGTAGTTGGAGATTATTGGTGTGTCTGGTGTTTTATCATGTGTGGCTGTCAAGATTCAGTGATCATGTCAATTATTGATTTGGCACTGATGAACTCGCCAAGAGTTCAGTGGGAGATAGACTTGGCATAGCTCTAATCCAAACTTGGCCAACTTAAGCTTTAAATCGATTCAAGGTTGGTTCAATGTCAGTCCAACCCCAGGGCTCAAACTGTAGATTTCCAGACATCAATGTATCCTTTAAAGTATATAAACAACTGTAGTCACAATCTATAAGCTTGTTCCATACCTAAATACATTGTAGACGTTCAAAATCTCAGTCAAACGATTGCCAAATCATGATGTAATCAGACTGCCAATACCTGTTAACACTTTTTTGTACAGAAAAATTATGTAAAGCATAACACGGAAGATATTATCCTGGGATTTTCCACTTTGATTTGGTTGTTTTCACTTTAAAGCCACATTTTCTTGTACCATTTACTTACGGAAACTTTAATCAATCAATAAATTACATTTAAAATTCTAAATTTCTATAAAATATTGATGGAGTAGGGTTCTTTTCTTGATCAGGCTAAGTCAACCAATATCATAACTTGAGGTTTGTTGGCACATCTCAGGAGCCCAACACCACTGCATGCCCCACCCACTCCCTACAACAGACAAACAATACTTACTCAGACCAAAGTGTCCCTAAACAAATCGTATCAGGTTTGTGTCAAAAGTTTAACCAGGTTTCAAATTCATTCAGGCAAACTTACAACAAAGAAGATGATTACGACTGAAATTGTTTACCTGTGCAGGTAAATCCAGCAGGTAACATGCTTGTTAAACAATTGAGCAATCCATTGTGAGTGTGAGCTGACAAGATAATTAATTGTATGTACCATGTTGCACTTGATCACACAGCAATACACACATAACTAGTACCCCAGGGACATCAATACTATCAATGAAATATTGAAGATCTGTGAGAATCAGCTGTTACATGGACAGACCTATTGTTTTAGGGAATGTCACCACCTACTCAGGCCTGGCAATCCCATCCCACAATTGACACACTGATTTGTCACCGATAGGAAATCAATAACCAATCGATTAATTGTCATTGATGGGTGGGGCACCGTCCACATCTTTAACATCTACAGAATACATCCTGTCATTACAGAAGTAAAAACAACAGACAGATAATAAAAAAAAACTTAAAGCAAAGTATCGATTCTGACTGGTATCTAAATTTTTGTTACCCGATAATCGTGTTTTATCAATTTATAGTGACTGTGAATAACATTAAGTTTGTTACTGGTACAAATTACATCAATATTTTACCATTTTTTATTTCACAATCAAAAAGAACAACAGAGTTCGAGTTTATAACAGCAGAAACTTGGCATATTCCTAGGTTGGCATTGATAAAGTAGAGATTCAATGACAGCCCATCAGTTAAATGCCTCACACTCACAAATTTCTTATTCTAATTCCTTGAAACATTTTGTTTTCAGATTGGCAGTATACAGCTTTCATATTGATAATAAATAAATCTTAATATTTTTGTCTGATATATTAACCTGCCTGCCATACAACAGACCGACTAGTGTAGAAAATGTCTGGTATACCTGGGATATAGAGGAAAGTACGTGACATCACAGACAGACGTCATTAACTGCCATACAAAGCACATCAAGTCACCACAGACTTTTAAATTTACTCTCTACATTGCCATTCAAAATTATTTCCAATTATGTTATTTTTTACCTTGCTCCTTTTCTTCAGTACATTTAAAGGAAGGTTTTTTTGACTGTCATGGTGTTTCTTATGTGATTTTACTGAAGTTCTGATCTAGTCTGCACCATTACACAGTAATGTAGACAGTCAATACAAACCAACACTGTATGAGCTGGGTAAAGTACAGATATGTCTGTGCACACAATGATTTATTTCACAAAGTCTAGACTTCAAATTTTCAACCATGTAAAATAAATGTAAAACAAGATGAAAAAACATCCACTTTGAGAAATTCTCCAAGAAGCAATATCCTGTCAAGTTCACATGTGTGTAGAAGTTCATCAACAGGTTTCAGGAGAATATCTAGTGGTCATACAAAGCCCTCTGAAGTAAAAGCAAGTAAATCTAAAAAAAAAAAGCAACTCCTGTTTCACTTTCAAAGGAATAATGTTGTATATTATCAAGGGCTCCACAGTGCATCTGATAAGGAGCTCTAAATGCTTCCAATGACACCACATCGTTTGACTTTCATTAAGTTGACTTAAGTTTAGTTTTTATGATTCTGATGGCAAGGTTAATAGTAAAATTTCCAAATGACATTCAACATTCATATCGTTTCCATAGCAACATGAAAATATCACTACATAGATCCAGTCAAAGTTTTGGGCAGAAGGAAAATTAAATCAATCAATACCCAAGGACATCTGGACATGTGGTCCTAGATGTAGCAGTCACTTTATCAGCCATCAACAAACTGGCACCCTAAAAAATACATTTTCAGATAAAAACAACCACAGTACACATGTGCATGCATATCTTATCTTAAATAGCATGGATTTAAAGATTGCATTTATTTTGATAAAATTTGATTTTTTTTTTGTCAAACAAGTGCCATTATCAAGAGATTGAACTGCACATGAGATCAGCTGTGCATATATGCAGCACATGGCATAGTGGCCTATAATGAAAGACTAGTACCCTACATCAAAGGAATGGCCGAGTGTTCACACTTAACAACATCGGCCACACAGGAAACTCAAAGTGGCAAATTAAAACTCTTCATATCCAAAAACAACAGGCCATTTAGTCAGAAGCATTCACCTGCATCCAAAGGTGCAAAATCTCAGATCTCAAGGAAACTGCTAAAACTCTCCGTGAAACAGAAAACTCATGTCCACCTGGCATCAGATGTTGTAGAGCTCAAGCCAAGTGAGATAAATCTCATATAGTGATAATCTGTCTAACAAGTATCTGCTAGATCAAGCAGATAATCCATCAGCTCCCCCCCCCCCCCCCCCCCCCCCAATCCCCAGCTCTCCAATGGTTTCCCTCCGACTTGCTCTCCAACACCCTTCCCCCCCCCCCCCCCCCCCCCCTGCTCTCCAATTGTCCTCCCCACTTGCTCTCCAACTCCAATCCCTCCCTCCTGCTCTCCAACTGCCCCCCCCCCTACTCTCCAATCCCTCCCTCCTGCTCTCCAACTGCCCCCCCCCCCCCCCCCCTACTCTCCAATCCCTCCCTACTGCTCTGCTCTCCAGTTGGCCTCCTCCTCCTCCCCCTTGCGTTTTTAGCAGTTATTTTTTTTGTGATAACTTTGATGCTTTTGTAGTTCTCTAGTACTGTGAAAGTTATTTTTCACAATTTTCCAATTTTCATTTTTTTGAGGATGTTATCAATTTGAGATAAACAAATAAGTTGAAAATAAAATTTTATGGTGACATGTATATGGTCTGTTTCATTATCATAATGAGAGAAAGTACATCTCTTTAGCCTCAAAAAGTTATTGAAACCATAAAAATTGAAAAATAAAATCCCCAACCCATATAGCTCTACCTCAAATCCCTTACAACATGTATATGTGTCAGATTATAAAATTTGAAATCAAAATCTGAAATCAAAATCTGAAATCACTGACTACAAAGTTATAAATAAGATTATAATATTATATGTATATGCTCTGAACCTATCTACATCTAAACATAAATATACATGAATAAATACTAAATAAGAACAAGGTTCTTCTGTTGATATTTATTTCTGGTCTGAAGGTAGACTGTTGGCTTGAATTCATCAGCTTCGCAAGGTCTGCATACACAAGGAACTTTGTGTATCACAGTTGAGCCCCAAATGATGAGGACATGACTGTAGTTGTTGAACAGGGGTATATACTGAGGACTGGCCAAGTATTTACCAGGCAGGCTCCATTAGACACTCATACACAATGTTCTGTAATATGGAGGAACTAATGGACAAACCACCTGGCACCATCACCAAGGTCATAACATTTATACAAACTCTAGGCGATCTGGCACCATCACAAATAGCACAACATTTATAATCCAGATGAATTATTGTTATCAATAAATACCATTATTCCCATAACAGTTTTTAATGTGTTTCACAACCTCCTACTAGTGTTATAAACAAATGCCATATGGATCTGGAATATCTTTCTTTAGACAATGTGTTGAATACATACAGGAACAGGATGGGCCTGACATCAACAGGACGAAGTCCTCTAGATGGAGAAACCCTGTATGTACCATTCCTGTTAGATAAAGAACCTGCAAAAATATATTTATAGCAACTGTGACCTTTCGACCTGCAAATCATCTGATTTGGATCTATTCATAGATGGTACTTTAGACCTGCTCTCCATCTTCACCATAATAGGCTTCCTGTCTGTGGGGTCCAAACTTGTGTAGCAGGTGATGACATGTCCAAAGATTTCATCAATTATAGTACTCTTATAGAATCTAGTTGTAGAAACACCCATGTCTCTGTCAAGGTCAAAACTCTCTCAAGGTCATGATTCAAGTTTTCAGCATTGCAAGTAATGATTATTACTAGTCATTATGTTATCAGTGCTGAACTGGAGAATGTTACAAAGGGAACCTGGAAAATGTTATCAAAGAACAAGCTACCAGCCACACCTGACAGTGGCTAACCATGTAAGACATATTATATTAAGGTACCAAAATAAAAACAGGAATTAGGTCATGCCAGCTGAAATCCTGACACTGTTGAAGAGCTAAATTGGTTAGAAACAGATGGACAAAACCTGGTGCTGTATAATCATGAAGGTACTGATTTGTATTAGAGATTTGGATGTCTGTTATTTCCCTGCTCCCCAATTCTATGTACATCACGGGAATGTTTGTAAAACATACATGTTCCAGCCCCCACTTAGACAAAACAGCGCTAAACAGAGTTCAAAATGTCTCAGAAATTTGAAAAAAAAATTCTGTTAACAACATTACTCCATGAAATATTAGACTCAAATAGGAAGTTTCGTGCAAAAAGTCATAATCATAAAACACTCCATGACTGGGAAACCTAGCCTCAAAGTAAAGTCTAGCTATACAATTTTGACAGGCAGAAATAAAGGGCAGGAGTTATACACTTCCAGCCATTTCAATGAAGACATTGCATTCAAATATTACAGCAAGCCAGCAATTATTGTTCATGCACTGACATTTGTGCACATTGTACAAAATAAGCTATGATACATGAACTACATTATAGAATCATGTAGGACATGCAGACAGACGGAGGGCAGACCATCGATACTCTAGATACTCTAGTGTAGATAAGTATTTAATTACACTCAAACAACTTCTGATTTCTTAACCTTTGAGAAAGCTGTCCCTTTGAATCCAGGTAAACCCTGGGGGTAACCTTGTGTACCTCCGATATCATTTCTCAAATCATCAAACGGAATTCAATTGAATTGCTTTATTTACTTTTTCCTATTAGTCATTCTATTTCTAGCCTATAGTGAACTCTTTGTTGTCCAGGTCTGTTCAGCGGTGGAAGGTCTTGTGCCCACTACATGTAACAAAACATTTTGGTTGTATTTATTGATAAAGCAGTCATACCCTGGGAGATTTATCAAGTGATGAAACCTCTATAAAAACATTCAAATAATTCATTGGACAATTCTCCAGAATGTTAGCCAGAAAATATCCCAGAAATGGTATCAATCCCAGAATATATTAGCATATTTTTAATGATTCCCTAAAAAGTGGTATCAAGAAAATTCTTTAGGAGCTACCTATAGCAGGAGATTCTTTAGAAATGCATTAAACAGGATCAGGACCTCCAATTGTCCCTTCGTAATGCATACCTCATACATGATCAGGGCCTCCTAGTGTCTCTCCTAAGGCAGGGATGTCATACATTTGCTGACTTTATTTCCCTGTGAACAATCAGTATCATATCGAGACAGAGTTTTCTTGTAGTAGCTGGTGGCTTGCACACTAATCAACATTGGGGGCCAATGGCATGCTATTCAGGGCAAAAGTGTCTTACACGAGGACACAACTGCAATAGTACAGGATGGTCCATGATCTCAGCTTCCTGAGAACACAAATATCCCCAGGTAGCCCTGTGAACACTGTCTGCGATGTCTACAATTTCTGCTTGACTGAGGTATCGTGACATCCCCAAGGATACTTTCCACATTCAGGGCACCCTAATGCAGGGTGGCATACATGATCAGGGCCTCATAGCTAGTTAGTGCCCCTCTTATGCAGGGTGTCATACATTATCAGGGCCTCATAGCTAGTTAGTGCCCCTCGTATGCAGGGTGTCATACATTATCAGGACCTCCTAGCTAGTTACTGCCCATCCTAATGCAGGGTGTCATACATTGTCAGGGCCTCCTAGCTTGCTATATCCCCTCCTAATGCAGGGTGTCATACATCATCAGGGCCTCCTAGCTTGCTGTTGTCCCTTCTAATGCAGGTAGTCAAACATTGTCAGGGCCTCCTAGCTTGCTACAGCCCCTCCTAATGTAGGGTGTCATACATCATCAGGGCCTCTTAGCTTGCTACAGCCCCTCCTGATGCAGGGTGTCATACATTGTCATGGCCTCTTAGCTTGCTACAGCCCCTCCTGATGCAGGGTGTCATACATTGTCAGGGCCTCCTAGCTTGCTACAGCCCCTCCTAATGCAGGGTGTCATACATTGTCATGGCCTCTTAGCTTGCTACAGCCCCTCCTGATGCAGGGTGTCATACATTGTCAGGGCCTCCTAGCTTGCTACAGCCCCTCCTGATGCAGGGTGTCATACATTGTCATGGCCTCTTAGCTTGCTACAGCCCCTCCTGATGCAGGGTGTCATACATCATCAGGGCCTCCTAGCTTGCTACAGCCCTTCTTAATGTAGGATGTCACACATTATCAGGGTCCCCTACAGGACTTTTAAATCACAACATTGGTCAGGTCCTACTTAGTACTCTTCCTAATTGCTGAGAATACTTGTGAGAATACTAGTCTGTCAGGGCCTTCTATCCAGTGTCAATGCCCCCAGACTACTGACCCTATTATAAGTGTTATATTGTTCCCCAGGAGGGTGACCCTGTTTCACTTTCTGCTGTAAGTGCTAATATCTGTATATGATCTGGTGGAGAACACTTACGAGATAAGACACACACCATAGGCTCACTAATTCGCCTTATCACATGGACAATGACAACAAATATCCCCCTAACACTGCTGTATCAGATAAAAAGATGGTTAGGAAATTAAGGATGCCCTATCACACACAGAGAGGAGGAATATGTATATATTCTGTCAGATCAATGATGTTCCCTCACAACATATTGTATATGTTAATAAAGATAAAGAGACCAGGTCAGAAATCTGTGATAGACACTGTAGCAGTAAAGTGATACAGTATATCGGTGCTATCTGTACTTTTCACATCCTGCCCAATGCTACTCTAATCAAGCATGTAATTTACTCATCAAATGGACATTTGGGAGTAAAGCATTCTGGTGACCCTTCACATCGACAGTGTTACCACTTCAAACACAGGTCAGTCCTGTGGCTGCCATTTTGGGTAAGGAATACGTCTCATGTTAATTCTGCCGCATTATAAATGCCAGAAGGTAAAGTGAAATGGTTTCCAATGGTACCAATCCAGCTTGTCTGTGTTATCAAACCTATCTCCAAATTGTATTATCAAATTTTTTGTACTTGACAACACCCGAATCTTCACGATAAAGTAACCAGGGGTTACCATTTTTACCGAGACATGGATGATCTGATTTCCGCAACAGAATTGGTTAATCCAAGAGAAACAGGACACAAAATAGGTTTCATCTTCCAAAAAGTCTTCAAATTAAATACATTCTCTGGAACAAGTTCAATTTGATAAGATAGAAATTTCAGATAAATCTAAATGTTGCTACAGGCTCAATCCCAAAGCATGTGTTAACTTGATTCCTTACATTCCAGTCAAACTTAAAAACACATCCAACCACTTTTTCTAAACCGATTATGTAACCAGAAATGCGGAGGTGCATGTGGTCTACCCAATAATTATATTGTATTCCATGGTGCACCAGACTCGCTGACGTCACGGACAGACCCATTCAGTTTACACAACACTCCATTTCTTGTTGATTTTTAATCATTGTAACATAGCTTTCCTGGTAAAATCAAATTGCACGATATCACCAGTGAGACAGCTGACTTACTAATCATTCCCTACAGCAAGTCAATATTACTTTATATCAGTCATCATAATCAAACAGTAAACATTACTTTATATAAACATGAATCCTCGATCGTAGTTAACCATCAATCCTCATGATGAGTCAATTATGTAGTTAACTATAAATCCTCATAATGAGTCAATTATGTAGTTAACCATCAACCCTCATAATGAGTCAATTATGTAGTTAACCATCAACCCTCATAATGAGTCAATTATGTAGTTAACCATCAATCCTCATAATGAGTCAATTATGTAGTTAACCATCAACCCTCATAATGAGTCAATTATGTAGTTAACCATCAACCCTCATAATGAGTCAATTATGTAGTTAACCATCAATCCCCATAATGAGTCAATTATGTAGTTAACTATCAATCCTCATGAGTCAATTATGTAGTTAACTATAAATCATCATAATGAGTCAATTATGTAGTTAACCATCAATCCCCATAATGAGTCAATTATGTAGTTAACCATCAATCCCCAAAATGAGTCAATTATGCAGTTAACCATCAATCCTCATAATGAGTCACTCATGTATTTAACCATCAATCCCAATAATGAGTGAATTATGTAGTTAACTATCAATCTCCATAATGAGTCAATTACTTAAACATCAATCCTCATAATGAGTAAATTATTTATTTAGTACTGTACATAAATCCTTATAATGAGTCAATATAATTCATATGTGAGCCACCATAATGAGTCAATATAATTCATATGTAAGCCACCATAATGAGTCAAAATAATTCATATGTGAGCCACCACAATGAGTCCATATAATTCATATGTGAGCCACCATAATGAGTCAAAATAATTCATATGTGAGCCACCACAATGAGTTCATATAATTCATATGTGAGCCACCATAATGAGTCAATATAATTCATATGCGAGCCACCATAATGAGCCAATATCACTTATACACATCCTCCTAATAATGAGTCAATCCCTTATGAGGACTGATATATAAATGATATTACATGTAACTCATTATGAGTCCAGGACTTATACATCAATCTTTGTAATGAGTCAATATCATTTATACACATGTTCTCCTTAAATAAATGATATTGACTCATTATGAGTCCATTAATCATCATCAAGAATCTGTCACTTATGCACTTTTTCCTCATACACTTTGCAGTATAAAGTCAATTAAAAGATCTAATAACTAATATCAGTGAACTACTTCTTTTATTCCTGCATTGATGCATACTTATTTTTCTTTCTGCACCCAGATAAAGTGAAAATACATTAAAAGGTTAATACATCAGATTTTGTAAGCTGGAATTGTGTGGAGTACCCTATTAAAATACTATAGGTTTGTGGTCAGGTGTTATGTCATTAGAATATGGAACCACAATTATGATACTAATTCCTTAGTTAATATTTGATAGTTTTCCTGTTAAAAACAATAGAAATCACTTTGAATCGGCATGTCCATGGCAAAACATACAGATATTTTTACTCGTATGCCTTTGCACTTATAAAAATATTGAGAATCTGTTGTATTCATGAATCAAATGTGATGTTCTACAGAGAACTGTTTAATATCGTAGTAAATAAGTATCTGACAGCAAGTCAAACTACCATAACTAAATCCAGGTTAAAGACTCCATCAAACTGGTGACTTCATTACTTCTGTATGCTAATGTTTACAAACAACCTCTACAGACTGATAGATGAAGCTGATAGCATCACTGGTCTATGTCCCTAATACCAGCTGGCCATGTTTTCAGTGGGAGCACCAGTCCATGTCAATCACAGCTATAAGAGGCTAACACTACCCCACTGTTCTATAACTCCTGTGAGTCGGTAGACTGGCCACCAGACCCTAAGTTTGTTTTTTTTTAAGAATTGCCAAGCTAAATTCTAATACCAGATTATCTGCCCTCTAGAATCAGACATATCCTAGGGATCAAAATCATAAAGCTCAATTTTATTTATGATTTAATATTCTAGAGAATCGGCAGTCTAGTGAGTCGGCAGCTCCTTGGTTTCTGCCAGGCCCCTTAGTTAAAGTGAAGGATGCAATAACTTGAGAAAGACTAAGATTCCTCTTTATGGACCACACAGACTTAGTCCATACAGCTATATACTCCCTTTCTCCTCTTTATCAAATGTACATGGACTTATAAGAGTATCTCTAGGGACATGAGCAAGTCTATAAATGAACCATGTATTCAACTAACTCTAGAGCATTTTGAATGAATTGCAATATACATAGATGGGCTTATTACCAGGCATGGCATATAAATGGTATAGGTCTACTGCAAATGAAACAATACAGAAAATATCCAAGGCAATATTTCAAAAACCAAAATGGATGGAGTGTGTATGATACCTTCTAGTAACTAACAAGGGACTATTGATACTAGCAAATTGAGGTGAAAAATGTGACCTAACCTGTGGATGTCTACACCTCACATAATTCTCACCTGACTAGTGTATAATATGACCTGTCATCAAGGTGCATACCACCCTCTGATAGACGGGGTACAGGTACAGACTGTTTTCTGAACTCTTCAGACAAGAATTTAAATCTCCCATTATTCTCTTGTCACAACGTACCCTCAACAATTTCAACTCTCCAGTCATAACCTGCCCCCAATAATTTCAATTCTCCTGTCACAATGTACCCCCAATAATTTAAATACTCCAGTCACAATCTGCCCCCAATAATTTCAATTCTCCTGTCACAACCTGCCCCCAACAATTACAACTCTCCAGTCATAACCTGCCCCCAATAATTTCAATTCTCCTGTCACAACGTACCCCCAATAATTTAAATTCTCCAGTCACAACCTGCCCCCAATAATTTCAACTCTCCAGTCACAACCTGCCCCCAACAATTTCAATTATCCTGTTACAACATACTCCCAGCAATTTCAATCAAAATTGTTAGGCAGGTATTGATAGGATTTTCACAACACCAACACCACAAAAATTTCCACTCCCTCTTCGACTGTTACCAAAAAACTTCAATGAAACTCCAATATTGTAATTTCGACAGCTCATTTAAAACGAACACTTAGCCAATAACTTTCTGACATAGAGAAAAAGCTTTAAAACAGAAATTCTGAGACAGGAAAAGGACAGAACCTAGCTGTTAAACCTGTGTTGGTGTCATTGTGACCTTCACGGAACTGTATTGGAGGATTTGATATAATGCTCTAAGGACATTGACACCATTTCGTGAACAGATCAAATTACATGCTTAAGGTACCTGCACGTTGTCAAGTTACCATGGTAACAAGACGTCGAGACAGTCATTAACACTGATTCCATATCCTTCTTCACTAATGTACATGCTTTTCACAGGTTTTAGTAGGAATCAATATCACTAATGTGATTAGAAATACTTACCCTCGGGTAGTCTATATTGGTTCTTATGACCGATATAAGTAAATCAAAATCTCATATTAGAACAGCTAGGAAATAGATTTTAAACGCTTCATATGAACCAATAAAAATGGCCTTTTCCAATTACATCACCAGAATATGATGAAGAATGTTGTTACCCACTTTAATCTGTTGTGCCTAATTAATTCTATTTAACTTCTTGGATTTTAATTACTATTGTGTTAAGCCATTTTACACAATACCAAATTCTATAGAGTTTACATGGTTTTTTTTCACCAAAGTAGGCTGTAGCCGTAGAGAAAGAGAAATAAAGTATAATGCCATTCCGTCTGAGATAAATGCGAGTTTGGTACCATACTATACATATTGCTATGTAGCTGAGTCCCCAGAATTCTTTCCCAAAGATTATGTACCCCAGTAAATTCCCCAGGTGAAGCCCGGAGTATTTTTCCAAAAAGACTATGAGCACTTGTACTATCACAACCTGAATCTTCTTTATGGTTGAATATTCCCAGGTGAAATTTAGCTCTGGACATAAAACTTAACCTGCGGTCCATTCCCCCAGGTGAGTATGAACCAAAGCTACCTTCCCCAGGTGAGTATGAACCAAAGCTACCTTCCCCAGGTGAATCGCTTGTCTCAGGACCCTGAAGATTTTCACATGGATACAGCTATAATAGAGATCATCACCCTGCCTTTGGACAATGTGTATTCTTAATGGATTACGATAATAACTTCTGTCATCAGAGGTGCAGGTGGTGTTTGTACAATAGCTGCCCCAGCCATCTGACAGCCGTGGTCAGAAACACAGGAAACAATGGTATCCCAGTGAGTAAATCACCTAATAGGAGGTCAACCATACCCTGCTAACCAACATTCAGGTGGTGCTTGTCAGAACAGGTGTCTGGGACAGGAAGTCCTCCCAGACACCGACCTTGAGTTGACTACAGTCGGGAACCAGGTGTTCCTTAGGTAGAGTTGGAAAGTCTGTGTAACTCAAGATCTGCTCACCTGGTCAGACAGGCACGATTAAACAATCCTTCGTCAGCTTTAACTTGATTTTACATTTTATTTTTAAATCATTTCAATAAAAATTTACCACTTTATTGGGATATTCTGATTATAAAATCTATGAACAATTTCTGACATCCTTTCACTAGATAAAGATATTGGTATTGTGCCTGGCAGACACTATCCATAATTACTAATATCCCGAAACCTAACAAGCTTAGTTATAGACATAAACAGGACATGATCAGCTTTCTTTGTGTCGGGAGGTTCATTTTCAATATTTAAAATCTGGAGGTAATGACAGGAAAGCTAAATGGCTGGCTGACATGCCATTTTACACCTGTACCTTTCAGATGGAACAGAACACCTTCACTAACATAAAAAATAGTGTGGGATCAGCATTTCATGTAGATGTGTACAACAAACCCTCTCCTCCACTTACTCAGCACAGGTAACCCAATGCAGGTAGACAATGCAGTAAATATCGTCTTCACAGCCATTTCATCATATATCAAGAGCTTGTGTGCAAAAAAAAAACTTTCAAAATTGAAATAAAAATTCATGGACTATATAAAGGCTTTTTAATGGTTTCCTGTTGAATCCTGTTTATGTTTCAAGAGCTTGGCACGATATCAATATTCTTCCCAAGCACAAAACTCGAGGGAACATACAGTATATTCTGTCGTTCAGTGGGAAACCACAGAATTTTCTACTAAACACCTACGATGATACAAATATTACTGTTTAACAGCATTTGAAGATTGACAATCTATTCTAATGAGTATAAAGATAACAACATTCAACAACTACCATTAACTCCACATTCTCCTCTTGACTCCAATGCTATAGAAAGAAAGGATTCTTCTTATTGGTCAATAGCAGTATAGTGATTTCTTCACATGTAAATTAAAGATTTTTTATACCTTTGTTAAATACATTTAACCAGGAAATAAAAGATTACATTACTCTTAATCTCAAATTTATATTTTCATTTTAATGCACATTTCATTCATAACTGTGATACCTTAAATAGATCTATTATCATACAGCTCTACTCATGTGTTACACAGAATAAAAAAATTACATTTATCAATATACATCACAATTATCTGTATATGTGAATCACTCTATTAGCATGTTACAAATTCACATTATATATACACAATGTAACACTAAAATTTAGCATACCTGATTACAAAGAACACTTATTGACGACCTATATCTTTTGTAACCAAGTTTTTATTTCATTTTTCAGATCCTACACACTGCCTTACCACAAGGATTGTGTCATGAGGTTTTCCTAAAGTCGGAGAACAATCTCTAGGAAATTTCCCTATCATAATGAACAAATTACTTATTTACTACTTATACACAAGTCAATATAACATTATTTATTTTTGTTTATTTCTACTTATATGGAAGAGCATTATATTTATTTTTGACAATAATTTTGCTAATTTCTTGACTTTCCTGTCAGTTTGAAGTGCCTAATTAGTGGCTGTCCTGTTTATGTCTCAACAACATGTAGGTATAGGTAGTTATAGTGGCCAGTTATGTAGCTCCACATATGTTTTTAATACCCGACCAGCATCTCCTTGCCATAAACCATGCTCGACTTCTCCTGGCCATCAATCCACACTTTACACATGTTTTATGTATGTGCAAGTCTGGCCTTTAAAGAATTGTCAGCATCAAATGATTTTTCAGTCTTTAAATTTTTCTCAGGAAATTTGGTATTATCATTTTTAATATCTTTATCTTTAGTTTGATCATCTTTTGAAACCTAATCTTTATAGCTTCTGTATTTTAATGATTGAACAATAAAGATACAGGCATGCTGTAAGTTGTTAACCAGCCAGTCGGTTCTCAGCCTGGTATCCATCAAGGACAAAATCCCTGTTATCTCTGCTTGATTGACTATTTACATTTATTCCCAGACAAAACTTGTACAGGAGGAATCATTCCTGTTTCACAGTATTTTTTCTTCATTTCCTCGTCTATCACTCAGCCATACTGCTTGCCACCAATTTAATTCCCCATACATCACCGACTTGCCCGAATTTGTTATCCTAAAATACCACACTTGCACTAGTGACTGCGATAACACAACGATAGGTATACATTCAGCATGTTCCTTGTGTTTTGATCTTACAAGTTTTCCGATAAACATCTCTCTGAAAAAAAGTGTGTTAAACTATTTTTGGTGGTCCTCGTATATAGCTGTTTGATGTTGTTTGCATCACTAATATTTGTATATGCCGTCAAAACTGCATAGTGTTAAAAGTGTTTCTCCTACATCTCTCTCTAATTTTCCAAAGGCATTCACAGGTATATCAAGATAATGGGCATTTGATGTGTGTTAACATGAATTATGTATGCTCATCATTGACAGTATACAGAGTGGAACAGTTCACTGGTTTACACAGGTTTTATCACCGACTAACAAGCCTCCAATCATATATAGAGAGCACTGTCATTCATTCTCCTACTGATTTTGTATAGTGAAAACTGACCCACACCACACTGTAGACAAGTTCTAATATCTATCAGGATTGTTTGACTCCAAAAGATTAGTTTATTCAGAACTCTGACAACAAACACCTATTGTTCCCCTTCCCCTATTGTATATAATGTTGTAGTCAGATACTGTCATAATTTACCAAATCCATCAGTTCCGGACACAGTCATAATTTACCAAATCCATCAGTTCCGGACACAGTCATAATTTACCAAATCCATCAGTTCCGGACACAGTCATAATTTACCAAATCCATCAGTTCCGGACACAGTCATAATTTACCAAATTTTTGTTTCCCTTGCTATCAGTAAGGTCAGGTTTTACTGCACATGGAAATAGTAAAGCAGAATACCTCTAACTTTGAAAAGGCAGCTTGATGGACCAGGACCTAGTTTCATCAGCTTTCCTGAACATAAGGAAATTCCTTAACTTAAAATTTCCCGTAGGAAAGCTTTACAGATTTTAAGGAAGGTTCCTTACTTCATTAGGAAGATTCTTTTCCCTAAATTCTGTAATGTTTTCCTACGGAAAAGTTTGAGTTAGCGAATTTTCTTGAGTTAAGGAATGTTGATGAAACAAGGGCTAGCTGTAATTTACAGGACTTGTCTCTTATGTTGTAATACACTCTACTTTATGAGTTTCAGTGTGAAGGTATACTAACACCAAGACTTATTTATGATACCAAGTTCAAAGGTACAGACATCAGGAATGTGTTTTACAGGTGTGATACAGCATTTCAGTTTTGCGCTGTATATAGCCTTACTGGTAGATACATGTCCTGCCAACTTTCCCATTAACATTATTATTTTAACAGAACTATCTTGACAATTGCAGAAATGATTGTGAGCTTAAGAACATACATAATTCTGTTAGTCTATATTTCCTTGTGAGGTTTCCGAGATTTTGTATATAATTAATAATTTTGTGTATGCGTGTTAAAAGTCTCTACAACAGAACTGTCCTAGGTGTATGTATAAGCGTTTTTGTGAGTAAGGAAAGTCTGCGGAGTTTACAGAAAGTCTCCGCGTCTGGCTTTTTTTGTGTATAAAGGATATGTAGCAAATAAACAAGCATTAGGTGGCTTAAAGATCAATTTAAAAGGGGGTCAGTTCCGAAGTAAAAGCAAAAGGAGGAACAAATTGAAGTTCAAACAATTTTTTTTCAATATTAAGGAATAGATCAAACACACTAAATTCCGCCAGGTAACACCATTCCTAATACTCACCTGTGAGCATGGAGTTCCGCTCTTCTGTTTGGTTGGGTAATCAAATGTCATATTTACCTGCGCTGACAAACTCATACCGATTAATAGTCAGGAAAAAAAAATCAAAGAATGTGCTTGTATTAGAATGGCTTAAAATTGTACCACTCCTTTGCATGACCCCTACCCCTATGTTCCCACAGTTTCTTTACCCAAGTCCACAGGGAGGGATCTGTACGCTGTCAGCTCCGGAAAGAGCAGCGCCGCAAATCACCGAGTGGGATCTGTAACATGCTGGAGAGACTGGACGCTGTCACATAGGGAAAGAGCAATGCTGTAGATCACTGAGGGGATCTGCGACATGCTGGAAGGACTGAACGCTGTCACCTAGGGAAAGAGCAATGCTGTAGATCACTGAGGGGATCTGTGACATGCTGGAAGGACTGAACCCTGTCACCTAGGGAAAGAGCAATGCTGTAGATCACTGAGGGGATCTGTGATATTGCTGGAAGGACTGAACCTTGTCACCTAGGGAAAGAGCAATGCTGTAGATCACTGAGGGGATCTGTGACATGCTGGAAGGACTGAACGCTGTCACCTAGGGAAAGAGCAATGCTGTAGATCACTGAAGGGGATCTGTGACATGCTGGAGGGATTGGACATTGTCAACTTAGGAAAAAGCAGCATGGTAGATCACTGAGGGAGATCTGCAACAAGCTGAAGGGATTGGACAATGTTCAGCTCGGTAAAAGAGCATTGCTGTGGATCACTGATAGGGATTTATAGCATGTTGGAGAAACTCTGTTCACTGGTGTAGGGAAGAAAACTCCAGAATGCAGAATATGACACTTCAGATCACTGGAAGGATTGTTCTCAGAGAGCCATTGGAGGCCAGTTGCATGAAGAACCGTACTCAAATTATGTAAGGGTAGTTCAACAGTGGTGTACAAGAGGTCAATTTCATGAAAAGTGTTGCTCACTGGAAGGGCAGCGGAGGCTAGTTGGGAACTGGGAAATCTGTAGTTCACTAAAGAGACACTGGATGCCAGGTGGGTCCAGATCAACACAATTACATTTTTCTGTGGGGAACTGTATTGAACTGGAAACTTAGCAGCAACAATTCAGGCCACAGATAACAAATCAGTGTTATACTACCATCCAGACTACCAGTAAAAATCAGGCCAGAACGTTGCATGTTCCAAAATAAATCTTCTAATTCCAGTGTCATTTTATAGGTCAGGGACGTTTCTATCACAGAGAAGTATTTTATAGAGCAAACTTAAAATCAACTCGGGACTTTGAAGTAAGAAGCACTACAAGACATCTATATCCTTACCATACTTTCCCATTGTAGACAGAATGAATCAGCATTAAACTGGCTCTCAATATGGATTACTGGTTTGACTGTCGTATACAATACCTAAATATCAGCACTCTAAGCATGGCAAAGCATTTTAAGCTTAATGAAGGAAATTATATCAATAATTTAAAACAGAATTAAAAAACATAATGATTGACATAAATAAACAGATAGCAGGACAGAGTGATTTAATTCAAATTGTTGAGATTTGTAATGAGAAACCTGAAGAAATGAGAGAAGAATGATTATATCTGTACCAATTTGGATCAGGCTTTCAGCTCAAGCTGAGGTTGATAAATACCGATCCAGCGTCTACAAAGTAAAACCGGAAGTTTTCACCATAATTAATTGTTTTCCGATTTGTCTGACCTAAAATCAAGCCAGCATTTCTTTTGAAGGGCAAACTGTATAGAATTTCAGTAGAAAACTTTATTATCCAGATAAGCAAAGAAAGATATTTCAAACTGATAACATTGATTCATGAATAACAACCGAAAACGACTTATCCAAACAAATGAATTGCTTATCTAAGTGATTAGTGCATGGGCACAAAAACTGAGCTATCAAGGAAACGTGATTGTGTAGAGTTATATAATAAGTCTATTTGGAATTTAAGTACTTAGTACCTGGACAAATGGAACAACATGCAGACAAATATAGGACTGAATGACCCAAAATTATAATGATAGAATTAATATACCAATAGGCACAAGGGCCAGTGGCATCAACATATGCTAAGGACACAAACAAACGTACTGTTTAAAATTATCTAAAAGTAGAACCTAATCTTAATCTGATCTTGATCAGTTGTAAATCCAGCAAGTCATGATTTACTCTCCAAAACCCATGCTGTGTTAATTACCATGCTGTATTTTTCAACAAATCATCAAAAAAAAATCACTATTACACATGAAACAAGCATAGTGGGTATTGCTAACTGGATAATTCTAAAGCAATGCATGTCTCCTACTGGCCCCTGCTATAACATTGACCTTGACCCAAAAACCTAAACTCAAACTTCTCCAAGATGCTATGGTTCTTTATCCTTGTGAAGTTTGGTCCCCTCCCCCCCCCTAAAAAAAAACAAAAACAAAAACCCAGCGGAGTGGTGACAAACTTTAGAATTTAGTACAGTAAATGCGTACAATTATATATAGGTATGTTCATTATACATACAAGACTGGCAAAGAGGAAACCTCCTGATTTTACAAGAAGTGCATGTAACTATATAATAAGTAATACACACAAAATAAGTCTTTTCATATTGAAAAATGGTGGTGGTGATTTGAGGGAGGGGGTGTAGACTTCTTGGAGGACATGGGACAGGTCACAACCAGAGACATCCTATCACACACTGGCCATATGAACTATACTCCACAACACCAACCATGTCTGTTAAGATTCTGACGTTTATAGTCTTGTTTAATCTCCTATTTCGGTCAACATTTAACTTCTCGCTGTAGTGTCATGTTGCATCCAAGTGAATACAATATAAAAACATCTTACAAATAGAATCAACAATTTGCATTTTATCAAAACCCCTCCAGATTTGTGAAATGGAGTTATAGGCTGACAAGACAGTAAAGGTAAAATGATTTCCCACATCCCATTTACCTTCCAGGTAAAAACATACAGTTTAAAATTATATATCTACAAACCTGGTTTGTCTGTTAAAATACGCAGATGTTTGGCTCCAGCAATTTGTAAAAAGAATCCTCCGTGAATGTTTGTGTATACAGGTAGAATACTGTCTCCTCCATAAAAACACACACGCCTTTACCGACAGTCTACCGCAAATCATAAGATATTGCCATTTTATCTCATCTATGAATTCCTATTCACTGAGGCATGACATTGGTTATTTACCTTCAATTGGAACTGCACAGGTATGCACGTGTAGGTTATATCCAGGGTAGTTGTCTCTGTGGGTGTCTATAGAGTGTACAGGAAACACCAGTACACAGCTCCTGTCTGTCCCCTGTCTGCCTGTATACACAGCCAGCACTGTCTGCTGGGCCTTATCATTACCTACAACCTCTCATTACAACTACCAAGGAGAACCTTTTACTAAACTCAACCACACAGCATAGGAGGCTATCATATCTTACCTTGTTAGCTGCCGCTGTAACCATTCTGGAAAACTGTAGGCTGACATGCACATTTATCTTTTCAAACTTTTCAATGATGTCGATCACCTTGTCATTCATGCCTCAACAATTCAACAATCATTTTCCACCAGGCCTGAAATTGATGAATGATAATTTTTTTGTATCCATAAATATAGGTCAAGTGCTTGATCAGGTGTGCTGACTTTACAGGGGAGCCTCATGTTGACTCTGTTACCTGTCCCCTATTCTAAAATTAGACCTGTCCCCCAACGCACACTTGAATATGAATAAGTCTGGGAAGCCTATATATATCATGCTATTTCCTTTTCTATTCATCGCGTGACCCCTCTGTTGACTCTAGAAAACCCTTTATTAAGCAGGATAAAAGGTCTGTGTATTAAATAACTTTATGGCCAGGTAACAGTAAAAAAAACATTTCTGTACACTACTGAATAATTAACAACGGTCTATGGATTTGAAAGTTCAGCATCAAGGCCTTAAGTTTGTATAGACCAGGTGTCCTTTTTTACCCAGTAAGTTTACCTTGTTAATAGGTATATACTACAACAAAGCCCTCCACATTTAATGAGAACTAAAATTTTACTATTTAAATATCTGTGTTTGATAATCAAAACAAACAGTAGGTTTATACTAGGGGTAAAATAGATATAAGAATAAAAATCCTTAAAATTACATTTGTACAATTATATTTTATCATTTTGTGAACTAGGGATAAAATAGATATAAGAAACTATAATTCAAAAATGATTAAAATTACATTTGTACAATATTTTATCATTTTGTAAACGTCAAGTGTGATATAAGTAAGATTTATATATCCCTAAATGACAATATCATATCAAATGCAGTCACGATTTCCAAAACATTTTCATAGTTTTAAATTATGCATTCATATATTTATCACATTGATCTCTTACAAAATTGTTGTAACTACAGCCATGCTCATCTCTCTCAAACAGTTCCATGTGATACCCCGCTATATGATTGTAATCCTGGAGATAGGTACAAGTTATTCCCCTTTGACATGAAAAAACTCCACTTCTGTGTCTCACCTTTTCCAAACTCCAAAATTCAGTAAAATCTCTTTCAAGTTTTTTTTCAAGAAAAACCATAACAAACCTCCACTTGATAGTGAAGAAGCACCCTGTGTATGTTATAGACATATTGTGTAAATATTGATGAATTGCAAAATAATTTTTTGCCAAATCACAAATCACCAATTCTAAAAATTAATCTAAATGTGATTTTTGTAGTTGAAAATCGGTAATTATTATTACAGATAGTAATAACTTGGTGGAAAACAATTATCAGTATCTTCTTTATTATAACAATGAAAACAAAACAATGTAAGATATTTTTTAAACTCATTTATTTAACTAGAGAGTTATTTCTCCGAAAACTGGACATATAACTTTAAACTGAATGTTGACAATGCCATTTTCAGGAAAAATAACGCCATATACTATCATCTATGGTCTCACTTCGCAACTTTGTCATAGACAATACGTTATAAATGTTTAACAGTTAAACAAAACAGGCTAATGTTGCAGAACTTGACTGACCTTAATGCCAGTGGCCACAGGAAAAAATTACTCAAGGAGATGGTATCGGGTCTCGTGTGTATCTTAGGGGTCAACGACTTTTTTTTGGGGGGGGGGGGGGGGGGGGGGGGGGGGGGGTGGAATATGGCGAAATGGACTAAGCTGAGTGGCAGGTAACTTAAATGGTCTGAGCGGCCGTCTAGTGTTTGGAGGGTCCAAGTTTGAGTCCCAGTCTGGTCATCGTTTTAATCTCTCATGTTACACTCATACATATTTTTAGAGGTTCATTTAGAATGGAAATACCCTGACTTAACTGATAGCTTATTAGTGATCAATGCCAAGACTAATGGTAACAAGGATGGATAGTATTGCAACAGCAATACAAAGTCCCCTGCCTGACCTAGGAATGCACTTATTTATTTCCCATTTTTTAAACTACGTGTTATACTGATCATGTATACCAAGTTTCATCAAAATCGGCGTAGTACTTTAGGAGGAGTTGTCCGGACACGCCTCAACCAATGAGAAGCCGGCGGCCATTTTGAAATATGTTCTTTTTTTTTTAAATGTGGGATGCACAACTTCATGTTATACTGATCAGGTATACCAAGTTTCGTTAAAATCGGAGTAGTACTTTAGGAGGAGTTGTCCGGACACGCCTCAACCAATGAGAAGCAGGCGGCCATTTTGAAATATGTTTTTTTGAAAAAAAAATGTGGGATGCACAACTACATGTTATACTGATCATGTATACCAAGTTTAGTTAAAATCGGAGTAGTACTTTAGGAGGAGTTGTCCGGACAAGCCTCAACCAATGAGAAGCAGGCGGCCATTTTGAAATATGTTTTTTTGAAAAAAAAAATGTGGGATGCACAACTACATGTTATACTGATCATGTATACCAAGTTTAGTTAAAATCGGAGTAGTACTTTAGGAGGAGTTGTCCGGACAAGCCTCAACCAATGAGAAGCCGGCGGCCATTTTGAAAATTGGTGTTTCGGGAAAAAAAATGTGGGATGCACAACTACATGTTATACTGATCATGTATACCAAGTTTCGTTAAAATCGGAGTAGCACTTTAGAAGGAGTTGAATGAATGAATGAATGAATGACGGACGGATGGAGGGTTAACCTATAGTCCCCCCCCCCCCGTTTTTCAAACGGCAGGGGACTAATAATGATAAGCCATACTGCCTAGTCAGTTACTACTAATTTTACACAACTTTTATCTTCATTTCAATGACTTTAGTGTTCTTATTCAACTTTATTTAATGATAATAAAACTTATACTTTATATCATTAAACAATATTTATTATTCCAAAACATCCACATATAGCTATATGACTATTTTTTTACACAGATATATTTTATTCTGACTAGGAAATTGAAAAATTTCCTCTTCTGTCAGCTCAATTGTAAAAGTTACAATAGTAAATGTTGTTGGTTAAAAATATAACTAACATGATCAAGTTCTGATAATTTATTTGAGTTCATTACAGATAGTTGGAGTTTCAAAGAGAACAGAAATAAATTCATTATATCAACATTGTGAATTGAATGTGTAAAGTTCAAATACAAATGTTGGTACATATATGAGTCTCGTGTATATTTAATTTTTAATGATCTTTTCAGAAAGAGTTCTATGTCCATTACAGTTCTATATGTGTGACTTTGGCGAGTTCTCTGTGGTTATAAACAAAGGATTCTTCCAATGGCAGGCTGTTCCATATATCCACGGTTGGGTGGCGGAATGAACATTTGGGTGGCGGAATGAATGTTTCTTGATATTCAGGCGTATACTTTGTCTATATAATTTTAGTTTGTGTCCTCTGGTGTTGTTCTTGTTCAGTGTGATGAAAGTCGACACCTCAGGATCATACTGCTCTGTCATGATTTTGTATAGCTCTATCGTGTCTCCTCTGGCTCTTCAATGTGCCTTTTCTTTAGATATACCTTTGTTAATATTTCGTTCATCTTTAAACGTCACAATTATAAGTGTATGACACAGAAATTTATAATTTCCAAGGAAAAACAAAATATGCGTCATTTAGTGAATTTGTAGTTTGCTTCAACTTCAGAAGCTCAAAAGAGTTGCCCCCCTTGGATCGGTTATTTTATTTTTCATGATTTTTTTGTGTGTGTGTTTTATCGCAATGACGACACATGTGAATTGGTCGGGGATGTCCAGCGTGTAGGGGGCGGGGGCCATTGCCCAACATCGTCACCCCAAAATTAACGTTATTCTTAGCCCGTGATCACTACCAGTAGTGATAGAAACTATGGACAGCCAATATTGTTGTACAGATAACATTGGGAAACTTTGACAGAACAATCGCACGTTCTTTTGATTATTTCAGTTTAGCAATACCTGTGTATCATAGTAGTTAATAGCCTACCTGTATACCTTACGATCCTCGGTCCGCCTCGCCTGCATCACACAATCTAGCACTTCCTTCCACTGAGAACTCTTCAATATTGAAGATGCAATACATCACGTTTAACTTAATTTGCGCGTGACATTTGACGGACCACTTTGCAATTTAGACCCAGATTGTGAAATTGACATTTCAAAACTAAAGAGAGGTATTAGTAAAATACGATAGTATTTTTTCGTAGTGTTTAATAATACATTGTTTACTGCAAAGTAATTATCTTCAGTGAATATCCCTTTTTTGTGCAACACCAAAATAATTTCTTGCATTTTTAACTGAGAAGGCGAACATCTCCAAATCCATGACGGAGGTGTATCACAGCAAAACTCTTAGTTTATTTAGGTGTACTAACTGTGTTATATTAAGAGATTATGTAAATATTGTCATGGAAATGTGACTAATTTAAATATTTTATTTACTGATAACATCATGTCGTATAAAGTGTTATGTGATAAGTGTGCCTTTTTAAACAGCACGTAAATAGTGATCTAAATGGGCTTCAATGCGACACAAGGTCATTCATTTAAATCTGCTTTCTTTTATTTATTTGGTTTTTTTTTCTTTCTTTGTTAAGCGGCATTTATCACGAAATCGTTACTGAAATCTGTATTTCCTTTTTAATTGAGGACCCCCTCCTACCTGCAGAAACGCGAACTCGTCATGAGCTACCCGAGGTACGTCCAAAAAGGTAGAGACACTTTTAACTCTTGAAATATCTGTTCGCCTGCCAGGTAGACTTTTGTACAAATACGCGTAATTCTGTCTAGCTTTGACCACTCTACCCCAAGCTGTTATCTTTATAAGAGACCTCAGTGGACGCCCACCATTAAATTATCTTTACTGGTTCTATGTAAGATTTATCTTTTCTCTACTTTTCAATTCTTTCACATTTTCCTTTTAATAATCTGATAACAAGGGAACCGTTCATATGAACTCTAAGGAAGATCTAAGATCTATGAAGAACTTTCTGGGAAACATACACAATAAATCTAAACCGTCAAAATCCATGAAGTTTGGGAAAAATCTATATAGCAAACTTCAATTATCAAGATGCAAGATGGCCACCTGTCGGCCATTTCATTTTCCCGATCAGATTCAATATTAAATGGGCACAGCTAAGGAACATGCATGTGAAGTTTGGGAAATATCCCTCCAGTGCTTTACAAAATATAGCGATAACAAAGATCGTTTACGGACGGGCAGAATACGGACGAGCGCAATTTGAATAGCCCACCATCATCATCAGAATGGTAGTAGTGACTGTCATCAGAATGGTAGTAGTGACTGTCTGTCTGTCCGTGAGACTGGTAGGTAGTAGTGACTGTCTGTCTGTTTGTCCATCAGACTGGTAGTAGTGACTGTCTGTCTGTTTGTCCATCAGACTGGTAGTAGTGACTCTCTGTCTGTTCGTGCGACTGGTATAAGTGACTCTCTCTGTCTGTCCGTGAGACTGGTAGTAGTGACTGTCTGCCTGTCTGTCTGTCCGTGAGACTGGTAGTAGTGACTCTCTCGGTCTGTCTGTCTGTGAGACTGGTAGTATTGACGGTCTGTCTGTCCGTGAGACTGGTAGTAGTGACTGTCTGTCTGTCTGTCCGTGAGACTGGTAGTAGTGACTGTCTGTCTGTCTGTCCGTGAGACTGGTAGTAGTGACTGTCTGTCTGTCCGTGATACTGGTAGTAGTAACTCTCTCTGTCTGTCCGTGAGACTGGTAGTAGTGACTGTCTGTCTGTCCGTGAGACTGGTAGTAGTGACTGTCTGTCCGTGAGACTGGTAGTAGTGACTGTCTGTCTGTTTGTCCACGAGACTGGTAGTATTGACTGTCTGTCTGTTTGTCCATGTGACTGGTAGTAGTGACTGTCTGTCCGTGAGACTGGTAGTAGTGACTGTCTGTCTGTCCGTGAGACTGGTAGTAGTGACTGTCTGTCTGTTTGTCCATGATACTGGTAGTATTGACTGTCTGTCTGTTTGTCCATGTGACTGGTAGTAGTGACTGTCTGTCCGTGCGACTGGTATTAGTGACTCTCTCTGTCTGTCCGTGCGACTGGTATTAGTGATTGTCTGTCTGTCTGTCCGTGAGACTGGTAGTAGTGACTGTCTGTCTGTCCGTGCGACTGGTAGTAGTGACTCTCTCTGTCTGTCCGTGAGATTGGTAGTAGTGACTGTCTGTCTGTCTGTCTGTCTGTCTGTCCGTGCGACTGGTAGTAGTGACTGTCTGTCTGTTCGTGCGACTGGTATTAGTGACTGTCTGTCTTTCTGTCCGTGAGACTGGTAGTAGTGACTGTCTGTCCGTTCGACTGGTATTAGTGACTCTCTCTGTCTGTCCGTGCGACTGGTATTAGTGATTGTCTGTCTGTCTGTCCGTGAGACTAGTAGTAGTGACTGTCTGTCTGTCCGTGCGACTGGTAGTAGTGACTCTCTCTCTGTCTGTCCGTGAGACTGGTAGTAGTGACTGTCTGTCTGTCCGTGCGACTGGTAGTAGTGACTGTCTGTCTTTCTGTCCGTGAGACTGGTAGTAGTGACTGTCTATCTGTCTGTCCGTGAGACTGGTAGTAGTGACTGTCTGTCTGTCCGTGAGACTGGTATTAGTGACTGTCTGTCTGTCCGTGAGACTGGTAGTAGTGACTGTCTGTCTGTCCGTGAGACTGGTAGTAGTGACTGTATGTCTGTCCGTGAGACTGGTAGTAGTGACTGTATGTCTGTCCGTGAGACTGGTAGTAGTGACTGTCTGTCTGTCCGTGCGACTTGTAGTAGTGACTGTCTGTCTGTCTGTCCGTGAGACTGGTAGTAGTGACTGTCTGTCTGTCCGTGAGACTGGTAGTAGTGACTGTCTGCCTGTTTGTGCTCGCTGTCTATTCTTCAGCCAGTAAATGACATGTATTGATCCCAAGTTGTACTGGATGACTTAATCTGCTATTTAACAAAGATAATCTAATGGCAGATAAACAAATGGCTGATAAATTAGTGGCCGATAAACCTACTGCTGATAGATAAACTTTCCATTACGTGTGTTTTTTATCAATTATCGCTCAAATATAGGCCTAGACTTTCAGCAACACCAATGTGTTTCTATGCTGCATATTCATGAAAACGTACATCAAAGGACACCTCCTAGGCAAATCTAGGGCTTTTATTACATAAATGTGATGCTGCTATCATCATAAAGATGGGTCGATTTTCCTGTGGATGTGTGCCGTATAGGAATCAATACCAAGAGAACTACCTGATATGTGTATTTACACCCGGGGTACATCACCGAAACAGCCGTCAGCCGACAGAGGGTCCGGATGCTGAACCAGAACTTGTGTCTATAAATCCTTAGAGAAATATTCGCTGGAACATATGTTTTACTCCGGCCATTTGGTTATGGAAGATGCTACTCGATACCTGTAAATTGAACAAAAAAACATTGTCGAGCACGCCATCCTTTCAGAAATAATTTTTATTGAAGCATTGTTGGGACGTCACTTGTGTTTCAGTCGATATCCAGGTACCAGCTGGGTGCGAGCTAGGGATCTTTGGCCATATCAGTCTCCTCCCCGGTAGCGTTCGTGCGGACCTTCGTGCACGACTGCTGTGTTGACCACGATATAGCGTATATGGAGTCGTTAATATGGTGACTCTCTCCGAGTCCTATATTTGCTTCGGGTTAAAGCTTGGCCGTGTCAAACCTGGGAGAATCTCAGCGAGTCTGAGATCTGGCCATGTTGTCCGGGAGTTGAACATTTCGGGAATACACTGTATTACGGACTCTCTTACCAGAACACGTCGTAACAGAGTCAGCTACCAAAGTTTGTTAACCAATGCGGCAGTTTCCGAAGTCAGCCCAAGGCAGTACATTCGGCATTAACTATCCAGCGTGAAGTCGTTCAGTTCCAGGTAATTATGTCGAAAGGTGATTTATATATATTTATGTGTTGAGAATCGATCTAAAGGCACCCTATCCCGATAAGGACGTACCGCAATATAATATGTATAGCTTACAGAGCCGAGCATCCCCACATCGTTTATAACTAATGCCTCTCTGACGTGTGGATATCTCACTTTATGTACAGTCATGCGAAACTTCCTTTTATAGGATGCAAGGCGCTTTTTATTATTGAATAATTTTATTATAATGTAAGCTCCCGTGGGAAATGTGTATGTATTTCAATGACGATGGTGTTCATGTATACATCTGACGAATTACATGAGCGTTCCGAAAAAACTAACTAGGTTATGTTCAGATGTAAAGATTATACATTGTCATTTTACCTTTAACAGGTGGTGTCTGCTGTTGGATAGTACATTGGGAGAGAAATAACACACAAAACCTATTGGCGGGGAGTGACAATGGTTTCAGGTTTCCTCACACTACTGGGAACCTATTTACTTAGCGGCCCACCCTCCCCCAACTCAGTGGGCAATGGGTATTAACAGATTGTCATGGGATTTATGCAGTGAATTTCGACTTATTTTGATTTGATGTTTACCAACAAGTGATTTTAATGAGGATATATATGTCAGTGTGGCTTTGTCGGGTAGTCAAGGCCTATGACATACAGGACAGGAGAACCGGTGTCGTGAAAGTATTCTCTGTGAACTAACAGACAAAAGGTAACATATGTTGTATTTCGATGCGGTTTGCGCCTTCTGTCATTGTGTGCTATTCAGATCTACAGAATCTAGTACCCCGGGTACGTCACCTGTCGGGCGGTACGGACGGACAACATTGACTGTGTGGATCATCTCAGGCTGATATCAAAGATATTGTACGTTATGTAACATATAGAGCGTTCACTGTTATCCCCTACATCATATGTATAATCCTATCTATAATCTGGGCTGTTGACACGACCTGTATACAGGAAGGCCTATATACTAGATAGGTCGTGGGGGATATCCATGATATACTTCGGAATTCCACGGACACACTCCGACCGTGTAGGGAAAACCATAAAATGGGGGAACCGACGGTAAATAATTGAAGTTGAATGCTACTTTATTTTACTGCGTGTAATGTAACATAAACAAGCGACTAGGACGATTAACATTGATCGTGGAAGGAGAGCCGAGTACGAGCCATGGAAGTGTTTCCGAGAGGCTACCCCGGTTAGGTGGGTCGATAGGCCGCCTCGTTATAATACCACCGGATTACCCAGACATATAGTTCCCGCGAAAAAAGAATGAACTCGTGCAAAATCGTATCGATCTAAGCTTGATTTATGACTGTCCTAATAGTAGTGACCAATGAAATGACCGTATGATATCTTGAGGGTAAATAAAGTGTAAATACAGCGACGTTTTATATCGGAAAGGAAATATCTTTGTTTACCCGTGGAGAAACGATAGCAAGCAACAACAGCTACCTGTCAATAGCCCCTGCATTTATCGATAGTGTGGAATAGATTTCAGGATTGATTTCCACTAGGTTGAAAGCTGTACAAGACAATAGACCTGTATTGGAGTTAATTTCCCAGTGACGGACGCGCACACGAGGATGTTATCGTTATAATGTCACCGGTAAATTGGATCCTAGGGGTGCTTTTATCTTAGAAAAAAGGAATCGTTTGAAGGTTCCACTTTTCATGGTTGATGTAATTTTGTCATTAATTTTAATGAATAGATCTTTGAATGTTATCTCGTGTGTGGTATATTTACTGCCAAATTTCCGTACAACATAAAAACAAGGTTTATTGTTAATTTCTCCTTTCAAACTGCTTTAAAATACCTAGCGTTGTTGTATGAGAGTGGCGCCGCCGTCAATAGCCGTATTGTAGCAGTTTTTGCTGGTAATATATAGGGTATATCAGATAGGTATTCTCTTTCAAAATCGGTATTATATTCCGTACGCATGCAGAACCGAAACATTCAAAGTATTGTCAACATACGTTAGTAAGTCTACCACCAGAGGGAGAGATAATTGATGTTTTTACTCTGTCGCGTGTAAATAAACGAAAAGTGAATTAATTGAAAAGTAAGTGTACTAATGTGTCTGGGGAAAGATTCATATTGTTAACGATCACTTCTCCGGGGAGACGGACTGAGCAGTGTTGTTGTGTCGGAGTTTAAGAAATCAATGCTCCAGTAAATAATACATGATGTTTTATTATAGTGTAGCTAATTTATATTTGTTACCACGTTATTGCATGTGAAGTAAGCATGTATCACATGTCTGTATCCCGAGAGGTGGCGATACCTCGCGGAATGTCGAGGACGAGGCTTCGCGTGGTGCCGACAAGGGCCTTTATATAAATATACACATTTTATAAAATCACGCTTTAATAAGATTTTAACATGGCCTTAAGACAGCGAGAATTGTCGAGAATGTGTGTGATATTTATCAACAAACATGCCATTGGTCGGGAGCGTTGGACATGGTAGCCGCTCTCATTTCTGTTTGTATTCATCCCTTCAGCAAAGGTTTCAGGAGTTCACGAGTTTTAAATAATGTACCGATTTATTTGTCTAGAAACGTTTGATCTCTATTGCCATTGCCAGTGGGGTATTTCTTACCTATATTATGTGTTTTCACAGGAAACGTCAAAGATGGACGATAGAACAGCGAATATTCAAGGCTGATTTTGGATAATTGAGTGACTGGATACATACAAAATGTAACATGCCGAGTCTAATTAAACTCTTGTCCAATGACAAGTCACAATCTCCCAGGGAGTTGGCCACGGACGTTCCATCCCGGCAACCACCGGAACCTCAAGTCAATAGCTGGGTATTGGACCCCTCCGATCTCCCGCCAAAACCAGGTGATGGCGAGGCTCAACAGACGAATATTCGCTCGGAGGAAGCACCAGGTGCCCGTCAAACTGAGGCTAGTCAAAGACGTACACATGTGTCACCGTCGCGTAATCCTCAAGGTTTTGGAACCTCTCCGAGTCGGACTGCAGCAAGATCCAGAATGATGGCACCTCCACTTTCGTTGCCCGTCAAAACTGGCCGATCCCGCGGTGTTCCCTCGGATTCGGTACAACCGTACCCCAGTCCGATTTACTGTGTGTGGCGAGTGGGCCCTCAAAGAATGTGAGGTAAGAAGTATCAAGATAATAGTTCTCTTTATTGAGTTTATGATTTTATAAGGGAATGATGCATGCAATAAGGGAATCGGTCCTGCAAACGGAATGGTTCCTGCATAAGGGATTGGTTTCTGAAATAAGGGAATGGTTCATGCAATAAGGAAATGGTTCCTGTGATAAGGGAATTGTTCCTTCATTAAGGGAATGGTTCCTGCAATAAGGCAATAGTTCTTGAAATAAGGAAATGGCTCCTGTGTCAAGGGAATGGTTCATGCAATAAGGCAATAGTTCCTGAAATAAGGAAATTGTTCCTGTGGTAAGGGAATGGTTGCTGCCATAAGGGAATGGCTCCTGTGATAAGACAGTGGTTCCTGAAATAAGGGAATGTTGGCTGTGATAAGGGAATGGTTCATACAATAAGGGAATGGTGCCTGTGATAAGGGAATTGTTCATACAATAAGGGAATGGTGCCTGTGATAAGGGCATGGCTCCTGCAATAAGACAGTGGTTCCTGCAATAAGACAGTGGTTCCTGCTATAAGACAGTGGTTCCTGCAATAAGACAGTGGTTCCTGCCATAAGGCAATGGTTCCTGTCATAAGGGAATGGTTCTTGCAATAAGGGAATGGTTCCCACAATAAGGAAATGGTGTGATACATTAGCCCCTCCAACCATTTCTCTGCAGTTCACATTGGCACATGTTTCATTTTAAGGGCGAATTTAAAGAATATATATGTAGAGTATCAATAGATTTGAGAGGCCAGTGAATTTGAATATAGCCCTTTCATACCAGTTTGTTTATTTTTAGACAAGAGTGGTATATAAACAAATATTGAAAATTGCTGGACATTCATGTTATGGTTGTTTGAGTTTAATTTTGACAAATTATGAAAATGTTTTGATCTGAAGGTCAATAGAAGGACATATCATAACAATAGGTTCCTGTACTTGGGGTCCAGGGAGAGACCTGTACTTGGGGTCCAGGGAGAGACCTGTAATACAAAAAGTCCACACAGATAAAGCACTTAATGGGGTCGAGCAGGGCCTCTTATAGGCTGAAATATGAGTTTGTTTGATTTCAAGTAGAACACATTATATGTATAAATGTTTCCATGTTGTGTTCCCTTTAAAAACCTGGTCATTTATGTTTAAAAATGGATAAAGAGCTTATAACTCTCACTTATATGTATCTATTATGAGTGATTCAACGGCAATTGCCAGACTTGCTGTATTCGTTCATCAGATTTGATTGAATTGTTCATACCTTTTTATAGATAATAATAGAACAAACACTTTTATGCCTAGTACACAAATTACAGATAATTTTATTTCTCAATTACCTGTAAACATATGTGAATAATATCTGTCCTGGGTACATTGGTGTGTATGTCCCAGTGACCTTGAGTTGTATATAGCCTGGGTACATTGGTCTGTATGTCCCAGTGACCTTGAGTTATATCTAACCTGGGTACATTGGTGTGTATGTCCCAATGACCTTGAGTTGTATATAGCCTGGGTACATTGGTGTGTATGTCCCAGTGACCTTGAGTTGTATATAGCCTGGGTACATTGGTCTGTATGTCCCAGTGACCTTGAGTTATATCTTACCTAGGTACATTGGTGTGTATGTCCCAGTGACCTTGAGTTATATCTAACCTGGGTACATTGGTGTGTATGTCCCAATGACCTTGAGTTGTATATAGCCTGGGTACATTGGTGTGTATGTCCCAGTGACCTTGAGTTGTATATAGCCTGGGTACATTGGTCTGTATGTCCCAGTGACCTTGAGTTGTATATAGCCTGGGAACATTGGTGTGTATGTCCCAGTGACCTTGAGTTATATCTTACCTAGGTACATTGGTGTGTATGTCCCAGTGACCTTGAGTTATATCTAACCTGGGTACATTGGTGTGTATGTCCCAATGACCTTGAGTTGTATATAGCCTGGGTACATTGGTGTGTATGTCCCAGTGACCTTGAGTTGTATATAGCCTGGGTACATTGGTCTGTATGTCCCAGTGACCTTGAGTTATACCTAACCTGGGTACATTGGTGTGTATGTCCCAATGACCTTGAGTTGTATATAGCCTGGGTACATTGGTGTGTATGTCTCGGTGACCTTGAGTTATATATAACCTGGGTACATTGGTGTGTATGTCCCAGTGACCTTGAGTTGTATATAGCCTGGGAACATTGGTGTTTATGTCCCAGTGACCTTGAGTTATATCTAACCTGGGTACATTGGTGTGTATGTCCCAATGACCTTGAGTTGTATATAGCTTGGGTACATTGGTGTGTATGTCTCGGTGACCTTGAGTTATATATAACCTGGGTACATTGGTGTGTATGTCCCAGTGACCTTGAGTTGTATATAGCCTGGGTACATTGGTGTGTATGTCCCAGTGACCTTGAGTTGTATCTTACCTGGGTACATTGTTGTGTATGTCCCAGTGACCTTGAGTTGTATATAGCCTGGGTACATTGGTGTGTATGTCCCAGTGACCTTGAGTTGTATATAGCCTGGGTACATTGGTGTGTATGTCCCAGTGACCTTGAGTTGTATATAGCCTGGGTACATTGGTGTGTATGTCCCAGTGACCTTGAGTTATATCTAACCTGGGTACATTGGTGTGTATGTCCCAGTGACCTTGAGTTATATCTTACCTGGATACATTGATGTGTATGTCCCAGTGACCTTGAGTTGTATATAGCCTGGGAACATTGGTGTTTATGTCCCAGTGACCTTGAGTTATATCTAACCTGGGTACATTGGTGTGTATGTCCCAATGACCTTGAGTTGTATATAGCTTGGATACATTGGTGTGTATGTCTCGGTGACCTTGAGTTGTATATAGCCTGGGTACATTGGTGTGTATGTCCCAGTGACCTTGAGTTATATATTACCTGGGTACATTGGTGTGTATGTCTCGGTGACCTTGAGTTATATATAACCTGGGTACATTGGTGTGTATGTCCCAGTGACCTTGAGTTGTATATAGCCTGGGTACATTGGTGTGTATGTCCCAGTGACCTTGAGTTATATCTTACCTGGGTACATTGGTATGTATGTCCCAGTGACCTTGAGTTGTATATAGCCTGGGTACATTGGTGTGTATGTCCAAGTGACCTTGAGTTATATCTTACCTGGATACATTGGTGTGTATGTCCCAGTGACCTTGAGTTATATCTAACCTGGGTACATTGGTGTGTATGTCCCAGTGACCTTGAGTTGTATATAGCCTGGGTACATTGGTGTGTATGTCCCAGTGACCTTGAGTTATATCTAACCTGGGTACATTGGTGTGTATGTCCCAGTGACCTTGAGTTGTATCTTACCTGGGTACATTGTTGTGTGTGTCCCAGTGACCTTGAGTTGTATATAGCCTGGGTACATTGGTGTGTATGTCCCAGTGACCTTGAGTTGTATATAGCCTGGGTACATTGGTGTGTATGTCCCAGTGACCTTGAGTTGTATATAGCCTGGGTACATTGGTGTGTATGTCCCAGTGACCTTGAGTTATATCTAACCTGGGTACATTGGTGTGTATGTCCCAGTGACCTTGAGTTATATCTTACCTGGATACATTGATGTGTATGTCCCAGTGACCTTGAGTTGTATATAGCCTGGGTACATTGGTGTGTATGTCCCAGTGACCTTGAGTATTATCTTACCTGGATACATTGGTGTGTATGTCCCAGTGACCTTGAGTTATATCTAACCTGGGTACATTGGTGTGTATGTCCCAGTGACCTTGAGTATTATCTTACCTGGATACATTGGTGTGTATGTCCCAGTGACCTTGAGTTATATCTTACCTGGGTACATTGGTGTGTATGTCCCAGTGACCTTGAGTTGTATATAGCCTGGGTACATTGGTGTGTATGTCCCAGTGACCTTGAGTTATATCTTACCTGGGTACATTGGTGTATATGTCCCAGTGACCTTGAGTTATATCTAACCTGGGTACATTGGTGTGTATGTCCCAGTGACCTTGAGTTATATCTTACCTGGGTACATTGGTGTGTATGTCCCAGTGACCTTGAGTTATATCTAACCTGGGTACATTGGTGTGTATGTCCCAGTGACCTTGAGTTGTATATAGCCTGGGTACATTGGTGTGTATGTCCCAGTGACCTTGAGTTATATCTAACCTGGGTACATTGGTGTGTATGTCCCAGTGACCTTGAGTTGTATCTTACCTGGGTACATTGTTGTGTATGTCCCAGTGACCTTGAGTTGTATATAGCCTGGGTACATTGGTGTGTATGTCCCAGTGACCTTGAGTTGTATCTTACCTGGGTACATTGGTGTGTATGTCCCAGTGACCTTGAGTTGTATATAGCCTGGGTACATTGGTGTGTATGTCCCAGTGACCTTGAGTTGTATATAGCCTGGGTACATTGGTGTGTATGTCCCAGTGACCTTGAGTTATATCTAACCTGGGTACATTGGTGTGTATGTCCCAGTGACCTTGAGTTATATCTTACCTGGATACATTGATGTGTATGTCCCAGTGACCTTGAGTTGTATATAGCCTGGGTACATTGGTGTGTATGTCCCAGTGACCTTGAGTATTATCTTACCTGGATACATTGGTGTGTATGTCCCAGTGACCTTGAGTTATATCTAACCTGGGTACATTGGTGTGTATGTCCCAGTGACCTTGAGTATTATCTTACCTGGATACATTGGTGTGTATGTCCCAGTGACCTTGAGTTATATCTAACCTGGGTACATTGGTGTGTATGTCCCAGTGACCTTGAGTTGTATATAGCCTGGGTACATTGGTGTGTATGTCCCAGTGACCTTGAGTTATATCTAACCTGGGTACATTGGTGTGTATGTCCCAGTGACCTTGAGTTGTATATAGCCTGGGTACATTGGTGTGTATGTCCCAGTGACCTTGAGTTGTATATAGCTTGGGTACATTGGTGTGTATGTCTCGGTAACCTGGAGTTATATCTAACCTGGGAACATTGGTGTGTATGTCCCAGTGACCTTGAGTTGTATATAGCCTGGGAACATTGGTGTGTATGTCCCAGTGACCTTGAGTTATATCTTACCTGGGTACATTGGTGTGTATGTCCCAGTGACCTTGAGTTATATATTACCTGGGTACATTGGTGTGTATGTCCCAGTGACCTTGAGTTATATCTAACCTGGGTACATTGGTGTGTATGTCCCAGTGACCTTGAGTTATATCTTACCTGGGTACATTGGTATGTATGTCCCAGTGACCTTGAGTTGTATATAGCCTGGGTACATTGGTGTGTATGTCCCAGTGACCTTGAGGTATATCTAGCCTGGGTACATTGGTGTGTATGTCCCAGTGACCTTGAGTTGTATATAGCCTGGGTATATTGGTATGTATGTCCCAGTGACCTTGAGTTATATCTAACCTGGGTATATTGGTATGTATGTCCCAGTGACCTTGAGTTGTACATTGGTGTGTATGTCCCAGTGACCTTGAGTTATATATAGCCTGGGTACATTGGTGTGTATGTCCCAGTGACCTTGAGTTATATCTAACCTGGGTACATTGGTGTGTATGTCCCAGTGACCTTGAGTTATAGCTAACCTGGGTACATTGGTGTGTATGTCCCAGTGACCTTGGGTTGTATCTTACCTGGGTACATTGGTGTGTTTGCCCATGAAACCTAAGTGGAGTTGTGTGAATTTGGTAGTGTAGTTGGTTAATTTCAGCAGATTGTTATGACATCAGGTGTGTTTGTGTGAAGTTTGGCAGGTTTGATGACCTTTGTTGTGTTGGTGTAACCTTAGTTAGGTGTGACCTTGGAATGGTTTGTTTTACCTTTTTTGGGTGTGACCTTTGATATGTGTGACCTTGGATGTTTTTTGTGACCTTAGTTGGGTGTGACCTTGGATGGGTTTTTGTGACCTTAATTGGGTGTGACCTTGGATGGGCTTGTGTGATCTTTGATGAGTTTTGAATGTGACTGTGATTTCCACCTGAATATCATTGTCTTTTTCTATTAGCCTCTATGTATTGTATGTGTATTACTTGACTGTATATTAGAGGCACTCTACTGTATTTTATTGTTGATATTTACAACATGTTTTTTTTTGTAACTCAATATTTGTTTTGAAAACTTTCATGGTTGCTCAATGACTTACTTGTTCTCTTGTATTTTTCTCCCTTGGTAAATTATGGTCAGTGTTAGAACCACACTTGTCGTATAACTTAAGTGGCTGAGAAACAGGCTGATGTTATGTTTGATGTCATTATATCGTGAAATTCGTTTAAGTTTTGGTATTGTATTGGGACTGTTAAAGTCTATTATAACCACAATACACACTCTCTACAACACACCTGTAAGCCATTATTATTATGTTAATGTTAATTTTTAATCAGACTGTTTTTGATGTCAATATAAACCTGTCAGACTTCATTTAGGCATGAACGACTTTCAGGTCATCAATGTTAGCATGGTAAGTCTGTGGTAAGGACCTACAAAAACCGGGTTACAATAATACCTACAAATGATATCAGAGAGTTGGGCGTCTCATGGGAAAGGGTAGTCTTTGATTGTTTGTGTTTTGTTTAGAACATAGGTTCACATTTCTCGTGTGTAGAGAGTTTTATGTTACAGTAGAGAATACTTCCTGTTAGTAAATACTTAATTTGTTATATACACATTCTACAATATCATACAAATGAAATCTTGTCATGTATTTTACAGACTAACTGTTGTTTGAAATTAGATTATTTAAAAAAACAACAGAAATTTAAAGCACTGAAGTGGGTCCTATCCTCGGTTTCTCATCTCTTTACATTATCAATGTTGCTATCCAAGAATTGAAAAAGAATAGAATCAATATAAAAGATGAAAACTTATTACGGGAAATAACTCTATGCAAAAAAAATATGTTGCTTTATCACTTACGTATGAGAATTGTTAAAATAAAAAAGAATAAGAGGTCTTAGCAAAATCAGTAATACAAATGTGGCAGTAAATTTTCTTGAGTTAACATGAAATTGCAACCATCTCACAAATGTAAGTTACCATCCCACAAATGTAAGTTACTATTACACAAATGTAAGTTACCATCACACAGATGTAAGTTACCATCACACAAATGTAAGTTACTATTACACAAATGTAAGTTACTATTACACAAATGTAAATTACCATCACGCAGATGTAAGTTACCATCACACAAATGTAAGTTACTATTACACAAATGTAAGTTACCATCTCACAAATGTAAGTTACCATCACACAAATGTAAGTTACTATTACACAAATGTAAGTTACTATTACACAAATGTAAGTTACCATCACACAGATGTAAGTTACCATAAGTTACCATCACACAAATGTAAGTTACTATTACACAAATGTAAGTTACCATCACACAAATGTAAGTTACCATCCCACAAATGTAAGTTACTACATATTACACAAATGTAAGTTACTATTACACAAATGTAAGTTACCATCACACAGATGTAAGTTACCATCACACAAATGTAAGTTACTATTACACAAATGTAAGTTACTATTACACAAATGTAAGTTACTATTACACAAATGTAAGTTACTATTACACAAATGTAAGTTACTATTACCACAAATGTAAGTTACCATCACACAAATGTAAGTTACTATCCCACAAATGTAAGTTACCTATCACACAAATGTAAGTTACCTATCACACAAATGTAAGTTACATTCACACAAATGTAAGTTACCATCACACAAATGTAAGTTACCATCACACAAATGTAAGTTACTATCTACACAAATGTAAGTTACCATTACACAAATGTAAGTTACCATCACACAAATGTAAGTTACTATTACACAAATGTAAGTTACTATTACACAAATGTAAGTTACCATCACACAAATGTAAGTTACCATCACACAAATGTAAGTTACCATCACACAAATGTAAGTTACCATCACACAAATGTAAGTTACCATCACACAAATGTAAGTTACTATTACACAAATGTAAGTTACCATCACACAAATGTAAGTTACCATCACACAAATGTAAGTTACCATCCCACAAATGTAAGTTACCATCACACAGATGTAAGTTACCATCACACAAATGTAAGTTACTATTACACAAATGTAAGTTACCATCCCACAAATGTAAGTTACCATCACACAAATGTAAGTTACCATCACACAAATGTAAGTTACTATCCCACAAATGTAAGTTACCATCACACAAATGTAAGTTACCATCCCACAAATGTAAGTTACTACATATTACACAAATGTAAGTTACCATCACACAAATGTAAGTTACCATCCCACAAATGTAAGTTACTATCACACAAATGTAAGTTACCATCACACAAATGTAAGTTACTATCACACAGATGTAAGTTACTATCACACAAATGTAAGTTACTATCACACAAATGTAAGTTACTATCACACAAATGTAAGTTACCATCACACAAATGTAAGTTACCATCACACAAATGTAAGTTACTATCACACAAATGTAAGTTACCATCACACAAATGTAAGTTACCATCACACAAATGTAAGTTACTATCACACAAATGTAAGTTACTATCACACAAATGTAAGTTACCATCACACAAATGTAAGTTACCATCACACAAATGTAAGTTACTATTACACAAATGTAAGTTACTATTACACAAATGTAAGTTACTATTACACAAATGTAAGTTACTATTACACAAATGTAAGTTACCATCACACAAATGTAAGTTACTATCACACAAATGTAAGTTACCATCACACAAATGTAAGTTACCATCCCACAAATGTAAGTTACCATCACACAAATGTAAGTTACCATCCCACAAATGTAAGTTACCATCCCACAAATGTAAGTTACCATCACACAAATGTAAGTTACCATCACAAAAATGTAAGTTACTGCCACACAAATGTAAGTTACCATCACACAAATGTAAGTTACCATCCCACAAATGTAAGTTACCATCTCACAAATGTAAGTTACCATCACACAAATGTAAGTTACCTATTACACAAATGTAAGTTACCATTCACAAATGTAAGTTACCTATCACACAAATGTAAGTTACCATCTACACAAATGTAAGTTACTATTACACAAATGTAAGTTACCATCACACAATGTAAGTTACCATCACACAAATGTAAGTTACCATTACACAAATGTAAGTTACTATTACACAAATGTAAGTTACCATCACACAAATGTAAGTTACCATCACACAAATGTAAGTTACCATCACACAAATGTAAGTTACCATCACACAAATGTAAGTTACCATCCCACAAATGTAAGTTACTATTACACAAATGTAAGTTACTATTACACAAATGTAAGTTACTATTACACAAATGTAAGTTACTATTACACAAATGTAAGTTACCATCCCACAAATGTAAGTTACTATTACACAAATGTAAGTTACTATTACACAAGTGTAAGTTACTATTACACAAATGTAAGTTACTATTACACAAATGTAAGTTACCATCCCACAAATGTAAGTTACCATCACACAAATGTAAGTTACCATCACACAAATGTAAGTTACCATCACACAAATGTAAGTTACCATCACACAAATGTAAGTTACCATCACACAAATGTAAGTTACCATCACACAAATGTAAGTTACCATCTCACAAAATGTAAGTTACCATCTCACAAATGTAAGTTACTATCACACAAATGACGTAAGTTACCATCTCACAAATGTAAGTTACCATCTCACAAATGTAAGTTACTACCACACAAATGTAAGTTACCATCACACAAATGTAAGTTACAGTCACACAAATGTAAGTTACCATTTCACAAATGTAAGTTACTGTTACACAAATGTAAGTTACTGTTACACAAATGTAAGTTACTATCACACAAATGTAAGTTACTGTTACACAAATGTAAGTTACTATCACACAAATGTAAGTTACCATCACGCAGATGTAAGTTACCATCTCACAAATGTAAGTTACTATTACACAAATGTAAGTTACCATCCCACAAATGTAAGTTACTACATATTACACAAATGTAAGTTACTATCACACAAATGTAAGTTACCATCACGCAGATGTAAGTTACCATCTCACAAATGTAAGTTACTATCACACAAATGTAAGTTACCATCCCACAAATGTAAGTTACCAGCTCACAAATGTAAGTTACCATCCCACAAATGTAAGTTACTATCACACAAATGTAAGTTACTATCACACAAATGTAAGTTACTATCACACAAATGTAAGTTACTATCCCACAAATGTAAGTGACATTATCCTCTTAGATTCAATGAAAACAAACAATCACGTCTCTGCAATATAGAATCATCAGCTCAGCTATGCCATTTCTAAGACCTTTTTGTAGGGGTAAATTGGTGTTGGGGAAAAGGAATAATGCAGGCATTTTTATTAGCTCACCTGGACCGAAGGTCTCTGGTGAGCTTATGTCATAGCAGGCATCCATCGTCCGTCAACATTTACTTCAAATCGCTACTAGTCAAAAAGTTGTTATTGGATTTTGACCAAATTTGGTCAGAAACATCCTTGGCAAAAGGGGATTAGATTTTGAATAAATGGTGACTCCGAACCCCAGGGGCGCGGAGGGGCGGGGCCCAATAGGGGAAATTGAGGCAATTCCTTTAAATCACTACTAGTCATAAAGTTATGAATGGATTTGATCCCAATTTAGTCAGAAACATCCTTGGGGGAAGGGAAACCTATTTTGCATAAATGGTGACTCTGACCCTCAAGGGGCCAAAGGGGCGGGACCCAGTAGGGGAAATAGAGGTAATTCCTTTAAATCGCTACTAGTAATAAAGGTATGAATGGATTTAAATTTAATTAAGTCAGAAACATCCTTGGGGGAAGGGGAACAGATTTTGCATAAATGGTGACTCTGACCCTTAAGTGGCCAGAGGGGCGGGGCCCAATAGGGGAAATTGAGGCAATTCATTTAAATCGCTACTTGTCATAAAGTTATGAATGGATTAGAACCCAATTTGGTCAGAAACATCCTTGGGAGAAGCGGAATATATTTTGCATAAATGGTGACTGACCCCCAAGGGACCGGAGGGGTGGGGCCCAATAAGGGAAATTGAGGCAATTCGTTTAAATCACTACTAGTCATAAAGTTATGAATGGATTTGATCCCAATTTAGTCAGAAACATCCTTGGGGGAAGGGAAACTTATTTTGCATAAATGGTGACTCTGACCCTCAAGGGGCCAAAGGGGCGGGACCCAGTAGGGGAAATAAGAGGTAATTCCTTTAAATCGCTACTAGTAATAAAGGTATGAATGGATTTAAATTTAATTAAGTCAGAAACATCCTTGGGGGAAGGGGAACAGATTTTGCATAAATGGTGACTCTGACCCCTAAGTGGCCAGAGGGGCGGGGCCCAATAGGGGAAATTGAGGCAATTCATTTAAATCGCTACTTGTCATAAAGTTATGAATGGATTAGAACCCAATTTGGTCAGAAACATCCTTGGGAGAAGCGGAACATATTTTGCATAAATGGTGACTGACCCCCAAGGGACCGGAGGGGTGGGGCTCAATAAGGGAAATTGAGGCAATTCGTTTAAATCACTACTAGTCATAAAGTTATGAATGGATTTAAACCCAATTTGGTCAGAAACATCCTTGGGGGAAGGGGAACAGATTTTGCATAAATGGTGACTTTGACCCTCAAGGGGCCAAAGGGGCGGGGCCCAATAGGGGAAATAGAGATAATTCCTTTAAATCGCTACTAGTCATAAAGATATAAATGAATTTGATCCCAATTTGGTCAGAAACATCCTTAGGGGAAGGGGAACAGATTTTGCATAAATGGTGACTCTGACCCTCAAGGGGCCGTAAAGCAGTTGGGATTCCCACACTATAACCATATATAGCATTGTTTGTGGTTGACAAACAAAACAAATTGAACATGAACATTATTTTGACATTTGGTCAAATCCAACCAGGTGAGCGATATAGGCCCCATGGGCCTCTTGTTATTTATTATTATAAGCATTTTTTTTAAATTTAGGGATCGTCAAGAAAAAAAGAAGTTTAGAACCTTAAAAATGACATTGTGTGACAAATGATGAGCTGATTAAGAACACTTGTTACTTAATTACTTGTTACTTGAGGCCTGTTAGCTGGGACATTATTGTTGTAGCCATTTCACTCTCTGACACACCTTTATGAAAGTAAGGCAACGCTAGATACCATGACAATGTTTTAAAAGTAGAATAGCTTTTAAGTGATAGTTATTTGTATTTCTTATGGAAAAGATGTCTATAATTACTTCTGGTAAATAAACTATCATACCTGTATTTTGTTTGGTTTTAAGGGAGGTAACTCTGGTAGTCTTGTGCAGTCATTATGCTTCACATTGCCATTCATCAAATTTTATTTTTGTTCTTATTTTATTTTTTTCCGACAATAAAACATCATGTATTAGCCAAACTGGACAAATATATCAACTACATGTATAGTTAATTTATATATTGTCAGTTTTCATAGTTTCTTTTTTTTTATCTGAAATAGGTATGATTCATATGAGCCAATATTGTAGTGTTAAATTAGTAAATTTCTATAGCACTAACTTATTTGTTGAATTAGTTTAAATTATGTTAGCAATGAGATGAATACAGCTGCCACTTACTATATAAATCAGAGAAATTTGACTCTGCAATTCTATAGTCTAATGCCTTTATGTCATTTGTCAGGCTTTAAATGACATTCAAATGTAAGCTTCAATTTGGGATTCAAGTGATTAAGCCCTTTATTGGCAATTATATCGTGAAAGGTTGGTGAATCTCAATGTGCGGCTGTGGGCATATTAATGCTTTAAAATTTGAATAAAACCTATTAGAGTGATAAAAATAACCAGATTCAATTTATTAAATATCTGATTATAATATTGAGCCAGTCCATACCACACTACCGAGAGCTGACTCCTACTATAGCTCTTTGTATCTGCTTTCAATGGACAACTTCCATAGAATTTTTTTTTTCATGGTTGACATTTAAACCAAAATGTTCTCTTTAGGGTTTCCATCGGTTGGATGGTATCTGTATGATCCGCGGGGAACAAAAGGCCAGGGTTTTTCACCATAGATTACAAGTGTTAACCTGTAGTGGCTCTGTGTGTCTTTTGAAGCTGTACAATCAATGACCAGCCGGTAAGGTACACACAGACGAGCAGTAGTAATAGGTGGCCTTCATTACGTTAGGTCTTATTGATAAAACATACACATTTAGCACCTAAGGGTAAGTTTACCTGTTGATATAAGTATTAGTCCGTGCCTTATAGGCCGGTAATTCTAACAGTAGTATATATACATTGCAGTTCTGGTGGCTTCATGCCAGGACATGCCTCCAAGTTTAAAGTCACTGGTGACAAACACCTACTCCACCTGGAATGGCAGTAGACGGCACAACATTGGTGTATAATATTCTACTCATTTCAGATTGAATTCCGATCGTATATTAACAGGAATCTGGGAGTGTTTATCCAGCGTGTCAGACTTTCCTGTCTCACCAGATATGGTGTATATATGCTGTGAGCTCATTTTGAAAAAGTGCCAGTGAATTTTTTTGTATGTTTTAATTTTAAATGTTTTGATAAACATTATCATAAGTTGAGTGTGGGACAAGTGAGGCTGAACCTGGTTGATGTGACTGGAATATTTATGTGAAGGATTACTGCTCAAATAAAACGTGTGGATAACCTGTTGATCATAATTAATCTCCATCTGGTTGTTGTAATTTCATAAAATGTATGATACACATGTGAAACACTGATGACACCCATGTCGTCAGAGTAAGTGATCGCCCTACAGGAAAATACAATAACAGATGATATTGAAGTTGTGCCAGGAGATTTATTATCCGTATTAATTTCCTCTACAGGAACATACCACTTGGGCTAATGAACTCTTGAAATCTGACAACCCGAAGGATAAAAGTGTTCCAATAGTAGACCTACGGAAAAGTATCGGAGATGGGACAACCCTGGTCACACTGACAGAGAAAGTCTGTAAGTATGTCTCATATCATCGCAATATATTGTATAGACATGGCAGCTTCAGATGTGGGGATGTGTTAGGACAAGTATCAGTGAGTCTCCTAAGACAGTTGTTTGTCTGTAGGTTTATGAAGGATTACAGACGTTTGTGTACTAAGTGAAATGATTGTACTGATAAGGGATTAAAGGTGATGGTATCTGGAAACATTGGCTAAAGGGATAAACACAGTACTAATGGGATTACCTGTGTAGCCTCTGTTTCCCTGGTAAAATACAGGTAAAAATCATTTATATGCAACATATGTTACTGTAATCCTAGTCTAATATTACACAGGTAAATACAGGTAGCAATCCATAGATATACAACAAAATTAACATGTAATCATAGTGTAACATTACACAGCTAAACAATAGGTTTGGCAACACTTGTAGTCGTTGGAATGTTGCAACCATCAGCTTAACAAAAATCAATGTCTGCGGACTATACAGGGTTGTTGAGACAATCTGGGTATTATACCTGTAATATACCTGTTGTACTACCTCAGGTAAGGATGTCAGGTTCCTGTATATTATTGCTGGTAGGATTATTAATATCAGTTTATATTCCCAGGTAACACTGGTACTTCATTCTGTTTCTATTATTTCCTTTTGTGACAGGTTTGACAATAGCTATGGGAGGAAAAGGATATTGCTATGAGATAAATTAGACCAAGAGAATGGAGTTGGGGTTTAGTAGAACAATAGGTTAGGAGGCTGGTAGGACAATAGGATGGAAGAGTTGGGAGGACAATAGGATGAGAGGATTGGTAGGACTATAGATGGGAGGGTCAGTAGGACAAAAGGGTAGAAGGATAAGAAGTACAATAGGATGGGAAGGTTGGTAGAATAGGGTCAGGAGGTTGATTGGACAATAGCAAGGATGGATACATGGGACATTAGGATAGGAGAGGGGTGGGTTAGGTAGGACATTCAATAGGGTAGGAGGCTAGAAGTTCAAAAGGGTGGTAGGACATTTGATGGAGACGTAGGTAGGACAATAGGAGGGGGGGGGGGGGGGGGGGGGGGGGGGGTGTCAGTAAGAAAATAATTTGTAGGATGAGAAGAGTATTAGGACAACAGGGTAGGAGGGTTATGTTAAGTAGGACAGTATGATAGGACAATAGGTGGGAGGATTAGAAGTTCAATCGGGTCGGAGGGTTAGTAGGATAATAGGAAGGGAGGGTTAGTAGGACAGTGGCATGGAAGGGTTTGTAGGACAACAGGACAGAAGGGTTGGTAGGACAATAGGATGGGAGGGTTGGTAGGACAATAGGATGGGAGGGTTAGTAGGACAATAGGATGGGAGGGTTGGTAGGACAATAGGATTGGAGGGTTAGTAGGACAATATGGCGGGAAGGTTAGTAAGACAATAGGTTGGGAGGGTTAGTAGGACAATAGGGTTGGAGGGTTGGTAGTACAATAGGGTGGGAGGGTTTGTAGGACAATAGGGTGGGAGGGCAATAGGATGGGAGGGTTGGTGGCACAATAGAGTGGTAGGGTTGGGAGGACAATAGGACGGGAGGGTTAGTAGGACGATTGGTTGGAGGGTTGGTAGTACAATAGGGTGGGAGGGTTGGTAGTACAATAGGGTGGGAGGGTTAGTGGGAGGATAGGTTGGGAGGGTTGAGAGGACAATAGGATGGGAGGGTAGGAGGGACAATAGGGTGGGAGGGTTGAGAGGACAATAGGGTGGGAGGGTTGAGAGGACAATAGGGTGGGAGGGTTCGTAGGACGATAGGGTTAATAGGACAGTAGGGTGGGAGGGTTGAGAGGACAATAGGATGGGAGGGTTCGTAGGATGATAGGGTGGGAGGGTTGAGAGGACAATAGGGTGGGAGGGTTCGTAGGACGATAGGGTGGGAGGGTTGAGAGGACAATAGGATGGGAGGGTTCGTAGGACGATAGGGTGGGAGGGTTCGTAGGACGATAGGGTGGGAGGGTTGAGAGGACAATAGGATGGGAGGGTTGAGAGGACAATAGGGTGGGAGGGTTCGTAGGACGATAGGGTGGGAGGGTTGAGAGGACAATAGGGTGGGAGGGTTAATAGGACGGGAGGGTTGAGAGGACAATAGGGTGGGAGGGTTAGTAGGGCAATAGGGTGGGAGGGTTGGTAGGACAATAGGGTGGGAGGGTTGATAGGACAATAGGGTGGGAGGGTTGGTAGGACAATAGGGTGGGAGGGTTGGTAGGACGATAGGGTAAATAGGACAGTAGGGTGGGAGGGTTGAGAGGACAATAGGGTAGGAGGGACAATAGGGTGGGAGGGTTCGTAGGACGATAGGGTTAATAGGACGATAGAGTGGGAGGGTCGGTAGGACAATAGAGTGGGAGGGTTTGTAGGACAATAAGGTGTCTTCACCAAAACAAGATAAATTACTTATCAGATTAGGTGACACCTGTTCCAGAATACTCCAAGGGTGACACACACCCTTCAAGTCTTATATATCTCATTGTGAAGTACCGATCGACTATTGATCCGACATATATCCTCCAGTTGTGATATGGCCTCTTTCACCATCATTCAGGTATTAACATAAAGTGACAATTTACTGGTGCACTACACTATATAAATACAGAGCCAGCTTTATACATTATTTATTGTATGGGTACCCGGTATTATCAATGTGGCATACAAGTTTTATTACCGACCTGTGTTTATACCCGAGAGCTGTATCTTTTCATATGTTTAAAAATTCATACATATATGTCTGTCGTGGTATATTGATCGTTTGATCCTGTGAAAAATCTCATAAATTCAGTAGTGCAAGAAAATAAAGGAAAGTCTCTGTTTCTACATTCATAGAAAGAACCAGCCTTTGTTTGGAGGATGGAAGGATTCAATATTATCAATTAATATCAAAACTGCTGAAGGTTGGTTATCTATACAAAAACACTAAAGGATGCAGCATTATGAAAAATGTTTAAATCTTGATCATGTGTTGAGTTATCTGAAGTCTACTGTAAATGGTTTGTTTTCCATATCTATATAAGGTTTTGTCCTTGAGTCACCAAAGACATGTTTTCTATGCTAGGTCAACTGAAGGCTGTATATACAAATGTACACTGATACCAATGTATATGTACCAAAAATGATTTGTAACACTGATCTCACCGAGCTGATTTATTGACATTTTCTCTGGTATATTAAACCAGAATACTTTTAGTCTAAACAAATATGACAGAGTGGCTGTATTGGTTTCCTCGACACCACCTAACTCTGTAACAGAGTATTGAAAATATCCAGTTCTTAATGGTCGGCCATCAGGAATCAGGGGTAAGGCCATTGTGTCCGAAGTTTCAGTGGAATGTAGTAATTGATTATCTATGTATTGACCTTCATGAAATATAATTAAAAATCTGACAATGGATGTTGATAACACTGTATAGCTTGTATTGAAGTTTTGCCTATGTTTGTCATATGGTCAACTTTTGTCTGAGTGTTAATTCTACACACTTGTACTCCAGGTGTAAGGTGTCATCAGGAAATATCACGAAACATTGCTGTATCTATGTATGACAAAGTGATTTTAATATTTCCTGTTTCCATAAGACTTCCTCCATTCGACTGCAGTCACTGCCTGAGCCTTGAACTAGCCATACAGATGTCTTATATATGCCATAAGCATACATATTTAACGATAAATTTATTTTTGCACGGGGCACATGGTCACTTTTTTTGGTGCTGATTCATGACTGGGCTAGTTACATTTGATATATACTCTCACAGTAAGAAATGAGTGTACGCTTACTCATCAGTGCACTTATTGGTTTAAAATGGTCAAGTACTGAAATTTAAGTGCTCTAAAATGTATACATGTATATTTACAGTATTTAAGGTTGTGAGTGTGAAAGGCGACTGAATTCGGGATCTTATCTTTTCTCTGTGGGGAAGGCTTTGGGTTCTGTCCTGGGGACAAGGCATACCAAAGTCTTCAAAAGTTGTAGATATTTACTCCTGCTTGTGTTTTTTAGGATTAAGACAGCTGGTTTGCACGTTGTCAATAAAATGTAATTCGGGTGGATTTCTTCTGCAGTATGCTTCAGAGAGATAGCACTATAAATTCGGCGTCAGTCAGTATCAGTATAGCAAAAGTGTTATTGTTGGTGGCTCATTTGATTTCGACAGCTCTGTTACATTTAATTTTGATAAACCTTATGGAATGTTTAAATGTTGTTTTGGCAACTCTTCATGAAATTTAAAAACATTTTTGTATTTTGACACAGGTATGACTGAAATGACACTCTGACAAATGAAATTTTGATGTTGACATTATTTCGTCACATTTGAGACAATGGTTTTGATGAGGTTATATATAAAAATATTTATGGTTTAAATGTCAAGCTGAAATTAAAAAAAATCAGTTTAAAAAGCTGGCAGAATGGAATAGGGTATGTTATATTTCTTTTGTGAGGTGACTGGATGTTTGGTTGATTCTAGAATTCAGTTGATAGTACTTTAGCTATGTGAGGTGACTGGATGTTTGGTGGATTCCAGAATTCAGTTGATAGTACTTTAGCTATGTGAGGTGACTGGATGTTTGGTGGATTCTAGAATTCAGTTGATAGTACTTTAGCTATGTGAGGTGACTGGATGGTTGGTGGATTCTAGAATTCAGTTGATAGTACTTTAGCTGTGTGAGGTGACTGGATGGTTGGTGGATTCTAGAATTCAGTTGATAGTACTTTAGCTGTGTGAGGTGACTGGATGTTTGGTGGATTCTAGAATTCAGTTGATAGTACTTTAGCTATGTGAGGTGACTGGATGTTTGGTGGATTCTAGAATTCAGTTGATAGTACTTTAGCTATGTGAGGTGACTGGATGTTTGGTGGATTCTAGAATTCAGTTGATAGTACTTTAGCTGTGTGAGGTGACTGGATGTTAGGTGGATTCTAGCATTCGACTTTAGTACTAAAACACCAGTTTGTCCATGAGATTAGGATCAGCTGCTAGTCCCCACACTTTGTTTACAATGTGTCTCCCTGATGAACAGATTAGGGGACATTGTCAGTCCCAGTCGGGCGGCTCCAAATGTGCCAGGCTTGTACTGACTCAGACTTTGATCGGGTGCAGACAGAAAAACAGTTACATTGATGGACCGAGGGGTTTGTGATAGATTAGGCGACCTAACAAATTATCAACAAGTGAACTTAAGGTCGATCAGGAAAGTAGAAGGACATTAAGAGTATTATGAGTATTACCTGTAATTTTCACAAGTGACCAGTGTATAGATTTATAATCTGATTTAAATGTTCAATGTCACAATGACCTATTACATTGATTACTTCAGTAACAGGTATGATTTACACAGGTGTATAAACTAGTGGTCAGTGCTGAGACTGGTCAAGTACCTGTTTATTTTGTCAGATGTCAGCAACATTCACGGGACTATTTTTACCTCGACCTTTACCTATAACCTAACCAGCAGGGACAGCTTTATGATAAGTGTGGTTATTTTATACCTTTCTAGATAGTAACCTCCCTGCTTCCCTTATAACTATGGTGTTTACACGTCCCAATTGATTCAATATTCAAGGACTTATTCCCATCATTACAATTCCTTTCACAGATATATATCAACTACTGACCGAGAAATTAACAACACAAAGTCATGGGAAGGATTTTGCTTGATCACATTTTGAATAATTCTTTGTGTGATATAAAGTTAAACATGTTTGATGTTTGTTGATATGTCTACTAGTTCTCATTTTGGGGAGACATTATACTGGCAACCAGACATTGTACTGACAACCAGACATCATTACTGACAACCAGACATCATTACTGACAACCAGACATCATACTGACAACTAGACATTGTACTGACAACCAGACATCGTACTGACAACCAGACATCATACTGACAACCAGACATGGTACTGACAACCAGACATGGTACTGACAACCAGACATTGTACTGACAACCAGACATCATACTGGCAACCAGACATCATACTTACAACCAGACATTATACTGACAACCAGACATGGTACTGACAACCAGACATGGTACTGACAACCAGACATTGTACTGACAACCAGACATCATACTGACAACCAGGCATTGTACTGACAACCAGACATCGTACTGACAACCAGACATTATACTGACCACCAGGCATCATACTGACAACCAAACATGGTACTGACAACCAGACATCATACTGACAACCAGACATCGTACTGACAACCAGACATGGTACTGACAACCAGACATGGTACTGACAACCAGACATGGTACTGACAACCAGACATCATACTGACAACCAGACATCATACTGACAACCAGACATTGTACTGACAACCAGACATGGTACTGACAACCAGACATTATACTGACAACCAGACATTATACTGACAACCAAACATGGTACTGACAACCAGACATCATACTGACAACCAAACATGGTACTGACAACCAGACATCATACTGACAACCAGACATCGTACTGACAACCAGACATGGTACTGACAACCAGACATCATACTGACAACCAGACATCATACTGACAACCAGACATTATACTGACAACCAGACATCATACTGACAACCAGACATCATACTGACAACCAGACATTATACTGACAACCAGACATCATACTGACAACCAGACATCATACTGGCAACCAGACATTGTACTGACAACCAGACATTGTACTGACAACCAGACATTGTACTGACAACCAGACATTATACTGACAACCAGACATCATACTGACAACCAGACATCATACTGACAACCAGACATTGTACTGACAACCAGACATTGTACTGACAACCAGACATCATACTGACAACCAGACATCATACTGACAACCAGACATCGTACTGACAACCAGACATCGTACTGACAACCAGACATTATACTGACAACCAGACATCATACTGACAACCAGACATCATACTGACAACCAGACACTGTACTGACAACCAGACATCATACTGACAACCAGACATGGTACTGACAACCAGACATCATACTGACAACCAGGCATTGTACTGACAACCAGACATCATACTGACAACCAGACATCGTACTGACAACCAGACATCGTACTGACAACCAGACAACACTAGTCCTAACCAGTCCTTACTGCCAACATTAAAACTGAATATCAATCAGATGGATACAAGGCACTGTCTAAGTAGTAAAATGATTTGGTTAAAAATGGGTTGTCAGTAAAAGAGAAATATGAGGTAAATGAGTTTGATTAATGTAAAAATGAGCAGAAACTTCAAAATAAGGCTCAATGTTTATGTGATAATGATTTTTTCCCACACTGTAAGAGTGGTTCCTATTAGTCTCTAGGTGAAATACTTCCTATACTTACTCAGCTTCAAGTGGCCAAGTACACTTTCCTAAGTATTAAAAATAAACATGATTACTTTTGTGTTGGGCCATGGTATATTACAGTAAACAACAAGTAATTTGCAAGGTAAATGTTTGGTGGAATTTATCAGAGCAAACACTACATACCAATGTGTGATTGGGTTTTAAATTTTAATTTGAAATTCCATCAAATTTTGCAAGTGTGTTACAATATATATCATGATTAAAAAGTGTCTAGTTATTTTGTTAACACTTTGTCAAGTCACATTAAATATCCATTAGTTGTGAAAGATTGGTACGATTTAGAAACGTGGGGGCAGTGTGTGGTTAAAGTTATGTAAGGATATAATGGTGTCATTCCCCCCTAAAACCTGACACCGACAACACTGTTATACACCTCACTAAATACCAGATTAAATTTCTCTAAAACTTTAAATAGGGTCATCTTTATCTTTAGGGGTTGAATAGACAGTTTTTAACTTTTAAATCCAGGAAGAATGGATTTCTGTAAACTGTTAAAATTTAGTGTTAACACGCGAAGCTATAAAGCAGGGTTTGTGGGTTTTATAGAAATGCCTGTTTATTTGCGTTACCAAGAGAAATATCGAAGAATGTGACAATGACAAAGATCTCATCTGTACTGATAATGGCCGCCTCCCTTAGACTGTTTATCACCAGATTGAGATGTGTATGGAGGATGACATTCCGCTACTGATGTATTTGTCAAGTGTAACTGTCAACATTTGACAAAGATCAGGTAGTGTGTACTGTTTACTACAACTTGTTATAGCTCATTTACAGATTTTTACAAAATATGAATGAAAAACCCAGTAAAATAAATATCTGATGTTATTGATGATTTTCCATATCTTTGTATCCAGAATACTATTGCTTGGTAGATTTGAGATTTTATTTACAAATTACTCATTGTCTAGATTGAATTTTATAAAATGTTGCCTTGTAAAATTTAAGCTCATCAAAATGATCCTTGCATTTCCCGTAATCGTACATAATGAAGTGACAACACGGTATCATAACATCATGAACACATAAAGAACATGATGTCACCCGACCCATGGCATGAAGAAAAATTACACTGAGGCTTCTTATCCTATTAAGAATAGGTTACTTACAGCACACTGAAGTGTAACTGATACGTTTATACATCCTAGTTCTCACTTGTAAATCACCAGGAGTTGTTTAAAGAGATACTTATAAATCCTGACCATTATGGTGAAGTATGATTTTATCTAGTTTTAATGACAGGCTTCTTCTGTCTAAACCCTAAAGCATTTGTCTGCACACACAGGGAAAATGTAGAGGTACTGGTATAAAGACAGGTTAAATAGGACTCAACAGACCACCATAGGGACTCAACAGACCACTGTTCTTAAATAACCTGTATATATTGACCACTGTCCTTAAATAACCTGTATATACTGACCACTGTCCTTAAATAACCTGTATATACTGACCACTGTCCTTAAATAACCTGTATATACTGACCACCGTCCTTAAATAACCTGTATATACTGACCACCGTCCTTAAATAACCTGTGTATACTGATCGGTGTCCTTAAACAACCTGTGTATACTGACCGGTGTCATTCAATAACCTGTGGATACTGACCACTGTCCTTAAATAACCTGTATATACTGACCACTGTCCTTAAATAACCTGTGTATACTGACCACTGTCCTTAAACAACCTGTTTATACTGATCGATGTCCTTAAACAACCTGTGTATACTGACCACTGTCCTTAAACAACCTGTATATACTGACCACTGTCCTACAATAACCTGTATATACTGATCGGTGTCCTTAAATAACCTGTATATACTGACCACCGTCCTTAAACAACCTGTATATACTGACCACTGTCCTACAATAACCTGTATATACTGATTGGTGTCCTTAAATAACCTGTGTATACTGACCACTGTCCTTAAACAACCTGTATATACTGACCACTGTCCTTAAATAACCTGTATATACTGACCACTGTCCTTAAATAACCTGTATATACTGACCACTGTCCTTAAATAACCTGTGTATACTGACCACTGTCCTTAAATAACCTGTATATACTGATCGGTGTCCTTAAATAACCTGTATACACTGACCACTGTCCTTAAATAACCTGTATATACTGACCACTGTCCTTAAATAACCTGTATATACTGACCACTGTCCTTAAATAACCTGTATATACTGACCACTGTCCTTAAACAACCTGTGTATACTTACCACTTTTATTACTCAACCTGACTGTATACTGACCGTTGTCCTTGAACATCCTGTATATACTGACCACTGTCATTACCCATCCTAACTGTAATCTGACCGTTGTCCTTGAACATCCTGTATATACTGACCACTGTCATTACCCACCCTAACTGTAATCTGACCGTTGTCCTTGAACAACCTGTATATACTGACTACTGTCATTACCCAGCCCAACTGTGTATACTGACCTAGATTAATTCTCATGTATGTGAACTTTAAGTGAACAATTGACTAGAAACATTTATGTGAACTTGACCGGAAACATTTATGTGAACTTCACCAGAAACATTTATGTAGAAACATTTATGTGACCTTGACCAGAAACATTCATGTAGAAACATTTATGTGAACTCGACCAGAAACATTTATAGATAGAAACATTTATGTGAACTTGACCAGAAACATTTATGTAGAAACATTTATGTGAACTTGACCAGAAACATTTATGGTGTGTATAATTTTAGGTATTTTCTACAAGGCATGTTTGCTGTATTAGATCATTTAAACATATAATGTACCTACCTGTTATACGTTCAACAATACCTGTTTTGATTACAGAATTATGTAAATTATTTATCGACTTTGTACATTTGAAATTTCAGCATTTTTTTCTCTGTGCTATGTCTTCTGTGTGATGTCTGTATATGTAAATTAATGAGCTGCTATGTATACGTTTTGACTTACAAATAGTTATTTTGTGTATCCATTAATTTATAAATCCACGAGTCAATATATAAATATGCTAATGTCTAACAGTGCTGGGAATATGTAAAAATGGGAATTAGAACAGGACAGTACATGTCTAATAAGATTTTGGAGGAGAATGTTGAGGTTTTAGATAGAAAGCAACAAAGTACAGCTCAGGTGTAGCAGATCATCTACAGATGATATACAGGTGAGATAATTGGGACTAGTTGATGCGTACAGTATATACCTGTTCTGAAGATGTTTCTCAGAAACTTTCTCTGTTCATGAAATATTCACTCAATAAGATTTTATGACTTTGTAACTTTTTAAAGTTTAATTTTATGACTATCTGCTTGCTGTTGAGATGAGTTATGGACAAAGAATGTGTTTGATGAAGTTAAAGTGCAGTCACTGGGTTACAACACCTTGAATACCCAGTATCATTTCAGACCTGTATAAAAGATGTGCTACCTGTTTACCTACTTGAATTTAGAACAACATTTTGATTTCTAACACATTCTACTGTTGATCAACAACAACCAGGACATTGGCTGCCTCATCCTGTATTTGAATCAGGTGATTTCGGAGTGTTGTGCTGTTATAGATTTTCTATTTCACTCGCTGTCTGTGACAACCAGGAGATTGTAATTGGTTCAGTATGTGATAAATATACTGCAGTTGATTGTGTAAAATTTAATGTTTTTTTGTTGTGGTATGAAATTCAGGAAATTGAAGAAAACATCATTAGTACATGACCAGTAACGGTAGTGGTAGCAGGATTATTGATCAATAATTCACGATAGCCAGGCGGTGATTATACTGGTCCCCGGTGTGATCCCCATTAGGGGTATCTGTGCACATACCAGCAAGGTGTACACCTGTCGTCAATCATTCCCGCGCCGATTGAAAGTGAAATTGACTACAGGTATGACATAGATTTACCTAAGGTGTACCCAGTCCCCTAGTGGAGTGGAGACGTCCTTAGATCTGCTAGTGTACTAAGGTAGGCTTTCTGCCCTGTAGGAGGTTCTGTGAATGGGTGCCTCCCGACCAGGGACTGATAAACCTCGTGTGGTGCAGGTGTAATGACATCTAGAGTCAGTGACTAATTAGTAACAGGTAAAGCGTCCAGGTATGATCACACTCTGGCCCTTACGACCGTTCTCAGATGGCATCAGATAATATGGGTCATTTCATGTATTGATCTGATGTTCTTTAAATTCAACAATGGTACACACGTTTACATCTGGTGTAGCTAGCTAATGGCGGGTACAATGCCACAGTCAGGCTTCCTCATTTGGATCCTCATTAACAACCTAATATCTGTATAGTTTATACCTGTGTGATAGGGAGGTTATCACAGCGGTAGGGTGTGTTACCTGTGGCTGACTCGTGTGTAACAAGGGGGGAAGAGTGGTTATCACAGCAGTAGGGTGTGTTACCTGTGGCGGGCTGAACAGGTAAATTATACATGTGCATGTTTTCAAGCATTTTGTGTTTGATGAGAACACTTTAATATTCATGCTTCCAGTGACATTTTTCTCTGTAACACAGCGACTGACAGCTTTTCACAGAGTTTCTAGGAACTGAAGCATCATCAACAGTTTCCACTGTAGGTGTTTTTATTTGGACAGGTAATATTCTTTTTATTTATAGAGGTATTATATAAAATTATAGATAGGTGTGGCATTTATAGTGGTCGAACTTCTGTAGACATGTGTGACCTTTATAGATATGTCCTTTATATAGACATGTGTGACCTCTTTATAGATATGTCCTTTATATAGACATGTGTGACCTCTATATAGACATGTGTGACCTTTATAGATATGTCCTTTATATAGACATGTGTGACCTTAATAGATATGTCCTTTATATAGACATGTGTGACCTTTATATAGACATGTGTGACCTTTATATAGACATGTGTGACCTTTATAGATATGTCCTTTATATAGACTTGTGTGACCTTTATAGATATGTCCTTTATATAGACATGCGTGACCTTTATAGATATGTCCTTTATATAGACATGTGTGACCTTTATATAGACATGTGTGACATTTATAGTTGTAAGCCTTTGTAGACATGTGTGATCTTTATATAGACATGTGTGACCTTTATAGATATGTCCTTTATATAGACATGTGTGACCTTTATATAGACATGTGTGACATTTATAGTTGTAAGCCTTTGTAGACATGTGTGATCTTTATATAGACATGTGTTACCTTAATAGATATGTCCTTTATATAGACATGTGTGACCTTTATATAGACATGTGTGACCTTTATAGATATGTCCTTTATATAGACATGTGTGACCTTTATAGATATGTCCTTTATATAGACATGTGTGACCTTTATAGATATGTCCTTTATATAGACATGTGTGACCTTTATAGATATGTCCTTTATATAGACTTGTGTGACCTTTATAGATATGTGTGACATTTATAGTTGTAAGCCTTTGTAGACATGTGTGATCTTTATAGACAGGTATGACCTTTATAGACAGTTGTGACCTTTATAGACAGGTGTAGCATTTACAGAGGTAAAACATTTGTAGAAATATGTAATCTTTGTGTCGTTTGCAGAAAGACTTATGTTACCTTATAGAAAGATGTGACTTTTATAGATGTGACTTTTATATAGACATGTGTGATCTTTATAGACAGGTATGACCTTTATAGACAGGTGTGACCTTTATAGACAGGTGTAGCATTTACAGAGGTACAACATTTGCAGACCTGCCAACTACTTCTATTTTATAGTAATCTTTACTATTTTGTGGTGGTCGTTACTCTTTTTTCTCTCGAAATAGTAGCAAATTACTCTTTTTGATGCAATAGATTTGGCAAGAATTGTTAAGAATTACTCTTTTTTGCTCAAAAATGGGCCAAATTACTATTTTTGAATTTGAAAGGTTGGCAGGTCTGCATTTGTAGAAATATGTAATCTTTATGTGTTGTTTGCAGAAAGACTTATGTTACCTTATAGAGAGATGTGACTTTTATATAGACATGTGTGATCTTTATAGACAGGTGTAACATTTATACAGGTAAGCATAGCAGAACTCCCAGGTCAGGGCTGAACACAACAGGTGTCTAGGTAGCTCAAATGGTTCGAGAGTCTGTCTAGAATTCTGAGGTCCTAGAGAGTCTGTCTAGAGTTTGGAGGTCCTAGAGAGTCTGTCTTGAGTTTGGAGGTCCTAGAGAGTCTGTCTAGAGTTTGGAGGTCCTAGAGAGTCTGTCTAGAGTTTGGACGTCCTAGAGAGTCTGTCTTGAGTTTGGAGGTCCTAGAGAGTGTGTCTAGAGTTTGGAGGTCCTAGATAGTCTGTCTTGAGTTTGGAGGTCCTAGAGAGTCTGTCTTGAGTTTGGACGTCCTAGAGAGTCTGTCTAGAGTTTGGACGTCCTAGAGAGTCTGTCTAGAGTTTGGACGTCCTAGAGAGTCTGTCTAGAGTTTGAGGTCCTAGAGAGTCTGTCTAGAGTTTGGAGGTCCTAGAGAGTGTGTCTAGAGTTTGGAGGTCCTAGAGAGTCTGTCCTAGAGTTTGGACGTCCTAGAGAGTCAGTCTAGAGTTTGGAGGTCCTAGAGAGTCTGTCTTGAGTTTGGAGGTCCTAGGCTCAAGTACTGGTCTGGTTGGCACATTTTACCTCTCCTGTTACACATGTCGGTCCTTCATTACAGCTTTTTTTACTTAATTACATATCTAGCTGAAATCCTGTGATAATTATGTTATTCCCGTTTGATTTAACCATCAGATTTTAAATCCAGTAAAGCACTGCCAATTGTAGGCAGTTATTTACTGTAAATGGAATGTGAGGTTAGCTGTCACCTGGCCGTATCAATATTTGATGGGTGATGTATGTGGATGTCTGTAATGGCTTGTCTATTGATTTCCATTTGGGAAAAAATACTGGAAATAATTGCAATCAGCCAAAGATATTTACGATTCAGTGCGAGGTAATTGTTTATCCGAATACCCTGCTACAAGTCTCAGCTTCCGACAGAAGCTGTTCAGGTAAATTTGATAGTATAATGTTCCTTGGTAGAAAGGGAAAAAAACATAAATATTTTGACAACATTGTTAAATTATATATATCTGAGCCTTTGATCAGAGATTAACTGCTCCAGGTAGGTGACTCAGCATCCTGTCAATCATCACCAGGAACACATCTAATGGCTAAGTTTGCTGCAAAGCAGTGACATAATTTGCATTCAATAATCTAGGTAGTTAAGAAAGGTATGGGAGTGTATTTATCATAGAAACACAGTTTCTCTAAGTTGTGATCAGCAGCAGCAGCTAATGTATAGGTAGGCTTAGCTAGGGAATCTCACTACACATTCATCTGATGAGATTATCTCATTATTCCTGATTTTACCTGAAAATTCCATCTAGAATAGTAACGTAGATATTTGATTAACTTTGTTACCATGGATACAGGTAAATCTCTTTCACTTAAGTACTGGACAGAGTAAATGTCTAGTGAGACAACCAGTGTTATATTGACCTGGTATGATGTACATCTACCATGTCAGGTGTTATATTGACCTGGTATGGTGTACACCTACCATGTCAGGTGTTATATTAACCTGGTATCAGGTACACCTACCATGTCAGGTGTTATATTGACCTGGTATGGTGTACACCTATCATGTCAGGTGTTATATTGACCTGGTATGGTGTACACCTACCATGTCAGATGTTATATTGACCAGGTATGGTGTACACCTACCATGTCAGGTGTTATATTGACCTGGTATGGTGTACACCTATCATGTCAGGTGTTATATTGACCTGGTATGGTGTACACCTATCATGTCAGGTGTTATATTGACCTGGTAAGGTGTACACCTACCATGTCAGATGTTATATTGACCTGGTATGGTGTACACCTACAATGTCAGATGTTATATTGACCTGGTAAGGTGTACACCTACCATGTCAGGTGTTATATTGACCTGGTATGGTGTACACCTACCATGTCAGGTGTTATATTGACCTGGTATGGTGTACACCTATCATGTCAGGTGTTATATTGACCTGGTATGGTGTACACCTACCATGTCAGGTGTTAGATTGACCTGGTATGGTGTACACCTACCATGTCAGATGTTATATTGACCTGGTATGGTGTACACCTATCATGTCAGGTGTTATATTGACCTGGTATGGTGTACACCTACCATGTCAGGTGTTATATTGACCTGGTAAGGTGTACACCTACCATGTCAGGTGTAATATTGACCTGGTATGGTGTACACCTACCATGTCAGGTGTTATATTGACCTGGTATGGTGTACACCTACCATGTCAGATGTTATATTAACCTGGTAAGGTGTACACCTACCATGTCAGGTGTTATATTGACCTGGTATGGTGTACACCTATTATGTCAGGTGTTATATTGACCTGGTATGGTGTACACCTACAATGTCAGGTGTTATATTGACCTGGTATGGTGTACACCTACCTTGTCAGATGTTATATTGACCTGTTATCAGGTACACTTATCATGCCAGGTGTTATATTAACCTGGTATCATGTACACCTACCATGTCAGGCGTCCATCATGATTATTGCTTTATGTATCATTCTGATCTCTGTTGGTATTTATGTGGTTGAGAAATGTTTCTCTGCTGTCGTAAAACAACCACGAGGGCCAAGTAATCATCAACCAACATGGTATAACCAGATTAAGTATCTAGAGTTAATTACAATGTTACTATGGAAACGGAATGGTTGCTACAGAATCAAGTGCTTGATAATATACAGATTCCTGGGTCACCTCTTGGATACAAAATATTGACATTTTAGACAAGATCCCTTGAATCTGCCTTTAATGTTTTTAACCTAATAAGGCTTATCATAGCTTCCAGACATAGTTTTGACCTTAACAGAAATTGCTGAGATTCAAAAGGCTTGGTACTGACTCTTTCTGATATTGTTTTGGCCTGATGAATGCTGGAATTGTCTAAAGGCTTGTAAATCATTGGTTCTGATTTAATTTTAGCTTTTACAAATGCTGGGAGTCAAAAGGCTTGTCGCTTCGTACTGATTTGTTAAGAAATTGTTGTCTGTTGACAGATGGCAGCACTGTGCCTGGTGTACAGGAGGAGATAACTTGTAAAGGGGACAGAACAGATAACATCTCCCACTGTCTGACGTTCCTAGAATCGCGTGGTGTGGACTTGGCTGGGATTGATGCTGATGGTAGGTAACAACAATAGTGATCCAATCACAAGTTCATATCTGTTCTTCTTTTTGAGAATTTTCCTGGTGATGTTTTTACAGACCTAAAAAACATATTTTATAATTAATGAGCTTTAGTTTTGATGACCTAAAATGTAGATTTCAGATATGATTATACTACAGAAATTTTAGAGGAATATCCCTATAGTACTTAAAACGGCACCAATTCTCACTCCTCAGATGTCAGTGTTTGAATTCTGCAGAAATTTTAATACAAATGAAACATCCCAAGAATTAACACTCTGATAATTTTGATTTCATAAAGAGGTTGTATGCTGGAATTTTGTCATAAACATTAGAATCTGTGGTATTATGATAATTCATACTATACATCAAACTAATGGATATCCATCTATACATGTAAATGGACATCAAACTAATGGATATCTATACATGTACATCAAACTAATGGATATCTATCTATACATGTAAATGTACATCAAACTAATGGATATCTATACATGTACATCAAACTAATGGATATCTATCTATACATGTAAATGGACATCAAACTAATGGATATCTATACATGTACATCAAACTAATGGATATCTATCTATACATGTAAATGCACTTCAAACTAATGGATATCTATCTATACATGTAAATGTACATCAAACTAATGGATATCTATGCATGTACATCAAACTAATGGATATCTATCTATACATGTAAATGTACATCAAACTAATGGATATCTATCTATACATGTAAATGTGCATCAAACTAATGGATATCTATCCATACATGTAAATGTACATCAAACTAATGGATATCTATCTATACATGTAAATGTGCATCAAACTAATGGATATCTATCTAATTTTTATCTATACATGTACATCAAACTTAATGTATATATAAATATATACATGTACATCAAGCTAATGTTTATCTATGCATGTAAATCAAACTAATGTATATGTATACATGTACATCAAACTAATGGATATCTATACATATACATCAAACTAATGTATATCTATACATATACATCAAACTAATGTATATCTATACATGTACATCAAACTAATGTATATCTATACATGTACATCAAACTAAATGTATATATAAATATATACATGTACATCAAGTTAATGTTTATCTATGCATGTACATCAAACTAATTTTTATCTATACATGTACATCAAACTTAATGTATATATAAATATATATACATGTACATCAAACTTAATGTATATATAAATATATATACATGTACATCAAACTAATTTTTATCTATACATGTACATCAAGCTAATGTTTATCTATGCATGTACATCAAACTAATTTTTATCTATACATGTACATCAAACTAATGTTTATGTATATGCAGTGTATGGTACCATGAAGAAGCATAACACATTTTTTTTCACTATACCGGGAGACATGAGTTTTCATTGACGAATAAACAATTCTCTCTCCTTCGATATCTTTTCAGATTTGGCTGATGGGAACTTAAAATCGGCATTGCTGTTGGTTGGAAATATACGAAGCCATTTAGATGTAAGTAAATTATGGTAATTAATGAGTTTAAATTTTTGGTATGATTAGACTATTATTGTATCAAAATTAAACTCTTATCTGTTCAGAAGTAACTCTGGATTCATATTTACAGCAACGAAAAAGTGAGAGTCAGTCCACTGTGCGAGATGTACCATATCACTCCCCAACAGACACACCAGGGGTAGACATGCCTGGCACTGTCACAAAACACCCAGGGGCTCACAATAACGCCACAACAGGTAACTAATTCTCACCCACAGGTACCTAGGTATCCCTTAATATATCTGTACCCACAGGTACCTAGGTATCCCTCACTATGTCTGTACCCACAGGTACCTAGGTATCCCTTAATATATCTGTACCCACAGGTACCTAGGTATCCCTCACTATGTCTGTACCCACATGTACCTAGGTATCCCTCACTATGTCCCACCCACAGGTACCTAGGTATCCCTCACTATGTCATACCCACAGGTACCTAGGTATCCCTCACTATGTCTGTACCCACAGGTACCTAGGTATCCCACACTATGTCATACCCACAGGTACATAGGTATCCCTCACTATGTCTGTACCCACAGGTACCTAGGTATCCCACACTATGTCATACCCACAGGTACCTAGGTATCCCTCACTGTGCCTGTACCCACAGGTACCTAGGTATCCCTCACTATGTCTGTACCCACAGGTACCTAGGTATCCCTCACTATGTCTGTACCCACAGGTACCTAGGTATCCCACACTATGTCATACCCACAGGTACCTAGGTATCCCTCACTATGTCTGTACTCACAGGTACCTAGGTATCCCTCACTATGTCCCACCCACAGGTACCTAGGTATCCCTCACTATGTCTGTACCCACAGGTAACTAGGTATCCCTCACTATGTCTGTACCCACATGTACCTAGGTATCCCTCACTATGTCTGTACCCACAGGTACCTAGGTATCCCTCTCTATGTCATACCCACAGGTACCTAGGTATCCCTCAATATGTCTGTACCCACAGGTACCTAGGTATCCCTCACTATGTCTGTACCCACATGTACCTAGATATCCCTCACTATGTTTGTACCCACAGGTACCTAGGTATCCCTCACTATGTCCCACCCACAGGTACCTAGGTATCCCTCTCTATGTCATACCCATAGGTACCTAGGTATCCCTCACTATGTCCATACCCACAGGTACCTAGGTATCCCTCAATATGTCTGTACCGACAGGTACCTAGGTATCCCTCACTATGTCTGTACCCACAGGTACCTAGGTATCCCTCACTATGTCTGTAACCACAGGTACCTAGGTATCCCTCACTATGTCTGTACCCACAGGTACCTTGGTATCCCTTAATATATCTGTACTCTCAGGTACCTAGGTATCCCTCACTATGTCATACCCACAGGTACCTAGGTATCCCTCACTATGTCTGTACCCACAGGTACCTAGGTATCCCTCTCTATGTCATACCCACAGGTACCTAGGTATCCCTCAATATGTCTGTACCCACAGGTACCTAGGTATCCCTCACTATGTCTGTACCCACATGTACCTAGATATCCCTCACTATGTTTGTACCCACAGGTACCTAGGTATCCCTCACTATGTCCCACCCACAGGTACCTAGGTATCCCTCTCTATGTCATACCCATAGGTACCTAGGTATCCCTCACTATGTCCATACCCACAGGTACCTAGGTATCCCTCAATATGTCTGTACCGACAGGTACCTAGGTATCCCTCACTATGTCTGTACCCACAGGTACCTAGGTATCCCTCACTATGTCTGTAACCACAGGTACCTAGGTATCCCTCACTATGTCTGTACCCACAGGTACCTTGGTATCCCTTAATATATCTGTACTCTCAGGTACCTAGGTATCCCTCACTATGTCATACCCACAGGTACCTAGGTATCCCTCACTATGTCTGTACCCACATGTACCTAGGTATCCCTCACTATGTCTGTACCCACAGGTACCTAGGTATCCCTCACTATGTCCCACCCACAGGTACCTAGGTATCCCTCTCTATGTCATACCCACAGGTACCTAGGTATCCCTCAATATGTCTGTACCCACAGGTACCTAGGTATCCCTCTCTATGTCATACCCACAGGTACCTAGGTATCCCTCACTATGTCTGTACCCACAGGTACCTAGGTATCCCTCACTGTACCTGTATCCACAGGTACCTTGGTATCCCTCACTATGTCTGTACCCACATGTACCTAGGTATCCCTCACTATGTCTGTACCCACAGGTACCTAGGTATCCCTCACTATGTCATACCCACAGGTACCTAGGTATCCCTCACTATGTCTGTACCCACAGGTACCTAGGTATCCCTCACTATGTCTGTACCCACAGGTACCTAGGTATCCCTCACTATGTCTGTACCCACAGGTACCTAGGTATCCCTCACTATGTCTGTACCCACAGGTACCTAGGTATCCCTCACTATGTCCCACCCACAGGTACCTAGGTATCCCTCTCTATGTCATACCCACAGGTACCTAGGTATCCCTCAATATGTCTGTACCCACAGGTACCTAGATATACCTCACTATATCTGTACCCACATGTACCTAGGTATCCCTCACTATGTCCGTACCCACAGGTACCTAGGTATCCCTCACTGTGCCTGTACCCACAGGTACCTAGGTATCCCTCACTGTGCCTGTACCCACAGGTACCTAGATATCCCTCACTATGTCTGTACCCACAGGTACCTAGGTATCCCTCACTGTGACTGTACCCACAGGTACCTAGGTATCCCTCACTATGTCATACCCACATGTACCTAGATATCCCTCACTATGTCTGTACCCACAGGTACCTAGGTATCCCTCACTGTGACTGTACCCACAGGTACCTAGGTATCCCTCACTATGTCATACCCACAGGTACCTAGGTATCCCTCACTATGTCTGTACCCACAGGTACCTAGGTATCCCTCACTGTGCCTGTACCCACAGGTACCTAGGTATCCCTCACTATGTCTGTACCCACAGGTACCTAGGTATCCCTCACTGTGACTGTACCCACATGTACCTAGGTATCCCTCACTATGTCATACCCACAGGTACCTAGGTATCCCTCACTGTGCCTGTACCCACAGGTACTTAGGTATCCCTCACTATGTCTGTACTCACATGTACCTAGGTATCCCTCACTATGTCTGTACCCACAGGTACCTAGGTATCCCTCACTGTACCTGTATCCACAGGTACCTTGGTATCCCTCACTATGTCTGTACCCACATGTACCTAGGTATCCCTCACTATGTCTGTACCCACAGGTACCTAGGTATCCCTCACTATGTCATACCCACAGGTACCTAGGTATCCCTCACTATGTCTGTACCCACATGTACCTAGGTATCCCTCACTATGTCTGTACCCACAGGTACCTAGGTATCCCTCACTATGTCTGTACCCACAGGTACCTAGGTATCCCTCACTATGTCTGTACCCACAGGTACCTAGGTATCCCTCACTATGTCCCACCCACAGGTACCTAGGTATCCCTCTCTATGTCATACCCACAGGTACCTAGGTATCCCTCAATATGTCTGTACCCACAGGTACCTAGATATACCTCACTATATCTGTACCCACATGTACCTAGGTATCCCTCACTATGTCCGTACCCACAGGTACCTAGGTATCCCTCACTGTGCCTGTACCCACAGGTACCTAGGTATCCCTCACTGTGCCTGTACCCACAGGTACCTAGGTATCCCTCACTGTGCCTGTACCCACAGGTACCTAGATATCCCTCACTATGTCTGTACCCACAGGTACCTAGGTATCCCTCACTGTGACTGTACCCACAGGTACCTAGGTATCCCTCACTATGTCATACCCACATGTACCTAGATATCCCTCACTATGTCTGTACCCACAGGTACCTAGGTATCCCTCACTGTGACTGTACCCACAGGTACCTAGGTATCCCTCACTATGTCATACCCACAGGTACCTAGGTATCCCTCACTATGTCTGTACCCACAGGTACCTAGGTATCCCTCACTGTGCCTGTACCCACAGGTACCTAGGTATCCCTCACTATGTCTGTACCCACAGGTACCTAGGTATCCCTCACTGTGACTGTACCCACATGTACCTAGGTATCCCTCACTATGTCATACCCACAGGTACCTAGGTATCCCTCACTGTGCCTGTACCCACAGGTACTTAGGTATCCCTCACTATGTCTGTACTCACATGTACCTAGGTATCCCTCACTGTGCCTGTACCCACAGGTACCTAGGTATCCCTCACTATGTCTGTACCCACAGGTACCTAGGTATCCCTCACTATGTCCCACCCACAGGTACCTAGGTATCCCTCACTATGTCCGTACCCGATTACAGACTATATTAATGGAAGAAAATTCTTTCTGTACAGATTAGGATTTACATGCTTAATTATAATACATTACCTGGCTCTGTTGTACTGTAGCTGAGTAATCAATACATATGTAGGGGGTATTAGTTACGTATAATTGACCAATAGTAATTAACCTGTAGATAAGCTGTACATGGTGAAAGTCACATACACATAATGAGTTTAAAGGCATATCATAGTAAGGTGAATGAACAGTGATTTCAATAAGTCAATTCTAATAATTATATTTCCTTTATCAGCATAAATGTATGGTGTGCTTCATTACATCCTGTCAACAAATATTTCTTTAGCAGCACATCATAAGGTATTTTAAGAAGACAAAATATTCAGTTATTTTAAGAAGACAAAATATTGAGGTTGCGTTTTTCTAACTGTACAGATAAGGTTGTTGGTAAAATTGACTGAAGCCAATCCTCAGGTCCTGGTTTAGACACCCAGAGATACCGTCATCTGGTAATCAACACTAAACTCTTAATGTAGTCCAAGTACTATATACATATCTGTTCTTTGTATTTATGTTTTATGACAATATATTTGTAAGGGAGTATATATGTTGCTATGGAACTTTCGCGATATACATCTGTTGCTATGGTATATACTTATTGCTATAGAAATATTTCCATATGTACAAATATAATTGTTGTGATGTGAATATTATGTTCAGTAGTTATGTGCATGTATAATTACACTGTGTATATGTTGCTATGGATATGTATATGTTGCTATAGATATAATAAGATGTATTTTAACCTCTAATTCAGTGCGGAGGACATTCATAACCTCGGCTGAGGATCTGTTACCTGGCTCTCTGTCTGGTAACCATGAACGCCAGGGTATGCACGAAACCATTATTGTAAGTCAAAATATGGAAAAAAATAAGTCACATTACAGTGTATAACCCGATGATATAAAGATTAAAGTCACAGCGACCTAATTTTAGCAAAATTTCATTTCTTTTCTTAGGAGGAAAAGGCAGGACCTTATTTCAGTGTTAAGTTGTAATGTACTTGTTGATAAAACCTTCAGTAATATCCAAGATAATGAGGTGACTGGGTAGTCACTGAGGATTGAATCAAGGTTGTTGTAGTGAAGGAGATAACTCATTATACACAAGTCATGGAGGTTGTTCAATTCTTGGCCAGTTTTTTTTTCATTCCGATAAGTTATAAATAGAACTAATTTTTATAAATCACTGTATCAAAACTTAATACAATGACACTGCTAAGGTAAGATTTACTGATATATACATAATTACAGATTACAGTACGGTACCTGTCATATGGTATATAGAGAGTTGACATATATATTGTGTCACTTACAGATATGTAACTGGACCCTCAAACAAAATGAAATTATATAGAAGCCTTTTATATACAGATCTTTTTATGTGGTGCCAGTATCACTTTACACTGTACAGCTAATAACCAATCATAACCAATAGGTATATACAGGGGTATGTTTGATACAAACCTGTTACATACACGGGTATGTTTGATACAAACCTGTCACATACAGGGGTATGATTGATACAAACCTGTCACATACAGGGGTATGTTTGATACAAACCTGTCACATACAGGGGTATGTTTGATACAAACCTGTCACATACAGGGGTATGTTTGATACAAACCTGTCACATACACGGGTATGATTGATACAAACCTGTCACATACAGGGGTATGTTTGATACAAACCTGTCACATACAGGGGTATGTTTGATACAAACCTGTCACATACATAGGTATGTTTGACTCAAACCTGTTACATACATGGGTATGTTTGACACTAACCTGTTACATACCTGGGTATGTTTGACACTAACCTGTTACATACATGGGTATGTTTGACACTAACCTGTTACATACCTGGGTATGTTTGACACTAACCTGTTACATACATGGGTATGTTTGACACTAACCTGTTACATACATGGGTATGTTTGACCCAAACCTGTCACATACATGGGTATGTTTGATACAAACCTGTCACATACCTGGGTATGTTTGACACTAACCTGTTACATACATGGGTATGTTTGACCCAAACCTGTCACATACATGGGTATGTTTGACCCAAACCTGTCACATACACAGGTATATTTGACCCAAACCTGTCACATACACGGGTATGTTTGACCCAAACCTGTCACATACCTGGGTATATTTGACTCAAACCTGTCACATACAGGGGTATGTTTGACCCAAACCTGTCACATACCTGGGTATGTTTGACTCAAACCTGTCACATACATGGGTATGTTTGATACAAACCTGTCACATACATAGGTATGTTTGACACAAACCTGTCACATACCTGGGTATGTTTGATACAAACCTGTCACATACTTGGGTATGTTTGACACAAACCTGTCACATACATGGGTATGTTTGACACAGACCTGTCACATACATACGTATGTTTGACACAGACCTGTCACATACACAGGTATGCTTGACACAAACCTGTCACATTGACCACTCTAGGGTATCTTAGTGTTGGGACAGATGGACAGGGGAGAGCTTTTACCATACTTTATTATACAATATAACATCTAACTGGACACCAACATTGCAGGTAGGTTTTCAGTACTATAATATGACTGTAGAATCATGTGTGAATAACTTGCGATTGTTACCGTTTCAGTCGATGACGGAACTAGGATCCAATGGTGTGTCACAACATGGTGTGGATGGCCGGCAGGACCATAGTCCCAATGTACGACGGTCCCGACCCCTCAGTGCAGGAGCCAGACCCCCTGGGACACCTACACCTAAACCTATCACCCAACCCGTACCAGGGACAGTTTCCAATGCATGGACCACAGAAAGTCAAAAGTCAAAGGTCAGTATATACAGGGGTTCCCTGGAGGTCGGGTTCCCTAGAGATTTAGATCAGGTGACTGATTACTGGTGACTTATTAGATTATTTAAACTGATGACCAGTAACTACTTCAGGACACTGTGTTAATGTTTTCTGAAGTGATTCAGAATGTACCACTCACTCACTGTGCCTTGTGTAAGTCAGACAAAGATTCAGTAATTATGTTTCCTTACAGCTGTTTATGTGCATGTTTTTGTCATTTGAGTGTTGATTTGCATGATTTTACACCTTCACTGTACTGCACTCTTCTGCATCCAGAAGGTATAGTTTAACTTAATTGTCTGCATCATCCCAGCAGCACCTGATAACCTCCATGTTCTCCCTCAATATCCCTCCCATCCTACAGTATCCCTAATTTTCTCTCGCCTGTCCTTTCTCTTTCAAACTCTACATCGGAGATATTTTTGCAACACAAATGAGTAAATTTTTGAAAACATAGAACATTCTGTAATCCTCATTTGCTGCTGATGTGTAATACATAATGTATATACATAGTAATGAATGTGAAGGACGTTGGACTCATTAGGTAATGAAACATTTTGATTATCCAGTACCACAGTCCCTCTGGCTCACAGTCCAGAAATAGCTGATGTCAGTGAAATACTTTATCAGTATCTTGTAATCTGTTATGTCTGCTGCAGGGAATTTTCTATAGTTCAATCAGTAAAACAACATGTACTACAGTAGTATTTTGTGGTTCTGGGTTTGACTCCTGACATAGGCACATGTTGACCTTGGTAACACTGATGTCCTGGTAGGGACCTGGGTGTTGACCTTGGTAACACTGATGTCCTGGTAGGGACCTGGGTGTTGACCTTGGTAACACTAATGTCCTGGTAGGGACCTGGGTGTTGACCTTGGTAACACTAATGTCCTGGTAGGGACCTGGGTGTTTTATGTTGGTCTGTAGGAATGCTGTGTATGAAATCATGTGACAATCACAATTATCTATCCGATTATCCTTCTTATGTCAGTAAACTTAGTATGTACTCCGTTTTTGTCATAAAACCTAACCCTCAACCAACCACCCCCTCCCCCCCCCCCCCTCCTCATTTGACTAAGCCTATTCCCACCCTCAGTTACTTACCCTCATCCCATCCCCATTTAATAAACCCACCCTTGTCCCAGCCCTCAGCCCATCACACCACTCTCAATCCCTAAGTAAGAGACGTTTGGACCATTAGATTAAACCCACCCCTATCAAACCTTCAGTTTATCACCCTCAACCCCTCATTAGATTAAGCTTACCCTTAGCTAATTAGCTTAACCCCTGCCCCATTTGACTAAACCCTCAACAAATCACCCCCATCCCCTCCCCATTTGATTAGCCTTCCCCTAACCCAGCCCTCAGCCCATTACACCACTCTCACTATCTAAGTAAGAGATAGTTAGACCATTGTGCCATTAGTCCATAAGTCACGATTTTGTTGACCACTGTTTTGTGTCCACTTTAGGGTGTTGACCAGTCATCACTATCTGTGGAAGACAGGTTAAAGTCACTGATAGGCTCACCATCATCCAACTCCACACGAGATCTCCACCATGTAAGTCTAGCACACGCACACGAGATCTCCACCATGTAAGTCTAGCACACGGCACATAGCCTGGTGGCGTGAACTTTGATCTTTAACCTTCATGTTACATGTGATATTGTGTATCTAGTCAGAGGGTTTGAACTCTGACCTTTAACCTTTATATTATATGTGATAATGTATGTTGTCTGATGGTGTAAGCTTTAACCTTTAACATTTATATTGCATGTGGTAATGTACAATTTGATGGTTTGAACTTTTGAACTTTCAACCTTTATATAACATGAGGTACTGAATATAGTTTGATGGTGGAACCTTTAACCTATTTATACTCTACATAATAAGTCTTGCCTGTTATCTTGAACATTTGTTATACACATGGTATGTATAGAAAATTTATTTTTCTTGTGTGTTCAGTGTCATGAGGGACTAAAATTACCAAAGAAGTCTTTGATTGTTGATCATTCAGATAAACAACTGATAGTATAACTGATTCTAGTTACAATTCATGGCCTTGACCTTAGCTCATAGTCTCCATAGTAAAGATAGCCTTCTCTGTGTAACAGACAGCCCCATCTTTCCCACGTCTGCATCGTCGAGTGGCCCCCATCTCTACCCACTGCGTGAGTGAACACCGTCGTGCTAGCCACATTTTGTTTTTTAGCATGTGTTTAGAAGTGGAATTGCTGATATACAATTTGCTCCAATAGTGTGTTCTCCCTAGAGAATTAGATCACCTTGTCACAGATCAGAGTTCTAGAGCAGTGTATAGCATAACTCTCATTCCGTAAGTAAACTGACCAGGGGAGTTAACTCTTGGTAGTCCAATATGACAACCCTGCTGACAGGATATACAAGACTTTTCATTTTTGTTATCAGAAGAAGATAATTCCTGTCCATAGTAGTCTTTTTATAATACTTGTATGTGTTTACTTACCTTCCTTTTTAGTCAAGAAGTAGAAACTAGTGATCCAAAAGTATCGTACGAACAGTTGCCTGTAACAAGAGGTATACTAATTAATAGTCGTGTAACTGTTATCTCGACTTTTATTGAAAGAAGTAGTTCTTGCAGATTGTAATAAGTTCAAAATATAGCCCAGGTCATTGCTTTTTTATAAGTTATGTATATATATATACATGTATGTAAATTGCGAATCAGTGTTTCAGTGAAGCTAGATAAAAACGACACCGAAGCCATGCGAGTTTGATTGAGCTAGTCTAGATTTGTTTTATTTCACTAACCAGATTATGTCGGATCATGCCTGCCTATATTCCTTGTGTGATGCAGCTGCTTAATCTTCTGTCACATGGCTGAAGAATGTGATGCAATAATTTTCACTATTGATACTGATTTTATTGATAAAAACTTTGAATAAAATCATTGATTTTTATGTACAATCTGCTACCTGTGGAAACTTGCATGATGTAAAAAGTATCATTATTAAGTGAAATGAGATATCATAATGTAATAATTGTTACTTCCCTCTTCAGGCATCCAAGTCATTTGATGATGGAGAGCTGCTCCTGCCCCCACCCCCTCAGCCCAAGAGTAAGATGGGTGTGACTGTACAGGGGGGCGGGGGTTACAACCGTTACCCCGGGGAAGGACACTACAACAACTCCTATGTGGTAAGTACAAACAACATATCACATAGAATACTTTATATTATTACTTTTCTGGATGATCCATATTTTAAGGACCCTTTGACTCAAGTTGATTGATTAGAAACTATCCATCAAGATAAAAACTTTCAATCTAATATATATGTTTGCAGCCTTCCCAACCAGATGAGCGATGGCAGGGCTCACGTTCGGAGGCTATCCTTGACCGTCATCAAACGGGGCAGGGCCAAGACCAGGGAGAGGGGGTCAGGTACTGGCCCCACCCAGGGGCTAACACTAACCCAGCCTTCTCTGACCTACCCAATCCAACAGACAGACCTCCTGGACAGTCCACCAACAGGTGATGCAGGCAAATAGAAATATATTCAGATATAATTAGATAATACCCTTAAAACATTATATTCTTGTAACATTTTATAACATGCTAAAAAATTTACCTGGTACTTATATGTAATATCAACATCCCTTCATTTTTGCAGGTATTTCTCATATAATATAGATTAGCAGAGAACATTACCCTTGTATCAAAACATTTCCATTGAGTTATATATGTTAATCAGCTATCATTCCAGAGCTCTTTGAAATGTAGCTTACATCCTTAAGTTACCTAACATTTATATGTTAATACAGTAAGTTGTATAATTATACAGAAATCCTGCTGGAGGGTCTGAACTAAGGAATGCCTGGAACAAATTGTATGGTCGTCCAGGGCGACCTGAGGTCCCAGGGATGTCTCGAACGGTCAACAGTCCAGCCAAGAACCAGCAGTACCCACATCTACAGGTGAATTTCTGATTTCCTTTACACTGTAATGAATATTCACATTAATATATGAAGACCAGCACAATGGTACAGTCAGTACCTAAACCTTGCTGATGATTCAAGCTCCAAGATGGGTCAACAGCTTTGTTAATTCAAGAAGCTTTCATTATGTAATATTTCTTTTTGTTTCAGCAAGTAATATTACCTGCAGCCCCTTCTCCACATGTTTCTAGTGATTTACCTGGACGGTACAGTGCACCTGCCATCACAAGTTCAAGGACAAGTCCTATGGGTCAGAGTTCAAGTACCCAAGGTCAAGGGTCAAATTCTAGTCATTCTGGATTGGAAGTGGACACCGGTGTGTCAACATTTCAAACTTTTGGAAAATCTTCTGATCAAAGTGATAATCAAACTTCCCCCTCCCAGAGTACTTCCCCATCTGGACTAACAATAGGACCAGCTTCAAAATATCCCGATAATGGTGGTAATAAACCTATTATCAGACACAAACCAGGGGTTCCACCTAAACCATTCAACCGTGATGACCTCAGGGATAGTAGCACCAAGTCACCTGCAAGTTTTAGTGCTGATTACAGAGAGGATATTGTACCTGTGGGACTAAAATCTAAGACCACTGGAAGATCCATCACACCGTTCACTATGAACGATCCATTTGGGAAGGATGGTAACTATAATCGGACGTTCACTAATGGTGAATTTACCACCAGTACTCTGGGCAGTGAGGGCACACCAGATATCCAAGCCAGTATATTTGACTATGTGACCCCTAGTGAGGCGTCCTCCAGGTCTGTAACCCCTCCCCTCCCTCCCTTGTCTAACTCAGAGTCAGAGTCAGAACTCTCCAGTCCAAATATCACCCCACGGCCACCACGCTCTGCTAGTGCAGACATATTCTCAACACAGAAGACTCCTGATCTTCTCAGTAACACACGGCCAAACAACGACCCCAGGTCACGAAGGGGACCAGCTTCACACTTCAACTACCGCCCAGATAAAAAACATTCCCGTGGGCAACGGTTTGGAAAACCTCCCACCGGGCGAGTTCTTATCAATGGTCGCATGGAGGGTAGGTATAGTCATAACCTTACGATGAGTGTGTATGTGTACTGCTGCAGCTATCAAAGTAAAAGACAAAAGTAAAATTCATTTATATCTTTTAACATGTAAATGTGACATATAAAATAGTCTTTATATAATATGTATCAGTAACACTATCATGTCCTAATCATCCAATTACAGAAGGAAAAGTACATAAATATGTATATTTCAGGTGGTTTAACAAATGACTTGCGGGAATCTGCTGGTGATGAGAGTGACCTGCCCTTTGATATAGAGGACACCATTTTAACGGTGGAATCTCACGATACGGAGCTAGCAAGGCCCCGTGATCATCCCCATCACACAGGAGATATGGACAATATGAAAAACAAAATGGACGATTTGGAGGGCATGTACCAGGATATTATGAAAGTGTTGGGTGTTGATCGAGAGACTGTTACCACGGTGATGAACCGTGCACCACGACGACGGTGGAGTATTGGCAGCTCAGATACCAGCTCTTTACGAAGACCAGTGAAAAAAGGTCGAGGTTCAAGTACAACAACAAACATGGGAGGACATCATCGTCATCATCACTATAGTCATAGGGACATCAAGTAAGTATGTGGGTCATAGGGACATCAAGTAAGTGTGTGGTCATAGGGACATCAAGTAAGTGTGTGGTCATAGAGACATCAAGTAAGTGTGTGGGTCATAGGGACATCAAGTAAGTGTGTGGGTCATAGGGACATCAAGTAAGTGTGTGGGTCATAGGGACATCAAGTAAATGTGTAGTCATAGGGACATCAAGTAAATGTGTGGGTCATAGGGACATCAAGTAAGTGTGTGGGTCATAGGGACATCAAGTAAATGTGTGGGTCATAGGGACATCAAGTAAGTGTGTGGGTCATAGGGACATCAAGTATGTGTGTGGGTCATAGGGACGTCAAGTAAGTGTGTGGGGCATAGGGACATCAAGTAAATGTGTAGTCATAGGGACATCAAGTAAATGTGTGGGTCATAGGGACATCAAGTAAGTGTGTGGGTAATAGGGACATCAAGTAAGTGTGTGGGTAATAGGGACATCAAGTAAGTGTGTGGGTCATAGAGACATCAAGTAAGTGTGTGGTCATAGAGACATCAAGTAAGTGTGTGGTCATAGGGACATCAAGTAAGTGTGTGGGTCATAGGGACACCAAGTGTGTGGGTCATAGGGACATCAAGTAAGTGTGTGGTCATAGGGACATCCAGTAAGTGTGTGGGTCATAGGGACATCAAGTCAATGTGTGGGTCATAGGGTTATGAAGTCAATGTGTGGGTCATAGGGACATCAAGTGTGTGGGTCATAGGGACATCAAATCAATGAGTGAGTCATAGGGACATCAAGTCAATGTGTGGGTCATAGGGACATCAAGTAAGTGTGTGGGTCATAGGGACATCAAGTAAGTGTGTGGGTCATAGGGACATCAAGTAAGTGTGTGGGTCATAGGGACTAAGTGTCAACCAGAAGGGGAAGATTATTAAGTAGACAAACATGAGGTTTGACAGCTTAGAATCTTACTCAAGGGATGATCATCCAGTATAACTCCCAAGTGAGTTAATGATTATTAATATCCAATACTGACATTATATCAATTCAAGGATTGTATTTATGCCGTTATGTTTATGTCCAACATTTGAGGGGAAAAGGGAATCCACCCCTCCCATGTATGAGATAAGGATATGTTCATACACCTGTCCAGCTTGTTGGTCTCTGACATTTTACCGTCTATTTACTTCATATTCCACTTTATGTCTGAAATAATATCAACAATAACTTCCTTTTTATCACAGAGCAATAAACAGGAGATTCCAGCGACTTGAGTCACATGTGGTGACACTTGCCCGAAGTGTTGCCCACCTTTCGTCAGAACTACGTTCTCACAGTGCCATGTCACATGAGCTTGAGGCACTACGCAAGGAGATACGCGAGGTCAAGGAAATCAGGCAAACGGCAGCACAACGAACACCAATGTTACATGAACTCAACGACCTGGACAGGTTCCGGGGATGGGTGCCATCACTAACCAACCCCAAACGGGTCAACAAACTGACAAAGTAGGTATAACAATGTCAGCTACATCAACGATGTAGATCGCACATTGACATAAAAACATCCCGAAATCTGTAACAACCACTAATAATCAATTTATATGGGATATTTAGTAATTAATTAGTTCTATTCTGTTAGTAGCTCTATGAAATTAATTTTTAATTTCAACAAGATTTATTTTATCATGGAAATAGATTGAACAGGCAAAAAAAGATATGATGAGTTCATTTAATTGACACATTACCCCTCTGACAGTCACACAACTTCCTCTGTAGCTTTACGACATAGTTTACTTGAATCTTACCGATCACACATTGCTATGTGTTGCAGGTTTTTCGGCCAGGAACCACCCCTTCTTCAGCTGTTCCTCAAGAAACTAGGCTATGAGGTAAGAATACGTACAGATCCTATTTATCTTAAAAAGAAAGATGAAAACACTAGAAACATTTGTAATGAAAAACTACATTATTGATTTATCAAACATCCCTGGCTTTTTAACAGTATAAAGTTTTGGTACCAGGGAATCCTCAGTGAACCCGGTGTCATGCATAATATGTACCCCCCTACCAAAAGGTATCCGGATACTTTTTATTCCTGCATAAAACGTACCCCCCTTGCATAAAAAGTACCCCCCTACCAATTTTTTTAAAATTTGACTTTATCAATCCGAAAATTGTGAAGATATGATAAGAGGACCCAGAGGATGTCATTTTCAATGTTTCTCACCCCATCCCACCAAATCCCCACCCCAGGGCCAAAAAAAATGAAAAAAATTTTTTTTGCTCAAACTTCCAAATATGACTTGGAATCGACACTGGAAACCTTCATATGCATAGAAAAAACATCTCGCAACTTCCCCACCCCCCGGATACTTTTTATATCCCTGCATAAAATGTACCCCCCGGATACTTTTTATTCTCCTGCATAAAAAGTACCCCCCTACCAAAAATCTTTAATTTTGACTTTATCAATCTGATATTGGGAAGATATGTTAAGAGGACCCAGGGGATGTCATTTTTAATGTTTCTCACCCCACCTCACCAAATCCCCACCCCAGGGCCAAAAAAATGAAAAAAAAATGTTTTGCTCAAACTTCCAAATATGACTTGGAATCGACACTGGAAACCTTCATATACATAGAAAAAACATCTTGCAACTA